>NC_072448.2:17302500-18552500 GCF_028878055.3 Symphalangus syndactylus
TGGAATGGAAATGAATGGAGTGGAGTGCAGTGCACCGGACTGAACTGCAGTGGCATGAAATGGAATGGAATGGAAAAGAATGGTGAAATGTAATGTGAATGGATATTCTACCACTGCACTCCTGCCCAGGTGACAGACCAAGATCCTGTTGAAAGTAATGGAATGGGGTGGAGTGCAGTGGAATGTAATGGAGTGTAGTGGAGTGGAATGGAGTGGAGTGGACTGGACTGCAGTGGAATGTTATGGAATGGAAATGAATGGAGTGGAGTGCAGTGCACCAGAGTGCAGTGCAGTGGCATGAAATGGAATGGAATGGAAAGGAATGGTGAAATGTTATGTGAATGGATATTCTACCACTGCACTCCAGACCAGGTGACAGACCGAGATCCTGTTGAAAGTAATGAAATGGGGTGGAGTGCAGTGGAATGTAATGTAGTGTAGTGGAGTGGATTGGACTGGAATGAAATGTAGTGCAATGCAACGGGATTTAATGGAATGGAGTGGAGTATATTGGAGAGGAGTGCAGAGGAGTGTAATGGAACGGAATGGAAAGGAATGGACTAAAATGGAACGGAGTGCAGTGAAGTCGAGTGGAATGGAGTGGAGTGGAATGCAGTGGTATGGGCTGGAGTGGAGTGGAAAGGAATGGTGTCAAATGGGGTTGAGTGGAGTGGATTGGTGTGGATTGGAATGCAGCGATGTGGGCTCTAGTGGAGTGGAGTGGAATGGAGTGGAGTGGGGTTTAGTGGATAGGAGGGGAGTGGAATGGAATTGAATGGACTGTAGTGGAAGGGAGAGGGATATAATGGAATGAAATGGAACGGAATGGAGCAACGAAATGTGAGCTCAGATTGTGCCACTGCACTATAACAAGGGTGACATAGTGACACCCTGTAAAAAGAAAAGGAAGGAATGGAATGGAGTGGAATGGAATGGAATGCAATGCAAAGGATAGGACTGCAGTGAAATGGATTGGAATGCTCTGGAGTTGAGTGGAGTGGAGTGGAGTCTAGTGGAATCCACTGGGATGGAATGGAATGCAGTTGATTGTTGTGGATTGGAGTGTATAGTAGTGGAATGAAGTAGAATGTAATTGGATGGAATGGAATGGAGTGGAGTGGAGTGATGTGGATAGCAGTAGAATGGAGTGGAATGGAATGGAATGCAATGGAATGGTGTGGAGTGGAGTGGAGTGGATTTGCATAGAATGGAAGGGAATGGAATTGAATGAAATGGTGAAATGAAATGTCAGCTGACATTTTGCCACTGTACTGCAGTCTCGGTTAAAGAGTGAAATCCTGTCAAAAGGAAGGAATGGAATGATTTGGAGAGCAATGGAGTGGAAAAGAGTGTGGTGTAATGGAGTGGAGTGGACTGCAATGGATTGGAATGGAATGGAATGGAATGGAATGGAATGGAATGGAATGGAATGGAATGGAATGGAATGGAATGGAATGGAATGGAATACAGTGGAGTGGAGAGAAATGGAGTGGAAAAATAGTATAAAGTGGGACTGAATGGACTGGAGATCGGGGATTGGAATGGAAAAGAATGGAAATGAATGGAACGCAATGGGATGGAATGTTGAAATGAAATGTGGGCTGAGATTGTCCGACTGCACTCCAACCAGGGAGACAGAGTGAGATGCTGTCCAAAAAAAACTAATGTAATGGACTGGAGTTTAATGGAATGGAATGGAATGGAATGGAATGGAATGGAATGGAATGGAATGGAATGGAATGGAATGGAATGGAATGGAATCGAATGGAATGGAATGGAATGGAATGGAAAAGAAGGGAATGTAGTGGAGTAGAGTGTGGGTGGAGTGGAGTGGAGAGAAATGGAGTGGAAAGAATAGGATGGAGTGAGATTGAGTGGATGGGAGAGGGGGATTGGAATGGAATGGAATGGACTTTAGTGGAATGGAATGGGATGGAATGGTGAAAGGAAATGTGGGCTGAGATTGTCTGACTGCACTCCAGCCAGGGAGACAGAGTGACATCCTGTCCAAAAAAAACTAATGTAATGGACTGGAGTGGAAAGGAATGGAATGGAACAGAATGGAATATAGTGGAGTGGAGTGTGGGTGGACTGGAGTTGAGAGAAACGGAGTGGAAAGAATAGGTAGGACTGAGATTGAGTGGACAGGAGTGGGGGGATTGGAATGGATTGGAATGAAATTTAGTGCAATGGAATGAGATGGAATGGTGAAAGGAAATGTGTGCAGACATTGTGCAACTGCATTCCAACAAAGGTGACAGAGTGACATCCTGTCCAAAAAAAGTAATAGAATGCACAGGAGTGGAAGAAAACGTAATATATTGGAATGGAATGCAGTTGAATGGAATTTAGTGGAGTAGAGTGTTTGTGGATTTGGGTCGAGTGTAGTGAAGAGGAATGGAGTCGAATGGAATTGGATGGAATTTAAGGGAGTAGACTGTAATGCAATGCAGTGAAATGCAGTGGAGTGGATTGGGGGAATGGAGTGGGATGGAATGGAATGGAGTGCCGTAGAATGTAATGAAATTCAAGAGTGGAATGCAGTGGAATGGAGAGGGCAGGAGAGTAGTGGAGCGGAACGGATTGGAATGGAGTGGAGTTGCATGGTGTGGAATAGAGTGTAATGGAATGGAATGGAAGGGAGTGGAGTGGAAAGGAGGCGAGCAGAATGGTGTGAAATGCAATGGAATGGAGTTTAGTGGAGTGGAATGGAGTGCAATGCAAAACAGTAGAGTGGAGTGGAGTGGAGAAGAATGTAGTGGAAATGAATGGGTTCGAATGGGATTGAGTGGCACAGAGTGGAACGGAATGGAATGGAATGGAATGGAATGGAATGGAATGGAATGGAATGGAATGGAATGGAATGGAATGGAACGGAACGGAACGGAATGGAATGGAATGGAATGGAGTGAGTTGGAATCGAGTTACTGGAGACAACTGGAGAGCAATGGAATGGGATGCAATTGAATGGAAAGGAGTGGAGTGGAGTGGAGCAGGACAGAGAGGACTGGAAAGGAGTGGAATGGAATGCAGTTGAGTGGAGTGGAGTGGAATGGAATGGAACGGGTTGGAATGGAATGGGTTGGAATCGAGTTACTGGAGTAGAGTGGAGTGCAATTGAATGGGATGCAATTGAATGGCATGGAGTGGAGTGGAGTGGAGCAGGGCAGAGGGGCTGGAATGGAGTGGAATGGAATGGAACACAGTGGAGTGGAGTTGGGTGGAGGGCATTGGAGGCGAGTGGAATGGAATGTATTGCAGTGGAGTGGAGGGGTTGGGATAGAATGGAATGAAATGGAATGGAATGGTGAAACGAAATGTGAGCTCAGATTGTGCTACTGCATTCCAGCCTGGGTGACAGAGGGAGATCCTGTCAAAAGAAAGGAAAGGAATGGTTTGTAGTGGAGTGGAATGGAATGCATTGCAGTGGAGTGGAGTGGAATGGAATTGGATGGAATGTTGTGGAGTGGAGTGCAATGTAATGGGATGGAATGGAATGGAGTTGATTGGAGTGAATTGGAGTGGAGTGGAGTAGAATGGAATGGAATGGAATGGAATGGAATGGAATGGAATGGAATGGAATGGAATGGAATGGAATGGAATGGAATGGAATGGAATGGAATGGAATGGAGTGGAGTGGAGTGAACTGGATTGGAGGGGAATGGAGTGAAATGGAAAGGAATGCATTGGAGTAGTGTGGAGTGGAGTGGAGTGCAGAGGAGTGGAATGGAATGAAATACAATGGAATGGAATGGAATGGGATGGGATGGAATGGAATGGAATGGAATGGAATGGAATGGAATGGAATGGAATGGAATGGAATGGAATGGTGAAATAAAATGTCACCTGAGGTTGTGGCACTGCACGTCTACCTCTGAGGCAGAGTGAGATCCTTTAGAAGGAAAAGAGTGGAATGGAGTGGAATTGGATGGAATGGATTGTATTGGAAAGGAGTAGAGTGGAGTCGAGAGGAATGGAATGGAATTCAAAGTAATAGAATTGAGTGTAGTAGATTAGAGTGGAGTGGAGTGGATTAGAGTGGAATGTAGTGGAATGGAATAGAATGGAATTGAGTGGAGTGGAGTGGGGTGGAATGGAGTGGAATGGAATGGAATGGAATGGAATGGAATGGAATGGTAAGATGAAATGAGAGCTGCGGTTGTGCTACTGCAATCCACCCTGGTTTAGAGAGTGGGATGCTTTTGAAAAAAAGGAATGGAATGGCAAGGAATGGAGTGGAATGGAATGGAGAAGAATGGAGTGGAGTTGAGCGCAGTGGGGTGCAATGGAGGGCAATAGAATGGAATGGAATATAGTGGAGTGTATTGGAACCGAGTAAATTGACTGGAGTGGAGTGGAATGTCGTGGAGTGTTATGGAAGGGAAATTAATGGAATGGAATTGAGTGGAGTGGAACAAAAAGTAGAGGAAAAGAATGGGGTGCAGTGGAGTGGAATAGAATGGGATGTAATGGAAGGAAGTGTAGTGGAATGTGGTAGAATGGAATGGGAAAGAATTGATTTGAGTGGAGTGGAGTGAACTGGAATGCAGTAGAGTTGATTGGAATGGAATTGAATTGAATGGAATGGAGTGGAGCAGAGTGGAGTGCAGTGGAATTGAGTGAAATTCAACGGAATGGTAAAATGAAATATGAGCTGTGATTCTGCCACGGCTTTCCAGCCTGGGTGACAGATTGAGATACTGATGAAAGGACAGGAAGGAATGGAATGGAATTGAGAGGAATGGATTGTAGTGAAATGGCATAAACTGGAGTGGAGGATAGAGGAGTGGACTGAGAAGAATGGAATGGGTTGGAATGGAATTAAGTGGAGTGGGGAGGAGAGGAGTGGAACGGAGTGTAGTGCAATGGAATGGAGTGGAATAGATTGGAATGGAATTGAGAGGATGGGATTGATGTGTTGTGGAGTGGAGCAGAGTGGAATGGAATGGAAAGACATAGAATCGAGTGGAATGCAATGGAACGATCAAATGAAATGTGAGCTAAGATTGTGACTCTGCACTCCAGCCTGGGTCACAGAGTGAGATGTTGTCAAAAGAAATGAATGGAATGGAATTGAGTGGAACTGAATGGAAAAGAGTGGAATGGATTTTAGTGGAGTGGAGTGGAGTGGAGTGGAGTGGAGTGGAGTGGAGTGGAGTGGAGTGGAGTGGAGTGGAGTGGAGTGGAGTGGAATGGAGCGGAGCGGAGCGGAGTGGAGTGGAATGGAGTCTAGTGGTATGGGATGGAATGGAATATAGTGGAGTAGAATGGAGACGATTGGAGTTTAATGGAATGGGTTGGAATGGAATTGAGGTGTGCAGAGAGGAGTGAAGTGGAGTGAAATGGAGTGAATTGGAAAGAGGTGGAGTGGAGATTTATGGAGTAGATTGGAGTGGAATGAAATAGAATGGAGTGGAGTGCAGTGGAATGAGGTTGAATGGAATAGGATGGCATGGAATGGGGTTGAGTGGAGAACAAAAAAGTGGAGTGGATTGGGGTAGAATGGAGCTGACTGGAATGGAGTGGAGTTGATTGTGGTGGAAGGGCGTGTAATGGAAAATAACTGAATAGAATGAAGTGGGGAAGAGTGTTGTGGAGTAGAGTGAAGTGAAAGGGAATTGTGTGGGCTGGAGTGGAGACGAGTGAAACAGAGAGGAGTGGAGTGGAGTCACATGGCATGGAATGGAGTGTAACGGAATAGAATGGAATATAACGGAGTGGAGTGGATTGGAGTGGAATGGAGTGCATAGGAATGGAGAAAAGTGGAATACATTTGAGTGGAATGGAGTGGACTGCAGTGGAATGGAATGGAATGCAATGGAATGGAGTGGAGTGGAGTTGACAGGTGTGTAGTTGAGTGCAGTGGGAAGGAATGGGAGGGAATGGAACGGAGTGGGCTCGAATTGGGTTGTGTGGAGAACAGTGGAGTGGACTGGAGTTGCATAGAATGGAGGGACTGGAATAGAAAGGACTGGTGAAATGAAATGTGAGCTGAGATTGTGCCACTGCACTGCAGCCTGAGTGACAGATGAGATCCAGTCGGAAGAATGGAATGCAATGAAATAGAGAGGAATGCAGCGGAGGAGAGTTTAGTGTAGTGGTGTGGAGTGGAGTGTACTGCAATGCATTGGAATGGAATGGAATGGAATGGAATGGAATGGAATGGAATGGAATGGAATGGAATGGAATGGAATGGAATGGAATGGAATGGAATGGAATGGAATACAGTGGAGTGGAGTGGAGTGGGGTGAAATGGAGTGAAAAAAATAGGATGGAGTGAGACTGAGTGTACTATAGTGGTGGGATTGGAATGGAATGGAATGGAATCGAGTGGAATGGAATGGGATGAAACGGTGAAATGAAATTTTTGCTGAGGTTGTGTCACTGTACACCAGCCACAGAGACAGAATGGGTTTCAGTCCAGAAAAACTAATGGAATGCATTGGAATGGAATGGAACGGAATGGAATGGAATGGAATGGAATGGAATGGAATGGAATGGAATGGAATGGAATGGAATGGAATGGAATGGAATGGAATGGAATGGAATGGAATGGAATGTAGCAGAGTGCATTAAGTGTGGAGTGGAGTGGAGTGGAGTCGAGTGGAAAGAAATCAAATGCAATGGGATGGAATTCAATAGATTTGAGTACAGTGGAATTCAGTGGGAAGCAGTGGAGTGGATTGAAGTGGAATGGAATGGGATGGAATGGAGTGGAGTTCAATTCACCGGAGTGGAATGGAGTGGAATGGAAAAGGTTGGAGTGGAGTGGAGTGTGGTGGAATGGAGTGGAGTGGAATGGAATCCAATAGAGTGGAGTACAGAAGAGTGGAGTGGAGAGGAAGGGAGTGGAACTGAATGGAATGGGATGGAATGGAGTGAAGTGGCATGGAGTGGAATGAAAAGGAATGGAATGGAACAGAGTGAAGTGGAGTGGAATAGAGTGGAGTGGAATGTAGTGGAGTAAAATGTAGTGGAGTGGATTGGAGCAGATTGGAGTGAGGTGGAATGGAGAGGAGTGGAGTGGAAAGAGTGAACTGGAATGGAGTTCAGTGGGGTGGAGTGGATTGGAGTGGAGTTGAATGGAATGGAATGGTATATACTGGAAATGATGTAATGCAATGGAATGGAATTCTAATGCTGAAATGAAATGTGAGCTGGGAGAGTGCAAATGCACTGCAGAATGTGTAAAAGAGTGAAATCCTGTCGAAAGAAAGGAATGCAATGAAAAGGAGTGGGGTGGACTGGAGTAGAGTGTAGTGGGTTGGAGGGGAGTGGAGTGGAGTGGAATGGAGTGTAATGGAATGGAATGCAACTGAATAGAATGGAGTGGATTGGAGTGGAGTGGAGTTCAGTGCAGTGGAAAGGAATGTGATGGAATGGGAATGAGTGGAGTCGAGTGGTGTGGAGTGGAATGGATTCAAATGGAAAGAGAAGGAATGGAAATGAATAGAGTGGTGTAGATTGGAGTGGAGTGGAGTGAAAGGGAGTGGAGTGGAAACGAATGGAGAGGAAGCTCATGGAGAAGAGTGGAGTGGAATGGAATAGAACACAAGATAACGGAGCAAAATGGAATGGAGTACAGTAGAGTGGAGTGGAATGGAATAGAAAGGAAGGGAATGGGGTGAAATGGAATGGAGTGGAGTGGAATGGATTGCAGTGGAAGGGAGTGGAATGGAAGGGAGTGTAATGGAATAGGATGGAAAGGAGTGGAGTGTAGGGGAGTGGAATGGTATCATATGCAATTGAATGGAATGGAGTGGAGTGGAGTGTAGAGGACTGGAATAGAATGGAATTGAGCAGAGTGGAGTGCAGTGGAGTGAAGAGGAGTGGAATGGAATGGAATGGAATGGAATGGAATGGAATGGAATGGAATGGAAGGGAAGGGAATAGTGAAATGAAATGTGATCTGAGATTGTCCCACTGCACTCCAGCCTAGGTGACAGAGGGAGATGCTATCGAAAGTAAGCAAAAGAATGGAATGGAATGGAATGGAATGGAATGGAATGGAATGGAATGGAATGGAATGGAATGGAATGGAATGGAATGGAATGGAATGGAATGGATTGTCATGGAATGGAGTGAAATGGATTGGAATGAAATGGATTGGAGTAGAGTGCAGTGTGGTGGAATTGAATAGAATGTGACGGAATGGATCGGAGCGGTGTGGAGTGGAGAACAGAGTGGTAGAGTGGAATGGATTGGAGTGGATTGGATTGGGAAGGAATGTGAAGGAAAGGAATGGAGTGTTGTGCAGTTGAGTGGACTGGAGTGGATTTGAAATTAGTGGATTTGAGTGGCAGTGCGTGGAGAGGAGTGTAGTGGAGTGGAATAGAAATGAAAGGAGTGGAGTGGAGTGGAATGGAGTGGAATGGCGTAGGATCGAAGGGAGTGGAATGGAGTCGGTTGGACTGGAGTGGAATGGAATGGAGTGGAGTGGTGTGGAGTGGAGTGCAGAGGATTTGAATGGAATGGAATGGTGAAATGAAATGTGAGCTGAGACTACAAATGCACTGCAGACTGTGTAACACAGTGAAATCCTGTCGAAAGAAAGGAATGCAATTTAAAGCAGCGGGGTGGAGTGGAGTAGAGTGTAGTGGGTTGGAGGGGAGTGGAGTGGCGTGGAGGGGAAGGGAGTGTAATGGAATGGAATGCACCTGAATAGAATGGAGTAGATTGGAATGGAGTGAAGTGGAGTGGAGTGGAGTGCAGTGCAATGGAAAGGAATGTGATGGAATGGGAATGAGTGGATTCAAGTGGTGTGGAGTGGAATGGAGTCGAATGGAAAGAGAAGGAATGGAAAGGAATACAGTGGCGTAGATCAGAGTGGACTGGAGTGAAAGGGAGTGAAGTGGAAACGAGTAGATTGGAGGTGCATGGAGAAGAGTGGAGTGGAATGGAATAGAACAGAAGGTAATAGAGCAAAATGGAATGGAGTGTAGTGGAGTGGAGTGGAGTGGAATTGAATGGAATAGAAAGGAAGGGGATGGGATGAAATGGAATGGAGTGGAGTGGAATGGAGTGGAGTGGATGGGAGTGGAGTGGAAGGCAGTGTAATGAAATAGGATGGATAGGAGTGGAGTGGAGTAGAATGGAATGGAGTGGTGACCAATAGATTGGAGTGGAGGGAAGTGAAGTGTGGTGGAATGGAGTGGAATGGAATGGAAAGCAGTGGAATGGAGTGGAGTGGAGAAGAGTGGTGTGGAGTTGAGTGAAGTGGAATGTAGTGTAGTGAAATGTGCAGTGGAGAGGAGTGGAGAGTAGTGGAGTAGAATATAGTGGAGTGGAATGGAGTGGTGTGGAGTAGAATGCAGTGGAATGGAATGGACTGGAATGGAGTGGAAAGTAGTGGACTGGAAAGGAGTGTACTGGAGTAGAGTGGAGTGGAGAGAAGTAGAGTTGAACAGAATGGAATGGAATCTACTGTAATTGATTGGAATGGAGTGGAATGGAATTCAAATGGTGAAATAAAATGTGACTTGGGATCATACCACTGTGCTCCATCATGAGTGATGGAGTGAGATCCTATTGAAAGAAAGGAATGGAATGGAATGGAGTGGAATGAGTGGATGGCAGTGTAGTGGTGTGGAGTGGCACGGAATGGAGTGGAATGGAATGAGATTTAATGAAATCGAGTTTAGTGGAATGGATACGAGTGGAGGGGAGTGTAGTGGAATTGAGTGGAATGGCAAGGTATGGAATTGAATCGAGTGGAGTGGAGTGGGGTGGAGTGCAGAGGACTGGAGTAGAGTTGAGGGGAGTGGAGTGGAAAGGAGTGGAATGGGATGGAATGGAATGGAGTGTAGTGTAGTGGAGAAGACTGTAGTAGAGTGGAGTGGAGTGGAATTGAGTAAAATGGAATAGGATGAAATGGAATGGATTGGAACAGAATGGAGTGGAGAGGAGTGAAGTGTACCCAAATAGAGTGGAATGGAATTGAGTGGGGTCGAGGGCATGGGAGGGGACTGGATTGGACTGGAATGGAGTGAAATGGAGTGGAAAGGAATGGAATGGGGTTGATTGGAGTGGAGTGGAGTGGATTAGTATGGAATGGAGTGGAGTGGAGAGGAATGGAGTGGAGTAGGGTGGAGTGGAGTAGGGTGGAGTGGAGTAAAATGGAGCGTAGAGGAATTGAGTAGAATGGAATGGGAAGGAACACAATGGAATGGAGTGGAGTGGAGTGGCATGGTGTGGATTGGAGTGGAATGCTATGAATTGGAGTTGAGTGAAGTGGAGTGCAGTGGGATAGAATGGAATCAAAGTGAATGCAATGGTGAAATGAAATGTGAACTCAGATAGGACCACTGAACTCCAGCCTGGGTGACAGAGTGAGATACTTTTGAAAGAGAGGAATATAGTGGTATGGAGCAGAAAGTAATGGAAACGAATGCAGTGGAGTGGACGGGAGTGAAGTGGAGTGGCATGGAGTGGAGTGTAATGGAGTGGAAGGGAATGGGATGGAAAGGAAAGCTGTAGTGCGGTGTGCAGTGGCGTGGAGTGGAGTGTAATGGAGTGGAATGGAATAGGATATAATGTAGTGTGGAGTGGAGTGGAGTGGAACGGAGTGCAATGGAATGGGATGGAATGGAATGGAGTTGATTGGAGTGGAGTATAGTGTAATGGAGTTGAATGGAATTGCATCGAATGCAAAGGTGTGGTGTGGAGTGAATGGGAGAGGAGAGGAATGGACTGGAATGAAATGGAATGCAATGGAATTGTGTGGAGTGGATGGGAGTGGAGTTCAGTGGAGTGGAATGGAATGGAATGAAATGGAATGCAATGGAATTGTGTGGAGTGGACGGGAGTTGAGTTCAGTGGAGTGGAATGGAATGTAATGGAATGGTGAAATGCAAAGTGTCTTGAGATTGTGCCTCAATACTCCTGCCTAGGTGACATAGATCTTGTCGAAAGAAATGAATAGAATTTAATGGAGAGGAATGAATTGGAATGGAATTGAATGGAGTGCAGTGGAATGGGATGCAATGGAATGGACTGGAGTGAGTCAAGTGGAGTGGAATAGAATGGAGTGGAATGGAGTGGAGTGGACTTGAATGGAACAGAATGGAATGGAATGATGAAATGAAAAGTGACGTCAGATTCTGTCACAGCACTGCAGCCTGTGTGACAGAGTGAGACCCTTTCCAAAGAAGGAATGGAATGGAAAGGAATGGAGTGGAGTGGACTAGAGTGGAGACGAGTGGAGTGGAGAAGAGTGTAGTGGAGTGCAGAGGGGTGTAGGGGAATGGAGTGGAGGGGAGTGTTGTGCAGTGGAAAGGAATGGAATTTAATGAAATGGAATAGAAGGAGTGGAGTGATGTGGAGTGGTGTGGATTGGAGTGCAATGGAATGGAAAGGAATGGAATGGTGTGGAGTGGAGTGGGGTTTATTGCAGTGGAGTGGAGTGGGATGAAGTGGGATGGAATTGAATGCTGAAATGATATATGAGCTAAGATTGTGTCACTAAACTCCAACCTGGGTGACAGACTGAGATACATATCAAAGGAATGGAATGGAATGGAATGGATAGCAATGGATTGGAATGGAATGGAGTGGAGTGCAGTGGAGTCAATTGGAGTGGGATGGAGTGGAGTGGAGGGGAGTGGAATGGAATGGGTTGCAATTGAATGGAATGGAGTGGAGTGGAGTGGAGAGGAATGGAATAGAATGGAATTGAGTGGAATGGAGTGCATTGGAGTGGAGTGGAAGGGAGTGGAATGGCATAGGATTGAATGGAATGTACTTGAGTCAGGTGGATTGGAGTGGAATGGAATGGAGTGGAGTGGTGTGGAGTGGAGTGGAGTGGATTTGAATGGAATGCAATGGAAGGTTGAAATGAAATGTGAGCTTAGATTGTGAAAATGCACTGCAGTCTGGGTAACAGAGTGAGACCATGTCAAAAAAAGGAATGCAATGGAAAGGAGTGGCGTGAAGAGGAGTAGAGTGTAGTGGCGTGGAGTGGGGGGAATGAAGTGAAATGGAATGGAATGCAACTGAATAGACTGGAGTGGATTGGAGTGGAGTGGAGTGAAATGCAGTGGAATGGGATGGAATGGGAATGAGTCGAGTCGACTGGGATGGAGTGGAATGGAGTCGAATGGAATGAGAAGGAATGGAATGGAATAGAGAGATGTAGATTGGAGTGGAGTGGATTGAAATGGAGTACAGTGAAAAGCAGTGGTGTGGAGGTGCGTGGAGTGGAGTGGAGTGGAATTTAATACAACAGAAAGAAATGGAGCAAAATGGAATTGATTGTAGTGGAGTGGAGTGGAGTGGGGTGGATTGGAGTGGAATGGAAAAGAACATAAGGGAATGGGGCAAAATGGAATGGAGTGGAGTGGAGTGGAGAGGAATTGAGGGGAAAGAAACGGAGTAGAGTGGAGGGGAGTGAAGTGTGGTGGAATGGAGTGTAATGGAATGGAACACAATGGAATGGAGTGCAGTGGAGGGCAGTGGAGTGGAGTGAAGTGGAATGAATTGAGTGGAGTGGAATGGAGTAGAGTGGAGTGGAGTCGAGTGGAATACAGCGTAGTGGAAGGTAGTGGAGTGGTGTGGAGTAGAATTGAGTGGAGTGAAATGGAGTGGAATGGTAAGGAGTGTAGTGCAGAGGAGTGGAGTGGAGGAGTCCAGTTGAATAGAATGAAATGGAATGGAGTAAAATTGATTGGAATGGAGTGGAAACGAATTCAAATGGTGAAATGAAATGTGAGCTGGGATCGTTCAACTGCACTCCATCATGAGTGATAGAGTGAGATCCTGTCAAAAGAAAGGAATGGAATGCAATGGAGTGGAGTCGAGTGGATGTCAGTGTAGTGGCATGGAGTGGAGTGGAATGAAAGGAAATGGAATGGGATATAATAGAATGGAGGTAAGTGGAGTGGAGAGGAGTGGAGGGGAGTGAAAGGGAATGGAATGGAATGAGACGGAATGGAACCAAGTGGAGTGGATTGGGGTGGAGTGGAATGGAGTGGATTGAGTGGAGTGGAGTTGAGGGGAGTGGAGTAGAATGGAGTGGAATGGAATGGAATGGAATGGAGAGGAGTGTAGGGGAGAGGCGTAGAGTAGAGTAGAGTGGAGTGGAATTGAGTGGAATGGAATGGGATGAAATGAAATGGATTGGAATTGAATGGGGTGCAGAGGAGTGAAGTGTAATCAAATGGAGTGGAATGGAATTGATTGGGGTGAAGTGGATGGGAGAGGACGGGACTGGACTGGAGTGGAGTGAAATGGAGTGGAATGGAATGGAGTGGAGTTGATTGGAGTGCAGTGGAGTGGAATGGAATGGAATGGAATGGAATGGAATGGAATGGAATGGAATGGAATGGAATGGAATGGAATGGAATGGAATGGAATGGATAAGAATGGAATGTAATGGTGAAACGAAATGTGAATTGAGGTTGTGTCACTGACCTCGTGCTTAGGTGACACAGGGAGATCCTGTCAAAAGAAAGGATTGGAACGGAATAGAATGGAATGGAATGGAGTGGAGTGCAGTGGAGTGGAGTGGAGTGGAGTGGAATGGAATGGAATGCAGTGGAACGGAATGGAATGGAATGGAGTAGAAGGAATGGAAAGGAATGGAATTAAATAGAATGAATTGGAGGGGAGTCAAGTAGAGTTAGGAGAAGTTGAGTTAAGTGGAGTGGATTCGAATGGATTGGGATGGAATGGAAAGTAGTGGAGTGGAGTGCAGATTAGTGAAGTGCAGTGGAATGGAGTGGGTTGGAGTGGGAAGGAATGGGAGGGAATGGATTGGATTGGTGTGGAGTGGAGTGGAGCAGAAAGGTGTGGAGGGGAGTGGAGGTGCGTGGAGTGGACTGGAATGGAATGAAATTGAGTGGAGTGGAGTGGAACGGAGTGGAATGGCAAAGCATGTAATGGAAAGGAGTGGAGTGGGGGTGGTTTGGAGTGTAATAGAGTGGAGTGGAAGACAGCGCAGTGGAATGGACTGGGGTGGATTGCACTGGAGTGTTGTGGAATGCTGTTGAATGGAAGGGAGTGGATAGGAGCAGCACGGAGAGGAGTTCAGTGGAAGGGAGTGGAGTGGAATGCAATGATGTGAGTTGGAGTAGAGCGGAGTGGAATGGGGTGTAGTGGAGACGACTGCAGTGGAGTGCTGTGGGGTGGAATGGATAATAACGAAATGGAATGTAATGTCATGGAGTGGCATAAAATGGAGTGAATTGTAACGGAGTGGAGTGCAATGGGGTGGAGTGGAATGGAGTGGATTAGAATGGAGACGATTAGAGCGGAGTGAACTGGAGTGGAATTTAATGCAATGGAATAGAATGGAATGGAATGGAATGGAATGGAATGGAATGGAATGGAATGGAATGGAATGGAATGGAATGGAATGGAATGGAATGGAGTGGAGTGGAGAGGAATTGAATGAAGTGGAGTGGAATGGGATGAAATGGCATGGAGTGGAATTGAGTGGCATGAGTTTAAGGGAATGCAGTGGAGGGGTGTGGAGTGCAGTGGATGGGAATGGAATGGAATGGAATGGAAAGGGGAAATGAAATGTGAGCTGAGATTGTTCAAAAGCACTGCAGCATGGGTAACAGAGTGAGATCATGTAGAATGAAAGGAAATAAATGGAAGGGAGTGGAGTGGAGTAGGGTTTAGTGGAGTGGATATAAGTGGAGTGTAAAGGAACGGAATGGAATCGAAAATAGTGCAATGGAATGATGTAATGAAATGTGAGCTGAGATTGTGCAAAAGCACTGCAGCCTGGATGACAGAGTGAGATCCTGTCGAAAGAAAAGAAAAGAATGGAATGCTGTGGGGTGGAGTAGAACGTAGTGGGTTGGAGTGGTGTGGAGTGGAGTGAAGTGGAGAGTAAGGGAATGAAGTGTAATGGAATGGAATGGAATGGAGTAGAAATGAAGGGAATGGAGTAGAGTGGAGTGGAGTCAATTGGAGTGGAGTTGAATGGAGTGCAGTGGAATAAGATAATTGAATGGAAAACAGTGGAGTGGAGTGGAATGCAGCGGAGTGGTATGGAGTGGAGTGGAGTGAATTGTAGTGGAATGGGGTGAAATGGAATGGAATGGAATGGAATGGAATGAGCAGAGAGGAGTGGAGTGATTGGAGTGGAGCGGAATGGATTGGAATGTAATGGAATTGTGAGGAGTGGAGTGGAGTAGAATGGAGTGCAGTGAAGTGGAGTGGCGTAGAGTGGAGTGGAATGGAATGCAGTGTAATGGAGTGGAGTGGAATGGAATGGAGTAGAGTGGAGTGGACAGGATAGGAGTGGAGTGGAACGAAGTGGAGTGGAATGGAGTGGAGTGTAGTGGTGTAGAAAGGAGTGGAGTGGAATGGAGTGAACTGGAGGTGAATGGAGTGGGGTGGAGGGGAGTGGAGTGGATTGGCGTGGAATGGAATGGAAAGGAATGGAATAGAACGGAATGGAACGGAATGGAATGGAACGGAATGGAACGGAACGGAATGGAATGCAATGGAATGGAATCGAATGGAATAGAATGGAATTGTGAAATGAGATGTGAGATCAGATGCTGCCACTTACTTCCAGCCTGAGAGACAGAGTGAGATCCAGTAAAAAGAAAGGAATAGAATGGAACAGAAAGGAGTGGAGTCGTGTGGAGTGGATTGGAGTGAAATGGAAATAGATGGAAAGCAAAGGAGCTTAGTCGAGTGGAGAGGAGTGGACTGGAGTGGAGTGGAGTGGAGAGAAATGGATTGGAAAGGATTGGGATGGAATGGAACAGAGTGGATTGGAGTGGAGTTGAATATAGTGGAATCGAATTGAATGGAGAGGAATGGAGTGGAGTAGAGTGAAATGGAATGGAATGGAATGGAATGGAATGGAATGGAATGGAATGGAATGGAATGGAATGGAATGGAATGGAATGGAACGGAACGGAACGGAACGGAACGGAACGGAACGGAACGGAACGGAATGGAATGGAATGGAATGGAACGGAATACAATGGAAATTTCATGGAAGAGAGTGGACTGAAGTGGAGGGTTGTTGGGTGGAGTGGAGTAGAATGGAGTGGAAGGGAATGTGATGGAGTGGAACAGAATGTAGTGGAATGGAGTAGAAGGGAATGGGATCGAATGGAATGAACTGGAGTGGAGTGATTTGGAGTGGAGGAGAATGGAGTGAAATGGAGTGGATTAGGGTGTAGCGGTGTGGAGTGGAGTGGAGTGGAGTGAAATGGAGTGGAGTAGAAGAGAGTGGAGTGAATTGGAGGGGACAAAAATGAGGTGGAGTGTAATGGAATGCAGTGGAGCGGAATGCAGTGTAGTGGAGTGGAGTCGAATGGAGTGGAATGTAGTGCAATGGAATGGAATGGGATGGAATGGAATGGACTGTAGTTCAGTGTAATGGAGTGGACTGGAATTGACTTGTGTGGAGGGGAGTGGAGTGGAGATGCATGGAATGAAAGAGAATGGAGTCGATTGGAATGGATTGGAAATTTAATGGAATAGAGTGGAGTGCAGTAGAGTGTTGCTGGATGGAGTGGAGTAGAATGGAGTGGAATGGACTGGGATGGAATGGAAGAGAATATAGTGGAATGAATTAGAACGGAATGTGATGGAATGGAATGAAATGGAGTGGACTGATTTGGAGTGGAGGAGGATGGAGTGGAATGGAGTGTATTAGGGTGGAGGGTTGTGGAGTGGAGTGGAGTGGCAAGGAGTGGAGTAGAAGGGAGTGGAGTGGCAAGGAGTGGAGTAGAAGGGAGTGGAGTGCAGTGGAGTGGAGAAGAATGAAGTGGAGTGTAATGGAATGCAGTGGAGTGGAATGCAGTGGATTGGAATGGAGAGGAACAGAGTGGAATGAAGTAGAATGGAATGGAATGGAATGGAATGGAATGGAATGGAATGGAATGGAATGGAATGGAATGGAATGGAATGGAACGGAACGGAATGGAACGGAACGGAATGGAACGGAATGGAATGGAATGGAGTGGAGTGGAATGGACAGGAGTGGAGTCAAATGAAAGGGGATGGAATGGAATGGAGTTGGAGTAGAGTGCAGAAGAGTTGAGTGGAGTGGAGTGGATTGAAGGGAATTAAATGGAGTGGATTGAAGTCGAATGGAGTGTAGAGGAAAAGAGTGGAGTGGAGTGGAGCTGAGTGAAGGGGAATGGAATGGAATGGAGTGGAGTGCGGTGGATTGGAGTGGAGGGGAGTGGACTGGAATGGATCTGAGTGGAATGGCGTGTGGTGGAGCGAAGTGGAGTTGGGGGGAAGGAGTGGAACGGAATGGAATAAAATGTAGTGTATTGCAGAGGAGTGGAATGGAGTAGAATGGAAAGGAGTGGAGTGGTATGCAGTGGTGTGAAGTGGAGTAGAGTGGACAGGAATGAGGTGGAGTTGAGTGGAGTGGCGTGGAGTTCAATGAAGTGTAAAGAATGGAATGGAATGGAAAGGAGTGGAGTGGAGTGGAATGGAGTGGAATGGAATGGCAAAGAGTCCAGTGGATTGGAATGGAGTGGAGAGGAATGCAGTGGAGTGGAGATTAGTGGAGTAGAGTGTACTGGAATGGAATGGAATGGGTTGGAATGGATTGGAGGGTAGTGGAATGGAGTGGAGTGGAATTGAATCGGATGTAATGGAATGGAGTGTATTTGAGTGGAATGGAATGGAGTGGAGTGGTGTTGAGTGGAGTGAAGTGGAGTTTAATGGAATGGAATGCAATTGAATGAAGTGTAGTGGACTGGGGAAGAGCTGTGTGGAGTTCTATGGGGAGCAATGGAATTGAATGGAACACAAGGAATGGAGTGAATTGGAGAGGATTGGAATGGAGTGGAGTGGATTGGAATGGAATGGAACGGAAGGGAATGGAGTGGTGAAATGAAATGGGAGCTGCGATTGAGCCACTGTAGTCCAACCTGGGTGACAGAGTGTGATCCTGTTGAAAGAAAGGAGTGGAATGGAATGGATTGGAATGGAATGGAATGGAGTGGAATTGAGTGGAATGGAATGGAATTGAATGGAATGGAATGGAATGGAATGGAATGGAGTGGAGTGGAGTGGAGTGGAGTGGAGTGGAGTGGAGTGGAGTGGAGTGGAGTGGAATAGACTGTGATGGAATGCGATGGAATGGAATGGAGTGCAGTGGAGTGGAGTGGAATGGAATGGGATGGAATTGAATGGAGAGGACTGGAGTGGAATGGAGTGGATTGGAGTGGAATGGAGTGGAATGGAATGGAATGGGATGGAATTAAATTTAGTGGAGGGCAGTGGAGTGGAATTGAGTGGAATGCAATGGAAAGGAATGGAATTGATTGGAATCAAATGGAACGCAATGTTGACATGAAATGTGAGCTGAGACTGTGCAACTGCACACCAGCATCGGGAACAGAGTAAGATTTTGTCACAAGAAGATATGGAAGGGAATGGAGTGAAATGGAATGGAAAGGAAGGGAATGAAGTTGAGTAGAGTGGATTGGAGAGGAGTGGTGTGGACTGGATTGGATTGGAGTGGAGTGGAGTGGAATGGAATGGATTGGAAGAGAGTGGAGTGGAGTGGAATGGAATGAGATGGAATTGAGTAGCGTGGAGTTTAGTGGGTTGGACTGGACAGGACTGGAATGGAATGGAATGAAAAGGTGTTGAGTGTACTGGAACGAAGTGGAATTGGATGGGATGGAATGGAATGTAGTGGAGTGGACTCAAGTGGATTGGAGTGTAATGGAATGGAAGGAAATGGAATGGGATATCATTAAATTTAATGGAAGGCAGTGAAGTGGAATTGACTGGAATGCAATGAAAAGGAATGGAATTGAGTGGAATCAAATGGAACGCAATGTGGACATGAAATGTCAGCTGAGACTTTGCCACTGCACAGCAGCATCAGCGATAGAGTAAGATTTTGTGAAAAGAAGGTATGCAAGGGAATGGAGTGGAATGGAATTGAATGGAAAGGAATGGAATGAAGTTGAGTGGAGTGGATTGGAGAGGGGTGGTGTGGATTGGATTCGAGTGGAGTGGAGTGGGATGGAATGGAATGGATTGGAAGAGACCGGAGTAGAGTGGAATGGAATGAGATGGAATAGAGTGGAGTTTAGTGGATTAGACTGGACTGGACTGGAATGGAATGAAGTGGGGTTGAGTGTACTGGAACGAAGTGGAATTGGATGGGATGGAATGGAATGTGGTGGAATGGACTCAAGTGGATTGGAGTGTAATGGAGTGGAATGAAGTGGGATGGAATGGACTGGATTGGAGTGTAGTGGAGTGCAGTGGAGTGGAATGCAGTGGAATGAAATAGATGTAATGGAGTGGAGTAAAGTGCACTGCAGTGATGTGGAATGGAGAAGAATGTAATGGATTGGCGGGATCAAAGCAGAGTGGAATGGAATGGAATGGAATGGAATGGAATGGAATGGAATGGAATGGAATGGAATGGAATGGAATGATACGGTGAAATGCAATGTGAGCTGAGACTGTGCCACTGCACTCCAGCCCGGGTGACAGAGTTAGATCCAGTCAAAAAAAGGAAAGGAAAAGAAAGGATTGCAATATAAAGGAATGGAATGGAGTAGAGTGGTGTAGAGCGGAGTGCAGTGGAGTGGAGTGGATCAGACTGCAGTGAAGTGGAGTGTAGTGGAATGGAATGGAGAGTAATGGAAAAGGATGGAATGGAAGGGCGTGGAGTGGAGTGGAGTGGAGTGGAGTGGAGTGGAGTGGAGTGGAGTGGAGTGGAGTGGAATGTAGCGGAAGGCAATGTAGTGTGGTGGAGTGGAGCGGATGGTGGTGAAATGGAATGGAATTGTGTGGAGTTGAGAAGAGAGGAGTGGAGTGGGGTGGAATGGAGGGGAGTGCAATGTAGTGGTGTGGAGTGGAGTGGCGTGTAGTGCAACGGAGAGGAGTAGAGTGGAGGGGAATGGAGTGTAATGCAATGAAATGGAATAGAACAGAATGGAGCAGAGCGGACTGCAATGGAGAGGAGAGAAATGGATGGGAAAGGAGTGGAGTGGAATATAATGGAGTGGATACGAATGGAGTGGAGTGGAATGCAGTGGAATTGAGTGGAATGGAGTGGAGTGGATTGGAGTGGAAAAGACTGGAGAGGAATGGAATGGGATGGAATGAAATGGAGTGGAGTGGAGTGAATTGGAGTGGAATAGTGAGGAGTGGAGTGGAATTTATTGCAGTTGAGTTGAATGGAATGGAATGGTGAAATGTAATGTGAGCTGACATTCAGCCACTGAACCCCAGCCAGGTTGACAGAGTGAGATCCTGTCAAAATAAAGCAATGGAATGGAATGTAAATTAGAAGAGCGGAGTGGAGTGGATTGGAATGGAGAGTATTGGAATGGAATGGATTCGAATGGAATAGAGTGGAGTAGAGTGGAATGCATTGGAAAGGAATGGCATGAAATGTCATTAACGTAGTGTAGTGTAGTGTAGTGTAGTGTAGTGTAGTGTAGTGTAGTGTAGTGTAGTGGAGCAGAATGGAATGGAATGCAATGGAGTGGAAAGTCATGGGATGGAATGGAGTGGATTGGAGTGCAGGGAATGGAAAGGAAAGGGATGGAATGGATTGTAGTCGAGTGGAGTGGAGCAGTGTGGAGTGTAGTAGATTGGAATGGAACGGAATGGAATGGAATGGAATGGAATGAAGTGGAGGGGAGTCGATTTGTGTAGACTGGAATTGAATGGGGAGGAATGGAGTGGAGCGGATTGGAATGGAATGTAATTTAATGGAATGTAATTTAATGGAATGGAATGGAATGGAATGGAATGGAATGGAATGGAATGGAATGGAATGGAATGGCATGGAATGGCATGGAATGGAATGGAATGGAATGCAATGGAACGGTGAAATGAAATGTGAGCTGAGATTGTGACACTGCATTCCAGCCTGGATGACAGAGTGAGATCCTGTCGAAAGAAAGGAATGCAATGCAATGGAGTGGAAAGGAACGGAATGGAATTTAATGGCGTGGAGTGGAGTAGAGTGGAATGGAGCTGAAAGGAATGGGATGGAATGGAATGAAGTGGAAAGGAGTGGAGTGCAGTGGAGTGGAGTGGAGAGGACTGGAGTGGATTGAATTGAAATGGAATGGGATGGAATGGAATGGTGTGGAGTGGAGTGGAGTGGAGTTGCATGGAATGAAGTGGAGTGGAATGGAATGGAATGGAATAAAATGGAATTGAGTGGAGTGAAGTGGAATTGAGTGAAATGGAGTGTAATTGAATATTAAGAAATGGAATGGGGTGGAGTGGATTGCCATGGAATGGAGCAAAATGGAGTGGATTGGGATGGAGTGAAGTGGAGTGGAGTGGTGTGTGGTGGAATGGAGTGGAATTGAATGGAATGGAATAGAAAGGAGTGTAATGGAGGGGAATGGAGTGTGGGGGAGTGGAGTGGAATGGAGTGGAGTGGAATGGAAAGGTTTGGAGTGGATTGGAGTGGAGAGGATTGGAGTGGAGTGCAATGGAGTGGAATGGAGTGTAATGGAATTGAATGGAATATAATGGAATGGAGTGGAGTGCAGTTGAGTGGAATGGAGAGGAATGGAATGGAATGCAAAGGAATGGATTAGACTGGAGTGGATAAGAGTGGAGTGGAGAGGAGTGGCAGAGAGTGAAGTGGAATGGAGTCATGTGGAGTGGAGTGGAGTAGAATGCAGTGGAGTGGCATGGAGAGATGTGGCATGGAATGGAGGGGAGAGGAATGAAGTGGAATGGGTTGGATTTGAGTGGAGTGGGGTGGAATCGAGTGGAGACTCATGGTGTTGGGTACAGTGAAGTTCAGTGGAATAGAAAGGAGTGGATTTGATTGGAGTGGAATAGAGTGAAATGGAATGGAAAGAGATAGAATGGAATGGAGTGCAATGGAGTGGAATAGAGAGGAGTGGAGTGAAGTTGAATGGAATGGAATGAAATCTAATGGACGGAATGGAATGGTGAAATGGAAGATTAGCTGAGATTGTGCCACTGCACTCCAGCCTGATTGACAGAGTCAGATCGTCTGGAAAGTAAGGAATGGCATGGAATGGAGTGGAGTGGAGTGAAGTAGAGTCTATGGGAGTGGGGTGGAATGCAGTGGGGTGGAATGGAGTGTAGTGAAATGGAGGGAAAAGTAATGGAATTGATTGGAATGGAATAGAGTGGAGTGCAGTGGAGAGGAATACAGTGGTTAGGAAAGGGATGGAATGGGATTGGTTGGAGTGGAGAGCCGTGGAGTGGAATGGAATAGGATGCAGTGGAGTGGAATCTGACGGAATGGAGTGGAGCACAGTGCAGTGGAGTGGAGTGGAGTGCAACGTAATGGAATGGGATGGATAGGAATAGAGTGGAGTGGAGTGAAGTGGAGCAAAGTGGAGGGTAGTGTAGTGGAATGGAGGGGAATGGAATTCAATAGAATGGAGTGGAGTGGAGAGGATTGACATGGACTGTAATGGAGTGGAGTGGAGTGGAATGTAATGAAATTTAGTGGAATGGAATGCAATAGAGTGGAATGGTGAAATGAAAAGTGAGCTGAGATTGTGTGACTGCATTCCAAATTTGTGATGGAGTGAGATACTGTCAAAGTAAAGAAATATAATGGAATGATGTGGAATGGAATGGAATGAAAAGGAATGCGGTGGAGTGGAGTGAAGTGGAGTGGAGTGGAATGGTGTCAAATGGAATAAGATGAAATGGAATGAATTGGAGTGGAGTGGAGTGCAGTGGAGTGGAGTTGAGTGGAGAGGACTGTAGTGGAATGGAATGGGATGGAATAGAATGGAATGGAATGGGATGGGATGGGATGGGATGGGATGGGATGGGATGGGATGGGATGGGATGGAATGGAATGGAATGGAATGCAATGGAAGGGAGTGGAATGGAGTTGATTTGAATGGACTGAAATGGAGTGGAGTTGAGTTCTGTGGAGTGCATTGGAATGGAATTTAATGGAATGGAATGGGATGGGATGGGATGGAATGGGATGGGATGGGATGGGATGGGATGGGATGGGATGGGATGGAAAGGAATGGAATGGAATGGAATGGAATGGAATGGAATGGAATGGAATGGAATGGAATGGAATGGAATGGAATGGAATGGAATGTTGAAATGAAATGTGAGCTGAGATAGCGCCACTGCACTCCAGCCTGCGTGAGAGAGTGATATCCTGTGGAAAGAAAGGAATGGAAAGCAATGGATTGGAGCCGAATGGAATGGCACGGAATGGAATGAAGTGGAGTGTAGTGGAATGCAGTAGAGTGGAATGGAGTTGAATGGAATCGGATGGATCTAGAAGGGTGGGAGTGGATTGGAGTTCAGCGGAGTGGAGTGGGTTGGAGTGGAATGGAATGGAATGGAATGGCGTAGTGTGGAGTTGAGTGAAGTAGAGTGGAATGGATTGGAGTAGAAAGGAATGGAGTGGACTGGAGTTGCAGGGAGTGGACTGCACTGGAGTAGAATGGAATGGAAAGGAATGGAATAAAATGGAATGGAGTATAGTTGACTGGAGTGGAATGGAATGGAGTATAATGGAATGGGGTTGAATGGAATGGAGTGGAGTGGAGTGGATTGGAGAGGAGTGGAGAGGAAAGGAGCAGAGAAGAATGGAGTGGAGTGGAGTGGAGAGTGGTGGAATGTAGTGGAATGGAATGGAAAGGAATGGAGTGGCGTGGATCAGAGAGGACTGTAGTGTAGTGGATTCGAGTGGAGGGGAATGGAATGGAGTGGATTCGAGAGGTGTGGAGTGGAATGTAGTGCAGTGGACAAGAGTGGAGTGGAGAGGCGTAGAGTGGAATGGAGTGTAATGGAATGGAATGGAATTGAACGTAGTGGAGTGGAATGGAGTAGAGTGGAATGGAGTGGAACGGAGTGGAGTGTAATGGAATGGAGTGGAATGGAATGCAATAGAATGGAGTGGAGTTGAGAGGAGTAGAGGGTAGTGGAATTCAGTGCAGTGGAGTGGAGTGTAATGGAGACGAAGGGAATGGAGTGGAGTGCAGTTGACTTGAGTGGAATGGACTGGAGTGGAGTGGAATGGAGTGTAGTGGAATGGAATGGGAAGGAATGTGATGGAGTGGATTTGAGTGTAATGGAGTGGACTGGAATGGAGTGGAGTGGAATGGAATGGAATGGAATGGAATGGAATGGAATGGAATGGAACGTAGTTAAATGAAATGGAATGGAATGGTGAAATGAAATGTGAGCTGAGATTATGCCACTGCACTCCAACTTGGGTGACAGAGAGAGATCCTGTCAAAAGAAACGAATGGAAAGCAATGGAATGGATCGGAATGGAATGGAATGGAATGGAATGGAATGGAATGGAATGGAATGGAATGGAATGGAATGGAATGGAATGGAATGGAATAGAATGAAGTGGAGTGGAATGGAATGGAAGGGAATGGGATCGGATGGAATGGAATGGGATGGGATGGGATGGGATGGGATGGGATGGGATGGGATGGGATGGGATGGGATGGGATGGGATGGAATCGAATGGAATGCAATGGAATGGAGTGGAATGGAGTTCATTTGAATGGACTGAAATGGAGTGGAGTTGAGTTCTGTGGAGTGCATTGGAATGGAATTTAATGGAATGGAATGGGATGGGATGGGATGGGATGGGATGGGATGGGATGGGATGGAATGGAATGGAATGGAATGGAATGGAATGGAATGGAATGGAATGGAATGTCATGGAATGGAATGGTGAAATGAAATGTGAGCTGAGATAGCGCCACTGCACTCCAGCCTGCGTGAGAGACTGATATCCTGTGGAAAGAAAGGAATGGAAAGCAACTGAGTGGAACAGAATGGAATGGCACGGTATGGAATGAAGTGGAGTGTAGTGGAATGCAGTAGAGTGGAATGGAGTTGAATGGAATCGGATGGATCTAGAAGGGTGGGAGTGGATTGGAGTTCAGCGGAGTGGAGTGGGTTGGAGTGGAATGGAATGGAATGGAATGGCGTAGTGTGGAGTTGAGTGAAGTAGAGTGGAATGGATTGGAGTAGAAAGGAATGGAGTGGAATGGAGTTGCAGGGAGTGGACTGCACTGTAGTTGAATGGAATGGAAAGTAATGGAATAAAGTGGAATGGAGTATAGTTGACTGGAGTGGAATGGAATGGAATGGAGTATAATGGAATGGGGTTGAATGGAATGGAGTGGAGTGGAGGGGATTGGAGAGGAGTGGAGAGGAAAGGAGCAGAGAAGAATGGAGTGGAGTGGAGTGGAGAGTGGTGGAATGTAGTGGAATGGAATGGAAAGGAATGGAGTGGCGTGGATCAGAGAGGACTGTAGTGTAGTGGATTCGAGTGGAGGGGAATGGAATGGAGTGGATTCGAGAGGTGTGGAGTGGAATGTAGTGCAGTGGACAAGAGTAGAGTGGAGAGGCGTAGAGTGGAATGGAGTGTAATGGAATGGAATGGAATTGAACGTAGTGGAGTGGAATGGAGTAGAGTGGAATGGAGTGGAACGGAGTGGAGTGTAATGGAATGGAGTGGAATGGAATGCAATAGAATGGAGTGGAGTTGAGAGGAGTAGAGGGTAGTGGAATTCAGTGCAGTGGAGTGGAGTGTAATGGAGACGAAGGGAATGGAGTGGAGTGCAGTTGACTTGAGTGGAATGGACTGGAGTGGAGTGGAATGGAGTGTAGTGGAATGGAATGGGAAGGAATGTGATGGAGTGGATTTGAGTGTAATGGAGTGGACTGGAATGGAGTGGAGTGGAATGGAATGGAATGGAATGGAATGGAATGGAATGGAATGGAATGGAATGGAATGTAGTTAAATGAAATGGAATGGAATGGTGAAATGAAATGTGAGCTGAGATTATGCCACTGCACTCCAACTTGGGTGACAGAGAGAGATCCTGTCAAAAGAAACGAATGGAAAGCAATGGAATGGATCGGAATGGAATGGAATGGAATGGAATGGAATGGAATGGAATGGAATGGAATGGAATGGAATGGAATGGAATGGAATGGAATGGAATGGAATGAAGTGGAGTGGAATGGAATGGAAGGGAATGGGATCGGATGGAATGGGATGGGATGGGATGGGATGGGATGGGATGGGATGGGATGGGATGGGATGGGATGGAATGGAATCGAATGGAATGCAATGGAATGGAGTGGAATGGAGTTCATTTGAATGGACTGAAATGGAGTGGAGTTGAGTTCTGTGGAGTGCATTGGAATGGAATTTAATGGAATGGAATGGGATGGGATGGGATGGGATGGGATGGGATGGGATGGAATGGAATGGAATGGAATGGAATGGAATGGAATGGAATGGAATGGCATGGAATGGAATGGTGAAATGAAATGTGAGCTGAGATAGCGCCACTGCACTCCAGCCTGCGTGAGAGACTGATATCCTGTGGAAAGAAAGGAATGGAAAGCAACTGAGTGGAACAGAATGGAATGGCACGGTATGGAATGAAGTGGAGTGTAGTGGAATGCAGTAGAGTGGAATGGAGTTGAATGGAATCGGATGGATCTAGAAGGGTGGGAGTGGATTGGAGTTCAGCGGAGTGGAGTGGGTTGGAGTGGAATGGAATGGAATGGAATGGCGTAGTGTGGAGTTGAGTGAAGTAGAGTGGAATGGATTGGAGTAGAAAGGAATGGAGTGGACTGGAGTTGCAGGGAGTGGACTGCACTGGAGTAGAATGGAATGGAAAGGAATGGAATAAAATGGAATGGAGTATAGTTGACTGGAGTGGAATGGAATGGAGTATAATGGAATGGGGTTGAATGGAATGGAGTGGAGTGGAGTGGATTGGAGAGGAGTGGAGAGGAAAGGAGCAGAGAAGAATGGAGTGGAGTGGAGTGGAGAGTGGTGGAATGTAGTGGAATGGAATGGAAAGGAATGGAGTGGCGTGGATCAGAGAGGACTGTAGTGTAGTGGATTCGAGTGGAGGGGAATGGAATGGAGTGGATTCGAGAGGTGTGGAGTGGAATGTAGTGCAGTGGACAAGAGTGGAGTGGAGAGGCGTAGAGTGGAATGGAGTGTAATGGAATGGAATGGAATTGAACGTAGTGGAGTGGAATGGAGTAGAGTGGAATGGAGTGGAACGGAGTGGAGTGTAATGGAATGGAGTGGAATGGAATGCAATAGAATGGAGTGGAGTTGAGAGGAGTAGAGGGTAGTGGAATTCAGTGCAGTGGAGTGGAGTGTAATGGAGACGAAGGGAATGGAGTGGAGTGCAGTTGACTTGAGTGGAATGGACTGGAGTGGAGTGGAATGGAGTGTAGTGGAATGGAATGGGAAGGAATGTGATGGAGTGGATTTGAGTGTAATGGAGTGGACTGGAATGGAGTAGAGTGGAATGGAATGGAATGGAATGGAATGGAATGGAATGGAATGGAATGGAATGGAATGGAATGGAATGGAATGTAGTTAAATGAAATGGAATGGAATGGTGAAATGAAATGTGAGCTGAGATTATGCCACTGCACTCCAACTTGGGTGACAGAGAGAGATCCTGTCAAAAGAAACGAATGGAAAGCAATGGAATGGATCGGAATGGAATGGAATGGAATGGAATGGAATGGAATGGAATGGAATGGAATGGAATGGAATGGAATGGAATGGAATGGAATGAAGTGGAGTGGAATGGAATGGAAGGGAATGGGATCGGATGGAATGGAATGGGATGGGATGGGATGGGATGGGATGGGATGGGATGGGATGGGATGGGATGGGATGGGATGGAATGGAATCGAATGGAATGCAATGGAATGGAGTGGAATGGAGTTCATTTGAATGGACTGAAATGGAGTGGAGTTGAGTTCTGTGGAGTGCATTGGAATGGAATTTAATGGAATGGAATGGGATGGGATGGGATGGGATGGGATGGGATGGAATGGAATGGAATGGAATGGAATGGAATGGAATGGAATGGAATGGAATGGAATGGAATGGTGAAATGAAATGTGAGCTGAGATAGCGCCACTGCACTCCAGCCTGCGTGAGAGACTGATATCCTGTGGAAAGAAAGGAATGGAAAGCAACTGAGTGGAACAGAATGGAATGGCACGGTATGGAATGAAGTGGAGTGTAGTGGAATGCAGTAGAGTGGAATGGAGTTGAATGGAATCGGATGGATCTAGAAGGGTGGGAGTGGATTGGAGTTCAGCGGAGTGGAGTGGGTTGGAGTGGAATGGAATGGAATGGAATGGCGTAGTGTGGAGTTGAGTGAAGTAGAGTGGAATGGATTGGAGTAGAAAGGAATGGAGTGGACTGGAGTTGCAGGGAGTGGACTGCACTGGAGTAGAATGGAATGGAAAGGAATGGAATAAAATGGAATGGAGTATAGTTGACTGGAGTGGAATGGAATGGAGTATAATGGAATGGGGTTGAATGGAATGGAGTGGAGTGGAGTGGATTGGAGAGGAGTGGAGAGGAAAGGAGCAGAGAAGAATGGAGTGGAGTGGAGTGGAGAGTGGTGGAATGTAGTGGAATGGAATGGAAAGGAATGGAGTGGCGTGGATCAGAGAGGACTGTAGTGTAGTGGATTCGAGTGGAGGGGAATGGAATAGAGTGGATTCGAGAGGTGTGGAGTGGAATGTAGTGCAGTGGACAAGAGTGGAGTGGAGAGGCGTAGAGTGGAATGGAGTGTAATGGAATGGAATGGAATTGAACGTAGTGGAGTGGAATGGAGTAGAGTGGAATGGACTGGAACGGAGTGGAGTGTAATGGAATGGAGTGGAATGGAATGCAATAGAATGGAGTGGAGTTGAGAGGAGTAGAGGGTAGTGGAATTCAGTGCAGTGGAGTGGAGTGTAATGGAGACGAAGGGAATGGAGTGGAGTGCAGTTGACTTAAGTGGAATGGACTGGAGTGGAATTGAATGGAGTGTAGTGGCATGGAATGGGATGGAATGTGATGGAGTGGATTTGAGTGTAATGGAGTGGACTGGAATGGAGTGGAATGGAATGGAATGGAATGGAATGGAATGGAATGGAATGGAATGGAATGGAATGGAATGGAATGGAATGGAATGGAATGGAATGGAATGGAATGGAATGGAATGGATTGGAGTGCAGTGTGATGGAAGGGATTGTAATGGAATGGAATGGATTGGAATGGAATAGAGTTTAGTGGTGTGGATTGGAGTGGAGTGGAATTCAGTGGAAATGAATTGGATGGAATGCTATTGAGTGGAGTGAACTGAAGTGGAGAGGAGTGGAGTGTAGTATAGAAGAGTGGAATGCAATGCATTGGGTTGAAATGGAATGGACTACAGTGGAGTGGAGCGGAGTGGAGTGTAATGGAGGGGAATGGAATTGAATGGAATGAAGTGGATTGGAGTGGATTTAAATGAACTGCAGTGGAATGGAGTGGATTGGAGTGGAATGTAATGGAATTTAATGGAATGGAATGGATTGAAATGATGAAATAAAAAAGTGAGCTGAGATTGTACGACTTTACTACAGCCTGTGTAATAGAGTGAGACCCTGTCGAAAGAAACGAATGGAATGGAATGGCGTGAAATGTAATGTAATGGATTGGATTGGAGTGGAGTGGAGTGGAGTTGAATGGAGGCAAATGGAATATAATGAAGTGGAATGCATTGCCCTGCAGTGCAGTGGAGTGGAGTGGATTGGTGTGAAATGGATTGGAGTGTAATGGAACGGAATGGAAAGAAAGAGAATGGTGTGGAATGGAGTGGAATCAAGTGGAGTAGAAAGAAGTGGACTGGAGTGGAGTGGAGATGCGTGGATTGGAGCAGAGTTGAGTGGAGTGGAATGGAACAGAATGGAACAAAATGGAATCTAGTGGTGTGGAATGGAGTGGAGTGGAGTTTAATGCAGTGTAATAGAATATGTTGGAATGCAATGGAGTGGAGAGGGGTGGAGTGGAATGTAGCTGATCTGAATGGAGTGGAGTGGATTTTGGTGGAATGGAGTGGAATGGAATGGAATAGAATGTATTGGAATGGATTGGAGAGGGATGGAATGGGGTGGATTTGAATGGAGTGGAGTGGAATAGATTGGTGTGGAGTTGAGTGGAGTGCAATGGATTGGAGTGGAGTGACATGGAGTGGAGTGGAGTGAAATGGAGTGGAAAGGAGAGGAGTGGAGTGGGGTGTAGTGGAGTGGTGTGGAGTGGAATGGAGTGGAGTGGAATGGAGTGGGGTTGAGTGGTGTTGAGTAACGTGGAATGTAGTGGAATGGAATGGAATGGAATGGAATGGAATGGAATGGAATGGAATGGAATGGAATGGAATGGAATGGAATGGAGTGGTGTGGGTCAGAGTGGAGTGGAGGGGAGTGGAATGGAGTGGCATGGAATGGAATGTAACAGAATGGAACGGTATGGAACAGAATGGAGTGTAGTGGAGTGCGGTTGAATGAAGTGGAGTGCACTGTAGTGGATTGGAATGAAATGGAATGTTGTGGATTGGAGGGGAGTGGAGTGAAGTGCAGTGGAATGGAATGGGATGGAATGGAATGCAGTGGAGTTGGGTGGAATGGAGTTGACTAGAATGGAGTGGAGTGGAGTAGAGTTGAGTGGAGTGCAGTGGAATTGCATGGAATGAAATGGAAAGGAAAGGAATGGAATGGTGTAATGAAATGTAAGCTGAGATTATGCCACTGCACTGCATCCTGGCTGACAGAGTGAGATCCTGTCAAAAGAAATGAATGAAATGGAATGAACTGTATTGGAGTGGAGTAGAGTATAGTTTATTGGAGATGGTCGGACTGGACTGCAGTGGAGTGGCGTGGAGTGTAATGGAATGGAATAGAATGGAATAGAGTAGAGTGGAGTGGAGATCAGTGGAGTGGATTGGAATGGAGTGGAAAGAAATTGGTTGGAATGGGATTGAGTGGAGTGGAATGGAATGGAATAGAATGGAGTGGAATGGAGTGGAATGGAATGGAATTGATTGGAGTGAAATGGAATGGGATGGAATGGTGTGGAGTGAAGTGGTTTGGAGTGGAGTGGAATGGAGTGGATTGGAGTGGTTGGGAGCCAAGTGGAGTGGATTCAAATGGAATGGGATGGAATTCAATGGAATGGAATGGGATGGAGTGGAGTGGAGTAGAGTGGAGTGGAGTGGATTGGAGTGGACTGGAGTGGAGTGGAGTGGAGTGGAGTGGAGTGGACTGGAGTGGAGTGGAGTGGAGTGGAGTGGAGTGGAGTGGAATGGAGTGGAATTCGTAAGTGGTACTTACTATTCACATTACACATTAAAATGACTTTTCCTAATTTAAAACTTGTCTTTGATTAAAACCCAGAAAATCATGACCCAAGGCTAGTTTATAACTGCAGAAATGTTCAAGAGAGACCAATGCTTGCTTGTTTAAGAACTGACAATACACGTCTTTATAATCTACCATTTTGCCTCTTTTGATACCAGCTGAGCTCATAAGGCAGGCAATAGAGAATTGCAAGGTTTGTCAGGGATTTCATGTCTTTGGAATACTATGCTCTTTCACAAGAACAGCCATGGAAACTTGAAGAAAATCAATTCCCACTTAAGGTAATCAGAAGTTACAAATATTCCTTTCTTTACTGAAATCTCAATAAGCACTTCAATATTATTTTTATTTAATCCTTTTATTACAATCTTGCATCACATAACATTTTTGTCAAGGATGGTGCACAAACATGACAGTGGTGCAATAAAATCATAACACTGTATTTTTACTATACCTCTTCTTTGCTTAGACATGTATAGATACACTTTCTGTATATATATAAGTAAGTATAGATATACTTGACTGTTGTGTTACAATTGCCTACAGTATTCAGTACAGTAACATGCTGCACAGGTTTGTAACCTATGAGTAATAAGCTATACCATATAGCCTAGGCATGTAATCAGCTATAGCATGTAGGTTTTTGTAAGTAAACTCCGTGATGTTCATACAATAATAAAATTGTTCAGCAATGCATTTCTCTGACATCCCTCTCATGAAGTGACACATGACTGTATTTGTTAACACTGTGGGAACTTCATGGGAAATGAACTCAGCAGCTCCATTATAAATAGAAACTATGTCATAAAACACATAAAAGCATAGTTGCAAGATTACAATTCCTTCCAGATATTTCATTTAGTATCTCCACAGATCACTAAATACTTGAATAGCATTCTTGAGTCTCCATTGCCTCACATTTGATTTCAGGTCATTTCATCAATTGTCAAAGATGCATCCAACACTAACTTTCCAACTACTGGTTTGGATTATGTCAACACTGTCATTCTGGGCCACAACAACACAAAAGGCTAACTCAGTGAGGTAACATAGACACTGATCAGTGTGATTTTGCTGACATGTGGTACCATTTTTTACCAAGATCAAGGGTATTCATACCTTCAGACATCTAGATAACATTGAAAAGGGCAGGTTCATTGATAAAAAGGCAATGAGGAAGGGTTATTGCAGTTTATATGAGCTACCATGTCTCCTGTTTAACCTGATTCTGAAGAGATTCAAAGTGCAGGTGCCATGCATGCTTCTTCAATAGTTCCATGTCGATCGATTTTCTGGGCTACACTTCCCAGCATTCAAATTGCTAAATGCATATAAACTACTACCGAATATTTATAACCTGGATTCGTGCCTTTGAGTGACCTTATCTATAGTTATGTGCTTCAGTGATCCAATTTGGGGTTGATTCCAAACTTTGATAAGTAAAGACCCTGCTTATTCCTTGAGTATTGCTACACTGACAACAGATTTTTTGAACGCCACTGTGAAAATAATAAACCTCTTGGTGAATATGTTTAGACATGTCTTGTAACCTGTACACATCTTAACCAGGGATGTTACTTGGTCTTTCTATGTACAGGAGTGTGTGAAGATAGAACAACATACAGGATTGCAATTGTTGTTTGTGAGACTAATAGAAAATTCAAGCTAGTGAAGTATGTTTATGCATGACACACTTCTCACCAGCAATTTTAGGAAGTTCTACCCAGAATCCATATCTCTTTTGATATGTGGGTTACCTTGGACAGACAAAAAGAAACTCTGAACACAAGGATGAAATACTTTAGAATGTTATCTAGAGTTGGACTTGTCCCAAAGCTTTTGTATAAACTTGCTTGATGAACAACTGTTGTCCACTGGTGCCTTCACTGTACAATCCACAAACAACCAAACTTCACAACTGGAGACCTAAATTTGCACTTGGTTTCATAAAATTGAATGAAAAATGTTGTCTTTTAAGCGTATGCTCTCTCATGAAAGCTGCTATTAGATTAATTTTACTCCCAGATATGCCAGTTAGGAAATAACTTCCAATTTAATTTCACCAGCCCCCTGTCGGTGGACTAATTAGTCATACATCACACTTACTCTGGGGGTGAAATGCCTCAAAAGAAGGTCTCCAGAGTGTTGCTCTACCTAGCAAGACAAGAGTGAAAAGACATAAAAATCATTCATTAAGAAGGAAGAAGATTTTCCTTGCCTAGATTTTCACTTGTAGGATCTAATTAATTTTATCACTTAATATTTTGTCCTTGGGCTAGGCGCGGTGGCTCACGCCTGTAATCCCAGCATTTTGGGAGGCCGAGGTGGGCAGATCACGAAGTTAGGAGATCAAGACTATCCTGGCTAACACGGTGAAACCCCATGTCTACTAAAAAAAAAAAATACAAAAAATTAGCCGGGCAAGGTGGCGGGCGTCTGTAGTCCTAGCTACTTGAGAGGCTGACACAGGATAATGGCTTGAACCCGGGAGGTGAAGCTTGCAGTGAGCCAAGATCGCGCCACTGCACTCCAGCCTGGGTGACAGTGAGACTCCGTCTCAAAAAAAAAAAAACTTGTCCTGATGGGCATTCATTTGACAAATTTGTAAGGTCAGTAGAAATGGAAACTTTCAGAAATCGAACTGTAAATGTTCTGTAGACGTTGATAGAAACAGCTATTTGGAGCTGTGCATTTGCCAACTAGGCACTCTGAGAAAATTTGTGAGAGGATATTTTCAGGAAGTCATTGAACCCTCTAAAAATCAAGTTTATTGCTTTTACCATAAATATAAATAATTTATTTATTATCAACCACTTGCAATATTCCAGTAAGTAACATTTATTATTTCACTGGCATGATCTACATAGACATATGATTTATCTTCTTTTGTGATACATTCAGAAAATTTGCTGCCTGGAAAAGCCATGTTTTAAAATTACCGCCTGTTTGATGATTTTTTTTTATACTTTACGTTTTAGGGTACATGTGCACAACGTTCAGTTTAGTTACATATGTATGCCTGTGCCATGTTGGTGTCCTGTACGCATTAACTCATCTTTTAGCATTAGGTAAATCCCCTAATGTTATCACTCCCTCTTCCCCCTACCTCACAACAGGCCCTGATGTGTGATGTTCCCCTTCGTGTGTCCATGTGTTCTCATGGTTCAGTTCCTACCCTATGAGTGAGAACATGCGGTGTTTCATTTCCACTTAAGTATCTATCTCTATTTTTCCTTTATTTTCACTTCCATCCTAGCTTTATCCCTTATCTCCTTCCTGTGTCTCAGGGTAATTGCCCAATGTCATTATATATTTCTGGAAACCCTTCAATATAAAGTTATTACATGTAAAAATAAAAATTCTGTTTTAGCAAACTTTTTGTTCACAGATTATCTTTAACTACTTCCCTATTAGACAATTTTTGTAGGCTTCATATGCTATTAATTTATATTCACTTTTAGAAGAATTTTCATCAAAAGCAAAAGTCTTATGTAAATTCATTTTATGCTATTTGTATGTCTGTATATATATATACACATAGCCACATACATATATGTAAATCTGGAGGCCTGCCTGGACTGTTTAATAACTGTACTGAACAAGAGCAAGAAACAGCTCTTCAAATTTCAAACAAGTTGAAATTTGAATAAAATTCAATTCACATCTTTGAATAAAATACATTAGTAGCCATTAAAAATTAAACATTTCTACTGTTTTAAAAAATTATAGCCATCATAGTATGAGGAAAAAATAATCTTTTTTAATTCTTGCCATTTTATTAACTATGGAGTCCTTATGACCTAACTTCATTGATATCCCTTTGAGATTAAACAGAACACTTAATTTAAAATTCTGATAAATAAATTACACCATTTGAGGTACTCTTTCACCTTTCAAGAAATATTTTGATAGTTCATTAGCTAAATATTGCTATATGCAGGCTAGTAATAAACAGAAATATTGAGCTCATTGTAAAGTTTAAACTAATGATTGTATGATCTGGAATTTTTGTTAACCTAGAATACATAATTAGCTCTAGAGTTGAAATGAAGGACAAAATCACTTCACATATTAGTAAAAAACAAATAATATAACTTTATAAGCTACTGCTGTTCTTTTGCTATTGAGAACCAATGACACCTGTAATTAGGGAACATTATGGAAAGGTTAAAGATGAGAATACATGCAGTCTATCTACAGGAAACCTAAATTGTTTAGGTTAATGAAATGTCTTCAAAAGTCATATTAATTAGCAGGTTGACAGGAAACTAACATTTATTGTATAAATTCCATGGTAAAATGTATTAGGGCTTCATGCAAACAACTGTGCGCCATCTATGTTAGCACACAATGCTTACTTCTTTCCAACTTTATTCATTTCTCTCCTAATGGACTGGGTGTTATTATTACATGATTTTAAAAATCTTCTATGAGGCAGAAATTTCATTTAATGATATAGCTTTGAAAATAATGTAAAACAGTAGAAAATTTCTATTTTTTTATAAAGCAAAATTGTTGAATGTTCAAAGTTTCATTTAGGTCATGCCACAAGATGACAAACGTATTTCTTTAATTTCCCTTGTTATTTTTGTCTAACACCAACCAAAGCCATTTCTTTCATTTGAAGGTGAAAACTGCTCATTGAAATCCAGTTTAAGCTGAGAAACAAAGAACAAAATTTTGCATGAGAGATTATACAGTGCATAAGTATAAAACAGGACCAGAAACAATGGTGGATTAGCAATTTTTAAAAAGACAAAGCAGGTTATCATCAAATCAATTGTTACCAATACAGTAATTCCACCTCTAAGCCAGAAAATTAGCCACTCACCCACAGGAAAACAATAATTGAAGACAAAGTTCACCAGTGAAAGTTGGTTATTTTTTTCCATCCTTGCATCAACTAAAATGATATCTACAGTTTCTCTTAACACTTTTCTTTGAAATATATGGGTATGCTTAATTAGCTGAGGCCATGTTTCATATGCACATCTGGCTACAAGAGAAACTTGGGAATTTGAGCACTGATCCTAATGTTTGTAGAGTATTTATAAATTTGAGAATTCCCTCCAAACAAAGTCTTTTTAAAACATCATTAGACAAAAAGTTTGAATTGCAAAATATGGTAGTAGCTCATGTCTAACTCAAATGCAGGGAAAAAAAATATATACTCTAAAAGAAATTAAATACACATTTCATGGTAATGAGAAACAGAAAACAGGCAGAAATAGTGGAATATTCCACCACTGATGAAGTATTTGACCATTGAATAAAGAAAATTGCAGTGATTTAAATTTACATCAATGCAACTTCACACCTGATGACACTCCCTGGTCTGTACAAAATTGGATGTCTACGAGTAAAGTGATAAGTTTTACTAGTTTGAGGAATAACAGCACAGAGTACCAGGCTGACAGAAAAGAATAACCAGGAAATTTGAGTGACATGGGAGGAAATCTCACACAAGTGAAAGTCACAGAGGAGAATATCACATAGTAAAAATCTAAAATCAGCACTTAAACTTCATTCAGCTATATGATGGCTGCTACATTTCACATTCATAAAAAGAGACTCCATAGAATCCATCAGAAAACAACAGCTAAATTGCTAGTACAGAGCAGAGGTTTCAACCATTGCAGATATCTCAGGAGTGAAAGTTTGTTGTTTGACTACAGAAAGAAGAATAATGTTAGAAAAGAGTCACTCTTCAAGGGAAAATAAAAGAACCTACCTCTACAAAATATCATCCACATAAACTAACATATAATTTAACCTGCCTAGACATAGAATCAGGAAAATATGATGCATAAGAAAAAAAGTAAACAATGGATTAGGACATTGAAATGGCCCACATGCTGGGATTAGAAGATGAGAAATTTAAAATAAGCTATTATAAGCAAATTCAAAGATTTAAGGAATAGCTGGTCATAAAAGGGAATATATGAAGAATCTCAATAGAGAAGTAAAAATGATAAAGAAATAATAGGACAAATTTTAGAACTGAAGGACAGAATATCTTATATAAAAATGTCAGTGTATGCACATACCAGTAAAATAAGATGGCAGAAAAAACAATTGGTGCACTTAAAAACAGATCAAGAATAATTTCCCAATACAGTTACGAATACAGAGGAAGAAAAATAAAGATAGGGCCAGTCTAGAACTAATATAATTGGAGTCCTAGAAAGAGTAGAGAAGCAGAAAATGAGACACAAAAAGCTATTTGAAAAAGTAAAGACCAAAAGTTTTCCTAATTGTCCGCATATATCAACTTACAGATTTAAGAAACTCAAAGAACAGAATAAAAATAAAGAGAACCAAATGTAGACATACCATAGTCAAACCACTGGGCAAAACAGTAAATCTTGAAAGTAGCTAAAGCGAGGGAGAAAATAATTTACATACAAGGAAACAAATAGACAGACGACCTGTCATCAGAAATGACGGTTTAAACAGCAATGAAACTACATCCTCAAAATAAAAAAAAAAAACCTGTCAACTCCAGATTCTATAACTAGAAAAGTTTTTGAGAAAATAAAGATTTGTTCAGATAAAAGAAATCTTCAAATATTTGTCATTAGCAGACCTAAATACAAGACATGCAAACGGAAATTTTTTAGGCTAAAGAAAGATAACAACAGACGGAAATTCGACTCTAGGAATGACAAGTGCATAAACATGAAAAACTAAGGTTTTTTTTTTTCTTTTAGTTTTATAACAAACAACTGATGGTTTAAATAAAAAATTAAGTGTAACATTGATAATGTGTGTAGAGTAAAATATTCTAAATTAATATCTCTGACAGGAGACTAAACGCAACAATTTTGCTTCAACATTACTTTATGTTACATGAAAACGTTGACTATTAACAGTAAGTGGACTGCGATAAGCCCAGGATGCTTATTATAATTCCTAGAGAACCACCACATTATATGAAGATATTCTTCTAAAATGCCAATAAAGGAATTAAAATGGAACGCTTAGTATTGTTCAGTTAATATAAAAAGGCATGAAAGAAAGAACAAAGGAGCAAAAAATGACGGAACAAATAAAACATAACAGCAAAATAGGCTTGGCGTGGTGGCTCATGCCTGTAATCCCAGCACTTTGGGAGGCTGAGGCAGGTGGATAACGAGGTCAGGAGTCAGAGACCATCCTCGGTAACACCGTGAATCCCCGTCTCTACTGAAAATACAAAAAGTTAGCCCTAGGCGCGGTGGTGGCGCCTGTAGTCCCAGCTACTCGGGAGGCTGAGGCAGGAGAATGGTGGGAACCCGGGAGGCAGAGCTTGCAGTGAGCCCAGATCGCTCCACGGCTCTCCAGCCTGAGGAACGGAGCGAGACTCCGTCTCAAAAAAAAAAAGCAAACTAGTAGGCTTAAATCCAACCTTATCAATAATTATTTCAAATGTAATTTGAATACTCCAAATAAAACACAGATTGTCCAGCCGGATAATAAAGGTACCTATAAGAGATGCATGCCAAATATTATGGTATAGATAAGTTGAGAGTAAAGTAATTTCCAAGTATACGATGGAAACAACAAGCACAAGAAATCTTATGTGGCTATATTAATGTAAGAAAAAGTAGACCTCCAAACAAGCAATATTACAACAGAAAGTTATTTCATAATGTTAAAATATCAAGTAATTATGAAGACATAATGCTGTATTGCTAACTCATATAATAACCAAAGAAAGTTAAGATAAAATAATTTTGAGAACAGCTTGACCTGATCGATATTGACCAAAATGATAGAATATATGTTCTATTATGCTACACATGAAACATTTATCAATAGACTATAGACCACAAAATATCTCTCAAGAAGTTTCAAAACACTGTAATCATAGAAAGTATGCTTTCTGACCATAATGAAAATGAGTTGAAGTGGGTAAAAACAGGCTACCCAGGAAAGTCTACACTATTGGAAGGTTTAAATACACCTTAAAATGCCCTTCAGCTCAAGGAAGAAATCATAAGAAACACCTTAAAATACATTGAACTGAATACAAATAAAAACATGTTATATCAAACTGTGTGAGATGAAGTTAAGCAGACTCAGAGTCAATTTTTTGTATAAATGCTTATTCTAAAAAAGAGAAGTTCAAAACAATGAATTAATTTTCTACCTTAAAAAGAAAATCTAAAACAAGAGAGCAAATTAAGTCCAAAAAAATAGAAGAAAGGAAATAAAACAGAAATTATAAATCAATAAGGCAGAAAACAGACACAGGAGAAAACTAACATGGCCAAAAGTTAGTTCTGTGAGAAAGAAAGAGATCACAAATATAAATATCAGGGATTAATGAGATTGTACATTTGTAGACACAAGAGACATTAACAAGATAATGGAATATTGTGAAACATTTTATACCAATTTTCATTACTTGGATGAAAGGGTGAATTCCTTGAAAAAAACATAAAAAAATTCACAAGATTAAATGGAACATATGAAGTAATTGGCATTTATTAAAGTAATTAAATTACTTGTCAAATACTTGCACATAAAAACAGAAAACTAAAGAAAATAAAAAAAAAATTAGCAAACTCCAGATCCAAAGAGTTTGGCTGGTGAATTTTTTCAACCATTTAAAAAAAATAAAAATTTTAAATTATTTCAGAAATAAATAATGGGGAAATTCCAAATTTGTTTTATGAGTCAGAATCCTGATACCAAAGCAACAAAACCCAGGAATGCAAAATTGATTTCAACTTAAAGAGCTATCACCATTCTAATCTGTGATTCTAATAAACTTGGCTATCTTAGACACTTTCTACAAGTGGAATCACACAGTTTGTCCTTCTGTGACTGATTTCCTTTATACAGCATTACTGTCCTCTATGTTCATCCATGTTGCACATTGCCGGGCTTTCTTGTTTTAATGTTGAATAATATTCTGTTGTACCAATATACCACATTTTATTTATCTATTCATCCGCCAGTAGACATTATCTTTATTTCCACATTTTGATCAGTGTAGATAATGCTGCAATGAGCCTGAGAATCATCCGAAATTCAATTCTTTCAGATAAATAACCTGAAGTGAGATTGCTAGATCATATGGTAGTTCTACTTTCTTATTTTTTTTTGAGGAACCACCATACTGTTTTCTATAGAGGATGCACAGTTTAACATTCCCAGAAACACTGCACAAGTGTTCCAGTTTCTCTCCATTGTTAACACTCATTATCGTTTTCTTTTAATAAGACCATTCTAACAGGCTTGAGGCAATATTTCTTTGTGGTTTGGTTTGCATTTCCCTGATGATTAGTGATGTTGAGCATTTTTTTCATGTATCTGTTGGTCATTTGGATAATTTCTTTGGAGAAATATCTATTGCTGATTAAAAAAATATTCTCAGAAAGCTAGAAAAAGAAATTTTCTCGAAGTGGTGGAAAGTATCCACAACAAACCATATAAACAATATTATATTTAATGGTGAAAGTGTAAGTGTTTAAACCACATAGATTAGGACAAGAAAATGATGTGTGTGTTTGTCACCTCTATTCAACACTGTACTGGTGATCTTAGATTTTGAATATAAATATTTAGGGGACAACTATTGTCACTGAAGCCCAAATCTTGGTCATCCTCAGAAAAAAAAAGAGAAAGTTGATTAAGTTGTATATAATCTAATTCTACTTCTTTTGTTCTTAATTTTAGAGAAATTAAATTGAAACTTAATTTAATTTCTCTAAAATTACAGCTTGTATCAACTCAACTCTAGAATTTATTGGGCACCTCCTAGGACATAAACCCTGGAATCTGATGAGAGACATCAAATAGGAAAGAGCCTGGCTCTGACATAAATTCAACACATGGAGAGGGACATATATTATGAGACTGATCTGCCTTCTCCATCTCATAAAAGGGGTTCTTGTTGCTAGTAACACAGAATGAAACTATTTCAATTACATTCAAAATAAAAGGATTAGCAATAGTATGTAAGATGAAAAAAATCACCCCGCAGGAAGACAAAAGTCTCACAAAAGGATATTTAAACTAGCCAACACTTTGAAATTCAGGCAGAGATCGTACCTTTCTGGGGGAACTAAAGCTGCAAGAACAAAGTAGAGGATCCAATTCTAGGAAAAATGGGCCCTAATAAGGTTTCCAATCCAGAAACTCAAGAAATCCAGACAGGAGGAGGCAGTCTCCGCATTCAAGGCAGTAGCAATACCTGGACTACTAAGCCAATCCCCAAAGCAGGAATTCATAAACACAAATTTGAGGAAGAAGCTTGCCCACCAGAAGATTTAGGTTATTACCAGAATGTGATAGAGAAAACGAGTATGGGACTGAAAACAGAAGGAGGAAGACCCATGATTACAACTAGAATATATCTGTCAGAGATTGTGTAGAAATAAGACTGAAGAGAGAGCTCCTTAAACCTCACATGCCTTACGTCAGGACTAATCCTGGACACAGGCTGGAAAGCATAGCCTACAGGTGGTGAGGGAGGAGGAGTGGGCTCAGCTGTGAGAAGAAGAAGGAAATACAGCTGAAAACCAGATACGGGTCTTGAGATCACACAGAGGATTTGGGCCTTTGTTGCTCTCTGCCAGCAGCTGCCAGTAGTTCTCACACTTTGGCTGGCATCAAAAACACCTGGGACAGTGGTGGGGAAGGGGGTGGAGTGTTGTAAAACCACAAGTGACCAGGCAAAAAACTCTTGTATGTTTGTTTAGTAAGTACAGGAATCTTAATTGGAACAAGGTGGAGGTCAGACATTGATAGTACTGTGGACTGCTCCAGGGATATAAGCATGATCTTTAGAGAGGTGGCTCTAATCAGTTGAGGACAACCAATGGATAGGGAGAGGTCCAGACTAACCATACACGGAGACATCATACAATTACACTTTGGCAACCTCTCCAAATAACATGTCTCTTAGTGAAACTTGGGAGGCTGAAAATTAAAAATATAAAATCCAGTGGGTGGCATTTATGTATCTTAGGAACTTACATTTGTATAGCTCTTCCAATTTGCCTTTGCTTGGTTAGAATTTTGGGTAGATAAGAGGTGGATTTACATGGGCTAATGTGAGAACTTTGATACACTCATTTAGACATTGACCTAGTATCTCGATGTTTGAAAGCTACAACCCAAATAAATTTGTCTTTTTACACAAAACAAATTCATCCCTTGCCTTCCTTATAGATTACATCTTCCACTAGCTGTAATAAAAGAGTAACAATATACATAAGTCAGAGTATCTTCTTAGGTCCTCTGTAGTGTTTTATTATTTAGTTGTGTGAATTAAAGTAACTATCTCAAAATTTCAAAGAATGCCTGAGAAGAAATCCATGTTCAAAGGGTGCCCTCTTTGGACAATGTGTTGTATGTTATACTGTAAAAGTAATCTTATTTCACCTTATAACCTCTACAATCCAATTCATAACAGCATAAAAAGGAAATAAAACCTTACATAATTTTGAATTTTAGAAAGTACCTTGTTTATATGGCTCCTTTAGATAATGAATAGTCAATTTGGTAGATATTCCAGTGAGTTGAAGGTTTGAATCTATCTCACTTAACTAGCTTGATGGATGTATTTCTAAACGTATACAACCCACTCCTCTGCTTTTAAAAAATTAAAGTTAGCTGTAGATTGAGATTTCAGTGATGCAGTTCATAGAACATAACTTAGATTGTCATCTATACTACTGTAACTACAAATGCCACTCTCAGATTGAAGAATCAGTTTTATCAGTAAACATCTCTCATTGAACTATACATGGTGTATGTCTTCTGGCTTTTACAAGCTCTTGGTCTAACACAGGGGATATATGATGTAAAAATTACAAAGCAGGGCCATGCACGGTGGCTCACGCCTGTAATCCCAGCACTTTGAGAGGCCTAGGTGGGCGGATAACAATGTCAGGGGATCGAGATCATCCTGGCTAACAGGGTGAAACCCCATCTCTACTAAAAATACAAAAATTAGTTGGGTGTGGTGGCACATGCCTGTAGTCCCAGCTACTCAGGAGGCTGAGGCAGGAGAATCACTTGAACCCAAGATGCGGAGGTTGCAGTGAGCCGAGATTGCACCACTGCACTCCAGCCTGGTGGCAAAACAAGACTCCATGTTATAAATAGATAAATAAATAAATAAATAAATAAATAAATAAATAAATAAATAAATAAAATAGCAGTGACTATAATGTTTTGTGATGTTAAACTTTGAGAGCTTTTTCTTTCTTTCATTTCCCAAGTCCCTTTCTCAGTTCCAGGAGCAGAGTTATTCTAAGCTAATTGATGTAAAGGAATGGAAAGAAAAGGTTTGGTGGAAAAAATAATAACTTGCTATCATTTCTGTATCTTGTTTTTTGAAAGCTTGAGCATTTCGGAGAATTTGAAAAGATTGTGGAGTAAGTGCAAAGAAGGAATTTGCTAGCAAAAATTGTATAGGGTAAAATGGGTTTTTCCAGGTTAGAAAATATCCACTCCCTACATTCCTTTCCCATAGTTAAGAAGAGGAAAAAGCAAAGGTCTCTTCGTGAGCAGTGATGACTTAGGCAGTTTCTTAGAAATATTCTAGAAGGCATAGTCACCTTTAAAAAAAATCTACAAGGATATGTCTAAGCAGAAGGGCCATGGGCCAAATTACGAGTAGATTTTTGCATTCCAAATATGGTAAAGAAGAAGCAGGAAGCTGGTGGGCCTAAACAGGCCACACAGAAATGGACAAGGAAGAGGCCAGCAGCAGCTTGCGGGGACAAGATGTCAATCCCCCAATGTTAAACCCACCATCCATCCTCCAAATTCTGGCTCTGTTTAACAAGGCTGTGGTCTGGCACTAGGTGCCGCTTCAGTGACTAAAGCATAATTCCCCATCTCCTGGGAGTGTTGACAGCTGACTCCTGGCAACAATACTCACAGCACAATAAAGTTCCTTCATCCAAGTTCGTGTCCCTTCTCAAGGCATCCCACATCTGAGAACTGCTTGGTACAGAAATATAATGGCCTGGCTTGCTTGCTGCAATTTGAGATCATTAGGTAAACTCACCGAGATCCCTGTGGAGTGGGCTGCAGCCATGGTAGTGATTGCATTCCAGCTGACTTTCTGCTCTGCCCAATCCTATTGCCTTCACTCTTCCACAGGTGTTGGGAATATCCATTTCAACTTCCTTGCATACAAATCTTCATCTCCAAGTCAGTTTCCTAGGACACCTGACTAGTGACATCTCTATCAGTATCACAGTACTTAGAGGGGGGCATCTTAAAATGATTTAAAGCTAACTGCCCTAACAGCACAGACAGATGGTGGCTTAAAATAGAATTTAAGTGGATTTAAAAAAAACATGAAAAATTTGACATTGCACACTCATATGAGCTTAAGGATCAAACCATGCATATGATTTCTAAGATCCCTCATACAGTATATATTTTCACTGTTTATAAATGACATCCCCTTGAATTGAATTCAGTTCAATTCAAAACAGTAATTTGTTGGAAAAATTAGGTATGCAGATAGCCTGGACTCTAGAGAGGCACACATCATTTGGAGAATAATAGTGAACTGGCTGGTCTATGAGCGAAGAAAACAGAGTGAATATAGACTATAAGTGAACAAGGAGATTCTCCCATATATATTCAAATGAAGGTGAATTTATTTACAGAATTATGCCTTAGAAAGAAAAAGTATTTCCCTATATTTGAATCCTCACAAGTTTTCCTACAATGAGTGCTTTTGTGATTATTTTGAATGACAAAGTAATATTTAAGGAAACTCTCTTGCCCTGAATGTACTTTAATTTGTGTCAATTGATGTTGCATATAGAGATGATCCAAGTCAAGAAACAAGAAAAGGAGAAACATTACTTAGCAAAGACTTAGAGGATTAGTCCTAATAGTGTGAAATCAGGAATTTGATTAAAGAATTTCATTAAACGTGATAATTTCTTTGTCTATTATCTTACATATGCAATATTCATGTGTAACAAATTAAATGCAAGTAAATATTTGACTATATTATCTGCAGCATAATTTACATGTCAATTTACATATTCAGTTTTGCTCACATGAAAACTTGGATCTTCTCAAGAAGAAAATTTGTGAATGTAATTAAGTCAATATGAATACTGTAAGTCAGTGATTTTTTCCTATGAAGACAGTTAAAATTTTACAAAAATACTTTACACCCCTTCTCATTGTAAACCTAAAAAACAAACAGAGAAAGATTCTCTAAAGGAAAAAGACACATCTTAGGGAGGAGGGCATTGCAATGGGAACATGCATGAGAAAGTAAATTATGTAGATTCAGATGGTAAAGGAAGACAAGGTCTTTAAAATAAAAACGATAAACCTGGAAGCATGGGGAAGCAGAAAAAAATAAATAGAGGAAAAATTAAGAAACTTATATAATTGTTTTGTAATAGTTATCTTTGATTATAAAGATCAACAACAAGGTCGGTGTCAGTTGAAGGTTGGGCAGGCGATTGCTGGATAGATGTCCTCACAGAAGTGTATTTTGTGTAAGGTTTCTATGGGCTTTTTGTAAGGTTGTGGTTTTTTTGGCATTTTGTGACAGTTTTTGCTGTCAGGCCTAGAAGAATGAGAACCCTTTCTTTAAGGTCTTCTCTGATTCTATTTCTCCTGGTTTTTTCATTGCTTTTTAAATATTAGTGAAAGTTTTGATTCTGATAACTTTCATATCATGATCCCTAATTTCAAATAAAAATTAAACATACAACTTATTTGTGATGTATTTGATAGGCATAGATTTGTGAATCACCTCTACTATCTATAGTGGTAGATATATCTGAGCCTGCTTACACAGGACTTCCATCATAATTTCTCTTCAGTGGAATTGGAATGGGGGGGTTTGGAGAAGGGGATGAAGGAATTGTGCTGCATCAGAGGTCCCCACCTAACATCATAGGGACTTTTTGTGCTCTTGCCAGGCCATTGTATTACGCTAATGCAAAAGTAATTTTGGTTTTGTCATTGAAAGTAATGAGACCATCTGTCTTACAATGTCTGTGCCATGACCAGCTTCTAATAGCCTCTGAGGACAGCTTTGCCCTGACATATACTGTCCTGGAACCACATCTGCTTTGTAACTCCTGAGGTAGCTGCCACCATGACCAATGCCTTCTCATCTTTACTCTACATGCAGGTAACAATTATATTATATCTTTGTGTATTCACAGAACAATTATTACATCTAGGACTTCTACAAAATTTCCCTCACTGATTTTGGTGTTCTGGTGTCCTGGCAGCTCTAGCCATGAAGGGATGGTGCTTTATGAGCATTTCTGTTGAGTTTTTTTTTTTTCTCAGAAACTGATTCCAGTTTTCCCACATACGTTTGACAATTTATTCGAACTGATTTATTCTAAACCCATTTTTTGTCTATTATTTAATAGGGAGGGGGGCGAGGGATAAAAGATTACAAATAGGGTGCAGTGTACACTCCTTGGGTGATGGATGCACCAAAATCTCTCAAATCACCACTAAAGAACTTACTCATGGAACCAAATACTACCGTACCCTAATAACATATGGAAAAAAATTAAAAATAAAATAAAAACGAGTCAGAAAAAAGAAAATAATCACTGTACTTACCATGACACTTACAAATGGTGACTAGCATTATTTGTAAGTGTCACTTAATGATATTATTATTTTTTCTTTATGCTACAAACTAGCTTTGCTATTACAATCACTACTATTTGAAGTGATACTAAATTAAATTAAATTTATTCTATCTTTCTGGACTCAGAAGTTGTGGTAAATGCTAAGACAATTTAAGAATATGGTCACATATTAAAAGCATATTATATGGGGAAAATATGATTTAAAAAATAGAAATTGGTAGAGAAAAAATTTTTGAATCTTTTTAATTTCCACACAGTTTGCAAGTATGGACGCTGACTATCTTGTTCCAAATGATTGTTTTCAAGCATATTTTTATAGAAAACAGCCTTGGAATGGAAAATCAATACCTCTTTCTGGAACAAAGGAAAAGTTTATTTACTGTCTAGTATAATGCAGATAATTTCTCCCTCTGGGGAAGTGTACAGCCAAGTGAACTTCCCATAATACAAGCTCGAGTTTCCTGAGCTTGGGCTTTTCTCCCACCGTGTAATGTGTAGGTGCCACTTGACTCTCTTTGTGTTACCCTGGGAAAGCTGATGGCTGTAACTGTATGTGTTTATTTTGGGGTTCTCTGTTCTTTTCATTGCTCTTTGTGTCTGTTTTCATATCATCACCATGCTATTTTGTCTACTGTGGCCTTATAGTATGAAGTCAAATAATATGATGTCTCTAGCTTTGTTCTTTTTGCTTAGGAATCCTTTGGTTGTCTGGGCTCTTTAAAAATCCATATGAAATTTAGAATATTTTCTTCTAATTCTGTAAAAAAAGACATTGGTTGTTTGATAGGACTAGTGTTGAATGTGTAGATTGCTTTTGGCAGTATAGCCATTTTAACAATATTGATCTTTCTAATCCATGAGCATGGAATAGTTTTCCATTTGTTTTGTCATCTATGATTTCTTTCTGCAGTGTTTTGTAGTTCACCTCTTATATATCCTTTACCTCCTTGGTTAGACATATTCTTGTTTTATTGTATTTTATTTTATTTTGGGAGTTGCTATTGTAAACATGATTGCATTCTTGATTTACCTCTCAGTTTAAACATTTTTGGTGTACAGAAATGCTACTTCTTTTTGTATGTTGATTTTTTTTATCTTGAAACTTTGCTGAATTTGCTTACCAGTTCTAGGAGTCTTTTGGCACAGTCTTTAGGGTTTTCTAGGTGTAGAATCATATCATTAGTGAAGAGAAATAGTTTGCCTTCATTTCCTATTTGGATGCCTTTTGTCTTTCTCTTGCTGGATGTCTTTTTTTTTTTTTTTTTTTTTTTTTAGAGATAGAGTCTCGCTTTGTCGCCCAGGCTGGAGTGCAGTGGTGCAATCTTGGCTCACTGCAAGCTCCACCTCCCGGGTTCATGCCATTCTCCTGCCTCAGCCTCTCTGAGTAGCTGGGACTACAGGCGCCCACCACCACGCCCGGCTATTTTTTTTTTCTATTTTTAGTATAGATGGGGTTTCATCATGGTCTCGATCTCTTGACCTCGTGATCCACCCGCTTCGGCCTCCCAAAGTGCTGGGATTACAAGCGTGAGCCACTGCACCCGTCCAACTGGATGTCTTTTATCTCTTTCCCTTGCCTGATTGCTCTGGCTAGGACTTGTTGAACAGGAGTGGTGAGAACAGCCATGCTTATTTTATTTTATTTTATTCCTGTTCTTAAGGGGAATGTGTTGGGAGAAAAGCTGAGTGTTGGGAGAGAAGCTGAGGCAGGGCCATATGTTTCTCATTCACTTGATACACCATTTCCTTTCAACCCCACATCCTCACCACCTGTTTCTTTGAGCACCAATAAATAACGTGGGCTCTCAGAGCTTGGGGACTTCACAGACTCCACTCTCGTGATGGTCCCCTGGCCCCACTTTCTCTCTCAAACTGTCTTTTTCTCATTCCTTTGAGTCCACCGGACTTTGTCGCCCCCACGACCTAGTGTTGGATCTGATCACCCCAACATCCCTGTTTCCCAACATGGGGTGACCAAGACCCCAGTGAAGGAAGGCTAGAGCATGTAAAAGCAGAGGACACATCATCAAAAGACACCCGAGGAAATCTAAAAGAAGCTCAGTGGGAAAGCCAAGTGCTCAGAAGAACTGGGGTAACAATGGGACAAAGTGAAAGCAGACATTCTACTTGTTTAAATTTCTTAAGGCATTTATTACAAAGATGGGGAGTGAAAGTTAGTACTTAGAATTTATCACTCATTAGTACAGTAAAGCAGTTTTTCCCATGGCTTCCAGAACAAACGACTATGAAGTTGGATGAATGAGAGAGAATTGGAAGAGATTTTTAAAAGGCGTTTAAAGATGGAGCAGAAATTCCAGTTTCTGTAGGGTTAGTGTAGGCACTAACAAAGGCAGCCCTTGAGCCATTTCAAACAGATAATGAGGCAGGTTCAGATTAGGAAGAGGAGGATGAGTGTAAAAAACTAACTTCGAATTCTGAGTGTGAGAAACAGCTACTGGAGGAGATAAAAAAATAAAATAAAGAAACAGTTTAAAAAGTATGTTTTAGTATCCCGTTGGCTCCAGCTGCTGAATTAAGTGAATGACCACCTCCTCTCTCTCCCGTAAATGAGTGAGAAAATAAATTAGCTGAAAAACCTACTGCTCCTGTAGTTGCAACATTAAAACCTGGAGCAATTAGTGGTGCCATACAAAATTCTATTCAAAATGCTAGAGCCAAGGGAGAGCTCGAAGCATGGAAATTTCCCATTACTATAATCCAGCAGAGAGGACAGAGTATAGCTAATTAGGCTGCTTTTTCTTTTAAGTTACTAAAGAATTTAAGCAAGCCATTAGTCAATATGGACTGAACTCTTTTTGTGCAAACGTTATTTAAAAATATGGCTCTTGATAATAGATTAATACCATATAATTAGGATACTTTGACAAAACCTGTTCTCACTCTATCTCAGTACTTGCAGTTTATAACTTGGTAGGCTGATGAAGCACAAACTCAGGCAAAAGAAAACACACAAGTGTAGCCACCTGTGCCTCTTTTCTTTCATCAGTTAATATGAGTTGGCCCTAATTGGGGTCGATTAGAGAATCAAGCAGTAATGGAAGATGTTGCCATTTTTCAGCTGCACTTCGTGTGCTTACAGGCAAAGAAAAGGATAAATGCTACAGGGGAAAAGTATCCTTATTTCAGTTCTGTCCAACAAGGACCAAAAGAACCATATATTAATTTTATTGCTCAGCTCCAATAGGCTGTGTATAAAGCCATAAATGATAAAAACAGCTCAGGATGTTGTAGTACAGCTTCTTGCATACAATAATGCGAATGCAGTGTCAAACTTCTATTAGACCCCTGAGAGAGAAGGCTCACTTAACTAAATATATTAAGGCTTGTGATAGCATTGGAAGTAACTTACATAAGGCTAAGCTTTTAGCTCAGGCTATGGCTAGATTAAGAGTAAGAAAAAATATGCTTAATTTCTCAGGCTCTTGCCTTAATTATGGGCAAATTGGACACAAGAAAGGAATGTATAAAGGAATTCAAAAGATGAAATCTACTACCATCAATTAATAGAAAAGTCCCAGTTTATTTCCCTGGTGTAATAAAGGCAATCACTAGGCAAGTCCGTGTCATTCTAAATTTAGCAAAGGTGGACAGCCTCTTTCAGGAAGTAGGAAGAAGGGCCCACCTCGAGCCCCTCAACAAACTGAGGCACACCCAGCCTAGTCACTGCCCTTACAAATGTATAATTGTCCCCCACTTCAGCAAGCAGTGTTAGGGGACTCTTACACTGAGGAATATTTGGGAACAAGCACCCCCAAAGCTGGCCATAAACAAAATCCCTGCAGCACTGTGACATGTTCGTGATGGCCATAACACCCACACTGGAAATTTGTGGGTTTACCGGAATGAGGGCAACGAACATCTGGCCCACCCAGGGTGGAAAACCGCTTAAGGCATTCTTAAGCCATAAACAATAGCATGAGTGATCTGTGACTTAAGGACATGCTCCCGCTGCAGCTAACTATCCCAACCTATTCCTTTAATTCATCCCATCCCTTCATTTCCCATAAGGGATTCTTTTAGTTAATCGAATATCTATAGAAACAATGCTAATGACTGGCTTGCTCTTAATAAATACATGGGTAAATTTCTAGGGCTCTCATCTCTGAAGGCTGTGAGACCCCTGATTTCCCACTTCACACCTCTATATTTCTGTGTGTGTGTCTTTAATTCCTCTAGCACCGCTCGGTTAGGGTCTCCCTGACCTGGTCTCCGCAAGTGGTGCCCATTCATGGGGGCTTGAATACAGGTCAAAGGACAGCCAGAGCAACAGCTGGAGAACATGGAACTAGCTAGAGGACACCAACGTTCTCTTAAAGCAATCCCTGTGGTGCATAAGAAGGGGAGCTCAGAAGCATCAGGGTAACAATGGGACAAGTGTGGGGTCTGGTTCGTTCTGCCTTGGAACTTTTTCACAAAGATGATGAGGAGAAAGGAGAGCATAATGAAGTAACAGAAGAGGTTACAGACCAGGTTTATTTGCCACCTAAAGCTAAAGCAGCAAAGGAGGGAGAGGTTCATCCCTACCCTTCTGCACCCCCTCATTATCATTTTGAAGAAAATGACCCTCCAGATCTTTCTTTTGTTGAGGACACTGGGCTAAAAGTAGTTGCCCTGGTGACTGTTCAAGCAGCACCTTGAGTGACTACTCTTAGTTATATTCCGGCAGGAATTCAGCAAGCTAGACAAGAGTGGGATTTAGAGGCTTGGCAGTTCCCTGTTAGAATACACCACCCAGATCAACAAGGAAATATTATAGCTACATTTGAGCCTTATTTTAAATTACTCAAAAAATTTAAACAAGCTATAAATCAGTATGGACCATGTTCTCCTTTTGTAATGGGACTGTTAAAGAATGTTGCTGTTTCCAGTTGGATAATTCCTGCTGACTGGGATGCTCTTACTCAAGCTTGTCTAACTCCTGCTCAGTTTCTACAATTTAAAACTTGGTGGGCAGATGAAGCTTCCATTCTGGCTGCTTGCAATGCCTGGGCCCAATCTCAAATTAATATAACTGCAGACCAACTTTTGGGGGTTGGTCGCTGGGCTGGTTTAGATGCACATTGGTCATGCAGGATGATGCCATAGAACAGCTTAGAGGAGTGTGCATTACAGCTTGGGAAAAAATCACTTCATGTGGAGAACAATACCCTTCCTTTAGTGCTATAAACCAGGGACCAAGAGAACCATATATGGATTTTATAGCTTGGTTACAGGAGTCTCTTAAAAAGCTGGTTGCAGATTAGACTGCTCAGGATATAGGGCTGCAGTTATTAACTTTTGACAATGTTAATCCCGATTGCCAGGCTGCTCTGTGACCTATCAAAAAGAAAGCACATATAGTTGATTATGTCAGGGCCTGTGATAGTATCAGTGGTAATCTGTATAAAGCTAATTTGTTGGCACAGGTGATGGCAGGACTGAGAGCGGATAAAGGAAATAATCCATTTCCTGGAGCTTGTTTTAACTGTGGGAAGCATGGTCATACTAAAAAGAATGTAGAAAAAATCAGTGAGTCAGGCACCAGATAGGGGAAAAAAGAAAACTGCTGATCCTGAAATATGTCCAAAATGTAAAAAAGGAAAACATTGGGCTAATCAGTGTCACTCTAAGTTTGAAAAAGAAGGGAACCCGATTTTGGGAAACTCCCTGAGGGGCCCATCCCAGGCCCTGTTCTAAACAGGGCCATTTCCAGCTCAGGACATTCCCTCATCCCCATATATTATCTGTCCCCCAACCACAGCCAGCAGTGCCCCTGTAGATTAATGCTGCACAAAAGTTGTGAGCCTTATGCCTGGGAAACTCACGCAAAAGGTCCCAACAGGAATCTGTGGACCCTTGCTAGGAGGGACAATAGGATTACTTTTAGGAAGGTCTAGTTTAAGTTTAAAAGGGGTTCACATACACGCTGCAGTCATTGATTCAGATTACATTGAGGAAATTTAAATTGTTATATCTACTTTTGTTCCCTGAAAGCAGAGCCAGGAGAGCACATAGCACAGCTCTTGAGTGTGATGTATGTTGGAATGGGAAAATGTGAAATTAAATGAGCAGGAGGATTTGGAAGCACAAATAAACAAGGAAAGCAGCTTCTAGGGTAAATCAAGTTACTGATAAACATCCTAGCTGTTAAATAACTATCCAGGGAAAGAACTTTAAAGGTTTGGTGGATACAATTTTTTTTTGGTAGGAGCAGACATTTCAATCATTTCTTTACAGCACTGGCTGTCCACATGGCCAATTCAACCCACTCAATTTAACATAGTTGAAGTTGGTAAAGCCCCAGAAATATGTCAAAGTAGCTATATTTTGTATTGTGAAGGGCCTGATGGACAACCTGGGAATGTTCAACCAATTATAACTTCTGTACCTATAAATTTATGTGGGAGAGATTTATTACAACAATGGGGAGCACAAGTTCTAATTCCATAACAACTATACAGCGCTGAAAGTCAACATATGATGTATGAAATGGGGCAGGTCCCTGGTACCAGAGCAGCAAAAAATTTGCAATATTTGAAAGAACCTCTTCAAGAGGAAAGACAAAGTTCCTGTCAAAGATTAGGATATCATTTGTGATGGTGGCCATTTTTCAGCCTCCAGAACCTATACCTTTAAAATGGTTAACAGGTAAGCCATTTTGGATAGAACAGTGGCCACTAAGGAAAGAGAAACTGGAGGCTTTAGAGAAATTAGTTACTGAACAATTAGAAAATGGACACATAGCTCCGACATTTTCCCCTTGGAATTCTCCAGTTTTCGTAATTAAGAAAAAATCAGGTAAATGGAGATGTTAACTGGCTTAGGAGCCATCAGTTCAATTATACAACCTATGGGATCATCACAGCCAGGATTGCCTTCTCCTGCTATAATTCCAAAAAATTGACCTTTAATAGTCATAGATTTAAAAGACTGTTTCTTTATTACCCTTTTAGCTGAGCAAGACTGTGAATGGTTTGCATTTCCAATTCCTGAAGTTAACAACCTGCACCCTGCTAAGCATTTTCATTGTTTCACAAATGGGTCTATTATGATAAATCTTCTTATTCTGGATCAAAAGGTAAAGTTTTCCAGATGCCCTATACTTCAGCTCAAAAAGTGGAGTTTGTAGCTGTAATTGAGGTATTGACTGCTTTTGATATGCTTATTCATGTGATTTCTGATTCCTCATACATGGTTCATCCCACACAGTTAATTGAGAATGCTCACTTATTATTTCATGCAGATGAAAACCTGATAATAAAAACAAAAAAATGGGGAGAAACAGGGATTATGGGTTAGCCCACATACAATTGAATCTAGCATTATTAACTTTCAATTTTTTGAGCCTGCCCAAAGGCCAGATGTTATCAGCAGCTGAACAGCATCTACAGAAACCAGCTGCAAAGACAGAAGCAGAACAACTGGTTTGGTGGAAAGATCCAATAACACAAATTTGGGAAATAGGTAAAATAATAACTTGGCATAGAGGTTATGCTTGTGTTTCTCCAGGACGGAATCAACAGCTGATTTAGATACCATCAAGACACCTGAAACATTATCATGAGCTGGATGCTGAGAAAGAGATTAAAAACACAATCATCATTGAAACCACAGAGCTTCTGGCTGGGCGCGGTGGCTCACCCCTGTAATCCCAGCACACTAGGAGACCGAGGTGGGTGGATCACAAGGTCACGAGATCGAGACCATCCTGTCTAACACAGTGAAACCCCGTCTGTACTAAAAATACAAAAAATTAGCTGGGCAAGGTGGCGGGCACCTATAGTCCCAGCTACTCAGCAGGCTGAGGCAGGAGAACGGCATGCACCTGGGAGGCAAAAATTCAGGTTTTGCCAAGAATGACACTGTAAATGTAACAAAGCTTCCATACTTGTTAGTGAACACCAACTCAGCTACTGTCCTGTATTTGGACATCAGGATAAAATGAAAACAACAAGCAGGTCAGGCGAGGTGGCTCATGGCTGTAATCTCACCATATTGGGAGGCTTAAGCTGGGGTATCACATGAGGTTGGGAGTTCGAGACCAGCCTGATCAACATGGAGAAACCCCGTCTCCACTAAAAATACAAAATTAGCTGTGCGTGGTGGCACATGCCTTTAATCCCAGCTACTTGGGAGGCTGAGGCAAGATAAGTGCTTAAACACGAGAGGTGGAAGTTGCGGTGAGGTGATATTCAACCATTGCACTCCAGCCAGGACAACAAGAGTGAAACTCCGTCTCAAAAAAATACAAATAAAAAAATAAAAAGACCCCCAACCTTGTCTAGACTGCGGGTTTCAGTTTCACCCCACGGGCATCCTGGTCGGGTTAGAACCCTGAATCTGGTTTAAGTTTGAATCCTAAAGAATAAAGTGAATAAAGGCTTCAGCCACTGAGATACTCAGTCTGCTCTGATTCTGGCTTTTGTGTGTCTATCTGTATTTTTGGTCTAAAATATTTGGTCCAACAGAAGTTAAAAGCTTTGATGGTCTCAGCAAAACCTTTGTGAGAGCTCTAATTTATCTGTGTGTGCAATTGGAACAAAGAGACTCCATAAACTAGAAAAACCTAAAGAAAATGGAAGACGTGAAAAATTGAGAGCCAATTCCTGTTTGTTGTTCTGTCCACCTCCCTCTCTCACTCTTCCTTCTACCTTTGCCTTGGTCCCAAAGGTGTTTCTGTCTTTCTGGGGACCTGAGATTCAGTGTAGGAGTGAAGTCCATGATTTTAAATACTCTTTCTGTCTCTGTCTTTTAACTCTGCCTGTTTTGCTGAGCTCTTTTTTATTTTTATTTTTATTTTATTTTGTTTTATTATTATACTTTAAGTTTTAGGGTACATGTGCACAATGTGCAGGTTTGTTACATATGTATCCATGTGCCATGTGGGCATGCTGCACCCATTAAATCGTCACTTAGCATTAGGTATATCTCCTAATGCTATCCCTCCCTCATCCCCCCACCCCACAACAGTCCCTGGCTTGTGATGTTCCCCTTCCTGTGTCCCTGTGTTCTCATTGTTCAATTCCCACCTATGAGTGAGAACATGCAGTGTTTGGTTTTTTGTCCTTGTGATAGTTTACCGAGAATAATGATTCCCAGTTTCATCCATGTCCTTACAAAGGACATAAATTCATCATTTTTTATGGCTGCATAGTATTCCATGGTGTATATGTGCCACATTTTCTTAATCCAGTTTATCCTTGTTGGACATTTAAGTTGGTTCCAAGTCTTTGCTATTGTGAATAGTGCCGCAATAAACATAACTGTGCATGTGTCTTTATAGCAGCATGATTTATAGTCCTTTGGGTTTATACCCAGTAATGGGACAGCTGGGTCAAATGGGATGGTCTAGATACCTGAGGAATGGCCACACTGACTTCCACAATGGTTGAACTAGTTTATAGTCCAACCAACAGTGTAAAAGTATTCCTATTTCTCCACATCCTCTCCAGCACCTGTTGTTTCCTGACATTTTAATGATCGCCATTCTAATTGGTATGAGATGGTATCTCATTGTGGTTTTGATTTGCATTTCTCTGATGGTCAGTGATGATGAGCATTATTTCATGTGTTTTTTGGCTGCATGAATGTCTTCTTTTGAGAAGTGTCTGTTCATGTCCTTCACCCACATATCAATGGGATTGTTTGTTTTTCTCTTGTAAATTAGTTTGACTTCATTGTAGATTCAGGATATTAGCCCTTTGTCACATGAGTAGGTTGCAAAAATTTTCACCCAATTTGTAGGTTGCCTGTTCACTCTGCTTGTAGTTTCTTTTGCTGTGCAGAAGCTCTTTAGCTTAATTAGATCCCATTTGTCAATTTTGGCTTTTGTTGCCATTGCTTTTTGTGTTTTAAACATAAGTCCTTGCCCATGCCTATGTCCTGAATGGTATGGCCTGTTTTCTTCTAGGGTTTCTATGGTTTTAGGTTTCACGTGTACGTCTTTAATCCATCTTGAATTAATTTTTGTATAAGGTGTAAGGAAGGGATCCAGTTTCAGCTTTCTACATATGGCTCGCCAGTTTTCCCAGCACCATTTATTAAATAGGGAATCCTTTCCCCACTGCTTGTTCTTGTCAGGTTTGTCAAAGATCAGATAGTTGTAGATATGTGGCGTTATCTCTGAGGGCTCTGTTCTGTTCCATTGATCTATATGTCTGTTTTGGTACCAGTACCATGCTGTTTTGGTTGAGGTAAGGTAGCATGATGCCTCCAGCTTTGTTCTTTTGGCCTAGGATTGACTTGGTGATGAGGGCTCTTTTTTGGTTGCATATGAACTTTAAAGTAGTATTTTTCCAATTCTGTGAAGAAAGTCATTGGTAGCTTGATGGGGATGGCATTGAATCTGTACATTACCTTGGACAATATGGCCATTTTCACAATATTGATTCTTCCAACCCATGAGCATGGAACGTTCTTCCATTTGTTTGTATCCTCTTTTATTTCACTGAGCAGTGGTTTGTAGTTCTCCTTGAAGAGGTCCTTCACTCATGATTTGGCTCTCTGTTTGTCTGTTATTGGTGTATAATAATTCTTGTGATTTTTGTACATTGATTTTGTATCCTGAGACTTTGTTAAAGTTGCTTATAAGCTTAAGGAGATTTTGGGCTGAGACAATGGGGTTTTCTAGATATACAATCATGTCATCTGCAAACAGGGACAATTTGACTTCCTCTTTTCCTAATTGAATACTCTTTTTTTCCTTCTCTTGCCTAAATTCCCCGGCCAGAACTTCCAACTCTAGGTTGAATAGGAGTAGTGAGAGAGGGGATCCCTGTCTTGTGCCAGTTTTCAAAGGGAATGCTTCCAGTTTTTCCCCATTCAGTATGATATTGGCTGTGGGTTTGTCATAGATAGCTCTTATTATTTTGAGATACGTCACATCAATAGCTAATTTATTGAGAGTTTTTAGCATGAAGGGTTGTTGAATGTTTCAAAGGCCTTTTCTGCATCTATTGAGATAATCATGTGGTTTTTGTCTTTGGTTCTGTTTATATGCTGGATTACATTTATTGATTTGCCTATGTTGAACCAGCCTCGCATCCCAGGGATGAAGTCCACTTGATCATGGTGGATAAACTTTTTGAAGTGTTGCTGGATTCGTTTTGCCGGTATTTTATTGAGGATTTTTGCATCGATGTTCATCAGGGATATTTGTCAAAAATTCTCTTTTTTTGTTGTGTCTCTGCCTGGCTTTGGTATCAGGATGCTGCTGGCCTCATAAAATGAGTTAGGGAGGATACTCTCTTTTTTTATTGACCGGAATAGTTTCAGAAGGAATGGTACCAGTTCTTCCTTCTATCTCTTGTAGAATTCAGCTGTGAATCCATCTCGTTCTGGATTCTTTTCTGTTGGTAAGCTATTGATTATTGCCACAATTTCAGAGCCTATTGGTCTATTCAGAGATTCAACTTCTTCCTGGTTTAGTCTTGGGAGGGTGTATGTGTCAAGGAATTTATCCATTTCTTATAGATTTTCCAATTTATTTGCATAGAGGTGTTTGCAGTATTCTCTGGTGGTAGTTTGTATTTCTGTGGGATTGGTGGTGATATCTCCTTTATCATTTTTTATTGCTTCTATTTGATTCGTCTGTCTTTTCTTCTTTATTAGTCTTGCTAGCAGTCTATCAATTCTGTTGATCTTTTCAGAAAACCAGCTCCTGGATTCTCTAATTTTTGAATGGCTTTTTGTGTCTCTATTTCCTTCAGTTCTGCTCAGATTTTAGTTATTTCTTGCCTTCTGCTAGCTTTTGAATGTGTTTGTTCTTGCTTTTCTAGTTCTTTTAATTGTGAAGTTAGGGTGTCAATTTTGGATATTTCCTGCTTTCTCTTGTGGGCATTTAGTGCTACAAATTTTCCTCTACCCTCTGCTTTGAATGTGTCCCAGCAAAATCATGCCAAATTGTAAAGGGCCATCGAGGCTAGGAAGAAACTGCATCAACTAACCAGCAAAATAACCAACTAACATCTTAATGACAGGATCAAATTCACACATAAAAATACTGACTTTAAATGTAAATGGACTAAATGCCCCAATTAAAAGACAGAGACTGGCAAATTGGATAGAGTCAAGACCCATCAGTGTGCTGTATTCAGGAAACCCATCTCACATGCAGAGACACACATAGGCTCAAAATAAAAGGATGGAAGAAGATCGAACAAGCAAATGGAAAACAAAAAAAGGCAGGGGTTGCAATCCTAGTCTCAATTAAAACAGACTTTAAACCAACAAAGATCAAAAGAGACAAAGAAGGCCATTACATAAAGGTAAAGGAATCAATTCAACAAGGAGAGCTAACTATCCTAAATATATATGCACCCAATACAGGAGCACCCAGATTCATAAAGCAAGTCGGGAGTGACCTACAAAGAGACTTAGACTCCCACACAATAATAATGGGAGACTTTAATACCCCACTGTCAACATTAGACAGATCAATGAGACAGAAAGTTAACAAGGATACCCAGGAATTGAACTCTGCTCTGCACCAAGTGGACCTAATAGACTTCTACAGAACTCTCCACCCCAAATCAACAGAATATACATTATTTTCAGAACCACACCACATCTATTCCAAAATTGACCACATAGTTGGAAGTAAAGCTCTCCTCAGCAAATGTGAAAGAACAGAAATTATAACAAACTGTCTCTCAGACCACAGTACAATCAAACTAGAATTCAGGATTAAGAAACTCACTCAAAACCGCTAAACTACATGGAAACTGAACAACCTGCTCCCGAATGACTACTGGGTACATAACGAAATGAAGGCAGAAATAAAGATGTTCTTTGCTGATCTCTTAGAATGAGAAATAAACCATTCAGGACAGAAACAACAGAGCATCAGAAAACCAAATTCAGGCAGCACTCCAGCAAGTACCTCCCTAGAGGCGAAGGGCTTACTAAAGGAGCTTTAATGTGGAAAAGGCCAAAATGAGAAGCTATAACCTTAAGCTTGCTAGGTTTTTTGAGACTCAAACTGGCTATATATTATGGACGATTCTAGTCACACACAGACCCACACATTTTTTTGAGACAGAGTCTTGCTCTGTTGCCTAGGCTAGAGTGCGGTAGTGCAATTTTGGCTCACTGCAGCCTCCACTTCCCAGGTTTGAGCAATTCTCCTGTCTCAACATCCTGAGTAGCTGCAATTACAGGTGTGTGCCACCATGCCCATCTAATTTTTGGGGTTTTAGTAGAGATGAGGTTTCACCATGTTGGTCAGGCTGGTCTCAAACTCCTGGGGTCAAGTGATCCACTCACCTTGGCCTCCCATACTGCTGGGATTACAGGTGTGAGCCACTTCCCCCAGCCTATATATATATATATAGTCAATAAATTCCTCGACACACACACACATATATTTATTTATTTATTTATTTAATTTTTGACACAGGGTCTTGCTCTGTTGCCCAGGCTGGAGTATGGTGGTACAATCTCAGCTCACTGCAACCTCCACCTCCCAGGTTTGAGTGATTCTCCTACCTTGGCCTCCTGAATAGCTGAGACTACAGGTGCACACGACCACACCCAGTTAATTTTTGTATTTTCAGTGGAGACGGGGTTTGGTCAGGTTGGCCAGGTTGGTCTCGAACTCCTGGCCTCAAGTGATCCACCTGGCTCAGGCTCCCAAAGTTTTGGGATTATAGGCATGAGTCACCAAGCCTGGCCTCTAGTGCACACTTTATTTTTTTTTTTTTTTTTGAGACGGAGCCTCTCTCTGTTGCCCGGGCTGGAGTGCAGTGGCCAAGTTACATAAAAGAAAATTCAGAACTCAAATAGTTACTATTTTTAAAATCCTAAAATGAAAAAGTCTCAGTTCTTTTGCCTATCTATTTTTTTCCCTGCCTACTTTGAATCTGCTGACTTGTCTACTGGTGTTGAGATGAAACTTACTGTCTATGGTGTTACCAATTCAAAGTTACTTGGCTGAAGAAAAACAAAAGAATGAAACAATTCTTTATTTTTTTCTCTTTTTGAGACAAGGCCTCATTCTAAGGTCTCACTGTGCTCCCCAGGCTGGAGTGGAGTAGTGGGATCATAGCTCACTCTTACCTCAACCTCCCAGGCTCAAGCAATCCTCCTGCCTCATCCTCTCTAGTAGCTAGGACAATAGGCATGCACCACCATGCCTGGTAATTTTTTATCTTATTCTTAGTAGAGATTGGGTCTCACTATGTGGGCCAGCCTGGTCTCAAACTCCTGAGCTCAAGTGATCCTCTGGCTTCAGCCTCTCAAAGTGCTGGGATACAGGCCTGAACCACTGAGCTAAGACGAAAGAGTTATTTTATAAATACAAATAATTTAAAAAGTATTGATAAAATAAAAATACAAACGTCTTCAGAATTGTCAGCATACATTTTTGTCTGTGTTTTATATTTACATTTGCTAGATATTTCAAGGTGCCAGGGTTTGGCATGAAGGTTATAAAGCTATAAACACAGGAAAAAAAGAGTATTTATGTGATTTTAAAAACGTATAAGACCAATTTAATACGGTTTGTTGAACAAAAATAATGGAATTTTCTGTTATTGGTAAAATGCCCATGTATTTAACTCTGAAGTCCTCACTTACGTGAACACCTGATATTCACAGGCTATAACATCGTTAACAAGAAAATAAACTAGAAATGATGACTAGCTTTGTCTAATACCTCAGTTCTCACAAATAGTGTAGAAAAACTCTTAAAAATAAGTAAATGTAAATGGATAAATGTCTATACAAGACATCTTAATGTATTTTTTAAATTTTTTTGAGACAGTGTCTCTGTCTGTCACCCAGACTGAAGTGCAGTGGCATGATCACAGCTCACTGCAACCTTGACCTCCTGCACTCAAGGGATCCTCTCACCTCAGCCTCCCAAGTAGCTGTTAATTACAGGCATGCACCACCATGCTCAGCTAATTTTTATTTTTTTTTGTAGAGTCAGCATCTCACTATTTTGCTCAGGCTGGTCTCATGATACTCCTGCCTTGACCTCCTAAAGTGTTGGGATTACAGTTGTGAGCCACCATGCCCAGCATATTTTTGAAATTTTAGTTATGTTAAATTAAATAATAGATACTCATTAAATATCTGGGTTATTTCCAATTTAAAAACTTATGTTTTAGCCTGGGCGCAGTGGCTCATGCCTGTAATCCCAGCACCTTGGGAGGCCAAGGTGGGTGGCTCACCCGAGGTCAGGAGCTCGAGACCAGGCTGACCAACATGGTGAAACCCCATCTTTACTAAAAAATACAAAAAATTAGCCAGGTGTGATGGTGGGTCCCTGTAATCCCAGCTACTCAGGCGGCTGAGGCAGGAGAATGTCTTGAACCCAGGGGGCGGAGGTTGCAGTGAGCCGAGATGACACCATTGCACTCCAGCCTGGGCAACAAGAGCAAAACTCCATCTTAAAAATATATGTTTTAGGAACACATAATTCTAAATTATGAAATTATTCTCATCTGTAAGATACTGCCATATGACAATTCAAGATTTCTTGTTTCCTAGATTTTTTATTAAAATAAGGGTTACTGAGTGTTGATATAATGGTAGATATATGTGATTAAGACTACTAGATACAAGATTAATAATTCTGTATGCAAAATATATACCAGTTTTTGTTTCAGAGAAAGTAAATTCACTTACAGATTTTTAAAGATTCTTTTAAATTGAAAGAATAAAAAAGATAGATAAAACTCAATGTGCATAAAAAGTTGGGAAAAATGGGAAAAATTATACAAGGTTATTAAAAGTTTATGTAAATCTTCCCTCGAGGTCAAAACTGATTGAGATCAGACAGATTGTTTATAAAGTTTATTTAAATTTGCTGTAATGTTAAAAACATAATGATACAAAACTAAAAATTTTGGTTAAAACAAGGTTTTCTCAAAGTATTTATTTGTTCTTAATAAGAGGTAATAAATATTGACTTTTAATCATGAAATCTGGTACTACAAAAACTTTTCAGATTTGTATATCAGAAGTTCAACTTTTCCTGTACTTCCATATTACACATGACTCACAGATCACATCATTGTCTTCTGTTCCTTCTTGAGAAGGAATAGAAGGCATAGCTTTTCTGCTTGGCTGGGATGATAACTCCTTCAGCTTTTTCATCAGGTCTAATTTTGTATTCTTGGCCTTTAAATATGTCTTAATTACTTCATGTAACCTGGAAACTTCCATGCTAGCACTGTGAGCTGTGGATCCACACTGCTCTATGCTCTGGTTTTCCTGTTTACATTCCTCTCTAATATTATGCTCACTCATGACCCTGGACACACTCTTTCTATGTCTAATTAAATTAAAGTCTCCTTGTCATCACGTTTGACTTCCAAGTGATTTAAATTAGCTTCCCATAAGAAGACACAACTATATCACAGGAGCTTTTACCCTTTTAATGACTGGCCTATAATAAAGATTCAGGTTTTATCAAGATAATCCATGTGTTGCCTTTTTCTTTTAATTGCTTGTGAAAACTGAAGCTTTTCGTTTTCACATCCATGTAAACTTCAATTTTGCTTTTGAAGTCTTTTGGTTGTCATGCTAATTAAATGAATGACTGTTATTTAAAAATGACATATGGCTGTGTACAGCGGCTCACGTCTGTAATTCCAGCACTTTGGGAGGCCAAGGTGGGTGGATCACTTGAATCCAGGAGTTCAAGTCCAGCCTGGGCAAAATGGCAAAACCCCATCTCTACTAAAAATACAAAAACTAGCTAGGTGTGATGGCATGTTCCCATAGTCCCGGCTCCTTGGGAGGCTAAGGTGGAGGATCATTGGAGCCTGGGAGGTTGAGGCTACAGTGAGCCATGATTGCACCGCTGCACTCCAGCCTGGGCAACAGGCTGAGACCCTCTCTCAAAAAAATAATAAAATAAAAAACAATAAACTGTCATTTTGTTTTGGTCAAATGTTTTTAAGTTTTTGACATCTTTGCTGAAACTTAGTTGATAACATTGTATGGGAAGCATTGCCAAAAAATAAGTAACACTAAATCTTTTTTATTCTCTGAGACAGAATCTTGCTTTGTCACCCAGGCTGGAGTGCGGTGGTGTGATCTTGATTCACTGCTACTTCTGCCTCAAGGTTCAAGCAATTATCCTGCCTCAACCTCCCAAGTAGCTGGGACTACAGACACGTGCCACCACTCCCAGCTAATTTTGTATTTTTAGTAGAGACAATGTTTCACCATGTTGGCCAGGCTGGTGTCAAACTCCTGACCTCAGATGATCTGCCCAAATTGGCCTCCCAAATTGTTGGGATTACAGGCATGAGCCACTGTGCCTGGCCTAAATCTTCTTTTGGTTACGTTTATAGGTATGTTATTGATATAAATGTTTTAAATGTTATATAAATTATAAAACTCTAATATGGTATTTGTTATAATTTTGATGATGTTATATCTTTTCTAAAGTTGTATGTGTATAGATATATTATTAATATAAATATTCTAAAGATTATATAAAATTTGTGGAAATCTGATGGATCTGATGTGTTGCCGTCAGTCAGGATTCTGGCTGTTATCTTAAAATGCTACATATAATAGAAATAACTAAATTTTCTTGCCAGTTGAGAACTTCCACTGGATTTTAACAAAAGGCTATTCTAAGTTTTTGTCATCCATGGTGATTGTTTAAAGTTCTTCTGTAAAACTCTTTACAGGCCAGGCACGGTGCTGGATGCTGTGCAGGGTGTGGTGCAGGCCACGGTGCTGAGCATGGTGCAGGGCACAGTGGCTCACGTGTTTAAAATTCCCAACACTTTGCAAGGCCAAGGTGGCTGAATTGCTTGAACTCAGAAGTTTGAGAGCAGCCTGGGCAACATGGTAAAACCCTGTCTCTACAAAAATACAAAAATTGGCCAGGCATGCTTGTGCATGCATATAGTCCCAGCTACTTAGGATGCTGAGGTAGGAGGATGGCTTGAGTTTGGGAGGGAGAAATTGCGGTGAGCCAATATCATGACACTGCACTCTAACCTGAGTGATAGAGCCAGACCATGTCTCAAAAAAAAGCCTTTACAATCAGCTATCTTCTAAATTACTTTTAATGGAAAGGACTCTGACAAGTTCTCTTAAATATGGTTTGTGATAACTTTGGGGATCACACCATTGGACTAGGAAAATCTTCCAGGACTATAAAAAGCTGAATGAGAACTTGTAATTGAAATCAAGCAAAACACAGAAAGCTGAATGAGAATTGCTATTTGAAATCAAGCACGACAAGATGTAGTTACATGGGACTGAACTTATAAAAGACGGAAAAGATTTTATTCATGGCCGTTTCATTGGAAACATTGTTGATTCTCTTTATGTTTTGTTTTCCAAAGTCAAGAAATTTATTTTATTTTCAGCTATTTTTAATTTAAAATACATGAGGTAAACTATATTGTGAACAAAAATTTGATCCATCTATCTGTCTCTCTAACTGATTTCTCCAGAATTCAGAAGCCATTCGTTAGCATTCTTAAATTATGGCAATATAATTATTTGCATAATTTCAATAAGAATCTGTTTTTGGTAACAGGATTCAATTGGAGACATTGTTTTATGAAGGCTTTAACTCGAATGGCAGATACAACCAGACCACTTTAAGGAATTGAGGTTGACTTTATAGCACCAATAGAATGAATGGCCTGGTGTCTTATTACAAGGATCCTTTACAAAGTTGCTGTCCTTGTGGTAAGAAGTAAAGAATGTCACTTTCTGACAGGCCCAGAAACCTCAAGATATTTGGGGACCTTGAGAAGAGAGAACTACACCCATTCATAAGAGAATTACAGGAGAGCTGGCAAGATGTCCGAATAGGAAGAGCTCCAGCCTGCAGCTCCCAGTGAGATCAATGCAGAAGGCGGATGATTCATACATTTCCAACCGAATCTCCACTGGTGATACCCAGGCAAACAGCATCTGGAGTGGACCTCCAGCAAATTCCAGCAAACCTGCAGCAGAGGACCTGACTGTGAGAAGGAAAACTAACAAACAGAAAGGAAGAGTATCAACATCACCGACATCAAAGACTAAAGGTAGATAAATCCACAAAGATGGGGAGAAACCAGCGCAAAAAGGCTGAAAACTCCAAAAGCCAGAATGCCTCTTCTTCTCCAAAGGATCATGATTCCCCACCAGCAAGGGAACAAAACTGGACAGACAATGAGCTTGACGAATTGACAGAAATAGGCTTCAGAAGGCGGGTAATAACAAAGTTCTCCAAGGTAAAGGAGCATGTTTTAACCCAATGCAAGGAAGCTAAGAACCTGGAAAAAAAGGTTAGATGAATTGTTAACTAGAATAATCAGTTTAGAGAAGAACATAAATGACCTGATGGAGCTGAAAAACCCAGCACAAGAACTTCATGAAGCATACACAAGTATCAATAGCTGAATCAATCAAGCAGAAGAAAGGATATCAGAGATTGAAAATCAACTCAAGGAAATAAAGCAAGCAGACAAGATTAGAGAAAAAAAGAGTAAAAAGAAATAAACAAAGCCTCCAAGAAATAGAGGATTATGTGAAAAAACTGAATCTACGTTTGATTTGGTGTACCTGAAAGTGACGGGGAGAATGGAACCATGTTGGAAAACACTCATAAGGATATTATGCAGGAGAACTTACCCCAAGCTAGCAAGACAGGCCAACATTCAAATCCAGGAAGTATGGAGAACACCACTAAGATACTCCTCAAGAAGAGCAACCCCAAGACACAAAATTGTCACATTCACCAAGGTTGAAATGAAGAAAAAAATGTGAAGGGCAGCCAGAGAGAAAGGTTGAGTTACCCAAAAAGGGAAGCCCATCAGACTAACAGCGGATCTCTTGGCAGAAACCCTACAAGCCAGATGGGGGGGGGGGGGGTGTAGCAACATTCAATATTCCTAAAGAAAGAATTTTCAAGCCAGAATTTCATATCCAGCCAAACTAAGCTTCATAAGTGAAGGAGAAATAAAATCCTTTACAGGCAAGCAAATGCTGAGAGAGATTTTGCCACCACCAGGCCTGCCTTACAAGAGGTCCTGAAGGAAGCACTAAACACAGAAAGGAACAACTGGTACCAGCCACTGCAAAAACATACCAAATTGTAAAGACCATTGACACTATGAAAAAACTGCATCAACTAATAAGCAAAATAACCAGCTAGTATCATAATAACAGGATAAAATTCTCACATAACAATATTAACCTTAAATGTAAATGAGCTAAATGCCCCCAATTATAAGGCACAGACTGGAAAATTGGATAAAAAGTCAAGACTCATTAATGTGCTGTATTCAGGAGATCCATTTCATAACATAGGCTCAAAATAAAGGGATGGAGGAATATTTAGCATGCAAGCGGAAAGCAACAAAAGGAAGGGGTTGCAATCCTAGTTTCTGATAAAACAGACTTTAAGCCAACAAAGATCAAAAGAGACAAAGAAAAGCATTACATAATGGGAAAGTGATCAATACAACAAGAAGAGCTAACTATCCTAGACATATAATCACCCAATATAGGAATACTCAGATTCATAAAGGAAGTTCTTAAAGACCTACAAAGAGACTTAGACTCCCACACAATAATAGTGGGAGACTTTAGCACTCCACTGTCAATATTAGATCAATGAGACAGAAAATTAACAAGAATATCCAGGACTTGAACTCAGCTCTGGACCAAGACACCTAATAGACATCTACAGAACTCTCCACCCCAAATCAACAGAATATACCTTCTTCTCAGCACCACATCACACGTATTCTAAAATTGAACACATAATTGGAAGTAAAGCACTCCTCAGCAAATGCAAAATAACAGAAATCATAACAAACAGTCTCTCAGACCACAGTGAAATCAAATTAGAATGCAGGATTAAGAAACTCACTCAAAACCTCACAACTACATGGAAACTGAGCAAGCTGCTCTTGAATGACTACTGGGTAAATAATGAAATGAAGGCAGAAATAAAGATGTTCTTTGAAACCAATGAGAACAAAGACTCAACATACCAGAATCTCTGGGATACATTTAAAGCAGTGAGTAGAGGAAATTTATAGCACTAAATGCCCACAAGAGAAAGCAGGAAAGATCTAAAATTGCCACCTTTACATCAAAATTAAAAGAACTAGAGAAGCAAGAGCAAACAAATTCAAAAGATAGCAGAAGAAAAGACATAAATAAGATCAGAGCAGAACTGAAGGAGATAGAGATATGAAAAACCCTTCAAAAAATCAATGAATCCAGGAGCTGGTTTTTTGCAAAGATTAACAAAATAGACCACTAGACAGACTAAAAAGGAAGAAAAGAGAGAAGAATCAAATAGATGCAATAAAAATGATAAAGGGGATATCATCACCAATCCCACAGAAATACAAATTATCATCAGAGAATACTATAAACACCTCTATGCAAATAAACTAGAAAATCTAGAAGAAATGGATAAATTCCTAGACAAACAAACCCTCCCAAGACTAAACAAGGAAGAAGCCAAATTCCTGAATAGACCAACAACAAGTTCTGAAATTGAGGCATTAATTAATAGCCTACCAACCAAAAATAGTCCAGGACCAGGCGGATTCACAGCCAAATTCTACAAAGAGGAGCTGCTACCATTAGTTCTGAAACTATTCCAAACAATAGAAAAAGAGAGAATCCTCTCTAACTCATTTTATGAGGCCAGCATCATCTTGATACAAAAACCTGGCAGGGACACAACAAAAAAAGAAAATGTTAGGCCAATATGCCTGATGAACATCGATGCAGAAAGCCTGAATAAAATACTAGAAAAGTGAATCCAGCAGCACATCAAAAAGCTTGTCCACTGTGATCAAGATGGCTTCATCCCTGGGATGCAAGGCTGGTTCAACATATGCAAATCAATAAATGTAATCCATTACATAAATGGAACCAATGACAAAAACTACATGATTATCTCAATAGATGCAGAAAAGGCCTTTGACAAAATTCAACAACTCTTCATGCTAAAAACTCTCAATAAACTGGTATTGATAGAAACATGTCCAAATAATAAGTGCTATTTATGACAAACCCACAGCCAATAACATACTGAATGTGCAAAAACTGGAATCATTCTCTTTGAAAATCAGCACAGGACCAGGATGTTCTCTCTCACTACTCCTATTCAACATAGTATTGGAAGTTCTGGCCATGGTAATCAAGCAAGAGAAAGAAATACAGGGTATTCATTTAGGAAAAGAGGAAGTCAAATTATCTCTGTTTGCAGATAACATGATTGTATATTTAGAAAACCCCATTGTCTCAGCCCAAAATCTCCTTAAGCTGATAAGCAACTTCAGCAAAGTTTTAGGATACAAAATCGATGTGCAAAAATCACAATCATTCCTATACACCAATAACAGACAAACAGAGAGTCAAACTATGAGTGAACTCCCATTCACCATTGCTACAAAAAGAATGAAATACCTAGGAATAAAACTTACAAGGATGTGAAGGACCTCTTCAATGAGAACTACAAACCACTCCTCAAGGAAATAAGAGAGGACACAAACAAATGGAAAAATATTCCATGCTTATAGATAGGAAGAACAAATATCGTTAAAATGGCCATTCTTCCCAAAGTAATTTATAGATTCACTGCTATCCCCATTAAACTACCATTGACTTTCTCCATGGAATTGGAAATATATACCTTAACTTTCATATGGAATCAAAAAAGAGCCCGAATAGCCAAGACAATCCTAAACAAAAAGAACAAAGCTGGGAGCATCACGCTACCTGACTTCAAAATATACTACAAGGCTATGGTAACCAAAACAGAATGGTACCGGTACCAAAACAGATATATAGATCAAAGGAACAGAACAGAGGCCTCAGAAATAACACCACACATCTACAACCATCTGATCTTTGACAAATCCGAGAAAAACAAGCACTGGGGAAAGGATTCCCTATTTAATAAATGGTGTTGGGATAACTGGCTAGCCTTAGGTAGAAAGTTGAAACTGGATCCCTTCTTTACACCTTATATAAAAGTTAACTCAAGATGGATTAAAGACTTAAACGTAAGACCTAAAGCCATAAAAACCCTAGAGGAAAACCAAGCTAATACCATTCAGGACACAGACTTGGGCAGAGTTTTCATGACTAAAACACCAAAAACAATGATAACGAAAGCCAAAATTGACAAATGGGACCTAATTAAACTAAAGAGCTTCTGGACAGCAAAAGAAATTATCAGAGTGAATGGGAAACCTAAAAAATGAGAGAAAACTTTTCAAATCTATCCTTCTGACAAAGGGCTAATATCCAGAATCTCCAAAGAACTTAAACAAATTTACAAGAAAAAACAACCCCATCAAAAGTGGGCAAAGGATGTGAAGAGACGCTTCTCAAAAAAGGACAATTATGCAACCAACAAACATGAAAAAGATCTCATCATCACTAGTCATTAGAGAAATGCAAGTCCAAACCACAATGGGATACCATCTCATGCCAGTTAGAATGGTGATCATTAAAAAGTCAAGAAACAACAGATACTGGAGAGGGTGTGGAGAAATACGAATGCTTTTACACTGTTGGTGGGAGTGTAAATTAGTTCAACAATTGTGGAAGATAGTGTGGCTATTCCTCAATGATCTAGAATGAGAAATACCATTTGGCCCAGCAATCTCATTACTAGGTGTATACCCAACGGATTATAAATCATTCTACTATAAAGACATATGCACACGTATGTTTATTGCAGGACTGTTCACAATAGCAAAGAATTGGAACCAATCCAAATGCCCATGAATTTTAGACTGGATAAAGAAAATGTGGCACATATACACCATGTAATACTATGCAGCCATAAAAAAGGATGAGTTCATGTCCTTTGTAGGGACATGGATGAAGCTGGAAACCATAATTCTTAACAAACTAACACAAGAACAGAAAACCAAACACCACATGTTCTCACTCATATGTGGGAGTTGAACAATGAGAACATATGGACACAGGGAGGGGAACATCACACACTGGGACATTTTGGGGGTTGGGGGTGGGGGAAGGATAGCATTAGGACAAATACGTAATATAGGTGATGAGTTGATTGGTGAAGCAAACCACCACAACACATGTATACTTATGTAACAAACCTGCACGTTCTGCACTTGTACCCCAGAACTTAAAGTATAGTAAAAAAAAACTAGGCTAAAAAAAAGTATTACAGACAGTCTGATGCAAATCTTTGACTTGGCTAGCCTCAAGGTTTTTAAAAGTCTAAGATTCCTTATTAAAAATTCCAACAAAGCCAATTTTAAGAAGTCTATATGGCCAATAAATATTCTTGCTGCACTTTATGTAAATAATCAGGCCAGGTATGATAATACTAAAACTGATTTTGCACACAAATTTGTCCTACTATGAATTGTCTTTGATAAAATGATAGACTAGAGAGACAAAATTTATGTTCCAAAAGAAAACTATGACATTTGCTATTAAATTCCAGCCCTGATCATTGTTTTCAAGTTTTTATTATTTGTCTATAATTTGGGATAAATCCTGAATTACTTCCTGGCTCCAAGTGTTCCCTAGTGAACCTGGATATAATATATTTTTAAAAACTTGTTTTATCTTGTCAGGGATGAGATGGATTTTTGAAGGACTATTTAAACTAGCAATTGCAATTCGATTATTATGATTATAGGATCTCAGGATTTCTCTTCCTTCTTGTCAAGATCTTTACCTGATGTTTGTCTCATTAAAAAAAATCAAAATGATTACACTCCACTCAAGACAGAAGACATGTACTTTAAGCTGTCTCTGTTAGCAGTAAACCAAAGCCTTATCTTTAAGAATCTGTCAGGGACCCTGTGTGGTCCCTGGATCAAGCACCTATGGGCTTATGAATGTGTTGCCAACTGGCACATCAGAGGTAATTGTCTATTAGGTTATATGGCTCTTTCTCTTTCCATTTATAACTCAAATGTTTCTGAACACTGAAGTAATTCATCGAAATTATTTTCCAGGATTAGACAAACCATACCTGCAAACCAAGGAGATGAATTTTGGCCTATGTTTGGCAGAAGTCTCTTGCAATGGTGGGGAGTAACCTCTCATGAACGTATAATTAGAAATCTGTCAACCACTCTAGGTAACTTAGCAAATGAACTTGCTGAAGCCATAGCTACCAAAGATCTTTGGACTCTTTAGCCAGGATAGTCATGGATGACGGAATAACTTTAAGTCATATAGTGGTGAAACAGGGAGAAATTCATATGGCAGCTAGCTAACACGTCATGTTGTGTTTTGATCCATACATCTTCTGAAGTTGAAACACATGTACAAAAATAAGACAATATGGGAATTAATTATTAGAAATCCTAGGGAAGAGGCTGAAAAAGCTGTAACACAGACAGGGCTGAGACATGCCCCTTGTTCACCACAATGTGGGCAAAGAGAAGGAAAGAAGAGCTGTGGCCCTTTGGGGAGCCTAGACCTGGGAGTTCCCTGAACCAGAGCTGTGATTCCCTCTTTAGGGCCCTGTGGTTCCTGGTATCTCCAAGATTCTGGGTGCCACTGTGTTCCCAGTGTGCCAGGTGTAGAAGCTGCTTGTGGTGCCCGTGGTCCAGTCACAGTCTTGTGGAGAGCTGGCACCCATGTTGGCACCTGGAGCTACCTGCCCCACTGCAGCAGCCAGCAAGTCTGACTGCACAGTGGCCAGACGCCATGCTCACTCACACACCCCTTGCCACTCCACGCAGTCTCCCTTGGCAAGCATGGGATCCACAACCTGGTAGCATTAGCTGAGCACAGCCTGCCAGGCTGAGTGGGCAGAGCCCAAGCAAATCTCAGGCAAAGGTGCCACCATCCATAAAGGTTTCTGTCCAGAAAAGTGACACTCCAAAGATCCCATAACACCGCTACTCTTCCCAGCCTCTGGAAACTCTCAGTCTACTCTCTATCTTGATGAGTTCAATTGTTTTAATTTTTAGCTCCCACAAATGAGTGAGAACATGCAAAATCTATCTTTCTGTGCCTGGTTCATTGTACTTAACATAATGACCTCTAGTTCCATCCATGTTGTTGCAAATGACAGAATCTTATTCTTTTTCATGGCTGAAGAGTACTCCATTGTGTATATGTACATTTTCTTTATCCTTTCATCTGTTAATGCACACTTAGGTTGCTTCCAAATCTTGGCTATTATGAATAGTGCTGAAATAAATATGGGAATGCAGATATCTCTTTGATATACTAATTTTCCCTCCCTTGGGTATATACCCAGCAGTGGGATTGTTGGATCATATGATAGTTCTAGTTTTAATTTTTTGAGGGACCTCCATATTGTTCTCCATAGTGAATGTACTAATTTATGTTCCCACCAACAGAGTAAGAGTGTTCCCTTTTCCCCATATTCTCGGAAGCATTTGTTATTGCCTGCGTTTTGCATAAAAGCCATTTTAATGGGGTAAGATGATACCTTATTATAGTTTTGATTTGAATTTCTCTGATGATCAATCATATTGATCATCTTTTCATATACCTATTTGACATTTATATATCTTCTTTTTTTGTTTTTGCTCATTTTTTGAGACAGGGTCTCACTCTCTGTCACCCAGGTTGGAGTGCAGTGGTATGATCATGGCTTAATGTAGTGTTGACTGCCAGGGTTCAAGCAATCCTCCCACCTCAGCCTCCTGAGTAGCTGGGACCACAGGCATTCATCACCATGCCCAGGTAGTTTTTAAAGTTATTTGCTATGTTGTTCAGGTTGGTATTGAACTCCTGGGCTCAAGTGGTCCACCCGTCTTGGCTCCCCAAAGTGTTGGAATTACAGGTGTGAGCCACTACCCCGACCTGTGTGCCCTCTTTTGAGAAATGTCTGTTCAGACCTTTTGCCCATTTAAATAATTGGATTATTAGTTTTTTTCTTACAGAGTTGTTTGAGCTCCTTATATATTCTGGTTATTAATCCCTTGTCAGATATATACTTTGAAAATATTTTCTTCCATTCTGTGGATTGTCTTTTCACTTTGTCCAATATTTTCTTTACTATGCAGAAACTTTTGAACTTGATGTGATACCACTTGTTCATTTTTGCTTTGGTTGCCTGAGCTTTTGGAGTATTACTCAAGAAATCTGTGCCCAGACCAATTTCCTGGAGATTTTCCCTAATGTTTTCTTTCAGTAGGTTAGTGTCTTTGATTTAAATCTTTAGTCCATTTGGATTTGATTTTTGTATATGGTGCAAGAGAGGGTTCTAGTTTAATTTTTCTGCCAATGACTTTGGGAGGCCGAGGTGGGTGGATTGTGGGGGCAGGAGATCGAGACCATCCTGGCTAACACAGTGAAACTCCGTCTCTACTAAAAATACAAAAAAAAAAAAATGAGCCAGGAATTGTTGCAGGTGCCTGTACTCCCAGCTACTTGGTAGGCTGAGGAACAGAATGGTGTGAACCCAGGAGGTGGAACTTTCAGTGAGCCCAGATCACATCACTGCACTCTAGCCTGAGCAACAGAGCTAGACTCCAACTCAAAAAACAACAAAAAAAATTATTCTGCCAATGAGTATCTAGTTTCCCGGCACAATTTTTTGAATACCCTGTCCTCTCCCCCATGTATATGCTTGGCATCTTCTCTTCATTGAAATTGAGTTAATTATAAATGTATGGACTTATTTCTGGATTCCCTATTCTTTTCCATTGGTCTATGTGTCTGTTTTATGCCAGTACTCTGGTGTTTTGTTTACAATTGCTCTGTAGTATAATTTAAAGTCAGGTGATGTGTTTCTTCCAGTTTTATTCTTTTTGCTCAGGATGGCTTTCGGTATTCTGGGTCTTTTATGGTTTCATATAAATTTTAGGATTTTTTTTCTATTTCTGTGAAGAGTGTTATTAGTATTTCAATAGGGATTGCATTGAATCTGTAGATTGCTTTGTGAAGTATGGATATTTTAACATTTACTCTTCCAATGAATGAACATGGACTATCTTTCCATTTTTTTGTGTCCTCTTTAATTTTTTTGCATCAGTGTTTTATAGTTTTCATTGTAGAGGTCTTTCACGTATTTTGTTATGTTTATTCCTAGATATTTTATTTTATTTGTATCTATTGTAAATGGGATTAAGTTCTTGATTTTCTTCTTTAGATTGTTCATTTCTGGCATTTAGAAATGCTACCTACTTCTGTAGTTTGATTTTGTATCCTGTGGCACTGAATTTGTTGATCAGTTCTAATAGTTTTTTGGTGGAGTCCTTAGGTTTTTCCAAATATAAGATCAAATGATCTGCAAACAATAAAACAAAAGTAATTTTACTTCTTTACAATTTGGATGCCCTTTATTGTTTTTCTCTTTTCTGAATTGCTCTAGCTAGGACTTCCAGTACTATGTTGAGTAACAGGTTTGGAAGTAGTCATTCTTGTCTTGTTCCAGATCTTAGATGAAGGGCTTTCAGTTTTTCCCTGTTCAGGATGATACTGGCTGTGGGTCTGCTGCATATGGTTTTTATTGTGTTGTGGTATGTTTCTTCTACATCTAGTTTTTTTTTTGAGGGTTTCTTTTTATCACAGGGATGTTGGATTTCATTAAAAGCTTTACAGCATCAATTGAGATTATCATATGGTTTTTGTCCTTCATTCTGTTGATATGATGTGTCACATTGATTGATTTGCAAATGTTGAACCATGTTAGCATCCTTGGGATAAATCCTACTTAGACACGATGAATGGTCTTTTTCATAGAATGAGTTTGGAAATACTACAGCCTTCTCTGTTTTTTGGAATAGTTTCAGTAGGGTTGATAGCAATTCTGCATTCAATGTTTGGTAAAATTAATCAGTGAAGCCATTGGATCCAAGCTTTTCTTTGCCAGGAGATGTTTTATTATAGCTTCAATCTCATTTATCCATTTCTTCTAGGTTTGTTGTTTGGTTGTTTTTTTTTTTTTTTTTGAGATGGAGTCTTGCTTTGTCACCCAGGCTGGAGCATGGTACAATCTCAGCTCACTGCAACCTCTGCCTCCCAGATTGAAGTGACTCTCCTGCTTCAGCCTCTGGAGTAGCTGGGAGTACACGTGAATGCCACCATGTCTGACGAATTTTTGTATTTTTAATAGAGATCGGGTTTCATCATGTTGGCCAGGCTGGTCTTGAACTCCTGACCTCAGGTGATCACCTGCCTTGACCTCCCAAAATGTTGGGATTACAGGCATGAGCCATGGTGCCTGGCCATTTCTTCCAGGTTTTTCAAATTATTGGAATATTGTTGGTTATAATAGTTTCTAATGATTCTTTGAATTTCTGCAGTATCCCTTGTAGTGTCTCCTTTTTAATCTCTGGTTTTATGGATTTGAGTATTGTCTCTTTTTTCTTAGTCTGGGTAAATGTTTGTTGATTTTGTTGGCCTTTTAAAAAATATTAACTTTTAACTTAATTAACATTTTATATTTTTAAATTTCAATTTTATTTATTTCTGCTCTGACCTTTGCTATGTTTCCTTCTACTAATTTTGGTTTTGGTTTTCTCTTGCTTTTCTAATTATTTAAGATGTATTATTAGGTTGTTTTCCTGAAGTTTTTGTACTTATTTGATGTAGGTGCTTTTTGCTATAAACTTACCTCTTAGTACTGTTTTTACTGTATCCCATAGGTTTTGTTTGTTTGTTTGTTTGTTTTCTGTTTTTGAGATGGAGTCTCACTCTGTTGCCCAGGCTGGAGTGCACTGGCATGATCTTGGCTCACTACAAGCTCTACTTCCCAGGTCCACACCATTCTCCCACCTCAGCCTCCCAAGTAGCTGGGACTACAGGGGCCCACCACTGTGCCTGACTAATTTATGGTTTTTGTATTTTTAGTAAAGATGCGGTTTCACCGTGTTAGCCAGGATGGTCTCAATCTCCTGACCTCATGATCCACCTGCCTCGGCCTCCCAAAGTTCTGGGATTACAGGCATGAGCCACTGTGCCCAGCCTGTATCCCATAGGTTTTGGTTTGAGTTTAAAGTTTTTCTTTTCTCGAAAACTCAGTGTCACAGTACCGGTTTCTAGTGCTTTGGGCAGTGAGACCCTTTTACTTGATAACAGTGGTAGCTGGGACAACTTGGCAATGTAAATAAATCAACGACATCTAGATTGGAAAGGAAGAAGTACAGTTATCTTTGTGTACAGATGACATGCTCTTGCATTTACAAAATCATAAGAAATTTACTAAAAAGTATTAGGACTCATGAACAAATTTAAGAATGTAATGCTTTATAAAATTGGTATACAAAAATAACTGTATTTCTTTACCAAGAAATCAAGAATCCAAAAATTGAATTACAGAAATAAATCTTGTTACAAAAGAATTAAAGCTGGGGAAGCTGAAACTTGAATACTAAAAACTACAATACGTGGTTAATATTGGAAACACCCAGGCACCATTCCTGAGCCTTCTCTCCTTGGCTCTGAGGACTTTACCTTCATGGGGTGAGGAAAGGGGTTGCATTCTTGGCTTTTACATTATATTAGGTGGGTTTGGGGTGAGGTCTCTGCAATTCAGATGAGTATTACAATCTCTACTTTTAGGGATAGGAGACTGAGGCTCACAAAGAGAGGGAATGACAGTCCATATCCTGGAAGGCGAATTGTCAGCCACTGATTTCCGCTATGTAACCCCTGCCAATCATCGTGTAAAGGATCCCCAGATACCACACCAATAGTTGTTCAAGAGAGAGGCCTGTAATCTAGGCGTCTGAGAAAGCAAGGCTGGAGATTCCAATATTGGAGACAACAGGGCTCTGGAAATATTAAAGCTGAGTTTTCTGGATCTGCAGAATAGAGTCACTGAGGACCAATTGCAAAATCAGAGGAGATAAAAGAACAAGTCAGGGCATGCTTAGGAAAAGAGAAAACCAGGGATAGATTTTACGCAAGAGTCACATTGAGGAAGGGCAGGTTCTTGGCGTCACTCAGGAAGGAATTCAAAAGCAAGCCTGTGGTGGAAAAAAGCAGCTCTACGGAGATATTGGCAGTGTTACAGCCCTGTGTCTGCTCCTGCAGGGCAGGGAGCTCTCCGTGGGGTGTGCTCCCTAGCCCAGTAGCAGCCTAGCGATGGCTTGCAGTCATTTTTATAATTCACTTTTAATGGTATGCTAATTAAGGGGCGGCTTGCTCAGAAATAGCTAGAAATGGACAGCAACTTCCAGCTGCTTCCATGGCAAGGAGTGGGGACTTCTCGTGCTGCCATGGCATTGGCAAACTGTCACGGCGCTGGTGGGAGCATCTTCTGGTGATCTGAGGCGTGAAGTGCTTTTGCTGCCTCTCCCAGTTTCCTGCGTGCCTCTTACCTGAAAGCCCTTCAAACCCCCATCTGCCCACCTACAAATTTCACTGCCCTTTCACCCCACCCCTGTTTCACATGCACTCCCACATCAACCCTGAACATTCAAGCCGGCGTTTCCCTGTTAGGATCCTCGGTGGTAGCCAGAGCTCTGAGACACCCCTAGGCAGAACTCCTTGCCTAGTTTGTGGCAGAAATCAGGGAAGGAAAGGCAAAGTTCAGGTCTTTCTCACAATAAATAATGATAGCAAGAGTTGGTTGGTTGACCGATGGATGAAACATGGGAGTTTATGGGAAAATATTTATTAGACACTGGGAGTGTAAGTTGTCACAAAAATTATGGAGTGCACCTGTCTTATGACCCTATTATTTTATCCTAGTATATGCACTAGAGCATTTTTTCTAACTGTGTAAATTGAAGGCTCACAAATTAGTTTAGTGAGAGAAAAGACAACGGATTGGAAGATAATTACTATGTTCATTAGTTGTGTTTTTAAACATTTAAAGTAAAATAGAGACATGATTTTTTCCATGCTTTCGAATGCATCTATAAAAAATAGACTTGAGGGCTGGGCTCGGTGGCTCATGCCTGTAATCCCAGCACTTTGGGAGGCCGAGGAGGGCGGATCGCGACGTCAGGAGTTCAAGACAAGCCTGATCAACATGGTGAAACCCCGTCCCTACTAAAAATACAAAGATTAGACGAGTGTGGTGGCTAGCGCCTGTAATCCTAGCTACTCAGGAGGCTGAGGAAGGAGAATCGCTTGAATTCGGGAAGCAGAGCTTGTAGTGAGACGAGATCACACCATTGCACTCCAGCCTGGGTGACAGAGCTAGACTCCATCTCAAAAAAACAAAAAACAACAACAACAACAAAAAAAAATTACTCATTAATAGCATGGACCAATTGGTCTCTGTTGGAATTTCTCCATTATTTTCACAATGTCCCATGCTGTGAAACCAGGATTTAATAAGGAACCAGAATACCACATCTGTGCCAGGTGGGCAGGCACCAGTCCTGATCCATTAAGTCCGGTTATCCGAGTAACTGGACTCACTGCTGGGCAAAACAAAATGTCCGGCATGAGTTCCTAATGGGGGACCGCAGAGAATCATGGGAAATGTAGTGTCACCTTCCAATGATGTTACCATCGAGGACCTTGGGAACCAGCTTTCCTCTCTGCCCATGCGCCATCCCGCCCACTACGCCATTTTCCTCTGGAAGGAAGTGCGGAACCCAGAGGCGGTCGTGCAGCTGGCAGGTGTGGGGTTTGGTTCTATGTCCCTGCGGGTCGGTGCGAGGGTGAAGAGGAACCTGTGGGCCTTGGGGGGCCCGGGGGACCAGACCAGTGTTCCTCAGTTGTGGGAGCAGACGCGTGGGCTCATCATGGGAGGGGGTGGGGGCCCGACGTGCAGTTGCAGGCAGCGGACCCTGGCAGGGACTGGGAGGACAGGCGTGGGGTCCTGGCGGTGAAGCCCGTTCCAGAGGCGCAGGAGCGGGTAGGCGAGGCTGGTGGCCCTGCGCCCGGAGTCTGCAGGATGCGCTTCTGTCATGCCACTGAGGGACCCGGTTACCAACCCACATGTTGCTCAGTTTACCCATCTGTCCTGATGCTAACACGCAGTTCTCGGGAGACGTTCCCCATTCCCAGAGTAGTGCGAAATGCGTGCGCCTCGAGTCTTAAACTGGGCGTTTGTATTAGTTGGGTTTCCGGGTGTCTCTTCAGCAAGTGAAGTTTCTGGTTCCCTCCTTCACTGTCCTCCTGGGTTGCGTTTACAGAAGTTTATATGAGACCTAGTTTCCAGGGAAGAACTTTCTAATTCCATGAGGCAGATGGGGTGCTGGATGATGGTCTTCAGCCTTAAGGGTACTTCAGTCTTAACTGCGTGTTACAAAGTTTGAAGGGGAGGGTTCCCTATGAATGAGAAGCACACTTGAAAGAGCAGCCCTCTGGTCTAACCTCTCACTGGTGCTTCAGAGAAACAAAATAGGTCACAGGTGAAGATTCCAGTTTTCTTCACTCAGGAAATATTAATTCTACTCCCTAGAATGCACAAGATTTGCAAAGACTAGGTGGTAGTGGAAGGTTTGGACGAACTTTCAGAAGATTGAGGTGAATTCAGCTGAGAAGAACAGGCAAGGACCTAGGAAATATTCCTTATTTGAAGGGGCATGAAAGTGTGGTCTGCGGTAATTGTAGGCCAAAATTTCTGGGTTTCAAGATGCACTTTCCATGATATTCAGGTATAGAAAAGCAAGATATACTGTCATGGGAACACTCACATGAAGTTATTTGTGGAATCCACATATTAATAGGAAAATAGTTAATACAGCCCAGTATGTTTCTATAACATTTATCTTGGTGGACTTATAATGTTTCTTTCTATTAAATTATTAGATTATATCTTTAGGAAATATTGTTGCTAAATTAGTAGGTAATACATATTTTATTCAAAAATAAATTGTGCATCTAATATCTACCAATTAATGTACTCGTAGATGTATCTTAACTTGAGCCTTTGCTGCCCCTAATGAGGCATGAAGGACTCTTCTCCTATGGGGAAGTTTTTCTTTTTCAGGAGGGAGGAAGGTTTTTCCACCTAATGTGCCTAGAGTGTTGGGCAGAAGAATCTGGGACCGCACCACACCAGTTCTCTCCTTAATCCAGGTCATTTGCCTTCTCTCCCAGCTATCTTTCCAGTGTCCTCTGGGTGTTTCCAAGAGCAAGAAACTAATAAATCTCTGGTGAGTTGTTTATTTGTTCTTCACTTTGTTTTACACTGTATTTTCTGAGTTTATGGGTGTCTGCGAATTAAAAAGGAAAAGTAGAAATAAGTAAAACTCAGCTTGAAGGAAATATACATAAATAAGATAAAGCTGACCTGTAGATATAGGCAGGTTATAACAGCTTGGAGTTGTCTAAGTTGAGTGCAAATTTTCCTCTGATCTTTCTGATGCCGCAACAAAAAAGGCAGTCATATTTGTTACGTGATTGGAATGGAACCCGAGAAGAGAGCATGCTGTGTTTTTGAGGGACAGAAAAGCTTGTGTGTACGAAGTCTGAACCACCACCTTCATTGGTGACATAGATTATGTGCTGGAATATGTTTCACACTGGCCTGGCAGTAAAGCCTTGTAGTGTTGTGCAGTGGAAACAGTCATCTCCCACTAAAGCACAGCGTGTTGTGCAGTGGAAACAGTCATCTTACACTAAAGCACAGCATGTTGTGCAGTGGAAACCGTCATCTGCCACTAAAGCACAGCGTGTTGTGTGGTGGAAATGGTCATCTGCTGCTAAAGCACAGCTTCCATCATAAAGTATGCTTGTTTCTGTGGTGGAACATATTTCACACTAGCCTGGCAGTAAACACTTGTAGTGTTGTGCAGTGGAAACCGTCATCTTCTGCTAAAGCACAGCATGTTGTGCAGTGGAAATGGTCATCTGCCGCTAAAGCACATCTTCCATCATAAGGTATGCTCCTTGCTCAAAGAGTATGGTCCCAAACAGCATTTGGGAGGTCCTCCTCGATTCATGGATGAAACTGGAACATCTTGAGGACTGAGTTAACCACAGGTCCTTAAATAACTCTCCACACTTTGTTCTTAGTTTATCTCTACATGCAGGATGTGCAGCAGCCTGTTCAATGTTATATTTTCTGGGAAATATTTCTAGTGTTTATTTGCACTTTAGCCTACTCTGTGTAGTCTTAACTTACTTCTTGTAAACTCACCATTAACCTAAATAGTAGTCAAATTTAGGGGGACTGTATTTGCCTTACTCGAGTCTTCTACCATAGTTGAAACTGTCATACCCAAGCGAGTTACAGAGAATCACCACACTTTGAGATGAATTCAGGAGTCCTTTATCAGCCGGCAACTGAGAGACAGCTAATGTACAAAATTCTCTTGGCCCTGAAGAAGGGGCTAGATTTTCTTTTATACTTTGGTTTGGAGAGGGGAGGGGGGTTCTAGCTGCAGCAACTTTACAGAAGAGAAAACAGAAAAAGTTAAAAAGACAGATGGTTACAGGAAAACAAACTGTTCCAGGTGCAGGTGCTTTAAATTCATCACAACGTGATAGGTGAGGGGGCTCTGGGCATTATCTGCCAGACAAATGTGGGGGCTTTATGGTACTATCTCCGAGTAAATTGCTGGGAACTTTGGACATCGCTTGCCTCAGCACTTTGTCAGTTAATTGCACTCTTTGATGTGTTGAAAGTCAGCTTGCACAAGTTAAAGTCCTTGAGGAAAGGGGGTGGGTAAGGAGCCCTTGATGTCTTGTAAATGAAGGAGCCAAATGGAGTTTGTCCAGTTTTCTCATCTAAGGGAGAGTCTATTCATATTAAAAACAAGGTTAGGTATCTAAGGAAGAGTCTATTCATGTTAATACAAGGTTGGGTATTACAAAACATCTGTTCATGATCTGGAAATTCTTCTGTGTCAGTTCTATTAAAAGAAAAATTTTAAAGGAGTTTAATTGAGCAATAAATGATTCACGAATCATACAGTCCCCAGAATCACAGCAGAGTCACAGAGACTCCAGTGCAGTCATGTGGGGGAAGAAGATTTATAGAAAAAAGGGAGGTGGCATACCGAAATCAGAAGTGAGGTACAGAAACAACTCAGCATTTGCCTTGTTTGAACACGATTTGAACACTTGGCAGTGCCTGAGTGCTTGAAGTTTGGCCATTGGGATTGGCCAAGATGCAGCTGTTGTTCCAGGTGCATACTCTCATTAGGTTTTCATTCTTGTCTACCTATTAAGGTAGGTTGCAGTTCATCCACAAGGACTCATATATAGAATTATGGAGTCCTTCTCAGGCCATACTTTGTTCATTTTAACAATTCCTTCCCTTTGGTTATTTTCTCAATTTTGAGAGATTGGCCAAAACTTCAGTCACTGGTATCACTATTACCATGGCAAATGTAGTTACTTGGTTTAAAAACCTACTGGGAAATAGACCAGTGAGTTTTGAAAAAGTGTAACAAGGACTTGGGTAGAAGGTACCTTCTTATGCTGGAGCATCCTGTTTACGGGAGAAAAACAAAACCTAGTTTGTTCTAGGATTTATGTGTTTCCTTAAAATATTAGTTTGATTATATTACATTTAGCATGATGACTCCATTTTCATTTGGTTTGATCTTTTGGGACCTATTGCATGAGCTTAATTCAAAACAATGGACTCCCATAATTTTGCTTAAAAAATTCCTCCTTTTGGCTGGGTGCAGTGGCTCATGCCTGTAATCCCAGCACATTGGGAAGCCGAGGCAGGTGGATCACAAGATCAGGAGATTGAGACTATCCTGGCTAATATGGTGAAACCCCATCTCTATTAAAAATACAAAAAATTAGCCAAGTGTGGTGGCAGACGCCTGTAGTCCCAGCTACTTGGGAGGCTGAGGCAGGAGAATGGTGTGAACCTGGGAGGCAGAGGTTTCAGTGAACTGAGATCATGTCACTGCACTCCACTCTAGGGGACAGAGAAAGACTGTCTCAAAAAAAAAATTCCTCCTTTTTAGTCAAGTTCTCACTTAGTTGAGAGCATGACCAAAATATAGGGCCTTAGCACCACTCTTAGTTACCATTGTTTTGGGTTTCCAGTTTAGCACGTCACTTCTAGTGTTTTGGGTTCCAGTTTGGCACATCACTCCCATTGTTTTCGGTTCCAGTTTTAGCACGTCACACCCAATATTTTGGGTTCCGGTTTAGCATATCATTCCCATTGTTTTGGGTTTCTGGTTTAGCATGTCACTCCCATTGTTTGGGGTTCTGGTTTTAGCACGTCACTCCCATTGTTTTGGGTTTCTGGTTTTAGCCTGTCACTCTCATTGTTTTTGGTTTCAGTTTAGCATGTCACTCATAGATTATGGTGTCCTTATGGTTGCACATTTTTTTTAATATCTTGTCATTCCAGTTGAAGAGATACATTTGACATTGTAGAGATGGATTAATGCAAACTCTTAAAATATTTGAGGAAGTACAGTACACCAGGGAGACTCTTATGACTATTGGGATAACACCAAGAATTTGGCATATGCTCCTTACTCAGGGTCTCTATAAATCAAACCACCTAAAATCAAGTAGATTAAAGAATGAGTTAGATAAAGAGTTTACTCGCTTAGTAAGTGGGTTTTTTTGTTAATTCCCTACAACTGAATTTTTATAATACCTGATGTTTTCTCCATATGCCATAAGTGTTAGCAGCTGCACAGATACTTAAGAGTCTCATGATAGTAGAGAAGTTTTTATCTGTGATCTTGGGAAAAGCTGTTCACATAAAGGATGCCATCTTCTTTTGGGTGGAAACTGTCCTGATTAGCTTTATCTTAAGGGTTCCAATCGGTATATGGTTCCAAGTGTGGAGGGACCCTTCTGAGTTGTGAGACTATGAACCCAAAGTTTAAGGTTTTAAAGTTTTGCTGTCATGTGGATGGCAAGGACAGTCCTTCTCTGATGTTCTCAGAAGATCCAGTCATCAGATTCTAGATTGTGAAGGAGTTGACTGTCCTCAGTGAACCGTAAAAGGCTCTCTTTAGCTGGTGAAAATAACTGCAGCATAATAATCTACTGATTTAACATCAACCCTCTTGCATGGAAAAGCTTTTATACAATCAGAAAACATGCATTGAAAATGACAACTGAACGAAATCCCTTTATAAAATGTTTAAATGGCCCATTGGATAACCAAATGTATCTGAAGCTTTGATTGTTTTCCTGGGAACATAGGTTTGACAAACTAAACATTGGTTATAAACTATTTTAGCAATTTAGAAATCACCACACCCATATATTTAATTTGGATCATTTTCTCTTTTCCATGATGAGTTATGGAATGCAGAATTTTTATTAACAAAAGCTTTAAGGATTTAAGAAGGACAAGACAGCCATCCTGGTTCTCCGTAAGTCTGTGCTTAATTAACATTAGACTTACATCCATTTGAATACCAGCTCTTTCTCCAAATTAGGTGCATGTCACCGGTAACTGATGAGTTATAGGTAATTTGACTTAGACCATACAGTCTATTTAAATTATATATCTAAACAATTTCAGTATTCACTGATTTAGCTTGCAAACCTGGCAAAATATTTCTTTGGTATTCAATTTTTGTTTTCCTTGGGTTAGCAGTTTTATAAACCAGTTGGTCTTTTTATCAAACTTATGGGAATTCTTTTTTTTTTTTTTTTTGAGACAGAGTCTCACTCTATTACCTAGGTTGGAGTGCAGTGGCACGATCTTGGCTCACTGAAAGATCCTGAAACCTCTGCCTCCTGGGTTCAAGTGAATCTCCTGCCTCAGCCTCCCGACTAGCTGGGATTACAGGCGCACACCACCATGCCTGTCTAATTTTTATATTTTTAGTAGAGGCAGGATTTCACCATTGGTGAGGCTGGTCTCAAACTCCTGACCTCAGGTGATCTGCCAGCCTCGGCCTCCTAAAGTGCTGGGATTGCCGATGTGAGCCACTGCGCCCAGCCTAACTTTTAAGAATTATTAACCAGTCTAATTCTTGGGGAATTGGGGAACTTATGGGGTATTTTTACCTATGATATTAAAGTTATTAGAAATCTGTGTTCATGAGTGTTTTTCAGGGTCCTATTCATTCTTTCATGAATCTTCTAAGAGACACCATATTTTAGAATTTTGCCTGCTTGTGAAGTTTTAAAAACTGCATCATAATTAAGCAATTAACTGTGGAAATGACTTTAAATTGTTATAGTTAAAGACAACTGACAAGGAAATTTGGTTATTTCTGTGGTCTACAATAACTTAACCATAATTAGGGTGGATGTGGTGGCTCTGATGGCTCACACCTGTAATCCCAGCTCTTTGGGAGGCCAAGGTAAGTGGATCACATGAGGTCAGGAGTTTGAGACCAGCCTGGCCAATGTGGTAAAACCCTGTCTCTACTAAAAATAAAAAATAAAAAAAATTAGCTAGGTGTGGTGGCAGGTGTCTGTAATCCCATCTACTTGGGAGACTAAGGCAGGAGAATTGCTTGAACCCAGGAGCTGAAGGTTTCAGTGAGCCTAGATCACACCATTGCACTCCAACCTGGGCAACAAGAGTGAAACCCTGTCTCAAAACAAAACAAAACAAGTAATTATGATATATATCATATAGACATTTTAGAATTTTAGAAAGCCTGGCCAGGTGCATGGCTCATGCCTGTAATCCCAGCACTTTGGGAGGCCAAGGTGGATGGATCACGAGGTCAGGAGATCGAGACCATCCTGGCTAACAGGGTGAAACCCCATCTCTACTAGAAATACAAAAATTATCCAGGCATGATGGTGGGTGCCTGTAGTCTCAGCTACTAGGGAGGCTGAGGCAGGAGACTGGCATGAACCCGAGAGGTGGAGCTTGCAGTGAGCCGAGATCACACCACTGTACTCCAGCCTGGGTGACAGAGCAAGACTTCATCTCAGAAAAAAAAAAAAAAAAGAATTTTAGAAATCCTATACAATTTAAGAACGGATTGATGACATACACTAAATACAGTCTGAAGAAGGTTCAACATTATTTTTTATTTTGACAGTGCTTCCTATGTGACTTAACATGTTAAATAGTCCTGTTTACCTCTCTTTTGGGTGCTTCAGGGGCCTCTGTAGCATCCCAAAGTTAGAGGTCAGAAAAGACAATTTTGAAGTTGAAATTTGATTTGGGGAAGACTATTAAATATATTAAAGGTTTAAATACTTGGTGTTATGAAAAATAATTCCAGATCACTGTAAGTCATTCATTTACCTAAAATCATGACTTAAAAAATTTTTAAAGGGTAAACATTTTTACTCATTGATAGAGGGAATACTTATCTTCCCAAATGATCTGCCTCTTGTTTTTTCTTTGTTTTTTTTTTTTTTTTGGTAGTTTATTTACAAGGCAAACAAATTTTTCATTATTTTTTAATATTACCTGAAAATTTTCTGTAAAGAGAGAAAGCCAAATGTCACCCAATTTTTCATAAAATCTTATAGACAAATCTATTATTATTATTATTATTATTATTATTATTATTATTATTATTATTATTTGAGATGGATTTTCCCTCTTGTTGCCCAGGCTAGAGTGCAATGGTGCGATCTTGGTTCACTGCAACCTGCTCCCTCCCAGGTTCAAGTGATTCTCCCTCCCCAGCCTCCTCGGTAGCTGGGATTAGAGGCATGCACCACCATGTCCAGCTAATTTCGTGTCTTTAGTAGAGACTGGCCCTGCCTCAGCCTCCCCAAGTGTTGGGATTAAAGGCGTGAGCCACTGCTCCTGGCTGTCTTTTTTTTTAAAGATAGCATCTTGCTCTGTTGCCCTCCTCACCACATTATGGCTCTGGGGGCCAAGCTGCATCACAATGGAAAATCACGGAACCACAGGAAGAATCCACTCAGCTTTGCAAGATGCTGCCCAAGGGGTTGCTTGGAGTAACCAAATTAACATTTTTCCTTCTTCTCAGAGCAAAATACATGTGTCAAAACATAGACACCAGCCACTTTGCTTAGCACATAGTATCAAACTGATAAGACTCAAACTTGCTCTCAGATGGGCCATGCCATTTCTAAATCTTTTTAGAAGCTTCTGCATATTAATAGGCATCTCTAGATGAGACTAATTTGGGAGCCCTCATTTTAAAATGCACTTCAGGGCATTATTCACTTGGAATGTTCCACTGTAAGTGATCTTTAGTAAGATTTTGCCATTTCTGTAAGACTTTGCTGCTTTCCAGGCCTAATGTTTTAGCCAGAAAGAACTTAGATTTCCAGAAATTAAGGATCTTATTTTTACTTAAAATATTGGCTTCACTCCTAGGTTCCCTTGCACTGTGGATATCAGGGAATGCAGTGGCATCTGATAGCTTGGAGATGCAGGAACTTCAGAGCCCCAAAGTAGGTGTCACAGCCCTGGCTTGGGAAGCTCCTAGGTCTGGGATCACTGAAGGGCTACAGCTCTTTTCTCTTTCTCTCTTCTCTTCTAGTCTGCAATTTCGCAGGCAAGGGGCAGGGTTTCAACCTGGGTTTCAGCCCTGTTTATGTTACACCTCTTTCAGCCCTGCTGGTTGGTAGGTCCCGAGTTCTTGTCCTGTGTCCAGGAAGAATGAGGTATGTGGGCAAGTAGAAAGTGAGCAAGGTGAAGAGGTGCTTTATTGAGCAACAGTACAGCTCAGAGGAGACCTGCAGTGGGTAGGTCCTTTCTGCAGGCAGGTCATCCTGACATCTGTTCAGCTCTCAGCAGCTGAGAGGAGACCCACAGTGAGTAGCTGTGCCCACAGTGCCCAGGCTGTTCAAGCTGAGGAGTGCTTGCAGGCCAGTGCTGAGCTACACTTAGTCCCAACTCAACTTCCCTCCTGTGCTCGTCAGTGACCAAAGTCTGGAGGGGGCCGAGGTGGCAGGTGGCTCATATGTCAGCACTGCCATGAGCTTGCACACACTGGGCTAGGTTGCAACAGTGCCTTGGTTCAGTCTCAACTTGGATCCAAAGTTGGAGTGAGCTCTGGGAGAAGAAAGATGCCAGGCAGCAGGACCAAGTACGACTGAGCCTGTGGGGGCAGAGGGCTTTCTGGATATCTGAGAGTGCAGAGATGCCTGGTCTGCAGTCATGGTTGTGTGGCTGCAGCTGTGCCTGGGAGGGCAGGGCTCCTGCCTGCCAATTTAGAAGGGGCAGGGCTCCCACCCTTTCCTGGCTCCCACCAGCTTCAAGGAGCACACAGCCCCAGCCACTCCTCCCCACTGCAGCCAGTGACTCCGTAGAGACCGCTCCACGTGGTCCACTGCTGCCATCACAAAGGGGTCCTTGCAGGTGTCTTGCTTGTACATGAGCAATCTTGGGGGTCATTAGAAGCACTAGCAACCCTGCTCGCCACACTATAGCTCCAGGGGCCATAGCAGTCCTGTTCCCACAGATCCCACTTCTGACACCATCTATTAAAATAAAATCTTCAGCTGAATTAAATTTAAAAGAGCTTAATTGAGCAATGAATGATTCACGATTCAGGTAGCCCCCCACAATCACAGCAGATTTGGTGATATGCCAGCACAGCCACATGGTGGAAGATTTATAGACCAATAAAGGGAACATGATGTACAGAAATCTGAAATGAGGAGTGAGGTCTAGAAGCAACTGGGTCCGTTACAGTTCTCAGCAGTGAGGTCCAGAAACAACTGGATTGGTTACAGTGCTCAGCATTTGCCTTATTTGAACACAGTTGAACACAGCTGTGTGTGAGTGGCAGAAGTTTGGCTGTTGGGATTGGCCAGGACTCAGCTATTGTTATAGGCACATACTCCTAAATTAGGTTTTCAGTCTTTCTACCTATTAAGTTGGGTTGCAGTTTGTCCACAGGGACTCAAATCTAGAAGTACAGAGTCCTTCCTAGGCCATATTTAGTTCAGTGTAACAGTTCCTATTATGACCTCACTGGCAGCTCTTTTTCTCTGAATTCTCCTTTCTTCTCAACAGCTTATCCATATGTTCTGTCAGTCCCTGTTCATCCCTCCCTGCAGTTCTCCTTGACTGATTCAGCCCTTTTGTGGTTTGCAGTCCTGTTTCTCTACAGCTTGGACCTCTTCAGTCTTTCCATCATAGGCTTAACTCTCTGCTGAATGCTTGTTTATAGCTATCCAAAATTACCTTAAGCTCTAAAAATTCAAAGTGAAAGCCACATTATCTTCTGTTCCCTTTGGTGTATGGTATTACTACCATGCAGCCAGTTACCCAAAGTGGGATTTCTTCTGGGCTTTTCTTGCTTAGATCCAGGCTCATCTGGTGTCCAGCCCTGTTAGTTTTCTTTGCCTGTTCTTTTATTTTTAATTTTTTTCTTTTGATACAGTTTCACTCTTGCTGCCCAGGCTGGAGCTCAGTGGTGTGATAGCTCACCACAGCCTCCACCTCCTGGGTTCAAGCAATTCTTCTGCCTCAGCCTCCTGAGTAGCTGGTATTACAGGCACGTGCCACCACACCTGGCTAATTTTGTATTTTTAGTAGAGATGGAGTTTCTCCGTGTTGATCAGGGTGGTCTTGAACTCCCAACCTCAGGTGATCCACCCTCTTCGGCCTCCCAAAGTGCTGGGATTAGAGGTATGAGCCACCGTGCCTGGCCTGCTTGTTGTTTTCATCTCATCCTGATGTCCAAATACAGGAGAGGAGCTGAGTTGTTGCTCATCCTGATGTCCAAATACAGGAGAGGAGCTGAGTTGTTGCTCACTAACAAGCACAGAAGCTTTGTTACATTTACAGTGTCATTCTTGGCAAAACCTGAAGGTTGTGTTTGTGAGGTGATGAGGTTCAGTCCCCTGTGACCTGTGCATCTGGACAGCACTGTGGTGACATCTTTAGGAATCCATGCGGAGAGAGAAAGGAGTCAGAGAGTTAGTGGGACATGTTTGACAAGGGCCAATAAAGAAATATGCAAAGATAAAAAACAATAAGCGTATTGTCATATTTTCTACCTTTTGTTTATATAAATTTATGTCAATGATTCTAGCTTATGTTAATATGCAATGTATACAATATGCCAACATATACAATGTATGTTTGTAGTTTAAACATTTCTGTCATGTTTTCAGATTCTTTAAAGATTATATTACACTTCCTATTTCAGATAGCCGCTTAAAATAAGTAAGGAGAAATGGATGTGTACATCAGTTCTAACTGTTTATGGACTGAAACTAGTTGATTTCTTGGTTAAGAACAAAAAGTGACAACCTAATTAACTGAAAATTGTAAGTAGGCAATTATAGTTTAAGCTTTAATGTAAAATATTAAGTATGCTCCATTCTTGCATTTTTAACCTAATACTCAATATAAATCTCCACATGCCATGTTTCAGATCAAGGTTCTACTTGTGATCTCTCATGAGTTTTTCAACATTTTAATTATCTGTGATGTAACAACATACCAGTAACCTTACTGGCTTAAACCAGGAATTTATTCTTTTTACATGTCACAATTTTCTGGGTCAAGACACTGGACGGGCCAGTTTGGGTTGACTGCTTCATGATGTCTCTGGTCTCATCTGGAAGGACTCTAGTGGCTGGGGATGTGGAGCAGGCACTCAGAAGGACTCTAGTGGCTGGGGACATGGAGCAGGCACCCAGCCCTCTGTTGCCAGCATGGACTTCCTCCCAGTCTGGCAGCGTCAGGTAGTCAGGTTTGTCTGGCTTCTCCCAGGGTGTGTGTCCAAGAGGCCCAGGCAGAAGCTGTAAGGCCTTTCATGATCACCCCTCAGAAATCCCAGAACATCTCTCCTGCCATACTGTCCAGTCGTACTCATCACTAGTCATAGTCATCCCTGAGACCAGCCATGATTCAAGTGGGGAAGGTGATTAGATTCCACCTCTTGATGAGAAGCATAGTAGGAATCTGCAGCAGGCTTTAATAAACCCCAGCTTGTCCTCTGGCCACAAACTATTAACATTTCTCTCACATGCAAAATATGCTTTATCCCCCTCAAGAGCCCCAGAATTTTTTTGCTTATGGCACTGGCTGGAACCCCAACTGAATCCTGAATCAGGTTGTGGTTGCGGTGGTCTCTCATCTGTCCCCACCACACTCAGCCACAGTGAGGACTGAATCAGGTTGTGGTGGCCTGTCATCTGTGCCCACACACTCAGCCACCATGAGAACTGAATCAGGTTGTGGTGGCCTGTCATCTGTGCCCTCACACTCAGCTGCAGTGAGGACTGAATCAGGTTGTGGTGGCCCATCATCTGTGCCCACACACTCAGCTGCAGTGAGAAATGAATCAGGTTGTGGTGGCCTGTCTTCTGCTCCCCCACACTCAGCCGCAGTAGGGGATGGGTGTGAAAACAGTCAGCATTGCCCTTTAGGTGGGGTTGGTGGGAGGCAGGAGGTAGGTGCTGCCCTGCAGACCCCGTTTAACAATTGGTCATTCCCATGGGGTGCCTGTTGCAGTTCTCTGTTTAGTGCCCAGTCCTGGTCCCTGAGAATGGTGCTCAGTCTTTGTCCCTGAGAATGGCATTTGTGTCTTTTTACTCCTCCCTCTGGGCTTTTGTCATTGTCCATGTTCTTTTTCCTTCAGTGCCTGGGTTGCCGTTGGCCAACTTTCTCTGCCTTTTTCTTATGGTCAATAGGGTATTCAGTGGCTTCTTTTTCATTTTTTTCTGTCCTCTTCTTTTCTTTTTTTTTTTTACTTTGGCCTTTTAAGACAAGAAATTATTTCTTTATATTTTCTCTAAATTCTATTTGAAAATTGAACCTCCTTCTTTAGGTCATGTCTCTCTCCTGTCTCATTTATTCAGACAGGAGGCTGGTAGCACTTTCCATGTTCTTCCCAGATGTGTCCTTAGGCAAATCCCTGAGATGGTGCAGTGCCCTTTCAGTTTCCACGTTGTGGCCGTAGTTTTCCCACAGTCCGTCAGCATGTAACTCCCAGGACTTTTCTCCAGTTTCCAATGACATTTTCTCACCGTCCTTCAGGCCCTCACCAAGAGTCTTGATGCCCTTCCAGCTTGCATGAATGATCTCCTTGAGGCCCAGTTACAGCTCACCCTCACAGTCGTGGCACATGTTGTAGCTTCTGATTACCACAGTGGCTCATTTCCAGCTGCCGTATTCTGTTCCAGTTATCTATTCTGAAGAGACCATCCCCCAAAATCGGCAGCTTAAAACAACTCATTATTACTTGTTTTTGGCTTAGAGCATCTTGGTGACCAGCTCATCTGACACACAGTTGCAGCAGGGAGCAGCTGAGCTGGATTATGTGAAAGCACAGCAGGGTGGTGTGCAGGGTGGCTCACTAGTGGTTGGGAGTGGGTATTGCTGGAGGCTCAGTGGGGGCTGTCAATGCGTGTAGCTAGTCGTGGACTGGCCATGTGGTTTCCATCATGGGTATCTCAGGGGAGTGGGATTTCCTGCCTGTTGACTGGCTTTCTCCTGGATAAGTGTTCGGTTCTCTCAGCCTGGCTTCTGAAGTCCCCAAATATCATCTTTGTCACCTTCTATTGGCCAAATAAGTCAGTATTCTGGGCAAGGTTCAAGGGGAATTGGTTCTCACAGAGAGAGGAGGAGGAAAGAAATTGTCACCTTTAGTCTACCAGAAATGTGATTGTTATAAGAAGTCTGTTCTAAATACATTCCAGTTTCCCTTGTGAATACTTTTTTTGACTCACAGGGTATTTCAAAGTTTATTACTTGGTTTTCAGACATTTGAGGCTTTTCTGGATATTTATTTGTTGTTGGTTTCTAATTTAATTTCAAGTGTTCAGACAGTATACTTTGTATACTATTTCAGGCTTGAACCTTTTCACAGTAGATCAACATACAGTCTGTCTTGGTAGTGCTGAACTGCGTGCTTCATAAATATAATTTGGGTCAGGATTTTGTCATTTAAATCAGTATTTTTCCTATATTTTAATTTGATTGTTCCATCAGTTACTGAGAGAGCAGTATTAATTCACTGGCTATAACTGTGGATTGTCAATTTCCTCCTTTTCTTCTGTTGTTTTTGACTCCCATACTTTGATGCTCTGTGTGTGTGTGTACTTTGTGTGCAGTTTGAGGCACAATTTATAATTGTAATATCATCCTCTCTGATTCTTTTATTTTTGTGAAAGTACCCTGTTTATTTCTGGTGATATATTTTGTTCTGAAGCCTCTTTCATCTAGTCTTAATATCTCTGTTGAAGCTTTTTGTGATTAGTGTCTGGATAGCATATTTTTATGATTAGTGTCTGCATAGCATATTTTTTCTCATACTTTGTTTTTGTCTTTGTGTTTAAATTATGTCTCTGTGGATGCCATATTTTTGGGTCTTGCTTTCCTCTCAGGTCTGGCAGTGTCTGTCTTAAGTAGAGTATTTGTCCAGTTAAATTGTAACTAATCATTACTAAGGTTGGATTTAGGTCTGCCATTTTTCTACTTATTTTCTATGTGTTTATTATATATTTATAAGACAGAGTCTTGAACTGTCACCCAGACTGTAGTGGAATGGTGCAGTCTTGGCTCACTGCAACCTCTGCCCCCCAGGCCCAACCAATCTTCACTTCAGCCCCCTGAGTAGCTGGGACTACAGGTACATGGCACCACACACGGGTAATTTTTATATTTTTTGTAGAGATAGGGTTTTGCCATATTGGACAGGCTGGTCTTGAACTCTGGAGCTCAATCAATCTACCCACCTTGGCCTTCCAAAGTGTTGGGATTACAGGCATGAACCACCATGCCTGGCCTTCGTCTATCTTTTGATCTATATATTCTTTCCTAACTTATTTTGGGTTAATTAAATATTTCTAAATATTCCAGTTTGACTAATCTTTTGGCTTTTTGAAATAATTTTTATAGGCTGGGCATAGTGGCCCATGCTCATAATTTAGCTCTGTGGGAGGCCAAGGGAGGTGGATTGCTTGAGCCCAGAATGTTGAGACCAGCCTGGGCAACATGGCAAAACTCTGTCTACAAAAAATCCAAACCAAAAATTAGCCTGACATCATGGTGTGCACCTGTAGTCCCAACTATTCGGGAGGCTGAGGTGGGAGGGTTGCTTGAGCCGGGGAGGTTGAGGCTGCAGTGAGCTGTGATCATGCCATTGCACTCCTGCCAGGACAACAAAGTAAGATCCTGTGTCAAAAAGATCATTTTTTATAAATAATTTATTATTTCGAATTTTGGTGACAAACACATACCTTAAAATTTGCCATCATAACCAGTTGTAAGTATACAGTTTTGTCGAGTTAAGAATATTTACAGTGTTGTGTAGCAGATTTCTAGATTATTTTCTATCTTGGAAGACTCTATACCCATTCAACAACTATTAATTTCCCACTCCTTCCACCTCCTGGCAAGTTCTGTTCTACTTTGTGTTCCTAAAAATTTCACTTACATACCTGGGGTTATATAATATTTGTTGATTTGTAAGTAGGTTCCAGGTTATGTGTCAGATGTGTCAGGATTTTCTTTCTTTCTATGGCTGAATAATATTTCTTAGTATATATATACACACATACACTTGTATATGTATATATTATATATGTATATATACACATATATGTATATGTATATATACATGTACTATATACATACATTATATATAATATACACACATATGTATATATGTATATACATACATATATAATATATTTGTGTATATACACATATATTATGTATATATGTATATGTATGTGTGTGTGTGTGTGTATATATATATATATATATATATATATATATCCTTTTGTTTATCCATCCATTCCTGGATAGACGTTTTGGTTTCTTCCGCCTTGTGGCTGTGTAATGCTGCCATGGTGCACATATCTGTTTGAGGTCCTGCTACTAGTTATTCTATCTCTCTGTAGAAGTTGGAAGGCTGGATCATATGGTCATTTTATTTTATTTTTTTTTTTGAGGAGCAAGTTCATATTTCCACCAACAGTGTACAAGAGTTTTAGTTTCACCTGTGCTTGTTACTTTCTGTTGGGTTTGAAGTGATGTCCCATTCTGGTTTCTATTTGCATTTCTCTAATGATTAATGATGTTACACATCTTCTCATGTATCTCATGTATCTGTTGGCTATTTGTATATCATCTTTGCATCTTTGGATAAATGTTCTTTGTCTATTTTTTAATCACTTTATTTTGTTTTTGGGTTGTAGCAGGGTTTTTTGGTCATGATCATTCATTTATCTCACAGTTCATCCTCATTACATTGGGCAAACAGTCATGCTGCAGGGTATAGATTATGTTATTCTGATACTTTTAGGTAGAATTGGGGTCCAGATTCTAATCGTCTCTAAGTTTAGGTTCTGAATGAGAATCAGCAGAGGTAGACCACTGCTGCTGAGGCCTGGGGGCTGCTGGGAAAAAGGCAGGAAACAAATACAGACCTGAACATAGAGGGTTTGTGTTTCATGGCTCCCATCTGGGTACCCAAGGAACCTATATGTAGCTCATGTTTGCAGAGCCCACATTGGCCACTCAAAGCAATCGAGGATGGAACAGGCTTGGAGGTGGAGCTTGTTATTTGGAATGATAACCACATATGCACAGATAGGACCTGAGAAGATGTCCTTCCATCTATATCTGGGAATCCTGTGTAGGGTCTCTCTGTAAGGACAGGGGCAGTGTTGGTTCCTTGGCCTCTAGTTAGCCTCACGAGTAATCTAGCAAAGGTTTTGCAAACTTGTCACCATGTGTGGACATTCTGGCCTGCTCTTGTTTTCACCCTACTGACTTCTTCTGACACTAGGCTGTTGCTTTAGACCATTCATGGTTTTTCTTCCTCTTCAAATCAATAAATTTCCACTTCTTTAGGAAACTCTGATCTTCTGGTCACTCCAAGGTTTAATTAACTGGTTTGATTGTTTTTCTCGTTTCTTGGTTTCTTTTTCCTTCTTCTTAGGGGTTTCTAGTAATTTTAGTTTGATATCTCATTTTCTCCATTTTTTATTTCTTAGTGTTCTTCTGTGATTATTTTCACTGCAGCTGCAGGGCCTAATCCTGGGTTGGCAGAGAACTAGCACTTACTGGGCCCTAATTGGAATCCAGGAGAGATAGCAGGTGCCCTAGTGTGAAAACGTGTTTGCTCCTCTCTGCTTCTGGTAGTCTCTCTGTAGGAGTTCTTTACATATTCTTGATGTTCACTTCTTATGAGCTACATGATTTGCAACTATAGGTTGAATGTCTCTGATCCAAAAATCTGAAATCCCAAATGCTCCAAAGTCTGAAACTTTTTGAGTGCCAACGTGATGCTCAAAGGAAATGCTTATTAGAGCATCTCAGACTCAGGTGTTTGAATTCGAGATGCTCAACCAGTAAGAATAATGCAAACATTACAAAATCTGAAACGCATCCCAAGCATTACAAATAAGGGACACTCAACTGGTATTTTCTTTTATTCTACAGTTTGCCTTTTACTCCATTTGTTGTGACCTTTGTGGTACAGCTTTTAGGTTTGATCTATTTTTGCTTTTACTGCCTGAAATTTTAATGTCATATCCTAAAAATTATTGACAAATTCACTTTCTTTTTTTTTTTTTTTTTTTTTTTTTTTTTGAGAAGGAGTCTCGCTCTTTCACCCAGGCTGGAGTGCAGTGGCGCGATCTCGGCTCACTGCAGTCTCCGTCCCCTGGGGTTCACGCCATTCTCCTGCCTCAGCCTCCCGCGTAGCTGGGACTACAGGCACCCGCCACCTCGCCCGGCTAATTTTTTTGTATTTTTCAGTAGAGATGGGGTTTCACCGTGTTAGCCAGGATGGTCTCGATCTCCTGACCTCGTGATCCGCCCACCTCGGCCTCCCAAAGTGCTGGGATTACAGGCTTGAGCCACCGCGCCCGGCCAACAAATTCACTTTCATAAAGCATTTTCCAGCCAGGCACAGTGGCTCACGCCTGTAATCCCAGCACTTTGGGAGGCCAAGGCGGGAGGATCACGAGGTCAGGAGATCGAGACCATTCTGGCTAACATGGTGAAACCCCATCTCCACTAAAAATACAAAAAATTAGCTGGGTGTGGTGGCAGGCACCTGTAGTCCCAGCTCCTGGGGAGGCTGAGGCAGGAGAATGGTGAGAACCCAGGAGGCAGAGCTTGCAGTGAGCCAAGATTGCACCACTGCACTTCAGCCTGGGAGACAACAAGACTCCGTCTCAAAAAATAATAATAATAATAATAAAATAAAGCATTTTCCAAATTTGTTTTCCCTAGGAGTTTGATAGTTCTAGTTTTACATTTAGGTTTATAATTCACTTCGAATTAATTATAACGTGGTGTAAGGTAAAAGTCCAACTTCATTGTTTTGCATGTGGATATACAATTTTCCCAACACCATCTGTTGAAGAAACTGTCCTTCACCATTGAGTGATCTTGACTTCCTTGTGGAAGATCATCGGACCATATATGCCAGGGTTGGTTTCTGCAGTCTCTGTTGTGTTGGTCCACAACTGTGTCAAGTGTGTCTATGCCATGACCACATTTTTTTGGCTTATTGCAGTTTTGTAATTGTTTTAATTTAATTTTGTTCTGTTTAAAAGACCTTTAATTTTGTTCTGTTTCAAGATTGATTTGCCTATTCATGGGAGCTGGAGATTCCATATGAATTTTAGAATAGGTTTTTCTGTTTATCAAAAACGTCATTAGAATCTTTATAAGGATTGTATTGAATCTAGGTCACGTCAAGTAGTGTTGACATCATTCCAAGATGAAATCATCTAATCTGCAAACCCAGCTTTTCATTTCATTTATTTGTGTTTAATCTCTTTCAACAGTGTTTTGTAATTTCCTGTGTTCAAATCTTTGGCCCTCTTGGTTAAGCTAATTTCTAATGTATAAAATGCTGTTGTAAATGTAATTCTTATTTTTTTGAGATGGAGTCTTGCTCTGTTTCCCAGACTGGAGTGCAGTGGCGCTATTTCAGCTCACCGCAACCTCTACTTTCCTTATTCAAGAGATTCTCCAACCTCAGCCTCTCAAGTAGCTGGGATCACAGGTGCACATGACCACGCCCAGCTAATTTTTTGGTATTTTTAGTAGAGACAGGGTTTCTCCATGTTGACCAGGCTAGTCTTGAACTTGTGACCTCAGGTGATCTGCCTGCTTTGGCCTCCCAAAGTGCTGGGATTGCAGGCATGAGCCACTGTGCCTGGCCAAATGTCATTCTTTTTAAAAATTTCTTTTCTTTTGTTTTCTTTTTCTTTCTTTTCTTTCTCTTTATTTCCATTCTTTCCTTTTTTTGAGATGGCGTCTCACTCTGTTTCCTAGGCTGGAGCACAGTGGCACAATCTCAGCTGACTGCAACCTCCACCTTCCAAGTTCAATCAATTCTCCTGCCTCAGCCTCCCAAGTAGCTGGGACTGCAGGTGTCTGCCACTACCCCCAGCTAATTTTTGTATTTTTAATAGAGACAGAGTTTTACTATTTATATTCAAGATGGGCTTGGCCCAGCTGGTCACGAACTCCTGACCTCAGGTGACCCACCTGCCTTGGCCTCCCAAAGTGCTGGGATTACAAGCATGAGCCACCACACCTGTCCTCTCTTTTTAAAATTTTATTTGCAGATTGTTCATTGTTAATTTATAGAAATGCAACTGACTTCTGTGTGTTACTGTATCCTGAAACTTTGTTGAATTTCATTATTCTACCAGTATTTTGTGGAATTTCAGGATTTTTACACATTACATCCTGTTGTCTGTGAACAAAATTTTGTACTTGTTCCTTTCCAATTTGCATGCTTTTTATTTCTTTCTCTTGCCTAACTATTCTGAGTAGAAATTCCAGTACTTTTATGAATAGAAGTGGCAGGAGTAGATGTTGCTATCTTATTCCTGATCCTAGAGGGAAAGTTTTTAGGTTTTCACCATTGAGTATGATGTTAGCTGTGAGCTTTTCATGTATGATTATTATTTACTGAGGAGTTTCAATATATTACTAATTCTTTGAGTGTTTTTATTAGGAAAGATGTTCATCTGGCTCTGGAACCAGATAAATGTTGACCTGATAGAATGGATTGGAATGTCTCCTCCTATTTTTTGAACATTTTTGGAATATTTTGCAGAGGATTGGCATTAATTCTTCTTGAAATATTTGGTAAAATTCTCCAATGAAGTTATCTGGACCTGGAGTTTTCTTTTTTTGGGGGGGTTTTGATTACTGGTTGAATCTTCTTACTAGTTACAGGTCTCTTTGGATTTTTTATTTCTCCGTGATGCAGTATGGCGGTTTGTGTTTCTAGGAATTTATAAATGTATTCTAGGTTGCCTAGTTTTGTGGCATATGGTTGCTCACATTAGTCTCTTGTAATCTTTTTCATTTCTGTAGCATCTGTTGTACTGTCACTTGTTTTATTTATGATTTTAGTATTTGAGATTTCTCTTTTTTTCTTAATATACCTATGAGTTTTAAAATTTTTATTGATCTTTAAAAAAACAAACTCAGTGTTATTTTTTTTCCTTTTTTTCTGGTCTTATTCTGCTTGTCTCTGCTCTAATCTGTTATTTTCTTCCTTTTGTTTGGTTTGTCATTTTTTTTTCCCTTCAGGTGTAACGTTAGGTTATTGATTTGAGATCTTTCTTCTTTTTAATTTAAACACCTACATCTATAAGCTTCCCTTTAGCATGGGTTTGAGATCTTTCTTCTTTTTCATATAAGCATCTGCAGCTGTAAGCTTCCCTTTGCATGTGTTTGAGATCTTTCTTCTTTTTAAGCATGTGCAGCTGTAAGCTTCCCTTTAGCATGGGTTTGATATCTTTCTTCTTTTTAACTTAAGCATCTGCAGCTGTAAGATTCCTTTTAGCACTGCCTTTATTGCCTCCTCCTGTGTTTGGGTATGTCATGGTTTTGTTTTCATTTGCTTAAACATTTTTGTCCTATTGTAATATAATTGTGTTGTTTTTAATAAAGGTGATTACTGAAACACATAATGAATAGTGCTTCTGTTTTTATAATATTTTAAGCATTCTTAATTCAGAAATGTATACTTTAGAAAAAAATTCCAGGCCAGGAACAGTGGCTCACAGCTGTAATTCCAGCACTTCAGGCTGCCAAAGTGGGCAGATCATCTGAGATCAGGAGTTAGAGTTCAGCCTGGCCAACATGGTGAAACACTGTCTTTACTAAAAATAGAAAAAAAATATAACAGTTAGCTGGGTGTGGTGATGGGTGCCTGTAATATCAGCTACTTTGGAGGGTGAGGCAGGAGAATCACTTGAATCTGGGAGGCAGAGGTTGCAGTGAGCTGAGATTGTCCCACTGCACTCCAGCCTGGGTGGCAGAATAAGAATCCATATCAAGAAAAGGAAAAAAGAAAGAAATTCAGACATATTTATATGTATTTCAATTTAGAAACTATGATCTCCTAAGTGTATTGACACAGAAACCTGACATAAAGAATAATAAACATATACCAAAACAGAAACTTTCAAATACCTGTTTTTCATTAATTTTTAATTATGTATATTTAAAAATTGCTAGGTGCAGTGGCTTATGCCTGTAATCCTAGCACTTTGGGAGGCTGAGGTCGGCAGATCACATGATGTCAGGAGTTTGAGACCAGTCTGGCCAACGTGGTGAAACCCCATCTCTATTAAAAATCAAAAAAATTAGCCAGGTGTGATAGCATGCATCTGTAGTCCCAGCTACTTGGGAGCCTGAGGCAGGAGAATTGCTTGAACCTGGGAGGCAGAGGTTGCAGCGAGCCAAGATACTGCCACTGCATTACAGCCTGGGTGACAGAGTGAGACTCTGTCTCAAAAAAGTAAGAATTGCTTGGGTGCAGTGATTCACACTTGTAATCACCGCACTTTGGGAGGCTGAGGCAGGCAGATCACGTCAGGAGATCGAGACCATCCAGGCTAACACGGTGAAGTGCCGTATCTACTAAAAATACAAAAAATTAGCTGGATATGGTGGTGGGTGCCTGTAGTTCCACCTACTCCAGAGGTTGAGGCAGGAGAATTGTGTGAACTTGGGAGGCGGAGCTTGCAGTGAGCTGAGATTGCCCCACTGCACTCCAGCCTGAGTGACAGAGGGAGACTCCATCTCAAAAAAATAAATAAAATTAAATTAAGGTGTGATTGACATACAAAAATTACACATACTTAATATATGCTCTGTGTGTGTGTGTGTGTGTGTGTGATGGAGGTTTTTCTGTTGTTGCCCAGGCTGCTGTGCAGTGACACTATCTCAGCTCACTGCAACCTCTGCCTCCCGGATTCAAGCAATGCTCATGCCTCAGCCTCTTCAACAGCTGGGATCACTGGAGTGTGCCCCCCCACCTGGCTAATTTTTTTTAATTTTTTTAGTAGAGACAGGGTTTCACCATGTTGGCCAGGCTGGTCTCGAACTCCTGACCTAAGATGATCCCCCTGCCTCGGCCTCCAAAAGTCTTGGGATTACAGATGTGTGCCACCGAATATATACATCTTAATGAGTTTAGAGATAAGTATTCACCCAAGGACTCATCACAACAAATAATGCCGTAAACATGACCATCACTCCCCAAATATTTCTCATTCTCACCCTTTTTAAAAAATGAGACAGGGAGCAATGGCCTGTAGTCCCAGCAACTCGGGAGGCTGGCGGATGGTGTGAACCAGGGAGGCAGAGCTTGCAGTGAGACAAGATCACGCCACTGTACTCCAGCCTGGGTGACACAGCGAGACTCCATCTCAAAAAAAAAAAAAAATGAGATGACCATTTCACCTAAAATATACCCTCTTAATTTTTTTTTAAGTGTGCAATACAGGACGGCCATGCATCAGAGATATATGTGGGTTTGGTTCCAGACCACTGCAATAAAGTGAGTTATACAATTTCTTTTGGTTTCCCAGTGCATGTAAAGGTATGTTTATACTGTGCTGTATAAAGTGTGCAATAGCATATGTCTACAAAGTGTACGTACCTTAATTTACAAATACTTTATTGTTAACAAGTGCTAACAGTCATCTGACCTTCAGCAAGCTGCAATCTTTGTGTGTGTGTGTGTGACAGGGTTTTACTATGTGGCCCAGGCTGGAGTAAGTAATTGCAGCCTCAACCTCTTGCTCAATCAAACCCCCACCTCAGACTTCTGACTAGCTGGGACTGTAGGTGCATCTCACCATGTCCAGCTAATTTTTGTATTTTCTTTTTTTGTAGAGCTGGGGTTTTGCCATGTTTCCTCGATGTCCTGGGCTCAAGCAATCCACCCACCTTTGCCTCCCAAATTGTTGGGATGACAGGTGTGAGCCACTGCACCTGGCCAAGCTGCAGTCTTCTTGCTGATGGAGGGTCTTGCTTTAATGTAAGGTGGTGGTTGCTGAGGGTTGGGGTGTCTGTGGCAATTTCTTAAAATAAGACAACATTGAAGTTTGCTGTGCCAATTGACTCTCCCTTTCACGAAAGAATTATCTGTAGCATGTGATGTTGTTTGATAGCTTTTTATCCACAGTAGAACTTTCAAAATTGGATTCAATCCTGTCAAACATTCATACTGCTGTACTAACTAAGTTTATGTATTATTGTAAATCACTGGGTTCAATCCTGTCAAGCCCTCCTTCTGTTGTACAAACTAAGTTTATTCTAAATCTGTTGTCATCGCAACAATGTGTACACTGTCTTCACCATGAGTAGATTTCATCTCAAGAAACCATTTTCTTTGCTCATCCATGGGAGCAACTCATCCACTCACGTTTTCTCTGGAGGCTGCTGCAGTCTCACCACATCTTCAGGCTCTGTCTCTGATTCTAGTGCTCTTGTTATTTCCTCTATATCTGCAGTTACTTCCTCCACAGAAGTTGTGAACCCCTCAGTTTCATCTGTGAGGGTTGGAATAACCTTCCCAAATTCTCTCTCTCTTATTTTTTTTTTGAGATGGAGTCTTGCCTGGGATGGAGTGCAGTGACGCAATATCAGCTCATTGCAACCTCCACCTCCCGGGTTCAAGCAATTCTCCTGCCTCAGCCTCCCAAGTATTTGGGATTACCGGCACCACCCACCAGGCACAGCTATTTTTGTTTGTTTGTTTTTAGTAGAGACACAGTTTCTCTGTGTTGGCCAGGCTGGTCTCAAATTTCTGACCTTGTGATCCACCCACTTTGGCCTCCCAAAGTGCTGGGATTACAGGCGTGAGCCACCACACCTGGCCCCAACTTCTAATGTTGCTATTTTAATCTTTTTTAAATCATGAATGTTCTCAATAGCATCTAGAATGGTGAATCGTTTCCAGTAGGTTTTCAATTATTTTGCCCAGATCAATCAAGGAATCACTTTATAGAGAAGCTATGACTTTCTGGAATATATTTTTAAGTGATAAGACTTGAAAGTTGAAATTATTCTTTGATCAAGGGCAGCAGAATGAATGTTGGGTTAGTAGGCATGAAAACAATAGTCAGCTCTTTATACATCTCTGTAAAAGCCCTTGAGTACCAGGAACATTGTCAGTAGTGGTAATACTTTGAAAGGAATCTTATTTTTTGAGCAGTAGGTGTCAACATTGGGCTTAAGATACTCAGTAAACCATATTTTTAAACAGTCTGTCATCCAGGCTTTGTTCCCATTCATAGAGTACAGGCAGAGCTGTTTTATTATAATTCTTCAGGGCCCTTGGATTTTCAGAAGAGTAAATCATCATTGGTTTCAAGTTAATATCACCAGCTGCATTAGCCCTTAACAAAAGAGTCAGCAAGTCCTTTGAAACCTTAAAACCAGTCATCAACTCCTCTCTAGCTGGGAACGTCCTAGATGGCATCTCCTTCTAATAGAAGGCTGTTTTTGTCTCCATTGCAAATCTGCCTAATGTAGCCATCTTAATCAGTTATTTTCTAGATAGCTTTCTGCAGCTTTTCCATCAGTACTTGCTGCTTTATCTTGCACTTTTATGTTATGGAGATGACTTTTTCCTTAAACCTCATGAAACAAGCTCTTCTGGCTTCAGACTTTTCTTCTGCAGCTGCCTCACCTCTCTGAGCCTTCATAGAATTGAAAAGAGTTAGGCCAGGTGCGGTGGCTGTCATGCCTGTAATCTCAGTACTTTGGGAGGCCGAGGCGGGCAGATCAGCTGAGGTCCGGAGTTTGACACAAGTCTGACCAATGTGGATAAACCCCGTCTCTACCAAAAATACAAAAAAATAGCTGGGCATGGTGGCACATGCCTGTAATCCCAGCTACTCGGGAGGCTGAGGCAGGAGGATGGCTTGAACTTGGGAGGCAGAAATTGCAATGAGCTGAGATCATGCCATTGCACTCCAGATTGGACAAGAAGAAAGAAACTCCATCTCAAGAAAATAGAAAAAAAAAAAGAGAGTTAGGCTTAGGCTTAATGGAATTTTTTTATCTTCTATCTAGAACAATTAAACTTTCTTCATAACAGCAGCAAGATTGTTTAGCTTTTTATCATTCATGTGTTCAGTGGAGTAGTACTTTAAATTTATTTCAAGAACACTTCCTTTGCATTCACAACTTGGGTAAGTGTTTGTTGCATGAGGTCTAACTACTGGCCTGTCTTGTTTACAACATGCCTTCCTCACTAAGCTTAATTATTTCTTCCTTTTGGTTCAAAGTGACAGACATGCAACTCTTCTTTCACTTGAACATATAGAGTCTATTGTAGGGTTATTAATTGGCCAATTTTAATATTAATAAAAAGAAGCCTGAGAAAAGGACACAGAGAAAGAGAAATGGCCCATTGATGGGGCAGTCAGAACACAGGCATTTGTCAATTGTTTGCTGTCTTATCCTGGTATGATTTATGTTTCCCAAAACAATGACAATAGTAGCATTAAAGATCACTGATTACAGATCACCATAACAGATACAATAATAAAAAGCTTAAAATACTGTGAGAATGACCAAAATGTGACACAGAGATGTGAAGTGAGCATATGCTGTAGGAAAAATGGTGCCAATGAGACCTGCTTATTGCAGGGTGGCCACAAACTTTCAAAAAACATGGTCACAAAACACAATAAAGCAAAGTGCAGTGAAACAAGGTGTGTCTGTCTTTTGATAGACTCTGACAATCTCTGTCTTTGAATTGGTACATTCATACCATTAACATTCAAAGTGATTATTGATACATTGGATTAATATCTACTATATTTGTTACTGTTTTCTATTCATTCTTAGTCTTCATTCTTTTGTCTACCACTCTTTTTCTGCCCTTTGCAGTTTTCATTGATGATTTTAGATGACTACATTTTCCCTGTCTTTCTTAGCATGTACTTCTTTTTCTAAAACTTTTTTTAACTAGTTGCCATATAATTTGCAATATACATTTACAATCAATTCAAATCCACTTTCAATTAACACTATCCTACTATCCCATAAATAAGACTACCTGCTTAACAAAGAAAACACCTAATTCCTCAATATAGATTTACAACCAATTCAAGTCCACTTTCAGATAACACTATCCCACTTCACGGGTGACTACATGCTTAACAAAGAAAACAACTAATTCCTGCCTCCCATCCTTCCATTCCATTCTTTGTATTATTTTTCCCTATTTCACTTGTGTATGAGCATACATAACCTATCTGTGTGTATTTATTATTATCTACAAACTTATTGGTCAGATCAATTATGAATAAATACATGTTTTTATTGTACCACAATTCCTCCCTCCCATCCTTCCATTCCATTCCTTGTATTAGTGTTACTCATTTCACTTGTGTATAAGCATACATAATCTATCTGTGTGTATTTATTATTATCTATAAACTTCTTGGTCACATCAATTAAGAATAAATACATACGTTTTTATTGTACCACAATTATTTATTTAATGCTCTTTTTAAAAAATTTTGATCCAGGTTTCAGTTATATATATTTTGTTTCCCTCCAAAGAATTTCATTTAACATTTCTTGCAAGACAAGTCTCCTGGCAACAAGTTTCTTGTATTTTTATTTTTCCAAGGAAGGCCTTATTTCTCCTTCACTTTTGAAGGGTGATTTCAGTGGGTACAGAAACTTAGGTTGGTGGGTTTTTTTCTGTCAACATTTTGAATTTTTCATTCCACTGTCTTCTTGCTTTCACACTTTCTGCAATGTTGAATGCAGTTCTTATCTTTGTTTCTCTGTAGGTAAGGTGTTTTCTGCCCCACCTCTAGTTTCTTTCAGAGTTTTCCTTTATCTTTTATTTCATATAGTTTGAAAAGTATATGTCTAAGTGTAGGTTGTTGGCATTTATCCTGCCTGGTGTTCTCGGAGCTTCCTGGATCTTTGGTTTGGTGTCTGACATTAATACTGGAAGTTCTCAGACATGTCTGTTGCAGATGTTTCTTCTATTTCTTCTGCTCCTGGTATTCTCATTACTCTGTTTCACCTTTTATTGTTGTCCCACAGTCTTGGATATCATCTTCTGCTCTTTTCAGTGTTTCTTTTCTTTTTTAGTTTTTGAAGTTTCTGTTGATAAATCCTCAAGTTCAGAGATTCCTTACACAGCTGAGTCTAGTCTACTAATAAGCCATCACAGGTATTCTTCAGTTATTTACCACACTTTTTTATCACTACATTATGTTGATGTTACTTATGATATCTGTCTGATTACATTACCCATCTATCTACACTTGAATGCTGTCTACTTCATTCATTAGAGCCCCTAGCATATTCTCCAGAGTTTTAAGAAAAAATCCAAAATTATAAGTTTGTCTCCTTCTGAAGCTTGCTCTGTTGATACAAATTGTATTTTTTTCTTTTTTTTTTTTTTCCTTTTGTTATGCCTTCTAACTTTTCCCCTTTATTCCCAGGCATGAAGTACCCACTGAAAGTGACTGCTGTTAATATAGCTTCAGTAATATGGTGATGAGGTGCCAGGGCAGGTGATGCTTTCTTAGTCTCTTTAGGCTGCTAAAACAAAATACTTTAGACAGAGTAATTCATAAACAACACAGATTATTGCTCACATTTCTGGAGTACAAGACTAAAGTGATAGGACATTTGGCGTTTGTTGAAGGTCAAACATTCAGACAGTTGCAATGACTCTAGCAGCAGCAGCAGGAATCCTATGTGGGGGACAAACAGACACCAGCAGGATTGTCCTACAATCCTATATGAGGGACACACATTCAGACCCCAGCAGTAGTGTTGTGGAATCCTATGTGAGGGACTAACATTCTGACCCTTGTAGCAGTGTTCTGGAATCCTATGTGAGGAATAAACAATCAGACCACAGCAGGAGTGTTCTGGAATCCTGTGTGAGGGACAAAATTTCAGACCTCAGCAGGAGTGTTCTGGAATCCTATGTGAGGAAGAAACATCCAGACTACAGCAGGAATGCTCTGGAATCCTATGTGAGAGACAAACATTCAGAACCTCATAGCAGTATGCAGGAAACTTATGTGAGGGATGGACATTTAGATGCTCACAGTAGTGTTCTGGAATCCTTTGTGAGGGACAAACATTCAGACCTCAGCAGGCATGTTCTGGAATCCTATGTGAAGAACCAACATTCAGGCCACAGCAGGAGTGTTCTGGAATCCTGCATGAGGGACAAAATTTCAGACCATCGTATCAGTGTTCTGCAATCCTATGTGAGGAATAAACATTCAGATTACAACAGGAGTGCTCTGGAATCCTATGTGAGGGACAAACATCCAGAACCTCATAGCAGTGTGCTGGAATCTTATGTGAGGGACAGACATTTAGACCCTTGCAGCAGTGTTCTGGGATCCCATTTGAGGGACAAACATTCAGACCCTTGCATCACTGTTCTGGAATCCTATGTGATGGACAGACATTCAAGCCCCAGCAGCAGTGTTCTGGAATCCTATGTGAGGGACAAACTTTCAGACCCTTGTAGCAGTGTTCTGAAGTTCTATGTGAGGAACAAACATTCACACACCAGCAGAAGTGTTCTGGAATCCTATTTGAGGGACAAATATTCAAACCCTTGTAGCAGTGTTCTGGAATCCTATGTGAGGGACAAACATTCAGACTACAGCAGCAGTGTTCTGCAATCCTATGTGAAGAACAAACATTCAGACCCTCATAGCAGTGTCCTGGAATCATATGTGATGGACAAACATTCAGACACCAGCAGAAGTGTTCTGAAATCCCAGGTGTGGGACAAACATGCAGACCTTCGTAGCAGTGTTCTGGAATCCTATGTGAGGGACGAACATTCAGACCATGGCAGCAGTGTCCTGGAATGCTATGTGAAACACAAACATTCAGACCCTCGTAGCAGTGTTCTAGAATCCTATGTGAGGGACAGACATTTAGACCCTTGCAGCAGTGTACTGGAGTCCTATGTGAGGGATAAACCTTCAGACCCTCACAGCTGTGTTCTGGAATCCTTTGTGAGGGACAGACGTTAAGACCCCAGTAGCAGTGGTCTGGAATCTTATGTGAGGGACAAACACCCCAGCAGCAGTGTTCTGGCATCCTAAGTAAGGGACAAACATTCACACCCTCGGAGCAGTGTTCTGCAATCCTATGTGAGGGACAGACATTCAGACCCCAGCAGCAGTGTTCTGGAATCCTATGTGAGGGACAGACATTGAGACACCAGCAGCAGTGTTCTGGAATCGTATGTGAGGAACAAATATTCAGACCCTCGCAGCATTGTTCTGGAATTCTAGGTGAAGGGTTAACATTGAGACCACAATTGGAATGTTCTGGAATCCTATGTGGGCAACAAACATTCAGACCCTCGCAGCAGTGTTCTAGAGTAATAGATGAGGGACAAGCATTCAGACTCTTGCAGCAGTGTTCTGGAATTATATGTGAGTGACAAACATCCAGACAACAGCAGCAGTGTTTTCTAATCCTATGTGAGGGACAAACATTCAGGCCCCAGGAGCAGTGTTCTGAAATCCTGTGTCAAGGGCAAACATTCAGACCCCAGCATCAATGTTCTGGAATCCTATGTGAGGGACATACATTCAGAACCTCACAGCAATGTTCTGGAATCCTAGGTGAGGGACAAACATTCAGACCCCAGCAGCAGGGTTCTGGAATCCTATGTGAGGGACAAACATTCAGAGAATGGCAGCAGTGTTCTGGAATCCTATGTGAGGAATAAACAATCAGACCAGAGCCGGAGTGTACAGGAATCCTTTATGAAGGACAAACATTCAGAACATAGCAGCAGTGTTCTGGAATCCTATGTGAGGGACAAACATTCAGACCCCAGCAGGAGTGTTCTGGAATCCTATGTGAGGGACAAACATTCAGACCACAGCAGGAGTGTTCTGGAATCCTATGTGAGGGAGAAACATTCAGACCCTTGTAGCAGTGTTCTGGAATCCTATGTGAGGGACAAATATTCAGACCCTCGTAGCAATGTTCTGGAATCCTATGTGAGGTACCAAGATTCAGACCCTCATAGCAGTGTCATGGAATGCTATGTGACAGAAAAACATTCAGACCACTGCAGCAGTGTTCTGGAATCCTATGTGAGGGACAAACATTCAGACCACAGCAGGAGTGTTCTGGAATCCTTTGTGAGGGAGAAACGTTTAGACCTTCTTAGGAGTGTTCTTGAATCCTATGTGAGGGACAAATTCAGACCACAGCAAGAGTGCTCTGGAATCCTATGTGAGGGACAAACATTCAGACCACAGAAGGAGTGTTCTGGAATCCTATGTGAGGGACATTCAGACCCTCATAGCAGTGTTCTGCAATCCTATGTCAGGGACATTCAGACACCAGCAGCAGTGTTCTGGAATCCTATGTGACAGACAAACCTTCAGACCAGAGCAGAAGTGTTCTGGAATCCCATGTGAGAGACAAACTTTCAGCCCACAGCAGGAGCGTTCTGGAATCCTATGTGAGGGACATTCAGACCACAGCAGGACTGTTCTGTAATCCTAGGTGTGGGACAAACATTCAGACCCTCGTAGCAATGTTCTGGAATCCTATTTGAGGGTCAAATATTCAGACCACACCAGCAGTGTTATGGAATCCTTTGTGAAGGGAAAACATTCAGACCACAGCAGGAGTGGTCTGGAATCCTATGTGAGGGACAAACATTCAGACCCTAGTAGAAGTGTTCTGGAATCCTATGTGAGGGACAGACACTCAGAACCTAGCAGCAGTGTTCTGGAATCCTATGTGAGGGACAAACACTCAGACCACAGCAGGGGTGTTCTGGAATCATGTGTAATGGCCTAATATTCAGACCACTGCAGGAGTGTTCTGCAATCCTATGTGAGGGATAAATATTCAAAATATTCAGACACTCATAGCAGTGTTCTGGAATCCTATGTGAGGAACCAACATTCAGACCTTAGCAGCCCTGTTGTGGAGTCCTATGTGAGGGACACTCAGAACCCAGCAGTAGTGTTTTGGAATCTTATGTGAGAGATAAACATTCACACCACAGGAGGAGTTTTCTGGAATCCTTTGTGAGGAACAAACATTGAGACCACAGCAGCAGTGTTCTGGAATCCTATGTGAGGGAGAAACATTCAGACCACAGCAGGAGTGTTCTGGAATCCTATTGAGGGACAAACATTCCGACCCTCATAGTAATTTTCTGGAATCCTTTGTGAGGGACAAAGTTTCAGACCCAAGCACAGCTTTCTGGAATCCTACATGAGGGGCAAATATTGAGACCCTCATAGCAGTGTCCTGCAGTCTTATGTGAGGGACAAACACTCAGAACCCAACAGCACTGTTCTGGAATCCTATGTGAGTGACAAACTTTCAGACTACAGCAGGATTGTTCTGGAATCCTATGTGAAGGACAAACATTCAGACTCCAGTAGCAGTATTCTGGAATCCTAGTGAGTGACAAACATTCAGACGCTGGTGGCAGTGTTCTGGAATCCTATGTGAGGGAGAAACACTCAGAAAACAGCAGCAGTGTTCTGGAATCCTATGTGAGGGAGAAACATTAAGACCACAGCAGGAGTATTCTGGATTCCTGTGTGAGGGACAAATTTTCAGGTCACAGCAGGAATGTTCTGGAATCCTGTGTGAGGGACAAATATTCAGACCCTCATTGCAGTGTTCTGGAATCCTATGTGAAGAACAAACATTCAGACCACAGCAGCAGTGTTGTGGATTCCTGTGTGAGGGACAAACACTCAGAACCCAGCAGTAGTGTTCCGGAATCCTATGTGACGATCAAACATTCAGACCCTCTTAGCAGTGTTCTGGAATCCTATGTGAGAGACATACATTCAGGCCACAGCAGGAGTGTTCTGTAATCCTATGTCAGGGACAAACATTCAGACCCTCACCACAGTGTTCTGGAATCCTATGCCAGGGACAAAGCATTCAGACCTTTGTAGTAGTGTTTTGGAATCCTATGTGTGAGAAAATCACTCAGACCCTGGCAGCAGTGCTCTGGAATCCTATGTGATTGACATTCAGACCCTTGTAGCAGTGTTCTGGAATCCTATGTGAGGGACAGGCAGATGACAGCAGCTGCGTTCTGGAATACAATGTGAGGGACAAACAATTAGACCACAACGGTAGTCTTCTAGAATCTTATGTGAGGGCAAACAGACCCCTGCAAACATCGACAATTTGACTTCCTCTTTTCCTAACTGAATACCCTTTATTTCTTTCTCTTTTTTGACATCCCTGGCCAGAACTCCCAACACTATGTTGAATAGGAGTGATGAGAGAGGGCATCCCTGTCTTGGGCCTGTTTTCAAAGGAAATGCTTCCAGTTTTTGCCCATTCAGTATGATATTGCCTGTGGGTTTGTCATAGATAGCTGTTACTATTTTTACATATGTCCCATCAATACCTAATTCATTGAGAGTTTTTAGCATGAAAGGGTGTTCAATTTTGTTGAAGGCCTTTTCTTCATGTATTGAGATAATCAGGTGGTTTTTGTCATTGGTTCTGTTTATATGCTGGATTACGTTTATTGATTTGCCTATGTTGAACCGTCCTTGCATCCCAGGGATGAAGCCATCTTGATCATGGTGAATAACCTTTTCGATGTGCTGCTGGATTGGGTTTGAAAGTATTTTATTGAGGATTTTTGCATTGATGTTTATCAGGGATATTGGTCTAAAATTATCTTTTTTTGTTATGTCTCTTCCAGGCTTTGGTATCAGGATGATGCTGGCCTCATAAACTGAGTTAGGGATGATTCTCTCTATTTCTATTGATTGTAATAGTTTCAGAAGCAATGGTACCAGCTTCTCCTTGTACCTCTGGTAGAATTCGGCTGTGATTCCATCTGGTCCTGGAATTTTTTTGATTGGTGATCCATTATTGCCTCAATTTCAGAGCCTGATATTGGTCTATTAGGAGATTCAACTTCTTCCTGGTTTATTCCTGGGAGAGTTTATGTGTTGAGGAATTTATCCATTTCTTCCAGATTTTCTAGTTTATTTTCCTAGAGGTGTTTATTCCCTGGTGGTAGTTTGCATTTCTATGTGATTAGTGGTACTATCCCCTTTATCGTTTTTTATTGCATCTATTTGATCTTCTCTAATTTCTTCATTATTAGCTTTGCTAGCAGTCTATCAATTTTGTTGATCTTTTCAAAAAACCATCTCCTGGATTCATTGTTTTTTTGAAGAGTTTTTAGTGTCTCTATCTCCTTCAATTCTGCTCTGATTGTAGTTATTTCTTGGAAGTCAAATTGTCCCTGTTTGCAGATGACGTTTGTATATCTAGAAAACCCCATCATCTCAGAGCAAAATCTCCTTAAGCTGATAAGCAACTTCAGCAAAGTTTCAGGATACAAAATCAGTGTGCAAAAATTACAAGCATTCTTATACACCAATAACAGGCAGAGAGCCAGATCATGAGTGAACTCTCATTCACAATTGCTTCATAGAGAATAAATTACCTAGGAATCCAACTTACAAGCGATGTGATGGACCTCTTCAAGGAGAACTACAAACCACCACTCTACAAAATAAAAGAGGACATAAATCAATGGAAGGACGTTCCATGCTCATGGATAGGAAGAATCAATATTGTGAAAATGGCCATATTGTCCAAGGTAATTTATAGATTCAATGCCATCCCCATCAAGTTACCAATGATTTTCTTCACAGAATTGGAAAAAACTACTTGAAAATTCATATAGAACCAAAAAAGAGCCTGCATTGCCAAGTCAATCCTAAGCCAAAAGAACAAAAATTGAGACACCATGCTACCTGACTTCAAACCATTCTACAAGGCTACAGTAATCAAAACAGCATGATACTGTTATAAAAAGAGATATAGGCCAATGGAACAGAACATAGCCCTCAGAAATAATACCACACATCTACAACTATCTGGTCTTTGAGAAACCTGACAAAAGAAATGGGAAAAGGATTCCCTATTTAACAAATGGTGCTGAGAAAGCTGGCTCGCCATATGCAGAAAGCTGAAACTAGATCCCTTCGTTACACCTTGTAGAAAAATTAATTGAAGATGGATTAAAGACTTAAATTTTAGACCTAAAAGCATAAAAACCTTAGAAGAAAACCTACGCAACACCATTCAGGACATAGGCATGGGCAAGGACTTCAAGTCTTTTTTTTTTTTTTTTTTTGAGATGGAGTCTCGCTCTGTCACCCAGGATGGAGTGCAGTGGCGCAATCTCGGCTCACTGTAAGCTCCACCTCCTGGGTTCACGCCATTCTCCTGCCTCAGCGTCTCTGAGTAGCTGGGACTACAGGCACCCACCACCACGGCAGGCTAATTTTTTGTATTTTTTTAGTAGAGATGGGGTTTCACCGTGGTCTCGATCGCCTGACCTCGTGATCCACCTGCCTCGGCCTCCCAAAGTGCTGGGATTACAAGTGTGAGCCACAGTGCCTGGCTCGGACTTCATGTCTAAAACCACAAAAGCAGTAGCAAAAAAAAGCCAAAATTTACAAATGGGATCTAATTAAACTAAAGAGCCTCTCTGCAGCAAAAGACAACAGAGTGAACATGCAACCTACAGAATGGGAGAAAATTTCTGCAGTCTACTCATCTGATAATGGGCTAATATCCAGAATCTACAAAAAACTCAAACAAATTTACAAGAAAAAACCTCATCAAAAAGTGGGTGTAGGATATGAACAGACACTTCTGAAAAGAAGATATTTATGCAGCCAATAGACACATGAAAAAATGGTCATCATCACTCGCCATCAGAGAAATGCAAATCAAAATCACAATGAGATATCATCTCACACTAGTTAGAATGTTAATCATTAAAATGTCAGGAAACAACAGGTGCTGGAAAGGATGTGGACAAATAGGAACACTTTTACACTATTGATGGGATTGTAAAGTAGTTCAACCATTGTGGAAGACAATGTGGTGATTCCTGAAGGACCTAGAGCTAGAAATACCATTTGACCCAGCCATCCCATTACTGGATATATACCCAAGGGAATATACATCATGCTACTATAAAGACACATGCACACATGTTTATTATGGCACTACTCACCAATAGCAAAGACTTGGAACCAACCCAAATGTCAAAATGTCCAACAATGATAGACTTGATTAAGAAAATGTGTCACATATACACCATGGAATACTATGCAGCCATAAAAATGATGAGTTCATGTCCTTTGTAGGGACATGGATGAAGCTGGAAACCATCATTCTCAGCAAACTATTGCAAGGACAAAAACCAAACACAACATGTTCTCATAGATGGGAACTGAACAATGAGAACACATGGACACAGGAAGGGCATCATACACAGGGGCCAGTTGTGGGGTGGGGGGGAAGGGGGGAGGGATAGCATTAGTAGATATACCTAATGTAAATGATGATTTAATAGGTGCAGCACACTAACATGGCACATGTACACATATGTAACAAACCTGCATATTATGCACATGCATCCTAGAACTTAAAGTATAATAAATAGATTTATGTAAAAATAATTCAAAACAGAAAATATATAAAAAAGAAAGAAAATGTATATTATTTGGCAGTAAATAAAAGAAAACCTTGTCATTTGTGAACAACATGGATGAACCGGGAGGACAATAAATTAAGTGAAATAAGCCAGGCACAGAAAGACAAATATATCATGATATGACTTCTATTGGTATGTAAAAACGCTGATCTCATAGAAGAACAAAGTACAATGGTGTGTATCAGAGCTAGAGTTCAAGGGGAGTTGTGGTTATGTTAATCAGAGCATACATACTTAGAAGGAATCCATTTCAGGAGATGTATTGTAGAGAAAGGTGATTGTAATTGATAATGATATATTTTATTCTTGAGAAACAGAAAGTTATGTGTTTTCACCAGAAAATTGATAACTATGTGAGTTTATGTATTGTTAATTAGCTAGATTTGACCTTTTCAGAATGTATACATACTTCCTCCCTCACATAGGATTCCAGAACACTACTGCTGGGTCTGAATGTTTGTCCCTCACATAGGATTGCAGAACACTAATGCAGTGATCTGAGTGATGGTCCCTCAAGTAGGATTCCAGAACACTGCTGCTGGGGTCTGAATGTTTGTCCCTCACATAGCATTCCAGAACACTGCTGTTGGGTTATGAATGTTTTTCCCTCACTTAGAATTCCAGAACACTAATGCAATGATCTGAATAATTGTCCCTCATGTAGGATTCCAGAACACTGCTGCTGGGTCTGAATATTTGTCCCTCAGATAGGGTTCCAGAACACTACTGTGAGAGTCTCAATGTTTGTCCATCATATAGGATTCCAGAACGCTACTGCCTTGGTCCGAATGTTTGTCCCTCACATTTTACTTACAAAAACATGCAATGTCGTATGTCGATTAAAAACAATATAAATAAAGTAATTTTAAAAAGACAGAAAAAAAACAGACCACAGCAGCTGTGTTCTGGAATCCTATGTGTGGGGCAAACACTCAGACCCCTGCAGCAGTGTTCTGGAATCATATGTGAGGTACAAACATTCAGACCCTAGAATCAGTGTTCTGGAATCCTACATGAGGGTGAAGGGGTGGCCTGCCCTTCCACAACTGTGAGTATTTCTAGTCAGATAGGAAGAGAGACTGAGAAAGAAATAAGACACAGAGACAAAGTATAGAGAAACAACAGTGGGTCCAGGGGACCAGTGCTCAACATACCAAGGACCTGCAATGACAATGGCCTCTGAGTTCCCCCAGTTTTTATTAATTATTATTTTTATTATTTTAGCAAAGAGGAATGTAGTAGGAGAGCGGGGTTTTGATAAGGAGAAGGTCAGTAAAAAACAAGTGAGCAAAAGAATCTACAGCATAATTAAGCTCAAGGGGAGGTACTATGTCTGGAAGTGCACCTAGGCTAGATTAATGTTTCTCTCCACCCAAACATCTCAGCGGAGTAAAGAATACCAAGGCAGCATTACTGCAAACATGTCTCGCCTCCCACCATAGGGCGGTTTTTCTCCTATCTCAGAACTGAACAAAATTACAATCGGGTTTATACCAAGACATTCAGTTCCCAGGGGCAGGCAGGAGACAGTGGAATTCCTCTATCTCAACTGAAAGAGGCTTTCCTCTTTTACTAATCCACCTCAGCACAGATCCTTTATGGGTGTTGGGCTGGGGCACAATCAGGTCTTCCTCATCCCATGAGGCCATATTTCAGACTATCACGTGGGGAGAAACCATGGACAATAACCTGCTTTCAAGGGCAGACGCCCCTGTGCCTTTCCACAGTGCATTGTGCCCCTGGTTTATTGAGACTAGAGAATGGCGATGACTCTTACCAAGTATACTGCTTGTAAACATTTTGTTAACAGGCACGTCCTGTATAGCCCTAGATCCCTTAAACCTTGATTTCATACAACACATATTTTTTTGAGCTCCAGGTTGGATCAAAGTGTCTGGGTCAAACTGGCTGGGGCAAAGCTACAAATTAACATCTCAGCAAAGCAATTGTTTGAAGTACAAGTCTTTTTCAAAATGGAGTCTCTTATGTCTTCCCTTTCTACATAGACACAGTAACAGTCTGATCTCTGTTTTCCCTACAGAGGGAAAAACATTCAGATCATTGCATTAGTGTTCTGGAATCTCATGTGAGGGAAAAACATTCAGATCACAGCAGCCATGTTCTGGAATCGTATGTGACAGGCAAACATTCAGACCGTTCTAGCAGTGTTCTGGAATCCTATGTGATGGACAAACATTCAGACCCTTCTAGCAGTGTTCTGGAATCTTATGTGAGGGACAAACATTCAGACCACAGCATGAGTGTTCTAGAATCCTATGTGGGGGAAAAACATACCCCAGCAGCAGTGTTCTGGAATGCTACTTGAAGGACAAGCACTCAGACTCCAGAATCAGTGTTCTGGAATCCTATGTGAGGGACAATCATTCAGATCATTGCATTAGTGTTCTGCAATCCTATGTGAGGGAGAAACATTCAGACCCCAGGAATAGTGTTCTGGAATCTTATGTGTGGGACAAACATTGAAACTGCAGCAGCAGTGTTCTGGAATCCTATATGAGGGACAAACATTCAGACCATGGCAGCAGTGTTCTGGAATCCTATGTAATGGACAAACATTCAGAACCTCCTAGCAGTGTTCTGGAATCCTATGTGAGGGCCAAACAGATCACATTAGCAGTGTTCTGGAATCCTATGTAACGGACAAACATTCAGAACCTTGTAGCAGTGTTCTGGAATCCTATGTGAGGGACAGACATTTAGACTCTCACAGTAGTGTTCTGGAATCCTATGAGAGGGAGAAACATTCAGACCCTTGCTGCAGTGTTCTGGACTTCTATGTGAGGGACAGACATTCAGACCCCAGCAGCAGTGTTCCGGAATCGTAGGTGAGGGACAAATATTCAGACCCCAGCAGCAGTGTTCTGGAATCCTATGTGAGGGACAAACATTCAGACCATGGCAGCAGTGTTCTGGAATCCTATGTGAGGGATAAATATTCAGACCATGGCAGCAGTGTTATGGAATCCTATATATGGACATTCACACCACAGCAGCAGTGTTCTGGAATCCTACGTGAGAAAGAAACAGACCCCAGCAGCAGTCTTCTGGAATTGTATGTTATTGATATTCAGAGCACAGCAGCAGTGTTCTGGAATTCTATGTGATTGACAACATTCAAATCATTGCATCAGTGTTCTGGAATCCTATATGAGGGACAAACATTGAGACTCTTGCAGTAGTTTCTGGAATCCTATGTGAGGGCCAGACACTCAGATCACACTATCGGTGTTCTGGAATCCTATGTAATGGACAAATATTCAGAATCTCGTAGCAGTGTTCTGGAATCCTATGTGAGGGAGAAACTTTCAGACCCCAGCAGCAGTGTTTTGGAATCCTATGTGAGGGACAAACATTCAGACCCTCGTAGCAGTGTTCTGGAATTCTATGAGGGACAGACATTCAGACCCTTGTAACAGTGTTCGGGAATTCTATGTGAGGGACAGACAGATCCCAGCAGACATGTTCTGGAATCCTATGTGAGGGACAAACATTCAGACCCCAGCAGCAGTGTTCTGGAATGCTATGTGAGGGACAAATATTCAAACCCCAGCAGCAGAGTTCTGGAATCCTATGTGAGGGACAAACATTCAGACCCTCATAGCAGTGTTCTGGAATCCTATGTGATGGACAAACAGACCCTCATAGCCCTGTTCTGGAATCCTATGTGAGGGAGAAATATTCATACCTCAGGAGCAGTGTTTTGATATCATATGTGAGTGACAAAGATGCAGACCCCAGCAGCCATGTTCTGGAATGCTATGATTAGATCTATACTGTGAATCTCAGAAGTGTTCCTCTGTTTAATTAATTTTCCACCTTAGGTGGAACATGACCAGAATGGGCTGCAATGGAAGGGGATCATTCCCTTTCCTAAGGTTGGTTAGTCTCTAATTATACTAGAGCAAATTAGGCTGAAGTTAAGTACGTTCTCCTGTGGACAAGCCTTGTTAAGAACTGGGTGCTCTGGCATATTGAAAATGGTTTTCCTTTTTCCTTCTGAAAGTTTGAAGCAGGAGGGGAGTTTTCTCAGGTATTTGTCACAGGATCCTGGTGAAGCTCCATGAGACAATTTTATAGTATTGTGCCCCCTCCTCCACAATAACTCTATCTCTTTGTAGTTTTTACCACTTAGAGTTGTCCACGCAGATCCTCCGGCCGTTCACCTGTTATAGTTTGAGTTTTTCTACTCCAGCACTGGTTCCAAAATTGGTTTCAGTAGTGAGTCCATTTCCCTATAAGCCATTAAGTCCTATATTCACTTCTTTGTCTCTGCAATCCTGGGGGCAGTGGTTTGCCCTGAGTCCTCCCCTGAGTTTCAAATCTAGAAACAATTGTTGATTTTTTAGTCTCTTCAGTTTTTTGTTAAGATTAATTGTGTCATATTTGTTGTTGTTTGTTATTAAAATTAATTATTTTAAAGTAATTATTTGTTACTTCCAAGCTTCTTACATGCAGAAATAGGAACCTGGAATGTGTTTCTAAAACTATCTTCTCAATGCCTATATGCACAGTTAAAGGATTTTTTTCCACAGGGCTATGATTGTGATGAATTATATTAGTAGATTTCTTAATATTGAACTTTTCTTTATTCGTGGAATAAACTCAGGAAATTCCTTCTTGGTCTTCACAGTCTGTTTCTCTTCCTGTGTAAATGTCAGTGTTTCTGTTGATTCTGTGGCTCCAGTGGTTCAGAAGAGAGATCAAAACTAAAGATAAAGATTTGGAAATTACCAGAATTTCAATGGTACCTGAATCCATCAGACCAAATGAAACTAAGACAATGAAAGAATAAAAGATAACACTACCAAAATCTGCTGGGCATTACTCCTCCAGGCCTCCCTGCCCAGTATTCACTGACTGACCTGAAAGTCTCAGGTTTGGGGCTTCTTGTAGTATCCATGGCTCTTTTTATTTGTTAAGATTAATTGTGTCATATTTATTTGTTGTTGTTTGTTATTAAAATTAATTATTTTAAAGTAATTATTTGTTACTTCCAAGTTTCTTACATGCAGAAGCAAATTGGTACCAAATCCTGTTTCTACATTTTTTTTTTCCTTTTAAGATAACTCCCAGGAATGTGTTTCGTTGTTGGTAAATATAGGAACCCTTTTAAGGTATAATAATGTTTACTTGTAAGGTTCAGGTTGATGAGAAATGTGTAACTACTCTGTATATGAAATACTCGAATTGGCTGCTTCATTGCACAGTCCCTGAAGCCCAGCTGTTTTCATTCTGAAAAGGATTTGACTTAGTGGTTTGACAAAGCCTTCCATTGTTTCTCGTTACCAGGGCATTGCATTACCAAACCTGAGATGATCTTCAAGCTAGAGCAATGAGCAGAGCCATGGATACTACAGGAAGCCCCAAACCTGAGACTTTCAGGTCAGTCAGTGAATACTGGGCAGGGAGGCCTGGAGGAGTAATGTCCAGCAGATTTTGGTAGTGTTATCTTGTTTTCACCAATTTTTCCCTAGGTCTTCGACCTGAAGACTGTTGGTCTGCATTTAATTTGCATTATATAGTCCCAAGGGATAGCTCTCATGCATATATCCCAGTCACTTATTTTTCTGAGTATCTTCTTCTATTTACCCCAAATCCAATCCCTGCCATCCTCTCCTTAGGCTTTTTTCTTTGCTATTTATTTTCTCTATTTCCCCCTTTTTCTCTATTCTGATGTACTATCTTAAAAACTTTTTTGGACATTCATGCATTTATTTATCCTTTGAATGTATCTTAAGCAATTTTTGAGAATCAGTCATTATAACAGTGATGATGAAAATAGTGTTTCTTGTTAAGCTGTAGCTGTTTTCTTCTATTTTTTATTAAACAGTTGGTACTCACTCTGTTTCTCAGACTGAAGTGCAGTGGCATGATTATAGTTCACTGTAATGATGAACTCCTGGGCTCAAGTGTTCCTCACACCCTAGCCTCCCAAGTAGTTAGGATTACAGTTGTGTGCCACCACACCCAGCTAATTTTTTATTGTTTGTGGAGATGAGGTCTTGTTCTATTGCCCAGGCTGGTCTCAAACTTCTGGCATTAAGTGATTCTTATAGACCCCCACCTACAAAAAAAGAATAATAGCTGATGGTGACATGGATTTGTAATCCCAGTTTTTATGCTTGAGAGGCTGAGGTGGAAGGAATGCTTGAGCTTAGGAGTTAGAAGCTTCAATGAGCTATGATAGCAACACTGCACTCCAGCCCGGGTAACAGTAATATCCTGTCTCAGAAAGAAATTATGAAGCTGAAGAGGACCCATCATAGGGGCCTGGTTAGGGGTGGTGCTGCACTTGGGAGGAGAACCAGAAAATTCTGGTTATTTCCTGTTGTAGGGCTCAGATTTCTCTTTGAGAGTGGAGTTTATAGTTACCATTCAAAGATGAGAAATGTACAGGAAACTTCATTTTTATCTAAAACTGTGTGACGTCTGAAACTCCAAAACACAAAATAAAACGCTTCAAAAATGGTGAATTATCAAACAGGTGTGTGAGTGGAGAGGGGCAGGGCTGTTGATCTCAGAAGGAACCAGAAATACACTTTTCAAAGATGATGGGCACAGCCTGAGTTGCAGAACCAATCCTTCAGCTCACCAGTGTGGTTTTTTGACTAGACCTTCTGTGCCTATTATGGTTCTGGGAAGCAGGGGATGTCATATTTAAGTAGGAGTTTGCCAGGATCTGTTTTTGTTTAACATGGGGAATAAGATTTTCTGCTTGGAAAACCTCCAGATACATTTACCCATTCTCAGGGAGGAGTGAAATGTTAACATATTAAAAATCCTGTCCACAAGCTACTTCCATGCTTCGGAGACAGAAAAATGGCTATCCCCTCTACCTGCCAGTTGCTGACCTAGGAAAAACTGGCTATCTTCAAAGAAGAATAATAAAAAATTAGCAGCTATTTAAACAGCCACTATTGTTATATGAATAAATAGAAAAAAAGAAAACAAATGACAGATAATGAGCACTTATTAAAACCTCTGAGTAAGAAGTAGATGCATATTATTACCAAATAATTCTTTGTGAAACAAAAAAGTACAGGAAAACTTCAAAATTCAAAGAAAAACTCAATTGAACATTAGAAAATATACTGATTTATTACATTATGTCAGTAGGAACAGGAACCATATGCATATAAAACAAATACCCATTATTAATTTTTATCAAATCTTACTCCACTGGGATAGGAAGTAATTTTTTTTACCTTTACACAAGCATTCTGTAAGACATGCTCATATGTGGTTCATGGATACCTTTTTCTCATTTCAGCTGTCCAGATCATTGATGACCTTATTGAAAGGAGCCATGAAAGTCATGACAGATTTTTCTGGCAAATTGCAATCACCAACAGCAACACATCAACTCAGAAGAGAGTTGAATTAGGAAAAACATTTAATTTGAACTCAAATCATGTTTTAAATCTGATTATAAATAATGGAAACAGTTCAGGAATGAAGCCTGTGCAGTTTAATGTTTGCTAGAACGTGCTTTTCCCTATTAAGCCTGGTGAGACACAGTCTGAAAAGAAGCCACATGTCCCTGATATAACCAGGAGATCTCACAGACATCATCAACATCTTACTCAGCATCACAAGATTCAAACTCTGCTGCAACCTCTTCAATGTAATGAACAAGGGAAAACCTTCAACACAGAGGCAGTGTTCTTTATACGTAAGAGAGGTCATATAGGACAGACCTTTGGTAAATATAATGAATATGAGAAAGCCTGTAATAACTCAGATTTTATTGTCCAAGGGATAACTCAGGTAGGACAACCAACTTTCTGTAGAAAGTCTGACTTCACTAAACATCAGCAAACACACACAGGAGAGAAACCCTATGAATGTGTTGAATGTGAGAAACCCTCCATTAGCAAATCAGACCTTATGATACAGCACAAGATGCCTACTGAGGAAAAACCTTATGCCTGTAACGGGTGTGAAAAATTGTTCAGCTATAATCCAGCCTCAGTATCCACCAGAGAATTCACACAGGGGAAAATCCCCATGGATGTAATGAATGTGGAAAAACCTTTTGCCATAAGTCATTTCTCACATTACATTACAGAATTCACACGGGATAAAACCTACAAATGTATTGAACGTGGAAAAACTTTTCACCGTAAGTCACTTCTCACTTTACATCACAGAACTCACTCAGGGGAAAAGCCCTATCAGTGTAGTGAATGTGGAAAGAGTTTTAGCCAGAAATCATACCACACAATACATCATATAATTCACACTGAGGAAAAGCCCTGTGCATGTGACCATTGTGAAAAACCATCTAGCCATCAGTCAAGGCTTACTCTCCATCAGAGAACACACATGGGGGAAAACCCTATGAATAAGTGTGGAAAACCCTTTATTAGTAAATTGAACCTCAGGATACATCAGAGAACTCACACAGGGGAAAAACCCTATGAATGCAATGAATGTGGGAAAATATTTCACCATAAGTCGTTCCTAACTGTCCATCAAAGGACTCACACAGGGGAAGAACCCTACGAGTGCAACGAATGTGGGAAAACCTAACCTTTCACCATAAGTCATTCCTCACTGTCCATCCGAGAACTCATACTGGGGAAAAACCATATGCATGTAACAAATGTGGAAAAACATATAGCCGCAAGTCATACCTTACAGTACATCACAGAACTCACACGGGAAAAACCCTATGAATGTAATGAATGTGGAAAATCCTTGTACTGTAAGTCATTCGTAACTATACATCAGAGAACTCATGCTGGAAAAAAACGCTATAAAAGTAATGAATGTGAGAAAACCTTAATCAATAAGTTAAACCTTGGTATACACAAGAGAACTCACACAGGGGAAAGACCCTATGAATGTAACGAATGTGGAGAAATCTTTCATCAGAAGTCAAATCTCAGTACTCCTCAGGGAATTCACACAGGGTAGAAACCTTACATATGTAATGAATGTGGAAAAATCTTTCATCAAAAGTCATTCCTCATTGTACACTGGAGAACTCACACAGGGGAAAACTGTATGGATGTAATGAATGAGAAAAAAACTTTTTGTCAGAAATCACACCTTATTATACATCAGAGAACTCACACTGGGGAAAAGCCCTATGAATGTAATGAATGTGGAAAATCCTTTCATCAGAAGGCAAATATTTGGAATCATCAAGGTATTCACAGGGGGGAGAAATCCTGTGAATGTAGCGAATGTGGAAAAACCTTCAGTCAGAAGTCTGTCCTCACTGTACATCATAGAACCCATACAAGAGAAAAACCTTACGAATGTAATGAGTGTGGGAAAACTTTTTGTCACAAGTCAAACCTCTGTACACATCAGGGAACTCACTCAGGAGAGAAACCCTATGAATGTGATGAATGTAGGAAAACATTTTACCATAATACATTTCTCACAATACATCAGAGAACTCACAAAGGTGAGAATCCATTTGAATATAAAAAAAAGTAGGAAAACCTTCTCCCAGAAGTCAAAACTCTTTGTACATCACAGAACTCACACACAGGAAAAACCCTTTAGATGTATTGAATGTAGGAAAACTTTCTTCCAGAAGTCATGCCTCAGTATACATCAGTGTACACACACTGGAGAAAAACCTTATGAATGTAAGGAATGTGGGAAAAACCTTTTGCCCGAAGTCACACCTCAGCAGGCATCAACAAACCCGTATAGGAGATAAATCTGACATAGCTGAGGCAGGCTATGTGTTCGCTCAAAATCACTCTTTTTTCCCTTGAACACACAACCTACATCTCTCCAGTTACTATAACAGATTTCTCCATGCTCAATCTAGGAGAATATGGACACAAATGGTGACCATTGCCTCCTGGCCTACCAACAAGAAGGTCTTAACCATGCTGTAACAGATGTGCTATCATGCAGGCTTTCTTGTTCCCATTTTTAGAGCACACTTCACACTTTAATGTCACAGATATGGCTGTTTTCCTAGAAGCTCATTTGCCAACTTCTGCCAGCTTCAAACATTTCTTCTGCAACTTCCTCACCTCTCTTCTCCTCCATAGAATTGAAGAGAGTTAGGGCCTTTCTCAGGATTAGGCTTTGTCTCAAGGGAAGGTTGGGGCTGGTTTGATCTTCTATGCAGACCACTCAGACTTTCTCTGTATCAGTAAAAAGTCTGTTTTGTTTTTTTAAAAATCATTCATATATTCACTGGAGTAGCACCTATAACTTCCTTCAAGAACTTTTTGTTTGCATTCACAACTCGGGTAGCTGATGCAAGAAGCTTAGCTTTGCCCTGTCTTAGTTTCCAACATGCCTTCTTCACTAAGCTCAATGATTTCTACCTTTTGATTTGAAGTGACAGATGTGAACACTTCTTTTCACTTGAACACATGGTGATCACTGCAGAGTTAAGTGGCCTAATGTCATTATTGTATCTTGGGGAATGGGGGGATGGAAGAGAGAAGTAGAGAGGGAAATGACTAGTCAATGAAGGAGTCAAACACAATATTTTTCTATCGTGTTTACTCTCTTCCATAGAGTTCCAGCACCCTGAGACAATTCCAGTAGTAACATCAGAAATCACTGATCACAGATCATCATAATAGATGTGATAACTAAAATATTTGAAAGATTGTGGGGATTGCAAAAAGATGTGACACAGATGTGAAGTGAGCACACGGTGTTGGAAAAATGGTGCTGCTCAGACTTGCTCAGCACTTCGTGGCCACAAATCTTTAATTTGTTAAAAAGGTGATGTTGCCAAGCAAAATAAAGTGAAGCTCAATAAAGTGAGGTGTGCCTCTATTTTGATGGGCTCTAACAATTTTCGTTGGTGCATTTAGACCATTGATATTCAAAGTGATTATACAGTGGGATTAATTTTGCCATATCATTTTCCATTCACTCCTATTGTTCTTTGTTCTTGATTTGTCCTCCACTCTTTTTCTACTTTTTATGGAGTTGATGATTTTATATGATTTTTGTTTCCTCTCATTGCCTTTTTTTTTATTGAGACAGTCACCCAGGCTGGAGTGCAGTGGTGTGATCATGGCTCCCTGCAGCCTCAACCTCGTGGGTTCAAGTGATCCTTCTACCTCAGTCTCCCAATTAGCTAGGACACAAGTAGGCAATTAGCTAAGACTACAAGTATGCAATTAGCTAGGACTACAAGTATGCAATTAGCTAGGAATACAAGTATGCAATTAGCTAGGAATACAAATATGCACCACCATACCTGGCCTTTTCTTTTCTGTAGGGACAGGGTCTGCCTGTGTTGCTTAGGATAGACTCTAAGTCCTGGACTCAAGCCATCTTTTTTTTTTACTTTGGTGTGTGCCACTATACCTGGCCTGTTTTCTCTTTTTAGTATTTTTATACTTTGGGTTTTACTAGTTTCCCTGGAATTTGCAGTATAGACTTGCAACAAATCAAAGTCCACCTTCAAATAACACTATACCAGTTCAGTTACCTTGACTGCCTTCTAATAGAAATGTAATACCAGTTTCTCTCATATTCTCATCTCTTTTGTTATTGTTCCATTTGTTTCACATATATATAAGCATGCATAACCTTGTATATATTAAAGTACGTAGTTGGCTGGGTGCCATTGCTCATGTCTGTAATCCCAACACTTTGGGAGACTGAGGCAGGTGGATCATGAGGTCAGGAGATGGAGACCTTCCTTGCTAACATGAAACCCCATCTCTACTAAAAATACAAAAAATTAGCTGGATGTGGTGGCACATGTCTCTAGTCCCAGCTACTCAGGAGGCTGAGACAGGAGAATTGCTTGAACCAGGGAGGAGGTGGAGGTTGCAGTGAGCTAAGATTACACCAATGCACTCCAGCCTGGGCGACAGAGCAAGACTCTGTCTCAAAACAAAGTACATAATTACATACCTTGTTATCATATACAAACTGTTGTATGTTAGGTCAATTAAGAATAAAAAGTAAGCAGCCAGGTACGGTGGCTTATGCATGTAATCCCAGCACTTTGGGAGGCTGAGGTGGGCAGATCATGAGCTCAGGAGATTGAGACCATCCTAGCTAACATGGTGAAACCCTGTCTCTACTAAAAATACATAAACAAAATTAGCCAGGCGTGGTGGCAGGTGCCTGTAGTCCCTGCTACTCTGGTGTGCTCTGAGCTTCGTGGATCTTTGGTTTGTTTTCTGATATTAACAGTGGAAGTTGTCAGATATGATTGTTGTAGGTGTTTCTTCTATTTCTCTCTCTTCTCCTTCTGGTATCCTCCTCACTCTATGTTACACGTTTTCTAGCTGTCCCACAGTTCTTGTATATTATGTTCCATTGTTTTCAGTTTTGAAAGTTTCTTTCAATGTTTCCAGAGCTCAGAGACTCTTTCCTTTATTGTGTTCAGTCTACTAATAAGCCAGTGAAATATATTCTTCAGGTCTGTTGCAGTATTTTTTTTATATCTACTGTTTCTTTTTTGTTCTCTCCTTGGACTTCTGTCTCTCTGCTTACCTTGCCTATTAGTTCTTGAATGCTGTGTCCTTTGTTCATCAGAGCCCTTAGCATACTACTCGGAGATTTTTTTAAAAATCCCTGTCTGGTAATTCCAATATCACAACTGTGTCTTGTTCTGATGATCTGTCACTTCAAATTGTATTTTTTGCCTTTTAGTATGCCTTGTGCTTTTTCTTTATTCCTAGATATGAGATACCAGATAAAAGGAACTACTTTAACAGTGCATCCAGTAATGATGGGAAGCTGTGGAGGGGAGGGGAAGGTGTCTTAGTCCTTCCAGGCTGCTATACCAGCAGAACTTAGAGAAAGTAATTTGTAAACAACAGAAATTTATTGCTCAGTTTGGAGGCTAGAAAGTCCAAGGTCAAGGTTCCAGGAGGTTCAGTGTTTGATGAGACTCATTCCTCATAGATGGTGCCTGCTATATGTCCTCTCATGTTGGAATGGACAAAGAAGCTTCCTTTGGCCTCTTTCATAAGTGCAGTAATCCCAATCAGGATGACTTTGCCATTTACTTTCAAAGGCCCCACCCCTTAATTCTAGTGCATTGGAGACTCGGTTTCAACAGGTACATTTTGCAGGGGGTCGGGCAGGGAACAAATATTCAGACTGTAGCAGAAGTGTTCTGGACTCTTATGACTGGGCCTCATTGTTTAAGTGAGTCTCTGCTTTTGGACTATGAACTTCACAAGTGTTTCTCTGTTTTTATCTGCCCCTTTAGGGATGACTGGAGTAGGCTGGAGTTGGGTATTTTCCTTCCAGCAGGTCATTCAAGATCTGATTATATGACAGCAGGTTAGGCTGAGGTTCAGTAATTTCTCCTGAAGACAAGCCTTGTTAAGAACAGGGTGCTCTGGCATATTTTAAGATGGTTTTCCTTTTTCCTTCCCAAAGGTGGAAGCAGTAAGCAAGTTTTCTCAATTGTTTGCCACAGGAGCCTGGTGAAGCTCCAGGAGGTAAATTTTACAATATTATGCTCCCTCATAACTGGATCTTCCTGGCGTTTTTACCTCCTTGAGTTGTCTATATGGAACCTTCAGCAATTTATCAGTTATAGTTCAAGATTTTCTACTCCAGCACTGGCTCCGAAGGTGGTTTCAGTAGTGAGTCTCTGTTCCTGTAAGCCATAAATTCCTGTATTAACTTCTCTATCTCTCCAATCTTGGAGGCAGTGGTTTGCCCTATATCCTCTCTTCACATTCAAATCCAAAAAGAATTGTTAATTTTTCAGTCTCTTCAGCTTTTATTTGTTTTATTAAAATTTTATTTTTAGAGTTAGGGGTCTCACTATGTTGCCCAGGCTGGTCTCAAACTCCTGGACTCAAGAGATCCTGCTGCTTTGGCCTCCCAAAGTGCTGGGATTATAGGCATGAGCCATGACACCTGACCTGTTCAGCTTTTCAAGTGTTGTTAAGATGGACTGATTACTTCCATTCTTTTTTTTCCTTTTTTTGAGATGTAGTCTCACTTTGTTGCCCAAGCTGGAGTGCAGCGGTGCAATCTCATCTCACTGCAACCTCTGGCTCCTGGGTTCAAGTGATTCTCCCTGCCTCAGCCTCCTGAGTAGCTGAGATTACAGGCACCCACCACAATACTGGCTAATTTTTGTATTATTATATCTTTCATTTTTTGAGGCAGAGCTCACTCTGTCATCCAGGCTGTAGTGCAGTGGCATGATCTTTACTCACTGCAACCTCCACCTCCCAGGTTCAAGCAATTCTTCTACCTCAGCCTCCCAAGTAGCTGGTACTACTGGCACATGCCACCACACTTCGATAATTTCTGTATTTTTAGTAGAGATGGAGTTTTGCCATGTTGGCCAGGTTGGTCTCAAACTCCTGACTTCAGGTGATCCAGCCCCCCCTGCGGCTCCCAAAGGGCTGGGATTACAGGTGTGAGCCACTGCACCCAGCCTAATAATTGTATTTTTAGTTGAGATAGGGCTTTTCCACGTTGGACAGGCTGGTCTCGAACTCCTGACCTCAAGTGATCCACCTGTCTCAGCCTCTGAAAGTGCTGGGATTACAGGCTTGTGCCACCACACTTCGTCCAAAAATTCTTCTAAATTATTCTTCCTTTTAACAACTTCATGTCTGTGTGGAGCTCTATTTTCTTCAGACACTTAGTCAAAACAACAGATTGAATTCAGAAGCAGATGTGAGTATCAAGCTGTCTTCAGTTAAGCCAGACGTTTTGCAAAAATATAAAAACATTACAACTCTTCAAACTCTTTGGGGACTTTTTTTATTTTAAAATACTATTTTCATAGCATGAACTGAATTTATCATTTTTAAGCATATAACTAATGTTTTTTGAAGTGGAATCTTGCTTTGTCGCCAGGTTGGAGTGCAGTGGTGCAATCTTGGCTCACTGCAACCTCCACCTCCTGGGTACAAGCTATTCTCCAGCCTCAGCCTGCTGAGTAGCTGGGACTACAGGTGCCTGCCACCATGCCCGGCTATTTTTTTTTTTTTTGGTATTTTTAGTAGAGATGAGGTTTCACCATGTTGGCCAGGGTGTATATATAATGTAACTCAGGTGTCTCCACCCCTGGGCCATGGACAGGTATGTGTCCGTGGTCTCTGAGGAACCAGGCTGCACGTCAAGTGGTGAGTGGTGGCTGAGAAAGCATTATGACCTGACCTCTGCTGCCTATCAGATCAGCTGCAGCATTCGATTCTTATAGAAGTATGGACCCCAATGTGAACTGCACATGTGAGGGATCTACGTTGCATGCACTTATGATAATCTAATGCCTGGTGATCTGAGGTGGGACAATTTCATCCTGAAACTATCCTCTCTGCCATCTGTGGAAAATTGTCTTCCATGAAACCCATTTCTGGTGCCAAAAAAGGCTGGGGACCACTGATGTAACTTATATACCAGTATATCACATTTATTCTTACCTTTTGACATATATCCTGAAATTAGGTATGGACAAGCTGTGGGAGTTAGGTGTGAAATTAGCTTAGCAAGTTAGACTCCCAGGACAATTCCACACTTCACTAAGCAAATGATGGCTATTCTTAACTGACAACATCATCACCACCTGTCTCTTACTAACCCTAACAGTATAATAGTCTACACAGTAGAAGCCCAGCTGAATGTCTTCCTCCAGCCCCACATCCAATGGCTGGGATGTGCACCCACTTACCTAAGGTTGTGTATCCCCTTCTCTGCAGCTACAGCCCACTTGGCCTGGGTTCCATTCCCCACCCCAGAAAAGCCTTCTACTACTGACTGGACTGGAGAATACATGTCTCAGTTCCATTGTCCCCTGGCTGTGTAACTCTGAGGTCCATGTTTGACATGGCTTCCCAGAGTTCTGTCATGGGAGTAGGCACCAGTCATCTGCAGTGTAACTCACTTGACAAAACATCCTTATTTTGTCTTCTTCCTGTTCCCTGTCCCATTCTGTCCCTCCTTGACCAATGCTTCCAGTCTCCTTGGGATCATGTCCCAAATAAACTACGTGCACTGAAATCTTTGTCTTAAGTTCTGCCCTTGGGGGAACCCACACTAAGTCATGGTGAATCTTCCATGTCTAGGAGGAACTGGTGCCTGTTTAAAATGAATTGTGTTTGTTGGAGAAAAAATTCATCTGTTATGCTGGAAACAAATAAATCCCACAAGAATACTGTATTGCCAATATTGTCTGTATCTCTAGCTGAGCAGGTAAGGAGAGCTGCACTGATGCTGGAAGTTGCCAACACCTCTGAATGACTCTGGAGCCTTCTTGTGAATCTCCACCTTGGAGGAGGTGGCAAATGCTTAGTAGTCTCCCAGGAGTCAACATGCGGGCACTCACACTGATCTCCATATCATTATGGAGAGCCAATGTCAAGACTGTCTGCCCTTCAAAGCTGTCACATTGTATGTGCCTTAGATGCCACCTGCCAGAAGCAAGCCAGGTTTATCTTTGGACATCAACAGCATTCTTTCCATTCATTCATCCTCCTGACTTACCAGGCCCTGCTATGAATGACTTGATTGTTTTTCAATTTCCAATTCGCCCTCAAAATTTGAAGATTTTCTACCCGTTAAAATAATTGATTTTGCCTTTTTAGAAAGCAGCTCACAAAGAGATTTGTTGAATAAATAAAAATTGATCAATTTTTAGGAATCCTGTATTTGGATGTGTCCGTTGGACATACCTATCATTTGTTGACATACCTATCACACTGTATGGAATGACACCTCAGTTTTTTTCCCTTTTCTTTCAAAGTAGGCCTTTGGGAATCACATTTACTTTTATATAGAAACATGATTTTTCCTCTCAAGAGGTTGTCTTTTGTATTTAGCAAAAAAAGCCTTCTCCATTCTGTAGAGAAAAAAAATCCTCAAATTGTGCAAAACCTCTAGAGACAGCACTGAGCCCAGGAAATCAGCATTCCAAGAAAAAGACTCGGCACACAGTGTCTGCAATTGCATGCCGAACTGTTAAATGCAGATGTAGTGAAATTAATAGCTTTTACAAAATGTACAATATAGTGAATGGGTGTTGCCAATACATTATAATTACCCTGGAATTGTGTGTGGTGGATCCTTTGGATTAGAACTGGCTTTGTCAGATGAAGGGAATCCTGTCTGTGAATGAAGAAGACAAGGAGGAACATAGTGTTCTTGGGAGGGGCTGCCCTGTTTGTCATGATGTCAGTGGTCCTTTAACCCAAAAGCCCACAGATGTTCTCCCTAACTAATCACAGAAAGTACAATTATTTACCACCCCCCAAGAATCATACTGACCTTTTTTTCACTGAGTTCTTCTTCAGAAACCAAGATTGAGAGGAATTACTCCCAGAACCAGTGTGCAGTACTCACCTCTGAGCCGTTTGAACTCTTTTGCTTTCTTTCACAGCTTGTTTTTTTCTACCTATTTTTTCCTGTCTTCTTTCATGCTAAGCCTCCCTTCTTTTGGTAGAGGCTTTTTTATACCATTTGGGAACTGGTTTGAATAAGCTACCTTAATGAATGAGCACATATCCCTCCAGAGATGATAAAAGACTTTTTTCCTTTTCTGGTGAGTCCTTTCTGGAATAAAGATCAATGTCTTTCTGGATTAGTCTTGGTTTCTACAGATTTTACATTCTGTCTGTCAGGCATATATTCTAGTGAATTTACTTTCAAATTGGTCTGCATGCCTAGTTTAATATTTTGATCTGCATGTCTAGGTTAAAATTTTTCTGAACAATCTTATCTTGGTTTCTTTTCATTTTGTTTGACTCTTTATCCTTGTTTCTGAAATTCTCCCAAAAGCAAAAGTAAACATTCTAAATGGTGGGTCACGATGGCTAACTAAAACTGCCAGGGCAGCTGTCACCATCTAAAACACTGGCCTAAATCTCTGAAATTCCATGACAGGATTTATGGGATTTTCTCTACTCTTGCAAGATTAATGAAAAACAGAATAGTTGCCAGGTGCAGTGCCTCATGCCTGTAATCCCAGCACTTTGGGAGACCAAGGTGGCCAGATCATGAGGTCAAGAAATCAAGACCATCCTGGCCAACATGGTGAAATCTCGTCTCTATTAAAATACAAAAAAAAAAAAAAATTATCCAGGCATGGTTGATTGTGCCTCTATTCCCAGCTACTCGGGGGGCTGAGGTAGGAGAATCGCTTGAACCTTGGAGGTGGTAGTTGCAGTGATCTGAGATTGTGCCACTGAATGAGAGCCTGGTGACAGAGCAAGACTCCATCTAATAAAAAACAGAAAACAAAACAGAATCACATTCTCAAACATTAAGATATGCTGGGTTTTCTAGGATTCCAGCTGGTTATATATAATGGCTTATTTTTTAACTTGCTGGGAAAATTACATCAAGGAAAATTCATATCTCCAATAGTCACTATTTGGAAAACCTGCAATTATAGAGTTAGCATGTAGAGTTTTCTAAGTTCTCTGTATACCTCTCTGTTCTTCTTCTGCCCATTCACTGTTTATGGAATTCTAGCCTGTGCCCCAAATCTTAGAGAGTTTTCAAATTAATGGCTTTATAAATTACAACAGTTTCATGATATCAACAAGTAAGATAGTCTTTAGAAATATAAATTTAATTACAAAATACCGATTGTTAAAAAAATAAGAAATATAATTTTAGGTTTACCTGACTTACAATGGTGTAAAATGACATAATACTTAATTAAAAGTTAATATAAGAGAAAAATAACTAGAAAAATACTTATGAAATTACGCTCTCAGATCAAACAGGTCAAAATCTTGACCTTACAGCAATAATCTAAGGCACGACCAGCACAAAAATTTTGCTGTTTCTGCCATGCAAAAGCAAACAATAAAAATTATAAATAATTTAAAACTGATAAAAGTCTTTCCTGTCCACACTTGCTAGTCAAGGAAATAACACTGGCAAACAGAAAATAGATTTGCTACTAATTCAAAGTTACATAGAGATTTTATTTTTCTTATACAATTTTTCCAGTCCCAGCTTAAATGTAAACATTGAAAATATAATCCTAAACTCATTTGAAACTTAATAAAAGGTGAAAAAAGTTTTTTAAAAAGTCAAACTGCTATGGAAACTGCTTTACCAAACCTGTGGTTCACAGCACTTATTAGATTACCTATCGTGGCAAATAAATTTTAGCCTTGTTTTACATTTTGCTAAAAAATATAATTTAGGTCCAACTGTCTTTTATAAACTGGTGGATTAATATTACCATCTCATGACTGAAAGTCTAAAATAAAAAACCCATAAGATCTGTTATTTGTGTGTGAGTATGTGGTCAGATGTATTTATGCATATACACATGTATTTTGTTATATGCTGTGTCTACATGGTAAAATCTGGTGTAGTGAGCCAGAAATCCCTTTAGAAAGTCTATTTAGTTGAATAAATGGCCTCATGAAATATATAATAATTAATCTAAACGCCTTTTAGTTCATGTGACTTAATTAAATCTGGGATAAATAAACTATTCTAAAATTAGTAGTAAAATAAAAATAGAAATATCTTCAAAATTGTCAATGTACATTTTACCCAGGTTTACTGGTCAGATGGTTTTATATTTGTCTCTTCTAGAAATCTGTTATTATGTGGGTGGCAAGCCACCCAGGTGCCCAGTCAAGACTGAGGGCATGAGATGTTCCTGTGTAATAAAGAAAATATATAAAATAAGAAGAGTTATACTAGATACAGATCATAGATATGATTCTATATGAATATCATTAATCATTAGTTTGCAGCAATTTCTCTTTATTCCAATATTATAATAATCCTCACTCTACAATCATAACCTAGGAAAAACCAGGTCATACAGAGATAGTAGCTGAGGGGACATAGAAGTGACCAGAAGACAAGAAAGCGAGCCTTCTGTTATGCCCAGACAGGGCCACCAGAGGTCTCCTTAGTCTAGCGGTAATGCCAGCACCTGGGAAGGCACCCGTGATGTAAGCAGACCATGGTCTAGCAGTAGTGTCAGTGCCAAGGTAAAGCACCCACTACTTAGCAGACCGGGAAAGGGAGTCTCCCTTTCCCTGGGGAGTTTGGAGAAGACTCTAACCCTTCACGTCTTGTGGAGGGCCTTACATCAGTCAGGCCCATCTGCAGTGATCTGGAGGGCTGACCTTCTCCCTGTGATGCTGTGCTTCACACTCCTAGTCTGCTTTTATGTTCCATCCTATACGTCTGGCTCTGCATTCTAGATAGCAGTAGCAAAATTAGTGAAAATACTAAAAATCTCTGATATGCGGAAATAATGGCATAAGCTGTCTCCTCTCTGTCTCTTTCTGTCCCTCCCTCGGCTGGCAAACAGGGAATGGCCCCCATCCAGCGGGCACGTGACCCACGTGATGTTACCTATCATTGGAGTTGGCTCACACTCCTTACCCTGTCCCCTTGTCTTGTATCCAATAAATAACAGCACAGCCTGGCGTTAGGGGCCACTACTGCTCTTTGTGTCCAGTACTCTGTGGTAGTGGTCCCCCAGCCCAGCTGTCTTTTCTTCTATCTCTTTGTCTTCTATCTTTATTTCTATGATCTCTCATCTCCACACATGGGGAGAAAAACTCACCGATCCTGTGGGGCTGGTCCCTACATTGTTAGCTATAATTTTGGTTGCTATGTTAACTTTTTCCTAGAGTTATATCTATGTGGATATGTCATATGGATTTTTATACCCATACAACTTCCTATATTGCTATAAAATTGTTGTCATCTATAAAATACTGATAATACTGACATGTGACAGATTTCTTGCTTCCCAGGTTTTCACCATAATTTAAGTTTACTACAAGTATAAAATTATAATTAATATAGGCCAGGTAAAGTGGCTCATGCCTGTGATCCCAGGATTTTGTGAGGCCGACGAGGGTGGACGACTTGAGCCCAGGAGCTTGAGACCATTCTGGGCAACATGGTAAAACCCCATCTCTACAAAAAATTCAGAAGTTAGACAGGCATGGTGGCACACAACTGTAGTCCGGGGTACTGGGGAGGCCAAGGTGTGAGGGTTGCTTGAGCCTGGGAGGTTGAGGCTGCAGTGAACTGTGATTGTGCCACTGCACACCAGCATGGGTGGCAGAGTGAGACCTTGTCTCAAATAAAATAAAATAATAAAATTGTAATTAATATAGATAATTTTTTGTGGGGTAGGAGAACAGGGTCCCACTCTGTCACACAGGCTGGAATGCAGTGGCATGATCATAGCTCACTGAAATCTAGAACTCCTGGGCTCCAGCAATTCTCCTGCCTCAGCCTCCCAAAGTGCTGGGATTACTGTAATCCCAAAGGGATTACAGGTGTGAGCCACTATGCCTGGCCTAACTAATATATATAATTCTATATAAAAGTGTACCTTAAAAAGTAGGATGAGTTTTTAATAAGAAAAAGTGTATAAGAAATGCATACAAATATGCTCTTCATTGAGAAAGAAATAATAATTGTATATAATATGAAGGTTATTTAAAGGTTGCTTCAAAATATTGATCCAGAAAGGACAGTGAAATGTTAAAGAAGAACCAGTAAATAGAAGAGAGAGATGTGAAGAAAGTTGTTCATAGGGAGATGGAGATAGGAGAAGGTTGGAAAGAAAAGAAATATTTCACATGACAAAGAATCTTGTGTTGTAAATTTTCATCCTAAACTAAAATGGCTAGTTTTTTAAGAGGGAAAGTACAGAACAAAGTGGAAAGCCCAAGCATGTCACCAATGGTCTGAGTAACTAATTTTTGAAAAGAGAATTTATGCAAAATGTTTTGCATGTGACCAAGTTGGTTACAGTCAGAAGAAAATTTAATTATAAGTCTTTCTAAAGATTGAGCTTTGGCGTTAAAAATATACTAGTACAAAACTGAAACAATGTGGTCACCTTTGTTAGAGCAACAAGGTTTTCTTAAAGTAGTGATTTAGTTTTCATAAAATTGCAAGTGGTTTTGTGTTTTAATTCTGAAATCTGCTACCTTAACAGCCATCTTCTAAACTACAGACAATTTCCATTTCTGTCAAATATATTTCTGAGATCTATTTAATTTGCCTAGTTTGAGGATGGAGATTCAGCTCCCCTTTTTTCTTGCCTAAAAAGGCATAACATTTTGCTTGGCTGAGGTGATAACTTTCCTTCAACATTTTCTTTAACATTTTCTGTGATTCCAACTCTGCTGTTACGTCCTGACACTGAAATACATGTCCTGAAAAATCTAGAAAAACAGTGTTTTACTCCAATATAACTTGAAATTAACAAAAGTCTGATTGTCTTGATGTGATGTAGTCAGTCATGATTCTGGTTGCATGCAATAAAAATAACCAGGTTTCATTGTCAATTTGGACCTTTAATCAGATTTTAAACCATGGCTATTCCAAGTTTTTGTCTTTCACAGTTGCTTTGAATATTTCTCTAAAAGCATTTGCAATCTGCCATAGTCCAAAACTGGTTTCCATAGAAAATAACAAATGCCCTTGAACACAGAATTCTGATAAATTTTTTGAGACAGGATCTCACTCTGCTGCCCAAACTAGCATACAGTGTACTGTCTTGGCTCACAGTATCCTCGACCTCCCAAACCTCTAATCTCAGCCTGCTGGATAATTTTTGTATTTTTTTGTAGAGATGGGATTTCTCCATATTGCCCAGGCTGGATTCAAACTCCCAAGTTAAAGTGATCTACCTGCCTCAGCCTCCAAAAGTGCTGGTATTGCAGATGTGAGCCACTCTGCCTGGCCAAATTTTTGATAATTTAAGATCAGTAGACTAAATTAAAATCTCCAGAGATCAAATAGATAAACTGATGGGTTTATAAAACTGATAAGATTAAACAAAACAATTACATGAAATTAAGTGGTTCATGAGGATGATGCTTTTATGACTCTTATTTGAAACATTATTGTTTCTGAAATATTTTGTTTTCCAGATTTAAGAAGACTTTATCTTGTAAGCTACCTATAGTTTACAAGAATTCAGTAAAGTATACTTCTTTGAACAAAGATGGAAACATTCATTTTGTCTTGCTACTTGATTCCTCCAAAATTTGGAAAGGATTTGTGAGTATTCTTTTATTATTCTTGATAAATATGTTTCTCTTCATAAACAGAATACCATTGAAAACATTAGTTATATTATTAAGGCTTTGACTGAAATCTCATTTAAGAATGTGCATAAAATGCCTGGCTTCCAGTGTTTCCAGCCTGACAGTGATTGAGTAAAAATTGTCACTTCCTGGCAGGCCCAAGAACTTTAAGATTGTAAGTAAAATCTAAAACCTCCCTTGCTTTGCCTCAAGAGGTTTTTAAACCTGAACTTTCTGTAGATTAATGTAGAGAGAAAGTTCTGTTTCTGAAGAAAAACTCTAATACATCTGTTAGTAGTGGTGTATGGATCACAGAAAGAGTTCACCAAACCACGTGATGTCATGACCAAAGATATTCAAACTACAAAGCCTGAGAAGTTAACGTTTCAATGCTGATTTTCCCAGGTCATTAGAACAAGACTCTATGTGATGAGATTTTTACCCCTTCTCCTTAATGATAGATTTTTTACTTGGCAAAACAATGATGTGAATGAAAATTCACAATCAATAGCTTCTGCTCATAAGTACCCTTTGGTTAAATGAGAAAATGACTGTGTTATTGTCAATACTATATGCTAAATCTGGATAAATTTCTCCAGGAAGTTAGAAATTTATAGACACAAAAGAAGAAGACAGGTCACATGGTTACACCATCTTACCTGATTCCCTATGGCCATTTGATTTATTCAATTAGTTGTCTCTAAGCCTAGGTTAATGGCTCAAAGCTATTATGCAAACTAGAATTTTCCTATTACTATTAACTTTACTTCATAATTTCTCTTTTTAAACTGTGTATCCATTACTTAAGTCTTTTTTCAAAAGTACAACTCCTAACAGAATAATGCTGGCACAGCACTTTGAGATGATAACAAAAGACTACATAACAGACAAAATTGAACTTAATAATGAACTCCAGGCAGACTTAGCCTGAAAACTACACACCTCAAATCTCCCTGGTTTCTCCAAATGTGCCTAAAAGAATTTTTTTTTTTTTTTTTTGAGACGGAGTCTCGCTCTCTTGCCCAGGCTGGAGTGCAGTGGCACAGTCTGGGCTCACTGCAAGCTCCACCTCCCAGGATCAAGCCATTGTCCTGACTCAGCCTCTCCTTGTAGCTGGGACTACAGGCACCCACCACCATGCCCAGCTAATTTTTTGTATTTTTAGTAGAGATGGGGTTTCACTGTGGTTTCGATCTCCTGACCCCGTGATCTGCCAGCCTCGGCCTCCCAAAGTGCTGGGATTACAAGCGTGAGCCACCATGCCCAGCACCTAAAAGGATTTTGACGCTGAACTTTAGGTGCCAATTACCCCCTGCCTCAATGTGGGATGAGACCAAAAACCAAAATAAGTCCATCATAGCACCAAGGGCCATCAAAACCAAACTAAAAGATGATTGATGAGTGATGCTTTTGGAAAAAGATCTGGAGCACAAAAGGTAAATGTGAAAGTTGTCTGAATCAAAATGCAGTCACTAGTGATAAGAAAACTCTGACAGCTCAAGTTGGGAAAGGCCATGAAGAGCACATTCTCATGCGTGTATGCCTGATGATGAAAAAGATTCTACAAAAATTACAACCTTGCACAAAGTCCATGGCAATGTTGTACAAAAAACAAAAAATCTGTAAGAACATCTGCCCAGTAACTACTGCCTTCAAGCCATGGACTGGCATCACGATTGTTACTGAATTTTGTAGCCAAGGATAATTATTTCAAAACAATTATGTAAACTCCCTCATTTTTTTCCTTTGAAAACTTTTGTCTTTGATGTAATTTGGGTGATTGCCCTCACCAAATGCCATGTTGAGGTGTAATCCCCAGTGTTGGATGTGGTGCCTCGTGCCTGGTCATGGAGGCAGATCCTTCATGAATGGTTTAGCACCATCCCTTTGGTGATAAGTTCTCACCATGAGTTCATGTGAGATCTGGTTTTTTAAAAGTGTGTGGAGGCTGGGTGCAGCAGCTCATGACTGTAATCCCAGCACTTGGGGAGGCTAAGTTGGGCAGAGTACTAGAGATCAGGAGTTTGGGACCAGCCTGGCCAACATGGTGAAACCCCGTCTCTACTAAAATACAAAAAATAGCTGGTCATGGTGGCATATGCCTGTAATTCCAGCTACTCAGGAGGCTGAGATAGGAATAGCTTGATCCCAGAAGGCAGAGGTTGCAGTGAGCTGAGAGATTGCACCACTGCACTCCAGCCTCAGTGACAGAGGAAGAATCCATCTAAAAAAACTAAAAGAGAAAACAAAGAAAAGACGTGGCACCTCTCCTCCCCCTCTGTTGTCCCTGCTCTCACCATGTAATGTGCATATTCCCACATCAAATTCTGCCATGAGTAAATGTTTCCTGAGGTTCTCACTAGAAGCAGATGCCAGAACTATGCATCCCATAAGGCCTGTAGAACCATGAGCCAATTAAACCTCTTTCCTTTATATGTAATTCAGCCTCAGGTATTTCTTTACAGAAACATACAAATGTTCTAGCAGAGTCTTTACCTCCCTGCATGTGCACATGTTTTACTATGGCACACATACTTCTATTCAATGCTCTATTCCCAAGCAAGTGTATTTTCTTTTAGAGAGACATGTTTCTTGTTTAGGTTGATGGTTCCAGCTGATCTCAGAAATACTGGAAAAGAGAAGCAAAACTGTGGCAGACCAGGTCTCATTAACAGTTGAACAGGCAGTCCTCCGTGACAACTGCTTCCATACTGACTGAACTGATTAGGTTAAATATTAACGGCTGAACAAGGAGTTGCCCTTACACAAAGGCTGGAATGTAACAAAAGCTGAACAAAAGTCTGGCCTAGGCCTTTCCTGGGCCTTTTAAATGTGACAAGATAACAAAGAAATTCTTACATTCCTCACACCAAGATGCGTTTAGGATTAAAAAGATTCTATTTGGTGTCAGAAGAAACTCCACCAGACCTCCACACCTTAGCTGGAAACAAGAAAACGGTAATCACCTCCAGCACCAGGACCCCATCTAGATAAGGTAAACATACTGAGGCTCCAGAGGACGGTCTCCAGGACCCAAACCTTAGTTATAGATTAGGTGGAATCAATCACTTTTGTCCTTAGGAAAATGCACACTTACATATAGACATACATCTTAGAAGGTATATAGGCACTGGAAAAACTTGGTAACTTTGAGTTGGTCTGGTGATGTTTTCCACAGCCTTCTCCCTATACCTGGTTACAGAAATAAAATCTCTTCTTTCCAAGTTTGTCTGCATCTCATTACTGGACCATGAGAACAAGCAGCCTGACTCTTGGTTTGGCCCAGGAACACAACCAGCTAGAGAAAATCTGAATTAGAATTAGAAATGTGGAGGTATGTACACAGATCAGTTTGAATATTGGGCTCCAAATCCTTTCATAGATGTTAAATATATACCTGAAATTACAAGAAATGAGGTAACCATTCAAAAGTTTATTCATGATTGAAGAGGGGCTGGGATACCGATTTCTTCTTTGGGGATAAGCTTTTCATTAGCCCTAATGTCATAATCCACATAGGAGCTCCTTTCTTCTAAAGTTTTTTCTTTGTTTACCCCTTCCTTCACTGCTGCTTGAAGGGCAACCTCAGATGCAGGTTGAGCCAATAGTGGCAGCCAGAGTCTGTAAGAACTGGGGTGCACAGGAAGAACTGGGGTGCACTCTAAGAACTGGGATGCACTCTCACCACCATTACCAATGCTTTCACACCCTCCCATGGGATGCAGTACCCACAGCAGAGGAGCACTCTGAACAGAGGTGTGGGTTACCAGGCTGCATTTGCAGTCCACACTCTTACCAAACCACGATATCAGCGCTAACTCTCTAAAGCAGGCTGGGAACACAGATCTTCCTCCTTCATGCAGCTCTCAAAAGCTCTAACTTCTTGTTACACTTAAGATAAATTTTCATGCAGCAATCCCACTGCAAGGAATTTATCAAAAGGAAATATTTGGAATGCATATGGATGCATGCAATTATTCATCTGTAATTATCTGGATGCCCATTGGTAAGAAATTAATTATTTAAATTCATTCACATACATTCAAATGACAACTCCACAAACTTTAGGAGAATAAAAATGGATTTCAAGGATCTTCTCTCTCAGAGAGGCTGTGTAGAGTGATGGCTAAGAGTTCCAGCTGGGGAGAAAGCTCACCTGGACTCACATCTGAGCTCTATACTTACTATCTGTGTGGCCTTGGGTAAATTATCAAGGGCTCTGAGCTCCACATCCCCTATCAGTAAAACCGATTTTTAGGAAGATTAAATGGGTTTTAATGTAACGTGCCCAGGACACAGTGTACTTGGGACATAGCGAGAATTCAATGACGATTAGTCAGTATTGATGACATGTCCTTAAATGAGTAAAATATGTTATGAAACCACATGTAGATGTTGATCATATTTTTGTTTCCTATATGAACCCAAAATATCTGAGACACGTCTTAGTTCAGAAACTTAATTTTGCCAAGGTTAGGAACATACCCATGACACAGTCTCAGGCGATTCTTATGACATGTGCCCAAGGTGGTTGGGATACAGCTTGTTTTTATACATTTTATTTTTGAGACAGTGTCTCACTCTGTCACCCAGTCTGGAGGGCAGTGGCTCAATCTGGGCTTACTGCAAACTCCACCTCCCAGGTTCAAACAACTTTCCTGCCTCAGCCTCCTGAGTAGCTGGGATTACAGGGCCCGCCACCATGCGAGGCTAATTTTTATATTTTTAATAGAGATGGGATTTCACCATGTTGGCCAGAGTGTCCTCAAGCTCCTGACGTCATGATCCACCTGCTTTGGCCTCCCAAAGTGCTGGGATTACAGGTGTGAGCCACCGTGCCCAGCCGCTTTTGTACATTTTAGGAAGAAATGAGAAATCAATTAATATATGTAAGGTTTTCATTGGCTTGATCTGGTAGGGTGGGGAGCTTCCAGGTCATAGGTAAATTTAAACATTGGTTGAAAGAGTTATTATTAGTAGAAAGGAATTCCTTTGTTGGATGAATTCCTTTGTTGTTGATGAAGCCACCAGGTTGCAGGCCTCAGAGAAAATAGATTGTAAATATATCTTATTACACTTGAGGTCTATATTGATGTTAATGCTGGAGAGGTACAATAAGGCATCTCCAACCCCCTTTCATCATGCCTGAATTAGAGTTTCAGGTTAACTCCAGAATGGCCTCAGCCAAGAAGGGGAGTCCATTCAGATAGCTTTTGGTGGGCCTTAGAATTCCACTTTTGGTTAATACTGCCCTCCTTCTGGCCAAGTCAGTGGCCACCCAATTTTTATTTTGTCCTGTAGTGTTTCCAGGGTGGCATAGCTGCCTGCCTCACTTCCACCCTACTTTTATGGCCTGTGAGTTTCAGGTGATTACCTAAGAACCTTAAGATACGTGGTTATTTTACCAATAATTCAAGATTAAGCTGTCTTCATTAAACCCACGGTATTAATATCATATTGGTTTAAAAGTTACACTAGCAGAGATAATTCTGTTTGGTGGCTGGGTTTATAGTTTTATAACTCTTTTTTCTTGAGAAGGAGTCTGGCTCAGCCACCCGGGTTGGAGTGCAGTGGCACCACTCAGCTCACAACAACCTCTGCCCCCGTGTTCAAGAGATTCTTCTGCCTCAACCACCTGAGTAGTTGGGAATACAGGGGCCCGCCATCACCGCTAATTTTTGTATTTCACCATACTGGCCAGGCTGTTCTTGACCTGACTTTGTGATTTATCTGCCTCAGCCTCCCAAAATGTTGGAATTACAGGCATGAGCCACTGCGCCTGGCCAATGTAATAAATTTTATGCCAAATTCTGACACCTTATAGTACATGGCAGAGATAAGTATGAAATTGCTTGATCAATAAGTCATGTGAACTTGAAAAACATTTGGGTGAATTATTTAATTTATGAGTACTTTTTAAGTTTAAGCCAAATTTGTTGACTTGTGGTCAAAAACATGTAACAAAATACATGTAGAAACACATAAATACACACATACACACTCATACAAACAAAGATCCTGTAGTTTTTGCTTCAGAACTCTAGCCATGAGATATTAATACAGACTCTTAGGTTTGAAAAACAATAACAAAAACAATTGGATGCAAACAGTGGATTTTATCTTAGTGAATAAATCTTTACTGCAAAGCCCCTCATCTCAGTAATTGGGTATCTGTGTGAAGGGCCCAGCAAGCCTGGTTCAGTTCACTGGGGTGGCCACAGCTGCAGATGCCACCTGAAATGTCCCAGGGCTGAAATTGCCAATCTCTTCTGGCCAAAGCTGTGCTCCCAGACCTGTTGGTGACCAAGGTGCCAACACTTGCAAGGGTCCAAGGCCATGCACCTCTTGACTGGGCACACGTGTGAGTCCTGACTAAGGGTCCTGGGTGGGTCTGACCTGGGGGTCCTTAAAACACCCCATGGAATTTTTTTTGAGATGGAATCTTGCTCTGTCATCAGAGTGGAGTACAGTGGTGTGATCTCAGCTCACTGCAAACTCCACCTCCTGGGTTCAAGCGATTCTCCTGCCTCAGCCTCTTGAGTAGCTGGACTACAAGTGCACACCACCATTCCCAGCTAATTTTTGTAATTTCAGTAGAGATGGGGTTTCACCATGTTGGCCAGGATGGTCTTGGTCTCTTGACCTTGTGATCTGCCCTACTCGGCCTCCCAAAGTGCTGGGATTAGAGGTGTGAACCATGAAGCCAGTCCAACACCCCATGGAATTTTTAACATGCTTGGTGAAAGACAATGGTACTGGGAACCCGTGGACCTGCACAAAGGGTGTGCCTCCTGTGATAGCACCTGGTGCCCTGCTGCCGCCAGGAGATCCCTGGCCTGTCCTGCTGGCTGCCAGCTTGTGCTCCTCCACTACCACCACCTGTGGTCCTCCCAGTCATTTCCAGTCCTCAAGGTTGCTCCTTCTCGGTCTCCTCAAGCCCACAGCTCAGTGCTGCTCCTCCAAACTCACTGAGACCCTTGGCAGTTCGATTCCATCCTCAGCTCCCTCACAGACCCTGGGTAATATCCAGACACACTCAGCTCTCTCTCAGATGGTCTGTCCTCCCATGGCCACTCAATACTACATTATTCAAGTCCTATTGGTCATATTCTTTGTTGCAATATGATGATGATTAAGAGTGGTAGTTCACAGTGAAGTGGCCCTCTTCAAGTTAGGGTTAAGGTCTGGTTCTGGGTTAGGGATTTGGGTGTTAAACTAAAGCCTTAGACAAGTTCAATTTAGCAGAGTTTAGTTGGGCAGAAAAATGTTCATAAACTGGGTAGCACTCAGGACAAAATTGGTTCAGAATCCTCCACCCCACATCAGGGTGCAAGCTATATTTATAGCCAGAAAAAAATGACATACAGAGAGCCTTTGTTGGCTGCAGTCAGCATTTGCCTTATTTGGTTCACGTTTTCATGGCTTTCAGCCTGAGACTGGCTGCAGGAACCTTTAGCCAAGACTTGGCTCCTTGACACAAGAATGTGTACTCTTGGCTTATAGTTTGTGTTACATTCAGTCATGTTACAGTTCACATGTACAGAGGCAGCTTTTTGTCCAACTTGATTTAACAATTACCTACTTTGGAGAGGGAGCTTTCTGAGACTGACAAAAGGCATGACCAATGACACCACCTTCTGTCATCATCACGATGAATTTGTTTGACCTCCGTATGGTATTCACAATTCACAATGCCAAAATAATTACATGATTCTCATGTTTTCTTCAAGTTTTTGTTACTCCAGTCATAATGGGACTAGTTGATGTACAAAGAATGGGCTGCATACTAGTATGTAAGACTTTTAAGTGAGTACAACACTTTACTGATGCCATCATGATGGTTATCAGAAGGATAACACCAAGAAACTGAAATGCACTCCTTAACAGGAATTTGAGCAAAGAAAACATTAAAATCAAACAATTCAAAATTCAGGCAATAAAGAGAGTATTACAGTATTCATGTCCTATTCGTCATAGTCTTTGTTGGAGTATGATGATGATTATGAGCCATAGTTCACAGTGAAGCTGCCTGATTCAAAGAGGTACTCATGATTTCAGTTGCTCTGTGTTTTAATCCATTTATAGTGTTATAAATAAATACTTGAGGCTGGGTAATTTAGAATAAAAGAGATTTATTTGGCTCACAGTTCTGCAGGTTATACAAACAGCATGGTGCTCGCATCTACTTCTAAGGCAGCCTCAGGAAACTTACAATGATGGCAGAAGGCTAAGAGGGAGCTGGCCGTGACATGGTGAGAGTGAGCAAGAGAGAGACTAGGGAGATGCCAGCCTCTTTAAATAACAAGATCTTGGCCAGGTGCTGTGGCACATGTCTTTAGTACCAGCACTTTGGGAGGCTGAGGCAGGCGGATCACTAGGTCAGGAGATCAAGACCATCTTGGCTAACATGGTGAAACCCCGTCTCTACTAAAAAACAAAAAATTAGCCAGGCATGATGGCATGCAGCTTTAGTCCCAGCTACTAGGGCAACTGAGGCAGGAGAATGGCATGAACCCAGGAGGTGGAGCTTGTGGTGAGCCGAGGTTGTGCCACTGCACTCCAGCCTGGGTGACAGAGACTCCATCTCAAAAAAAAAAAAAAAGATCTTATGTGAACTCAGCATAAGAACCTGCTCGTGACCATGAGGATAGCACCAAGCATTCATGAGGGACCTGTCCCCATGACCCAAATACCAAAATACCTCCCAGTGGGCCCACCTCCAACATTGGAGGTCACATTTCAATGCGAGATTTGGAGGAGAAAAAACATCCAAAGCATATCAGTCAGGTAACATATGTCATAGTAACCTGGACTAAATGAAACATAAAAATTAGAAAACCTTGGAATGATGCCACCCATCACTCAGGAAGCCTACAAATCAGCCACATACTGCTCCCAAAAACACATCATGTGTTTCCCCTGATAAATTCCCTTAAGGTATTCAATGAAAGTGCTTAGAGAAACTATTACTGGCCACCTTTTAAATTAAGTTATCCACAGCAGTAAAATGAGGGAAAAGATACGTGGAACCTTCAGTTTTGTTCATCACCACACACAAGCCCCCAGCATGGGCAAAGTGATGGTCAAAAGCTGTGTCATGTTCCACCAAGTATTTTTGTTGGACACAAGTGTTCTCATCAACCAACTGAAGCATGGCCTCTGCCTGTGTAAATCCCGGTGAAGTCTGACTGGCCCCCAAATCCAAAATTTTTCCCAACTTATGGATTAGCTTCAAATTCCACAAAATTGGCACCCTACTACCACCAAGTCTCAGGCCCCAAGAACCCCACTGGAACCTTGCCTCAGTGGAAACTAACTCATCTTCATCTATTTCGAGGTTGGTAGTAATTTCAGTTATTTACTGCTTTGGCCTCTGATTGTGGGAAATATTATGGGAACTTTTAAGGAAAGCTATTTGGAAGGCAGGACTAAGCCAGGCTAAATAACAATGTCCAAACCAGCAAGAAGGCAGGGAGAAGCAAATTCTCTGTGGACCCAGGAGATACACTGGGAGCTGGAAAAGGGATCACCTCTTGGCATGTGAACTGAGCTCAGTTGCATCAGTTTACCCCTAAGTCTGCCTAGCTCCTGATCAAGCTGCAGGGGGAAACTTACCCGTATATGGTCCACTTACAGGTGTGAAACCTGCAATGTGCTCCAGATGAAGCAGCCATAAGATGTCAGAGCTAGCAACAGCCTAGTCTTTGAGGTGGCCAGTGGAGTACCACATACCCCTCACCGACCTTCATCTGTGGAGTACCACATGCCCCTCACCAACCTGCGTCTGTGGAGTACCACATGCCCCTCACCGACCTGCATCTATGGAGTACCACATGCCCCTCACCAACCTGCATAGGAAGGTGAGTGAGAAATAAGTTCTCTTCTGAAAATTAGCAAAAATTTCAAAAACTATACAAAACAAAAATAACCATTCACAGTCTCTGGAAATGGTCCCAGGAGCATACAGCAAATAAAGTTTTACTCACATGCAGGAACTCAAGGAACTTCAAATTATACAAACGTAAAGAGATCCACAGACACATCATAGTAATGATGCTAAAAGCTAAAGACACATAGGAAATGTTGAAAGCAGAAAGTGAGATAAAGGAAGGAACAATTGAGCTTAAAAGAGATCCTCTAAAACTGCTATAAATAAGAGGAATCCCAAGGAGACTAACAGCTGATTTCTCACCAGAAACAATAGAGGCCAGGAAGAAGAGGAATAACGTATAAAATGTCTGAAGAAAATATCCTGTATTCACCATGGCTATGGTTAAAACATGAGGGTGAAACGAAGACATACCAAGATTAACAAAACTCAGATAATTCATTGCTACCAGACCTATCTTACCAGAAATATTAAAAGAAGTTATTCAGGCTGAAAATTATTACCCAAGACAATAATCCAAATTTACACACACACACACATGCACCAGTAGAGGTAAATATGAAACTCTAAAACGAATATATTTTATATTATGAAAATAATAAAAGGCAGTATAAATGCACATTTTTCTATTTTTTCTCTTGATTTAGAAAGCAGTATATAAAACAATTGTCTATTCAATGTATTGTTTGTCCTGTGACATACAAAATTTAATATGTTTGCCAATAACAGTCTAACCGAGGGCACTGGGTAAAAAGTTGTATTCGGTTAAGATAACAACTCCTTATATCACACTACAGACAACTCAAGCCTATAAAAACAAATGAAGAGAATCATACATGATAAATAAGAATGGTAACTTAAAATTTTAAATATTTATGTGATTTACTTTTTTCTCTCAGCTTCTTAAAAGACATGGTTATATGATATAATAATTTTAAAAATGTATTGTTGTTTTTAATATTTATAGATGTAATATAAATAAGAATAATACCTTAAAAAGGTACAATAAGAAGGGTATAGAACTACACAGGGTACAGCCTTCCTTCCTTCCTTTCTTTCTTTCTTTTTCTTTCCCTCTGAGGCCCGGGCGGCAATCTACTTAGCTCGCTGCTGCCCGCGCCACAGACTGCCTGGGACTACCGGCGCACGCCACTGCTGCCTGCTTTTTCTCCTTTCGCTGCAGGCACACGTTCGCCATCTTGGCGATGCTGGTCGCCAGCTCCTGACGCCGAGTGCTCTGCCCGCCTCAGCCTCCCGAGGTACTGGGACTGCAGACGGAGGTCGGTGTTGCCCGGGCTGGAGTGCGGTGGCATGGTCTGGCCTCACGGCAGCCTCCGCCTCCCAGCCACCTGCCTTGGCCTACCAGGGTGCTGGGATTGCAGCCCCTGCCCAGCCGCCGCCCCGTCTGGGAGGTGGGGAGCGTCTCTGCCCAGCCACTCATCCTCTGGGAGGTGAGGAGCGCCTCTGCCCGGCCACCCATCGTCTGGGAAGTGAGGAGCGCCTCTGCCCGGCTGCCCCGTCTGGGAGGTGAGGAGCGCCTCTGCCTGGCCACCCATCGTCTGGGAAGTGAGGAGTGCCTCTGCCCGGCCGCCCCATCTGGGAAGTGAGGAGCGCCTCTGCCCGGCCACCCATCATCTGGGAAGTGAGGAGCGCCTCTGCCCGGCCACCCATCGTCTGGGAAGTGAGGAGCGCCTCTGCCCAGCCACCCATCGTCTGGGAAGAAGTGAGGAGCATCTCTGCCTTGCCGCCCCATCTGGGAAGTGAGGAGCGCCTCTGCCCGGCCACCCCCTGTCTGGGAAGAAGTGAGGAGCACCTCTGCCCGGCCGCTCTGTCTGGGAGGTCTACCACGGAGGCCAGAAGCAATGTGGGGGCTGGATGTGGTGGCTCACGCCTGTGGTCCTGGCACTCTGGGGGACGAGGCGGGTTGATCACTTCGGGCTAGGAGTTCGAGACCAGTCTGGCCAACTTGGCGAAACATGAAAAATACAACAGACAAACTAACCAACCAACTCAGTGACAGCAAAACAGGTCTACCCTGGAGTCATACTCTAATTTTTTCTATTTTTCTCCCTTTCTGATCCTTTATCCCACTTTCTTTTTCTTCCTCTTCTTTCTCCCTCTTCTTTGTCAAATAGAGGATTGAGTTATTATCACTGATCCATATAAAGTCCCTCTCTCATTTATTTTAACTCCCACCCCCCATTTCTATTCCCTGACTTCCCATGTGCAACCTTCCTAATATGTTTGATACACATCTTTTTGTTTGTATGTATTTTTAGAAAATGTTTATTGTTTTTTGTGTGCAAAAAAATTAATAAAAAAAAAGAAAAAAAAAGAAAAAAATAAAAATAAAAAAATTAGCTGGGCCTGGTGGCCTACACCTCTAACCTTAGCTCCTCAGGAGGCTGAGACAGGAGAATCACTTGAACCTGGGAGGCAGAGGTTACAGAGAGCTGAGACCGCACCACTGCACTGGGCGACAGAGCGAGACTCCCTCTCAAAAAAAATAAATAAATAAAAGGCCGGGCAAAAAAAAAAAGAACTACACAGGGTACAAACCTATGTGCAGAAGGGTGTGGAGCAAGATAGGGGTAATGTTTTTGTGTCTAACTGAAACTATTCTCAATTAGCATGAATCTGAAGATGATTCTGATAGGTTAAGATGTATAATGTAAGCCCAAGAACACTGACTGGGATAATAATCCAAAAATAGGGTACTATAATCATTAAAAATTGTAGTTTTCATTTTAGAAAATATTCACTGTTGACGGACATGGTGGCTCACACCTGTAATCCCAGCACTTTGAGAAGCCGAGATGGGTGGATCATGAGGTCAAGAGATTCAGACCATCCTGGCCAACATGGTGAAACCCCATCTCTACTAAAAATACAAAAATTATCCAGGTGTGGTGGTGGGCACCTGTAGTCCCAGATTCTCAGGAGGCTGAGGCAGGAGAATCACTCAATCCTGGGAGGCAGAGTTTACAGTGAGCTGAGATTGCACCACTGCACTCCAGCCTGGGAACAGAGTGAGACTCTGCCTCAAAAAAAACAAAAAGAAAAAGAAAATATTCACTGTTTGCAAAAGGAAGCAGAAAACAGGAACTGAAGAATTAAAAGGCCCTTTGAGGAATAAAAAACAAAAATTAAATGTGTCATATGAATCAAAATATATCAATAATAGCATTAAATAAAACTTGATTAAGCAACGTAATCAAAAGCTAATTCTTGTCAGACAATAAAAAATAAGATCCTCTATGCCATCTACCAGAGTAACATTTTAGATTCAAAGATATAAATAGAGTAAAAGGATGGAAATACATATATTATGCATAAAGAAACCCTGAGAAACCTATTCTAAAGTAGCTATACTAATATCAGACACAATAAATTTTAACACGCAAAAAAATTGACCAGGTGCGGTGGCTCACACCTGTAATCCCAGGACGTTGAGAGGCCAAGGTGGGCTGATCACCTGAGGTCAGGAATTCTAGACCAGCCTGGACAAGATAGTAGAATGCTGTCTCTACTAAAATTACAAAAATTGGTTGGGCATAGTGGCATGTGCCTATAAACCCAGCTATTCAAGAGGCTGAGAGAGGAGAATTGCTTGAACCAAGGAGGTGGAGGTTGAGTGAAAGTTATGTTATTTCCTCAGTGAGCTGAGATCACACCATTGCATGCCAGCCAGGTGACAAGAGAGAAACTCTGTCTAAAAAAAATTTGTTTTTAGAGATAATGTGGGACACTTTACAATAATAAAATGGCCAATCCATCAGTAAGAAAGTACAAATATAAACATATATGCACCCAATTAAACATCACCAAAGTACATGAAACAAAAACTGATAAAAATGACAGTCAAAATTGATGATGACTGGAGACCTCAATACTGCACTTTGACTAATGGATAGAAAAACTATGCATAAGAGTAACAAGGAAATAGAAGACTCAAACAACTTCATAGTCCAACTAGACCTGAAAAACACTTGCAAAACTTTCCACACAACAAGAGAAGCTATATTCCTCTCAAGGGCTCATCAACATTGTCCATCATGGACTCTACACTAGGCCATTAAAGGAACTGAACAGCATGTACTCCAATCACAATAGATTAAACCTAGAAATTAGTAACAAAAAAGTAGGGAAACTAAAATATGTGGAAATTAAACAACACACATCCAAATCATTAATCAAAGAAGAAATCATAACAGAAATTTGAAAATATACTTAGAGGAATGAAAATGAAGTCACAACATACAAAACTTAAAGACAAAGACATGCTTACAGGGAAATTTGTTGCTGTAAATCAGATAATAAAGAACTATTTCAGGCTGGTCATGGTGGCTCACGCTTGTAATCCCAGCACTTTGGGAGGCTGAGGCAGGCGGATCACGAGGTCAGGAGATCAAGACCGTGGTGAAACCCCGTCTCTACTAAAAATAAAAAAAATTAGCCAGGTGTGGTTGTGGGCACCTGTAGTCCCAGCTACTTGGAGAGGCTGAGGCAGGAGAATAGTGTGAATCTGGGAGATGGAGCTTACAGCGAGCCGAGATTGGGCCACTGCACTCCAGCCTGGGCGACAGAGCGAGACTCCATCTCAAAAAAAAAAAAAAAAGAACAATTTCAAATCAATAACATAACTTTTGACATAAGGACACTGGAAAAAGAAGAGCAAATAGAAGCTAAAGTAAGCAGAAGGAAGGAAGGAAATAATAAAGATCATAGCAGAAAGCAATGAAACAGAGAATAGAAAAGCAATAGGGAAAAACAATGAAACCAAAAGCACATTCAAACAAGCTTAACATAATTGACAAACCTTATTGTCATGAAGATATATTTTGGGTATACAACCAAGAAGTAGTGAGTTGTGGGACACAGGACCTGGAGGACGAAGATAACTGCTGTTGCTAGGAACACCCCCTTGCATCCCCTCACCTAAAAATGTTGACCAGATTGTAGGAAACCCAAACAATTTTTTTAAGTAAACAGTAAATAAATTAAGAAAGCAATTTGGATGGCTTTTTTCTTTTTTCCCTTTTTATTTTCATGATATAAAAGATTAGACAGGCATGCACTGCAAATGTGGGATCTATGTCATCTTCCTGCTGCCTAAGACTAACCCAGTAATTACCTCCTGAAAAAATCTTTGACTACCAGCCTGGAATGGTCTATCTCTTTCTTTGGTCTGAGTGCTACCTCCACATTATGTAGGACAGCTCAGTTCCTGCAGGGAGTTTTCCTAACGTTTTTCTAGAATGACTAAGAAAAATAGAGAGAAGATTCAAGTAACTAAAATCAGAAATGAAAGAGGATATATTACTATCAGCATTGCAAAAAAGAAAAGAACACTTAAGGAAAAATAATATGAACAATTACATGCCAATATATTAGATAACTTAGCTACAATGGAAAAATTCCTAGACATAAACCAGTGACACTGATGCGATAAAAAATGCTCTCACTAGACATAATAAATAGATTAAATTATTAATAAAGAAAGCCTCCACACCAAGAAATGCCCTAGCCCAGAAAGTTCACTAATGAATTTTGTCCAATATTTGAAAAAGATTTAGGATCAATTCTTTCCAAACTCTCCAAAAAATAGAAGTGGTAGAGACATGTCCTAACTCATTCTATGAGGCCAGTATTACCATGATAGCAAAGCCATACAAAGACATCGTGAGGAAAGAAAACTTCAGACCAATATATCTTATGAATACAAATGCAAAACTCTTCAATAAAATACAAGCAAACAGAGAGGCCGGATGCAGGGGCCCATACCTGTAATCCCAGCACTTTGGGAGGCTGTGGTCGGTGGATCACAAGATCAGGAGATGGAGACCATCCTGTCTAACATGGGGAAAACCCGTCTCTACTAAAAAATATAAAAAACTAGCCAGGAATGGTGGCAGGTGTCTGTATTCCCAGCTACTCTGGAGGCTGAGGCAGGAGGGAGAATGGTGTGAACCTGGGAGGCAGAGCCTGCCATGAGCCGAGATTGCACCACTGCATCCCAGCCTGGGTGAGAGTTAGACTCCATCTCAAAAATAAATAAATAAATAAAATACAAGCAAACAGAATACAGCAACATCTAAAAATAATTATACCTCATGACCAAGTTGGATTCATCCCAAGTATACAAGGTTGGATAGCAGCCAAAAATTATTTAATGTAATACACCATGCCAATACAATAAGCAAGACCACAGTCATCTCAATTGTTGCAGACACAAAATCCAACATCCTTTCATGATGAAATATTCCACAAAGAAAGAAAGTGTAAGGCCAATTACGAATGGTAGCGATCTGCATACAGCTAATAAGAACTGCCTTACAGATCAGAGTTGTAGCAGGAATAAGCAACTCTCCAAAGCCAGGCAGCCTCTGAAAACCTCCATAAGAAGAGAACATCTTTAAACTAATAAAGGTCATATGAAAAACCACAGCCAATAGCACACTTAATTTTGAAAGCCTGTATACTTATATCCTAAGATCAGGAACAAGATAGATAAATCCACTCTCACTACATCCATTCATCGTTGTACTGGAGGTGTTAACCAGAACAATTTGGCAACAGAAATAAATGCAAGCCATCTAGATTTGAAAAGAAGGAGTGGGCCAGGCATGGTGGCACATGAATGTAATCCTAGTACTTTGGGAAGCCAACGTGGGTGGATCAGTTGAGGTCAGGAGTTCAAAACCAGCCTGGCCAACATGGTGAGAACTCATCTCTACCAAAACCCAAAAATTCGCCAGGTGTGATGGTGCACACCTGTAAACCCAGATGCTTGGGAAGCTGAGGCACAAGAATTGCTTGAACCCAGGAAGCAGAGGTTGCAGTGAGCTGAGACTGCACCACCGTGCCCCAACCTGGGCAACAGAGCCAGACTCCATCTCAAAAACGAAAAAAAAAAAAGCTGAGCTTGTGTATACCTTAAATAAACAATCCTCCTCTTCTCCATATCAGTCTCTCTAGTCCTCAGTTTCCCGCAACATTTTTGGCAACCATGAAGGGACTGAAGACAGCAAGTTTACTGTCTCCTTTTCCTCTATGGGCTGGAGCCCCAGGCCTCAGAAGACCCGTGACCCCAGGTGCCACCAGGAGAACTTCAGCCCAGAGAGCAAATCGGCTTTCACATAACCCAGCGCCCCTACCCAGCAGTGCAACAGAACCTAAAGAAAGGCTATAGGATGATTCCAGAAACAGTGCACTTCATGAACTTCAGCAAAGATTTAAGACATAAGGCAGGACCCATCTCATAAGGATGGAAGAGGAGCCTGATCACCTCCCTAGGTGTGCCGAATAGTCCAACCCAGAGAGACTAAAGGCAGTGAGAAAGGCTCAGTTGTTTTCTATGTGTTTGTTCCACACAAAGAGTTCCAGAGCACAGCTGCTGGTTTCTCAGTGTGAGTCCGTCACATATAATTACAGAACACATCTACAAGTGTCTGAATGTCCTTCAGGAAGGATTTCAGAAGACAGTTGCTGGGTTCTGAAGGTTTGCCCCTCACATAGGATTCCAGAACACTGCTGCTAGGTTCTCAGTGTTTTTCCCTCACATAGAATCCCATAACACTGCTTCTAGGATCTGCGTGTTTGTCCCTCACAAAGGACTCCAGAACACTGCTACGGGATTCTGAGTGTTTGTCCCTCACAAAGGATTCCAGAACATTACTTTGAGTGTCTGAATGTTTGACCCTCAGTAGGGATTCTAGAACACTGCTGCTGGGTTCTAAGTGTTTGTCACACACATTGGATTCCAGATCATGGCTGCTGGGTTCTGAGAGTTTGTCCTTCACACGGGATTCCAGAACACTGCTGCTGAGTTCTGCGTGTTTGTCACTCACAAAGGATTCCAGAACACTCCTAATGGGTTCTGAGTGTTTGTTCCTCACATAGGATTCCAGAACATGGCTACGAGGGCCTGAGTGTTTGTACATCACAAACAATTCCAGAACACAGATGCTGGGTTCTGAGGGTTTGTCACTCACATGGGGTTCCAGAACATGGCTGCTGCTTTCTGAGTGTTTGTCCCTCACGTGGGATTCCAGAACACTGCTGCTAAGTTAAGAGTGTTTGTCCCTCACATAGCATTCCAGAACACTGCTATGAAGTTCTGAAAGTTTGTCCCACACAAAGGATTCCAGAACACTGCTGCTGGGTTTTGTTTGTCCGTCACAAAGGATTACAGAACACTGCTGCTGGGTTCTGAGTATTTGTCCCACAAATAGAAGTCTAGAACAATACTTTGAGTGTCTGAAGGTTTGTCCCTCACAAAAAATTACAGAACATTACTGCTGGATTCTGAGTGTTTGTCCCACACATAGGATTCCAGGACACATCTACGAGTGTCTGAATGTTTGTCCCTCTTATAGGATTCCAGAACAATGCTGCTGGGATCTGAGTGTTTATCCCTCACATGGGATGCCAGAACAATGCTACAGGTTTTTGGGTGTTTGTCCCTCACATAGGATTCCAGAACACGTCTACGAGTATGTGAATGTTTGTCCCTCACAAAGGTATCTAGAACACAGTGGCTGGGTTCTGAGTGTTTGTCACTCCCAAAGGATTCTAGAACATGGCAGCTGGGTTCTGAGTGTCTATCCCTCAAATGGTATTAAAGAACATTGCTGCTGACTTCTGAGTTTTTGTCCCTCACAGAAGATTCCAGAACACTGCAGGGAGTGTCAGAATATTTGTCCCTCACAAAGGTTTCTAGAACACTGCTGCTGGGATCTGAGTTTTTGTGCCTTACATAGGACTCCAGAACACTTCTTCAAGTGTCTGAATGTGTGTACCTTACAAACGATTCTGGGTTCTGAGTGTTTATCACTCACATAGGATTCTGCAACATGGCTGCTGGGTTATGAGTGTTTGATCCCTCACATGGGATTCCAGAACACTGCTGCAGGGTAAAGTGTGTTTGTCCCTCACGTAGGATTCCAGCACACTGCTATGAGGTTCTGAATGTTTGTCCCATACAAGGGATTACAGAACACTGCTGCTGGGTTAAGAGTGTCCCTCACATAGGATTCCAGAACAATTCTATGAGGTTCTGAATGTTTGTCCCTCATGGAGTATTCCAGAACACCACTGCTGGATTCTGATTGTCCTTCACAAATGATTTCAGAACACTGCTACTGGGTTCTGATTTTTGTCCTTCATAAAGGAAAACAGAGCACTGCTGCTGGGTTCTGAGTGTTTGTCCCTCACATAGGATTCCAGAACACGGCTTTGAGTGTCTGAAGGTTTGTCCCTCACAAAGGATTCTAGAACACTGATACTGGGTTCTGAGTGTTTTTCCCTCACATAGGATTCCAGAACACTGCTACGAGGGACTGAATGTTTGTTCCTTACATAGGTTTCCAGAACACTACTGCTGGGATCTGAGTGCTGGTCCCTCACATAGGATTCCAGAACATTGCTTCGAGTGTCTGAATGTTTGACCTTAGAAGGGATTCTAGAACACTGCTGCTGGGTTCTGAGTGTTTGTTGCACACATTGGATTCCAGATCACGGCTGCTAGGTTCTGAGAGTTTGTCCCTCACATGGGATTCCAGAACACTGCTGCTGAGTTCTGCATATTTGTCAAGCACAAAGGATTCCAGAGCACTCCTACTGGTTCTGAGTGTTTGTGCCTTACATAGGATTCCAGAACACTGCTGCTGGGTTAAGGATGTTTGTCCCTCACATAGCATTCCAGAACATTGCTATGAAGTTCTGAAAGTTTGTCCCACACAAAGGATTCCAGAACACTGCTGCTTGGTTCTGTTTGTCCCTCACAAAGAATTACAGAGCACTGCTGCTGGGTTCTGAGTATTTGTCCCAAACATAGGAGTCTAGAACAATGCTTCGAGTGTCTGAAGGTTTGTCCCTCACATAAAATTATAGAACACTGCTGCTGTGTTCTGAGTGTTTGTCCCACACATAGGATCCCAGAACACATATACGAGTGTCTGAATGTCCCTCTGATAGGATTCCAGAACAATGCTCCTGGGATCTGAGTGTTTATCCCTCATATGGGATACCAGAACAATGCTACAGGTTTTTGAGTGTTTGTCCCTCACATAGGATTCCAGAACAGGTCTGCGAGTGTGTGAATATTTGTCACTCACAAAGGTTTCTATAACACACTGGCTGGGTTCTGAGTGTTTGTCACTCCCAAAGGATTCTAGAACATGGCAGCTGGGTTCTGAGTGTCTGTCCCTCAAATGGTATTCAAGAACATTTCTGCTGGCTTCTGGGTGTTTGTACCTCACAAAAGATTCTAGAACACTGCTAGGAGTGTCTGAATATTTGTCCTTCACAAAGGTTTCTAGAACACTGCTTCTGGGTTCTGAGTAATTTTGTCTCACATAGGACTCCAGAACACTGCTTCGAGTGTCTGAATATGTGTACTTCACAAAGGATTCTGGGTTCTGAGTGTTTTTCACTCACGTAGGATTCTGCAAATGGCTGCTGGGTTCTGATTGTTTGTCTTACACAAGGGATTCTAGAAGACTGCTGCTGGGTTAAGAGTGTTTGTCCCTCACATAGTATTCCTGAACAATTCTATGAGGTTCTGAATGTTTGTCCCTCACAGAGGACTCCAGAACACCACTGTTGGGTTCTGAGTGTTTGTCCTTCACAGAGGATTTCAGAACACTGCTGCTGGGTTCCGTTTGTTTGTTCCTCATAAAGGAAAACAGAGCACTGCTGCTGGGTTCTGAGTGTTTGTCCCTCACATAGGATTCCAGAACACAGCTTGGAGAGTCTGAAGCTTTGTCCCTCACAAAGGAGTCTAAAACACTGCTGCTGGGTTCTGAGTGTTTTTCCCTCACACAGGATTCGAGAACACTGCTACGAGAGTCTGAATGTTTGTTCCTCACATAGATTTCCAGAACACTGCTATGAGGTATTGAATGTTTGTCCCAAACAAAAGATTCCACAACGCTGCTTCTGGGATCTGAGTGTTTGTCCTTCAAATCTGAGTGTTTGTCACGAACATTGCTGCTGGGTTCTATTTGTTTGTCCCTCACAAATTATTACAGAATACAACTACTGGTTTGTCCATGGTTGTCCCTCACATACGATTCCAGAACACTGCTTCTAGTGTCGGAAGGTATGTCCGGCACAAAGGATTCCAGAACACAGCTGCTGTGTTCTGAGTCTTTGATCCTCACATGGGATTCCAGAATATTCTGCTGGGTTCTGAGTCTTTGTCTCTCACATATGATTCCACAACACTGCTACGAGTGTCTGAAAGTTTTTCCCTCACAAAGGATTACAGAACAGTTCTGCTGGGTTCTGTTTTTCCCTCCTAAAGGATTCCAGAACACCGCTGCTGGTTTCTGAGTGTTTGTCTCTCACATAGAATTCCTGTTCACTGTTGCTGGGATCTGAGTGTTTGTCCCTCGCATAGGATTCCAGAAAAATGTTGCTGGGTTCTGGGTGTTTATCCCTCACATAGGATGCCAGAAGGCTGCTACTGGGTTCTGAGAGTTTGTCCCTCACATAGGATTCCAGAACACTGCTACGCTGGTCTGAATATTTATCCATCACAAATGATTCCAGAACACTGCTGCTGGGTTCTGAGTGTTTGTCCCTCACATAGGATTCCACAACACTTCTTCGAGTCTCTGAAAGTTTGTAACCCCACAAAGTATTCTAGATCACTGTTGCTGGGTTCTGAGTGTTACACACTCACATAGGATTCCAGAACATGGCTGCTGAGTTCTGAGAGTTTCTCCCTCACATGGCATTCCAGAACACTGCTGCTGGGTTAAGAGTGTTTGTCTCTCACATAGGATTCCAGAACGCTGCTACGAGCTTCTAAATGTTTGTCCCTTACAAAGTTTTCCAGAACACTGTTGCTGGGTTCTGCTTGTTTGTTCCACAAAAAGGATTCCAGTGAACAGCTGCTGATTCCTAAGTGTATGTCCCTGACATAGAATTCCAGAGCACTTCTACATATGTCTGAATATGTGCCCTTCAGGCAGGATTCCAGAACAGAGTGGCTGGGTTCTGAGGGTCTGTCTCTCACATAGGATTCCAGAACACTACTGCTGGGTTCTCAGTGTTTGTCCCTCATATAGAATTCCATAAAAGTGCTGCTGGATTCTGCGTGTTTGTCCCTCACAAAGGATTCCAGAACACTGCTACTGCGTTCTGAGTGTTTGTCCCTCACATAGGATTCCAGAAAACTGCTACCAGGGTCTGAATGTTTGTCTCTCACCTGGGTTTCCAGAACATGGCTGCTGGTTTCTGAGGGTTGGTCCCTCACGTAGGATTCCAGAGCCCCGCTACAGGGTTCTGAGTGTTTGTCTCTCACACAGGATTCCAGAACACTGCTAAGAGTGTCTGAACGTTTCTCCCTCACAAAGTTTTCTAGAATACTGCTGCTGTGTTCTGAGTGTTTTTCATTCACATAGGAGTCCAGAACATGTCTGCTGGGTTATGAGTGTTTGTCCCTCAAAAGAGATTCAGGAACACTGCTGCTGGGTTCACAGAGTTATCCCTCACATAGGATTCTAGAACATTGCTCTGAGGTTCTGAATGTTTGTCCCTTACAAACGATTCCAAAACTCTGCTTCTGGGTTCTGAGTGTTTGTCCCTCACATAGTATTCCAGAACAAAGCTGCTGGGTTCTGCTTGTTTTTCCTTCACAAATTATTACAGAGCACAGCTACTGGTTTCTAAGTGGTTGCCCCTCACATAGGATTCCAAAACACTGCTTCCAGTGTCTGAAGGTTTGTCCCACATAAAGGATTGCAGAACACTGCTGCTGGGTTCTGAGTGTTTGTCCCTCACATGCGATTAGCGAATACTGCTGCCGCATTCATTCTGAGTGTTTGTCCCCCACTTAGGATTCCAGAACACTGCTAAGAGGGTCTGAAACTTTTTCCCTCAAAAAGAATTCCAGAACATTCCTGCTGGTTTCTGTTTGTCTCTCCCAAAGGATTCCAGAGCACACGGCTGGTTTCTGAGTGTTTGTCCCTCACATTGGATTCCAGAACACTTCTAAGAGTAGCTGAATATTTGTCTCTCAAATGAGAATCCAGAACACAGTGGCTGGGTTCGGAGTGTTTGTTCCTCAGAAAACATTCCAGAAAACTGCTGCTGGGTTCTGAGCATTTGACCCAAACATATGATTGCAGAACACTGCTGCTGGGTTCTGAGTGTTTTTCTCTCACATAGAAATCCAGAACACTGCTGCTGTGTTCTGAGTGTTTGTGTCTCACATTGGATTCCAGAACACTGCTACAGGGTTCTGTTTGTACCTCAGATAGGATTCCAGAACACTGTTGCTGGGTTCTGAGTGTTTGAAACTCACATATGATTCCAGAACAGGGCTGCTGGGTTCTGAGTGTTTGTCCCTCACGTGGGATTGAAGCACACTGCTACTGGGTTCAGAGTGTTTGTCCCTCACGTATGCTCCCAGAACACTGCTACAAGGTTCTGAATGTTTCTCCCAGACAAACGATTCCACAACACTGCTGCTGGGTTCTGAGTGTTTGTCCCTCACATAGGATTACAGAACACTGCTATAGGGTTCTGATTGTCTCTCATATAGGATTCCAGAACACTGCTATGAGTGTCTGAATGTCCCTCACAAAAGTTTCTAGCACACTGCTGCTGGGTTCTGAGTGTTTGTCCCTCACATAGGGTTCCAGAGCACTGCTGCGAGATTTTGTATGTTTGTCCCTCACAAATGATTCCAGAACACTGCTACTGGGATCTGAGTATTTGTCCCTCACAAAGGATTCTGGAACACTGCTTCGAGTGTCTGAATGTTTGTCCCACACAAAGGATTCTAGAACACTGCTGCGGGGTTCTAAGTGTTTGTCACACACATAGGATTCCAGATCACAGCTGCTGGGTTCTGAGTGTTTGCCAACACATGGGATTTCAAAACACTGCTGCTGGGTTCTGCGTGTTTGTCCCGCACAAAAGATTCCAGAATACTGCTACTGGGTTCTGAGTGTCTGTCCCACTGCTGCTGGGTTCTGAGTGTTTGTCTCACACATAGTATTCCACAACACTTCTTCAAGTGTCTGTATGTTTGTCCCTCATGAAGGATTCTAGAACACTGCTGCTGGCTTCTGAATGTTTTTCATTCAAATTGGATTCTAGAACACGGCTGCTGGCTTCTGAGTTTCCTTCATATGGGATTCCAGAACACTGCTGCTGAGTTAACAGTGTTTGTCCCTCACATAGGATTCAAGAACACTGCTTCGAGTTTCTGAAAGTTTGTCCCACACAAAGGATTCTAGAACACTGCTGCTGGGCTCTGAGTGTCCCTCACATAGGATTCCAGAACACTACTTCAAGTGTCTGAATGTTTGTACCTCACAAAGGATTCTAGAACACTGCTGCTGGGTTCTGAGTGTTTGTCACACACATAGGATACCAGAACACGGCTGCAGGCTTCTGAGTGTTTGTCGCTCATATGGGATTCCAGGACACTGCTGCTGATTTCTGTGTCTTTGTCCCTCACAAAGGATTCCAGGACACTGCTACTGTGTTCCGAGTGTTTTTCCCCCATATATTATTCCATAACACTGCTACAAGGGTCTCAATCTTTGTGTATCACAAGGGACTTCAGAACACTGCTGCTGTGTTCTGAGTGTTTGTCTATCACATAGGATTCCACCACACTGCTTCGAGTGTCTGAATGTTTGTCTCTCAAAGTATTCTAGAACACTTCTGCTGGGTTCTGAATGTTTGTCACTCACAGAAGATTCAAGAACATGGCTGCTGTGGTCTGAGTGTTTGTCTCTAACATCGGATTCCAAAACACTGATGCTGGTTTAAGAGTGTTTGTCACTCACATAGGTTTCCAGGACACTGCTTCGAGTGTCTGAAAGTTTGTCCCTCACAAAGGATTCTAGAACACTGCTTCTGAGTTCTTAGTGTTTGTCCCTTACATAGGATTCCAGAACACTTCCAGGAGGGACTGAATGTTTGTCCCTCGCATAGGTTTCCAGAACACTGCTGCTGGGTTGTGAGTGCTTGTCCCTCACATAGGATTCCAGAATACTTCTACTGCATTCTGAGTTTTTGTCCCTCACGTAGGATTCCAGAACATTGCTTCGAGTGTCTGAATGTTTGACTCTCAAGAAGGATTCCAGAACACTGCTGCTGGGTTCTCTTTATTTGTCCCTCACAAAGAATTCCAGAGCCCTGCTGCTTGTTTCTGATTGTTTGTCCCTCACAGAGAATTGCAGAACACTTCTACAAGTGTCTGAAAGTTCGTCCCTCATTTAGGATTCCAGAATACAGTGGCTGGATTCTGAGTGTTGTCCTTCACATAGGAATCCTTGACACTGGCAGGAAGTTCTGAAAGTTTTTCCCTCACAGAGAATTCTAGAACACTGCTGCTGGGTTCTGCTTGTCCCTCACAAAGGATGCCACAGCTCCGCTGCTGGTTCAGAGTGTTTGTCCCACATATAGGAATCCAGAACATGTCTATGAGTGTCTAAATATTTGTCCCTCAGATAGGATTCCAGAACACAGTGGCTGAGTTCTGAGTGTTTCTCGCTCACATAGGATTCAAGAACACTGCTGCTTGGTTCTGTGTGTTTGTCAGTCATGAAGGATTCCAAAACACTGCTGCTGCAATCTGAGTGTTTGTCCCTGACATGGGATTCCAGAACACTGCTTCGAGTGTCTGAATGTTTCTCCCTCACAAAGGATTCTAGAACACTACTGCCGCGTTCTGAGTGTTTGTAACTCACATATAATTCTAGAACATGGCTGCTGGATTTGAGTATTTTTCCCTCACATAGGATTCCAGAACACTGCTATGAGATTCTGAATGTTTGTCCCTCAAAAGTATTCCAGAACATTGCTGCTGGGTTCTGAGTGTTTGTCCAACACCAATTATTTGACAACACTGCTGCTGGGTTCTCTTTGTTTGTCTCTCACAAAGGATTACAGAGCACTGCTGCTGGGTTCAGAGTGTTTGTCCCTCAGATAGGATTCCACAACATTGCTTTGAGAGTCTGAAGGTTTGTCCCTCACAAAGTATTCTAGAGCGCTGCTGTTGTGTTCTGGGTGTTTGTCCCTCACATTGGATTCCAGAACACTGCTACGAGGGTCTGAATGTTTATCCCTAACAGGTTTCCAGAACACTGCTGTTGGGTTCTGAGTGTTCATCCCTCACATAGGATTCTGGAACACTGATGTTGGGTTCTGAGTGCTTGTCCCTTACCAAGGATTCCAGAACACTGATGCAGGGTTCTGAGTGTTTCTCCCTCATGTCGGATTCCAGAACACTGTTACTGGGTTCTGAGTGTTTGACGCTTAGATAGGATTTCAGAATATTGCTCCTGTGTTCTGAGTGTTTTTTACTCATATGGGATTGAAGAATGCGGCTGCTGGGTTCTCAGTGTTTTCCCTCAGTTGGGATTTCAAAACACTGCTGCTGGGTTCTGAGTGTTTGTCACTCATATAGAATTCCAGAACTCAGCTGCTGCGTTCTGAGTGTTTGTCCCTCAAATTGGATTGAAGAATACTGCTTCTGGATACAGAGTGTCCCTCACATAGGATTCCAGAACACTCCTAGGAGGGTCTGAATACTTTTCTATCACTAAGGATTCCAGAAAACTGCTGCTGGGTTCTGTTTGTTTGTCCCTCACAAAGGAATCAAGAGCACAGCTGCTGGTTTCTGAGTGTTTGTCCCTCACGTATGATTTCAGAACATTTCTATGACTGTCTGGATGTTTACCCCCAGGTAGGATTCCAGAACAAAGTGGCTGGATTCTCAGTGTTTGTCCCTTACATAGGAATCCTGAACACTTCTAGGAGGTTCTGAAAATTATTCCTTCACAAAGGATTCCAGAACACTGCTGCTGGTTTTTGCTTGTACCTCACAAAGGATTCCAAAGCACTGCTGCTGGTTTCTGAGTGTTTGTCCCATACATATGATTTCAGAACACGTCTTTGTGTGTCTGAATGTTTTTCCCTCAGATAGGATTCCAGAACACAGTGGCTGTGTTCTGAGTGTTTCTCCCTGAGAGAGGATTCGAGAACACTGCTGCTAGGTTCTGCGTGTTTGTCACACACCAAGGATTCCAGAATATTGTGGCTGGGTTCTGAGTGTTTGTCCCACACATGTGATTCCAGAACACTGCTTCGAGTGTCTGAATGTTTGTCCCTCACAAAGGATTCTAAATCACGGCTGCTGGGTTCTGAGTGTTTGTCCCACCTATGGGATTCCAGAACACTGCTGCTGGGTTGAGATTGTTTGTCCCTCACAAAGGATTCCAGAACACTGCTGCTGTGTTCTGATTGTTGTCCCTTACATAGGATTACAGAACACTGCTTCTAGTGTCTGAATTTTTTTCCCTCACAAAGGATTCTAGAACACTGCTGCTGGGCTCTGGGTGTTTGTCCCTCACATGGGATTCCAGAACACTGCTTTGAATGTCTGAAGGTTTGTCTCTGAGAAAGAATTCTAGAGTGCTTTTGCTGGGTTCTGAGTGTTTGTCCCTCACATAGGATTCCAGAACATTGCTAGGAGGGTCTGAAGGTTAGTCCCTAACATAGGTTTCCAGAAGACTGCTGCTAGGTGCTGAATGTTTGTCCCTCCTGTACGATTCCAGAACAATGCTGCCAGGTTCGGAGTGTTTGCTTCTCATGTAGGAATCCAGAACAGAGCTACTGAGTTCTGAGTGTTTGACCTTACATAGGATTCCAGAACACTGCTATTGGGTTCTGAGTGCTTGTCCCTCAATGAGGATTTCAGAACACTGCTGCTGGGTTCTGAGTGTTTGTACCTCACACAGGATTCTGGAACACTTCTACAGAGTTCTGTTTTCCCTCAGATAGGATTCCAGAACACTGTTGCTGGTTTCTGAGTGTTTGTCACTCACATATGATTCCAGAACATGGCTGCTGGGTTCTGAGTGTCTGTCCCTCACATGGGATTCCAGCACAATGCTACTGGTTTCAGACTGTTTGTCCCTCATGTAAGATTGAAGAACACAGCTACGAGGTTCTGAATGTTTCTCCTGGATGAATGATTGCCCAACACTGCTGCTGAGTTCTGAGGGTTTATCACTCACATAGAATTCTAGAACCCAGCTGCTGGGTTCTGAGTGATTGTCCTTCAAATGGGATTGAGGAACACTGCTGCTGGTTTCAGTGTTTATCCCTCACATAGGATTCCAGAACACTTCTATGAGTGTCTGAATGTTTTTCCCTCAGACAGGATTCCAGAACACTGTGGCTGGATTCTGAGTGTTTGTCCCTCACATAGGAATCCTGAATACTGGTAGGAGGTTCTGAAAGTTTTTCACTCATGAAGGATTCCAGAACACTGCTGCTGTGTTCTGCTTTTCTCTCAAAAAGGATTCCAGAGCACCGCTGCTTGTTTCTGAGTGTTTGTCCCACACATAGGATTCCAGAAAACGTCTATGAATGTCTGAATATCTGTTCCACATTTAGGATTCCAGAACACAGTGGCTGGGTTCTGAGTGTTTGTCCCTCAGATAGATTCATGAACACTGCTGCTGGGTTCAGAGTGTTTGTCCCTCACATAGGATTCCAGAACACTGCTATGGGATTTTGTATGTTTGTCCCACACAAATTATTCCAGAACACTGCTACTAGGTTCTGAGTGTTTGTCCCTCAATAGGATTCCAGAACACTGCTTCGGGTGTCCGAATGTTTGTCCCTCACAAAGGATACTAGAATGCTGCTGGTGGGTTCTGAGTGTTTGTCACACAAATGGGATTCAAGAACACGGTTGCTGGCTTCTGAGTGTTTGTCTCTCATATGGGATTCCAGAACACTGCTGCTGGGTTCTCCGTGTTTGTCTCTCACATATGATTCCATAACACTGCTACGAGGTTCTGAATCTTTGTCCATCAAAATATACTCCAGAACACTGCTACAGGGTTCTGTGTGTTTGTTCATCACATAGGATTACACAACACTGTTTGAGTGTCTGAATGTTTGTCCCCCACTAAGGATTCTAGAACTGCTGCTGGGTTCTGAATGTTTGTCACTCACATTGGATTCTAGAACACAGCTTCTGGGTTCTGAGTGTCCCTTATATGGGAATCTGGCACACTGCTGCTGAGTTATGATTGTTTGTCCCTCACATGGGATTCAAGAACACTTCTTCAAGTGTCTGAAAGTTTCTCCCTCACAAATGATTCTAGAACACTGCTGCTGGGTTCTGAGAGTTTGACCTTACATAGGATTCCAGAACACTGCTATTGGGTTCTGAGTGCTTGTCCCTCACATGGGATTCTAGAACGCTGCTACTGATTTCTGAGTATTTGTCCCTCACATATAATTTCATAACATTGCTACGAGTGTCTGAATCTTTGTCCATCACAAAGGACTCCAGAACACTACTGTTAGGTTCTGTGTGTTTGTGAATCACATAGGATTCCACACATTGCTTTGAGTGTCTGAATGTTTGTCCCTCACAAAGGATTCTAGAACACTGCTGCTGTGTTCTGAATGTTTGTCACTCACATAGGAATCTAGAACACGACTGCTTGGGTCTGAATGTTTGTCTCTTACATGGGATTCCAGAACACTGCTGCTGGTTTAAGAGTGTTTGTCTCTCACATAGATTTCAAGGACACTGCATCAAGTGTACAAAAGTTTGTCCCTCACAAAATATTCTAGAACACTGCTTCTGAGTTCTGAGTGTTTGTCCTTCACATAGGATTACAGAACACTTCTACTGGGTTCTGAGTTTTTGTCCCTCACTTAGGATTCCAGAACATTGCTTCGAGTTTCTGAATGTTGACCCTCACAAAGGATTCTAGAACACTGCTGCTGATTTCTGAGTGGTTGTTGCACACATAGGATTCCAGAACTCGTCTGCTGGGTTCTGAGTGTTTGTCACCCACATGAGATTCCAGAACACTGCTGGTGTGTTCTGAGTGTTTGTTACTCACAAAGGATTACAGAACACTGCTACTGAGTTCCGAGTGTTTCACCCTTACATAGGATTCCAGAACCCTGTTGTTAGGTTCTGAGTGCTTTTCCCTCACCGAGGATTCCAGAACACTGCTGCTGAGTTCTGAGTGTTTGTTACTCACATAGGATTGCAAAATACTGCTACAGGGTTCTCTTTGTCCCTCAGATAGGATTCCAGAACTCTGTTGCTGTTTTCTGAGTGTTTGCCACTCACATGTGATTCCAGAACATGGGTGCTGGGTTCTGAGTGTCTGTCCCACGCTTGGGATTCCAGTACACTGCTACCGTGTTCAGAGTGTTTGTCCTTCATGCAGGATTCCTGAACAGTGCTACAAGGTTCTGAATGTTTCTCCTGGACAAAAGACTCCACAACACTGCTGTTGGGTTCTGCGTGTTTGTCACTCACATAGGATTCCAGAACACTCCTACAAATGTCTGAATATTTTTCCAGTACAAAGGATTCCAGAACACTGCTGCTGCTTTCTGTTCATTTGTCCCTCACAAAGGCTTCTAGAGCACCACTGCTGGATTCCGAATGTTTGTCCCTCACATAGGATTCCAGCACACTACTATGAGTGTCTGAATGTTTGTCCCTCAGGTAGGATTCCAGAACACAGTGGCTGCATTCTGAGTGTTTGTCCCTCACATAGGATTCCAACACACTACTATGAGTGTCTGAATGTTTGTCCCTCCGGTAGTATTCCAGAACACAGTGGCTGCATTCTGAGTGTTTGTCCCTCACATAGGAATTCTGAACACTGGTAGGAGGTTCTGAACGATTTTCCCTCATGAAGGATTCCAGAACACTGCTGCTGGGTTCTGCTTGTTCCTCAAAAAGGATTCCAGAGCATCACTGCTTTTTTCTGAGTGTTCCACACATAGGATTCCAGAACACTCCTACGAGTGTCTAAATGTTTGTCCCACAAATAGGATTCCAGAACACAGTGGCTGGGTTCTGAGTGTTTGTCCCTCAGATAGGACTGGAGAACAGTAATTCAAGGTTCTGAGTATTTTTCCCTCATATAGGATTCAAGAATACTGCTGCTGGGTTCAGATTGTTTGTCCCTTCCATAGGATTTCAGAACTGTGCTACAAGATATTGAATGTTTGTCCCTCACAAACCACTCCAGAACACTGCTACTGGGTTCTGAATGTTTGTCCCTCATATAGGATTCTGGAAAACTGCTTCGAGTGTCTGAATGTTTGTCCCTCACAAAGCATTCTAGAATATTGCTGCTGGGTTCTGAGTGTTTGTCACACACATGGGATTCCAGAACACGGCTATTGGCTTCTGAGTGTTTGTCCCACACATGGGATTCTGGAACAATTCTGCTGGGTTCTGCGTGTTTGTCCCTCACAAGGGATTCCAGAACACTGCTACTGGGTTCTGAGTGTTTGTCCCTCACATATGATTCCATAACACTGCTACAAGGTTCTGAATCTTTATCCATCACAAAAAACTCCAGAACACTGCTGCTGGGTTCTGAGTGTTTGCCACACACATAGAATTCCAGGACATGGCGGCTGGCTTCTGAGTATTTGTCCCTCACATAGGATTCCAGAACAGAGCTGCTGGTTTCTGCATATTTGTCCCTCACAAAGAAATCCAGAACACTGCTACTGATTTCTGAGTGTTTGACCCTTACATATGATTCCAGAACACTGCTGTCGTGTTCTGAGTGCTTGACCCTCACCAAGGATTCCAGAACACTGCTGCTGGGTTCTGAGTGTTTTTCCCTCCCATAGGATTCCAGAACACTGCTGTTTGGGCCTGCATGTTTGTCCCTCTCACAGGATCCTAGACCACTGCTACTGGGTTCTGAGTGTTTGTTCCTCACATATGATTCCTTAACACTGCTACAAGCTTCTGAATATTTGTCCATCATAAAAGACTCCAGAACAATGCTACTGGGTTCTGAGCATTTTTCCCTCACATAGGATTCTACAACACTGCTTTGAGTATCCGAATGTTTGTCCCCCTCTAAGGATTCCAGAACACTGCTTCTGTGTTTTGAGTGTTGTCCCTCACATAGGACTCTAGAACACTGCTTCTAGTGTCTTAACGTTTTTCCCTCACAAAGGATTGTAGAACACTGCTGCTGTGTTCTGGGTGTCTGTCACACACGTAGGATTCCAGAACACTCTTGCTGGTTTCCAAGTATTTGTCCCTCACAGGAGATTCCAGCACACTGCTGCCGGGTTCTGCTTGTTTGTCCCTCACAAAGTATTCCAGAACACTGCTACTGAGTTCTGAGTGTTTGACACTTCATAGGATTCCAGAACACTGCTGTTGAGTTCTGAGTGCTTGTCCCTCACTGAGGATTCCAGAACACTGCTGCTGGGTTCTGAGAGTTTGTCCCTCACATAGGATTCCAGAACACTGCTACAGGGTTCTGTTTGTCCCTGACATAAGATTCCAGAACACTGATGCTGGTTTCTGGGTGCTTGTCACTCACATATGATTCAAGAACACGGCTATTGTGTTTCTAGTTTTTGTCCCTCACATGGGATTCCACCACACTGCTACTGGATTCAGAGTGTTTGTCCCTCATGTCGGGTTCCAGAACACTGCTATGAGTTTATGAATGTTCTCCCGGAAAAACAATTCCACAACACTGCTGCTGGGTTCTGAGTGTTTGTCACTCACATAGGATTCCAGAACACAGATGCTGGGTTCTGAGTGTTTGTCCCTTAAATGGGATTAAAGAACACTGCCTCTGGGTTCAGAGTGTTTGTCCCTCATGTAGGATTCCAGAACACTCCTCCAAAGTCTGAATATTTTTCCAGTACAAAGGATTCCAGAACACTGCTGCTGCTTTCTGTTCATTTGTCCCTCACAAAGGCTTCTAGAGCACCACTGCTGGATTCTGAATGTTTGTCCCTCACATAGGATTCCAGAACAATTCTACGAGTGTCTGAATGTTTGTCCCTCAGGCAGGATTCCACAACACAGTGGCTGGATTCTAAATGTTTTTCCCTCACATAGGAATCCCAAACACTGGTAGGAGGTTCTGAAAGTTTTTCCCTCACAAAGGATTCCAGAATGATGCTACTGGGTTCTGCTTGTCCCTCAAAAGGATTCCAGAACACCGCTGCTGCTTTCTGAGTGTTTGTCCCACACATAGGATTCCAGAACACATCTACAAGTGTCTGAATATTTGTCCCACAGATAGGATTCCAGAACACAGTGGTAGGGTTCTAAGTGATTTTCCCTCAGATACGATTGGAGAACACTCCTTCAGCGATCTGAGTGTTTGTCCCTCACATAGGATTCAAGAACACTGCTGCTGGGTTCAGAGTGTTTGTCCCTCCCATTGGATTCTAGAACACTGCTACGTGATTTTTTATGTTCGTCCCTCACAAACGGTTCCAGAACACTGCTAATAGGTTCTGAGCATTTGTCCCTCACATAAGATTCCAGAACACTGCTTCAAGTGTCTGAAGGTTTGTCTCTCATAGACATTTCTAGAACACTGCTGGTGGGTTCTGAGTGTTTATCAAACACATAGGATTCCAGAATATGGCTGCTGGCATCTGAGTGTTTGTCCCTCACATGGGATTCCAGAACACTGCTGCTGGATTCTGCCTGTTTGTACCTCACAAAGGATTCCAGAACACTGCTACTGGGTTCTGAGTGTTTGTCCCTCACATATGATTCCATAACACTGCTATGAGGTTCTGAATCTTTGTCCATCACAAAGGACTCCACAACACTGCTGCTGGCTTCTGAGCATTTGTCCCTCACATAGGATTCCAGAACACTGCTGCTGGGTTCTGAATGTTTCACCCTCACAGTGTCTAAATGTTTGTCCTTCACAAAGGATTCTAGAACACTGCTGCTGGGTTCTGAGTGTTTGTCACACACATAGCATTCCAGAACATGGCTGCTGGGTTCTCGGTGTTTTTCCCTCACATGGGGTTCCAGAACACAGCTGCTGGGTTCTGCGTGTTTGTCACTCACAAAAGATTCCAGAAGACTGCCACTGAGTTCTGAGTGGTTGTCCCTCACAAAGGATTCTAGAACACTGTTGCTGGGTTCTGAGTGTTTGTTACACAGATAACATTCCAGAACATGGCTGCTGGGTTCTGAGTGTTTGTTGCTCACATGGGATTCCAGAACACAGCTGCTGGTTTCTGAGTGCTTGTCACTCACTTAGGATTCCCGAACACTTTTACGTGTATCTCAAAGTTTGTCACTCAGGTAGGATTCCAGAACACAATGGCTGGGTTCCAAATATTTGTCCCTCACATAGGATTCCACAACATTGCTTCTGGGAACTGCATATTTATCCCTCACATAGGACTCCAGAACACTGCTTCAAGGGTCAGAATGTTTCTCCCTCACAAGGATTCTAGAACACTGCTGCTGGGTTCCTAGTGTTTGTCACTCACATAGGATTCCAGGACACAGCTGCTGGGTTCTGAGTGTTTATCCCTCACATGCAATTTCAGAACACTGCTGCTGGGTTCAAAGCGTGTGTCCCTCTTATAGGATTCCAAAACACTGTAATGAGGTTCTGACTGTTTGTCTCTTACAAACAATTCAGCAAAACTGCTGCTTGGATCTGAGTATTTGTTTGTCACATAGGATTCCAGAATACTGCTGCTGGGTTCTGTCTATATGTCTCTCACAAAATATTACTGAGGACTGATGCTGGTTTCTGAGTGTTTGTCCCTCATGTAGGATTCTGGAACATGCCTACGGGAATCTGAATGTCTGTCCCTCATATAGGATTCTAGAACACAGTTTCTGGGTTCTGAGTGTTTTTCTTCACATAGGATTCCAGAATACTGCTGCTGAGTTCTTAGTGTTGTCCCTCACATCGGATACCAGAACACTCCTTCTGGGTTCTGAATGTTTGTCCCTCACACAGAATTCCAGAACAGTGCTGCTGGGTTCTTAGTGTTTGTCCCTCACAAGGATTCCAGAACACTGCTGCTGGGTACTGAGTGTTTGTTCCTCACCTAGGATTCCAGAACACTGCTACAAGGGTCTGAATATTTTCCCTCACAAAGGATTCTAGAACACTGCTGCTGGATTGAGTGTTTGTCCCTGACATAGAATTCCAGAGCACTGCTGTTGGGTTCTGACTGTTTGTCCCTCAGTGAGGATTGCAGAACACTGCTACTGTGTTCTGAGTGTTTGTCCCCCATGTAGGATTCCAGAACACTGTTACTGAGTTCTGAGTGTTTTTCACTTACATAGGATTCCAGGACACTACTATGAGGGTCTGAATGTTTATCCATCACAAAGGATTCCAGAACACTGATGCTGGGATCTGAGTGTTTGTCCCTCACATAGGATTCCAAAACACTGCTTCAAGGGTCCCAATGCTTGTCCCTCACAAAGGATTCTAGAACACTGCTGCTGGGTTCTGAGTGATTGTTACTCCCATAGGATTACAGAACACGATGGCTGGGTTCTGAGTGTTTGTCCCTAACATGGGATTCCAGAGCACTGCTGCTGGTTTCAGAATGTTTGTCCATCACATACGATTCCAGAACACTGCTGTGAAGTTCTGAATATTTGTCCCTTCCAAACAATGTGACAACACTGCTGCTGGCTTCTCAGTGTTTGTCCCTCACATAGGATACCAGAACAATGCTGCTGGGTTCTGTGTGTATGTCTCTCACAAACAATTACAGAGCACTGCTGCTGGTTTCTGAGTGTTTGTCTCTCACATAGGATTCCAGAACACACTTACAAATGTCTGAATATTTGTCCCTCATATAGAATTCTAGAACACAGTTTCTGGGTTCGGAGGGTTTTTCCTCACATAGGATTCCAGAACAATGCTGCTGGGTTCTTAGTGTTTATCCCTCACATAGGATTCCAGAGCACTGCTTCTGGGTTCTGAATGTTTGTCCCTCACATAGAATTCCAGAACAGTGCTGCTGGCTGAGTTCTGAGTGTTTGTCCCTGACCTAGGTTTCCAGACCACTGCTATGAGGGTCTGAGTCTTTATCCCACACCAAGGATTCTAGAACACTGTTTCTGGTTCTGACTGTGTGTCCCTGACATAGAATTGCAGAACGCTGCAGCAGGGTTCTGAGTGTTTGTCCCTCACATGGGATTCCAGAACACTGCTGCTGGATTCAGAGTGTTTGTCCTTCAAGTAATATTCCAGAACATGACTACTGGGTTCTGAGTTTTTGTCCCTCACTTAGGATTCCGAACACTTCTGCTGTGTTCTGAAAGTTTTTCTCTCAAAAAGGATTCCAGAACACTGCTGCTGGGTTCTGGTTGTTCCTCACAAAGGATTCCAGAGCACCACTGCTGGTTTCTGAGTGTTTCTCCCTCACATCGGATTCCAGAACTCTTCTATGATTGAATGTCTGCCCTCAGATAGGATTCCAGATCACAGTGGCTGGGTTCTTAGTGTTTGTCCATCATATAGCATATCAGAACACTGCTGCTGGGTTCTGAGTGCTTGTCCCTCACATAGGATTCCAGAACACTGCTGCTGGGTTCTTTTTCTTTGTCCCTGACAAAGGATTACAGAGCACAGCTGCTGGGTTCTGAGTTTTTGTCCCTCACACGGGATTCAACAATGCTGCATTGAGTATCTGAAGATTTGTCCCTCACAAAGCATTCTAGAACATTGCGGCTGGTTCTCAGTGTTTGTCCCTCACATTGGATTCTAGAACACTGCTGCTGTGTTCTGAGTGGTAGTCCCCCAGTTTGGATTCCAGAACACTCCTATGAGGGTCTGAATGTTTTTCCATCACAAAGGATTCCAGAACACTGCTTCCGGGTTCGTTTTGTTTTTCCCTCACAAAGGTTCCAGAGCAACGCTGCAGGTTTGTGAGTGTTTGTCTCTCATAGAAGATTCCAGAACACTTCTACGAATGTCTGAATGTTTTCTTCTCAGGTAGGATTCCAGAACACAGGGCCCGGATTCTGACTATTTGTCCCTCCCATAGGATTCCAGAACACTGGTAAGAGGTTCTGAATATCTTTCCCTCACAAAGGATTTCAGAACTCTGCTGCTGGGTTCTGAGTGTTTGCCCCTCACATGGGATTGCAGAACACTGTGGCTGTGGTCTGAATGCCTGTCCCTCAGATAGGATTCCAGAACACTGCTTCTGGGTTCTGAATGTCCCTCACATAGAATTCCAGAACAGTGCTGCTGGATTCTGAGTGTTTGTCCCTGACATAGGATTCTGGAAGCCAGCTACAAGAGTCGGAATGTTTGTCCTTCACATATGTTAGCAGAATACTTCTGAGGGTTCTGAGGGTTTGTCCCTCACATAAGATTCCAGAACACTACTACGGATGTCTGAATGTTTTTCCCACAAAAAGGATTCTAGAACACTGCTGCTGGGTTCTGAGTGTTTGTCACTCACATAGGATTCTAGAACACAGCTGCAGTGTTCTGAGTGTTTGTCCCTCACATGGAATTCCAGAACACTGCTGTTGGTTTAGAAGTGTTTGTCCCTCACACAGGATTCCAGAACACAGCTTTGAGGATCTAAATGTTTGTCCATCATAAAGGATTCCAGAACACTGCTGCTGTGTTCTGTTTGTCCCTCACATAGGATTACAGAGCATTGCTTTGAGTATCTGAATATTTATCCCTCAAAAAGGATTCTAGAACACTGCTGCTTGGCTCTGAATGTTTGTCACTCCCATAGGACATTAGAACATGGCTGCTGGGTTCTGAGTGTTTGATCCTTACCTGGGATTCCAGAAAACTGATGCTGGGTTAAGAGTGTTTGTCCCTCACATAGGATTCCAGAACACTGCTATGAGGTTCTGAATGTTTTTTCCTCACAAAGGATTCCAGAACACTGCTGCTGGGTTCTGAATGTTTGTCCCTCACATAGGATTCCAGAACACTGCTGCTGCATTCTGTTTGTCTGTCCCTTACAAAGGATTGCAGAACACTGCTGTTGGTTTATGAGTGTTTATCAGTCACATAGGGTTCCAGAACACTGCTTCAAGTGCCTGAAGGTTTGTCCCTTTCAAAGGATGTTAGAACACTGTTGCTGTGTTCTGAGTGTTTGTCCCTCACAAAGGATTACAGAGCACAACTGCTGGGCTCTGAGTGTTTGTCACTCACATAGGATTCCAGAACACTGCTTTGAGTGTCTGAATATTTGTCCCTTACAAACAATGCTAGAACAAAGCTGCTCATTTTTGAGTGTTTATTCCTCAGATAGGAATCCAGAACTCTGCTATGAGGGTCTGAATGTTTTTCCCTCACATAGATTTCCTGAACACTTCTGCAGGGTTCGAAGTGTTTGTCCCTCACATAGGATTCCAGAACACAGCTAGGAGCATCTGAGTGTTTGTACACCACAAAGGATTCTAGAACACTGCTGCAGGGTTCTGAGGGTTTGTCGCTCACATAGGATTCTAGAACCCGGCTGATGGGTTCTGAGTGCTTTACCTCACATGGGATTCCAGAACATTGCTGTTAGGTTAAGAGTGTTTGTCCCTCACATAGGCTTCCAGAAGACTGCTACAAGGTTCTGAATACTTGTACCTCACAAACAACTCCAGAATAATGATGCTAGGTTCTGAGTGTTTGTCACTCACATAGGATTCCAGAACCCTGCTATGAGGGTCTGAATGTTTGTCCCTCACATATGTTACCAGAACACCACTGCTGGGTTTTTTGTGTTGGTCCCTAACATAGGATTCCAGAATACTGAATGTTTTTCCTTCACTACAATTCTAGAACACTGCTGCAGGGTTCTTTGTGTTTGTCACTCACATAGGATTCTAGAACACAGCTGCTCAGTTCTGAGTGCTTGTCCCTCACATAGGATTCCAGAACAGTGCTGCTGGGTTAAGAGTGTTGGTCCCTCACTTTGGATTACAAAACACTGCTACGATATTCTGAATGTTAGTCACTCAGAAACGATTCTAGAACACTGTTGCTGGGTTCTGAGTGTTTGTCCCTCACATAGGATTCCAGAACACTACCCCTGGGTTTTGTTTTTTCATCCTTCACTAATTATTACAGAGCACACTTGCTGGTTTCTTAGTGGTTGTCCTTCACACAAGATCCCAGGACTCTGCTTCTAGTGTCTGAAGGTTTGTCTCACACAAAGGATTCTAGAACACTGCTGCTGGGTTCTGAGTCTTTCTCCCTTACATGGGATTCCAGAACACTGCTGCTGTGTTCTCAGTGTTTGTCCCACAGATAGGATTCCAGAACACTGCTAGGAGGATCTGAAAGTTTTTCCCTCACAAAGAATTCCAGACCGCCTCTGCTGGGTTCTGTTTGTCACTCACAAATGATGCCAGAGCACCGCTGCTGGTTTCTGAGTGTTTGTCCCTCACATAGGATTCCAGAACACTTCTACAAGTGTCTGAATAATTGTCCCTCACATAGGATTCCAGAAGACTGCTGCTGGTTTCAGAGTGTTTGTCCCTCACATAAGATTCCAGAACACTGCAGCTGGGTTCTGAGTATTTGTCTCTCACATAGAGTTCCAGAACCCTGCTGCTCGGTTCTAAATGTTTTGCCCTTACATATGGTTCCAGAATAATGATGCTGGGTTCTCACTCTTTGTCCCTCACAAACGATTCCTGAACACGGCTACTCACATAGGATTCAACAACACTGCTACAAATATCTGAATTTTTGTCCATCACAAATATTCCAGAACACTGCAGCTGGGTTCTGAGTGTTTGTCCCTCTCATGGGATTACAGAACACTGCTTTGAGTGTCTGAACTTTTGTCCCTCACAAAGGATTCTAGAACACTGCTGCTGGGCTCTGAGTGTTTGTCACTCAGAAAGGATTCTAGAACACAGATGTTGGGCTGTGAGTGTTTGTCCTACATATGGGATACCAGAGAACTGCTGCTGGATTAAGAGAGTTTGTCCCTCACTTAGGATTCCAGAACGCTGCTACGGGGTTCTGAATGTTCGTGCCTCACAAAGGATTCCAGAACACTGTTGCTGGGTTCTGAGTGTTTGTCCCTCACAAAGGATTACAGAGCACTGCTGCAGGGTTCTGAGTGTTTGTCACTCACATAGGAGTAAAGAACACTGCTTCAAGTGTCTGAAGGTTTGTCCCATACTAAGGATGGTGGAACACTGCTGCTGAGTTCTGAGTGTTTTCCTTCAGATAGGGTACCAGAACACTGCTACGAGGGTCTGAATGTGGTTCCCTCACAAAGGTCTCCAGAACACTACTACTCAGTTCTGAGTGATTGTCTTTCACATAGGATTCCAGAAAACTGCTACAAGTATCTGAGTTTTTGTTCTCCACAAAGGATTCTAGAACACTGCTGCTGGGTTATATGTGTTTGTCACTCACATCAGCTTCCGGAACATGTCTGCTGAGTTCTGAGTCTTTTTTCCTCACATGGAATTCCATAACACTGTTGCTGGGTTAAGAGCATTTGTCCATAACTTAGTATTCCAGAACACTGCTACAAGTGTCTGAATGTTTGTCCCTCAGGAATGTTTCTAGAACACTTCTGCTGGGTTCTGTGTGTTTGTCACTCACATAGGATTCGATGACACAACTGCTGAGTCCTGAGATTTTGTCCCTGAAGTGGAATTCGCGAACACTGCTGCTGGTTTCAGAGTGTTTGTCCCTCACATAGGATTCCAGAGCACTTCTGCAAGTTTCTGAATGTTTTTCCCTCACAAATGATTCCAGAACAAGTATGCTAGCTTCTGAGTGTTTGTCACTTACATAGAATTCCAGAACACTCCTACAGAGTTCTGTTTGTTCCTCACAAAGGATTACAGAGCACAGCTGCTGGGTTCTGACTGTTTGTCCCTTACATGGGATACCAGAACACTGCTGCTGGGTTCGCACCGTTTGTCCCACACATAGTATTCCAGAATGCAGCTATGAAGGTCCGAAATTTCTTCCCTCACAAATAATTCCAGAACACATCTGCTGGGTTGTGTTTGTCCCTCACAAAGTATTCCAGAGCACCACTGCTTGTTTCTAGTGTTGGTCACTCACACAGGATTCCAGAACACTTCTATGAGTTTCTGAATATTTGTCTCTCACATAGGATTCCAGAACACTGCTGCTGTGTTCTGAGTGTTCGTCTCTCACATAGAATTCCAGAACACTGCTGCTGGATTCTAAGTGTTTGTCCCTCAAATAGGATTCCAGAACAGTGATGATGGGTTCTGAGTGTTTGTCCCTCACAAAGTATTCCAGAACGCTGCTACAGGTTTCTGAGTGTTTGCCCCCGCATAGGATTCAACAACACTACAACAAGGATCTGAATTTTTGTCCATTACAAAGGATTCCAGAACATTGCTGCTGGGTTCTGAGTGTTTGTCCCTCACATAGGATTACAGAACACTGCTTCGAGTGTCTGAACGTTTGTCCTCCACAACGGATTCTAGAACACTGTTGCTGGGCTCTGAGTGTTTGTCCAACATGTGGGATTCCAGAATACTGCTGCTGGGTTAAGAGTGTTTGTCCCTCACTTAGGATTCCAGAACAATGTTACACGGTTCTGAGTCTTTGTCCCTCACGAAGGATTTCAGAACACCACTGCTGGGTTCTGAGTGTTTGTCCCTCACGTAGGATTCCTGAAGGCTGCTTCGAATATCTGGAGGTTTGTTCCTTACATAGAATACTAGAACACTGCTGCTGGTTTCTGAGGGTTTGTCCCTCATATAGGATTCCAGAACACTGCTACTAGGGTGTGAATGTCTGTCCCTTACAAAGGATGGTAGAACACTGCCGCTGAGCTGTGAGTGTTTGTCACTCACATAGGATTCTAGAACACAGCTGCTGGTTTCTGAGATTTTTCGCTCACATGGGATCCAGAGCACTGCTGCTGAATTAATAGTGATTGTCCCTCATATAGGATTCCAGAACATTGCTATAACTGTCTGAATATTTGTCCCTCCCAAAGGTTTCTAGAACATTGCTGCTGGGTTCTGAGTGTTTCTCACTCACATAGGATTTGAGAACATGGCGGCTGGGTCCTGAGATTTTGTCCCTCAAATGGGATTCACAAACACTGCTGCTGGGTTCATAGTGTATGTCCCTCACTTAGGATTCCAGAACACTGCTATGAGGTTTTGAATGTTTGTACCTCACAAAAGATTCCAGAACAATGATGCTAGGCTCTGAGTGTTTGACACTCACAAAGAATTCCAGAACACTGCTACTGCATTCTGTTATTTTCTCCCTCACAAATGATTACAGAGCACTGTTGCTGGGTTCTCAGTGTTTGTCCCTCACATAGGATTCCAGAACACTGCCCCTGGGTTCTGAGGGTTTTTACCTGAAATAGGATTAAAGAACAGTGCTGTTGTGTTCTGAGTGCTTTTCCCACAGATAAGATTCCAGATCACTCTTATGAGTGTCTGAATGTTTTTCCATCACAATGGATTAAAGAACACTGCTGCTGGGTTCTGTTTTTTTGTCCCTCACAAAGGATTCCAGAGAACTGCTGCTGGCTTCTTTGCGTTTGTCCCTCACATAGGATTTAGGAACACTGCCACAAATGTCTGAATGTATGCCCCACATTCGGGATTCCAGAACACAGTGGCTGGGTTCTGCTTGTCCGCTTCATAGGATTCCACAACACTTCTGCTGGGTTCTGAGTGTTTCCCCTTAACATAGGATTCCAGAACACTGCTGCTGGGTTCTGAGTGTTTGTCCCTCTGACAGGATTCCAGAAGACGGCTATGATGATCTGAATGTTTGCCCATCACAAATGATTACAGAATACTGCTGCTGGGTTCTGAGTGTTTGACCCTCACATAGGAGCCCAGAACACTTGTGCTGGGTTCTGAATGTTTTTCACTCACACAGTATTCCAGAAGACTGCTACAAGGTTCTGAATTCTTGTCCCTCATATAAGATTCCAGGAAACTACTATGAGGGTCTTAATATTTGTCTCTCACAAAGTTTTCCAGAACACTGCTGCTGGGTCCTGTGTGTTTTTCCCTCATATAGGATTCCAGAACACTGCTGCGAGGGTCTAAATGTCCCTCACATATTATTCCAGAACACAGCTATGAGGGTCTTAATGTTTGTTGCTCACAAAAGTTCCCAGAACTCTCCTGCTGTGTTCTGAGTATTTGATATTCACATAGGATTCCAGAGCACTGCTGCTGGGTTGTAACTGTTGTCCCTCACATAGGATTGCAGAAAACTGCTACGTCGGTCTGAATGTTTGTCCCTCACAAAGATGGTAGACTCTGCTGCTGGGTTCTGAGTGTTTGTCCCTCACATAAGATTCCAGAACACGGCTGGTTGTTCTGAGTATTTTTCCCTTACATGGGATTCAACAACACTGCTGCTGGGTTCTGAGGATTTGTACCTCACATAGGATTAAAGTACACTGCTGTGAGTGTCTGAATGTTTGTCCCAAACATCGGATTCCAGAACACTGCTATGAGGGTCTGAATGTCTGTCCCTCACATAAGACCCTAGAACTCTGCTACAAGGGTCTGAATGTTTGTCCCTCAGAAAGTATTACAGAACACTGCTACAGGGATATTAGTGTTTATTCCTCACATAGGATTCCAGATCACTATTGCTGGGTTCTCTCTGTTTCACCCTTACGTAGGATTACAGAGCACTGCTGCTGGGTTATAAGTGTCCCTCACATTAGACTCCAGAACACAGCTATGAGGGACTCGGTTTTGTCCCTCAAAAAGTATTCCAGAACACTGCTGCTGCATTCTGAGTATTTGTCCCTCACATAGGAATTAAGAATACTGACATGAGGTTCTGAATGTTTGTGCCAGACAAAGTATTACAGAACTCTGTGGCTGGGTTTTGAGTGTTTGTCCCTCACATAGGATTACAGACCACTGCTTCTGGGTTCTAGTTGGTCGTCCCTCACATAGGACTCCAGAACACTGCTGCTGTGTTCTGAGTGTTTGCCCCTCACATAGAATTCCAGAACACTGCTATGAGGGTCTGAATATTTGTACCTCACCAAGGATTCCTGAACACTGCTCCAAGTGTCTTAATATTTGTCAATCTCTAAGGACTCCAGGACACTTCTGCTGGGTTCTGAGATTTTAACCCTCATAGAGTATTCCAGAACACTGCTATGAGGGTCTGAATATTTGTTTTTCCCAAAGTATTCCAGAACACTGCTGCTGAGTTCTTAGCATTTGTCCTTCACATAGGATTCCAGAACACTGCTGCTGGGTTCTGAATGTTTCACCCTCACATAGGATTACAGAACACTGCTGTTGTGTTCTTAGTTTTAGTCCCACACATATGATGCCAGAATACTTCTGCTGGGTTCTCAGTGTTTGCCCCTCACATAGGATTCCAGAACACTGCTAAGAGGTTTTGAATGTTTTTCCCTCACATAGGATTCCAGAATGCTGTGGCTGGTTTCTGAATGTCTGTCCCTCACATAGGAATCCAGAACACTGCTGCTGGGATTGAGTGACAGTCACATGGGATTCCAGAACACTGCTAGGAGGGTCTGAATATTTGTCCCTCAGATAGGATTCCAGAGAACGCTAAGAGTGTCTGAATGTTTGTCCCTGACAAAGCTTTCCACAACATTGATGCTGGGATATGATTGACCTTCAAATAGGATTACAGAACACAGATATGGGGGTCTGAATGTTTGTCCCTCACATAGGATTCCAGAACACTGCTGCTGGGTTCTGAGTGATTGTCCCTCACAGAGGATTCCAGAACACTACTGCTGCGTTCTGAGTGTTTGCCCCTCATATGGGATTTGAGAACACTGCAACTGGTATCTGAATGTTTGCCCTCATATAGGATTACAGAACACTGCTGATGGGTTCTGAGTGTTTTTCCCTCACACAAGACTCCAGAACACTGCTCCTGTGTTCTGAATGATTGTCCCTCTCAGGGGATTCCAGAACACCGCTACAGGGATCTGAATGTTTATCCCTCACATAGGATTCCAGAACACTGCTGCTGAAATCTGAGTATTTCTCCCTCAGAGATGTGTCCAGAACACTGCTTCAAGGGTCAGAATGTTTGTCCCTCACATAGCATTCCAGAACAGATTTACAAGGTTCTGTATGTTTTTCCCTCACATAGAATTGCTGAACACTGCAGCAGGATTTGGAGTGTTTGTCCCTCCAATAGGATTTCAGAACAGTGCTGCTGGTTCTGAGTGTTTTTCCCTCACATAGGATTCCAGGAAACTGCTGCTGGGTTTTGAGTGTTTGATCATCACATGGATTCCTGAACACAGCTACGACGGTCTGAATATCTGTCTCTCAGAGAGAATTCCTGAACACTGCTGCTGTGTTCTGAGTGTTTGTCCCTCACAAAGGATGGCAGAACACTGCTACACGGGTCTGAATGTTTATCCATCACAAAAGATTCCAGAACAATGCTGCTGGGTTCTGAGTGTTTGACCCTCACATAGGATTCCAGAACACTGCTAAGAGTGTCTGAAAGTTTCTCCCTCACATAGGATTCCAGAACACTGCTGCCGTGTTCTGAGCGTTTGTCCCTCACATGGGATTCCAGAACACTGCTTCTAGCCTCTGAATGTTTGCCCTTCACATAGGATTCAAGGGCACTGTTTCTGGGTTCTGATTGTTTGCCCCTCACATAGGATTACGGCACACTGCTACTGGTTTCTGAATGTTTGTCAATCACGTAGGACCCCAGAACACTGACAAGAGGGTTGGAATGTTTGTCCCTTACAAAGCTTTCCACAATGCTCCTCCTGAGTTTTGAGTTTTTGACCCTCACATAGAATTCCAGAACACTGCCACTAGGGTCTGAATGTCCATCACAAAGGATTCCAGAACAGTGCTGCTGGGTTCTTCGTGTTTGTCCCTCACATAGGATTCCAGAACACTGCAGCTGGGTTCTGAGTGTTTATCCCTCACATAGAATTCCAGAACAATGATGCTGGGTTCTGAGAGTTTGTCCCTCACAAAGAATTCCAAAACACTGCTACAGGGTTCTGAGTGTCTGTTCCTCACATAGGATTCACCAGCACTGCTACAAGGATCTCAACTGTTGTCCAATGCAAAGGATTCCAGAACACTGCTGCTGGGTTAAGAGTGTTTGTCCCTCACATAGGATTCCAGAACACTGCTATGAGTGTCTGAAAGATGTTCCCTCACAAAGGATTCCAGAACACTTCTGCTAGTTTCTATTTGTCCCTCACAAAGGATTCCAGAGCACCACTGCTTTTTTCTGAGTGTTTGTCCCTCACATAGGATTCCAGCAGACTTCTACGAGTGTCTGAATGTTTGTCTTCAGATAGGATTCCGGGAAACAGTTGCTGGGTTCTGAGTTTTTCTCCCTCACATAGGATTCCAGAACACCACTTCTGATTTCTAAGTGTTTGTCCCTCACATTTGATTCCAGAACACTGGTGCTGGTTTCTGAGTGTTTGTCTCTCACATAGAATTCCAGTACACTGCTGCTGGGTTATGAGTGTTTATCCTTCACATAGGATTTCAGAACAATGCTGCTGGGTTGAGTGTTTGTCCCTCACGTAGGATTCTGGAACACTGCTGTTGATTTCTAAGTGTTTGCCCCTCACATTGGATTCCAGAACACTGGTGCTGGGTTCTGAGTGTTTGTCCCTCAATTAGGATTCCACAACACTGCTGCTGGGTTCTGAGTGCTTGTCCCTCACATAGGATTGCGGACCACTGCTTCAAGAGTGTGAATGTTTGTCACTCGCAAATTATTCTAGGACACTGCTGCTGGGTTCTCAGTGTTTGTCACACACATAGGATTCCAGAACATGGCTTCTGGGTTCTTAGTGTTTGTCCCTCAAATGGGATGCCAGAACACTGTTGCTGTGTTCTGAGTGTTTGTCCCCCACATAGGATTCCAGAACACTGCTACAAGGATCTAAAGTTTGTCTATCACAAAAGATTCCAGAACTCTGCTGCTGGGTTCTGAGTGTATGTCCCTCACATAGGGTTACAGAACTCTGCTTTGAGTGTCTGAATGTTTGTCCCTCACAAAAGTTCTAGAACACTGTTGCTGCACTCTGACTGTTTGTCCCTCACATAGGATTCCTGAACACTGCTGCTGGATTCTGACTGTTTGTCCCTCACTTAGGTTCCCAGACCACTGCTGCTGGGTCCTGAGGGTTTGTCTCTCACATAGAATTCCAGAACACTGCTGCTGGGTTCTGAGTGTTTGTCCCTCACATTGGATTCCAGCACAATTGTTCTGAGTTCTGAGAGTTTGTCCCTCACTTAGGATTCTAGAACAGTGCTACTGAGTTCTGAGTGTTTTCCCTCACATATGATTCCAGAACACTGCTACAAGGGTCTGAATGTGTGTCCCACACAAAGGATTCTAGAACACTGCTGCTGGGTTCTGTGTGTTTGTCCCTCACATGGGATTCCAGAGCACTGCTATGACGGTCTGAAAGATTTTCCCTCACAAAGGATTCCAGAACACTTCTGCTAGGTTCTGTTTGTCCCTCACAAAGGATTCCAGAGCACCACTACTTTTTTCTGAGTGTTTGTCCCTCACATAGGATTCCAGCAGACTTCCACGAGTGTCTGAATATTTGTCTTCAGATAGGATTCCAGAAAACAGTTGCTGGGTTCTGAGTTTTTCTCCCTCACATAGGATTCCAGAACACTGCTGCTGATTTCTAAGTTTTTGTCCCTCACATTGGATTCCAGAACACTGGGGCTGGTTTCTGAGTGTTTGTCTCTCACATAGAATTCCAGAATACTGCTGCTGGGTTCTGAATGTTTATCCCTCACATAGGATTCCAGAACAATGCAGCTGGGCTCTGAGTGTTTATCCCTCACATAGGATTCCAGAACAATGCAGCTGGGCTCTGAGTGTTTGTCCCTCACATAGGATTCCAGATCACTGCTTCGAGTGTCTGAATGTTTGTCCCACACAAATTATTCTAGAACACCGTTGCCAGGTTCTCAGTGTTTGTCATACAAATAGGATTCTAGAACATGGCTTCTGGGTTCTGAGTGTTTGTCCCTCATATAGGATTCCAGAATCCTGCTACTAGTGTCTGAGTGTTTTACCCTCACAAAGGATTACAGAGCACTGCTGCTGGGTTCTGAGTGTTTGTCACTCACATAGCATTCCAGAACACTGCTTCCAGTGTCTGAAGGTTTGTCCCTTACAAAGGATGCTAGAACACTGCTGCTGGGTTCAGCGTGTTTGTCCCTCATATTGGATTACAGAACACTGCTTCGAGGGTCTGAATGTGTTTCCCTTACACAGGCTTCCAGAACACTACTGCTGGGTTCTGAGAGTTTGTCCCTCACATAGGATTCCAGAACACTGCTAGGAGTATCTGAATGTTTTTCACACACAAGGATTCTAGAACTGCTGCTGGATTCTGAATATTTGTCACTCACATAGGATTCTAGAACATGGCTGCTGGGTTCTAAGTGTTTTTCCCTCACATGGGATTGCAGCACACTGCTGCTGGGTTAAGAGTGTTTGTCCCTCACATAGGATTCCAGAACACTACTATGAGGTTCTGAATGTTTGTCCCTGACAAAAATTCCAGAATACTGCTGCTGGGTTCTAAGGGTTTGTCCCTTACATAGTTCGCCAGAACACTAATGATGGATTGTTTGTTTGCCCCTCACAAATTATTACAGAGCACTGCTGCTGGTTTTTGAGTGGTTGTCCCTCACATAGGACTTCAGAACAATTCTTTGAATGTCTGAAGGTTTGTCCCACACAAAGTATTCTAGAACACTGCTGCTGGGTTTTGAGGGTTTGTCTCTCACATTGGATTCCAGAACACTGCTGCTGGGTTCTGCGTGCTTGTCCCACACAAAGGATTACAGAGCACTGCTGCTAGATTCAGAGTTTTTGTTTCTCACATAGGATTCCAAAACACTACTTCGAGTGTTTGAAGGTTTGTCCCTCACAAAGGATTCTAGAAAACAGCTGCTGGGTCCTGAGTGTTTGTCCCTCACATAGGATTCAAGGCACTGTGAAAAGGGTCTGAATGTTTGTCTCTCACATAAGATTCTAGAACACTGCTGCTGGGTTCTGTTTGTTTGTCCATCACAATTTATTACAGAGCACATGTTCTGGTTTGCGTGTGATTGTCCCTCACACAGGATTCCAGAATACTGCTTCGAGTTTCTGAAGGTTTGTCTCACACACAGGATTCTAGACCACTGCTTCTGGATTCTGTGTGTTTCTCCCCCACACCGGATACCAGAACACTGCTGGTGGGTTCTGAGTGTTTGTCCCTCAAATAGGATTAAGGAACATGGCTTCAAGGGTCTGAAAGTTTTTTTTTCACAAAGGATTCCAGAACACTTCTGCTGTGTTCTGTTTGTTCCTCACAAAGGATTCTAGAGCAGCACTGCTGGTTTCTGAGTGTTTGTCCCAAACATAGGATTCCAGAACACTTCTATGAGTGTCTGAATATTTATCACTCAGATAGGATTCCAGGACACTGCTTCGGTGTTCTGAGTGTTTGTCCCTCACATAGGATTCCTGAACATTGTTGTTGGGTTCTGACTGTCCCTCACGAAGTTTTCCAGACCAATGCTGCTGGGTTCTGAGGGTTTGTCTCTCACAAGGAATTCCAGAGCACTGCTGCTGGGTTCTGAGTGTCTGTCCCTCTCATAGAATTTCAGAACAATGCAACAGAGTTCTGAGTGTTTGTCCCTCACCTAGGATTCCAGATCACTGCTTCGAGTGTCTGAATGTTTGTCCCTCATGAAGAATTCTAGAACACTGCTGCTGGGCTCTGTTTGTCACTCACATAGGATTTTAGAACACGTATGCGGGGTTCTGACTCTTAGTCCTTCACAAAAGATTCCAGAAAACTGATGCTGGGTTAAGAGTGTTTGTCCTTCATACAGGATTCCAGAACTCTGCTACTAGGTTCTGAATATTTGTCCCTCAAAAAGGATCCAGAACACCGCTGCTGGGTTCTGAGTGTTTATCCCTCACATGGGATTCCAGAACACTGCTGCTGGGTTCTGTTTTTCCCTCACAAAGGATTACAGAGGACTGCTGCTTGGTTCTGAGTGTTTTTCACTCACATAGGATTCCAGAACACTGCTTCAAGTGTCTGAAGGTTTGTCCCTTACAAGGGATGCTGGAACACTGCTGCCGAGTTCTGTGTGTTTGTCCCTCTTATAGGATTACAGAACACTGCCACAAGGTTCTGAATGTGTTTCTCTCACATAAGCTTCCAGAAAACGACTGCTGGGTTCTGAGTGTTTGACCCCCACATAGGATTCCAGTACACTGCTAGGATTATCTGAGTGTTTGTCACTACCAAGGATTCTAGAACACTGCTGCTGGGTTCTGAGTGTTTTTCCCTCACATGAGATTCCAGAACACTACTGCTGATTTAAGAGTGTTTGGCCCTCACATAGGATTCCAGAACACTGCTACGAGGTTCTGAATGTTTGTCCCTGACAAAAGATTCCAGAACACTGCTGCTGGTTTCTGAATGTTTTTCTCTCACATAGTACTCCAGAACACTACTGCTGTATTCTCTTTATTTGTCCCTCACAAATTATTACAGAGCACTGCTGCTCATTTCTGAGTGGTTGTCCCTCACACAGGATACCAGAACAATTCTTCAAATGCCTGAAAGTCTGTCCCTCAGAAATGATTCGAGAATACTGCTGCTGGGTTCTGAGTGTTTGTCTCTCACATGGGATTGCAGAACACTGCTGCTGAGTTCTGCATGTTTGTCCCACACAAAGGATTACAGAGCACTGCTGCTGGTTTCTGAGTGTTTGTCCCTCACATAGGATTCCAGAACACTGTTTTGAGTGTCTGTAGGTTTGTCCATCACAAAGGATTCTAGAAAACTGATTCTGGGTCCTGAGCATTTGTCCTTCACATAGGATTTAAGACATTGCAACGAGGGTATGAATGTTTGTCTCTCACATAGAATTCCAGAACACTGCTGCTGCATTCTCTTTGTTTGTCCCTCACAATATTACAGAGCACAGGTTCTGGTTTCTGCATGGTTGTCCCTCACACAGGATTACAGAACACTGCTTCAAGTGTCTGAAGGTTTGTCTCACACAAAGGATTGTAGAACAGTGTTACTGGGTTGTGAGTGTTTTTCCCACATATGAGATTCCAGAACACTGCTGCTGGGTTCTCAGTGTTTGTCGCACACATAGGATTCCAGAACAATGCAACGAGGGTCTGAAAGTTTTTCCCTCACAAAGAAATCCAGAACATTTCTGTTGGGTTCTGTTTGTCCCTCACAAAGGATTCCAGAGCACCGCTGCTGGTTTCTGAATGTTTCTCCCTCACGTAGTATTCCAGAACACTTCTACGAGTGTCAGAATATTTGCCCCTCACATAGGATTCCAGAATATCGCTGCTGGGTTCAGAGTGTTTGTCCCTCACATAGGATTCCAGAACACTGCAGGTGGGTTCTGAACGTTTGTCTCTCGCCTATAATTCCAAAACACTGCTGCTGATTTCTAAGTGTTTGGCGCTCACATAGGATTCCAAAACAATGATGCTGGGTTCTGAGAGTTTGTCCGTCACCAAGGATTCCAGAACACTGCCACACGGTTCTGAGTGTCTTTTCCTCACAAAGAATTCACCAACACTGCTACAAGGTTATGAATTTTTGTCCAACACAAAGGATTCCAGAACACTACTGTTGGGTTAAGCGTGTTTGTCCCTCACATAGGATTCCAGACAACTGCTACAAGTGTCTGAATGCTTTTCTCTCACAAAAGTTTCTAGAACATTGCTCCTGGGTTCTGAGTGTTTGTCATCACATAAGATTAGATAACATGGCTGCTGGGTCCTGAGATTTTGTTCCTCAAATGGGATTCATGAACACTGCTGTGGGGTTCAGATTGTATGTCCCTCACATAGGATTCCAGAACACTGTTATGAGATTCTGAATGTCCCTCACAAAGGATTCCAGAACAGTGATGCTAGGTTATGAGTGTTTGACTCTCACATAGGATTCCAGAACACTGCTACAGGGTTCTGTTTGCTTGTCCCTCACAAATGATTATAGAGCACTGCTGCTGGAATCCGAGTGTTTGTCCCCCAAATAGGATTCCAGAACACTGCTTCAAATGTCTGAATGTTAGTCCCTCACAAAGTATTCTAGAACACTGCTGCTGGGTTCTGAGTGTTTGACCCTCTCATATTATTCCAGAACTCTGCTATGAGGGTCTGAATGTTTGTCCCTCACATAGGTTAGCAGAACACTACTGCTGATTTCTGAGTGTTTGTCCCACACATAGGATTCCAGAACACTGCTACAAGTGTCTGAATGTTTTTCCCACAGAAAAATTCTATAACACTGCTGCTGGGTTTTGATTGTTTGTCACTCACATAGGATTCCAGAACATGGCTGCTGGGTTCTGAGTGTTTCTCCCTTACATGGGATTCCAGAGCACTGCTCCTGGTTTAAGAGTGTTTGTCCCTCACATAGGATTCCAGAACATTGCTATGAGGTTCTGAATATTTGTCCCTCACTAATGATTCCAGAACACTGTTGCTGGGTGCTCAGCTTTTTTTCCTTCAATTAGGGTTCCAGAACACTGCTGCTATGTTCTGTATTTTGTCCCTGACAAATTATTACAGAGCACAGGTGCTGGTTTCTCAGTGGTTGTCCCTCACACACGATTCCAGAACCCTCCTTTGAGTTTATGAATATTTGTCTGAAACAAAGGTCTCTAGAACACTGCTGCTGGGATTTGAATGTTTGTTACTTACATAGGATTCTAGAACATCGCTGCTGGGTCTGAGTGTTTCTCCCTTACATGGGATTCCAGAGCACTGCTGCTGGTTTAAGTGTGTTTGTCCCTCACATAGGATTTCAGAACACTGCTATGAGGTTGTGAATGTTTGTCCCTCACAAAGGATTCCAGAACACCACTGCTGGGTTCTGAGTGTTTGTCTCTTACATAGGATTCCAGAAAACTGCTGCTGGTTTCTGTTTGCTTGTCCCTCACAAAGGATTACAGAGCACTGCTGCTGGGTTGAGTATTTGTCTCTCACATAGGATTCCAGAACAATGATGCTGGGTTCTGAGAGTTTCTCTCTCACAAAGTATTCCAGAACACTGCTGTTGGTTTAAAGGTGTTTGTCCTTCACACAGGACTCCAGAACACAGCTACAAGGATCTGAATGTTTGTCCATCATAAAGGATTCCAGAACACTGCTTCTGTGTTCTGTTTGTCCCTCACATAGGATTGCAGAGCACTGCTTCGAGTGTCTGATATTTGTCCCTCAAAAAGGATTCTAGAACCCTGCTGCTGGGCTCTGAATGTTTGTCACTCCTATAGGACTCTAGAACATGGCTGCTGGGTTCTGAGTGTGTGCAGGAATCAGGTTTCATGAGGATAGGAATATAGTCTTGTGGGTTATTGTGGATTCTTTGATTGAGAGAATCATACCTCAGACTCCAGTGGTGAGGCTCAGTGAAAAACGGAGGGGCTTTTGACCTCACTGCCTCCCTTCATCCTGGGCCTTGCATGGGCTCTCTGGAAAGAATAGGAACCATGGTAACGGCAAGTCCAATGTGGAGCAATGTTCTCAAACCTCGGACTGGCTACTAATGGGTGCCGATTAGGGTTAGACAGTATCTCCGAAGCTGTCTGTGGCCATGGCACTCCTGAAAAAGGTGTTCAGTAGTGCTGTTGAGGGGCACTGTGGCTTCCCAATGAAAGAAAAGAAGAATCAAGTCTTGCCTGAGAGAATGAGCTATCTTGTTCCATAGTCCAAGTGATGTTCAATGATTCTGGTCAAAGGACCAAAAAGCCTCCTGAAAAGTGCAGCCAATCTCAGGACCCACAATGAGAAAATGACCTACAACATGGAGATCAACCAGCCTACCCAAAGTACTTTTTGCTCCTTGAAATCCCTGGGAGATAAATAATCTGTGGTGACACCCACTGCAGTCCCATCCAGCAACAGCCCAATGAAAGAGCCCCCCCACAATGAGGAGGCCTCGCAGATGAAATGAAACAGAGGCTAGATTACAAGGAAAAGCCAGACATGGATTCCTGCTTCCATCCTACAGGTATCATGCAGGATGATATAAATGAGAGAACCAGAGTTTCATTGTTGGCAGCTGCAAAGGGAATTTACGGTTTTAAAAGTATAAAAAGTGCCAAGTCATTAAAACGTGGCAGTGTTTAGCAGAAAACACTCATGCAATGAATTCACATGAGGGTCCTGCTCTGTGAACTGAAAAATGTTTAGTGTGGAAGTTGTTGAGCTAGACCCAGAAAACCATAGGCTGATGAGTAATATCAAAGTCAAAAAAAGAAAGTCAGGAAAAGAAGTATCAAATCTGGAAACCATATCTCACCAAGCATCAATCCATTCCACTCTTATTTGTCTCCAGGTATAGAAGCCCTCAAATTTGGAGTTTGCCAGGATGGCCCCAACTTGCACTCCAATGTTACTTGCACGTTAGAAGCTCTCACCTGAACATCAAGCCATGGTGTGGACTTCTGTAAATAAGAAAGTGTGGGGATGGGGTTGGAAGAAACTTCCGTGTTTTTTTTCTGCATTTTTTTTTGCAGGTGATGTTGCCAGAATTTATCCAACCATCACAAGATTGTATTCTCACCCCATCTGACCTTAGTGCTGCTCACACTGTATGTCCCGGAATGAAATGTCAAGACAAGGGAGGATTGCTCCCTCTACTTGAAGAATCTGCTAAACTGGAGATCAAATTTTAGGAAAATTCCAGGGGACCAAATTTTAGGAAAATTCCAGGACTGCAAGTGTCTCTCTTTCAGATGGCTGCAGGACAATTAAACACTGGGAGATGTCTGTTTTTTGGTGTGGACTGCTGCTGTTTTTTCTAGAAGAGTAGCTTTTATTTCAGGAAGAGGTGATTTGAACACTGGCAGGTATGGCCCACCTCCCAATTTACTGTGGAGTCATCATCCACAGAAAAATAAAGAAAACAGGCCATGCAGCACAAACACAGACACACACGCTGCCCATCAAAATGTTGAGACACTCAAGAAGAAGAACAAGTGCCTAAGTTCTTTGCCACATAACTTTAAGCAGCATCCACATACAGGAACACACAGACATGCACCCACACAAACACACAAACCACACACACATGCAGATATCAAACACTTGCAACACTCCCACAAAAACACAAAGCCCCAGAGATCCTGAGGTTGCATGGCAGTGGGGCAACTTTCAAAAAGATTCACCCCTACGTTTGGCAGGCCTGAGGAATCCTGACGATCACTTTGAATCCTTAGAGATTTTGCGATTCATTTCTAGAACTGTGTTTGAAGTTTCTTCAGGCTGGCTCACATCTGCCCTCTCCTAAAATCATGGGATTGTTCTGTGGATCCCACAGAGAAGACAGGTGAGAGTCCACCACTCACACACCTCCTGGGAGGTCTCCTTTTCCACCAAGACATAGGGTCTTGAGACTACTCAACACTGACATTCATTGTGATGTTACCCAGCACTTACAATCAGGCCTGGTGCCCTGAGACTAGCAAATGCATATTCATGATGCTGGCTCGGGCTGCTTGCTGTCAGAGCTGTCAGAGCTGCCAGCCTGCTTAAATAGAAGGAAATTATACTAGTAGAGCAGTCTTGTCATCTGGAAAAAGGCTGAATTCAAAAACCCACTGAAAAACCATAAATGTCTCAACCTCAGGTCCCCTTTGAACCGTTCCTGTGGTCATGTCTCACTGGAGAAGGAGGTGTTTCAAGACTGAGTTGTTCACTGGAAACTGCTCTTCTGACCCTATTCTCAAAAGAGGCTGTTTGCAACAATCAAGTCTCATGGAGATTGGAATATATTCTTGTGTGTTGCTGAGGGTTCTTTGGGTGATAAAATCATAGCTGAGACTCCAGAGGTGGGTGTGAGCAAACGAGGGCCAGGCTCTTGTCCTTACTGCCTCCCTTCCTTTTTTGCATCACTGGTGCTCTCTAGGAAAGGCAGGAACCATGACAAAGACAAGAAAAAGGGAGTGCAGAATTCTCACAACCTGGACTGGCCTCTCATGGGTGCACAAGTGGTTTAGACAGTGTCTCAAAGGAGGTCTGCAATGATGGAAATCTGTGGTGAGAGGCAGACCCATCCCTCAACAGACCAATGAAAGAGACCCTCCACAATAAAAAGACCAGAGAGATGAAATAAAACAGAGGCTAGATTACCAGGCAAAAATCAGACAAAGCTGCCTTGTTCTAATCCTGCAGGAATTATGAAGTGTCCGAACACAAGTGGGAGAACAAGTTTCCTTATTGGTGGTTGTAATGCGAATTTACAGTTTTAAAAGTATCAAATGTGCCCAATTATTAAAACATAACAGTGCTTAGAAGGAAACACTCAAGAAGTAGATACCCAGAGGGTCATTAGCAGGGAACTGGGAAACATTTATTGTGGAAGTCATTGAGCCAGACCCAGGAAACCCTAGGCTGACCAGAAACATGGAAGTCAGGAAAAGAAGAGGGAAGTATGGCAGCCACATCTCACCCAGTATCAATCCATTCTATTTCCATTTGGCTCTGGGTTTGAAAGCCCTCAAATCAGGAGTTTGCCAGGATAGCCCCAGTTTGCATGCCAAATGTTCCTTGCACATTGGAGTACTCCCTCCTGAACACTGGGTCATGGGGTGGACTGCTTGTGCAAGTAAGGGAGTGAGTGGATGGTGTTGGAAGCCACTCCTTTGTCCTTGGTCTTTTTTTAATTGCAAGTGAAGTTGTGGGACCCATGCACCCCTCACCAGACTGTATCATTCTCCTATCTGACTTTGTTGCTGCTCACACTCTGTGTCCCAGGATGAAATCCCAAGGTGATGAAGGAGTGCCCCCTCATGACTTGAAATATCAGCTTAGCTGGGAACCAAACTCGAGGTAAATTCAAGGGGCCTTAAGAGGAGGACTACTAGTGTCTCTCCCCTAGTTGGCCACAGGATAATGAAACACTGGTATATATATATATTTTTTTTTTGGTGTGGCGGGCTCCCCTTCTTAATAAGAGTGGATTTTTTGATAAGAGGAGTTGATTTGGAAGCCAGTGTGTCTCAGCCATCCTCTCAATTCACAGCAGATTCATGATCCCCCAAAAAATAAAGAACACAGAACCCTGTAGCCCAGGCAGAGCCACATAGAAAAACCATTGCAAGTTGGGAGACAAAAAAGGAAGCATTGATGTCCATTAGCTGCATTTCTTTAAAGAGATTCCACTTACATGAACACAAACACACAAACACACACACCAACAAACAATGCCATACACACACACACAGATATCCAATACTCGCAACACCCCCAGACACACACAGCCCAGCAGCTCCTGAGGCTGTGTGGTTGTGCTGGAAGCCCCACTTGGAAGAGAGCAACCTAGAGAAACACAGGTGGTTGTACATAGAAATCACAGTGGAGCAACTTCAAAAAGACACCCTACAATGTCTAGGCAGTCTTGAGGATACCTGGAGATCATTTAACATCTTTAAGGATTTCAGGGTTTACTCCTGGGAGAGTGTTAGAGGTTTATTCATGCTGTCTCACATCTGCCCTATCCTACAATCATTGAAATATCCCATGGATCCCACAGAGAAGATAGAGGAGAGTCCACCGCTGACACATCTCCACCCAGGTCTCCTTTTCCACCAAACCAAAGGGACTTGTCACTAGACATCAGTGACATTCATTGTGGCTCTAGCCAGAGCTCACAATCAGATCTGGTCAGCCTGCCTAAGCAGAACAAAAATGTTACAGGCAGAGCAAAGCTTTCACTAGGAAAAAGGCTGCCTGTGAAAACCCACTGCAGAACCCTTAAAGTCTCCATCTCACGGCCTCTTCAGGCTATCTCCGTGGTCTGCTCCCACTGGAAGAGAAGGCATTTTGAAATTGTGATATGGTCACTGGAAACTGCTTTTCTGACTCCACTCCTGAAAGAGGCTGTGTGTAAGAATCAGGTCCCATGGGGATTGAAATACAGTCTTGTTTATTTTTGAGGGCTTTTTGCATTCTGGAATCATACCTGAGACCTCAGAGACTTGTCAGTGAAAAATGGCCTAGCTCTTGAACTCACTGACTCCATTCATTTTGGGCCTTTCAGGGACTCTCTGGAATAAAAAAAAAAAAACATGACAAATACACTCCAAGTTGGAGCAGTGTTCTCACAGCTCGGAATGGCCCCTCACAGGAAGCGATGCAGTTAAGACTGTGCCTCATAGGCCTTCAGTGGCAACAGCAAGCCTGAAAAAAGTATGCAATGTGGTGTTGAGGGACACTGTGGAATCCCCAAGAAAGCAAAGGAACATCAATGCTTGCCTGAGAGAATGAGCTTCCCTGTGCTAGAGTCCACGCAATGTTCATTGATTTCTGTCAGAGGACCCAAAAGCCTACTGCAAAGTGCAAACAACCTCAGTTTATGCAACAAAAGTATGGCCCGCAACCTGGAGTGCGGCCTGCTTACCCAGAGTCCGTTTTGTTCTCTGAAATACCTGGCAGCTAAATAATCACAGATGAGAAGCATTCACATCCAGCAATAGCCCACTGAAAGGGACCATCCACAATCAGGAGGCTATGCAGATGAAATGAAACAGAGGCTTGATTTCCAGGCAAAAACCAGACAAGGCTACCTGATTCTCATCCTACAGGAATAATTCATCCGTCTGATGGAAGTGGGAGAACAAGATATTCCTTATTTGTGGCTGTAAGGAGAATTTACTGTTTTAAAAGTATCACAGCTGCCCCGACATTAAAATATGACAGTGTTAAAAGAAATCATGCAGGCAACACATTGCCATGATAATCATTGTCTGTGTTCAGGGAAATGTTTAGTGTGGAAGTGGGTGAGCTAGACCCAGGAAACCCTAGGCCAACGAGGAACATGGAAGTGAAAAATAAAAGAGGCAAATGTGGAGGCCACATCCCACCAAGCATCAGTGCATTCTACTCCCAATTGGCTATTGGTATAAAAGCCCTCAAATCAGGAGTTTGCCAAGATGGCCCCAACTGGGACTCCAAATGTTCCTTGCATGTTGTAGTATTCCCACCTGAATGCTGGGCTATGGTGTGGACTGCTTGTGCAATTAAGGGAATATGAGGTAGTGCTGGAAGAACTTTCTGTGTTGTTGGTCTTGTGTTTTTTTTTGCAGGTGAATTTCTGGGATCCCATCCACTCCTCATCAGACTGTATTCTCTCCCCTATCTGACATTATTGCTGCTTATACTCTGTTCCAGGATGAAATTCCAAGATGATGGAGAAGTACCCCCTTAGGATGTGAAACACCTGCTCAGCTGTGAATTGAATTTGAGGTAAATTCAAAGGCCCTGCTGACATGACTGCTAGTGTTTCTCCCTGGGTTGGCCATGGGATAAAGAAACACTAGGATATGTCTGTTTGTTAATGTGGTGTGCTCCTCTTCTTTCAGAAGAGTGACATTTTTTTTGAGATGGAGTCTCACTCTGTCACCCAGGCTGGAGTGCAGTGGTGCAATCTCGGCTCACTGCAAGCTCCACCTCCCTGGTTCATGCCATTCTTCTGCCTCAGCCTCTCCATGTAGCTGGGACTACAGGCGCCCACCACCATGCCTGGTTAATTTTTTTGTATTTTGATTAGAGACAGGGTTTCACCGTTGTCTCAATCTCCTGACCTTGTGATCCACCCACCTCAGCCTCCCAAAATGCTGGGATTACAAGCATGAGCCACCGCGCCTGGCCGAGAGTGGCTTTTTTTTATGCAGGGGAGGTGATTTGGATGCCAGCAACTATTGGCTTACCTCTCAATTTACTACAGAATCATGTTACACAGAATTAAAAACCAAGGAGCCCCACAGGCAAAGTAGAGCTGCCCAGACAAACCACAAAATGTTTGGGAGACAAAAAAAAAAAAGAAATGCTGAAATGTGTTAGCCACATCCCTTTAAGCAGACTCCACTTACTGGCACACATACCCACACAACACACACACACACAATTACAAATACAAATGAAGACATAGAACACTTACAGCAGGTGAGAGTGCACTGCCAATGCACTTCCACAGAGGTCTGCTTCTCAGTCAAGCCAAAGGGACTTTTAGCCCAGTCATTAAAAATCTAAACATCTAGAACATGACAGTGTTTAGAAGGAAACAGTCATGCAATGGATTTCCATAAGGGTGGTCCTCAGTGAACTGTGAATTGCTTAATGTGAAAGACATGGAGCCACACCCAGGAAACTGTATGCCGAAGAAGAACATGGAATTCAGGAATAGAAGAGGTAAGTGTGCAGAGCACATCCCATTCAGCATCATTACCTCCCACTCCCATTTCACTAGGAGTATGAAGGCTCTCAAATTGAAAGTTTGCTGGCCTGGCCAGCAAACATTTCAGTCCAAATGTTCCCTGCAGGTTGTAATACCCCCACCTGAACACCGGGACATGATGTGGCCTACTTGTGCAATTAAAGAAATGCAGAGATACAGTTTGAAGCACCTTCTGCATCGTATTTCTTGTAGGATAAGATGGGAAACTTTATTTATCCCTCCAGATTGTATCCTCAACCTAAGAACCCAGAGTCTGATGTCAGCAAAAGATGGCCAGCCTCTTGGCCTCACTGCCTTCCTTCATTCTGGGCCTTGCAGGGGATCTCTGGGAAAGGCAGGAACCATGAAAAAATAAGTGTGGAAATGGCAACCTGAAAAGGCGTTGAGACAGTGACTCAGAGGCCATCTGTGGACATGGCAACCTGAAAAGGGTGTCCAGTAGTGAAGTTGTGTGACATTGTGGATTTCCCAGGAAAGCACAGAAAAATCAAGGCTGGCCTGAGGAATGAGCTGCCTTGTTCTGTAATTTAAGCAATGTTCAATGATTCCTGTCAGAGGACCAAAAACTGTCCTGCAAAGTGGAAACAACTTCAGCTCCCACAATGAGACAATGACCCACAACCTGGAGCACAAGCAGCCTAGCTGAAGTCCCTTTTGCTCTTTGAAATCCCTGGCAGCTGTATAATCTTTGGTGACAGACAGTTCCATCCAGCAACAGACCAATGCAAGAGCCCCTCCAGAATTAGATGGACTTGCAGATGAAATGACACAGAGGCTAGATTACTAGGCAAAAGCCAGACATGGCTGCCTGCTTCTCATACTACAGGAATCATGTGGCCCTCTGGTAGAAGTGGGAGAACAGGAGTTACCTTGTTGGCAGATGTAACAGGATTTTACTGTTTTAAATATATCAAAGTTGCCCAGTCATTACAATGTGAGTGTTTAAAAGGAAACACTCACACAATGGATTCCCCTCACAGTTCTGCTATGTGAACTGGATAATGTTTAGTGTGAAAGTCATTCAGCCAGACCCAGGAAGGGCTTGGACAATGAGAAATATGGAAGTCAAGAAAAGGAGAGGCAATTGTGGAGGCTACCTCCCATCCAGGATCAATCCATTCCACTCCCATTTGGCTTTGGCATGAAAACCCTCAATCAGGAGTTTCCAGGATGGCCACAATTTACACTTCAAATTTTTTTGAAAGTTGAAGTATTGCCACCTGAATACTGGTCCAGGGTCTGGACTGCTTCTGCAAAGAAGGAAATGTGGGGATGGAGTTGGAAGCAACTTCCATGTCATCTGTCTTCATTGTTTTTGCAGGTGAAGCTGCAGGACACCATCAATCCCTCAGGTGATTGTATTCTAACCCTTTTCTGACCTTATACTGTTCACACTCTATGTTCCAGCATGAAATCCCAAGATAGTGGAGGAGTGCGAAATAATCTTTGGGGTGAGACACCTGCTTCATGACGTGAAGCAGCTGCTCAGCTGGAAACCAAACTCGAGGTGAATTCAAGAGGCCCTCTGGATAGGACTGCAAGTGTCTCTCCCTGGGTTGGATACAAGACAATGAAACAGTGGGAGATGTCTGTTTTTTGTTGTGGTATTCCTGTCTTCTTTTGTAATAGTTGCTATTTTTACATGGGGAGGTGTTTTGGATGCTCGCAGGTCTTGGCATGCCTCCAAATTCACTGCAGATTCATGATCCACAGAAAATTAAGCAATACCTAGTGTCACAGGCCAAGCAGAGACATACATACAGGCCACAGAAGGTTTGGGAGACTTAAAGAAAAAAAAGAAGCGCTGAAGGGCATTAGCCACACTTCTTTAAGAAGACTCCACATACAGGCATAGACATACACACACACACACACACACACAGACATACACAAAAACACACAAATCCATGCACACATTCAGACATCCAAGATTCATCACAATCCCTCAGAAACACACAGCTCTAAAGTTTCTGAGGCTGTGTGGTTCTGCAGGAAGCCTCACCTGAGATAGAGCAACCCTGGAGTACAGTGTCAGGCTTTACTTAGAAATCACAATGGGGCACACCTCCACAAAGGCCTTTTTCTCTGCCAAGTTCAACTGACTTGTCTCTAGGCAAAAGTGGCATTTATTGCAATTTTGCCAGAGTTCACAGATCAGGCCTTGTGCCCTGAAGCAATTGCATGCGTATTCACAAAGCTGGCTTTGGGCCAGGCTGACAGACCTGTCATATGGCCTAAGCAGAAGAAAATGGTAAACGCTGAGCCTGTCATTTATCAGGAAAAATGCTGCCTGTGATAACCCACTGTGGGACCCTAAAAATCTTGGCCTTAGGACCCCTTCAAGACATCTCTGTGGTCAGGTTCCACTGGAGAAGAAGCTGTTTTGAGACTCTGAGGTAGTCATTGGAAACCACTCTTCTGACTTCATTCCCAAAAGAGGCTGTGTGCAAGAATCATGTCCCATAGGGATAGCAATATAGTCTGGTTAGTCTTTGAGTGGTCTTTAGATGATGGAATCATACCTGAGACCCCAGAGGCAAGTGTCAGTGGAAGATGGCCATGTCCTTAACCTCATTGCCTCCCTTCATCCTGTGCCTCACAGTCACTCTCTGGTAAAGCCAGGAACACCACCAAAGGCATGTCCAGAGTAGACAGTGTTCTCAAATCTCAAAAAGACATCCTATGGGTTCAGATGAGGTTGAAACAATGTCTCAGATGCCCTCTGTGGCACTTATCATCCTGAAAAGTGTGTCGAGTAATGCTGTCGAGGGACATAGTCAACCCCACATGAAAGGAACAAAAAGTGAAAGCTCACCTAATTGATTTGTGGTGGAGTCCTAGCAACATTCTAAGATTCCTATCAGAGGATGCAAAAGCCTCCTGCAAAGTGCAAACAACCTCAGCCTACACATTGAGACCATGAACCACAACCTGGAGCACAGCAAGCTTATTCAAAGTCACTTTTGCTCCCAGAAATCCCTAGCAGCCAAAAGATCTGTGATGAGAGGCAGCCCCATGAAACAACAACTCAAAGAAGATACATTCCACCGTGAGAAAGGACGTGCAGATGAAATGAAACAGAGCCTAGATTACCATCCAAATGCCAGACACAGCTACCTGCTTTTCATCCTACAGGAATAATGAAGCCCTTTGATAGAAGTGGGAAAATAAGAGTTTCCATGTTCCAATAAGGAACATAGAAATCAGGGACAGAAGAGGCATGTGTGTAGGCCACATCCCACCCAGCATCAGTCTATCCTTCTTCCATTTGGCTCTGGGTTTGAAAGCCATCACATTGAGACTTTGCCAGGATGATGCCAGTTTGTACTCCAAATATTTCCTGAACTTTGGAGTACCCCCAATGAACACTGTGCTATGGTGTGGACTGCTTATGCAATTAAGGGAAATTGTGGATGCAGTTGGAAGCAACCTTTTTGTCATAGGTGTTCACTTTATTGCAAGTAAAGTTGTGGATTGACATCCGCCTGTCAGCAGATTTTCTCATCACCCCATCTGAACTTATTGCAGCTTGCAACTCACACTCTCTAACCCAGAATGAAAACACAAGATGATGCAGGACTGCCCCATCACAATGTGAACCACCTGCTCAGCTGGGAATGGAATTCAATGTAAATTCAAACGTTTCTGTGGACAGAACTGCTAGTGTCTCTCCTTGGGTTGGCTTCAGGACAATGAAGCATTGGGAGATGTCTGTACTTGGAGGTGGCATGCTCCACTTCTCTCTAGAAGAGTGACTTTATTTTGAAAGGGGAAGTGATTTGGAAACTGGCAGGTCTCAGCCAGCCTGGCAATTCACTGCAGATTCATGATCCACAGAAAAATTAAGAACATGGAACCACACAGCCTAAGCAGAGCCACAGACAAGCCACCAAAATGTTGGGAGACTGACAAAAATAAAGAAGCTGCAGTTTCACCATTTTAAGCAGATTCCACTTACAGCCACGCACACACACACACACACACACACAGAGCCACACACACACACACAGACATTGAATACTCCCAACACTCTCAGAAAAACACACAGTTCAGCAGCTTCTGAGCCTGCATGGTTCTGCAGGAAGCCCTGCCTGGGAGAGAGCAACCCCAGGGAACACAGGCAGGCTGTACATACAAATCACAGTTGGGCAAGTTTCAAAAAGATTCACCCCTACAAAGTTATGGCAGGCCTGAAAAATTTTTCAGATCCTTTTGGATCCTTGGGGATTTGGGGGTTTATTCCTGGAGCTCTGCTTGATGTTTCTTCAGGCTGCCTGATGTCTGCCCACTCCAAGGATTATGGGAATATGCTGAGGACTCTAAAGAAAAGACAAGTGAAGCCCGGGGGCGGTGTCTCATGCTTGTAATGCCAGCACTTTGGGAGGCCAAGGCGGGTGGATCACGAGGTCAGGAGATCAAGACCACGGTGAAACCCCATCTCTACTAAAAATACAAAAAATTAGCCGGGCGTGGTGGCGGGCGCCTGTAGTCCCAGCTACTCGGAGAGGCTGAGGCAGGAGAATGGCGTGAATCTGGGAGGCAGAGCTTGCAGTGAGCCGAGATTGCGCCACTGCACTCCAGCCTGGGCGACAGAGCGAGACTCCGTCTCAAAAAAAAAAAAAAAAAAAGAAAGAAAAGACAAGTGAAAATCCATTGCCAATGCACCTCCACAAAGGTCTCCTTCTTTGCCTTGCCCCAGGGACTTGTCACTAGGCAACAATGACATTCATTGTGATGCTTGCCAGAGCTCACAGCTAAGGCCTGGTGCCCTGAAACTAGCACATTCACATTCTCAATGCAGGCTTGAGAGCCTGGCTCTCATCACTTTCACTCTGCCTAAGAAGAGGAAAATAGCACAGGGAGAGTCATGCCTGGTATTGGAATACAGGGTAAATGCAATAATTCATTGCATGACCCAAAAAATCTTGACCTTAAGGCCCGTTTGGGTAGGCTCTGCAGTTGGGTCTTGCTGTAGGAGAAGGCATTTTGTGACTGTGAGGTTGTGGCTGAAAACTACTCTTCTCACTCCATTCCTGAAATAGTCTCTGTGTGAGAATCAGGCCCCATGGGGACTGGAGTATAGTCTGGTAGATCTTTGGGTGATGGAATCATACCTGAGACCACAGAGTCAGGTGTCATTGAAAGATGGCCTACCCTTGACTTCACTGCTTCCCTTCATCCTGGGCCTCATGAGAGCTCTCAGGGAAAGGCAGATAAAAAGACAAAAGCAAGTCCAAGATGGAACAATGTTCTCACACATTGAACTGCTCTCTCAGGAGTGCAGATGTGGTTGATACTGTGTCTTAGAGGCTCTCTGTGGTGATTGGAAGTCAGAGAAGTGTTTCCAGTAGTGCTTCTGATGGGCAATGTGAACCCCCGTGAAAGCAAATGAAAATCAAGGCTTGCCTGAAAGGAAGAGCTGAATTGTGCTGGGGTTGCAGCAACGTTAAAAGATTCCTGTCAGAGGACTGAAAACCATCCTGCAAAGTGCAAACAAACTCAGACCCCACAAGAAGAACACGACCCACACCAGCAGTGTTGCCAGCTTACCCAAAGTCTGTTATGTTCCCTGAAATTTCAGGCAGCCAAAAGATCTATGGTGAGAGGAAGTCTCATCATGCAAGAGCCCAACGAAAGATCCACTCCACAATGTGGAAGGACGTGCAGAGAAACTGAATAGAGCCAAGATTACCAGGCAAATCTAGGCATGGCTGCCTGCTTCTGTTTCTGCAGAAATCATGCAGCTATTAGACAGAAGTGTGAGAAGTGTTTCCTTGTTGGTGGGTATAACCTGAATTTATGCTTTTAAAATTATTGCCGCTTCCCAGTCATTAAAACGTGGCAGTGTTTAGAAGCAAACACTCATACAATGGAATCTTATGAGGGTCTTCCTTCTTGAACTGGGAAACTTTTATTGTGGAAGACTTGGAGTCAGTCCCAGGAGACCCTAGGCCAAAGTGTTGCATTAATGTCAGGAAAAGGATATGCAAGTGTAGAGGCCACATCCCACATAGCATCAATATATCCAAATCCCATTTGGCTTTGGGTATTAAAGCCCTGAAATCAGGAGTTGGTCAGTATGGCCCCAGTTTGCACCCCAAAATATTCCCTGTATGTTGGGGAACTCCCACCTAAATACCTAGCCATGGTGTGGAGAACTTGTGCAATTACAGGAATGTGGGGATGGAGTTGGACACACAGTATGTGTCATCTGATTTCACCTTTTTTTACAGGGGAATGTGCAGGACCATATCACCCCTCGGAAGATTGTATCATCACCCCTATCTGACGTTATTGCTACTCACACTCTCCGTTCTACAATAAAATCCCAAGACAGCAGAGGAGTGGTCCCTCACAATTTAAAGCACCTGCTCACCTGGGAATCGAATTCGAAGTGAAATGAAGGGGCCCCGTGGACAAGACTGCTAGTGTCTCTCCCTGTGTTGGCTGTAGGACAATGAAACACTGTAAGATGTCTATTCTTGAAAGTCATGTGTTCCTCTTCCTTCTTGAAGAGTGACTTTTTTCGCAGGGGAAGATGATTTGGACCCCAGCATGTCTCAGCCAGCCTCCCAATTTACTTTGCATTCATGATCTATAGTAAATTAAAAAAACACAGAGCACCACAGCCTAAGCAGAGCCACACAGACAGCCCACAAAAGGTTGGGAAACTCCAAAAGAATATGTGTTAGCCATATTCCTTTCAGCAGACTCCACCGACAGGCAGACAGACACACACACACACACACAAACACACAATGCTACACACACACCCAGACATCCAACATTTCCGACACTCCCACAGAAGTGCACAGTCTGGCAGCTCTTGAGGCTGCGTTGTGCTGCAGAAAGCCCAACCTGAAAGAGAGAAAGCCCAGTGAATACAGTCATGTTGTACCTAGAAATCACAGTGGGGCAAGTTTCAAAAAGACTCTCCCCTAAAAAGACTAGGCAGACCTGAAGAAAACTGGAGAATCTTTTGGATACTTAGAAATTTCTTGGTTTATTTCGGGGTCTCTGCTTGGCATTTCTTCAGGCTGGCTTACATCTGCCCTTTTCTGGGATTATGAGACTATCACAAACAACCCACAGAGAAGATAGCAAGGGTTCACTGCTGATGGAACTCCACAGAGGTATCTTTCTCCATTAAGCTTTAGGGACTTGTCACTAGGCAATAGTGGCATTCACCGTTATGCTAGCCAGAGCTCATAGCTCATGCCTGGTGCCCTGAAACTAGCACATGCACATTCATGTCACATGTTCAGCTGTCCAGCTGTCACAACTGTCACCCTGCACAAGCAGGGGACACTGGTACAGCCAGCGTCAGCATGGAATCGGGAAAATTGCTGCCTGCGATAGCCAATGGCAGGAACTTAGAAGTCTCAAACTTATGGCCTCTTAGGGCCACCTCCATAATTGGGTCCTGAGGGAAGAGGAGACATTTCAAGACTATGAGGAAGTCGCTGGAATCTGTCTTTTGACTTTATTCTGAAAGAAGCTGTGAGCAAGGATCGGTTTTCATGGGGACTGGAATATTTTTTGGAGGGATTTTGAGGGTTCTTTGGGTAATAAAATCATTCTGGAGACCCTAGAAGTGGGTATCAGTGAAAAATGGCCACTGCCTCCCTTCATTCTGGGCCTCACAGGAGCTATCTGGAAGTAACAGAAACCACTACCAAACCAAGCCCAAAGTGTAGCAGTGTTCTCACACGTTGAACAAGGCTCTCATGGGTGAAGAAGAGATTGAGACAGTGTCAAGAGTCCATGTTTGGTGAATGCAAACCTGAAAAAGGTGGAAAGAAGTGTTTCTCTTTTTCTCTAATTCTGTGGTGAAGCAATGTCGACCCCTCATTAAAGCAAAGAAAAATTAAAACTCGCCTATGAGAAAGAGCTGACTTGTTCTGGAGTCCCAGGAACATTCAGAGATTCCTGTCAGAGAACCCAAAACTTCCCGCAAAGTGCGAAAAAAACTAAGTCCTCAAAACAGGACCACAATTAACAACCTGGATGACAGTCAGGCTATTTGTGGCGAGACTCAATCCCATCCAGCAAGAGCCCAACAAAAGATGCCCTTCACAATGAGACTCTGGCACTTCACAGCCCACCTCCCAATTCACTGTGGATTCATGATCCACAGAAAAATAAAGAACATGGAGCCCTACAGCCCAAGCAGACCCACACAAACAAGACACAAAGTAGTTGGGAGACTAAAAAACAAAAAGAAAGGCTGAAGTGTGTTAGCCACATTCCTTTAAGCAGACTTCACTTATAGGCACACACACACAGAAACATACACACACAATGCCATATACAGGAAGACACACAACACTCTCAACAATAGCACAGAAACACACAGCCCAGCAGCTCCTGAGGCTGGACGGTTCTCCAGAAAGCTTCCCCTAAAAGAGAGCAAACCTGTGGAACACAGGTGGGCTGTACCTAGTAATCACAGTGGGCAAGTTTCAAAAATACTCACCTCTAAAAGGTATAGGGCAGCCTGAAGAATCCTGCAGATCCCTTTGTATTCTTAAATATTTTGTGAATATTTCTGGGGTTCTGCTTGACATAACTTCAGGCTAGCCCACATCTTCCTTCTTTTAGGATCGTGGGACTTTCCTGTGGATCCCACAGAGACGACAGGTAAGAGTCCCTTGCCAACACACCTCCACGGAGGTCACCTTTTCAGGGCCTTGTTTTGAGCCAACAGTGACATTCCTTGTGATGCTAACCAGTGCTCACAGTCAGTCCTGGTGCCTGGAGACTAGTGCATGAACATTTGTGAGGCAGGCTTGGGCTCTGCCTGTCAAATCTGACAGCCTGCATAATCAGACAAATATGGGAGAGGCAGAGATGGCCTGGTATTGGGGAAAAGGCTGTCTGTGAAAACTCACTGAGGGACTCTAAAAGTCTTAACCTCAGGGCCCCTTTGGGCCATCTCCATGTTCAGGTCCCAAGGCAGGAGGAGGTGTTTCAAGACTGTGAGGTCGTCATTGGAATGTGCTCTTTTGACTGCATTCCCAAAAGATTCTGTGGTGACAGGAAGTCCCATTCAGCAACAGCCCAATGAAAGAGCCCCTCCACAATGAGAATACCATGCAGATGAAATTAATCAGAGGCTAGAATACCAGGCAAAAGCCAGACATGGCTGCCTGCTTGATATTCTACAGGAATCATGCAGCTTTCTGATAGAAGTGGGAGAACAAGTGTTTCCTTGTTGGCAGCTGAAATGAAAACTTGTGGTTTTAAAAGTATCAAAGCTGTCCTGTCATTAAAACATGACAATGTTTCGAAGAAGGCACTAATGCTATGGATTCCCATGAGGGTAGTTCTCCGTGAACTGGGAAACGTTTAGTGTGGCAATCGTTCAGTCAGACCCAGGAAACCCTAGGCCAAAGAGGAACATGGAAGTCAGGAATAGAAGAGGCAAGTGTGGTGGCCACATCCCACCCAGCATCAATCCATTCAACTTCCTTTTGGCTGAAGTTATGAAAGCCCTCAAATCAGGAGTTTGCCAAGATGGCCCCAATTTGCATTCAAATTGTTCCTGGCTCATTGGATTACCCAGAGTTCTACAATGGGCCATGTGGTGGATGGCTTGTGCAATTTAGGGAATGTGGAGATGAAAGTGGAAGCAACTTGTGTGACATTATTTTTCAGGTGATGTTGTGGGACCCCATCCAACCCCCATGAGCTTGTATCTTCACCTCTGTGTGACCTCATTAGTGATCACACGCTATGTCCCAGGATGTAATACCAAGATGTTGGAGAAGTGTCCCATCATGACTTGAAGTACCTGCTTGGCTGGGAATCGAATTCCATGTAAATTCAACAGGCCTGGCAGACAGGACTACTAGTGTCTCTCCCTGTGTTTGTGGCAGGACAATGAAACACTCAAGATGTCGGTTTTTGGTTTGGTGTGTTCCATTTCTTTGTGGAATAGATTTTATTTATTTATTATTTATTTACTTTTTTTGGCAGGCAAAGCTGATTTGGATGCCAGTGGGTCTTGGCCCAACTCCCAATTCACTGACATTCATGATTGACAGAAAATTCAGGAACATGAACCCCCACAGCTGAATTAGAGCCACACAGACAGGCCACCAAAAGGCTTTGAGACTCAAACTAAAAGTAGCACTGAAGTGCATTAGCCACATTCCTTTAAGCAAACTCCATTTACACACACACACACACACACACAAGCACACAATGCCACACACACGCAGACATCCAACATTAGCAACACTCCCACAGAAAAACACAGCCCCACCGCCCCTGAGGATGCATTGTTCTACAGGAAGATCCAGCTTGGAGAGAGCAACCCAGGGTAAGAAATGCGGGCTGTACCTAGACATCACAGTGGGACAAGTTTCAGAAAGACTTGCCCCTACAACGACTAGGCAGGCCTGAGGAATCCTGCAGATCCTTTTGGATTCTTAGCAATTTTGCAGTTAGTTCCTGGGGCTCTGCTTGATATTCCTTTAAGCTGGCTCAAGTTGGCCCTCTCCTAGCATCGTGGGACTATCCCATGGATCATACAGAGAAGACAAGCAAGTGTCCAGCATTGACACATCTCCAAGAAAGTATTCTTTTCCTCCAAGCCACAGGGACTCATCACTAGGCAATGGTGAAATTAACTTCGATGCTAGGCAGAGCTCACAATCAGAGGCAGGCTCTGGCACAAAGCTGTCAAAGTTGTCATCCTCCCTAAGTAGAGGAAAATGCTACTGACAGAGCTGGCCTGGCTTCAGGAAAAAGACCGCCTGTGGAAGTCCACTATGGGAACATAAAATCTCTACCTCAGGGCCCTTTCAGGCCATCCCTGGTGTTGAGTCCCACTGGAGGAGGAGTTTTGAGACTGTGAGGTGGTTTCTGGAAACTGCACTTCTGACTCCATTCTCAAGAGTGGCTGTGTGGACAAAGAGGCTGTGTGGTATGTTGTTGAGGGTTCTTTTGTTGACGGAATCATACTTGGGATCCCAGAGTTGGGTGTCAGTGAAAGATGGATAGGCTGTTGTCCTCACTGACTCCCTTCATCATGGGCCTCACAGAGGCTCTCTGGAAAAGGCAGGAACCACAACAAAGGCAAGTCCAAGGTAGAGTAGTTATCTCACAGCTCATATTGGTCTCACAAGTGCTGATGAGGATGAGAGAGTGTCTCAGAAGCCGTCTGAGGTGATGGCAAGCCTGAAAAGTGCCCAGTAGTGCTGTTGAGGGGCACCATGGATTCCCCATGAAAACAAATAAAAGTCAAGGCTCACTTGAGAGAACAAGCTGACTTTTGCTGGAGTTCAAACAATGTTCAATGATTCCTGTCAGAAGACCCAAATGCCTTCTCCAAAGTGCAAACAACCTCAGCTCCCAAAAGGACAGAACGACCCACAACCTGGAGCACACCCAGTTTACTCTAAGTCCCGTTTGCTCTCTAAAATCCCTGGCAGCTAAATAATCTGTGGTGAGAGGAAGTCACATCGAGAAATAGCCAAATCAAAAGCCCATCCTCAATGAGAATGCCATGCAGATAAATGAAACAGAGTCTAGATTACCAGGAAAGAGCCAAACACCACTGCTTGCTTTTCTTCCTACAAAAATCATGCAGCCCTCCTATAGAAGTGGCAGAACAAGATGATTCTTCTTCCAACAGTAATGGGAATTTACAGTTTTAAAGGCATCAAAGCGTCTCAGTCATTAAAAGGTGACAATGCTTAGAAGGAAACACTCATGCACTGGATTCCCATGCAAGTCGTTCTCCATGGACAGGGAAAGGTTTAGTATGGAAGTCATTAAGCCAGACCCAGGAAACCATATGCTGATGAGGAACATGGAAGCCAGAAAAAGAGAGGCAAGTGTGGAGGCCACATCTCACCCAGCATCAATCCATCCCCCTCACATTTGTCTTAGGCCTTGAAAGCCCTCAAATCAGGAATTTTCCATGATGGCCCCAATTTGCACTCCAAATATCCTTTGCAAGTTCAAATACCCCCACCTTGACATGGGGCCATGGTGTGGACTTCTTATGCAATTAAGGCAATGCAGTAATGGTTTTGGAAGCACCTTCTATGCCATCTGTCTTTATTTTCCTTTGCAGGTGTTTGGAGTGCTTCTCTACTTTCTAGAAGAGTGGCTTTTTTTTTAAGGGACAGGTAATTTGGACACCTAGAGGTCCCAGCCCTTTTCCCAATTAACTGCAGATTCATGATACAAGAAAAAGTAAAGAATATGGAACTCCACAGCCCTAGCAGAGCCACACACACAGGCCACCAAAATGTCTGCAGACACAAAAATAAGAAGCGCTGAACACTGTTAGCCACATTCCTTTAAGCAGACTCTACTTACAGGCACACACCGACACACATCCATGCACACAAACACACACAAGCAGACATCCAACACTCACAACACCCCCACAGAAACACACATTGTGGCAGCTCCTGAGGCAGTGTGGTTCTGCAGGTAGCCCTATCTGGGAGAGGGCAACCCAGGAGAACCCAGGCAGGATGTACCAAGATACCACACTGGGGCAAGATTCAGAGACACCCTAAAACATGTAGGCCTCAGTGGTGATTCTTGCAGATCCTTTTGGATCCTTAGGGATTTTTCAATTTATTCCTGTGGCTGGATAATAGCTTTGGCTTCTTTCCATGTAATGCTGTGTCTGCGTTTGAGGCCAGACGCATTAACATGGGTTAAATTGCAAAAGTGTCTAGCCTTAGATATTGCAGTAGCGACTAGGCGGTCAGCCATTTGATTCCCTTCCCACAGTCTCAAAGGTCCTGGAAGAGGTGTATGAACTCTAATGTTAGTGATGTAAAATGGGTACATTCTACTCCTAACTGCTGTTTGCAATTGGGTAAATAATGTCATCAGTTGTTCATCTGTATGAAATCATGACAGAATTTTCAATTAACTGTGTGTAGTGAACCACATATGAAGAATAAGAAATCACATTACTAGACATATCAAAAGCAATCAATACGTCAATTATTGCTACAAGCTCCACTTTTTGAGCTGAAGTATACGACATCTCGAAAATTTTAATTTTCGAGCCAGAATAAGATTTACCATCACTAGGCCCATCTGTAAAACAGTGAAAACACTTAGCAGACTGCAGGTTGTTTACTGCAGGAATTGTAAATGGAAACCATTCACAGTCTTGCTCAGCTAAAGGGATAGTAAAGAAACAGTCTTTTAAGTCTATGACTATTAAAGGCCACTTTTTTTGAATTATAGCAAGAGAAGGCAATCCTGGGTGTAATGCTCCCATAGGTTGGATAACTGAATTGATGGCTCTTTAGTCAGTTAACATTCTCCATTTACCTGATTTTTTCTTAATGACAAAAACTGGAGAATTCCAAAGAGGAAATGTTGGAGCTATGGGCCCATTTTTTAATTGTTCACTTACTCATGTCTCTAAAGCCTCCAGTTTCTCTTTACTTAGTGGCCATTGTTCTACCCACATTGGCTTATCTGTTAAGCATTTTAAAGATATAGGTTCTGGAGGCTTAACAAAGGCTGCAATCAAAAATTATTTCCTAATCTTTGATGGGAACTTTGTTTTTCCACTTGAAGTGGTTCTTTCGAAACTTGCAATTTTTTTTTCTAGTTCCATACCAGGGACATACCCCATTTCATGCATTGTGTGTTGACACTGAGGACTATATAATTCTTCTGGAATTACAACTTGTGCCCTATCATTGTAATAAACCTCTTCCCCATAAATTTATAGGTACAGAAGTTATAATTATTTAAGTATTCCCAGGTCGTCCTTCAGGCCCCTCACAATGCAAAACATAAATACTTTGATATACTTCAATGACTTTACTGACTACAACTATGCTAAATTAAGGGGGTTGAATTGGCCACATGGACGGCCAGTGCTGTGGGGAAGTGATTGAAATGTCTGCTCCTTTATCTACCACACCACCAAATTTATTTCCTTCAATGGTTATTTCACAAGTAAGGAGGTTTATCAGTAATTTGATTTACCCAATAAGCAGTTTTGCCTTGTTTATTTGTGCTTCCAAATTCTCCTGTTCATTTAATTTCACTTTTTCCCATTCCCACATATCGCACAATCAGGAGTTGAGCTATTCACTCTCCTGGCTCTGCTTTCCAGGGAACAGAAGTGCTGTTGGGACCTTTTGCAGGGGTTCCCCAGGCAGAAGGCTCACAGCTTTTATGTAGCACAAATCTACCATGGCACTACCGGCTTTAGTGGGGGACAGAACTTTTACAGATGTGAGGGAATGGCCTGAGCTGGAAATGCACCAGTGCAGAATGGGACCCAAGACAGACCCCCATGGCATTTCCCAAAATCGGATTCCCTTCTTTATCAAACTTAGAGTGACACTGACTAGCCCAATGTTTTCCTTTCTTTATATTTTGGATATATTTCAGGATAAGCAGTTTTCCTTTTTCCCCTCTCTGGTGGCCTGACTCGCTGATTTTTTCTACATTCTTTTTTAGTATGACCATGCTTCCCACAGTTAAAACAAACTCCAGGAAATAGAGTATTTTCCTTATCCACTTTCATTCCAGCCATTGCCTGTGACAACAAGGTAGTTTTATGTAGATTACCTCTGAAGCCATCACAGGACTTGATATAATCAACTAAATGTGCTTTATCTCTGACAGTTCACAGAGCAGCCTGGCAATCAGGATTCACATTGTCAAAAGCTAATAACTGCAACAGTATATCCTGAGTAGCGGAATCTGCAATCATCTTTTTAAGTGGCTCCTGTAACTGAGCTATAAAATCAACACATGGTTCCCTTGGTCACTGTTTTATAGCACAAAAGGAAGGGTACTGTTCTCCAGCTGAAGTGATTTTTTCCCAAGTTCTAATTCACACTCCTCTAAGCTGTTCTATGGCATCATCTTGCATGACCAGTTGTGCATCTAAACAAGCGCAGCCACCAACACCCAAAAGTTGGCCTGCAGTTATACTAATTTGAGATTTGGTCTGAGCATTTCCAGCAGCCTGAATGGAAGCTTCATCTGCCCACCCAGTTTTGAATTGTAAGTTTCAGGAGTTAAACAAGTTTGACTAAGAGCAACCCAGTCATTAGGAATCATCTGACTGGAAACAGTAACATTCTTTTACAGTCCCATTACAAAAGGAGAACCTGGTCCATACTGACTTATTGCTTGTTTAAATTCTTTGAATAATTTAAAAAGAAAAGGCTCAAATGTAGCTGTAATATTTCCCTGCTGATCTTGGGGGTGTATTCTAACAGGGAACTGCCAAGCCCTTAAATCCCCTTCTTGTCTAGCTTGCTGAATTCCTGCCTGAATAGAACTAAAAACAGTCACTCAAGACACTGCTTGAACAGTCACTGGGGTAACTACTTTTTGCCCAGTATCCTCTGGAAAAGAAAGATCTGGGGGGTCATTTTCTTTAAAATAATAATGAGGGGGTGCAGAAGAGTAAGGATGAACCTTTTCTTCCTTTGCCGCTTTAGCTTTGGATGGCAAATAAACATGCTCTATAACCTGTTCTGCTACTTCACTATACTCTTTTTTTTCCTCCTCATCAGTGTGAAAAAGTTTCAAGGTGGAATGAATGAGACTCCATACCAGTCCCATTGTTACACTGAGGCTTCTGAGCTCCCCTTCTTACACACCATGGGGATTGCTTTAAGAGTACTTGGGGGTCTTCCAGCTAGTTTTCCATTCCAACCATCACTTTGGCAACCCTTCAACCTGGATTCAAGCCCCATGAATAGACACCACTTGCCGAGACAGGCTTGGTCAGGGAGACCCTAACCCATCAGTGCTAGGGAAATTAAAGACACGCACATAAATATAGAGATGTGAAGTGGGAAATCAGGGGTCTCACAGTCTTCACAGCTGAGAGTTCCAAACAGATTTACCCACGTATTTATTAGCAACAAGCCAGTCATTAGCATTGTTTCTATAGATATTAAATTAACTACAAGTACCCCTTATGGTAAATGAAGGGATGGGCCAAATTAAAGGCATAGATCAGGCTAGTTAACGGCAGCAGGAACATACCCTTAAGACACAGATCATTTATGCTGTTGTTTGTGGCTTAAGAATGCCTTTATGTGGTGTTACACCCTGGGTGGGCCAGGTATTCCTTGCCCTCATTCCCGTAAACCCACAACCTTCCAGCTTGGGCATTAGGGCCATTATGAACATGTTATAGTGCTGCAGAGATTTTGTTTATGGCCAGTATTGGGGACAGCTTATGGCCAGATAGTAGAGGACTTGCTCCCAACCTAACATGGAAGTCAGGAAAAGAAGAGGCAAATATGGAGGCCTCATCCCACCAAACAGGCATCCATTCCAGTCCCATTTTGCTTCAGATATGAAAGCCCTCAATTCAGGAGTTTACGAGAATGGCCCCAATTTGCACTCCAAATGTTCCTTGCTTGTTGGAGTACTGCCACTTGAACACTAAGACATAATTTGGACTGCTTATGCAATTAAGAGAATGTGGGGATGGAGCTGGAAGCATGTTCTTTGTTATCTGTCTTTATTTTTATTGCAACTGAAGGTGTATGAACCCATGCACTTCTCACCAGATTGTGTCCTCACCCGTATTTGGCTTTACTGCTGCTTACACTGTATGTCCCAAGATAAAATCACAGGATGATCGAGGAGTCTCCCCTCATGACATGAAGCACTTGCTTGACTGGAAACCAAATTTGAGGTAAATTCAAGGGACCCTGTTTACAGGACTTCTAGAGTCTCTCCATAGGTTGGTCACAGGATTATGAAACACAGGGAGATGTCTGTTATTTGGTATGGTGTGCTCCTGCTCCTCTTCTTTCTAGAAGAGTTGGTTTCTCTCTCTCTCTCTCTGCAGGAGGAGATGTTTTGGACACCAGTGGGTCTTGTCCCACCTCCGAATTCACTGTGGATTCATAATCCACAGAAAAATAAAGAACAAGGAGATCTGCAGCCCAAGGACAGCCACATAGACAGGCCATCAAAAGGCTGCAAGACTCAAAAAAAGAGTAGCTAAAATGTGGTAGCCACATTTCTTTAAGCAGACTCCACTTACAGGAACACACACAGGCACCCACACACACACACAATGCCAGAAAAACACAGACATACAACACTTGCAACACTCCTACTGAAACACACAACACAGCAGCTTCTGAGGCTGCAGGGTTCTGCAGAAAGCCCCACCTGGGAGAGAGCAGCCCCAGGAATCACAGGCAGGCTATAAATATAAATCACAGTGGGGTGAGTTTCAAAAAAAAAAACTCACACATACAATGTTTTGGCAGGCTTGAGAAATCCTACTTTGGATCTTTGGTATTTAGTGGTTTATTCCTTGGGCTCTGCTAGATGGCTTTTCAGGGTGGCTCACATCTGCCCTCTCCTAAGATCCTGTAATATCCCATGGATCCCATGGAGAAGACAGAGGAAAGCTCACAGCTAAGGCAGCACCAAGGATGACTCCTTTTCTGCCAAGCCACTGAGACTTGTATCTATTCAATGTTGACATTCATTGTGGTGCTAGCCAGAGCTCACAATCAGGTCTGGTGACCTAAAACTAGTGCATGCACATTTGTGAGTCAGGCTCATGCACTTGGCTGTCAGAGCTGTCAGCTTGTTTAAGCAGACAAAAATGGTACAGCCAGAGCCATCCTGGTGTTGAGAACAATCGGCCTGTGAAAACCCACTCTGAGATTCTAAAAGTCTCAACATCAGCATCACTTTGGGCCATCGCTATAGTCATATCCTAATAGAAGAGAATGCATTTTATGACTGTGAGGTGGTCACTGGTAGATGATTTTCTGACTCCATTCCTGAAAAAGGCTGTGTGCAAGAATCAGTACCCACGAGGATTGGAGTATAATCTGGCGTGTTGTTCAGGGTTCTTTGGGTGATAGAATCATACCTGAGAATCCAGAAGGAGGTATCAGTGAAAGATGACTGGGCTCTTGATCTCACTTCTTCCCCTCATCCTGGGCCTCTCAGGGGCTCTGTAGGAAAGGGAGGAATCACAACAAAGGCAAGTACAATGAGGAGCAGTGTTCTCACACCTCGGTTTAGCCATTCATATGTGCAGATGAGATTGAGTCAGTGTCTCAGAAGCTGTCAGTGGTGATGGCCAGCCTGAAAACTGTTTCCAGTAGTGCAGTTGAGGGGCACTCTGGATTTCCTATAAAAGCAAAGAAAAACCAAGATTCATGAAAGAACGAGCTGCCTTGTGCTAGTGTCCTAGAAATGTTGAATGATTCCTGTCAGATGACCCAAAAGCCCACTGCAAAATGCAAATAACCTCAGCCCTGACAATGGGGCAACCACCCACATGCTGGAGCGCAGAGAGCCTATCCAAAGTTTCTTTTGCTCTCTGAAATCCCTGATAGCCAAATAATCTGTGGTGAGAGGCAGCACCATATACCAACAGCCCAATGAAAGAGCCCTCCACAATGAGAAAGCTGTGCAGATGATATGAAACAGAGGCTAGATTACCAGGCCAAAGCCAGACATGGCTGTTTGCTTCTCATCCTACAGGAATCATGCAGCACTCTGACAGAAGTGGGAGAATGAGAGATCCTTGTTGGTGGCTGTAATGGGAATTTATGGTTTAAAAGTATCAAAGCTGCCCAGTTATTAAAATGTGGCAATGTTTAGAAGGAAACACTCACACAATGGAAATTCCCATGAGGTTCATTCTCTGTGAACTGGAAAATGTTTTGTGGAAGTCATTGAACCAGACCCAAGATACCCTAGGCAAATAAGGAACATGGAAGTTAGGGAAAGAAGAGGCTACTGTAGAAGCCACATCCCATCCGGCATCAATACATTCCACTCACATTTGGCTCCATGTTTGAAAGCCCTCAAATCAGGAGTTTGTTAGGATGACCCCAATTTGAACTCCAAATATGCTTTGCACGTTGGAGTCCTCCCACCTGAACACTGGGCCATGGTGTGGACTGCTTGCGAAATTAAGCTGAGAAGATCTCTCTTACTGTCTCCTGTCTCTGAAGAGTAGGGGGAACTAGAAGGTGAAAAACAACAGAAATGAAATCAGTGGCATGGCAAGACTAGCGGGCACCACTGATGAAAAGGCCTGAGGTTAAAAGATTAATATCCCACTCTAACTATGACGCTATCACATAGAACTCTTACCTATATAAGCTCTTAAAAGGACCAAGTATTCTTTTCTCAGGGAGCTTTGTTCTTTATTTGCAGCCCAATAAAGTTATTTCCTTCTTTAATTCAGTGTCTGAGGTGTTTGTTTGCTGCTTATCCTGCTACATTTCTTGGTTCCCTGACTGGGAAGTGATGTGATTAATGTAGGGTCGAGGCAGCTCCTCAGGCAGCTTTAGCCTGCCTTATGACATATCCCTGCGGGGAACTCTGGCCAGCTTGAACAATGGAGATCCTGATAGCCCTCCCTGGTAGGCATTTGCCTTGGTGGAATGCTTCATCAGAGCGGTGCATGGCAGGTCCCCGTGGAAGATCAATGCAGTGGCCGAACATTGGGAAAGAACTGGTGCTTGGAGTCCAGACACCTAGAATACGGTAGTGCTGGTCCTGGGAAATTGCCTACTTCATGGGAGTGGAAACATGGCCTGATTGCCCACACTGTGCTTTTATCAGCACTTTGATATTCATTTTAATTTGGCTTGACTTGTTTGCAATCGGTACTTTGGTCTCAGTATTGATTTTGATTTGCCTTGACTTGCTTGCAAAATGAAAGTGAAAGTGAATGAGTGCTTGAGTTTGAGACCAGCGAGATGAGTGAGTGACCTCTGTACCCTTTCCTTCTTGTGGGGTGAGTGTTGTTTTGACTCAAGAGGAAGATGGGTACAACGCAAATTAAGTCCACTCCATTAGGAACTATGTTGGAAAATTTCAAGACAATACTTTTTGTTCATGATGACTGTGGCGCAAGATAGTTTTAAGTATGTTTTTAGTATTTTTATATTTTAGAAAAATATTTTCTAAGACCGGTTTTATGACTCATTTTTGTAGTAATATTCAATTTACTGTACCTTCTTGGTGGTTAGAAGAAGGCTAGAAGATGAATTCAGGCACTGTCTTCCAATAAAGCTACTATGGCTTATTCCCTTTCACAAGCCATAAAATTATAATTACATCTGTGATTTCTGAAATAATGGTGCTAATTCAGAGAAATGTAAAGTACAAGTGAGATTCTCTGGTGTAATTGGCATTCCAACTTTTTGTTTATTGTTTAGTGTTGCATTTGAATATGTCTGCTACTATAAATACATTTTTGAAAATTAGATGTGGGTTGGCCATCAGGAGGAAACCTAGATAGGTCTTTTGCTTCAAAGTTGTGGCACAAGGTAGCTGGTAAGCTAGGATACCCAGACAAGTTTCTGTACATAGGCATTTTGTTACAGCTGGTTTTAGATCCCTCCCACAGTGGTTAACAGGACAGACAGTAGAAGTACTGGTAGCAAAGGGACAGACAGCCAAGGAAGAATACCACTCCACCTGTAGAGGGGAATATGCTCTTAAAATCTGGACCCAACATAAGAGGATTCATGGCAAGAAGTGGCAATAGCGATCCCCCTTTTTCACCAAAAAGGAAGGCCTCCTACTTCTGCGCACATTGTGCCCGAGTTTCCATAAGATCTACATACCCTAGGCCACCCACAGTGAAAAGAAAAGATGTGAGACCTCAAGATAAACCCCTCCCTTTGCAGCCCATTTGAGGCCTATAACTGGGATAAAAATGCCCCTGAGAGCGCAATGGTATACTGGGGTATAAGAGGAAGGGCATATGGTGGAAATATGTGCCTTTGTGCACCAACTCTTCATCTCTGCTGATCTCCTCAATTGAAAAAGCAATACCATATGCTGTACCAAAGAGCCTGAAGCTGTAATTAATTTGCTCCAAAGTATTATCCAGACCCACAACCCCACCAGGGTTGATAGACACCAGTTGCTTTTGTACCTCTTTAACACTGATTAAAATAGGAAAGTGTTTCAAGCAGCAACTAAGTGGATAGAAGAACATATTACAGCTGATTACAAAAACCCCCAATAGTATGTGAGGCTCCAAATACTAGGAACAGGCCCCCAGTGGGACCCAAATGAAAGACAAGATATTCAAAGCCTAAACCATTATAGGGAAGCCCTTCTGAAAGGGTGAGAGAAGGGTGCTTAGAATGATACAAATGTTCAACGAGAGACTATGTGAGGCCTATCATATGTATACTCCCTTTGGTCCTGATATTCCTGAAAATCAGCAAATGATGAACATGGCTTTGATTAGTAAATGTATGGAAGACATTAGAAGAAAATTCCAGAAACAGACTTGTTTTGAAATCATGAACGCTTCACAGTTATTGGAGATAGCCAACCACGTGTTTGTAAATAAAGATGCAGTAAGTCTCAGAGAGAACCACAGAGAGAGCAATCACAAGCTTGGCAAAGTGCTGATCTGCTAGCTGCAGTTATTAGAGGGGTCCATCCCAGTGGGTAAGAGAAGGGGGAGCCCAGAAAAAACATTCAGTCTTACCGTCCACACTTGCCACATAAGCAGTGTGCTTACTGTAAGGAAACAGGACATTCGAAGGACAAGTGTCCCCAGTTGAAAGCGAATCAACATGACTCTGAGTAGGAGGCATCAGACGAAGATGAAGGGGTCTTGTACAATCTGGTGGAAGAATTCCCGGACTGAGGGGGACTGGGCTCGTCTGCATTAGTAACAACTCTTGTTGCCTCATTTTCCAAAAAGACTACTGATATAATTGGAGCCACTGGGGTCTTGGCAAAGCAGCCTGTCTGTTCTCCCTGCACCTGCACTGTAGAGGGTCATGAAGTGATTCACAAGTTCCTCTACATGCTTGACTTTCCCTTGCTTCAGTAGGAAGGGACCTATTTAGCAAGTGGATAGCCACCATCTCTTTTACACACTATGGCTCTTTACAGCTAAAGTTATCTGAAACAGGAGTTATCATGGCCCTTATGGTTCCTCAGGAGGAGGAATGGAGACTCTTCTTAACTGAGCCAGGACAAGAGACAGGACCAGCTCTGGCTAAGCAGTGACCAAAGATGTGGGCAGAGGACAATGCTCCAGGGTTAGCAATCAACTAGGTCCCCATACTAATGGAAGATAAGTCTGGGGCCTAGATGGTCAGGCTAAAACATTACCCGGTTCCCAGAGAAGCCCTTGAAGGTATCCAAGTCTATCTCACGTGCCTGAAGGGCTTTAGAATTATAGTCTTTGTCAGCTTCCATGGAACACTCCCTACCTGTCTGTTCCCAAGCCAGGGACAAAAGACTACAGGACAGTACAGAACTTTTGCTTGGTCAACCAAGCTACAATGATTTTGCACTTAATATTACCTAACCTGTACACATTGGTAGGGTTTCTGTGAGCTGAGAACAGCTGAAAACACTTTCTTTAGCATCAGACTAGCTCTTGAGGGGCAGAAACTGTTTACTTTTCAGTGGGAGGATCAGGGGTCAGGTGTCACCACTCAGTACACTTGGATCTGGCTTTCCCAAGGGTTAAAGAACTTCCCCACCATCTTCGGGGAGGCGCTGCCTTGACACCCCCAGAAGTTTGCCACCAGAGACCTAGGCTGCATGTTGCTGCAGTACATCAATGACCTTCCGCTGGGCAACCTATGGCAATTGGGTGCACCAAGGGAATGGATATTTTTCTCCAGCAATTGGAGGACTGTGGATGTAAGACATCCAAGAAAAAAGTTCAGATCTGCTTACAGCTGGTGTATTACCTGGGATTTACTATCCAACAGGAGCGCAGCCTGGGATCAGAAAGAAAGCAGGTAATTTTCAACCTACTGGAGTCTAAGACCAGAAAGCAGGTGACAGAATTCTTAGGAGGTATATTTACAGTACTAGCAAAACCTCTGTAAGAAGTCGCAAAGCAGGGTAACAAAGAGCTTTTCGAATGGCAGTGCCTACAGTAATGAGATTTTCAAGAATTAAAAGAAAAACTCACTTCAGCCTCAGCCCTGGGGCTGTCTGACCTGACAAAGCCATTTACACTATTATGTGTCAGAGAGAAAAGATGGCAATTGGAGTTTCAACCCAGATGGTGACCAAGACTTGTAGCCTACCTCTCCCAACAGCTATATGGACTTTCTAAAGGTTTGTCCCCATGTTTCAGAGCCTTGGCAGCAACAGCTTCTCTAGCACAAGAAGTGAATAAACTAACTGTTGGGCCAAACCTGAACATAAAGACCCATAATGCTATGGTGAATTTAAGGAATATCAAAGGATATAATTGGCTAAAGAATGCTTGACTAACTAGATACCAAAGCTTGCTCTGTGAAAATTCCCACATAACTATTGAAGTTTTTAGCATGTTGAACCCCAACATCTTACTCCTGGTATCAGAGAGGCCAGTTGAACATAACTGTGTAGAGGTGTTGGACATGGTTTATTTTAGCAGGCCTGACCTCTAAGACCATGTTTGGACATCAGTAGACTGGGAGCTGTATGTGGACAGGAGTAGCTTCACCAGTCTACAAGGAGAGTAGTCATGCACTGCAGAGGACACCAGTGAGCTTCCACCTTGATTGCCTTGAAGAACTCCTGAGCTGACTCAGAGGTTCAGGGAGCAGCATCCAACCCTACTGGGCATCATTCACACACCCCTTGCTCCCTCAGGTACCTGAACTTCTACCTAGATATTCTAAAGAAGAGAATGATGTTCTCCAGGCAGAGAGAGGCAGGTGATAAAAGAGGGATGGATCCATTTATTGGATGGAAGAATAGTTGTGCCACTACTGCTAGGAGCTGCAGTCATACTGGATGTGAATGAGACCACCCACGTAGACCAACAGTCAAGTGAATAGTTGTTAGGTCGGTACTTCTACATCTCACATCAGTCATCCTTGCCAAAACGGTGGCACGGTTCTGTGTCACCTACTGGCAGCAGAATGCTATGCAAGGTCCTACGGTCCCACTTAGCATAAAAGCTTATGGAGGAGGCCCCTTTGAAGATCCCCAAGTATACATCACTGAGATGCCCAAAAGTTGAGTAACAAATATTTGCTAGTTTTAGTGTGTACATATCCTGGGTGGTGGACATACTCACCTATCCCACACGAAATTAGAAAGCTCCTGAAGTATCCTGTGTGCTTCTCTGAGATCTCATCCCTAGGTTTGGACTGCCATTAGGAATCAGCTCAAACAATGGAACGGCATTTGTCGATGACTAGGTACAAAAGACAGCAAGGGTATTAGGAATCACATGGAAACTACATACTGCTTATTTAATGTAGAGTTCCAGAAAATTGGAGCAGATGAATTGTACTATCAAAAACAGAGAAATTATCAAAAATTAGGGTAAATGTGTCAAGAAACAGGATTAAAGTGGGTACAATCTCTCCCAGTGATATTGCTTAAGATTAGATGTACCCCTCATAAAATAACAGGATATTCCCTTTATGAAATATATCATAGCCCCCATCCTATACTATGGGGACTCCAAGGCACTACATGAGAGCTAGGTGAAATGGAGTTACACTGACAGCTACAGGCTTTAGGAAAAACTACACAAACAATTTTAACCTGAGTAAATGAGAGGTGTACTGCCAGCTTATTTTCCCCAGTTCATTCTTTCTCCCCAGGTGGTCAAGTGTGGATCAAGGATTGGAACATAGCCTTTTTGAGACCAGAGGTGTAAATGACCCCAGTCCATCTTCTTAACCATTCCCACAGCCATGAAGATAGAGTAAATCCCAGCCTGGGTCCATCACAGATGCATAAAACTTGCAGCACCTGACATCTGGGAGGTGAGACCAAGCCCAGACAACTGCAGGGTGACTTTGAAGAAGATGAGAAGCCATGTGCCAGTCCCACCTAAAATCTCACTGCTTCTCACATGGGCGAAGCATGAGGAATCTCCTCGTGGGACTAATTTTCCTTAAATTTTTGACTTGTACATTATGGACTTCAACTGAGCGTCCTCAGACTGAGGTCTGTTCAAGTTACTGAGGTACAGCAGAGAGTTAAAACAGCCTTTCTGTTTTATAGTTATTATGAATGTACTGGAACTCTAAAAGGGACTTGTTTGTATAATGCCACTGTGTACAAGCTATGCTGCCCAGGAAGTAACCAGCCTGATGTGCGATAACCCATTAGCACCACTTGATCCCCATTGGAAAACAGAAGGGTTTGTAAATCTAGGAATTAATGGAACTTGACTGGATTTCTGAATATTTTATTATAAGGGGAGGACCACAGGTGTTCTCCCAAGCCAGTATTTACTCTTGTGTATGTTATCTGTATGTCTACCACCTTAGTTCATCAAAACACCACAGCACAAGTGTTGCACATGAATCACCATCAATCAGTTTCTCAGGAAGAATGGGGTAGTGAAGAAGAGAGTGAGAAATCCCAATAGTGAGTGAGCTTCTCAAAGAGGGGAATGAGGAGAAAGCACATTTCTCTTACTGTCTCCTGTTATCTGAAGAGAAGAAAGAAGAATAGAAAAAAAGACAGACAGAAATTAAAATCAGTGGAAAGACCAGCTGGCACCACTGATGACCAGGCCTGAAGTTATAAGATTAATGCCCCACTCTAACCACATGTGCTATCTATAGATCTCAGTCTATCATTACCCTTTCACTTGGAACCCCTTAGAGTTGTAAGCCATTAAAAGAGCTGGGCACTCTTCTTTGGGAAGCTCAGTTCTTGAGACATGAGTCAGCCTAAACTCCCTGCCAAATAAAGTCACTTACTTCTTAAAACTGCACCTGATGGATTTTGTCCATGTCTTGTTGTGTTACAAAGTGAATGTGGGGATAGAGATGGAAGGACATTCTGTGTCATCTGTCTTCATTTTCTTTGCAGGTGATGTTGCAAGACCCCATCCAACCCTCACCAGATTTTATCTTCACCCCATCTGACCTTATTGCTGCTCATACTCTATGCACCAGGATGAAATCCCAAGATGAAGAAGGAGTGCCCCTTCATGATGTGTGGCTCCTGCTTGACTAGAAACTGAATTTGAGGTAAATACAAGGGGTCCTGTGGTCAGGACTGCCAGTGTCTCTCCAGGGGTTGGCTGCATGACTGTAAAACACTGGGAGATGTCTGTTTTAAGTTGTGTTGTGCTCCTCTTCTTTGTAGAAGAGTGGCTTTTTTGTAGGGAAAACTGATTTGGAAGTTTGTGGGTACCAGCATGCCTGCCCATTCACTGCAGATTAATGATCCAAAGAAAAATAAAGAATACATAGCCATGCAGCCCAAGCAGAGCAACACAGACAGCCAACGCAAAGGTTGGGCAATGTAGAAAAGGAAGCACTATAGTGTGATAACCACATTCCTTTAAGCACACTGTACTAACAGTCACACACACACATACACACACACACACTGCTGCACACACAAGGAGACATTGAACACTTGCAATATTCCCATAGAAACACAAAGCCTGGAAGCTCCTGAGGCTGTGTAGTTGTGCCAGAACCCCCATGTGGGAGAAAACAACACCAGCTAACACAGGAAGGCTCTACCTAGAAATCACCGTGGAGTAAATTTCAAAAAGATTCACTCCTACAATGTCTATGCAGGAATAAAGAATCCTGGAGACTTTTTGTATTACTAGGAATTTCGTGGTTTATTCCTAGGGCTCTGCTTCATGTTTCTTCAGGCTGGCTCACATCTGCCATCTCCTAGGATCATGGAACAATCCCATTGATCCCAAAGAGAAGAGAGGGGAGGGTCCATCGCTGATGCATCTCCACAGAGGTCTCCTTCTCCATCAAGCCCAAGGGACTTATTGCTAGACAATGGTGACATTCATTGTGATGCTAACCAGAACTCACAATCAGCCCTGGTGCCCTGTGACTATGCATTTGCATTCATGTGACAGGCTCCAGCGCCTGTCTGTCAGAGCTGTCAACCCTCCTAAGCAGAGTTAAATGGTGCAGTCAGAGCTTGCCCGGTATCAGGAAAAAAGGCTGACTGTGAAAACCCACTGTGGGACTATAAAAGTGTCCAACTCAGGGCCCCTTTGGGCCTTCTCCATGTCAGGGTAGTGCTGGAGAAGAAGGCATTTACAGACTGTGAGCTAGTTCCTGGAAACTGCTCTTCTGACTCCACTCCCAAAAGAGGCTGTGAGCAAGAACCAGATCCCATGGGGATTGGAATACAGGCTGATGTGTTTTTGAGTGTTCTTTGGATGATAGAATCATATCTGAAACCCTAGAGGCTGGGGTCAGTGAAAGATGACCAGGCTCTTGACCTTACTACCTCCGTTCATCCTGGGCCTTGCAGGCGCTCTATGGGAAAGACAGAACAATAACAAAGACAAGTTCAAGGTGAGGTAGTGTACTTACACCTCTGACTGGGCTCATCAGTAGGTGAGGGCTCACATCTGCCTTCTCCTAGGATTATGGAAATATCCCGAGGATTCCACAGGGAATACAGGGCAAACGTCCACCAGTGATACACCTCCACAACGTTCTCTTCCTTCACCAAGCAGCAGGGACTTGTTGGTAGGCAAATGTGGCATTAATTTTGACTCTAACCAGAGCTCACTGCTAAGGCCTGGAGACCTGAGACCAGTGCATGTGCATTCACAGACAGAGTCAGGTGACTGACTGCCAGAGCTCTCATCCTCCCTAAACAGAAGAAAATGGTATTGGCAGAGCTGACCTGGTATTGCAAAAAATGCTGAATGTGTTAACCCAGTGCAAGACTCAAAATTCTCGAACTTACGGCCCTTAAAGACGTCTGCATCCTTGGTTCCTGCTGGAGGAGGAGGCATTTCAAGATTGAAGTGGTCGTTTAAGATAGCTCTTCTGACTCCATTTCTGTCAGAGGCTTTGTGTTAGGATTGGGTCCGTTCTGGATTGGAATATAGGCTCATGAGTTGTTGAGGGGATTTTGTTTGATGGAATCATACATGAGACCTCATAAATGGGTACCACAAAAAGATTGCCAGTTCCTTGACTTCATTGCTTCCCTTATCATGGTTCTCTCAGGGGCTCTCTGGGAAAGGCAGGAACTACAGCAAAGACAAGTCCAAAGTTGAGCACTGTTCTCACAGGTTGAAATGCTGCCTCATGGGTGCAGATAATATTGTTAAATTGTCTCAGAGGCCATCTGTGGCAATTGCAAGCCTGAAAAATGTGTCCAGTGTTGCTGTTGAGAAGCAGTGTGGACCCAACATGAAAGCAAAGAAAAATCAAAGCTCTCCTGAGAGAATGAGCTGACATTTGCTGGAGTCCAGGAAATGTTCAAAGAGGAACCAAAACCTTCCTGCAAAGCACAAAAACCTCAGCCCCTACAAAGAGGAACAACCCACAACCTGGAGTGCAGCCAGCCTTACCCAAGTCCCTTTTGCTCTCAGAAATTGGTGGCAGCAAAAAGATCTGTGGTGAGAGGCAGTTCCATCCAGAAACAGCCCAATGAAAAATCCCCTCCACAATGTGAAGGCCATTCAGATGTAATGGAACAGAGTCTACATTACCAGGCAAAAACCAAAGATGACTGCCTGCCTCTCATTCTGTAGGAATTATGCAACCCTCAATAGAAATGAGAGAATAAGTGTTTCCTTTTTGGTGGCTGTAATGGGTAATTTACAGCCTTAAATGTATCAAAGATGCCCAGTTGTTATTAAAACGTAACAGTGTTTAGAAGGAAACACTCACACAATGCCTTCCCATGAGGGTTGTTGTCTGTCAACTGGGAAACGTTTAGTATGGAAGTCATTGAGTCAGACTCAGAAAACCCCAGGCCGATGTGGAACACGGAATTCAGGATAAGAAGAGGCAAGTGTGGAAGCCATATCTCACCAAGCCTCAGTGAATTCCACTCTCATTTGGCTTCAGGTATGGAAGCCTGGCAAATTGTGAGTTTGCCAGGATGGCCCCAATTTGCACTTCAAATGTTTCTTGTAACTTGGAGTACTCTCACTTGAACACTAGGTCGTGCTGTGGACTGCTTGTTCAAGTAATGGAATAAAGGGATGGTGTTGGAGGCAACTTCTGTATTATCTGTCTGCTTTTGTTTTTTTGCAAGTGAAGTTGCAGGACCCCATGCACCCCTCACCAGATTGTATCCTCATCCCTATCTGTACTTATTTCTGCTCACAATCTATATCCCAGGATGAAATTTCAAGATGATGCAAGAGTGCCACTTCATGACATGAAGCAACTGCTTGATTGAGAACCTGAACAGGACTGCTGGTATCTCTCCCTGGGTTGGCCATAGGAAAATAAACACTGGGAGTTGTTTTTTTTTTTGTTTGGTGGGTTCCCCTTCTTTCTAGAAGTGTGGCTTTTTTGTCAGAGGCAGGTGATTTAGATGATGGCAGGTCTTGGCCCTCCTCTCAATTCACTGCAGATTCATGATCTACAGAAAAATAAAGAATGTGAGACCCCACTGCCCAGATAGAGACACACAGAAAGGGCACCAAAAGTTTGGAGACAAAAGAAAAAAAAAAGATGTGCTTAAGTGCTTTAGCCACATTCCTTTAAGCAGACTACATTTTTAGGCACACATGCACACATACACAAAAACACACAATGTCTCACACACACGCAGTCATCTAACTGGCAACACTCCCACAGAAACACACAGCTCAGCAGCTTCTGAGGCAGTGTAATTCTTCAGGAAGCCCTGCCTGGAAAACAGCAACCCCAGGGAAATCAGGCGGACTGTATCTAGAAATCACAGTGAAAGAAGTTTTTAAAAGACTCACCTCTACATCTTCTAGGTGGGCCTGAGAATGCTGCAGATCTTTTTGGATTTTTAGACATTTCACAGTTTATTCCTGGGCCTATGCTTGCCATTTCTCCAGGTTGGCTCATGTCTGTCCTCTCCTAGGATTATGGAATAATGCCATAGATCCCACAGAGTAAAGAGGCAAGAGTCTACCACCAATGAACATCCACGAGTCTTTTTCTCTGCCAAGCCTCAGAGAGTTGTCCTCGAGCAACAGTGACATTCATTGTGATGCTAGCCAGAGGCCACAGTCAGGCTTAGTGCCCAGAGATTAGTGCATGCACATTCATGATGCAGGCTCAGATATACAGATGTCGGACCTGTCAGCACGTCTAAGATAAAAATGCTACAGGCCGAGCCGGCCTGGTATTGGGAAACAGACTGCCTGCGAAAACACACTGTGGGATTTTGTAAGTCTCAACCTCAGGGGTCCTTCTGCCCATGTCCATGGTCGGTCCCACCTCAGGAGGAGGCATTTTGAAACTGTGAGTTGTTCAGTGGAAACAACTTCTCCATCATTATTTCCAAAAGAGGTGGTGTGCAATGATTGTACCCCGTGGGAATTTAAATATAATCTGATGTGCTATTGAGGGTTCTTTGGGTGATAGAATCATATCTGAGACTCCAGAGGCAGGTGTCAGTGAAAGATGGCCAGGCTCTTTATCTCAAGGCCTCCCATCATATTGGGCCTGGCAGGGGCTCTCTGGCATAGGCAGGAGACACAACAAAGGCAGGTCTAATGCTGAGCAGTGTTCTCACACCTCGGAGTGAACTCTCACAGGTTCAGATGAGGTTGAGACAATGTCTTAGAGGCTGTCTTTGGTAATGTCAAGCCTGAAAATTGTGTCAACTAATTTTATTCATTGGCAATGTTGATTTTCCATGAAAGGAAAGAAGTTTCCTTGTTGGTGGCTCTAAGAATAATTTAGGATTTTAAAAGTATCACAGATGCCCAGTCGTTAGAACATTACAATGTTTAGAAGGAAACACTCACACGATGTATTCCCATGACGGTCATTCTTGGTGAAATGGTAAATAGTGTGGAAGTCATTGAGCCAGGTGCAGGAAAACCTAGGCCAGTAACAAACATGGAAGTCAGGAAAGAAGAGGAAAATCTGGAGGGAACATCCGACACAGCATCAATCCTGTCAACTCCCATTTGGCTCTGGGTGTGAAAGTCCTGAAATCAAGAGTTTATCAGGATGGACAAAATTTACACTCCAAATTGTCATCTGTCTTTATTTTTATTGCAGGTGAAATTATGGGACCCCATCCTCTCTTCATAAGATTGTATCTTCAACCCCTACCTGACTTTATTGCTGCTCACACTCTGTGTCCCAGGATGAAATCCCAATACGATAGAGGAGTGCTCCCTCATAACATGAAGAAACTGCTTGGCTGGGAACCTAATTTGAGGTAAACTCAAAAAGCCCTTCCAACAGGACTGCTAGTGTTTCCCCCTGGGTTGGCCACAGGACAATGAAACATTAGGAAGTGTCTGTTTTTTAATGTGCTCTCATTCTTTCTATGAGTGCATTTTTTTTTCTGGAAGACTTTATTTAAATGCTGACAGATCTCGCCATCACTGTGGCAAGAATTGGCGCCAATCTCCCAGTTCACTGTGGATTCATGACACAAACAAACAATAAATAACACAGATCCCAGCAGCCAAAGCAGAGCCACATAGACAGGCCACCAAAAGGTTGGGAGACTCCAGAAAAAAAGAAGAGCTTAAGTGCATTAGCCATATTATTTTAAGCAGACTCCACTTGCAGGCACATATACACACATACTCACACACACAGTGCCAAACATACACATGGATGTACAACACTGCAACACACCCACTGAAACACACAGTTCAGCTGCATGGTTCTTCCTGAAGCCTGACCTCAGAGATAGCAACCCTGGCGAACACAAGTGAGCTGTATCTAGGAATTACAGTGGGACAAGTTTCAAAAAGACTCACAACTCCAACATCTAGGCTGGCCTGAGAAATCCTGCAGATTCTTTTGGATACTTAGGAATTTCTGGGATTATTCCTGGGTCTCTCCTTGCCTTTTCTTCAGGTTGGCTCAAGTCTGACCTCTCCTAGGACCATGGGACTATCCTGTAAATCACACAGAAAAAAACCAAAGAGCCTACACTGCTGATGCACCTACACGGAGGTCTCCATGTCTGTCAAGAGGCAGGGGCTTATTGCTAGGCAACAGTAACATTCATTGTGATACTAGACGGAGCTCACAATCAGGCCAGGTGTCCTGAGACTAGCCCATCCACATTCGTGAGGTAGGCTCAGGCTCCAGGGTATCAGAGCTGGCAGGCTGCCCAAGCAAAGGAAAATGGTACAGGCAGACACAGCCATTTATCAGAAAAAAAGGCTGCCTGTGAAAACACACTGTGGGACCCTAAATGTCTGGACCTGACAGTACCTTCTGGCAATCTCTATGGTTGGGTCCCACTGGAGGAGGAATTGTTTCAAGACATTTTTTGTTTTTTGTTTTTGTTTTTGTTTTGAGAAGGAGTCTTGCTCTGTTGCCCTGTCTGGAGTGCAGTGGCATGCTCTCAGCTCACTGCAAGCTCTGCCTCCTGGGTTCATGCATTATCCTGCCTCAGCCTCCTGAGTAGCTGCGGCTACAGGTGCCAGCCACCATGCCTGGCTAACTTTTTTTCTTTTTGTATTTTTAGTATAGATGGGGTTTCACTTTTTTAGCCAGGATGGTCTCAATCTCCTGACCTGGTGATCTACCCATCTTGGCCTCCCAAAGTGCTGGGATTACAGGCATGAGCCACCATGCCCAGCCATTTCAAGACTCTTAAATTGTCACTGGAAACTGCTCTCCTGACTCCATTCCTGAAAGAGGCTATGGGCAAGAATCTTGTCCCATAGGGATTGAAATGTAGCCTGGTGTGTTGTTGAGGGTTTTTTGAGTGATAGAATCATACCTGCAATATCAGAGGTGGGTGTCGGTGAAAGATGTCCTAGCTCTTTACCTCACTGCTCCCCTTCATTTTGTGCCATGTAGGAACTCTCTGGGAAAAGCAGGAAGCACAAAAGAGGCAAGTCCAAGGTGGAACAGTGTTCTCACACCTTGTCCTGGCCTCTTGCGTGTGCAGATGATCTTGACCCAGTTTCTCAGAGGCCATCTGTGCCGATGGCAAGCCTGAAATTGTGTCCAGTAGTCTTGGTGAGGGGCACTGTGGATTCTCCATGAAAGCAAAGTAAAATTGAGGCTAGCCTGAAAGAATAGGCTGCCTTTTCCTGAAGTGAAATCAATGTTCAATGATTCCTGTCAGAGCAGCCAAAAGCCCATTTGAAGTGCAAAGAACTTCAATACCAACAATAAGACAACAACTCACAACCTGGAATGCAGCTAGCTTATACGAAGTCCTTTTTTCTCTCTGAAATCCCTGGCAGCCGAATAACCTGTGTCCAGCAGCAGTCCCATCCAGCAGCAGCCCAATAAAATATCCCCCTCACAATAAGAAGGCCATGCAGATGAAATAAATCAGAAATTAGATTACCAGGTAAAGATAGACAGGGCTGCCTGCTTCTCTTCCTACAGGAAACATGCTTACCTCCAATACAAGTGGGAAAACAAGAGTTTCCTTGTTGGTGGCTGTAATGGGAATTTACGGTTATAAAAGTATTAAATCTGCCCAGTCATTAAAACCTGACAGTGTTTAGAAGGAAATACTAACACAATAAATTCCCACGAGGATCGTTCTCCATTACCTGGGGAATGTTTAGTGTGGAAGCAGTTGAGCCAGACCCAGAAAACCCTAGGTCGATGAGGAACATGAAACTCAGGAAAGGAAGAGCAAATCTGGAGGCAACATCCCACCTGGCATCAAAACTTTTCACTCCCATTTGGCTATGGGTATGAGAGCCCTCAAATTGGGATTTTGTCAGGATGGCCTCAATTTGCACTCCAGGTGTTCCTCGCAGTTAGAGTACTCTCACCTGAACACCGATCCAAGGTGTGGGCTGCTTGTGCAATTAAGGGAATACAGGGGTGGTGTTGGAAGCACTTCTGTGTCATCTGTCTTCATTTTCTTTGCCTTTAAATTTGTGAGACCACATCCACTCCTCACCATATTGTATACTCATCCCCATCTGACCTTATTGCTGCTTAGGCTCTGGCAGATGTCTGTTTTGGGGTGTGATTTGCTCCTCTTCTTTCTCAAAGAGTGTTTTTTCTTTTTTCAGGGAAAGGTGATTTGGATGCCAGCAGGTCTCTGCATGCCTCCGAATTCACTGTAGATTCATGATCCACAGAAAATTAAAAAATATGATGTCTTGCATCCCAAGCAGAGCCACACAGAGAGGCCACGAAAAGGTTGATAGACTCAGAAAAAAAAAGAAGCATTAAAGTGCATTATGCACATTCCTTTAAGCAGACTCAGCTTACAGGAACACACAAAAACACACACAGAAGCACACAATGCCAAAAACACAGGCAGCCATCCAACACTCACAAAACTCCCACAGAAAAAACCAGGGTGACATCTCCTGAGGCTGCATGCATTTGCAGGTAGCCCCACTGGGAGACAACATACTGGGGAACACAAGCTGGCTGTATCTAGAAATCACAGTAAGGAGAGTTTCAAGAAGAATTACACCTACAATGTCTAGGCTGGCCTGTGAAATCTTGCAGATCCTTTTTGGTCCTTAGGGATTGCGTGGTTTATTCGTGGGGCTGTGCTTGACATTTCTTTGGCTTGCTCACATCTGCTTTCTCCTAGAATTATTGGGCTATACGGTGAATCCCACAGAGAAGAGAAGTGAGAGTCCAGGGCTGACACACCTCCACAGAGGTCTGCTTCTCTGCCAAGCTGCAGAGACTTGTCATTAGGCAATGGTGACATTCACTGTGATGCTAGCAATAGCTCAGCATCAGGCCTGGTGCCCTGAGACTAGCACAAACACATTCCTGAAGCAGGCTCAAGCACCTGGCTGTCACAGCTGTCAGCATGCCAAGGCAGAGGAAAATGGTACATGCAGACTTAGCCTTTTATCAGGGAAAATGTTGCCTGTGAAAACCCACTGCAGGAACCAAAAAATCTCGACCTCAGGGACCCTTCAGGCCATCTCCATGGTCAGTTTCTGCTAGATGAGAAACTGTTTTAGTCTGTGAGGTGGTCACTGGGAACTGCTCTTCTGACTCAATTCCTGAAAGAGAGTGTGTGCAAGAATCGAGTCGCATGGGGATTGGAATATATTCTGGTGTGTTATTGAGGGTTCCTTGGGTGATAAATTAATACCTGAGACCCCAGACATAGGTGTTACTGAAAGATGGCCAGGCTCTTGATATCACCAACTCACTTCATTCTGAGCCTCACAGAGGCTGTCTGGGAAAGAGAGTAACAATAAAACAGGCCAGTCCATGGAACAGCAGTGTTCCCACACCTCAGAATGTCTTCAAACAGGTGCATATGAGTTTGAGAGAGTGTCTCAGAGACCATCTCTTGTGATTGTAAGCCTGAAAAAGGTGTCCAATAGTGATGTTGAGGGGCAGTGTTGATTTTCCATGAATGCAAATAAAAATAAAGGCTCACCAGAGAAAACAAGCTGTCTTGTGTTGGAGTTCAAGCAATGTTCAATGATTCCTGTCAGAGAACCCAAAAGCATTCTATAAAGTGAAAACAAACTCAATCTCCACAACAAGACAACCACCCACAACGTGTAGTACAGCCATCAATCCAGAAGTCTCTTTTGCGCCCTGAAATCCCTGGAAGCTAAATAACATGTGGTGAGAGCAAGTACCATCCAGTAACAGCCCAATGAAAGAGGCTCTCCTCAATGATAATGCCATGCAGATGAAATAAATTAAAGGCTAGATCCAGGCAAAAGCCAGACATGGCCGACAGCTTCTCATCCTCAAGGAATCATACAGCACTCCCATTGAAGCGGGAGAACAAGACTTTTCTTGTTGGTGGCTGTAAGGGGAATTTACAGTTTTAAAAGTATCAAAGCTGCCCAGTCATTAAAATGTAAGAGTATTTAGAGGAAAACACTCTTGCATTGGATTCTCATGAGAGCCATTCTCTGTGAACTGGGAAACATTTCGTGTGGAAGTTGTTGAGCCCAACCCAGGATACCCTAAGCTGACAAGGAACATGGAGGTCAGAAAAAGGAGAGGCAACTGTCGAGGCCACATCCCACCCGAATCAATCCATTCCACTCTCATATGGCCTTGGGCATGAAAACCCTCTAATCGGGAATGTGCCAGCGTGGCCTAAATTTGCACTCCAAATGTTCCTTGCACGTTGGAATACTTTCACACAAACAGTGGGCCACAGTGTGGACTGCTTGTGCAATTAAGGGAATGCTGGGATGGAGTATTGGAAGCATCTTTAATTTTTTTTCCAGGTGAAGTTTCAGGGTGGCATCTGCCTTTCACCAGATGGTATCTTTGGCCCTTCTGACTTTGCTGCTCACACTCTAAGTCCCAAAATGAAATTCCAAGATGATGGAGGAGTGCTTGATGGTTCTTCAGGCTGGATCACATCTGCCTTCTTTTAGGATCATGAGACTATCCTGAACATTCCACAAAGAAGACAGGTGAGGCTCCACAGCCAACACACCTCCATGGAGGTCTCCTCCTCTATGAAGCTGCAAGGACTTGTTGCTAGGCAACAGTGGCATTCGATGTGACACTAGCCAGAGCTCACAATCAAGCCTTGTGCCGTAAGACTAGAGCATTCACAAGGTAGGCTCGATTGCCTGGCTATGAGAGTTGTCCTCTGCCTAAGCAGAGGAAAATGCTACAGGGAGAGCCAGACTGGTATCATTAAACAGTCTGCCTTTGATAACCCATTGCAGGACCCTAAAATTCTCAACCCTAGGGCCCCTTGGGGACATCTCCCTGGTGGGTACTCGCTGGAGTATGACACGTTTACAACACGTTTCCAAACTGTGAGATGGTCGCTGAAAACTGCTCTTCGCTCCATTCCCAAAAGAGGGTGTGTGCAAGAATTGGGTCTCATGGAGATTAGAGTATAGTCTGGTGAGCTGTTGAGGGGTTTTTACATGAAGGAATCACACCTGACACCCCAGAGGCAGGTGTCAGTGAATTGTGACCAGGCCCTTGAACTCATTGCCTCCCAACATCCTGGGCCTGACAGGGGCACTCTGGAAAAGGCAGAAATCACGACAAAGGCAGGTCCAAGGTAGATCTGTGTTCTCACACATCAAACTGGCTCCTCATGGGTGCAGATGATGTTGAGAAATTGTCACAGAGGATTACTGAGGCCATTGCAAGCCTGAAAGGGTGTAAGGTAGTGCTGTTGTGGGGGTAATGTGGACCAAGCAGGAAAGCAAATAAAAAAATCAAAGCTCACCTTCAGAATGAGCTGATTTGACCTGGAGTCCAATAAACTTTCAAAGATTCCTGTCTGATAACCTATGCTCTGTTTCATTTCATCTACACATTCTTTCTCATTGTGAAGGGTGTATTTTATTGGGCAAACAACCTCAGCCCCAACAATGAGACCACAACGCACAAGCTGGAGCACAGCCAGTCTACATGAAGTCCTTTTTGCTCCCTGAAATAGGGGGCAGCAAGCAGATCTGCATCTGAGGCAGTCCCATCCATCAACAGTCCAATAAAACACACCCTCCACAATGAGAAAGAATATGTAGATGAAATGAAACAGAGCATAGATTATCAGGCAAAAGCCAAACATGGCTGCCTGCTTCTCATCCTACAGGAATAATGCAGCTCTCCAATAGAAGTGGGAAATCAAGAGTTTCCTTGTTGGCAGCTGTACTGGAAATTTACAGTTTTAAAAGTATCACAGCAGCTCAGTCATTAAAACTTGACAGTGTTTAGAAGGAAAACACTCATTCAATGCATTCACATGAGGGTTGTCCTCTGTGAACTGGGAAACATTTATTGTGGAAGACGTTGAGCCAGATTAAGGAAATTCTAGGCCAACAGGGAATATGAAAGTGAGGAAAAGAAAAGGCATGTGTAGAGGCCATTTTCCACCTAGCATCAGTCCATCCCACTACTCTTTGGCTCTGGGTATGAAAGCCTTCATATCAGGAGTTTGACAGGATGGCCCCAGTTTGCACTACCAATATTCCCTGCACCTTGGAATACTCACACCAGAACACCAGACCACGGTGTGGACTTCTTTTGCAATTAAGTGAATGCAGAAATCCAGTTGAAAGCACCTCCCATGTCATTTGTCTTCACCATTTTTGCAGGTGAAGGTGAAGGATCCCATCCACCCCTCAGCAGATTGTATCCTCACCCCTAACTGACCTTATTGCTGCTCACTGTCTCTGCCCCAGAATGAAGTTGCAGGACGATGGAAGAGTTCTCCCTCATGACGTGAAGCACCTGCTTAGCAGGGAACTGAATTTGAGTTAAATTCAAGGGCCCCCACAGACAGGACTGCTAGTGTCTCTTTGTGGGTTTGCTGCAGGAATATGAAACACTGGTAGATGTCTATTCTTACGTGTGATGTGCTCTTCTTTCTAGAAGACATTTTTTTTCCAGAAGGAGGTGGTTTGGAACCCATCGTGACTCAGCCAGCCTCCCAATTCATGGCAGATTCATGATCCACAGAAAAATAAAGAACCCAGAGCCCCACAGCCTAAGCAGAGTCAGACAGAAAGGTGACAAAAAGGTTTGGAGAGTCAAAAGAAAGAAGCACTGCAGTGAGTTAGCCATATTACTTTAATCAGTATTTACTTGCAGGCATGCAAACACACACATGCACTAAGTCGCACATACATGCAGACATAAAACACTCACAACAGTATCACAGTAACACACAGCCAGGCAGCTTCTGAAGCTGTGTGATTCTGCAGAAAGCCGAATCTGGGAGATAGCAACCATGGGGAACACAGGCGGGCTATGCCTAGAAATCACAGTAGAGCAAGTTTCAAAAATACTCACCTTCACAACATCTCAGTAGGCCTGAGACATCATGCAGATGTTTCTGGATCTTTAGAAATTTCACCATTAATTCCTGGGGCTCTACTTTACTTGAGACTTCATCAGGTCATGGGACTATCCCATGGAGCCACAGGGAAGAGAGGTGAGAGTCCACCACTGACACACTTCCATGAAGGTCTCCTTCTTTGCCAAGCCACAGGGACATGTCGCTACACTGAGGTGGCATTCACTGTGACTCTAGCCAGAGTTCACTGCTCAGGCCTGGAGCCCTGAGACTAGGACAATTGCATTTGTCAGGCAGCCTCCAGTGTCTGGTTGTCAGAGCTGTCAGACTGCCTAAGGAGAGGAAAATAGTACAGGCAGAGCTGGCCTAGTATGGAGAAAAAGCCTGTCTGCAATAACCCACTGCAGGACCCTAAAAATCTCAACCTAAGGACAAATACGGGACCTCTCCTTGGTCAGGTTCCACCAGTGGAGATAGTGTTTTGAGACTGAGAGGTGGTCACTGGAAACTACTCTTCTGACTCCATTCCCAAAAGAGGCTGTGTGCAAGAATTTGTTACCATGGGGATTGGAATATAGTCTGGTGAGAGGTTGAGGAGTCTCTGGGTGATGGAATTGTACCTCAGACCCCTGAGCAACATGTCAACAAAAGATGGCTGGTCCCTTAACCTCACTGCTTCCTTTCATCCTGGGACTTGAAGTGTCTTTCTCAGAAAGCCAGGAACCATGAGAGAGAAGTCTGTGTTGGAACAGTATTCTCACACCTCAAAATATCCTCTCATGGGTGCAGCTGAGGTTGAGACAATGTCTCAGAGGCCCTCTGTGGCAACTGCAAGCCAGAAAAGTCTAGTAGTGCAGTTGAGAGGACTATGGAAAGCCATGAAATCAAAGAAAAACCAAAGCTCACCTGAGAGAATAAGCAGACATGTGCTTGAATTCAAGCAACATTCCAAGATTTCTGTCAGAAGACCCAAAAGCATTTTGCAAAATGCAAACCACCTCAGCCCCCACAATCCCCAACTGGAATGCAGCCATCCAACCCAAAGTCCCTTTTGCTCCTAAAATCCCTGACAGCCAAAAGATCTGTGGCAAGACATAATCCCATGCAGCAACAGCCCAAAGAAATACACCCTGCACAATATCAAAGGACCTGTGGATAAATTGAAACAGAGCCTAGATTACAAGACAAAAGCTAGACACGGCTGCCTGCTTCTCATGGTAAAAAGAAAAAAAAAAATCATGCAGCAATCCAAAAGGAGTGGGAGAATAAGAATTTCCTTGTTGCTGGATGAAATGGAAGTTTATGATTCTAAAAGTGTCACAGTGTTCCAGTCATTAAAATGTGACAGTGTTTAAAAGAAAACACTCACACAGTGGATTCCCATGAGGGTCATCCTCCATGAACTCGGAAAGGTTTAGCATGGAATATGTTAAGCTAGACCCAGAAAAACCTAGGCCAACAAGGAACATGGAAGTCAGTAAAAGAAGAGGCAAGTGTGGAGGCCACAACCCACCCAGCATCAATCCATCCCATTTCCATTTGGCTCTGGGCATGAAATGCCTCATAATGGGAGTTGGCCAGGATGGTCTCAATTTGCACTACAAACGTGCCTTACATGTTGGAGTACTCCCACCTGAAAGCTGGGCCATGATGTGGATTTCTTGTGCAATTAAGTAATTCAAGGATGCAGTTGGAAGCAGCTTTTTTGTCATGTGTCTTCCCATTTTTGCATTTGAAAATGCATGATACACATCATTAGATTGTATGCTCACCCCTTTCTGACCTTATTGCTGCTCACAATCTCAGTCTCATAATGAAATCCCAAGATGAAGGTGGAGTGCCCTCTCAGGATATGAAGCACCTGCTCAACTAGGAACCTAATTTGAAGTAAACTCAAGGGGCCCTGCAGACAGGACTGCTAGTATTTCTCCCTGGGATGGCTGCAGGACAATGAAACACTGGGAGATTTATGATATTGGGTGAGGGGTACTCCTCTTCTTTCTAGAGTGGCTTTTCTTAAAGGGGAGGTGATGTGGATCCCGGCCAGCCACATCCAGCCTCTCAATTTATTGAGGATTAAAGATCCAGAGAAAAATAAAGAACACAGAGTCCCACAGCCCAGACAGTCACATGGACAGGCCACCACATGGTTGAGAGAGTAAAAAAAAAAAAGAATGAAGTGCTGTGGAGCATTAGCCACATTTCTTTTAGCAGACTCCACTTACAGGCATGTGCACACACACATACACTAAAACACACAAAGCCACAAAGCCACACCCACATGCAGACATCCAACACTTAGAACACTCCCATAGAAACTTTCTGGCCCAGCAGCTTCTGAAGCAGCATGGTTCTACAGAAAGCTCCACCTGGGGGAGAAAAATTCTGGGGAACACAGGCATGCTCTATCTGGAAATCACAGTGGAGCAAGTTTGTAAAGAACTCACTGCTACAACACCTAGTCAAGCCTGAGGCATCCTGCAGATTTTTTGGATACTTAGGGATTTTTCAGATTATTTCTGGGACACTGCTTGAAGTTTCCATGACAAAGGCAAGTCCAAGGAGAAGAAGAGTTCTCACACCTCAAACTGGCTTCCTGCAGGTGTAGATGAGGTTGAGATAGTGATTCAGAGGCTGTCTGTGGTGATAGGAACCCTGAAAATGGTGTCCAGTAGTACCATTTTAGGGCACTGTGGCCCCCACACTAAGGCAAATAATAAGGTTTGCCTGACAGAATAAACTGATTTTTTGCTGGAAGCCAAACAACATGTAAAGATTCCTGTTAGAGGACCCAAAATCCTTCTGCAAAGTGCATTCAAACTGAGCCTCCACAAGACGGGACCTCCAACAACAACCTGGTGTACGTCCAGTCTATCAGAAGACCCTTTTGCTCCCTGAAATCCCTGGCAACCAAAATCTCTGCAGCAAGAGTTTTATCCAGCATCAGCCCAATAAAAGAACCCCTCTAAAATGAGAAAAGGAATGCAAATGAAATGAAACAGAGCCTAGATTATCGGGCAAAAACCAGAAATGGCTGCCTGGTTCTCATCCTCTGGGAATCATGCAGCCGTCTGATAGAAGTGGGAGAACAAGAGTTCCCCTGTTGCTGGGCGTTACAGGAATTTATGGTTTTAAGATTATCAAAGCTGCCCAGTAAATAAAACGTGACAATGTTTAGAAGGAAACACTCATGCAATGGAGTCCCATGAGGGTCTTTTTTCATGAACTGGGAAACATTTAGTTTGGAAGGTGTTGAGCCAGACATGCAAAACCCTAGGGCAATGACGAACACGGAAGTCAGAAAAAGAAGAGATAAGTGTGGAGAATACCTCGCACCCAGCATTAATCCATCCCACTCCCATGTGGCTCCTGGTATGAAAGCCCTCAAATTGTGAGTTTGCCAGAATGGCCCCATTTTACTTTCCCAATGTTCCCTGTATATTAGAGTACTTTACCTGAAAACCGGGTCATGGTGTAAACAGCTTGTTATATTAAGGAAATATGAGGATGCTCCTGTAAGTACCTTCTGTGTCATTTTACTTCACCTTTTTTTTCAGGTGAAGGTGTGAGACCACATCCACTCCTCACCAAATTGTATCCTCTCCCCTATATGACATCATTGCTGCTCACACTCTGACCCAGAGTGAAACCCTAAGAAAATGGATTAGTTTCTCCTAGGAGGTGAAGAATCAGCTAGGCTGGGAACCGAATTCAAGCTAAATTCAAGGGACCTGCAGACAGACCTGCTGGTGTCTATCCCTGGGTTTGCCTCGGGAAAAAGAAGCACTGGGAGCTGTCTGTTCCTGGGTATGGTGTTTTCCTCTCCTTTCTAGAAAAGTGGCTGTTTTTGCAGGGAAAGGTGATCTGGACTCTGGGAGTTCTGTGCCATTCTCCCAGTTCACTGTGGATTCATGATGCACGAAAAATAAAGGACACGGAGTTCCGCAGCCAAAGCAGAGCCACACAGATAGGCCACCAAAATGTTGGGAGACTCAAAAAAGAAGAGCTGCAGTGCGTTAGTCACATTCTTTTAAGCAGACTCCACTTACAGGCACACATACACACACACACACACACAAACACACACATAGCCAAATACACACATGCAGACATCCAGCACTCCTAATATTCCCACAGAAACTCCCAGCCCAGCATCTTCTGGGTTTTGTGGTTCTGCAGAAATCCCCACCTGGGAAAGAGCAACCACGGGGAAAAAAAGGGAGTAGTACCTAGAAATCACATTGGGGCAAGTTTCAAAAAGACTCACCCCCACAATGTCTTGGCAGGCCTAAGGCATCTGGCAGATCTTTTTGTATCCTTAGGGATTTCAGGGCTTATTCCTGGGTCTCTGCTTGATGTTTCTTCAGTATGTCTCACGTCTGCCCTATCCTAGGTCCTTAGGTTTATCCTGTGGATCCCCCAGAAAAGACAGGCAAGAACCCAATGCTGAAGCACCTCCATGGAACTCTCCTTTTCCGCCAAACTGCAGGAACCTGTTGCTCGGCAACAGTGATATTGATTGTGATGCTAGCCATAGTTCACAGCTCACGCCTTGTGCCTTGATACTAGCACATGCACATTCATGAGGCAAATGGTTGTGCCTGGCTCTAGAAGATCTTAGCCTGCCTAAATAGAGGAAAATGTTACAGACAGAGCTGGCCTGGAATCAGAAAAATATGCTGCCTGTGATAACCCACTGTGGGACTCTAAAATCTCAACTTTAGTACACCTTTAGGCCATCTCTGGGGTTGGGTCCCTCTGGAGGATCAGGTGTTTTAAGATTGTGAGGTTGTCCCTGGAAACTGTACTTCTGACTCCATCCCAAAAGAGGCTGTGTGCAGGAATTGGGTCTCATGGATATTGGCATATAGTATGGTGAGTTGTTGAAGGGTCTTTGGGTGATGGAATCATATCTGAGACCCCAGAGGCAGGTGTCAGTGAAAGATGGTTGCACCCTTGACCTCACTGCCTCCCTTCATCCTTGGTCACTCAGGAGCTTTCTGGGAAAGGCAGGAACTACGACAAAGGCAAATCCAGTGTGGAGTACTGTTCTCACACTTCTAACTGGCCTTTCACGGGCGCAGATGACTTTGAAACAGTGTTTAAGAGGTGTCTGTAGCGATAGCAAGACTGAAGAAAATGTCCTTTAGTTCTGTTGAGGGGCATTGTGGACCCCCCCATGAAACTAAAGAAAAATCAAGACTCCCCTGACTGAATGAGTTTACTTGTGCTAGAGTCCAGACAATGTTCAAATATTCCTGACAGAGAACCCAATTCCTCCCACAAAGTGAAAACAAACTCAGCCTTCACAATGAGACAACAACCCACACCCTGGAGTGCAGCCAGCCTACCCAAAGTCCTTTTTTCTCCCTGAAATCCCTGGCAGCCAATAGATCTGTGGTTACAGGCAGTCCCATCCAGCAATATTTCAATGAAAGACCACTTCCATAATGAGAAATGACATGAAGATGAAATGAAACAGAGTCTAGATTACCAGGCAAAAGCCAGACATGGCTGAGTGCTTCTCATCCTTCAGAAATCAAGCAGCCATCCAATAAAAGTGGGAAAACAAGAGTTTCTTTCTTTGGCCACTGGAACTGGAATTTATTGTTTTAAAATTATCACAGCTGCCCAGTCATTAAACTGAGAATGAGTTTAGAAGGAAACAATCACACAATGGATTCCCATTAGGTTCATCTTTTGTGAAGTGAAAACGCTTATGGCGGATGATGTAGAGCCAGACCCAGGAAACCATAGGCTGATGAGGAACATCGAAGCCAGGATAAGAAGATGGAAGTGTGGAGGCCACATCCCACCAAGTATCAATCCCTTCCTCTTGCACTTGGAGATTGTGTGGTGGTTGCTGGAAAGTGCTACTCCGACTCCATTCCTGAAGAGGAAGTGTGCAAGAGTCAGGTCCCATGTGGATTGGAATACAGTCTGGTGGGTTGTTGAGAAGTTTTGGGTGGTGGACTCATACCTGAGACCCCAGAGGCAGGTGTCAGCAGATGATGGCCAGACTCATGATCTCACTGCCTTTCCTCATCCTGGGACTTGCAGGGGCTCCTTAGGAAAGACAGGGACCGCCAAAAAAGAAAATCCAAGGTAGAACAGTGTTCTCAGACCTCGAACCGACCCCTAACGTGTTCAGATGAGGTTGAGACAGTGCTTAAGAGGCCATCTGTGATGGTTGCAAGCCTGAAAAAAGCTTTCCAGTAATGCTGTTGAGGGGCATTTTGGACACACAATGAAAGCAAAAAAAAAAATCAAGGTATGCCTGACAGAAGGAGCTTGATTGTGCTGGAGTCCAAGCAACATTCAAAGATTCTTGTCACATGACCCTATATCTTCCTGATATTGCGAAGAGCCTCAGCTGCAATGACAAGACCATGATCCACAAGCTGGAGCACTGCCAGACTATGAGAAGTCCCTTTTGCTCCCTGAAATTCCTGGAAACCAAAATATTTGTGTCATTAGGCACTCCTATCCAACAACAGCCCAATAAAAGACTGCATCCACAATGAGAAAGGATGTGCAGATGAAAAGAAACAGAGGCTAGATTACCAGGCAAAAGCCCGAAATGGCTGCCTGCTTCTTATCCTAGAGAAATCTAGCAGTCCTCCAGTAGAAGTGGGAGAACAAGAGTTTCCTTGTTAGAGGTTGCAATGGGAAGTTACAGTTTTAAAAGTATCACACCTGTCCAGTCATTAAAACGTGATAATGTTTAGAAGGAAGCATTAACACAATGGATTCCATGAGGATCGTCCTCCGTGAACTAGGAAATTTTAGTGTGAAAGACTTTGAGCCAGACCCAGGAAACACCAGCCTAATAAGAGACATGGAAGTCAGGAAAAGAAGAGGCATGTGTCGAGGCAATATCCCACCCAGTATCAATCGCCTTCACTCCGATTTGGTTCCAGACATAGAAGCCCTCAAATCGGGAATTGACCAGGATGGTCTCAGTTTGCACTCCAAATATTCCCTGCATGTAGGAGTACTACCAACTGAACACCAGGCAATGGTGTGGACTGCTTGTGCAATTAAGGGAATGTACGGATGCAATTGGAAGCAGCTTCTGGGTCATCTGTCTTCAAATATTTGCAGGCTAAGGTGCAAAACTGCATCCACCCCTCACCAGATTATATCCTCATCCCTATCTAACCTTATTGCTGCTCACACTGTTTTCCAGAAGAAAATCACAGAATGATGGAGGAGAGGACCCTCATGATATGTAGCACCGGCTCTGCTGGGAACCGAATTTGAGGTAAATCCAAGAGGGTATGTGGAGAGGACTGCAAGTGTCCCTCTCTAGGTTGGCTGCAGGATAATGAATAACTGGGTGATGACAGTTCTTGGATGTGGTATGCTACTCTTCTTTTTTGGAGAGTGGCTTTTTTTTTTTTTTTTTTTTTTTTTGCAGGGGGAGGTGACTTGGACCTTGGTCGGTAACAGCCATCTTCACAATTTACTGCATATTCATGATCCAGAGAAAAATGAACAACACGCATCCCAAGCAAAGTAGCAGAGATAGCCACCAAAATGTTTCTAAGACTCAAAAAAAAGAAAGAAAAGAAAAAGAAAAAAAAAACAGGGATGCAGTGCATTAGCCACATTCCTTTAAGCAGACTCCACTTAGAGGCACACTCACTCACACATACATACAAACACACAATGACACATACATGCAGACTTCTAACACTCACAACACTCCCACAGAAACACATAGCTCAGCAGCTCCTGAGGCTGCATGCTTCTGCAGGAAGCCCCACTTGAAATAGGGCAATCCAGGAAAATATAGGCAGGCTGTACCTAGAAATCAAAGTGGGACAAGTTTCAAAAAGACACACCCCTTTCTAAGCAGGCCTGACAGTAGTGAAAATCCTTCTGGATCTTTACTGATTTTGTAGTTTATACCTGGAACTGTGCTTGACATTTCTTCAGGCTGGCTCACGTCTACCCTCTCCTATGATCATGAAACTATCCCATGGATCCCATAGAGAAAAAAGGGGGGAGTCCACCGCCGACACACTTCCATGAAGGTCTCCTTGTCCTCCAAGCCACAGGGTCTTATCGTTAGGCAACAGTGACATTCATTGTGATGCTCTCCAGAGCTCATAATCAGGCCTTCTGCCTTGAGACTAGCATGTGCATATTCATGAGGCAGGCTCAGTCGCCTGTCTGTCACAGCTGTCACCCTGCTTAAGCAAAGGAAACAGTACAGGCAGAAATGCCCAGCTGTAGAGAAAAACGTTACCTGTGAAAACCAACTGTGGGATGCGAAGTCTCCAACTCAGGCTGCTTTATTTCTGTCACTGTGGTTGTGTTCCCCTGGAGGAGGAGGCATTTTGAGATTATGAGGTGGTCACTGGAAACTGCTTTTCTGACTCCATTCCTGAAAGGGGCTGTGTGCCAGAATAGGGTCCCATGAAATTTGGAATGTAGTCTTCTGTGTCGTTGAGGGTTCCTTGGGTGATAGAATCATACTTGAGGCTCCAGAGACTGGTGTCAGTGAAAGATGACCGGGCACTTGATCTCGCTGCCTCCCTTCACCATTGTCCTTGCAGAGGCTCTCTGGGAAACGCAGGAACCATGACTAAACAAGTCTGAGGTAGAGCAGTGTTCTCACACCTCAGACTGGACTCTCACAGATGCAGATGAGGTTGACACTGTGTCTCAGATGCCACCTGTGGTGATGGCAAGACTGAAGAGCATGTGCAGTAGTGCTGTTGAGTTACACTGTTGATTCCTCATGAAAACAAAGAAAAATTAAGAACTGCCTGAGAGAACAAGCTTCCTTGTCCTGGAGTGAATGAATGTTCAATGATTCCTGTCTAGCGACCCAAAAGCCACCTGCAAAGTGTAAACAACCTCAGCCCCCACAACCAGACAATGATCCCAACCTGGACTTCATCCAGCCTACCCGAAGTCCCTTCTCTCTGATATCCCTGACAGCTAAATAAACTGTTGCAAGAGGCAGTCCAATCCAGCAACAGGCCAATGAAAAGACCCCTCCAAATTGAGAAAGCAATGCAGATAAAATGAAAGTCTAGATTACCAGGCTTTAAAAGCCAGACATGGCTATCTGCCTCTCATCCTTCAGGAATCATGCAGACCTCTGATAGAAGTGGGCAAACGAGACTTTCCTTGTTGGTGGCTATAATGAAAATTACAGTTTTAAAAATATCAAAGCTGCCCAGTCATTAAAACTTGAGAGTGTTTAGAAAGCAACACTCATGGAATGGATTCCAGTGAGGGTCTTTCTTCATGAACTGGGAAATGTTTAGTGTGGAAGTCGTTGAGCCCAACCCAGGAAGCCCTAGGCCAATGAGGAAAATAGAAGTCAGGAAAAAGGAGTCATGCATGGAGTCTACATTCTACTTAGTATCAATCCATTTTACTCCCATTTGGCTCCAGGTATGAAAGCCCTCAAATTGGGAATTTCCCAGGATGGCCCCAATTTGCACTCCAAATATTCCTTGCACATTGGAGAACTCCCACCTGAACACTGGGCCGTGGTGTAGACTGCTTGTGCAATTAAGGGAATGTGAGGATGCATTTGGAAACACCTTCTATGTCATCTGTCTTCATTCTTTTGCAGGTGAATTTGCGTGACCAGTTCCAACCCTCACCACACTGTAACCTTACCCCTAATCCGACCTTATTTCTGCTCACTTTCTATGTCCCGGGATGAAAACCCAAGATGATGGAGAAGGGCTCCTTCATGACATGAAGCAACTGCACAACTGGGAACTGAATTCATGGTAAATTCAATTGCCTTGCAGACAGGACTGCCAGTGTCTTTCCTTTGGTTGGCTGCAGGACCCTGGAACAATGGGAGATGTCTGTTTTTTGGTGTGGTGTGCTCCTCTTATTCTAGAAGAGTGCCTTTTTTTTTCAGGGTAAGGTGATTTGGATGCCAGTAGCTCTGGGGCCACCTCCCAGTTCACTGAGGATTCATAATCCACAAGAAAATAAAGAACAGCATGCCCCACAGTCCACGCAGAGCCACAGAGACAGGCCACCAAAAGATTGGAGAATAAAAAAAAATGCTGAAGTGCAGTAGCCACATTTGTTTAAGCAGACTCCACATACAGGCACACATGCACAAACACACAAACACACAAAGATACACACACATGCAGACTGCTAACACTTGCAACACTCCCACAGAAAAACACAGGCCTGAAGCTCCTGAGGCTGCATGGTTTTGCAGGAAGCCCCACGTGGGATAGAGCAACCCTGGGGAACAAGGCAGGCTGTACCTAGGAATTATAGTGGGGCAAGTTTCAAAAAGACTTACTACTACAACGTGTAGGCAGGCCTGAGAAATTTTGCACATCTTTTTGGATTACTAGGGATTGTGTGGTTTATTCCTGGTTCTGTGCTTGATGTTTCTTCAGGCTGCCTTATGTCTGCCTTTTTCTAGGATTATGGGAATATGGATTCCACTGAGAAAACAGGCGTAAGTCCACCACTGACATACCTCTATGGAGCTCTTCTTTCCCAAGCCTCAGGGACTTGTCACTATGCTGTGACATTCATTGTGACACCCACCAGAGCTCACAATCAGGTCTGGTGTCCTGATACTAGCCTGTGTGCATTCATGAGTCAGGTTCAGGCTTCTGGATGTCAGAGACAGATATCAGCCTGCCTAAGCAAAGGAAAGTGTTACAGGCAAAGTTGCCTGCTATCAGAAAATAGCTGCCTGTGAAAACCCAGTGTGGAATCCAAAAAGTCTCAAACTCAGAGCCCTTTCTTGCCATCTCTGTGGTCTGGTACCCCTGGAGGAGGAGGAGTTTTAAGACTGTGAGGTGGTCACTGGAAACTGCTCTTCTGACTCCATTCCTGAAGGAGGCTGTGTGCCAGAATCAAATGCCATGGATATTGGAATATAGTCTGATGTGCTGTTGGGAGTTATTTGGATGATAGGATCATACCTGAGACCACAGAAGTGAGTGTCACAACAGATGGCTGAGCTCTTGACCTCACTGCATTCCTTCATACAGGGCCTTGCAGCAGCTCTCTGGGAAAGGCAGGAATGATTACAAATGCAAGTCCAATGTGGAGCAGTACTTTGGATTCCCCTCTCAGTGGTGCAGATGTGGTTGAGACAGTGTCTCAGAGGCTGTGGGTGGTGATGGCATCCCTGAAAAGAGTGTCAAGTAGTGCTGTTGAGGAGCACTGTGAATTCCACATGAAAGCAAATAAAAATAAAGGCTGACCGGAGAGAATGAGGTGCCTTGTGCTGGAGTCCAAGCAGTGTTCAATGATTCCTGTAACAAAACCAAAAAGCTTCCTGTAAAGTGCAAAAACCTCACACCACAAAACTAGACAACAACTCCCAACCTGGAGTGCAGCCAGCCTACCTGAAGTTCCTTTGGCTGTCTGAAATGTCTGGGAGCTAAATAATCTGTGGCAAGAGGACATCCCATCCAGCAATAGGCAAATGAAAGACCTTCTCCACAATGTGAAGACTATTCAGATGAAATGAAACAGAGGTTAGATTACCATGCAAAAACAAGAAAATGCTGTCTGTTTCTCATCCTACAGGAATCATGCAACCCTCTGATAGAAGTGGGAGAACAAGAGTTTTCTGTTGGCAGCTGTGATGAGAATTTATGTTTTTAAAAGTGTCAAAGCTGCTCAGTCATTAAAACGTGGCAGTGTTTAAAAAGAAGCCCTCACTCTGTGGTTTCTCATAAGTGTTGTTCTTTGTGAACTGGGAAACATTTAATATGGGAGTCACTGGGCCTGACCCAGGAAACCATATACCAATGAGCAACATGAAAGTCAGTAAAAGAAGAAGCAAGTGTGGACTCCACGTCCCACCCAGTGTCAATTCATTCCACTCCCATTTGGCTCCAGATATGAAAACCCTCAAATTGGAAGTTTGCTGAGATGCGCCAATTTGCACTCCAAATGTGTTTTTTTAATTTTATTTTTATTTATCTTTTTTTTACTTTAAAGTACTCCCACCTGAACAGCTGGCCATGGTGTGGACTGCTTGTGCAATTAATGGAATGCAGCGATGGAGTTATAAGCACTTCCTGTGTCTCCTGTCTTTATTTTTTTGTAGGTGAATGTGCAGGACCCCATCCACCCATTATCAGATTGTATTCTCACACCTATCTAACTTTATTGTTGCTAACACTCTATGTCCCAAGATGAAATCCTAAGAAGATGGAAGATTGTACCATAACGACATGAAGTACCTGCTCTGCTGGAAACCAAATTCAAGGTAAATTCTTGGGGCCATGCAGAGAGAACTGCTAGTGTCTCTCCCTGGGTTGGCCTCAGGACAATAAAAACTGAGAGATGTTTGTTCTTTGTGTGGTGTACTCCTCTTCATTCTAGAAGAATGGCTTTTTTTTTCCAGGAGTAGAGATTTGGACACTGGAGAGTCTCTATTCACCTTACAATTCACTGTAGATTCATGATCCACAGGAAAATACAGAACACGGAGCCCTGCACCCCAAGCAGAGCAACATAGTCTGGCCACCAAAAGATTTAGAGACTGAACAAAAAGAAGCACTGAAGTGCGTTAGCCACATTCCTCTAAGCAGACTCCACTTACATGTACACACACACACACAGACACCCAAACACACAATGGCACACACAAGCAGACAACCAACACTTGCAACACTTCCCCAGAAACATACAGCCTGGCAGCTTCTGAGGCTATATGGTTCTGCAGAAAGCCCAACCTGTGAGAGAACAACCTCAGAAAACAACAGGCCTGCTGTATCTAAAAATCACAGTGGGGCATATTTCAAAAATTCTCATCCCTACAATGTCTAGGCAGGCCTGAGGAATCTTGCATATCCTCTTGGATCATTTAGGATTTTGTAGTTTATTTCTGGGTCTCTGCTTGAAATTTATTCAGGCTAGCTCACTTCTGCCCTCTCCTTGGATCATGGGAGTACCCTGTGGATCCCACAGAGAAGAGAGGTGAGCTTCCACCACTGAAACATCTCCAATGAAGTCTCCTTCTCCGGCAAGCCATGAGGACTTGTTGCTAGGCAACAGTGACATTCATTGTGTAGTTAGCTAAAGCTCACAATCAGACCTGGTGCTCTCAGACTTCTGGTTGCTTGTTCGTGAGGCAGGCCTGTGCACCTGGCTGTCAGAGTTTTCAGCCTGCCTAAATAGATGAAAATGGCAAATGAAGTAGCAGGTAAAAGGATGCGTGTGAAAACCCTCTGTGGGACTGTAAAAGTCTGTACCTCAGGGCTCCTTCAGACCATAACAGTGGTTTAGTCACGCTAGAGGAGGAGGTTATTTGAGACTGTGATGGAGTCTATGGAAAGTGCTCTTCTGACTCCACTCTTGAAAGGGGATGTGTGCAAGAATTGGGATTTATGGGGATTGGAATATAGTCTGGTGTGTTGTTGAGGGTTCTTTGGGTGATAGAATCATACCTGAGACCACAGTGGTTCATCTAGACCGAGGAAACCCTAGGGTGACAAGGAACAAGGAAGTCAGAAAAAGAGTAGGCAAGTGTGGAGGCCACATCACAATGAACATCAACCCATTCTACTCCCATTTGGCTCCAGATCTGAAAGCCCTCAAATCCCTTGCACATTGGAGTACTGTGACATGGTCACTGGCCCTGGTGTGGAATGCGGGGATGGAGTTGGAAGTAATTTCTTTGTCATCTGTCTTTATTTTTATTGCAGGGGAAGTTGTGGGACCCCATCCACCCCCCACCAGATTGTATCCTCACCCATATCTGACTTTACTGATACTCAGACTTTATGTTTCAGGATGAATTCCCGAGACAATGAAGTACCCCCACACGACCTGAAGCACCTGCTTGGCTGGGAAATGAATTCGAGGTAAATACAAGAGGCCCTGTGGACAGAAAGGCTTCAGTCTCTCCTTATGTTGGCCTCGGGACAATGTAACACTGGTAGATGTCTGCTTTTTTGTGTGGTGTTCCTCTCTTCTTTCTAGAAAAGTGGCTATTTTTGCAGGAAGAGGTAATTTTGATGCTGCCAACTCTCAGCCTGCCTCCCAATGTGGACCCAGCATGAAAGCAAATGAAAATCAAGCCTCACCTGAGAGAATAAGCTGACTTGTCCTGGAGTCCAAGAAACACTCAAAGATTCGAGTCAGAGGACCCAAAAGCCTCCTGCAAAGTGCAAACAATCTCAGCCTCTATAATGAGACAATAGCCCACCACTTGAAGTGCAGCCAGCCTAACCAAAGTCCATTTTATTCCCCAAAATTGGTAGCAGTAGAAAAGTCTGTGGCAAGAGGCAGTATCATCCAGCAACAGAACAATGAATATCCCCCTCCACGACGAAAAAGGACATGAAGATGAAAGGAAACAGAGTCTAGATTACCAGGTAAACCCCAGACACAGCTGCCTGTTTCTCTTGGTACAAGAGTCATGCAGCCATCTGATAGAAGTGGGAGAAAGAGTTTCCGTATTGCTGGCTGTAACAAGAAATTATGGTTTAAAAGTATCACAGAAGCCCAGGCATTAAAACTTGAAAATATTTAGAAGGAAACACACATGTAATGCATTTTCATGACAGTCTTTTTGCCTGAACTGGGAAATGTTTAGTGTGGAAGGGGTTGAGCCAGATGCAGGAAATCCTATGCCGATGATGAACATGAAAATGAGAAAAAGAAGAGGCAAGCATAGAGACCACATCCCACCCAGCATCCGTCCATCCCACTGTCATTTGGCTTCGGGTATTGAAGCCCTCAAACTGGGAGTGTGCCAGGTGGCCACAGATTGCACTACAAATGTTCCCTGCACTATGGAGTACTCCCACCTGAACACTGAGTCATGGGTTGGGCTGCTTGTGCAATTAAGGGAATGTAAGGATGCAGTCTGAAGCACATTCTGTGTTATGTGTCTTCACCTTTTTTGCTTCAGAATGTACAGGACCATATCCACCCCTCACCATATTGTATCTTCAACCCTATCTGACCTTATTTCTGCTCCCACTGTCTGTCAGAGAATTAAATCACAGGATGGTGGAGGAGTGCCCCTCAGACCATGAAGCACCTGCTCAGCTGAGAACCAAGAGGCTATGCAGACAGGACTACTAGTGTCCCTCTCTGGGTTGTCTGCATTGCAATGACACTAGGAGATGTCTGTTCTTGGGTGTGTTGTTCTCCTCTTCATCCTGGAAGACTGCCTTTTTTTTTCAAGGGGAGCTAATTGGGACTCCGGCTGGTCACAACCAGCCTAACTATTGATTGCAGATTCATAATCCACAAAAAAATAAAGAACAGGGGGCCTCACAACCCAAGATGAGCCACATAGACAGGCCAACCAAAGGTTAAGTCACTACAAAATAAAAAAGTTCTGCAGTGCATTAGCCAAATTTATTTATACAGAATCCACTTACTAGCTCACACACACAGACGCAGAAAAAACACACATACAAACACACAAATCCACACACATAGGCAGATATTCAACAATCGCAACACTCCTGCAGAAACACAAATCCTGGTATCTTCTGAGGCTGTGTCGGTCTGCAGGAAGCCCCACCTAGGAGAGAGCAACCCTAGGAAACACATTGTAGCTGTTCCTAGAAATTGTAGTGGGGTAAGTTGCAGAAAGACTCACCCCTACAACGTCTAGGCAGGCCTGTAGAATTCTGCAGATTCTTTTGGATGCTTAGGGCTTTCACAATTTGTTCCTGGGGATTTGACTGATGTTTTTTCATGATGGGTCACTTCTACCCTCACCTAGGATAGGTGACTATCCTTTGGACTATACTTTGGATCCTACAGAGAAGAAAGGCGAGAGTCTATAGTCGATGTAATTCCACGGAGGTCTCCTTCTCTGCCAAGATGCAGGTACTTGTCACTAGGCAATGGTGACATTCATCGTGATGCCAGCCAGAGCTCACAATCAAGAAAGCAAAGAAAATCAAGACTCACCTGAAAGAATGAGCTGCCATGTGCTGGAGTCCAAGCAATGCTCATTGATTCCTGTCAGAAGACCCAAAAGCATCCTGCAAAGTGCAAACAACCTCAGTCCCCACAACAAGACCACAAACTGCAACCTGGAGATGGCTAGCCTACCCGAAGTCCCTTTTGTTCTATGGAATCCTTGGCAGCCAAGAGCTCTGTGGAGAGAGGTAGCCCCATGAAGCAACAGCCCAATGAAAGACACCTACATAATTAGAAAGAACATGCAGATTCAATGAATCAGAGGCTAGATTACCAGGCAAAAACCAGACATGGCTGCCTGCTTCTCTTCCTACAGGAATCATGCACTACTCTGATAAAAGCTGGAGAACAAGAGTTTTCTTGGTCACTGTAACTGGAATTTATACTTTTTAAAGTAGCACAGCTGCCCAGTCATTAAAACGTGACAGTGTTTAGAAGAAAATCATCATGCAATGGATAACCTTGATGGTTGTCGTCAGTGAACTCGGAAATGTTTAGTGTGGAAGATGCTCAGCCAGACCCAGGAAACCCTAGGCCAATGAGAAGCATGGAAGAGGGGAAAAATAGAGGCAAGTGTTGAGGCCACATCCCATCATTCATCTGTCAATCTCACTCCCATTTGGTTCTGAGTATGAAAGCCCTCAAATTGGAAGTTTGCCAAGATTATTTCAGTTTGCACTTCAGATGTTACCTGCACATTGGAGTACTCCCAACTGAACAGCGAGCCATAGTGTGGACTTATTGTGAAATTGAGGAAATGCAGAGAAGCTGTTGGAAGCAACTTCTGTGTTATGTGTCTTCAGATCTTTGCAGGCGAAATTTCAGGACACCAGCCACCCCTCAAAAGATTGTATCCTCACCCCTCTGACCTTATTCTGCTCACAGTCTGTGTCCCCAAATTAAATCTTAAGATGATGGAAAAGTGCCCCCTCATGATGTGATGCACCTGCTCTGCTTGGAACCAAATTCGAAGTAAATTCAAAAGGCCCTGTGGACAGGACTGTTATTCTTTCTTCCTGGGCTGGCCACAGAACAATGAAACATTGGGAGATGTTGGTTTTTGATGTAGCATGATCCTTGTCTTTCTAAAAGAGTGTTTTTTTGTTTTGGAGGTGATGTGGACCAAGGCCAGTCACAGCCAGTGTCTAAATTAACTGTGGATTCATGATCCATAGAAAAATTAAAGAACAGGGAACACCAAAGCCCAAGCAGAGTCATGTAGGCAGGCCACCTAAAGGTTAGGAGATTAAAAAAACAAATAAATAAATAAAAAGAAGTGCTTCAGTGTATTAGTCACATTCTTTAAGCAGACTCTACTCGCAGGCACACACACGCACACACACACACACAAACTCACAAAGAAACAAAGTCATACCCACACACAGATATCCAAGATTTGCAACACTCCCACAGAAACACACAACTAGGCAGGTGTTGAGGCTTAGTGATTCTGCAGGAAGACCCACCTGGGAGAGAGCAATTAGGGATAACACAGGCAGGCTGCACCTAGAAGTCAGAGTGGGCTAAGTTTCAAAAACACTCACCTCTCCAATGTCTAGGCAGACCTCAGGCATCTTACAGATACTTTTGTAACCTTAAGGATTTTGCAGTTTATTCCTGGAGTCCTACTTGACATTTCTTCAGGCTGGCTCATGTCTGCCCTCTCCTAGGATCATGGGACACTTCCATTAATCCCACAGAGAAGACAGGTGAGAGCCCACAGCTGAAGTATCTCCAAAGAGGCCTCCTTCCATGCCAAGCTTCAGGGACTTGTCAATAGGCAACAGTGACATTCATTGTGATGCTAGCTCTAGCTCATAATCAGGGCTGGTGCCCTGAAACAAGCACATGTGCATTTGTGATGCAGATTACAGCGCCCTGCTATCAGAGCCTTCAGCCTGTCTAAGCAGAGGAAAATAGTACAGACTGAGCTTGCCTGGTATAAGAAAAAACGCTGCCTATGAGAAGCCACTGCAGGACCCTAAAAGTCTCAATCTCAGGGTCCCTTTGGGCAGTTTCTGTGGCCATTCCACTTGATGCATTTCAAGTTTTGATGCATTTCAAGACTGTGAGTTGATCACTGGATACTGCTCTTTTCACTCTCTTCCTGAAAGAGGATGTGTACAAGAATCCAGTCCCATGGGGATTGGAATTTGGCCTGGTGTATTCCTGAGGGTTCTATGTGTGATAGAATCATACCTAAGAACCCAGAGGGGGCTGTCAGTTAAAGATGGCCAAGCTTTTTACATCTGTGCCTCCCTTCATCCTGGGCCTTCCAGGGGCTCTCTGGGAAAGGGAGAAACCCAACAAAGGCAAATACACGGGGAGCAGAGTTCTTTCACCTCATACTGGCCTCTCACATGAGCAGATGAGGTTGAGATGGTGTCTTAAAGGACATTTTGGTGATGGCAAGCCTGAAAAGTAGTGCTCTTGAAATGCACTGTGGATTCCCAATGAAAGCAAAGAAAAATCAAGGCTTGCCTGAGAGAATAAGCTGCCTTGTGTTGGAGTTCAAGCAATGTTCACTGATTCCTCTCAGAAGATTCAAAAGCTTCCTACAAAGTACAAACAACTTCAGCCCCCACAACCAGACCATGACCAAAAACCTAAAGTGCAGGCACCCTAAACAAAGTCACATTTGCTCCCTGAAATTTCTGGCAGCCAAAGATCTGTGGTGAGATGCAGTCCCACCCAGCAAGAGCCCACTGAAAGTCCCCCTACACAATGAGAAAGGACATGAAGATGAAGTGAAATGAGCCTAAATTACCAGGGAAAAGCCAGGCACTGCTGCCTGCTTCTCATCCTACAGAAATCATGCAGACCTTTGATAGAAGTGGGAGCACAAAAAGTTTATTTATTGATGGCTGTAATGGGAATTTACACTTCTAAAATAATCGCAGCTGACCATTCATTGAAACTTGACAGTGTTCAGAAGGAAACAATCGCACAATGGATTTTCATGAAAATTGTCATCCTTGAATTGTGAATTGCTTAGTGTGGAAGAGGTGAGCCAGATACAGGAAATCCTAGGACAACGAGGAACACTGTAGTCAGGAAAAGAAGATGCAAGTGTAAGAGGCACAACCCACCGAGCATCAACACATCCCTCTCCCATTTGGCTCGTGGTATGAAATCTCTCAAATCAAGTTTTTGTTAGAATGGCGCCAATTTTCACTCCAAATTTCCCCCGCATGTTGTAGAACACTCACATGAACACCGGGCCACATATGTGGACTGCTTGTTCAATTAAGGGAATGGGAGGCACAAATGGAAACACTTTCTGTGTCATCTGTCATAACCTTTTTTGCAAGAGACTCTATTTACCCCTCAACAGATTGTATCCTCAGCCCTAGCTGACCTTACTTCTGCTCACAATCTCTGTCCTAGAAAGAAATCAAAGGCAATGGAGGAGTGCCCATGATGATGCGAAGCATCTGCTTGGCTTGGAACCAAACTTGAGGTAAATTCAAGGGGCATTTCAGACAGGAGAGCTACTATCTCTCCCTGTGTTGGCTACAAGACAAATAAACAGAGAGATGTCTGTTGTGGGGTGTGTTGTACTCTTCTTTTTCCTAGAAGAATGGATTTTTTTTTTTTTTGGCAGGGGTAGGTGATTTGAACTCTGGTGTGTTTCAGCGAGACTCCCCATTCACAGCGGATTCATAATCCCCAGAAATGTAATGAAACAGAGCCCCACAGACCAAGCAAAGTTACACCCACTGGCCACAGAAAGGGTGGGAGATTTTAAAAAACTTTTGCAGTGTGCTAGCCACATTCCTTTAAGAAAATTATACTTACAGAGACACAAACACAGACACACACACACACAAACACACAAGGCCACACACACAAGCAAACGTCCAACACTCACAATACTCTCACATAAATGCACAGCATGGGAGATTCCGAGGTTGAGTGGGTCTGCAGGAAATTCCACCCCAAAAAGTCCAACCACAGGGATCACAGGCATCCTGTACCTAGAAATCACAGTGGAATATATTTCAAAAGACTCATTCCTACAACATCTAGGCATGTCTGTGGCATTCTGCAAATCCTTTTAGATCCTTAGGGATTTTGTGATTTATTCCTGAAGCTCTGCTTCATGTTTCTTTAGGCTGGTTCACATCTGCCCTCTGCTAGGATCATGGGACTCTCTCGAGGATCCCACAAACAAAAGTCGAGATTCCACAGACCATGCAACTACACTCAGGTCTCTTTCTCCACCAAGATGCAGAGACTTGTCGCTAGGCAACTGTGGCATTCATTGTGATGCTAGCCAGAGTGCAAATCTAAGGCCTCATTCTCTGACATTAGAGAATTTGCATTCTCAAGGATGGGTCATGTGCTGGGCTGTCAGGGATGTCAGCCTGCCTAAGCAGAGGAAAATAGTACAGGTAGAGCCAGCTTGGTATCAAGAGAAAGGATGTCTGGTATAACATACCATGGGACTCTAAATGTCTGGACTTTAAGGCTCCTTTGGGTCATTTCCATGGTGGGGTCCCTCTGGAGTAGGAGGTGTTTTGAGACTATGATGTGGTCACTGGAAACTGCTCTTCTGAGGCTGTGTGCTGAAATCTGGTCCCGAGAGGATTGGAAGAGAGTCTGGTGAGTTGTTGAGTTTCCTTCATGGCTGTAACTGAAATTTGCAGTTTTGAATCCATCCAAGCTGCCCAGTAATAAAAACATGACAGTGTTTAGAAGGAAACACTCAGGCAATGGATTCCCATGAGGGTCATTCTCCATGAACTGGGAAAAGTTTAGTGGGTAATTTGTTGAGCCAGACCCAGAGTTGTAGAACCTAGGTCTACAAGGCACATGGAATTCAGGAAAAGAAGAGTCAAGTGTGGAGGCCACATCCCACCTAGGATTAATTCATTCCACTCACATTGGCTCTGAATATAAAAACCCTTAAATCTTGAGTTTGCCAATGTGGCCCCAGTTTGCACTCCAATTCTTTCTCGCATGATGGAGTATTCCCACCTGAACATTGGGTCATACTGCAGACTGCCTGTAAAATTAACTTAATGTGAGGATGGTGTTGGAAGCACCTTCTGTTTCACTATCTTTATTTTATTTTTTTCAGGTGAAGTTGCAGGACCCCATACACTCTTCACCAGATTTTATCCTCACCCCATCTGACCTTATTGCTGCTCACACTCTGTGTTCCATAATGAAATCCCAAAATGATGGAGGAGAGCCTCCTCATGATGTAAAGCACACGCTAGGCTGGGAACTGAATTCGAGGTACGTTAGAAGGGACTTGTGGACAGAACTTCTAGTGTATCTCCCTGGTTTGGACAGAGGACAATGAAACACTGGGAGATGTCACTTTTTGGTGTGGTGTTCTCCTCTTGTTTCTAGAAGAGTGACTTCCCTTGCAAGGTGAAGTGAATAGGATGCTAGCACGTCTCAGCCTGTCTCCCAATTCACTGTGGAGTAATGATCCACAGAAATATAAAGAACAAGAAGTTCTGGAACCTAAGAAGATCCACACAGGCAGGACACCAAAAGGTTTTGAGACTCAAAAAAAAAAGAAGCACTGAAATTCATTAGCCACATTCCTTTAAGCAGACTCCACTTCGAGGCACACACACACACAAAGCCACAAACACACTAAAACATCACCAACCCACAAACACTCCCACAGAAACACAGCCTGGTAGATTCTGAGGTGGTGTTGTTCTGCAGAAAGCTGCACCTTTGAGAGAGCAACCCTGGGGAACAGAGCTTGTCTGTACCTGGAAATCATAGTGGAGGAAGTTTCCAAAACACTCACTCTACAACCTCTAGGCAACCCAGAGACATCGTGCAGAATTTTTTGGGTATGTAGAAATTTCACAGTTTATTTCTGGGGCTCTGCTTGACATTTCTTCAGGCTGGCTCATGTCTGCCCACTCCTAGGATATTGAGATTATTCCGTGGATCCCACAGAGAAGACACGGGGGAGTCCAGAGCTGACTCACCTCCATGGATGTCTCCCTCTCTGCCAAGCCACAGGGACTCGTTGGTAGACAAAGGTGATATTCATTGCAAATCTAACCAGAGCTCATAGCTGAGGCCTGTGCATTCACATTCATGGAGCTGGCCTTGGCACCTGGTTGTCAGAGCTCTCAGACTGCCTTAGCAGAGGAAAATTGTACAGGCAGAGATAGGTTGATACCAGGAAAAAAGGCTGCCTATGATAACCTATTGCAGGACCCTAAAAGTCTTGAACTTAGGTCTCCTTTGGGACATCTCTGTGGTCGGGTCCCACAGAAGGATGAGATATTTTGAGACTATGAAGTGGTTACTGTAAACTACTCTTCTGAATCTATTCCAGAAAAAGGCTGTGTTCAAGAATCATGTCCAGTGGGGATTGGAATATAGTCTGGTGTGTTGTTCAGGGGTCTTTAGTTGTTGCAATCACACCTGATGCCCCATAGAAGGGCTTCAGTGAAAGTTGATTGGGCCCTTAACCATACTGCCTCCTTTCATCCTAGGCTTCACTCTTGCTGTCTGGAAAGACAAGAACACCAACAAAGGCAAGTCCAAAGTGGAGCAGTGTTCTCACATTTTGAAAAGTTCTCTGATGGGTGCAGATGAGGTTGAGACAATACCTCAGATGCCCTCTGTGGCAATTGCTAGCCTGAAAAGAATGTCTAGTAGTGCTGTTGAGGGACACACTGGACACCACATGAAAGGTACAAAAAAATCAAGACTTGCCTGTGAGAATGAGCTGATTTGTGCTGGAGTACTACCAACGTTCCAAGATTCATTTCAGAAAACCCAAAAGCCTCCTGCAGGTGCAGACAACCTCAGCCCTCACAATCTTGAGTGCAGCAAGCCTATTTGAAGTCCTATTCTCCCTGAAATCCCTGGCAGCCAAAATATCTGTGGTGAGAGGAAGTCCCATCCAGCAACAGCCCAGTGAAAGCACCATTCACAATGAGAAAGGATCTGCAGATGAAATGAAACAGAGCCTAGATTGCCAGTCCAAAGCCTGACATGGCTGACTGCTTCTCATTCTACTGGAATCATGCAGCCTTCTGATAGAAGTAGGAGAATAAGAGTTTCCTTGTTGGCAACTGTAATGGAAATTTACTGTGTTAAAGCATCACAACTGTCCAGTCACTAAAACGTGACAGTGTTAAGAAAGAAGCACTCATGCAATGGATTTTCATGAGGGTCGTCCTCTGTGAAGTGGGAAACATTTAGTGTGAAAGACCTGGAGTCAGACCCAGGAAGCCCTAGGCCAACGAGGAACATGGAAGTCAGGAAAAAAAGATGCAAGTGTGATGGCCACATTCCACCCATCATCAATCCATCCCACTCCCATTTGGCTCTGGATTTGAAAGCCCTAATATCAAAAGTTTGCCAGGATGGCACCAGTGTGCACTCCAAATGTTACCTGCACAGTGGAGTGCAGCTGAACACTGGGCCATGTTGTGGACTCCTTGTGCAATTAAGGGAATGCGGGGATGGGATTTGTAGCTGGTTCTCTATAATCTGTCTTCATTTTCTTTGCAAGTGAAGTTGAGGGGACCACATCCACCCCTCACCAGATTGTATCCTCGCCCCTACCTGACTTTATTCCTGCTCACATTCTATATTGCTGATCACACTCTCTGCCCTAGAACAAAATCCCAAGACAATGGAAGAGTGCTGTTTTATGGTGTTTTATGTTCAGCTGGGAATTGAATTAAAGAAAAATTCAAGGAGCCCTGTGGACACGATTGCATGTGTCTTTTTCTGGGTTGCCACAGAACAGTGAAAGACTGGGAGATGTCTCTTTTTAAGTGTGTTCTGCTCCTCTTTTTTCTAGGGCGGTGGCTTTTCTGGCAGATGGTGGTGACTTGGATTCCAGTGGGTATCAGCCAGCTTTTCAGTTCACTGTTATTCATAATACACGAGAAAAAACAAAAACAAACAAAAAAAACAAAACAAAACATGGAGCTCCACAGCCCAAGCACAGCCACAAACACAGGCCAAAAAAAGGGTAGGAGACACACATAAAAAAGAAGCACTGCATTGTGTTAGCCACATTTCTTTAAGCAGACTCCACTTACAGCAACAAACACACACACACAAAGAGAGACACATACACAAAGCCACACACACACATGCAGATATCCAACACTTGCAACACTCCCACAGAAACACACAGCCCAGCAGCTTCTGAGGCTGCATGGTTCTTCAGGAAGCCACACCTGGGAGAGAGCAACCACAAAGAACACAGGTGGGCTGTACCTAGATATCAAAGTGGGGCAATTTTGTAAAGGACTCACCCCTACAATGTCTAGGCAGAGCAGATGCATCTTGCAGATTGTTTTGGATATTTTGGATACTTACGTATTTAGCAGTTTATATCTGGGGCTCTGCTTAATGTATCTTCAGGCTGGCTCTTGACTGCCATTTCCTAGCACCATGGAAGTATTCCATCCATCCCACATAGAAGACAGGTGAGAGTCCACTGCTGACGCACCTCCCTAGAGGTCTCCTTCTCCAAAGAGCTGCAGAAAATTGTTGCTAGGGAAACGGTGGAATTCGTTGTGAGGCTGTCCAGAGCTCACAGCTCAGGTCTAGTGCCTTGAGACTAACGCATGTGCATTTGCAAGACAGGCTCTGGTGCCTATATGTCAAAGCTGTCAGCCTGACTAAGCAGAGAAAAATGGTACAGGAAGAGCCATCCTGGTATCAGAAAAAAAGGCTGCCTGCGATAACTCACTGCAGCACACTAAAAGTCTCAATCTCAGGACCATTTTGGGCCACCTTTGTGGTTGGGTCATACAAGAAGATGAAGTGTTTCAATGCTGTGAGGTGGTCGCTGAACAATGCTTTTCTGACTCCATTCCTGAAAGAGGGTATGTGCAAAAATCTGGTGCCATGAGGATAAGAATATAGACTGGTGAATTGTTGAGAAGTGTTTGGTTGATGGAATCATACCTGAGGCCCCAGAGGTGGGTGTCAGTGAAAGATGGCCAGGACTTCTACCTTACTGTCTCTTTTCTTCCTGGGCCTTGCAGGGGCTCTCTGGGAAATGCAGAAACTATGGCAAAGGCAAGTCCAAGAAGGAGCAGTGTTCTCACACATTGTACTAGTTTCTCACGTGTGCAGATATGGTGGAGATAGCATCTCAGAGGCTGTTGTGATGGCAATCCTGAAAAGTGTGTCCAGTAGTTCTGGTGAGGGGTACTATGGACCCCACATGAATAAAAAGAGAAAGCAAGCCATAGCTCACTTGAGAGTATGAGCTGACTAATGCTGGAGTCCAAGCAACTTTTAAAGATTCCTTTCAGAGGATGCAAAATCCTCCTGCAAAATGCAAAAAACTACATCCTCCACAACAAGAGCACAAATCACAAACTTGAAAGCAGAAAGTCTGCCTGAAGACGATTTTGCTCACTGAAATCCCTGTTAGCCAAAAGATCTGTGGCAAGAGGCAGTCCCATCCACAAACAGCAAATGAAACACCTTCTCCACAATGAGAAATAACATGTAAATTAAAAAAACATAGGATAGATTACCGGACAAAACCTAGACATGGCTGCCTTATTCTTATCTTATGGAAATCATGCAGCCCTCCAATAGAAGTGGGAGAATGAGAGTTTCCTTGTAGGAATTTACAGTTTTAGAAGTATCAAAGCTGCCCAGTCATTAGTGACAGTGTTTAGAAGAAAACACTCATGCAATGGATTCCCATGAGAATCATTTTCCCTGAACTGGGAAACGATTAGAGTGGAAGTCATTGAGCCAGGGTCAGAAAACCTTAGGTTGATGAGCAACGTGGAAGTAAGGAAAAGAAGAGTCAGGTGTGAAGGCCGCATACCACACAGCATCAATCCATTCCACTTCCATTTGGCTGTGGGTATGAAAGCCCTCAAATTGGGAGTTTGCCAGGATGGTCCCAATTTGCAATCCAAATGCCCCTTGAAATTTGGAGTACTTCCACCTGAACACTAGGCCAATGTGTGGACTGCTTGTGTAATTAAGGGAATGTGGGGATGATGTCAAAAGCACCTTCAGAGTCATCCATCTTCATTTTCTTTGCAGGTGAAGTTGCAGGACCCCATCCATTTATCACCAGATTGTATCCTCATCTCTATCTGACCTTACTGCTGTTCACACATTATGTCCCAGGATGAATCTCAAGAGGATGGATGAGTGCCCACTCATGACATGAAGCACTTGCTCACTTGGGAACCAAATTTGAGGTAAATTCAAAGGGTCCTGTGAAAAGGACTGGTAGTGTCTCTCCCTGGGTTGGCCACATGACAACAAAACACTGCGAGATGTCTGTTTTTAGTGTGTTGTGCTTCCCTTCTTTCTAGAACAGTGGATCTTTATTTTTTGTTTTTTGCAGGCAGACGTGAATTGGATGTTGGCTGGTCTTTGCACCCCTCCCAATTTGCTGTGGATTCACGGTAAAAGAAAAATAAAGAACATGAAGCCCTGCAGTGCAAGCAGAGCCACACAGACAGGCCATTGAATGTTGAGATATTCAAAAAAAGCAGAAGCCTTAAACTGCATTAGCCTCATTCTTTTATGCAGAATCCACTTAAAAGCACACACACACACATGCACGCACACACACACACAGAACAATAACAACAACAAAACAGAATGACACACACACAGACATCCAACAATCACAACTCTTCCACAGAAACACACAACCTGGCACCTCCTGAGGATACATGGTTCTGCAGAAAGCCCCACCCAGGAGAGTGCAATCTAGTGGAAAATAGGCAAGCTGTACCCAGAAATCATAGTGGGGCAAGTATCAAGAAGACTCACCTCTACAATATCTAGAGAGTTTTGAGGAATATTGCAGATCCTCTTGGATTTTTAGGGACATTGTAGTTTATTCCTGAGGCTGTGCTTGACATTTATTCTGGCTGGATCATGTCTGCCCTCTCCTAGGATCATAGGACTATCCCATGGATCCAACAGAGAAGACACGAGATTCCACTGCCTATGCATCTCCTTGGAGGTCCCCTTTTCTGCCAAGCCACAGGTACTTGTAAGTAGGCAATGATGACATTCATTGTGACACTAGCCAGAGCTCACAGTCAGGCCTGGTGCACATTTATGCGGCAGACAGGGTGCCTGGATGTCAGAGCTGTCAACACACCTAAGCACAGGAAAATAGTACAGGCAAAGCCAGCCTGGAATAAAGGCTTCCTGTGAAAGCCAACTCCGGGACACTAAATGTCTTGATCTCAGGGACACTTCGGGTCATCTCTGTGTTCAGGTCCTGCTGGAGGAGGAGGCATGTCAACACTGTGTGGTGGTTGCTGGAAATTGCTCTTCTCACTTTATTCCCAAAAGAGGCTGTGTGCAAGCATCAAGTCCCATGGGGATTGGAATACAGTCTGCTGTGTTTTTGAGGGTTTTTTGGGTGATATAATCATAACTCAGAATCCAGAGGTGGGTGTCAGCAAAAGATAGGGAAACTCTTGACCTCACTTCCTTCCTTCATCTTGGACCTCACAGGATCTCCTTGGGAAAGGCAGGAACCATGAATACGGCAAGTCCAAGGTGGAGCACAAGGAATATGAAGGTCAGGGAAAGAACAGGCAAGAGTGGAGGCCAGAACTCACCAAGCATCAATTTATTCCACTCCTATTTGGCTATAGATATGAAAGCCTGCAAATTGGGAGTTTGCCTGGATGGCCCCAGATTGCACTCCAAATGTTCCTTGCATGTTGGGGTACTTCCACCTGAACACCATGCCATGGTGTTCCCTTGTTCAATTAAGGGAGTGTGGGGATGGAGGAAGAAGCAAATTCTGTGTCACTTTCTTCATTTTCTTTTTGAAGGTGAAGTTGGGGGACCACATCCACCCCTCAGCAGATTGTATCCTCACCCCTTTCTGACCTTATTGCTGCTCACATTCTGTATCCGATGATAAAATCCCAAGATAATGGAGGATTACATGAAGCACCTACTAGGCTGGGTAAATTCCAGGAAAATTCAAGTAGTCCTGTGGAGAAGACCGCTAGTGTCTTTTCCTGGCTTGGCTGCAGGAAAACTAAACACTGGGAGACGTCTGTGATTTGGTGTGTTGTGCTCCTCTTCTTACTACAAGAGTTGCTTTCATAGCATGGGGCAGTGATTTTGATGCAGGTGAGTCTCAGCCCACCTCCCAATTCAATGCAGATTCATGACCCATGATCCACATAAAAAGAACACGGAACCCCGCACCCCAAGAAGAATCACACAAATGGGGCCATCAAAAGGATAGAGATTTAAAAAAAAAGAAATGAAAAGTAATGCTGAAGTGCATTTGCCACATACCTATAAGCAGATTTCACTTACAGGCACACACACACACGTACACACACACACACCAAAACTGTCACACACACACACACACACAGACATCCAACACTCCCATAACTTCAACAGAAACACACAGCCCCACAGCTCCTGAGGCTGCATAGTTCTTCAGAAAGCCCCACCTGAGACAGAGCAAGTTCAGGGAACACAGGCAGGCTATACCTAGAAATCAAAGTGGGGCATGTTTCAAGAAGACTCACACCTACAATGTCTAGGCAGACCTGAGGAATCCTGCAGATTCTTTTCAATCTTTATGGATTTCACAGTTTATTTTTGGGTCTGTGCTTGAAGTTTCTTCTGCCTATTTCAGGTCTGCCTTCTCCTACAAGCATGGGACTATCCTACTGATTCCACAGAGAAGAAAATTGAGAATCCATAGCCTAAGAATTTCCACATGCTGCAGAGACTTGTTGTTAGGCAACAGTGCCACTAATTGTGATGGCAGCCAAAGCTCACAATCAGGCCTGATGCCCTGAGGCTTGCACATGCTCATTTGTGAGGGAGGCTGGGGCACCTGGTTGTCAGAGCTGTGAGCCTGCATAAGCAGATAAAAGTAGTACAGGCAGAGATGGGCTGGTATCAGCAAAAAGACTTCCTGCTAAAACCAACTGTGAGACTGTAAATATCTTGACCTCATGACCCATACGGGATGTCTACCTGATCAGATCCAGCTCAAGAAGAATTTGTTTTGAGACTGTAGGCTGGTCTCTGGAAAGTGCTCTTCTGAATTCCTTCCTGAAGGATACTGTGTGAAAGAATCAGGTCCTATGGGGATTGGAATATAATCTGGTGTGTTTTTGAAGGTTCTTTGGGTAATAGAATTGTATCTGAGAATGCAGAGGTGGGTGTCAGTGAAAGATGGCTGGGCTCGTGAACTCACTGCCTCCCTTCATTCTGGGCCTCACAGGGGCTTTCTATGAAAGGCAGCAACAACAAAGACAAGTCCAAAGGGGAGCAGTGCTGTCACACCTTGGACTGGCCTCTCACAGGTACACCTAAGCTGGAGACTGTATCTCAGAGGCTATCTGTGGTAATGACAAGACTGTAAAGGGTGTTAAGTAATGTTGTTGAGGGTCATTTTAGATTCCCCGTGGAAGCAAGGAAAAATCAAGGCTTGCCTGAGAGAATGAGCTGCCTTGTGCTGGAGTCCAAGAAATATTCAATGATTCTTGTCAGAGGATCCAAAAGCCTCCTGCAAGATGGAAGCCTCAGCCCCCAAAACGAGACAACAACCCACAGCATGGTGTGCGGCCAGCCTACCTGAAGTTGCTTTTGCTCTCTGGAATCCCTGGCAGCTAATTAATCTGTGGGAAAGGCAGTTCCATCCAGCAACAGCCCAGTGAAATGACAGGTGCACAATGAGAACACTGTGAAGATGAAATAAAACAGAGGACAGATTACCAGGCAAAAGCCAGACACAGCTGTCTGCTTCTAGTCTTACAGGAATCATGCCGCCCTCTTCTAGAAGTGGGAGAACTACTGTTTCCTTGTTGTTGGCTGTAATGGAATTTTATGGATGAAAAATAATCAAAGATGCCCAGTCATTAAAACGTGACAATGTTTAGAAGAAAAAACTCGCACCATGGATACAGATCAGAGTCGTTCTCCAAGAACTGGGAAACATTTAGTGTGGGAATATTTGATCCAGACCCAGGAAACCCTAGGCAGATGAGGAACATGGAAGTCAAGAAAGGAAGAGGAAAGTGTGAAGGCCATATCCCACCCAGCATCAATCCATTCCACTCCCATTTGGCTCTGGGTATGAAAGCCCTCAAATCGAGAGTTTGTAAGGATGGCCCCAATTTGCACTACAAATGTTTCTTGCACATTTGCTTACTCACACCTGAACACCGAGGCATGATGTGGACTGCTTGTGAAATTAAAAGAATGTGGGGATGGAGTTGGAAGCACCTTCTGTGTAATCTGTATTTATTATTTATTTATTTATTTATGTATTTATTTATTTATTTATTTATTTACTTATTTATTTGCTGGTAAAGTTGCAGGACCCCATCCACCCCTTACTAGATTGTATTCTCACCCTTTTATTACTTTGTTGCTGCTCACACAGTATGTCCCAGGATGAAATCTCAAGAAGATGGAGGAGTTCCCTCTCACGACTGAAGCACCTGCTAATCCGGAAACCCAATTTGAGGTAAATTCCACTTGCCCTGCTGACATGACCGTTATTGTATTTTTCTGGGTTGGCCACAGGAAAATTAAACACTAGGAGATATCCATTTTTTGGTGAGGTAATCTTCCTTTTTTATAGAAGAGTGCATTTTTTTAAAGCGGGAGGTGATTTGGAGGCCAGCATGTGCATTCATGATCCATGGAAACCTAAAGAACACAGAGCCCAGCAGCCAAAGCAGAGCCACAAAGACAGGCCAACAAAAGGTTGGGTGACGCAGGAAAAAGAAGCAATGAAGTACGTTAGCCACATTCCTGTAAGCAGACTTCACTTACAGGCACACACACACACAAACACACAATGCCACACACACACACAGACATCCAACACTCATGGCACTCCCACAGAAACACACTGCCCAGCAGCTCCTGAGGCTCAGTGTTCCTACAGGAAGCCCCACATGGGAGAGAGCAACCTCAGGGAACACAGGAGAGCTGTACTTATAAATCACAGTGTGTGAAGTTTCATAAAGACCCTCTCTTACAACTTCTAGTCTGGCCTGAGGAATATTGCAGATTTTTTGGATGCTTAGGCATTTCGTGGTTTATTCCTGGGGCTGTTTGACATTTCTTAAGCCTGACTCACATCTGCCCCCTCCTAAGTTCATGAGACAATCCCATGGATCCCACAAAGAAGACAGGTGAGAGTCCACAGCCCAGGCATCTCCACATAGGCCTCCTTCTCTGCCAAGATGCCAGGACTTTTCACTGGGCAACTGTGTCATTCATTGTGATGCTGGATATAACTCACAATCAGGCCTTGTGACCTGAGACTAGTGCATGTGCATTCGTGAGATAGGCACGAGCATCCAGCTCTCAGAGCTGTCAGCTTGCCTAAGCAGAGGAAAATGGTAAAGGCAGAGCCGGCATGATATGGGAAAAAAGTATCCCTGCAAAAACTCACTGTGGGACCCTAAAAACCTTGACCTCAGCACCACATTGGGCTGTCTCCATGGTTGGGTCCTGCTAGAAGAGAAGGAATTTTGAGACTTTTCAGTGGTTGCTGAAAACTGCTTTTCTGACTGTATTCTGAAGAGAGGCTATGTGCTAGAATCATGTCCCATGGGGATTGGAATATAGTCTTGTGTGTTTTTGAGGGTTCTTTGAATGATAGAATCATCTCTGTGACCCCAGACACTGGTGTCAGCAAAAGATAGCTGGATACTTGACCTCACTTCTTCCCTTCATCTGGAAACTCTCAGGGGTTGTCTGGGAAAGGTAGAAACCTTGACAAAGGCAAGTCCAGCATTGAGCAGTGTTCTCACACTTTGGACTGGCCTCTCACATGAGGTTGCACATGACGTTAAGACAGTTTCTTAAAAGTGGAGTGTGGTGATGGCAACTAGAAAAGGGTGCCCAGGAGTGCTGCTGAGGGGCAATGTGGATTCACCATTAAAGGAAATAAAAATCAAGGCTCACCTGAGATAACTAGCTGCCTTCTGCTGGAGTCCAAGAAATGTAGAACTATTCCTGTCAAAGGATCCAAAATCCTCCTGTAAAGTGCAAACAACCTCAGCCTCCAGAATGAGAAAACCACCCACAACCTGAAGCACAGCCATCAGACCCAAAATTCCTTTTGATCTCTGAAATCCCTGGTATCTAAGCAATCTGTGGTGAGAGGTAGTCCAATCCAGCAACAGCCTAATAAAAGAGCCCATCCACAATGAGAATGCCATGAAGATGAAACGAAACAGATGCTAGATTAACAGGCAAAAGGCAGATGCTGCTACCTACTTCTCATCCTGCAGGAATAATGCAACCCTCTGATAGAAGTGGGAGAACAAGAGTTTCCCTGTTGGTGGCTGTAACGGGAATTTCGAATTTTAAAAAGTATCAAATCTGTCCAGTCATTAAAACTTGACAATGTTTGGAAGAAAACAGTGACACAATGGATTCCCATGAGGGTTGTTCTTTATGAACTGGCAAACGTTTAGTGTGGAAATAATTGAGCCAGACTCAGAAAAGCCTAGGCCTATGAGGATCATGAAAGTCAGAAAAAGAAGAGGCAAGTGTGGAGGCCACAAGCTACACAGCATCAATCCATTCCACTTGCTTTTGGCTTGGTATGAAAGGGCTGAAATCGGGAATTTGTCAAGATGGCCCTAATTTGCACTCCAAATGTATCTTGCATGCTGGATTAGTCTCACCTAAACACTGGGACATGTTGTGGACTGCTTGTGAAATTAAAGGAATCTGGGGATGGTGTTGAAAGCACCTTCTGTGTCACCTGTCTTCATTTTTTTTTTTTTTTTAGGTGAAGTTGTGAGACACAGTTCACTTCTCTGGGACACCATCCACTTCCCACCAGATTGTATCCTCACCCATAACTTACCTTATTGCTGCTCACATTGTATGACCCCGGGTGAAATCCCAAGAAAATGGAGGAGTGCTGTCCCATGACATGAAGCACGTGCTTGGCTGGGAATCGAATCTGAGAAATTTTCAAGGTGCCTTGTGGACAAAACTGTAGTGTCTCTCCCAGAGTTGGTCACAGGACAATAAATCACTGGGAGATGTCTGTTCTTTGGTGTGCTGTGTTCCCTTTCTTTCTAGAAGAGTGGCTTTTTTGGTAAGGGTTGATGATTTGGATGCCACCGGGTCATGGTACATCTCCCAATTCTCAGTAGATTAGTGATCCACCTTAGAAATAAAGAACGCAGAGTTCTGCATCCCAAGGACACCCACAGAGACAGGCCAACAAAAGATTTTGAGACTCAAAAAGCAACCTCTGATGTGTGTAAACAGACCCCACTTAGAGTCACACACAAAAATACACACATACACACCAACACACAATGCCACACACAGACAGACATCCAACAGTCTCAACTCTCCCACAGAAACATGCAGCCTTTCAGATCCTGAGGCTGTGTGGTCCTGCAGAAAGCCCCACCTGGGAGAGAGGAACTTGGGAAAACACAGGCTGGTTGTACCTAGAAATCACAGTGGGTGAGTTTCAAAAAGATGCCCCTACAATGTCTTAGCACACCTGAGAAATTCTACATATCCTTTTAGACCTCTGGAAACTTAGTGGTTTATTCCTGGGACTCCGCTTGAAATTTCTTCAGGCTGGCTAACATCTGCCCTCTCCAAGAGTTATGGGAATATACCCTGGATCCCACAGAGAAGACAGGCAAGAAGCCACGCCAATGCATGTCCACAGAAGTGTTCTCTGCCAAGCCTTAAGGACTTTTCACTAGTCAACAGTAACATTCATTGTGACCTTATCCAGAGATCACATTCATACTAGGTGCCCTGAGACAAGATCATGTGCCTGTGTAGGCAGGCTCAAGCTCCTGGCTGTCAAAACTGTCAGATTGCCTAAGCAGAGAAAATTTATACAAGCAGAGCTGCTCTGGTGCCAGGAGAAATGCTGTCTGTGATTACCCACTGTAAAACCCTAGAAGTTTCAACCTTAGGGACCCTCACGTCCTATTTGTGGTCTGGTTCTACTGAAAGAGGAGGCATTTCAAGATGTGAGGTGGTCATGGATAACTGCTCTTCAGATTCCATTTCCCAAAGAGGTTGTGTGCAAGAATCGGGTCCCATGGGGATCAGAATGTAGCCTGGTTAGTTAAGAAGGTGTCTTTGCATAAGTGAATCATACCTGAGACCCCAGAGATGGGTGTCAGTGAAAGATGGTTGGACCCTTTACCTCACTGCCTTCCTTTATCTTGGGCCTCACTGGGGCACTCTTGGATAGGCAGAAACCATGACAAAAACAAGTCCAAGGTGGAGAAATGTTCTCCAACTTTAAAATGACCTCTCACAGGTGCAGATGAGGTTAAGACATGTCTCAGAGGCCATCTGTGGTAATTGCAACCATGGAAAGGGTGTCCAATAGTGTTAGTGTGGGGCACTGTGAACCCATAATGAAAGCAAAGAAAAATCAAGGTTTGCATGATTTTAAAAAAAAGACGTATGCTGGAATCCAAGCAACATTGAAATATTCCTGTCAGAGGACCCAAAAGCCTCCCATAAAGTGCGAAACTCAGCCACCATAAAGACACCAAGACCCACAGCCTGGGGTGCAGCCAGGCTACTCAAAGTCCCTTGTGCTCCCTGAAATCTCTGGCAGCCAATAAAGATGTGGAGATAGACAGTCCCATCCAGCAATTGCCCAATGAAATACTACTGACACAATGAGAAAGGACATGCAGATTAAATAGAACAGATACAGCTGCCTGCTTCTCATCCTTCAGGAGTCATGCAGCCCTCTTATGGAAGTGGGAGAACAAGAGTTTTCTTGGTGATGAGAATTTGCAGTTTTAAAGTATCACAGCTGCCCAGTAAGTAAAATGTTACTGTGTGGCAGAGTCACACAGACAGGCCACCAGAAGTGTTTAGATGAAAGACTAGCACCATGGAGTCCCATGAGTGTTGCCCTCTGTAAACTGGAAAACGTTTAGTGTGGAAAGGGTTGAGCCAGGCCCAGGAAGCCATAGGCTGACTAAGAACATGGAAGTCATGAGAAAAAGAGGTAAATATGGAGGCCACATCCCACCCAGCATCAATGCACCCCAGTCTCATTTAACTCCAGTTATGAAAGTCTTCAAATCGGGAATTTGCAGGATGGCCCCAGTTTGCACTCAAAATATTCCCTGCAGGTTTGAATACTTTCACCTGAACACCAGGCCTTGGTTTGGACAGCTTGCGCAATAAAGGGAAGGCAAGATTGACTTGGAAGCACCTTCTGTGTCATCTGTCTTCATTTTGTTTGCAGGTGAAGTTGTGGGACTCCATCCACCCCTAATGATGTTGTATCCTCACCCCTATATAAGCTTATTGCTGCTAACACTCTATAACCCAGGATGAAATCCGAAGACAGTGGAAGAATTTCCTCTCATGATGTTAAGCACATGCTTCACTGGGAACTGAATTTGAGTTACATTCAAGGGGCCCTGTGGACAGGGCTGCTAGTGCCTCTCCCTAGGTTGGGCACAGAAGAATGAAACACTGGGAGATGTCTGTTTTTTCGGTGTGGTGTGCTCATCTTCTTTCTAGAAGAGTGGATTTTTTTGTTGTTGTTTTTTTTTTCACAGGGAAAGGATTTTGATGCCAGTTGGTTTTGGCATGACTCCCAGTTCCCTGCAGATTCATAATCCACAGAAAAAAATAAATAACAGAGCCACGTAGCCAAAGCAGAGCTACACAGGCCACCAAAAGGTTGTGAGACTCAAAAAAAAAAGTAGTGCTAAAGTGCATTAGCCACATTCCTTTAAGCAGACTCCACTTACAGCCACACAGACACAGACACACACACAAATACAAAATACCATACACACACAGACATCCAACACTCTCAACATGTTCACAAAAATACAAGGCCTGGCATCTCCTCAGGCTGTGTGCTTCTGCAGGAAGCCCCCTAGCAGAGAGCAACCCCAGGGAACATAGGCAGTCTGTAGCTAAAAATCAGTCAGGCAAGTTTCAAAAAGACTCACCACTACAATATCTAGGCAGGCCTGAGGAATCCTGGAGATCATTTGGACTCTTAGGGATTTTGCAGTTTATTCCTGGGGGTGTTTTTGACATTTCTTCAGGCTGGCTGATATCTGCACTCTCCTAGGATCATGAGAATACCCCATGGATCCCACAGAAAAGACAAACGAGAATCCACTGCTGACACACTGCCAATGCACCTCCACAAAGTTCTCCTTCTCCTCCAATAGCTGACAATCAGGCCTGGTGTCCTGAAACTTGTGCATGAAATACCAGGCTGTCTCTTCTTGTACCATTTTCCCCTGCTTAGGAAGGCTGACAGGTCTGAGATCTCAGAGTATTGGGAAAAAGACTGCCTGTGAAAACCCACAGTGGGACCCTAAAACTCTCGATCTCAGGGCCCTTTGTGCCATCTACGTGGTCAGGTCATGCTGGAGGGGGAAGCATTTCTAGACTGTGAAGTGGTCGTTTAAAACTGCTCTCTGACTCCATTTTTTAAAGAGGCTGTTTCATGCGGATTGGAATACTGTCTGGTGTGTTGTTAAGGGTTCTTTGAGTAATAAAATCTTACCTGAGGTCCCAGAGGTGGGTGTCAGCAAAAGATGGCCAAATTCTTCACCTCACTGCCTCCCTTCATCATGGGCCTTGCAGTGGCTCTCTGGGAAAGGCAGGTACCACAACAAAGCCAAGTCCAATTTGCAGCAGTGTTCTCCCACATCAGACTAGCCTCTCACAGGTGAAGAATAGGTTGAGACACTGTTTTAGAGGCCATGTATGGCAAAGGCAAGCCTGAAAATTATGTCCAGTAGTGCTGTTGTTTGGCACTGTGGATTATCCACGAAAGGAAAGACAAATTAAAGCTCAGCTGTCAGAATGAACTGACCGTGTGGAAATTCCAGCAATGTTCATTGATTCCTGTCAGAGGAACCAAAAGCCTCATGCAAAGGACAAACAACTTCAGCCCTCTCACAGAGACAATGACCCACTATCTGGAGCACAGTGAGCCTATCTGAAGTCCCTTTTGCTCTCTGAAATCTCTGGCAGCTAAATAATCTGTAGTGAGAAACAGTTTCATCAAGCAACAGAACAATGAAAGAGCCTCTGCAAAATGAGAAGGCCAAGCAGATTAAATAACATAGAGGCCAGATTTCCAGGCAAAATCCATACACAACTGCCTGCATTTCATCCTAATGGAATCATCCTGGCGGCCTCCAATAGAAGTGGGAGAACAGGAGTTCCTTGTTGGTAGCTGTAATGGAATTTTACAGTTTAAAATGTATCAAAGCTAGCCAGTCATCAAAATGTAAAAGTGTTTAGAAAGAAACACTCACACAATGTATTCTCATGATGGTCATTCTCCGTGAACGGGGAAATTTTAATTTGGAAGTCATTGAGCCAGAACCAGGAAACCTGGGGTGGAGGAGGAAGATGGAAATCAAGAAAAGAAGACACAACTGTGGAGGGCACATCCCACCCAGCATCAATCCATTCCATTGCCATTTGGCTCCAGGTATGAAAGCCCTCAAATCAAGAGTTTGCCAGGATGGCCCCAGTTTGCACTCCAAATGTTTCTTGCACATTGGAGTACTCCCACCTGAACACTGGGCCATCGCGTGGACTGCTTGTGCAATTAAGGAAATGTGGGGATGGAATTGGAAACACCTTCTGTGTCATCTCTCTTAATTTTTTTCAGGTGAAGTTGTGGGACCCTATCCACTGCTCACCAGATTATATCCTCACTTCTATTTGACCTTATTGCTGCTCACACTCTATGTTCCAGCATGAAAATTCAAGACGATGGAGGAGTGCCCCCTCATGAAAAGAAGCACCTGCTTGGCTGGGAACTGAATTCAAGGTGAATTGACGGGACCCTGCAGACAGCACTGCTCGTGTCTCTCCCTCAGTTGGCCTCAGGACAATGAAACACAGGGAGGTGTGTGTTCTTTTGGTGTGGCATGCTCCTCATCTTTCTAGAAGTGTAGCTATTTTTACACTGGATAGTGATTTGGATGCCAGCGGGTCTCGGCACACCTCCCAATTCACTGGGGATTCATAATCCACAGAAAAATAAAGAACATGGAGCTTGGCTTCCTCGGCAGTGAAACCACAAAAGGCCACCAATAGTTTGAAAGACTTAAAAATAGGAAATGCTGTTGTGCATTAGCCACATTTCTTTAAGAGGACTCCACTGACAGGCACACACACACACACACACACACACACAAACACAAACACACAGGGCCACACACACATGCAGACATCCAAGATATGCCACCATCCCACAGAAACACTCAGCTGGGCAGCTTCTGACGCTGTGTGGTTCTCCAGGAAGCTCCATCTGGGAGAGGGAAACTCTGGGAAACATAGGCTTGCTGTACCTAGAAGTCACAGTGGGGCAAGTCTTAAAAAGTCTAAACCTTACATCCTCTAGGCAAGCCTGAGTCATTGTGCAGATCCTTTGGGAAGCACAGGGATTTTGCTGTTAATTTCTGGGGTGCTGCTTGAAGTTTCTTAAGGATAGCTCACATCTACTTTCTCCTAGAATCATAAAACTATTTTGTGGATCCCACAGAGAAGACAGGAAAGGCTCCACTCCTTGCACTTTGGAGTATTCCACATGGAGGTCTCCTTCTCTGCCAGTACACAGGGATTTTTCAGTAAGCAATGGTGGCATTCATTGCAACTCTATCAAGATTTCATAGCTCAGGCCTTGTTCCCTGAGACAAGCACACGCGCATTCACAAACATTTGCAAAACCAGCTTGGCGCCGGGCTGTCAGAGTTATCAGACTGCCTAAGTAGAGGAAAATGGTACAGGCAGGGCCAGCCTGGCATCAGGGAAAAGCTTGCCTATGATAACCCACTGTGGACCCTAAAAGTCTCAAATTTAGGCCCCTTTGGGACATCTTTGTGATCAGGTCCCACTGTAGAAAGAGGCGTTTCAAGACTCTGAGGTGTTCACTGGAAACTGCTGTTCTGACTCCATCCCCGAAAGAGGCTGTGGGCAACAATTGGGTCCCATGGGAACTAGAATATAGTTTGTTGTGGTGTTGAGGGGGCTTTGGGTGACAGAATTGTACCTGAGACCCCAGAGACCAGTGTTAGTAAAAGATGGCCAGGTCTTAACCTCAGTGTCTCCCTTCATTGTGGACATCACAGCATCTCTCTGGGAAAGCTGGGAACATGAACAAAGACAAGTCCAAAGTGGAGCAATGTTTTCATTCCTCAAAAAGTCCTCTCAACGGTGCAGATGAGGTTGAGACAATGTCTCAGATGTCCTCTGTGGTGACTTCCAGCCTGAAAAGGGTGTCCAGTAGTGCTGTTAAAGGACATAGTGGACTCTGAATGAAATGAATGAAAAATCAAGGCTCTCCATTTGTGCTGGAGTCCTACCAATGATCCAAGATTCCTGTCAGAGTACCCAAAAGCCTGCTACAAAGTGCAAAAAACCTCACCCCCACATTGAGACCACAATCCACAACCTAGAGTGCAGCAAGCCTATTTGAAGTCCCTTTGCTGCCTGAAATTTCTGGCAGTGAAAAGATCGTGGTGAGAATAAGTCCCATCCTGCAACAACCCAATGAAAGACAACCTCCACAATGAGAAAGGATGTGCAGATGAAATGAAACAGAGCATAGATTATCAGCCAAAAGCCAGACACAGCTGCCTGCTTATCATCTTTCAGGAATCATGCAGCCCCCTGACAGAAGTGGGAGAATAAAATTTTCCTTGCTGGTATACTATAATGGGAATTTATAATGTTAAAATATCACAGCTGCCCAATCATTAAAACATGACAGTGTTTAGAAGAAAATACTCAAGCAATTGATTCCCATGAGGGTTGTCATCCATGAAGTGGGAAACATTTTGTGTGAAAGACATGGAAGTAGCCCCAGGAAACCCTAGACAGATGAGCAACATGGAAGTCAGGAAAAGAAGAGGCAAGTGTGGAGGCCGCATCCCACCCAGCATCAATCCATTGCACTACCATTTGGCTCTGGGTATGAAAGCCCATAAATCAAGGGTTTGCCAAAATGGCCACAGTTTGCACTCCAAATTTTCCTTGCCCTTTGGAGTATTCCCACATGGATACTGGGCCATGGAGTGTACTGTTTGTGCAATTAGGGGAATGCAGTTGGGATCATCCTCTGTGTCACAGGTCTTCACTTTTCTGCAGGTGAATGTGTGGGACAACATCCACCCCTCACCAGATTGTATCCTCACCCCCATCTGACCTTATTGCTGCTTACACTTTCTTAACACATAATGAAATCCCAAGATGATGCAGAAGTGCCCTTTCATGATGTGAAGCAGCAGCTCACCTGGGAACAAAATTCGAGGTAAATTCAAGAATCTCTGCAAACAGGACTGCTAGTATCTCTCCCTGGGTTTGCTGTAGAACAAAGTAACATTAAGAGATGTCTGTTCTTGAATGTGATGTACTCCTCTTCAATCTAGAAGAGGGACATTTTACTGTAGGAGGAGGTGATTTGAAACCGGTGGGTACCAGCCAGCCTCCCACTTCACTGTGGATGCATGATCCACAGAAAAATAAAGAACACAGAACCACACAGCCTAAGAAGAGCCACAGAGACAGGCCACCAAAGAGTTGGGAGAAAAAAAAGTGCTGTAGTGTGTTAGCCACATTTCTTTAAGCCAAGGCTACTTATAGGAACACACACATACACAAAATGGCACACACACACGCAGACATCCAACACTCACAACACTCCCAGAAAAACACACAGCCTGGCATCTTCTGAGCCTGCATGGTTCTGCAGGAAGCCCCACCTGGGAAAAAGCAACTAAAAGTCAAGGCTCGCCTGAGAGAAAAAGGACATGCAAGAAAGCGAAAGGAGCCAAGATTACCAGGCAAATTCAGACACAGCTGCCTGCTTCTCAACTTACAGTTATGCAGCCCTCTGATAGAAGTGTGACAACAAGTGTTTCCTTGTTGGTGGCTGTAACAAGAATTTATGTTGTAAAATATTCACAGCAGCCCAGTCATTAAAACCTGACAGGGTTTAGAAGAAAAACACTCACACAATGAAATCCCATAAGGGTTGTCCTCTGTGAACTGGGAAACTTAATGTGGGAGATGTGGAATCAGTCCCCGGAAACCCTAGGAAGATAAGTTGCATCAAAGTCAAGAAAAGAAGATGCAAGTATAGAGGCCACATCCTGCTTAGCATGAATACATCAAATTCCCATTTGGCTCCAGTATGAAAGCCCTGCAATTGAGAGTTAGTCTGTATGGCCCCAGTTTGCACTGCAATGTTTTCTGTACATTGCAGTACTCTCACCTGAGCACCGGGTCATGGTGTGGAGTGGTTGTGCAATTACTGGAATGGGGTGAGGCAGTTGGAAGCACCATCTGTGTCATCTAACTTCAACTTTTTTCAGGTGAATATGTGGGACCCCATCCAACCCTCACAAGATTTTATCCACAGCATATCTGACATTTTTGTTGCTCTGTTCTACAGTGAAATTTCAAGACAGTAGAGGAGTGTGCCCTCACAACATGAAACACCTGCATGGCTGGGAATGGAATTTGATGTGAATTCAAGAGGCCCTGCAGAAAGGATAGCTAGTGTCTCTCCCTCTGTTGGCTGCGGGACAACGAAACACTGAAAGATGTCTGTTCTTGGAAGACGTGTGCTTTTCTTCTTTCTAGAAGAGTGTTTTTTTTTTTTTTTTCTTTTTTGCAGGGGGAGATTATTTGGTTCCCAGTCTGTCTCAGCCAGCCTACCAATTCACTTTGGATTCATGATCCACAGAAAAATAAAGAACATGGAGCCCAACAGCCCAAGCAAAGCCTTATAGACAGGTCACCAAAAGGCTGGGAGACTCAAAAAAAAAAAAAAAAAAAAAAAAAGAAGAAGAAGTGATTCAGTGAGTTAGCCACTTTCCTTTCAGCAGAGTCTTCTGCTTATGAGCACACACATAAACACACACACAAACACACAAAGACACACCCACACTCAAACATCTAACATTCACAACACTGCCACAGAAACACACAGCCTGGCAGCTTTCGGGGCTGCATGATTATGCAGGACGTCCCACCTGGGAGAGAGCAACCTCAAGGAATACAGGCGGGTCATACCTACAAATCACAGTAAGGAAAGTTTCAAAAAGACATACCCTTACAACGTGTAGACAGGCCTGAAACATCCTGCAGATCTTTTGGAATTGTTAGGGATTTCACAGTTTATTCCTGTTTCTTCACTAGACGTTTCTTCAGGCTGGCTCACATCTGCTCTTTCCTAGAATTATGGAACTATCTCGAGCATCCCACAGAGAAGGCAGAAGAGAGTCCACCACTGATGCACTTCCACAGAATTCTTCTCCACCAAAACACAGAGAGTTGTCGCTAAGCAACAGTGGCATTCACTGTGATGCTTGCCTGAGCTTACAGGTCAGGCCTGGTGCCCTGAGACTAACGCATACACATTCGTGTGGCAAGCTCAGCCTGCCTAAGCAGGGGAGACTGGTACAGCCAGAGCTGACGTGGTATCAGGAAAAATTTGGTGCCTGTGATAACCCACTGCAGGACCCTAGACATCTCAAACTTATGGCCTCTTTTGGCCATCTCAGAGATCTAGTCTTACTGGAGGAGGAGGCATTTCAAGACTGCGGGGTGGTTGCTGGAAACTGCTCTTCCGAATCCATTCCTAAAAGGGACTGTGTGCAAGAATCTGGTCCCATAGGAATTGAAATTTAGTCTGGGGAGTTGTTGAGGGTTCTTTGGGTGATAGAATTATACCTGAGAACTCAGAGGTGGATGTCAGCAAAAGAAGGTTATAGCCTTGGCCGCACTGCCTCCCTTTATCCTGGGCCTCCCAGGATCTCTCTGGAAATAGTAAAGACCATGATAAAAGCAATCCAAGGTGGAGCAGTGTTCTCTCATCTCGAACGGCCATCTCGTGGGTGCAGAAGTGGTTGAGACAGTGTCGCAGAGACCATCTGCAGTGATTGCAAGCCTAAAAAAAATGTCCAGTAATGATGTGGTGGGGAAATGTGGAACCCTCATTAAAGCAAAGAAAAATTGAGGCTCACCTGTGAAAAAGAGCTAATTTGTGCTGGAGTGCCAGAAACGTTCAAAGATTCCTTTCAGAGGAGACAAAATCATCCTTCAACATGCAAACAACCTCAGTCCCCACAAAGAGACTACCAGTTACAGTCTGGATGGCAGCCAGCCTACCTGAAGACCACTTTGCTCCCTGAAATCCCTGGCAGCCAAAAGAAAGCCAAGAGGCATTCCCATCAAGCATCAGCCCAATGAAAGACCATCTGCACAAGGAGAAAGCATGTGCAGATGTGATGAAACAGAGCCTAGGTTACCAGGAAAAATCCAGACACAGTGGCCTGCTTCTCATCCTATAGAAATCATGCAGCCATCTGATTGAAGTGGAAGAACAAAGGTTTCCTTGATGGTGGCTGTAACATGAATTAACGGTTTTAAAATATTAAAGCTGCTTGGTAGAGGTTGTAACATGAATTTACAGTTTTAAAAGTATCAAACATGTTTGGTCATTAAAACGAGAAAGTGTTTAAAAGGAAACCTTAACGCAATGAATTCCCACAAAGATTGTTCTCTAGAAACTGAGAAATGTTTAATGTGGAAGTCATTGAGCCAGATCCAGTAAAGTGTAGGCCAATGAAGAACATGAAAGTCAGAAAAAAAATTGGCAAGTTTGGAGGCCACATCCCACTCAGCATCAATCCATTTCACTCCCATTTGGCTCTGGGTATGAAAGCCCTCAAATCGAGAGTTTGCCAGGAAGGCCTCAATTTGCACTCCAAATGTTATCTGCACATTGGAGTACTCACACCTGAACACAGGCCATGGTGTGGACTGCTTGTGCAATTATGGGAATGTGGGGATGGAGTTGGAAGCAATGTCTGTGTCATCTGTCTTCATTTTTGGCAGGTGAAGTTAAGGGGCCCTGTTCACCCTTCACCATATTATATCCTCACCCCATCTGACCTTATTGCTGCCCACACTGTATGTCCAAGGATGAAATTCCAAGATGATGGAGGAGTGCCGCCTCAGGAAGTGAAGCACTTGCTCATCTGGGAATCAAATTCGAGGTAAATTGAGGGAGCCCTGAGGACGGGACTATTAAGGTATCTCCCTGAGTTAGCCTCAAGACAATGAAACACTGGAAGATGTATGTTTTTCGGTGTGGTGTTCTCTTGTCTAGAAGTGTGGCTTTTATTCAATGGGGAGGTAATTTGGATGCCGGCGAGTCTCGATCTGCCTCCCAATTCACTGTGGATTCATGATCCATAGAAAAATAAAGGACATGGACCCCCACATCCCAAGCACAGCCACAGAGAAAGGCCATTAAAATATTGGGATACTCAAATAAAAGAAGTGCTGGAGTACATTAGCTGCATTTATTTAAGCCAACTCCACTTACAGGGACACTCATACATACACACAAACACAAAATACCTGACACACACAGACATCCAACACTGGGAAAGAAAAATACAGCCCAGCAACTCCTGTGGCTGCCTAGTTCTACAGAAATCCCCACCTTGGAGAGACAGAAACCATGAGAGACACAGACATCTCTAACTAGAACTTAACAGTGAGGCAAGTTTCAAAAAGAGTCACCATTACAATATCTAGGCAGGTCTGAAAAATCTTGCAGATTCTTTTGGGTCTTTAGAAATTTTGCAGTTTATTCCTGGTACTGTGATTGAGTTTTCTTCAGGCTGTCTCACATCTACCCTCTCTGATGGTCATAGAACTATCCAGTGGATCCCACATCAAAGACAGGTGATAGTCCGCCACCACCCCACCTCCATGGTGGTCTTCTTATTTGCCCAGCCACAGGGATTGTAACTATGCAACATTGGCATTCATTGTGACAGTACCCAGAACTCACAATCCAGCCTGGTGCCCTGAGACTAGCACATGAGTATTCATAAGGCAGGCTCCGTTGCCCAGCTGTCAGAGCTGTCACCATGCCTAAGCAGAGGAAAGTGGTACAGGTAGGGACCGCCTGGCATTGGAAAAAAAGGCTGCCTGCAAAAATCACTGCAGGATCCTAAAAGTCTCAATGGCAGGGCTTCTTTGGGCCATGTCCGTGGTTGGGTTTCACTGAAGGAGGCATTTCAAGACTGTGAGGTGGTCTCTTGAACTTGCTCTTCTGAGTCCATTCATGAAACAGCCTGTGTGCAAGTATCGGGTCCCATGTGGATTGGAATATAATCTGATGTGTTGTTGAGGGTTCTTTGGGTGATAGAATCATACCTCAGACCCCAGAGGCAGGTGTCAGGGAAAGATGGCCAGGCTGTTGATGTCACTGCCTTCCCTCATTGTGGGCCTCACATGGGCTCCCTGGGAAATGCAGAAACCATGACCAAGGTAAGTCCAAAGTAGAGCAGTGTTCTCACACCTTGGACTGGCCTCTCAAGTTTTCAGATGAGGTTGACATTGTGTCCCAGATGTGGTCTGTGGTGATGGCAAGCCTGAAAAGAGAGTTCAGTAGTGCAGTTGATGGGCAGTGTGGATTTTTCATGAAAGAAAAAAATATCAAGGACAACCTGAGAATGAGCTGCCTTGATTTGGAGTCCACTCAATGTTCAGTGATTCCAGTCAGAGGACCCAAAAGTGTCCAACAAAGTGCAAACAAACTTAGCTACCACAAAGAGAAAACATCCCACAACATTAAGCACAACCAGCCTATCTAAAGTTCCTTTGCTCTCTGAAATTCCTGGCAGCTAATAATCTGTGGTGAGAGGCAGTCACTTTCTGCAACAGCCCAATAAAAGAGCCCCTCCAGAATGAGAAGGCCATGCAGATGAAATGAAACAGAGGCTCGATTACCAGGCAAAAGCCAGACACAGCTGCCTGCTTTTTATCCTACAGCAATCATGCAGCCCTCAAATAGAAGAGGGAGAAAAAGAGTTTTCCTGTTAGCAGCTATAATGGAAATTTGTGGTTTTAAAACTATCAAAGCTCCCAGGTCACTAAAATGTGACAGTGTTTCAAATAAAACACTCATGCAATAGATATTCATGAGTGTCATTCTTCATGAAGTGGGAAACGTTTAGTGTGGAAGTCACTGAGTCATACCCAGGGAAACCTAAACAAATGAGCAACATAGAAGTCATGAAAAAGAGGCAAGTGTGGAGGCCACATACTACCTAGCATCAATCCATTACACTCCCATTTGGCTCCAGGTATGAAAGCCCTCAAATTGGGAATCCATCAAAATGACCCTAATTTGCACTCCCAATGTTTCCTGCATGTTGGAGTACTCCCACCTGAACAATGAGCCATAGTGTGACCTGCTTGTGCAAATAAAGGAATGTGTTAATGGAGTTGGAAACACCTTCAGTGTCATCTGTCTTTATTATTTATTTATTTACTCATTTATTTATTTATTCATTTGTTTTATTCATTTATTTATTTTTTGCAGGTGAAGTTGCAGAACCCCATCCAGTTTCCACCAGAATGTATCTTCACCCCTATCTGACCTTATTCCTTCTCACACTGTATGTCCCAGCATGAAATCCCAAGATGATGGAGGAGAGCCTCTTCATGATAAGATGCACTTTTTCGACTGGGAACCAATTTCCAGGTAAATTAAAGGGGTTCTGCAGAGAGGACTCCTAGTTTCTCTCCCTGGGTTGGCCACAGGACAATGAATCACTTGAAGATGTATCTTTTTTGAGTGTTGTGTGCTCCTCTTTTTCTATGAGTGGTTTTTTTGCAGGGGTAGGTGATTTGGTGCCGGCAGGTCTTGACCCACCTCCCAATTAACTGCTGATTTATAATCCACAGAAAAAAACTAACAAGCAAACAAACAACAACAACAACAACAACAAAAGAGACCCAACAGCCCAAGCAGAGCCACACAGACAGGCCAGCAAAAAATTTGACAGACAAAAAAAAAAAAAAAAAAAAAGTAGCGCTTATGTGTTTTAGCCACATTTTTTTTAACATAATTTACTTACAGGTACACACACACACATACAATGCCACACACACTCGGACATCCAATACTCACAACATTCACACAGAAACAGCATGGCAGCTCCTGAGGCTGCGTGGTCCTGCAGGAAGCACCATGTGAGAAAGAGCAACTGTGGAAAACACAGGTGGGCTGTACATAGAAATTACAGTGGGACACGTTACAAGAAGGCTCACTGCTACAACTTCTAGGCAGGCCTGAGGAATCCTGAAGATCTTTTCATATCCTTAGAGATTTCGCAATTTATTCCTAGGGCTGTGCTAGAAGTTTCTTCAACCTGGTTCATGTCAGCCCTTTTCTAGGTTTGTGTGACTATACCATGGATTCCACAGAGAAGACAGGAAAAGCCCTCCACCAACACATCTGTGGGGAACTCAGGAACACAGATTTTTGTACCTAGAAATCATGGTGGGACCACTTTCAAAAATATTCACTTATACAATATCCATGCAGGACTGAGGAATTCAGCAGATCATTTTGTATCCTTAGGGATTTTGCAGTTTATTTCTGAGTTTGTGCTTGTTGTTTCTTAAGGCTGGCTCGTCTGCCCTCTCATGAGATAACGGGCTTATCACTTGGATCTCACAGAGAAGACAGGTGAGAGTACACCTTCAATGCACCTTCCTGGAGGTCTCTTTCTCCACCAAGCTGCATGGACTTGTCGCTTGGAAATGGTTACCTTAATTGTGACACTAGCCAGAACTCACAATCAGGCCCAGTGCCCTGAGGCCAGCATATACGCATTTGTAAGGCAGGCACTTGCACCATGCTGTCAGATCTCACAGCCTGCTTAAGCAGAGGAAAATGGTACAGACAGAGCCAGCTTGGTATCAGGAATAATGCTGCCTGAGAAAACACACTGCAGGTCTCAAAAATTTTGACCTCATGGGCCATTCTGGCCATCTCCATGGTCAGGCTCTGCTGAACAAGGACGCGTTTTGAGACTGTAAGGTGGTCGCTGGAAACTGCTCTTCTGACTACATTCCTGAACAAGACTGTGTGAAAGAATCAAGTCTCATGTGTATTGAAATATTGGCTTGTGTGTTTTTGAGGGTATTTTTGGTGATAGAATCGTACCTGAGACTCCAAAGGCAGTTGTCAACAGCACAAGACTTGTCTCTAGACCTCACTGCCTGCAGAATCCTGAACCTTGAAGGGTCCCTATGGGAAAGGTAGGAATCACAAAAAAAAAAAAAAAAAAAAAATCCAAAATGGATCCGTGTTTTCAAACCTTGGACTGGCTTCTCACGGGTGCAGCTGAGTTTGAGACAAAGTCTCAGAGGCAGTCTGTGGTGATGGCAAACCTGAAAAGTGTGTTTAGTAGGGATACTGAGGGACACTGTGGTTCCTTATGAAATCAAAGAAAAATCAAGGCTCACCTAAGAGAACAAGCTCCTTTGTGCTGAAGTCCAAGCAATGTTCAATGCTTCCTGTCAGAGTACCCCAAAAGCCTCCTGCAAAGTGCAAACAAGCTCAGGCCCCACAATGAGACAAGGACCCACAACCTGCAATGAAGCCAGCCTACCCAAAATCCCTGCTGCTCCGTGAAATTTCTAGCAGATAAATAATCTGTGGTAAGAGGCAGTCCCATCCAGCAACAGCCAAATGAAAAAGCTCCTCCACTATGAGAAGGCCATGCAGCTGAAATGAAACACAGGCTAGATTACAAAGCAAAAGCCATACACAGCTGTCTGCTTCTTATCCTACAGGAATCATGCAGCTCTTCAATAGAAGTGGGAGAAGAGTTTCCTTGTTGGCAGCAGTAATGGGAATTTATGTCTTTAAAAGTATCCAAGCTGCTGAGTCATTAAAAGGTGATAGTGTTTACAAGGAAACACTCATGCAATGGATTCCCCTGTGGGTCATTCTCCCTTAACTGGGAAATATTTATTGTGAAAGGCCTGGAATAAGACCCCAGAAACCGTAGGCCGACAAGGAACATGGAAGTCAGGAAAACAAGAGGCCAGTGTGGGAAGCCACATCCCACCCAGCATCAATCCATTCCATTCCCATTAGGCTCTGGGTATGAAAGCCCTCAAATCAAGAGTTTGCCAGCATGGCCCCAATTTGCACTCCAAATTTTCCTTGCACATTAGAGTACTTTCATTTGAACAGTGGGCCATGGTGTGGACTGCTCATGCAATTAAAGGAATGGTGTAATGTGGTTGGAAGCATCTTCTGTGTCATCTGCCTTCATTTTACTTGCAGGTGAATTTGTGAGACCCCATCCACCCCTTACCAGATTGTATCCTCACCCCTGTCTGACATTATTGCTTCCCAAGCTCTATGTCCAAGGATAAAATCCCAAGATGATGGAGGACTTCCCCCTCATGATGTGAAGCACCTCTTCAGCTGGAAACCAAATTGGAGGTAAATACAAATGGCCATGTGGACAGGACAGCTAGTGTCTTTCCCTGGGTTGGCTGCAGGACAATGTATTACTGGGTGATGTCTGTTTTTTGGTGTGGTGTGCTCCTTTTCTCTCTAGAGAGTGGGTTTTCTTGGAGAGGGAGGTGATTTGGACACCTGCGTGCCTTGGCACATCTCTTAATTCACTGTGGATTCCTGAACCACACTAAAATAAAGAACAGGGGGCCCTGCAATCCAAGCAGAGCCACAGAGACAGGCCAATAAAAGGTTGGAAGACATCAGAAAAAAAAGAAGGGATTAAATAAATCAGTCACATTCCTTTACCCAGACTCAACTTACAGTTACACACACACACACACACACACAAACACCCACATACACACAACGGCCAACAAACATGCAGACATACCATACTCACAACACTCCCACTGAGACACACAGCACAGTAGATCTTGAGGTTGTGTTATTCTGCAGATAGTCCCACCTTGGAGGTAGCAACCCCAAAGAACACAGGCAGGCTGTATCTAGAATTCACACTGGGTCAAGTTTCAAAATGACTCACACCTACAACATCTAGGCTGGCCTGATAAATTTTGTAGCTCCTTTTGCATTCATTGGGATCTCACAGTTTTTTCCTGGGGCTCTGCTTGCCTTTTCTTTAGGCTGTCTTACTTCCGCCCTCTCCTAGGATTATGGGAATATGCTGTGGATCCCACAGAAAAGACAGATGAGAGGTCACTGCCAACACACCTCCACGGAGGTCTACTTCTCTGCCAAGCTGCAGGGACTTCTCACTAGGAAGTGGTGGCATGCATTGTAATGCTAATCAGAACTCACAGCTCAGGCCCAGTGACCTGAGACTAGCACATGCTTTTTCATGAGGCAGGCTTCAGCATCAGGCTCTCAGAGATATCTGCCTACCTAAGCAGAGGAATGTGGTACAGGCAGAGCTGACTGGGTATCTAGAGAAATGCTGCCTGTGATAACCCGCTGTGGGAAGCTGAAAGATTAGACCTTAGGGCCCCTTCAGGTCATCTCTGTGGCTGGGCCCCACTGCAGGAAGAAGCTTTTCATGACTGTGAAGTGGTCACTGAAAACTGATTTTCTGACTCCATTCCCAAAAAAGGCTGTGTGTAGGCATCAGGTCCCAGGGAGAATGGAATGTAGTCTGGTAAGTTGCTGAGGGGTATTTGGGTGATGGAAACATACCTGATACCCCAGATGTGAGTGTAAAGGAAAGACAGGCCCTTGAACTCATTGCCTCCATTCATACTGGGCTTCACAAGGCTCTCTAGAAAAGAAAGATATCACGACAAAGCAAGTGGAGGGTGGAGCAATGTTCTCACACTTCAGACTGGCCTATCACAGTTGCAGATGAGGTTAAGACAGTGCCTCAGGGGCTGTCTGTGGTGATGGAAAGCCTGAAAATGGTGTCCAGTTGTGCTATTGTGAGACACTGTGGGTGCCCCATGAAAGCAAAGAAAAATCATGGCTCAACTGAGAGAATGAGCTTCCTTGTTCTGGGGTCCAAGCAATGTTCAATGATTCCTGTCAGTGGATCCAGAAGCTTCCTGCGAAGTGCAAACAACCTCAGACCACACTATGAGACAAGAATCCACAGCCTGGAGTGTACCCAGCCTATCCAAAGTCATTTTTGCTCCCTGAAATCCCTGTCACCTATGCAATCTGTGGCTAGATCCAGTCCCATCCAGTAACAGCCCAGTGAAAAAGACTTTCCACAATGAAAAGGCTGTGCAAATAAAATGAAACAGAGGCTACCTTATCAAAGCCAGACATGGCTATCTGCTTCTCATCCTACAAAAATCATGGAGCCCTCTGATAGAAGTGAAAGAACAAATGTTTTCTTGTTGGTGGCTGTAAGAGAAACTTAGGATTTTAAACATATCAAGCTTCCCAGTCGTTAAAACATGACAGTATTTAGAAGAAAACACTCATGCAATGGATTCCCATGAGGGACATTATCTGTGAACTGGGAAATGTTTGGTGTGGAAATCGTTGAGCCAGACCCAGAAAACTTTAAGGAACATGAAATTCAGGAAAAGAATAGGCAAGTGTGGAGGCCATATTCCACCAAGCATCAATCTATCTCATTCGCATTTGGCTAAGTGTATGAAAGCCATTTTCATTTGGCTTCAGGTATGAAAGCCCTCAGATTGGGAGTTTGCCAGATTGGCCCCATTTTGCACTCCTAATGTTCCCTGCATGTTGGAGTACTCCGACCTGAAAACTGAACCATTGTTTGTACTGCTGGTGCAATTAAGGGGATACAGGAACGGAGCTGGAAGGACCTTCTGCATCATCTGTCTTCAGTTTTTTTTTTGCATTTGAAATTGTGGGACCCCATCCACCCCTCACCAAATTGTATTCTCACCTGTATCTGACCCTATTGCTCCTCACACTCTCTGTTTCAGAATGAAAACCCAAGGTAATGGAGGAATGCCTGCTCATGAAGTGAAGCACCTGCTAAACTGAGGACTGAATTTGAGGAAAATATAAGAGGCCCTGTGGACAGGACTGCTAGTGTCTCTCTCTGGGTTGCCTGCATAACAATGAAACACTGGAATTCAGTTCTTGGTTGTGATGTGCTCGACTTCTTTCTAGATGAGTGGCTTTTTTTTTTTTTTTTTTTGGCAGGAGTGAGTGATTTTGATGCCAACAGGTCTCAACCCACCTCCGAATTCACTGTAGATCAATGATCCACAGAAAATTAAAGAACATTGAACTCCACAGCCTAGGCAGAGTGACAAAGAAAGGCCTCCAAAACGTTGGGAGACTAAAAAAATAATAAAAAAGAGGAAGAAGAAGCACTGCAGTGCTTTGAGAAGACTCCACTTACCAGCACACAAAAAAACACACACATACACAAAGCCACACACACAGAGACATCCAATACTCACAACAATCCCACAGAAACAAACAGCGTGGTGGCTACTGGGGCTACATGATTTTGCAGGAAACCCCATCTGAAAGAGAGCAACCCCAGGGAAGACAGGCAGGCTATACCTAGAAATTACAGTGGGCCAATTTTCAAAAAAAAGACTCACTTCTAAAATGTCCAGGCAGGCCTGCGGAATTCTGTAGATTCTTTTTATCATTTAATATTTTGTGGTTTATTCCTGGGATTGTGCTTGATGTTTCTTCAGGTTGGCTCATGTCTGCCCTCCACTGAGATAATGGTTCTACCCCTTACATCCCATAAAAAAGACAGGTAAGATTCCAATGCTGACCATCTCCTTGAAGGTCTCCTTCAGCACCAGAGCACAGGGAGTTGTTGCTACACAATGGTGAGATTAATTGTGATGCTAGTCAGAGCTCACAATTAGGAATGGCGCCCTGAGACTAGCACATATGTATTGGTGAGGCAGGCATGGGTGCCAGGATGTCAGAGCTCATGGTCTGCCTAAGCAGAAGAAAATGGTACAGGGAAAGACAACCTGGTATCAGGAAAAAGGCTGCCTTGGAAAACCTGCTGTGAGTCTCTAAAAGTTTCAATCTCAGGGTCCCTTCTCCCCATCTCCTGGTCAGATCCCACAGGAGGAAAAGGGGTTTTGAGAATGTTAGGTGGTTGCTGGAAACTAGTCTTCTGATTCCATCCCCAAAAACAGCTGTGTACAAGAATAGGGTTTCATGGTAATTGGAATATAAACTGGTATCTTCTTGAGAGCCTTTTTTGGGTGGTAGGATCATACCTGAGACCCCATAGGTGGCTGTCAACATAAAATGGCCAGTCTCTAGACCTCACTAGCTCCTTTCATCCTGGGCCTCACAGGGGCTCTCTGGAAAAGACAGGAACCACGACAAAAGTAAGTCCAAGGTGTAGCAGTGTTCTCACAACTTGGAGTGGCCCTCACAGGTGAGAAGAGGTTGAGACAGTGCCTTAGAGGCAGTCTGTGTCAATGAAAAGCCTGAAAACTGTGTTTAGTAGTGATGTTGAGGAGCTCTGGATTCCCATGAAAGCAAAATATTGATTCTCACATGAAAGAATGAGCTGCCTTGTGCTAAAGTCCAAGCAATGTTCAAAGATTTCTCTCAAAGGACCCAGAAGTCTTCTGCAAATTGCAAACAGCCTTATCCCATACAAAGAGAAAGTGACCCACAATCTACAGCACAGTCAGCCTACCCAAAGTCCTTTTTTTCTCTCTGAAATACCTAGCAGCTAAATAATCTGTGGGAACAAGCTGTCCCATACAGCAACAGCCCAATGAAAGAGCATTTCCACTATGAGAAGGCCATGCAGATACAATGGAACAGAGGCTAGATTACAGGCCAAAAGCGAGATTGGCTGCCTGCTTCTTATCCTACAGGAGTCATGCAGCCCTTCAATACTAGTCAGAAAACAAGAGTCTCCATGTTGGTGGCTGTAACAAGAATTTATGGATTTAAAAGTATGGAAGCTTCCCAGTCATTAAAACACGACAGTATTTAGAAGGAAACATATATGCAATTGATTCCCAGGATAGCTGTTCTCGGTGAACTGGAAAAAGTTTAGTGTGGAAGTATTTGATTCAGACACAGGAAATCCAAATGCTAATGAGGAACATGGAAGTCAGTAAAAGAAGACGCAAGTGTGGAGGCCACATCCTACCTGGCATGAATCCCTCTTACACCTGTTTTGCTCCAGGTATGAAAGGTTTTAAATTGGGAGTTTGCCAGAATGGCCCCAATTTTCACTCCAAATATTCCTTGCATGTTGGAGTACCCTCACATGAGCAGGGGGTCGTTGTGTGGATTTATTGTGCAATTAAGGGAACGTGGGGGTGGAATTGGAAGCAACTTCTGTGTAGTCTGTCTTCATTTTATTTGCAGGTGAAGTTGCAGGACCCCATCCACCCCCACTCACCAGATTGTATCCTCACCCCATCTGACCTTATTGCTGCTCATGCCTATGTCCCAGGATGAAATTTCAAAATGATGGGGGAGTGCCCCCACACAATGTGAAGCACCTGCTCATCTGGAAACCATATTTGAGGTAAATATATGAGACTGTGGGGACATGACTGCTAGTGTCTCTACCTAGTTTGACCACAAGACAGTGAAACATTGGCAGATGTCTGATTTTTTGTTGTGGTGTACTCCTCTTCTTTCTAGAAGAGTGTCTATTTTTTGGAGAGGTTGGTGATTTGAACTCTGGTGTTTCTTGGTCCACCTCCAAATTCACTGTGGATTCATGATCCACAGAAAAATAAAGAACAAGTAGCCCCACAAACCAAGCAGAGCAACACAGACAGGCCACATCAAGGTTGAGAGACTCATAAAAAAAGAAAAGCATTGAAGTGCATTAGTCACCTTCCTTTACACAGACTCAGCTTACAGGCACACACACACGCACACACACACACACACACATTGCCAAACATACATGCAGACATACAACGCTTGCAAGAATCCCAATGAATCTCACAGCCTAGCAGCTCCTGAGGCTGCATGGTTCTTCAGGAAGCCTCACCTGAAATAGAACAATCCGGGGAAACACAGGTGGGCTGTGCCTAGAAATCACACTAAGGCAAGTTTCAAAAAGAATCACACCTGCAACGTCAAGTCTGGCCTGAGGTATCCTATAGATACTTTTGGATCCCTTGGATTTCACTGTTTATTCCTCAGGCTCTGCTTACCATTTTTTCAGGCTGTCTCACTTCTGTTCTCTCCCAGGATTATGGGACATCCCATGGATCCCACAAACAAAACTGGTGACAGTCCACAGCTGATGCACCTCCAGGGAGAGCTACTTCTCCATCAAACTGAAGGAAGTTATTGCTAGGCAATGGTGAAGCTAGGTCGAGCTCATGGCTTAGGCCTCGTGCGCTGAGACTAGCGAATATGCATTTGTGAGTCACTCTTGGGTGCGTGAGTCTCAGTGCTTTCCATCTGCCTAAGCAGAGGAAAATGGTACAAGCAGAGCCAGCTGGGTGTCTGTATAAAGGCTGCCTGTGATAACCCATTGGTGGACCCTAAAATTCTAGACCTCAAGGGCCCTTCAAGCTGTCTCTGTTATCATGTTCCACTGCAGGAAGAGGCGTTTTGAGACTGAGTTGGTCGCTGGAAACTCCTTTTCTGACTCCATTCACAAAAGTCTGGGTGAAAAATTGGTTCCCATGCAGAATGGAACGTAGTCTGGTGAGTTGTTGAGGGGTCTTTGGGTGATGGAATCATACGTGAGACCCCAGAGATGGGTGTCAGTGAAAGACTGCCAGGCTCTTGACCTCAGTGCTTCCTTTCATCCTGGGCCTTGAAAGGGCTCTCTGGAAAAGGCAGTTATCATGACAAAGGCAAATCCAAGGAGGAGCAGTGTTCACACACCTCAGTCTGGCCTTTCACGGTTGCAGATGAGATTAGGACAGTGTCTCAGAAGCCACCTGTGACGATGGAAAGCCTTAAAAAGTGTCCAGTAGTGCTGTTGTGGGGCACTGTGGATTCCCCATGAAAGAAAGAAAAATCAAGGCTCACCTGAGAGAACAAACTGCCTTGTGCTGGAGTCCAAGTAATGTTCAGCGTTTCCTCTCAGAACACCCAAAAGCCTCCTACAAGGTGCAAACAACCTCAGAACCGACAATGAGACAACGACCCACAACCTCGAGTGCAACCAGCCTACCTGATGTCCCCTTTTCTCTCTGAAATCTCTAGCAGGTAAATAATCTCTGGTTACAGGCAGTCCCATCTAGAAACAGCCCAATGAAAGAGCCTTTCCACAATAAGAAGGCCATGCAGATGAAATGTAACAGGGGATAAGTTACCAGGCAAGAGCCAGACACAGCTGCCTGCTTCTCATTTTACAGGAATCATGTAGTCCTCCGGAAGAAGTGGGAGAACAAGAGTTTTCTTCTTGGTGGAGGTAAAGGGAATTCATGATTTTAAAAATATAGAAGCTTCTCAGTCATTAAAACATACCAGTGTTTAGAAGAAAACACTCATGCAATGGATTCCTATGAGAGTTGTACTCTGTGAATTGGGAAAAGTTTAGTTAGGAAGTCATTGAGCCAGTCCTTAGAAACCCTAAGCCAGCAAGGAACATGGAAGTCAAGAAAAGAAGAGGCAAGTGTGGTGGCCACATCCCACCAGAATTCATCCACCCCACAAACATTTGGCTCAGGATAGGAAAGCCCTCAAATAGAGAGTTCTACAGGTTAGCACTACTTAGCACTCCTTTTATTTCCTGAAGTTTGGAGTACTCCCTTCCAAAAACTGGGCCATTTTGTGAATTGCTTGTTCAATTAAGGAAATGCAGGGATGGTGTTGGAAGCATCTTCTGTGTCATCTGTCTTTATGTTTTGCAGGTGAAATGGAGGGACTTCTTCCACCTTTCACCAGATTGTATCCTCACCCCATCAGACCTTATTGTTGCTCACACTCTCTGACCCAGAATGAAAACCTAAGGCAATGAAGGGGTGCCTGCTCATGATGTAAAACACCTGCTCAACTGGGAATTATATTCATGATAAATTCAAGGGCCTCTGAAAACCTGACTGCTAGTGTCTCTCCCTGGGTTGACCCGATGACAATGAAACCCTGAGAGATATCTGTTCTTGGGTGTGGTGTGCTGCACTTCTTTCATAAAAGTGGCTTTTTTTCCCAGGAGGAGGATATTTGGATCCCAGTAGGTCTTGGCTTGCCTCTAAATTCACTACATATTCATGATTCACAGAAAAATAATGAACACCGAACTCTGCAGTATAAGCAGAGTAACACAGAAAGGTCACCAAAAGATTGGGAGACTCCAAAAAAAGAAGAACTAAAGTGCCATAGCCACATTCCTTTAGGCAGACTCAATTTACAGGCACACACACACACACACAGCCACACACACACACAGAAATCCAAAAGTTGTAAAACCCCCACAGAAATACACAGCACAGCAGTTTCTGAGGCTGCATGGTTCTACAGAAAGCCTACCTGGGAGGGATCAACCTGGGGGAGCAAATATGGCCTGTACCTAGAAATCACAGTGGGGCATGTTTCAAAAAGACTAACCCCCAAAACACCTAGATAGGCCTGAAAAATCCTGCAAATAATTTTGGATTCTTAAAAGCTTTGCAGTTGATTCCTGGAGATCTTCTTCATGTTTCTTTGTTCTGGCTTACATCTGCCTTCTCCTAGGATCATGGGGCAATCCTGTGGATCCCAAATTAATGAGAGGTGAGAGCCCACCACCAACACATCTCTGTGGTGGTCTCCTTCTTCACCAAGCCACAGGCACTTGTCATTAGGCAATGGTGACATTGATTGCTACACTAGCAAGGAGCTCACAATCAGGTCTGATGCAATGAGACTAGCTCATGTGCATTCATGAGGCAGACTTGGCCACCCAGCTGTAAGAGCTGTCAGCCTGTCCAAGCAGAGGAAAATTGTACAGGCAGAGCTGGTCTGGTATCAAGGAAAAGGCTGCCTGCCAAAATCCACTGCAGTACCCTAAGTCTTGAACTGAGGGCCACTTCGCATCATCACCATAGTTGGGTTCTACTGGAGGAGGAGGCATTTTGAGACTGTGAGGTGGTCGCTGGAAACTGCTCTTCTGACTCCATTCCTGAAAAATGCTGTGTGCAAGAGTTGGGTCTCATCAGGATTGGAATATAGTCTGGTGTGTTTTCGAGGGTTCTCTTGTTGATAGAATCATACCTGAGAACCCAGCAGCAGGTGTCAGTGGAGGATGGCCAAGCTGTTAACCTCACTGCCTTCCTTCATCCTGGGCCTCCCAGGGGCTCTCTAGGAAAGGCAAGAACCACAACAATGGGAAGGCCAAGGTGAAGCAGTGTTCCCACACCATGTACCAGCCTCCGATGGCTGCAGGTGAGTTTGAGACAGTGTGTCAGAGGCTGTCTGTGGCAATGACAAGCTTGAAAATGGTGTCTATTAATGTTGTTGAGGGGCACTGTGGACTTCCTATGAAAGCAAAGGAAGATCGTGCTTGCCTGAGGGAATGAGCTGCCTTGTGATGGAGTCTAAACAATGTTCAATGATTCCTGTCAAAGGACCCAAAAGCCTCCTTCAAAGTGCAAACCACATCAGCCCTCTACAATGTTTCAAACACCCACAACATGCAGTACAGCAAATATAGCCAAAGTCTCTTTTGTTCTCTGAAACTGATGGCAACTAAATCATCTGTAATGAAAGACAGTCCCATCAAGCAATAGCCCAATGAAAGAGACTCTCAAAAATCAAAAGGTCATGGAGATGAATTTAAACAAAGGCCAGATTACCTGGCAAAACCCAGACATGGCTGTCTGATTTTTATCCTATGGGAATCATGCAACCCTCTGACAGAATTGGGAGAAGAGTTTCCTTGCTGGTGGCTGTAATGGGAATTTACAGTTTTAAAAATATCAAAGTTACCCAGTAGGGACATGGATGAAACTGGAAATCATCATTCTCAGTAAACTATTGCAAGGACAAAAATCCAAACATCGCATGTTCTCACTCATAGGTGGGAATTGAACAATGAGAACGCATGGACACAGGAAGGGGAACATCACACTCTGGGGACTGTTGTGGGGTGGGGGGAGGGGGGAGGGATAGCATTAGGAGATATACCTAATGCTAAATGATGAGTTAATGGGTACAGTACAGCAACATGGCACATGTATACATACGTAACAAACCTGCTCATTGTGGACACACACCCTAAAACTTAAAGTATAATAAAAAAATTAAAAAAAAAAGTGACAGTGTTTGGAAGGAAACAATCAGACAATGAGTTCTCACGAGGGTTGTTCTTCGTGAACTTGGAAAAGTTTAGTGTGGAAGTTGTTGAGCCAGACCCAGAAAATCCTAGGCTGATGAGGAAAATGAAAATCAGAAAAGAAGAGACAAGTGTGGAGGCCACATCCCACCCAGAATAAATCTATTCCACTTTAATTTGGCTACAGGTATGAAATCCCTCAAATCAGGAGCTTGCAAGGATATCCACAATTTTCCTCCAAATGTTAGTTACACATTGGAGTACTCCCACCTGAACAATGGGCCAACAATTGGACTGTGTGTGCAATTAAGGAAATGTGGGGATGCAGTTGGAAGCACCTTCTGAGTCATCTGCTTCTCCACCAAGCCTGCTGGAACATGTTGCTAGGCAACGGTGACTATTATTTTGAAGCTACTCAGATCTCACACTCAAGCCTGGTGCCCTGAGACTAGGGCATGCACATTCGTTGGTAGACTCAAGCACTGGCTGTCAGAGCTGTCAGCCTGCCTAAGCAGAGGAAAATGGTACCAGCAGAGTCGGCCTTGTGTCAGGAAAAATGTTGCCTCAGAAAACCCACTTGCATGTCCCTAAACGTCTCCAACTCAGGGTCCCTTCGGGCCAACTCTGTGGTCTAGTATGGCTGTAGGAGGAGTCTTTTCGAAACTGTGAGGTGATCACTGGAAACTGCTCTTCTGATCCCATTCCTGAAAGAGGCTGTGTGCAAGAATTGGGTCACATGCAGATTGGAATATTTTCTGGTGTGTTGTTGAGGGCTCTTTGCATGATAGAACCATACTTGAGACCCCAGAGTTGGGTGTCCGCAAAAGATGGCCGGGCCCTAGACCTCACTGTTCTCACTGTTTTCCTTAATCCTGGGCCTCGCAAAGGCTCCCTGGAAAAAACAAAATAAAAAACAGAAACCATGAAAAAGGCAAGTCCAATTTGCAGCAGTGTTCTCACCCCTAAGACTGGTCTCTGACAGGCACAGATGAGATTGAGACAGTGTCTCAGAGACCATCTGTGGCAATGGAAATCCTGTCAAGTGTGTCCAGTAGTGCTGTTGAGGCACACTGCCCATTCCACATGAAAGCAAAAAAAAAAAAAAAATCAAGGCTTGCCTGTGGGAGTGAACAGCCTTGTGCTGGAGTCCAGGAAATGGTCAATGATTCCTGTCAGGGGACCCAAAAGCCTTCTGCAAATTGCAAAAAATCCTCAGCCCGCAGAAGGAGACAAGGATCCATAACCTGGAGTGCAGCTAGCATACCTGAAGTCCAGTTTGCTCTCTGAAATCCCTGGCAGTTAAATAATCTGTGATGAGATGGAGTCCCATCCAGCAAAACTTCATGAAAAAGCCCCTGCAAAATGAGAAGTCTGTATAGATGAAATTGAACAGAGGTTAGACTACAGGGCAAGAGCCAGACATGGCTGCCTGTTTCTCATCCTATAGGAACCATGCAGCCCTATGATAGCAGGGGAGAGCAAGACTTTCCTTGTTGGTGACAGTAATGGGAATTTACAGATTTTTTTTTTTTTTTGACAGAGTCTGGCTCTATCGCCCAAGCTGGAGTGCAATGGCACACACAAAGCTCTCTGCAACCTCCAACTCTTTGGTTCAAGTGATTCTTCTTCCTCATCCTCCCAAGTAGGTAGGATTACAGTTACTTGGGATTGCTGCCAGCACACTTGGTGAATTTTTGTATATTTAGTAGAGACGGGGTTTCACCATATTGGCCAGGCTTTTCTCAAACTCCTGACCTCAAGTGATCCACCTGCCTCAGCCTCCCAAAGTGCTAAAATTACAGGTGTGAACCACAAAGCCCAGCAAAATTTAGGGTTATAAAAGTATGAAAGCTGCCCAGTCATTAAAACGTGACATGACAGTGTTTAGGAGGAAAAAATCATGCAATGGATTTCAATGATCGTCTTTCTGTGTCAACTGAGAAATGTTTAGTGTGGAAGTCGTTTAGCCAGACAACAGAAATCTTAGGCTGTCGAGGTACGTGGAAGTCAGGAAAAGAAAAGGCAAGTTTGGGGCCGGGCGCGGTGGCTCACGCTTGTAATCCCAGCACTTTGGGAGGCCGAGGTGGGCGGATCACGAGGTCAGGAGATCGAGACCACGGTGAAACCCCGTCTCTACTAAAAAATACAAAAAAAAAAAAATTAGCCGGGCGTGGTGGCGGGCGCCTGTAGTCCCAGCTACTCGGAGAGGCTGAGGCAGGAGAATGGCGTGAACCCAGGAGGTGGAGCTTGCAGTGAGCCGAGATTGCGCCACTGCACTCCAGCCTGGGCAACAGAGCGAGACTCCGTCTCAAAAAAAAAAAAAAAAAAAAAAAAAGAAAAGGCAAGTTTGGAGGCCTCATCCCATTCAGCATCAATCCATTTCATTCCCATTTGGCTCTCTGTATGAAATATATCAAATTGGGAGTTTGCAAGGGTAGCCCCAATTTGCACTCCAAATGTTCCTTGAACACTGGACCATGGTGGGGACTGTTGTTCAATTAAGGGAATGCAGGGATGGAGTTTGAAGCACTTTCTGTGTCATCTGTCTTCTTTTTTTTGCAAGTAAAATTGCAGTAATCCACCCAAACCTCACCAAATTGTATCTTCATCTCTATCTGTCCTTATTGCTGTTCACACTGTATGCCCCAGAATGACATCCTAAGATGATGGAGGAGTATCCCTCATGATGTGATGAACCTCCTCAGGTAGGAACCAAATACGAGATAAATTGAAGGGACCCTGTGGAAAAAAGCTGCTGATATATCTCCCCATGATAGTCACAGCACAATGAAACACTGAAAGATGACTGTTTTTTGGTGTAAGATCCTTCTCTTCTTTCCAGAAGAGTGGCTTTTTCAGCAGAGGGAGGTGACCTGGACAGCAGCACATCTTGGCGCTCTTCCCAAGTCACTGCAGATTCATGATCCACAGAAAAACAAAAGAACACAGAGCACCACATCCCAAGCAGACACACACCAACAGGCTACCAAATTGTTGGGAGACAAAAAAAAAAAAAGAGCAAGAAGAAGAAGTGCTGAATTGCATTGGCCACCAACTCCACTTACAGGTGTGCACATGCATACACACACACACACACACAGAGACAATGCCCCACACACCTGCAGACATCCAACATTCACAACACTTCCACAGAAAAACACAGTCTGGCAGCTCCTGAGTCTTCGTGTTACTGCATGAAGCCCATCCTGGTAGAGGGCAACCCTGGGGAACATAGATAGGTATACCTAGAAATCACACTATGGCAAGTTTCAAAAAGACTCACCACTACATGGTCTAGGCAGACATAAAAATTCCTGCATATACTTTTGTAACCTTAAGCATTTTTCAGTTTATTCCTGTGGTTCTTCCTGACGTTTCTTCAGGCTGGCCCACATCTGTCCTTTCCTAGCATCATGGGACTATCCTTTGAATTCTACAGAGATGATAGGCTAGAGTCCACCACTGACACAGCTCTACGGAGGTCTCCTTCTCTGCCAAGCTGCTGGGAATTGTCCTTAGGCAACAGTGACATTCATTGTGATGCTAACCAAAACTCACAATCCTGGTGCCCTGAGACTAGTGCAAGCATATTGATAAGGCAGGCTTGATCGCCTGGATGTCAGAGTTCTCAGGCTGCCTATGCAGAGCAAAACAGAACAGGCAGAGCAGGCCTGGTATCAGGAAAAAGACTGCCAGCAAAAACCCACCATGGGACCCTAAATGTCTCGAACTCAGGGCCCCTTCATGCTGTCTCCGTGGTCTGGTCTCACTGAAGGAAGAGGTGTTTCAAGACTGCAAGGTGGTTGCTGGAAACTGCTCTTCTGACTCCATTCCCAAAACAGGCTGTGTACAAGAATTGGGTCCCATAGGGATTGGAATATAGTCTGGTGTGTGTTTAAGGATTATGTGGTCTATAGAAACATACCTGAACACTAAGAGATTAGTTTCAGCAAAAGATGGATGGGCTCTTGACCTCACCACTTTCCTTCATCCTTGGCCTTGCAGGAGCTGTCTGGGAAAAACAGTAACAACGACAAAGGCAAGTCCAAGGGGAAGCAGTGTTCTCACACCTGAAACTGGTGACCCACCAATGCACATGTGCTTCAGACAGTGTCTCCATGGCTGTCTGTGGCAATGGAAAGCCTGAAAAAGGTGTTCAGTAGTGCTGTTGAGGGGCACTGTGGATTCCTCGTGAAAGTAAAGGTAGATCAATTCTCACCTGAGGGAAAAAGCTTCCTTGTGCTGGAGTCTAACCAATGTTCAATGATTCCTGTCAGAGGATGCTAAATCTTCCTGCAAAGTGCAGACAACCTCAGCCCCTCATAATGAGTCAACAGTCCACAACTTGGAGCACAACCAACCTAGCCAGAGTCTCTTTTTCTCTCTGAAATCCCTGGCAGCAAATAATCTGTGGCGAGAGGCAGGTCTATCAAGCAAGAAGTCAATGAAACAGGCCCTCAAAAATGAAAAGACATGGGGATGAATTGAAACAGAGGCTAGATTACCAGGCAAAAGCAGACACAGTTTCCTACTTCTCATCCTGCAGGAATCATGAAGCCCTCTGACAGAAGTGGGAAAATAAGTTTTCTTGTTGATGGCTTTGATGGAAATTTATGGTTTTAAAAATATAAAAGCTACCCAGTCATTAAAACATGACTGTGTTTGATGGAAACAACACAATGGATGCCCATGAGGGTCGTTAATTGGTGAACTGGGAAACATTTAGTGTGGAAGTTGTTGAGCCAGACCCAGGAAACCCTTGGCTGATAAGGAACATGGAAACCAAGAAAAGAAGACGCAAGTGTGGAGGCCATATCACATCTAGCAAAAGTGTATTCCACCTTCATTTGGCTCCAGATATGAAAGCCCTGAAATCAGAAGTTTCCCAGGATGGCCACAATTTGCACTCCAAATGTTGCTTTCATGTTGCAGTACTCTCACCTTAACACCGGACCATGTTGTGGACTGCTTGTGCAATTAAGGGAATGTGGGGACAGAGTTGGAAGCACCTTCTGTGTCATCTGTCTTCATGTCTTTGGCAGGCGAAGTTGTGGTACGACATCCACTCCTCAGCACATTGTATTCTCACCTTTATCTGATATTGTTACTGCTTACAGTCTACATCTCATGGTAAAATCTCAAGATGATAGAAGATTACTCTCTCATGACTTGAAGCACCTGCTCGACTGCGATCCCAGTTTAAGGTAAATTCAATAGGCCCTGTGTCAGGATTGCTAGTATCTCTTCCTGGATTGGACACAGGACAATTAAACACTCAGAAATGTCTGTTTGTTGGTGTCTTTTGCTCATTTTCTTTCTAGAATCATTTTTTTCTTTTTCATGGGAATGTGGTTTGGACTCTAGCCCATTTGCACTTGCCCTTGTATTCACTGTGGATTAAAGATCCACAGAAAAACAAAGAACACAGAGCCCCACAGGCCAAGCCAAGACACACAGACAGGCAACAAAAAGGTTAGCAGACTCAAAAAAAAGAAGCACTGAAGTGCGTTAGCCACATTCCTTTAAGCAGAGTTCACATACAGGCACACACATACACATAGACACACACACACACAAACACACACAATGCCACACACACATGCAGAAATCCAACCATCACAATACTCCTACAGAAAAACACAGCCCAGCAGCTGCTGAGAATGTGTGGTTCTTTAGGAAGTCCCACCTGGAAAAGAGCAACCCTGGCGGAACACAGGCAGGCTGTACCTAGAAATTACAGTGGGGCAAGTTTCAAAAAGACTCAATGCTATAATGTCTAGGCAGGCCTGAGGAATCCTGGAGATTTTTTTTTGTATACTTAGGAATTCTGTGGTTTATTTCTGGGACTCTGCCCTCTTCAGGCTGGCTTACGTCTGCCCTCTCCTAGGATCATGGGACTCTCCCCTGGATCCCACAGAGAAGATGAGCGAGTGTCCATATTCAACGCACCTCCATGGAGGTCTCCTCTGCCAAGTCACTGGGACTTGTCGCTAGGCAATGGTGACTTTTATTGTGATGCTAGTTGGAGCCCACAATCAAGCCTGGTGCCTTGAAACTAGGGCATGCTCATTCATGGAGAGACTCAAGCGCTGGCTGTCAGAACTATCAACCTGCCTAATCAGAGGAAAATGGTACAGGCAGAACAGGGCTGGTATCAGAAAACAATCTGCCTGTGAAACCCACTGCAGGACCCTAAAAATCTCAAACTCAGGGCCACTTCACACTATATCTCCATGGTCAGGTCTGGCTGGAGGAGGAGGTATTTCAAAACTGTGCAGTGGTTCCTGAATACTGCCTTTCTGACTCCATTCCGGAAGGAGGATGAGTACAAGGATTTGGAATACTTGGGATTTGGAATACTGTCTGGTGTGTTGTTGAGGGTTTTTTGGGTGATACAATTAGACCTGAGGTCCAGAGTCAGGTGGCATCAAAAGATGGCCAGGATCTTGACTTCACTGCCATCCTTCAACCTGTGCCTCACAGGGGCTGTCTTGGAAAACAGGAACAATGAAAAAGGCAGTTCATGGTGGAACAGTGTTTTCACCCATCGGAATGGCCAGTCATGCATGCAGATGAGTTTAGAGACAGTGTCTCTGAGAGTGTCTGTGGTGAAGGTTAGCCTAAACAGGGTGTCCAGTAGTGCTGTTGAAAGGCACTGTGGATTCTGAAGGAAAGAAGAAGAAGAAGAAAAAAAAAAGTTTCTCCTGAGAGAATGAGCTGCTTGTGCTGGAGTCCAAGCAATGTTCAATGATTCCTGTCAGATAACACAAAAGCCTCCTGCAAAGTGCTAACAACCTCAGTTCCCACAACAAGTCAACAACCCACAACTTGGAGCCAGCTAGCATAGCCAAAGTCTCTTTTGCTCTCTAAAATTAATGACAGCTAAATAATCAGGTGCAAGAGACAGTCCCATCGAGCAACAGCACAATGAATCAGACCCTCCAAAATGAAAAGGCCATAGAGATAAAATGAATTGGAGGTTAAATTACCAGGCAAAAGCCAGACACAGCTACCTGCTCCTTATCCTACAGAAATCTTTCTTTTTTGGTGGCTGTAATGAGAATTTATGGTTATCAAATATCAAAGCTACACAATTATTAAAATGTGACAGTATTTGGAAGGAAACACTCATGCAGTGGATTCCCATGAGGGTCGTTCTCTGTGAACTGGGATACGTTTAGTGTGGAAGTCATTGAGCTGGACCCAGGAAACCCTAAAATGATGGTGAATGTGGAAGTCAAGAAAAGAAGAGGCAAGTGTGAATGTCACATTCCATCCAGCAAAAATTTATACCATTTTCATTTGACTTCAGGTATGAAAGCCTTCAAATTGGGAGTTTGCCAGATTGTCCCCAATTTCCACACCTAATGTTCCCTGCATGTTGGAGTACTCCAGCTAAACACTGAGCCATGGTGTCAACTGATTGTGCAATTAAGGGAATTTGGGGATAGAGTTGAAGCACCTTCTGTGTCATCATCTTCATGTTTTTTTTCTGCAGATGAAGTTGCAGTACCCCATCCACCCCTCACCAGATTGTATACTCACACCTGTCTGACCTTATTGCTTCTCACATTCTACATCCCAGGATGGAATTCTAAGAAGATGGAGTCTTACCCTTCACAATGTGAAGCACCTGCTTAGCTGGGAACTGAATTCAAGGTAAATTCAAGGCCCTGAGGCAAGCCTGCGAGTGTCTATTTCTCAGTTTGTGGAAGGAAAATTAACACTGGAAATGTCTGTTTTTTGGTTGGGTGGGCTCCTCTTCTTTCTAGAAGAGTGGCATTTTTTTTTCAGGAAAGGTGGTTTGAATGCTGGTAGGTCTTGATCCACCTTTATATTCACTGCAGATTCATGATACACAAAAAAATAAAGAACACAGAGCACTACAGCCTAAGCCAAGACACAGAGACATGAGACAAAATGTTGGGAGACTGTGGGAAAGAGAGTTTCTGGTATGCCAGAAGAATCAGTCCTGATAAGTTGAAGATCTTAAGTAGTTTAGATACACATATTTGCTCGAGGAAATTCACAGAAACAGCCACTGCTATATATTTCATTGAATAACTCACAAGTCCTGCTTCACTGATTAATCCTTTTCCTCATCCCTTCTTACCCCTCCCATCTGTCTTAAGAACAAAGAGCTTGTAAACCAATAAACTAGGCAGAGCCAAAGAGCTCTGGGCCATGAACAAGCCCTGACGCTCTGGCCCTTGGACCCTACCTGACTTTTAAACTTTTATTCTGTCTCTTTCTAATTCCTTTTGTCCCTGCTGGACTCAGGGTACTCATTGGGTGGTGTGGGGCTGGTTTCCCCAGCAGGAGACTCAAAAAAAAAGAAGTGGTGAAGTGTGTTTGTCACATTCATTTAAGCAGACTTAACTTCCAGGCACACACATACACACACATGCACACAAACACAAACACACCATGCAACACACACACACAGAAGTCCAACACTCACAACACTCCCACAGAAAAATACAGCCCGGCAGCTCCTGAGGCTGTGTGATTCTGCAAGGAGCCTCACCTGGGAGAGAGCAACCCCAGGAAACAGGCAGGCTATACCTAGAAATCACATCCTGGCAAGTTTCAAAAAGACTTACTGATACAACATCTAGTTGGAACTGAGGAATCCTACAGACCCTATTGGATCCTTAGGGATCTTGTGGTTTATTTCTGGGGCTGTGACTTAAGGCTGGCTCATGTCTGCCCTTTTCTAGGATCAGTGGACTGTATCGCACATCCCACAGAGAAGACAGGTGAGAGCCCACCGCTGACACACCTCCACAGAGGTGTCTCCTTCTCCAAGCCAATAGGACTTATTGCTGGTCAACAGTGACATTCATTGTGATGCTAGTCAGAACTCACAATCAAGCCTGGAGCCCTGAGACAATGGAATGCAGATTCATGGAAAGACTAAAGCGCCAGCTGCCAGGGCTGCCAGCCTGCGTACATGGAGGAAAATGGTACACACAGAGACAGCTCTGTATAGGAATAAAGGCTGCCTGGGAAAACCCACTGTTGATCTGTAAAAGTCTTGACCTCATGTCTCCTTCACACCATCCCTGTGGTCAGGTTCTGCTGGAGGAGGAGGTGTTTAGATGAAATCATTGCTGGAAATTGCTCTTCTGACTCCATTCCCAAAAGAGGCTGTTTGCAAGAATCCAGTCCCATGAGGACTGGAATATAGTCTTGTGAGTTCTTCAGAATTCTTTGGGTGATAGAACCATACCTGACATCCCAGAGGTGAGTGGTGGTGAAAGATAGCCAGGCTCTTGCCCTCAATGCCTCCCTTCACCCTGTGCTTCACAGAGGCTCTCTGGGAAGAGCAGGAAGCATGACAAAGTCAAGTCCAAGGTAAAGCAGTGTTCTCACACCTCAGACTTGCCTCTTACAGGTGCAGGTGAGGTTGAGACAGTGTCTCAGAGGCCGTCTGTGGTGATGGCTTGACTGAAAACTCATCCAGTAGTGCTGTTGAGGTCCCAACTCATCCAGTAGTGCTGCTGAGCCCTGAGTGCGTTGTGGATTCCCAATGAAAGCAAAGAAAAATCAAGGATCACTTGAGAAAATGTGCTGCCTTGTGCTGGAAGCCAAGCAATGTTCAATGATTTTTGTCAGAGGATGCAAAAGCCTCCTGCAATGTGCAAACCTCAGCCCCAACAATGAGACAATGACCTAAAACCTGGAGCATAGCCAGCCTACCTGAAGTCCCTTTTGATCTTTGAAATCCCTGGCAGCAAATAATCTGTGGAAAGAGGCAGGCCCATCCAGGAACAGCCCCAAAAAGGGGCCCTCCAGAATAAAAAGGCTGTGGAGACGAAATGAAACAGAGGCTAGATTACCAGAAAAAAAACCCAGACATGGCTGCCTGCTTCCCATCCTGCAAGAATCATGCAGCCTCTGATACAAGTGAAATAACAAGAATTTCCTTGTTGGCAGCTGTAACGGGAATTTACAGTTTCAAAAGTATCAAAGCTGCCAAGTCATTAAAAGGTGACAGTTTTTAGAAGGAAATACTCAAGAAGAAAAATTCCCATGCTGGTCTTTCTCCATGAAGAGGGAAACATTTACAATGAAAGTCATTGAGCCAGACACAGGAAAACCTAGGCTGACAAGAGACATGGAAGTCAGAAAAAGAAGAGGCAAGGATGGAGGCCACATCCCATCAGGCATCCAACCATTTTACTTCCATTTGACTCCGGGTATAAAAACCCTCCCATCCCATGCCAGGATGGTCCAAATTTGCATTTCAAATGTCTCTTGCAGTGTGAAGTAGTCCCACCTGAACACTGGGACATGGTGTAGACTGCTTGTACAATTACGGGAATGCAGGGATACAGTTGCAAGCAATTTCTGTGTCATCTGTCTTCAATTGTTTGCAGATGAAGCTGTGGGACCCCAACCATCCCTCATCAGATTGTAACCTCACCCCTATTTGACCTTATTGCTGCTCACACTCTATGTTGCAGAATAAAATCGCAAGATGATGGAGGAATGTACCCTTATGAATTGAAGCACCTGCTCATCTGGGAACTGTATTTGAGGCAAATTCGAAGGGCCTTGTGAACAAGACTTCTAGTGTCTCTTGGTGGGTTGTTCACAGGACAATGAAACACTGTGACATGTCTTTTTTTTTGCGGGGGGGGGTGTTTGGTGTGCTCCTCTTTGGGTGTGGTAGCTTTTTATCAAAATAAGGTAATTTGCATGCCTGCATGTCTGGAAATGACTCCAAATTTGCTTCATATTTATGATCCAAAGAAAAATAAACAGGACGAAGCCCTGCAGTCCAAGCACGGCCACACAGACAGGCCACCAAAAGGTTTGGAGACTCAAAGTAAGAAGCACTGAAGTGTATTAGTCACATTCCTTTAAGCAGACTGCACTTACAGGCACACACACACACACATGCCATGCCACTCACACACGCAGACATCTAACACTCACAAAACACCCACAGAAACACACAGCCTGGCAGCACCTGAGGCTGTGTGGTTCTTCAAAAAGCCCCACATGAGGGAGAGAAACCACAGGGAAAGCAGACGGGCTCTAACTAGAAATCGCATTCTCACAAGTTACAAAAAGAGTCACCACTGCAACGTATAGGCAAGCCTGAGGAATTCCACAGTTTCTTTTGAATCTTTAGGAATTTCATGATTCATTTCTGTGGCTCTGCTTCACATTTCTTCAGGCTGGTACATGTCCGCCCTTTGTTAGGATCATGGGACTATTTTGCAGATCCCACAAATAAGACAGGGAAGAGTCCACCACCGACATACCTCCACCGAGGTCTTCTTCTTTTCCAGTACACCAAGACTTGTCGCTAGGCAACAATGACATTTATTGTGACTCTAGCCAGAGCTCACAATCCTTCCTGGTACCCTGAGACTAGTGCATGAGCATTCATGAGGCGGGCTCAGGTGCCTGGCTGTCAGAGTTATCAGCCTGCCTAAGCAGAAAAAAAAAATGGTACAGGAAGAGTCACCCTTGTATCAGGAAAAATGCTGCCTGTGAAAACCCAATGTGGGATCCTAAATGTCTCCACCACAGGGCTTCTTCAGGCTGCCTATGTGATTGAGGCCCGCTGAAGGAGGAGGCATTTTGAGATTGTGAGAGGGTCTCTGTAAAATGCTCTTCTGACTTCATTTCCTAGTGAGACTTCAGAGACAGGTGTCAGCAAAAGAAGCCCAGGCTCTTGACCTCACTACCTACCTTCATCCTGGGTCTTGCAGAGGCTCTATGGGAAAAGCAAGAATCATGACAAAGGCAAGTCCAAGAGGGAGCAATGTTCTCACCTCTCATAGTGACCACTTAAGTGTGCAGGTGAGTTTGAGACAGTGTCTCAGAGGCTGTCTGTGGCAAACAAAAGCCTGAAAAGTGTGTCCTGTACTGCTGTTGAGGGACACTGTAGATTCCCAATTAAAGGAAAACAACAACAACAAATAAAAATCAAAGCTTGCCTGAGAGAATGAGCTGCCTTGTGTGGGAGTCCAAGAAATGTTCAATGATTCCTGTCAGAGGACCCAAAAGCCTCCTTCAAATTGCAAGCAATCTCAGCCCCGAGTACAAACAATGAGACAAGGAGCCACATCCCGGAGTGCAACAGGCGACCCGAAGTCCCTGTTGCTCTCCGAAATCATTGTCAGCTAAATAATCTGTGGTGAGAGGCAGTCTCATCCAACAGCAGCCCAATGAAAGAGACCTTCCACAATGAGAAGGCCGTGTAGATGAAATGAAACAGAGGCTAGATTACCAGGCAAAAGCCAGATACAGCTGCATGCTTCTTTCCTACAGTAATCATGCAGCCCTCCAATAGAAATGGGAGCACGAGAGTTTCCTTGTTGGTGTTGGCAACTGAAATTTATGGTTTTAAAAATATCAAAGCTGCCAAATCAGTAAAACGTTACAGTGTTTAGAAGGAAACAATCATGCAATGGTTTACCGTGATGGTCGTTCTCCATGAACGGGGAAACGTTTAGTGTGGAAGTCATTGAGCCAGAAACCCTAGGCTGAGGAGAAACATGGATGTCAGGTAAAAAAGAGACAAGTGTGGGGCCACATCCGACCCAGGATCACTCAATTCCAATCCCTTCTGACTCCGGCTATGAAAGCTCTCAAATCGGGAATTTGCCAGGATGGCCTCAAATTACACTCCAAATATTACTTGCACAGTTGAGTACTCCCACCTGAATCCCAGTTCATGGTGTGGACTGCTTTTGCAAATTAGGGAATGTGAGGATTGAGTTGGAAGCAACTTCTGTGTCATCTGTCTTCATTTTCTTGTAGGTGAGGTTGTGGGATCCTGTCCACCCTTCACCAGATTGTATCCTCACCCCATCTGACCTTATTGCTGCTCACACTCTATGTTGCATGATAAAATCCCAAGACAATGCAGGAGTACCCCTTCATGACATGAAGCACCTGCTCAGCTGGGAACCAAATTAGAGGTCAATTCAAGGGGCACTGTGAATAGAACTGCTACTGTCTTTGCCACAGAACAATGAAACACTGGGAGATGTCTGTTTTTTGGTGTGGTGTGCTCTTCTCCTTCCTGGAAAAGCAAGATTTATTTTTTTGCAGGGGGTGGTGATTTGGATGCCAATGCATCTCAGCCCACCTCCCAATTCACTGCTGACTCATTATCCATGGAAAATTAAACAACAGGGGGCCACAGAGCCCAAGCAGAACTGCAGACAGGCCAGCAAAATGTTGGGAGATTCAAAACAAGAAATGCTCTGAAATGTGTTAGCCAAATTTATTTAAACAGACTCCACTTACAGGTAGACACACACACACAATGTCACACACACATACAGACATCCAACACTGGTAACAGTCCCACAGAAACACACTGCCCAGCAGCTTCAGAGGCTGCATGGTTCTGCAGGAAGCCTCATCTGGGAGAGAGCAACACCAGGGAACACAGGCGGGGTGTGTTCCCTGTTGGTGATGGTAACTCAAATTTATGGTTTTGAAAGTATCAGAGCTGACAAATCTTTAAAATCTGATAGTGTTTAGAAGTTAACAATCACTCAATGGATTTTCATTATGGTCATTCTCCATGAACTTGGAAATCATCGTAGGCATGTTTCTTTTTTTTTTTTTTTTTTGAGACGGAGTCTCGCTGTTGCCCAGGCTGGAGTGCAGTGGCGCAATCTCGGCTCACTGCAAGCTCCGCCTCCCGGGTTCACGCCATTCTCCTGCCTCAGCCTCTCCGAGTAGCTGGGACTACAGGCGCCCGCCAACACGCCTGGCTAATTTTTTTGTAGTTTTAGTAGAGACGGGGTTTCACCGTGGTCTCGATCTCCTGACCTCGTGATCTGCCCGCCTCGGTCTCCCAAAGTGCTGGGATTACAAGCGTGAGCCACCGCGCCCGGCCGGCATGTTTCAAAAGACTCACCCATACAACGTCTAGGCAAGCCTGTGGATTCCTGCAGATCCTATTGTGTCCTTAGGGATTTTGCAGATTATTCTTTGAGCTCTGCTTGATGTTTTTTCATGCTGGATCACCTCTGCCTCTCCTAGGATCATGGGACTATCCCATGGATCCCACAAAGAAGACAGGCGAGAGTCCACCACTGGCGCACCTCCAAGGAGTTCTCCTTCTCTGCCAAGATGCAAGGACTTGTCTCTAGGCAATGATGACATTCACTGTGATGCTAGCCAGACCTCACAATCAGGCCTGGTGCCCTGATAGCAGCGCATGAGCATTCATGGGGCAGGCTCAGAATACCAGCTGTCAGAGCTGTCAGCCTTCCTAAGCAGAGGAAAATGGTACAGGCAGAGCTGGATTAGTATCGGGAATATGGCTGCTGGCAAAAACTCACTGTAAGACCCTAAAATTCTTGACTTCAGGGCCCCATCAGGCCATCTCTGTGGTCAGGTCCTGCTGGAGGAGAAGTCGTTTCAAGATTGTGAGGAGCTCACTGTAAACTGCTCTTCTGACTGCATTCCCAGAAGAGGCAGTGTGCAACAATCGAGGCCCATGGGGATTGCAATACTGTCTGGAGTGTTGTTGAGGGTTGTTTGGGTGATAGAATAATACCTGACACACCAGTTAAAGATTGTCAGGCTCTTGACCTCACTGCTTCCCTTTATTATTGGTCTAACAGGCGTTCTCCTGGAAAGACAGGAACTAAGTCAAAGGGAAGTTCAAATTGGAGCAGAGTTCTCACACCTCACATTGACATTTCAAAGGTGTAGCTAAGGTTGAGACAGTGTCTTAGAGGCCATCTGTGGTGATAGCAAGCCTGACAAGAATATCTAGTAGACGTGTTGAGATGCACAGTGGATTTCCCAGTAAAGCAAAAAAAAAAAAAAAAAAAAAAAAATTAATACTTGCCTGAGGGAAAAAGCTGCCTTGTGTGGGAGTCCAAGCAATGTTCAATGACTCTTGTCAGAGAACCCAAATTTCTCCTGCAAAATGCAAACAACCTTAGCCCCTACAATGAGACAACTACCCAAAACCTGTATCACAGGCAGCATATCTGAAGTCCCTTTTGCTCTCCGAAATCCCTGGCTGCCAAATAATCAGTGGTGAGGGGCAATCCTATCCACAACAGTCCAATAAAAAAGCCCCTCCACAATGAGAAGGCTCTGCAGATGTAATGAAACAGAGGCTAAATTACCAGCCAAAAGCCAGACACAGCTGGCTGCTTTTCATTCTACAGGAAACATCCAGCTCTTCAATATAATTGGGAAAAGAGCCCTTTTTTTTTGCAGCTGTAATGGGAATTTACAGTTTTAAAATTACCAAATGTTCACAGTCATTGAAAAGTGACAGTGTTTAGAAAGAAATATTTAAGCAATGGATTTTCAGGTCAGTCGTTCTCCGTGCACTAAAGAAGATTTAATGCGGAAGTTGTTAAGCCAGATTCAGGAAACTGTAGGCCAATGAGAAACATGAAAGTCCAGAAAAAATGAGACAAGTGTGGAGGCCACATCCCACCCAGCATCAAACCATTCCACTCACATTTGGCTAAGATTGTGAAAGCCCAGAATTCAGAAGTTTGCCAGGATGACCCCCAATTTGTACTGCAAATGTTGCTTGCATGGTAAACTACTCCTTCCTAAACACTGGGCCATGGTGTGGACTGTTTTCCAATTTAGGAAATGGGGGAAGGAGGTGGAAGGACCTTCTGTGTCATCTGTCTTCATGTTCTTTTGCAAGTGAAATTGAAGGACCCCATCCACCCCTCACCAGATTGTATCCTCACCCCTATCTGATCTTATTTCTGCTCACACTCTATGTCCCAGGGTGAAATCCCAAGATGATGAAGGAGTGTCCCCACAGGACATGAATAACCTGCTCATCCAGGAACCCAATTCGAGGCAAATTTAATGGGCCTTGTGCACAGGACTACTAGTGTTTCTCCGTCGGTTGGTTGCAGAGCAATAAAACACTGGCGGATGTCTGCTTTTTGGTGTGATGTACTGTTTTTCTTTCTAGAAGAGTGACTTTTTTTTTGCGAGGGGAGTTCACTTGGATTCTGGCACATCTCAGCCTGCCTCCCAAATTACTGCTGATTCATTATCCATGGAAAAAATAAAGAACAGGGAGACCCACAGCCCAAGCAGAGCCACCAAAATGTTTGGAGTCTCAAAAAGGAGAAGAACTGAAGTGAATTGGCCAAATTTATTTAAGCAGACTCCACTTACGGGCACGCACACACACACACACACAAACACACAATGACAAACGCATATGCAAACATCCAACACTCACAACGCTCCCACAGAAACACAACCTGACAGCTTCTGAGGCTGTGTGGGTGTGCAGAAAGCCATATCTGGAAGAGACCAGCCCTGTGGAACACAGCCAGGCTGTACATAGAAATCACATTCTGGCAAGTTTCAAAAAGACTCTCCCCAAAAACATTTAGGCAGACCTCAGGAATCCTGCAGATCCATTTGGATCTTTAGGGATTCCACAGTTTATTACTGGGCTGTGCTTCACATTTCTTCAGGCTGGCTCACATCTGCCTTCTAAAATTATGTGATCATCCCATGAATCCCACAGAGAAGACAGGAGAGAGTATAGCACTGACTCACCTCCTTAGAGGTCTCTTCTCCAAGCCGCAGGGGGTTTTCACTAAGAATTGGTGATATTCACTAAGACTTTACCCAGAGCTCACAATCAGGCCTGATGCCCTGAGACCAGCCTATGTGAATTCATAAGGCAGGCTCAGGCACCAGGCTGTAAGAGCTGTCAGTATACCTAAGCAGAAAAATATTGCACTGGCAGAGCTGAACTGCTATTGGGAAAAAGGTTGCCTGTAAACATCCACGGGGGGAACCTAAAATTCTTGACTTCAGGGCACCATCAGGCCATCTCTGTGGTTTGGTCCCACTGCAAGAGAAGTCATTTCAAGACTGTGAGGTGCTTGCTGTAAACTGCTCTTCTGACTGCATTTCCAAAAGGGTCTGTGTGCCACAATTGAGGCACATGGGGATTGCAATATTGTCGGGTGTGTTGTTGAGGGTTCTTTGGGTGAAAGAATCCTATCTGAGAACCCAGAGGTGGGTGCCAGTGAAAGGGGGCTGGGCTCTTGACCTCGCTGCCTCCCTTCATCCTTTGCCTCACCAGGGCTCTCTGTGAAGGCAGGAAACATGACAAAGGCAAGTCCAAGGTGGGGAAGTGTTGTCACACCTCGGACTGGGCCCTGATGAGAGCAGATGAAGTTAAGAGAGTGTATCAGAGGTATCCTGCAGCAATGAAAAGCCTGAAAAGGGTGACCAGTAGTTCTTTTGAGGTACACTGTGGATTCCCCATGAAAGCAAAGAAAAATTAATGTTCTCCTTAGAGAACAATTTGCCTTGTGCTAGAGTCAAAGCAATGTCCAATGATGCCGTCAGAGGACCCAAATACCTCTGGCAAAGATCAAACATCATCAGCCCCCACAACAAGACAATGACCCAAAATCTGGAGTGCAGCCAGCCTACCTAAAGTCCCTTTTGCTCTCTGAAATCCCTGGCAGCAAAACATTCTGTGGTGAGAGGCACTCCTATCCAGCAAGAGAGCAATGAAAAAGACTCCACAATAAGAAGGCCATGCGGATAAAATGAAACAGAGATTAGATTACCAGAAAAATACCATGCCTGGGTGTCCAGTTCTCATCCTACAGGAATCATGCAGTCCTCTGATAGAAGTGGGAAAACAAGAGTTTCCTTGTCTGCATCTCTAACTGGAATTTACTGTTGTAAAACTATCAAACCTGCCTGGTGATTAAAATGTGACAGTGTTTAGAAGAAAACACTCATGCGATGAATTCCCATAAGGGTCCTTCTCCATCAAGTAGGAAAGGTTTAACGTGGAAGTCATAGATACAGACCCTGGAAACCCTAGGCCAATGAGGAACATGGAAGCCAGGAAAAGGAGATGCAAGTGTGGAGGCTATATCCCACTTAGCATCAATCCATTCCACTCCCATTTGGCTCCGGGCATGAACGCTCTCAAATTGTGTGTTTGCCAGGATGGCCCCAATTTTCACTCCAAATATTCCTTGCACATTGGAGTAATTCCTCCTGAACCCCAGGCCATGATGTGGACTTCTTGGGCACTTAAGGGAATGTGGGAAAGAAGTTGGAATTACATTCTGTGTCATCTGTTCTTTATTTATTTTATTTTCTGCAGGTGAAGTTGCAGGACCCCATCCATCCCTCACCAGATTGTATGCTCACTCCATCTGACCTTATTGCTGCTCTATGCCCCAGGATAAAATCCCAAGATGATGAAAGAGTGTCCCCTTGTGATGTGAAGCAACTGCCAAGCTGGGAGCGGAATTCGAGGTAAATTCAAAAGGCCCGCTGGACAGGACTGCTAGTGTATCTTTCTTGGTTGGCCCCAGAAAAACTAAACACTGGGAGATATCTGTTTATTTGTGTTCCTCTTCTTTTTTTTTGCAGTGGGAGGTGATTTGGACACCAGAGTCTTACAACCCAGCTCCCAATTTACTAGATTCATAATCCACAGAAAAGTAAAGAACGTGGGCCATGCAGCCAAAGAAAACCCACATAGGCCACCAAACGGATGAGACTCATAATAAAGAAGCACTGAAGTGCATTGGCCACATTTTTTTAAGCTGACTCCACTTGCAGGCACACACACACACACACACACAACACACACACACACACATCCAACCCTTGCAAAACTCCTATAGAAACACACAGCATGGCAGCTCCTGAGGCTGTATGGTTCTGCAGGAACCACAACCTGGGAGACAGCAATTCTGGAGAACACAAATGAGCTGTACCTAGAAATCTCAGAGGGTCAAGTGTCTAAAGGACTCACCCCTACAACATCTAGGCAGGCCTGAGGCATTCTGAATAATTTTTGGATACTTAAGAATTTAACGGTTTGTTTCTGGGACTCTGTTGAAGTTTCTTCAGCCTGGCTTATGTCTGTGCTTTCCCAATATCATGGGAAAATCCTGTAGATCCCACAAAGAAGACAGGTGAGTGTCCACCACCAACGCATATCCACAGAGTTTTCCTTCTCTGCCAAGCTGCAGAAACTTGTCGTAAGGCAATGGTGGCATTCACTGCGATGCTAGCCAGAGCTCATAGCTCAGGCATGGTGTCCTGTGACTAGCATTTGCACATTCATAAGGCAGCTATGGGCGCTTGGCTGTCAGAGCTGTCAGCCTGCCTAAGCAGAGGAAAATGTTCCAGGCAAAGCCTGCCTGGTATCAGAAAAATGGCTGCCTGAGATAACTCACTGCAGGACCCTAAAAGTCTCGAACTCGGGATCCCTTCCAGTAGTGGAAGAGGAGGCATTTTAATATTGTGAAATTGTTTCTGGAAACTGCTTTTCTGACTCTATTCCCAAAACAGGCTGTGTGCAAGAATAAGTTCCCATGGGGATTGGAAAATAGTCTGGTGAGTTGTTGAGATGTCTTTGGGTAATGGAATTATAAATGAGACACCCGAGGTAGATGTCATCAAAAGATGGCCAGGCCCTTTACTTCATTGTCTCCCTTCATCCTGGGCCTTGGAGGGCCTCTCTGGGAAAGGGAGGAACCATGGCAAAGGCAAGTCCAAAGAGAAGCAGTGTTCTCACACTCTAAATTGGCTTAAAACAAGTGCAGATGATGTTGAGATAGTGACTCAGAGACCGTCTGTGGCTATTAGAAGCCTGAAATGGGAGTCGAATAGTGCTATTGAGCACCACTGTAGACCCCACATGAAAGCAAAGACAGATCAAAGCTCGTCTGAGAGAACAAGGTGACTTGTGCCAGAGTCCAAGCAATGCTTAAAGATTTCTGGCAAGGACCTTAAAGCCTCTTGCAAAGTTCAAACAACCTCAGCCTCCACAACGAGATCACAACCAACAATCTGGAGTGCAGCCAGTCTACATGAAGTCCTTTTTACTCCCTGAAATTCTTGGCAGCCAAAAGATCTGAGGTGAGAGGCAGTCTCATCCAGCAACAGCTGAATGAAAGACCCTTTCCACAATGAGAAAGGACATGAAGATGAAATGAAACACAGCCTAGATTACAAGACAAAAACCAGAAATGGTTGTCTGCTTCTCATCCTCCAGGAATCATGCAGCTTTCCTACAGAAGTGGGAGAATAAGAGTTTCCTTGTTGGTGGCTGTTACATAAATTTATGGTTTTAAATATATCAAAGCTGCCTAGTCATTAAAACGTGATAGTGTTTAGAAGGATACACTTATGCAATGGATTTCCATGTAGGTCATCCTCCAGAAACTGGGAAATGTTTAGTTTGGAAGACATTGAGCCAGACCCAGGAAATGCTAGGCAGACGAGAAACATGCAAGTCAGGAAAACAAGAGGCAAATGTGGAGGCCTCATCCTACTCTGTATAAATATATTCCACTTACATTTCGTTCTGAGTATGAAAGCCCTCAAATCAGGAGATTGCCAAGATGGCCCCAATTTGCACTCCAAATATTCCTTGCACGTTAAAGTACTCCAACCTGAAAACTAGGACACGGTAAGGATGGCTTGTGCAATTAAGAGATTTCAGGGATGGATTTGGAAGCACCTTCTGTGACACCTTTCTTCATTTTTTTCTGCAGGTGAAGTTGTGAGATCCCATCCACCCTCACCAGATTGTATGCTCACCCTTAACTTACCTTATTGTTCCCCACACTCGATGTCACAGTATAAAATCCCAAGACAAAGGAGGAGTGGCCACTAACGACTTGAAGCTCCTGCTTGGCTTGGAATTGAATTCTAGGTAAATTCAAAGGACCCTGTGAACAGGACTTCCAGCGTCTCTCCCTGAGTTTGCCACAAGACAATGAAACACTGGGAGATGTTTGTTTTTCTGTTGTGGTGTGCTACTTTACTCTCTAGAAGAGTGGCTTTTTTTTTCTTTTTCTGTGGAGGTGACTTAGATGCCCAGGGGTCTCAGCCTGCCTCCCAATTCACTGCAAGTTCATGATTCACAGAAAAATAAAGAACACAGAGTCCTGCATTCCAAGCAGAGCCACACAGATAGGTTGCCAAAAGCTTGGGAGACTCAAAAAATGATAAAGAATATAAAGGAGCACTGAAGTGCATTAGCCACATTTCTTTAAGCAGACTCCACTTACAGAAACACATACACACACATGCACAAACACTGCAACTCAAAATGCCGCAGAAACACGCATACATCAAAACTCACAATACTCTCACAGAAACACAGAACCCAGCTGCTCCTGAGGCTGTGTGGTTCTGCAGGAAGCCCCACCTTGGAGAGAGCCACACTGGGAAACACAGGCAGTTTTCTCCTAGAAATCACAGTGCAAAGAGTTTCAAAAATACCCCTACATCTTGGCAGGCCTGAGGTATACTGCAGATTCTTTTGGATCCTTAGGGATTCCATGGTTTATTTTCCTGGCAGTGCTTGAAGTTTCTTCAGGCTTGCTCTGGTGTGCCCTCTCATAGGCTCATGAGACTATCCCATGGATCCCACAGAGAAGACAGAGAGGAGTCCACAACCAATGAACCTCTATGGAAGTCTCCTTCTCCACAGAAAAATAAAGAACATGGAGCCCTGGAGCCCAAGCAGAGATGCACAGACAAACTACCAAAACGTTTTGAGACTCAAAACAAGCACAGAACTGCATTAGGAATATCCCTTTAAGCAGACTCCACTTAAAAGCAGGCACACACACACACACACAAACACAATGTCACACACACACGCAGACCTCACTCACAACACTCCCACAGAAACAGTCCAGCAGCAACTGAGGCATCATTTTTCTGCAGGAATCCCCACCTGGCAGAGAGCAACCCTGGAGAAAACAGACGGGCTCTATCTAGAAATCACAGAATGACAAGTTTCAAAAAGATTCATGGTGATACTGCAGATTAATTTGTATCCTTAGGGATTTCATGGTTTGTTCCTGGGGCTGTGCTTGATGTTGCTTCAGGATGGCTCATGTCTGCCCTCTCCTAGGATCATGAGACTATCCCATGGATCCTATAGAGAAGACAGATGAGGGTCCACTGCCAAATAACCTCCACGGAAGCCTCCATCTTCACCAAGCTGCAGGGACTTGTGGCTAGGCAATGGTGGCATTCACTGTGACTCTAACCAGAGCTCACAATCAAGCCTGGTGCCCTGAGACTAGCTTATGTGCATTCCTGAGGCAGGCTCTCATGCCTGGGTTTCAGAGCTCTCAGCATGCATAAACAACAATTTGTACTGGCAGAGCCAGCATGATATTGAGAAAAAGGCTGTGTGCAAAAATCCACTGTGGATCACTAAAAGTCTTGACTTCTGTACCCCTTTGGAGGGTCTCCATTGTTGGTTCCCCAGGAGGAGAAGGTGCATCAAGACTGTGAGGTGTTTGCTGGAAACTGCTCCTCTGACTCCATTTCTGAAAAATGCTGTGTATAAGAATCTCATCCCAGTGAGACTGGAATATATTATTGGGTGTTTTTGATCGTTATTTGGGTGATATAATCATACCTGAGAACCCAGAGGCTGGTGTCAGCACAAGATGGCTGGGCTCTTCACCTCACTACCTCTATTCATTCTGAGTCTCCCAGGAGCTCTCTCGGAAAGGCAGGAACCACAGCAAAGGAAAGTCCAAAGTGGAGCAGTGGCCTCTCATGTGTGCAGAATAAGTTGAGACAGTGTCTCAGAGGCTGTCTGGAAAGATGGCAAGCCTGAAAAGGGTGTCCAGTAATGCTGGTGAGTGGCACTGTGGATTCCCCATAAAAGCAAAGAAAAATCAAGACTCATCTGAAAAACGAGGTACCTTCTGCTAGAGTCCAAGCAATGTTCAATGATTCCTGTCAGAGTACCCAAAAGCCTCCTGCAAATTGCAAACAACTTCAGCCCCCACAACAAGACAATGACCACAACCTGGAGCACAGTCAGCCTACCTGAAGTTTCTTTTGGTCTCTGAAATCTTTTTCAGCTAAATAATCTGTGGCAAGAAGCAGTTGCATCCAGCAACAGCCCAGTGCAAGAGCCCTTACACAGTGAGAAGGGCATGCTGGTGAAATGAAACTGACACTAGATTACCAGCAAAAAGCCAGACGCAGCTACCTGCTTTTCGGCCTACAGGAATCACCCAGTCCTCTAACAGAAGTGGGAGAAGAAGAGTTTTCTTGTTGGTGGCTGTAACAGGAATTAATGGTTTTAAAAGTATCAAAGCTGCCCAGTCTTTAAAACCTGACTGTGTTTACCAGAAAACACTAACACAATGGATTGCCATGAGGGTCATTGTCCATAAACTGGGAAATATTTAGTGTGGAAGTCATTGAGTCAGAGTCAGGAAACCCTAGGATGATGAGGAATATGGAAGTCAGGAAAACAAGAGGCAAGTGTGGAGACCACATAGCACCCATCATCCATTCCCTCCACTCCCATTCCTTCCACTCCCACTGTCTCTGGCTGTGAAACCCCTCAAATCAAGGATTTGCCAGGATGGCCCCAATTTGCACTCCAAATGTTTCTTGCACATTAAAGTATTCCCACCTGAACACTGGGTTATGATGTGGACTGCTTGTGCACTTAAGGAAGTGTGGGAATGGAGTTGGAGGCACATTTTGTGTCACTTGTCTTCATTTTTTGTGGCAGGTGAAGTTGCAGGACCCCATCCACCTCTCAACAGATTGTATCCTCACCCCTATATGACCTTATTGGTTCTCACAATCAATGTCCCAGGGCGAATTCCCAAGATGATGGAGGAATTTGAACTCATGACTTGAAGCACCTGCTCTGCTGGGAACCGAATTCAAGAAAATCTCAAGAAGTCCTGTGGACAGGACTGCTAGTGTCTCTCCCTGAGTTGCCTGAAAGACAATGAAATGCTAGGAGATGCCCGTTTTTTAGTGTAGTTTTCTTCCCTTCTTTCTAGAAGAGTTGCTACTTATGCAGAGGAAGCAGATGTGGACCCTGGCTTGTCTCGGCTCACCTCCCAATTCACTGCAGATTAATGATCCATGAAAAAATAAAGAACACAGAATCTGGTAGCCAAAGAAGAGCTAAACCGGCCAGGGAAAGGTTGAGAAACTAAAAAAAAAAAGAAGTCTTGAAATGCAGTAGCCACACATGTTTAAGCAGACTCCACTTATAGGCACGTGGGTACACACACACAAACACACAGTGCTACACACGCACGCGCTGATATCCAACACTTCCAACACTCCCACAGAAACACAGCCCAACAGGTCCTGAGGTTTCATGGTTCTGCAGGAAGCCCACCAGGTGTAGAGGAACCCTGGGAACACAGGCAGGCTCTACCTAGAAATTACATTGGAGCAAGTTTTAGAAAGACTCACCCCTACAACGTCAATGCAGGCCTGAGCAATCCTGCAGATTTTTTTGATCCTTCGGGATTTCATGGTTTATTATTGATGGTGGGCTTCACGTTTCTTCAGGCAGGATCTCATGAACCCTGTCCTAAAATCATGGGATTATATAGTGAAGACAGGCAAGAGTCCACAGCTGACCCATCTCCAAGGTGGTCTCCTTCTCCACAAAGACGAAGGGAATTGTCGCTAGTCAACCATGACATTCACTGTGGCATTAGCCAGAGCTCACAATCAGGCCTGGTGCCCTAAGACTAGTGCATGCTTATTCGTGAGGCATGCTCAGGAGCCCAGCTGTCAGAGTTGTCACCCTGCCTAAGCAGAGGTAAATGGTATAGACAGAGCCAGCCTGGTATCGGGACAGAAGCTGCCTGTGAAAACCCACTGCAGGAACCTAAAAGTCCCAATGATGAGACCCGATGGAAAAGGGGCATTTCAAGACTGTGAGGTGGTCTCTGGAAACTGCTCTTCTGACTCCATTTCTAAAAGAGGCTGTGTGCCAGAAAAAAGGCACGTGAGTATTGGAATATAGTATTGTGTGTTGCTGAGTTATCTTTGGATGATAGAATCATACCTGAGACCCCAGAGGCAGGTGTTAGTGAAAGACAGCCAACATCTTGACATAACTTCCTCCCTGCATCCTGTGCCTTGCAGGGGCTCTCTGTGAAAGGGAGGAAAGACCACAAAGTCAATCCAAGGTGGAGCAATGTTCTCACACCTTGGAATGGCCCCTCACCGATACTGATGAGGTTGAGACAGTGTCTCAGAGGCCATCTGTGCTGATGGCAATCCTAAAAGTTGTGATCAGTAGTGCTGTTGAGTGACACTGTGGATTCCCCATCAAAGCAAAGAAAAATCAATGCTCGTCTGAGAGAACAAGCTGCCTTGTGCTGGAGTCCAAGTAATGTTCAATAATTCATGTCAGAGAACCCAAAAGCCTCCTGAGAAATGCAAACAACCTCTGCCTTCACAACAGTACAATGATCACAACCTGGAGTGCAGCCAGCCTACTCGAGGTTTCTTTTGCTCTCTGAAATCCCTAGCAGCTAAATAATGTGTGATTAGAGGCAGACCCATCCAGAAACAGCCCAATTAAAGAGGCCTTCAACAATGAGAAAACTATGCATATGAAAAGAAACAGAGGCTGGATTATCAGGCAAAATGCAGACACGGCTGCCTGCTTCTCATCCTACAGGAATCATGGATCCCTGTGATAGAATTGGGAGAACAAGAGTTTTCTTACTGGTAGCTATAATAGGAATTTGTGGTTTTAAAAGTATCAAAGCTGCCCAGTCGTTAAAACCTGACAGTGTTTAGAAGGAAACATTCAATGGATTCTGATGAAGGTCATTCTCTGTGAACTGGGTTACTTTTAGTGTGGAAGTCATTGATAAAGACCCAGGAAACCCTTATCCAACAAAGAACATGAAAGTCAGGAAAAGAAGAGGCAATGTGGAGGCCACATCCCAATCAGCATCAATCAATTTCACTCCCATTTGGCTCCGTTATGAAAGCCCTCAATTCGAGGGTTTGCCAGGTTGGCCCCAGTTTGCACTCTAAATGTTCTTTTCTCGTTGGTATACTCCCACCTGAATATCGAGCCATTGTGCAATTAAGATAATGCGGGGATGGTATTGAAAGAATTTTGTATGTCATCTGTGTTCATTTTTTTGCAGGTGAAGTTTGGGTCTCAAATCCCCCTCAGCAGATTGTGTCCGCACCCCCATATTACTTTATTTGTGCTCACAATCTATGTCCCAGAATGAAATCCCAAGATGATGGAGGAGTGCCCCCTCACAAGCGAAGCACCTGTTCAGCTGGCAACCAAATTTGAGGTAAATTCAAGGGGCCCCACAGACAGGACTGCTTGTTTCTCTCTTTGGGTTAGCTGCAGGACAATGAAACACTGAAAGATATCTATTTTTTTTGGTGTGGTGTGCTCCTCTTCTTTTGAAAAACAGGGCTTCTTCACAGGGGGTGGTGATTTGGACAGTTGTAGGTCTCAGCATGCCTACAAATTCAATGTGGATTAATAATCCACAGAAATTTTAAGAACACAGAGCCCCACATCCCATGCGGATCCATACAGACAGGCCAACAAAAGGTTGTGAGCCTCAAAAAATAGATGGACTAAAGTGCAGTGGCCACAGTCCTTTAAGCCAACTCCACTTCCAAGCACACACACACAAAATGCCACACACATAAGCAGATATCAAACACTCGCAACACTCCCACAGAAACACAACCCGGCAGCTCCTGAGGCTGCGTGGTTGTACAGGGAAACCCACTTAGTAAAGGAAAACCCCAGAGAATGGAGGAATTCTGCATCTAGAAATCACAATGGGACAAGTTTAAAAAAGACTCACCCCTACAATGTCCAGGTAGGCCTGAGGAATCCTGAAGATCCCTTTGAATCCTTAGAGATTTTGCAGTTTATTCCTTGAACTGTGCTGGACATTTCTTCATGCTGTCACATGCCTGCCCTCTCCTAGCATCATGAGACTTTCCTGTGGATCCCACAGAGTAGACATGTGAGAGTCCACAGTGGACACACCTTCAGGGATGTCTACTTCTCCTCCAAGCCACAAGGACTTGTCAGCAGTCATTGCTGACATTCACTGTAACTCTAGCCAGAGTTCACAATCAGGCCTGGTGTCCTGAGACCTAGCGCATGAAAATTTGTGAGGCAGGCTTCGGTGTCTGGCTGTAAGATGTATCAGATTGCCTAAGCAGAGGAAAATGTTACAAGCAGAGCCAGCCCATTATCAGAAAAAAGGCTGCCTGTGAAAACCCACTGTGGGACCACAAAATTCCTGACCTCAGTTTGTCTCCTTGATTGGGTAGCACTGCAGGATAAGGCTTTTTGAGACTGTAAGGTGGTCGCTGGAAACTGTTCTGACTCCATTCCAGAAAGAGGTGGTATGCAAGAATTGGGTCCCATGGAGATTGGAATATAGTCTGGTGTGTTGTTCAGGATTCTTTGGGTGATAGAGTCATACCTGAGACCCCAGAGGCAGGTGTCAGCAAAAGATGGCCAGACACTTGAACTCACTGTCTCCCTTCATTTTGATCCTCACAGTCATTCTCTGGGAAAGGCGGGAACCTTGATAAAGCCAAGTCCAAGGTGGATCAGTGCTCACACCTTGGACTGGACCCTGATGTGGGCACATGAGACTGAGACAGGCCATCTGTGGTGATGGCAAGCCTGAAAAGGGTGTCCATTAATGCTGTTGAAGGACACTGTTGATTTCCCATGAAAGCAAAGAAACATCAAGGCTTGCCTGAGAGAATGAGCCGCCTTGTGCTGAAGTCTAAGTAATGTTCAATGATTTATGTCAGAGAACTGAAAAGCCGCCTACAAACTGCAAACAATTTCAGTTCATGCAACAAAGCAATGACCATAACTTGGAGTGGAACCAGCCTACCCTAAGTCCCTTTTGCTCTCTGAAATTCCTGGTAGCTAAATAATCTTAGTAGAGAGGCCTTGCCATTCAGCAATAGCCCAGTGAAAGAGCCTTTCCACAATAAGAAGGCCATGCTAATGAAAGGAAAGAGTGACTAGATTACCAGGCACAAGCCACACACAGCAGCCTCCTCCTCATCTTAGAAGAATCATGCAGCCCTCCAATAGAAGTGGGAGAGCAAGTGTTTCCTTGTTAGCACCTGTAATGGGAACTTCCAGTTTCAAAAGTATCAAAGCGGCTAGGCACGATAACTCACACCTGTAATCCCATCACTTTGGGAGGCCCAGGTGGGCAGATTATGAGCAGGTCAGGAAATCAAGACCATCCTGGTTACCATGGGGGAAACACCTTCTCTATTAAAAACATAAAGACAAAATTACCTGGGCATCGTGGCAGGTGCATATAGTCCCAGCTACTCAGGAGGGTTAGGCTGGAGAATGGCATGAACCCAGAGGCAGAGCTTCAAGTGAGCTGAGATCATGCCACTGCACTCTAGACTGTGGGACAGAGCATGACCCCATCTTAAAAAAAATGTATCAAGGCAGCGCAGTCATTAAAATATGTCAGTGTTTAGAAGGAAATGCTCATGCAGTGGATTCCCGTGAGGGTCATTCACCATGAACTGGGAAATATTTAGTGTGGAAATCATTGAGTGAGACGCAGGAAACCCTAGGCCAACGAGGAACATGGAAGTCAGGAAAAGAAGAGGTAACTGTGGAGGAAACAACACACCCAGCATCAATTCACTCCACTAGCATTTGGATCCAGCTATGAAAATCCTCAAAATGGGAGTTTGCCAGGGTGACCCCAATTTGCACTCTGAATGTTCCTTTCACGTTGCAGTACTCCCATCTGAACACTGTGTCATTGTGTGGACTGTTATGCAGTTAAGAGAATGTGGGGATGGAGTTGGAACCACCTTCTGCGTCATCTGTCTTCATGTTATTTGCAGGTGCCATTGTGGGACTCCAACCACCCCTCACCATATTGTATTCTCATCGCTATCTGACCTTTATTCCTGCTCACACTCTATATCTCAGGATGAATTCTCAAGGAGATGGAAAAGTGCTCCCTCATGACATGAGGTACTTGCTAGACTGGGAACCAAATTTGAGGTAAATTCAAGGGACCCTATGGAAAGAACTGCTAGTGTCTCTCCCCAGGTTGACTGCAAGACAATAAAACATTGGGAGATGTCTGTTTTTTGGTGTGGTGTGCTCCACTTCTTTCTACAGCCATGGCTTTTCTTTTGCAGGGGTAGGTAACTTGGACACCGGAGGGTCTTGGCCCACCTTCTAATTCACTGCAGATTCAAGATGCACAGGAAAATAAAAAACGTAGCCACACAGCCCAAGCAGAGCCACACAGACAGGCAGCCTAATGGTTGAAAGACTCAAAAACGTAGCCACACAGCCCAAGCAGAGCCACACAGACAGGCAGCCTAAAGGTTGAAAGACTCAAAAACAGAGAAGCACTGAAGTACGTTAGCCACATTCCGTTAAGCAGACTCCACTTACAGGCACACATACACACAAGCACACACACACAGCCACACACACACACAATGTGACACACATGCAGACATCCAACACTCTCAACACCCCCACAGAAATGCACAGCCCAGAAGCTCCTGAGGCTGCATGGTTCTGTAGAAAACCCTATGTGAGAGAGAGCAACCCCTGGGGACACAGGCGGGCTGTATATAGAAATCACAGTAGGTCAAGTTTCAAAAATACTCACCCCTACAACATATAGGCAGGATTGAGGACTCTTGCAGATTCTTTTTTTATCCTTAGGGATTGTGTGCTTTATTCCTAGGGCTATGCTTGACATTTCTACAGTCTGGATCATGTCTACCTACTCTTAGGATCACAGGACTATTTCCTGGATCACACAGAGAAGACAGGCAAGAGTCCAGCGCCGACCCACCTCTACAGAAGTCTCCTTCACCAACCCACAGGGACTTGTTGCTAGGCAATAGCGCCATTCATTGTGATGCTATCCAGAGAACACAATCAAGCCTGGAGCCATGAGACTAGCCCATGCACATTCATGAGGCAGGTACGGGCACCCTGGTCTCAGAGCTGTCAGGCTGCCGAGGCAGAGGAAAATTTTACCAGCAGAGTCAGTGTTGTATCAGGAAAAAATTGACTGGAAAATCCCACTTCAGGGCCCTAAAACTCTTGTGGGCCATCTCCATGATCAAGTTGCACTGGAGGAGGAGCCATTTCAAGACTGTAACATAGTCACTGGAAACTGCTCTTCTGATTTCATTCTCAAAAGAAACTGTGGGCAAGAATTGGGTCCTATGGTGGTTGGAATATACTCTGGTGTGTTGTTGAGGGTTCCACTGGTGATAGAATCATACCTGAGAACATAGATGCCGGTGTTGCTAAGCAATGGTGACATTTATTGTGACACAAGCCAGAGCTCACAATCAGGCCTGGTGCTCTGAGATTTGTATATGAGCATTAGTGCAGCAAGCTCTGGCACCATACTCTCAGAGATGTCAGCCTGCCTAAACAGAGGAAAATTGCACAGGCAGAGACAGCCTGATATAAGAAAAAGGCCGCCTGTGAAAACCCAGTGCAAGACCTTAAATATCTCAACCTCGGAGCCCCTTGGGGCCATCAGCATTTTGGGGTCTCATTGGAGGAGAAGGGGTTTTGAGACTGTGAGGTGGTCTCTGAGAACTGCTCTTCTTACTCCATTCCCGGAAAAAGACTGTGTGCAATATTTGGGTCCATAAGGACTGGAATTTAGTCTGATGTGTTGTTGAATAATCTTTGGGTAATAGGATCATACCTGAGAACCCAGATGTGAGTGTCAGCAAAAGATGACCAGGCTGTTAACCTCACCACCTTTCTTTATCCTGCACCTTGCAGGGGCTCTCTGGAAAATACAGGAACCCATGACAAAGGCAAGTGGATTTTTGAAAGTGGTTGTGTGCAAGAAGCCACTTCCATGGGCTTTGTAATATAGACTAGTGAGTTGTTGAGGTGTCATTGTGTAATGGAATTATACATGAGACTTCAGAGGCTGTTATCAGAGAAAGATGGTCCGGCCCTTGACGTCACCACCTCTTTTCATCCAGGGCCTCAAGTCAGCTCTCTGGGAAATGCAGGAACCATGACAAAGGAGTCTGAGGTGGAGCAATGTATTCACACCTCGAACTCGCCTCTCACAGGTGAAAATAAGTTTGAGACAGTGCCTCAGATGCAGTTGGTGGCAAAGGCAAGCCTGAAAATGGTGTCCAGTAGTGCTGTTTTTGGGCACAGTTGACCACCCCATGAAAGCAAAGAAAAATCAAGGCTCACCTCACAGAACGAGCTGACGTGGGCTGGTATCAAGCAAACTCCGACTCCTATCAGAGGACCGCAAATCCTCCTTCAATGTACAAACAATCTCAGCTTCCACAATGACACCATGACCCACAACCTGGACCACAGCCAGCCTACATGAAGTCACTTTTTCTCCCTGAAACTCCTGGCATCCAAAAGATCTGTGGTGAAAAGCAGTCCCAACCAGCAACAGTCCAAAGAAAGACACCCTCCACAATGAGAAAGGATGAAAAAGGACGTGCAGATTAAATGAAACAGAGCCTAGATTACCTGGCATAAACCAGACACAGCTCCCTGCTTCTCATCCTAGAGGAATCATGCAGCCTTCTGCTGGAAATGGGAGAACAAGAGTTTCCTTGTTGGAGGCTGCATCAGGAATTTATGTTTTTAAAAGTATCACAGCTGACCACTCATTAAAACCTTACAGTGTTAAGAAGAAAACACTCATGTAATAAAGTCCCATGAGGATCGTCCTTCATAAACAAGGAAACACTTAGTTTTGAAGAAGCTGAGCAACACCCAGGAAACCCTAAGCTGATGAGGAACACGGAAGTCAGGAAAAGGAGAGCCAAGTGTGGAGGCCACATCCCACCCAGAATCTATCCATCGTACTCCCATTTGGATCCAGGTATGAAAGTCCTCAAATACAGAGTTTGCCATAATGGCCTCGGTTTGCACTCCAAATGTTACCTGCAAGTTAGTTAGAATACTCCCACCTGAATGGCGGGCCATAATGAGGACTGCTTGTGACATTAAAGGAATACAGGGATGCAGTTCAAAGAACCTTCCGTGTCATCTGTCTTCACCTTTTTTCAGGTGAAGGTGCTGGACCCATCCACCTTCACCAGATTGTATCCAATCTGGTCTAATTGTTGCTTACACTCTCTGGCCCAGAGAAATCCCATGATGGTGGAGAAGTGCCTCCTCATGAGGTGAAGCATCTGCTCAGCTGGAAACTGAATTCAAGGTAAATTCAAGGGACCCAGAGGACAGGACTACTAGTGTCTCTCCCTGGGTTGGCCACAGGACAATGAAACACTGGGAGATATCTATTCTTGGGTATCATGTGCTCCTCTTTTTTGTAGAAGAGTGGCTGTTTTTGCAGGGGGAGGGGATTTGGACTTTGGGGGGTCTCAGCCAGCATCCAGCTTCACTGCAAATTCATGATCCAAAGAAAAATAATAAACACAGAGCTCCACAGCCCAAGCAGAGCTACACAGGCCACCAAAAGGTTGGGAGACTCGAAATAAAGAAGTGCTGCAGTGCATTAATCACATTCCTTTAAGCAGACTCCAACTGCAGACACACACACACACGCACACACACACAAACCCAAAATCACACATGCATGCAGACATCCAACACATGCAACAATCCCACAGAAACACCCAGCCTGGCAGTTTCTGGATAGTGTGATTCTGCAGGAAGCCCCAGCTGGGAGGAGCAGCAGCAAGGAAAACAGGTGGGCTGTACTTACAAATCACAGTGGGGCAAATTTCAGAATGACTCACCCTGCAATGTCTAGGAAGGCCTGAGGCATCCTGCAGATTTTTTTGGATCCTGAGGGATTTTGTGGTTTATTCATGGAGCTCTGCTGACATTTCTTCAGGCTGGCTCATGTCTGCCCTCTCCTAGGATCATGGGAGTATGGGACTATTCCATGGATCCCACGGAGAATACATGATAGAGTCCACATCCAACACACCTCCATGGAGGTCTCCTTTTCTGCCAAGACACAGGGACTTGTTGCTAGGCAATGGTGGCAGTGATTATGATGCTAGCCATAGTTCACGGTTCATGCCTGGTGGCCTGATACTAGTGCATGCCCATTCACAAGGCAGGGGGGTGTGCCTAGTTGTTGGAAATGTCATCCTACCTAAACAAAGGAAAACAGTACAGGCTGAGCTGGCCTGGGATCCAGAAAATCATTTCCTATGATAACCCACTGCAGGACTCTAAAATCTCTACCTTAGGGCCAATTTGGGCTGTCTTCGTGGTCGGGTCCCTGTGGAGGAGGAGGCATTTTGGACTTTGAGACGGTCGCTGGAAACTGCTCTTCTGATTCCATTCCTGAAAGAGGTTATGTGCAGGAATAGTGTCCCATGATATAGGAATATAGTCTGGTAGGTTGTTGATGGGTCATTGGGTGATGGAATCATACCTGAGACCCCAGAGGTGGGTGTCAGCAAAAAATGTCCTGGCCCTTGACCTCACTGCCTCACCTCATCCTAGGCATCTCAGATGCTCTCTGGGAAAGGCACGAACCACAACAACAGCAAGTTCAGTGTGGAGCAGTGTTCTTACATGTCAAACTGGCCTCTCATGGCCACAGATGAGGTTGAGACAGTGTGTCAGAAGCCATCTGCAGTGATTGCAAGCCTGAAAATTTTGTCCATTTTTGTTTTTGAGGGTCACTGTGGACCTCCCATGAAACCAAAGAAAAGTAAAAACTCGCCAAAGTGAATGAGCTGACTTGGGCAGGAATACAATCAATGTTCAAAGATTCTAGTCAGAGAACCCAAAGCCTGTCAAGTGCTAAGAACCTCAACATCCACAAAGAGACCACGAACTACAATCTGCAGTACAGCTAGCCTACCCCAAATTCCTTTTTCTCCCTCAAATCCCTGGTAACCAATAGATCTGTGGTGAAAGGCAGTCCCATCCAGCAAAAGCCCCATGAAAGACCCCCTCCACAATGAGAAAGGACATACAGATCCAGTGAAACCTATCCTAGATTACAAGGCAAAAGCCAGATGGGGGTGCCTGATTTTAATCCAACAGGAATCATGCAGCCCATTGATAGCAGTGGAAAAACAACAGTTTCCTTGTTGGCAGGTGTATCAGGAATTTATCATTTTAAAAGTAACACAGCTGCCCAGTCTTTAAACTATAACAGTCTTGGGAGAAAACACTCATGCAATGGATTAACACGATGATCGTCCTACACAAAATTGGAAACATTTAGTGTGGAAGACATTGAGCCAGACTCAGGAAACCTTAGGCCTTCGAGGAGTATGGAAGTCAGGAAAAGAAGACTAAAGTGTGGGGGCAACATCCCACCCAGCATCAATACCTCCCACTCCCATTAGGCTCCGGGTATGAAAGCCATCAAATTGAGTTTGTCAGGATGGCCCCAATTTGCACTCCAATGTTTCCTGCACTTTGTAGTACTCCCACAAGAACACAGGGCCATGGTGTGGACTTCTTGTGAAATTAAGAGAATGCTGGGATGCAACTAGAAGCAACTTCTGTGTCATCTTTCACATTTTTTGCAGGTGAAGGTGTGGGACCCCATCCACCCATCATCAAATTGTATCCCTACCCCTATCTAAACTTCTTCCTGCTCACACTCTCTGTCCCATGGTGAAATCCAAAGATGATGGAGGAGTGTTCTCTCATGACATGAAGCAACTACTCAGCTGGGAACCCAACTCAAGGTAAATTCAAGGGGCCGGCAGACAAGACTGTTAGTATTTCTTCTTTGGTTTGCCACAGGACAATAAAACACTGGAAGATGTCTGTTCTTGGATGTGGTGTACTCTTCTTCCTCTAAAAGAGAGGATTTTCATTGGAGGGGAGGCAATTTTGACCCTGAGACTAAAAACAAAAACAGAAGTGCTCAAGTGCATTAGCCACACAACTTTAAGCACACGTGTGCACACACACACAAACGGAGACATCCAAAGTTCGCAGCACTCCCACAGAAATATACAGCCCATCAGCCTCTGATGCTGTGTGGTTCTGCAGGAAGCCCTATGTAAGAGAGAGCAACCCTCCCAAGACTCAGCAGCTGGGTGTAAGTGAGGTAGGCAGGTCCTTGACCTCACTGCCTCCCTTCATGCTAAGCCTCACTAATGCTTTCTGGGAAAGGAAAGAACCACGACAAAGGCAAGTTCAATATGTTGCAGTGTTCTCAAACCTCAAACTGGCCTCTTATGGGGGCAGATGAGATTGAGACAATGTCTCAGAGGACGTCTGTGGAAATTGCAAGCTTGAAAATGGTGTTCATTAGTGCTGTTTAGGGGTATTGTGGACCCTGGATGAAACCAAAGAAAAATTAAGCCTCTTCTGAGCAAATGAGCTTACTGGTGCTAGAATAAAAGCAATATTCAAAGATTCCTGTCAGAGAACCCAAAGCCTCCTGCAAATTGCAAACACCCTCAGCCTGCACAACAAAACAAAGACCCACAATCTGGAGTGAAGTCAGCCTAACTGAAGTCACTTTTACTCCCTGAAATCTCTGGCAGCCAAAATATCTGTGAAGAAAGGCAGTCCCATCCAGCAACAGCACAATGAAAGACCCCCTCCCCAATGGGAAAAGACATGCAGATGCACTGAAACAGAGCCTAGATTACCAGGTAAGAGCTAGAAATGGCTGCCTGCTTCTCACACTACAGGAATCATGCAGCCCTCTGATAGAAGTGGGAGAAAAAGAGTTTCCTTTTTGGCCGCTGGAATGGAAATTTATGGTTTTAAAAGCATCATAGCTGCCCAGTCATTAAACTGCCACAGTGCTTAGAAGGACACCATCACACAATGGATTCCCATGAGGGTCGTCCCCCGTGAAGTGGAAATGATTATTGTGGAAGATGTTGAGGAAGACCAAGGAAACCCTAGGCCAATGAGTAACATAGAAGTCAGAAAAAGAAGATACAAGTATGGAGGCCACTTCTGACCCAGGATTACCCATTCTACTTCCATTTGACTCCCAAAATGAAAGCCCTCAAATATGGAGATTGCCAGGTTGGCCCCAGTTTGTACTCCAAATGTCCCCTGCACGTTGTAATATTCCACCTGAACATGGGGCCATTGTGGGCTGCTTGTGCAATGAAGATAATGTGGGGATGCAGTTGGAAGCAACTTCTGTGTCATTTGTTTTCACTTTTATTGCAGGTGAAGTTGTGGGACCCCATTTACCGCTCACCAGATTGTATTCTCACTGATATCTGACCTCATTTTTACTCACACTCTATGTCACAAGATGAAATCCTAAGATGATGGATGAATGCCCCCTCATGACATGAAGCACCAGCTTGGCTGGGAAGCAAATTCAAGGTAAATTCAAGGGGCACTATGGACACAACTTCTAGCGTCTATCCCTGGTTTGGTGTCCGGACAATGAAACACTGGAAGATGCCTGTTTTTTGGTGTGGTGGGCTTCTCTTCTTTCTAGAAGAGTGTCTTTTTTTTTCTTTTTTGTTGCAGGGGGAGGTGATTGGGATGCCAGCAGCTCTTGCCCCTCCTCCCAATTCATTACGGATTCATGATCCACAGAAATTAAAGAACATGGAGCCCCACAGCCCAAACAAAGCCATAGAGACAAGCCCCCAAAAGTTTGGGAGAGTCAAAAAAAGGAAGTGCTGGAGTGTGTTAGCCACACTTCTTTAAGCAGACTCCACTTACAAGCACACAAACATACACACAAGACAAACAATGCCACATCCGTATGCAGACATGCAACACCTGCAACACTCCCAGAGAAACACACAGCATGGCAGCTCCTGAGGCTGCCTGGTTCTGCAGGAAACACCACCTGAGAGACAGCAGCCCCAAGGAACACAGCAAGTCAAGTGTGGAGGTCACATCCCACTGAACATCAGTCCATTTCACTCCCATTTGGCTCCACGTATAAAAGCCATCAAAACAGAAATTTTCCAGGATGGCCTCAATTTGCACTCCAAATATTCCTTGCATGTTAATGGCGTGTACTACTTGTGCAACTGAGAAAATGCAATGATGGGGTTGGAAGCATCTTTCATGTCACCTGTGTTTATTTTTATTGCAGGTGAAGTTGAGAGACCCCATCCACTCCTCACCAGATTGTATCTTCACCCATATATGTCCTTATTGCTGATCATCCTCTGAGTTTCTGGATGAAATCCCATGACAATGGATGAGTGTCTCCCTCAATGACAACATGACTATCAGCCACAATGTGAAGCACCTGCTGAGCTGGGAACCAAATTCGAGGTAAACTCAAGGGGACCTGTGGATATGACTGCTAATGTCCTTCCACAGGAAAATAAAACACTGGGAGTTTTGTTGTTGTTGTTGTTGTTGTTGTTTTTTCTTGTGTGTGTGTGTGTGTGTGTGTGTGTGTGTGTTGTGCTCCTCTTCTCTCTGGAATAGTGGTTTTTCTTGCAGGGAGAGGTTATTTGGATGCCAGCAGTTTTTGGCCCACCTCTCATTCACTGTGGAATCATATTCCACTGAAAAATAAAGAACATGGAGCCTGCCGTCCCAAGCAAAGCCACACAGACTGGCCACCAAAAAGTTGGGGGACTCAGAAAAAAGAAGCACTGAAGTTTATTAGCCACACTGCTTTAAGCAAACTCCATTACAGGCAAAGACACATCACACACATACTCACAAACAATGCCACTCACACACGCAGAAATACAACACTCTCAACCCTCCCACTTAAATACACAGCCTGGTAGCTCCCGAGGCTGTGTGGTTCTGCAGGATGCCCCACCTAGGAGGTATCAACCCCGGCAAACATGGGCAGGCTGTACTTAGTAATCACAGACGGAGAAGTTTCAAAAAGACTCACCCCTACAATATCGAGGCAGAAATGAAGAATCCTGCAGATCATTTGGTAACCTTACGGATTTCACAATTTATTCCTGGGGCTCTGCTTTACATTTCTTTAGGCTTGCTGATGTCTCTCCTCTCCTAAGATCATTTGAATATTCCATGGATTCCACAGAGGAGACAGATGAGAGTCCACAGCTGACACATGGAGGACTGCTTTTTTACCAAGATGCAGGAACTTGTCACTAGGCAACAGTGACATTCATTGTGATGCAAGCCAAAGTCTCCAATCAGGCCTGTTGCTCTGAGACTACCGCATGCATATTTGTGATGAAGGCTCTTGTGCCTGGCTGTCAGAGTTGTCAGACTGCCTAAGCAAGGTAAAATGGTACATGCAGAGTCACCCTGGTATGGAGAAAAATGTTGGCTGTGAAAAACCACTGTGGGACCCTAACATTCTTGATCTCAGGACCCCTTCAGGCTGTCTCCATGATAGGGTCCCACTGAAGGAGAAGACATTTCTAGACTGTCAGTTTTTCACTGAAAAATGCTCTTCTGATTCCATTCCTGAAAGAGGTTTTGTGTAAGAATCGCATTCCATGGGTTTTGGAACATAGTCTGCTGTGTTATTGAAGTCTCTTTCGGTGATAGAAACATACCTGACACCCCAGAGGCAGGTGTCAGAGAAAGATAGCCGGACTTCTGACCTCATTTCCTCCCTTCATCCTTGGCCTCAGAGAGACCCTCTGGGAAAGGCAGGAACAATGACAAAGGAATGTGCAAGGTGGAGCAGTGTTCTGCAACCTTGGTCTGGCCTCTCATGTGTGCATATGAGGTTGAGACAGTCTTTCAATCCATCTGTTGTCATGACCAGCTTGAAAAGCTTGTTCTGTAGTGCAGTTGATAGCCACTGTAGATTCCTCATGAAAGCAAACAAAAATCAAGGCTCACCTTAGAGCATGAGCTGCCTTGTGCTGGAGTCCAAGCAATGTTCAGTGATTCCTTTCAGATAACCCAAAAGTCTCCTGCAAAGTGAAAACAACCTCAGCACCCACTACGAGACAATGATCCACATTCTGGGTAGCAGCCAGCCTACCCAAAATTCCTTTTGTCTCTGAAATCTCTGGAAGCTACATAAAACATAGTGAGAGGCAGTCTCATCCAGCAACAACATAATAAATGAGCCCTTCCACAATGAGAAGGCTGTGCAGATGAAACAAAACAGACATAAGATTGACAGGCAAAAGTCAGATATGGCTGCCTTATTCTCATTTTACAGGAAACATATAAGCCCTCTCATAAGTGACAGAACGAGTTTTCTTGTTGGCGGATGTAATGGGAATTTATGATTTTAAAAGAAATACAGCTGCCCAACCATTTAAAAGTGACAGTGTTTGGAGGAAACACTCACAATAGATTCCCATGAGGGTCCTTGTCCATGAACTGGGAAACATTTAGTATGAAAGCCATTGAACCAGTCCCAGGAAACCCCAAGCCAACAAGGAACATGGAAGTCAGGAGAAGAAGAGGCAAGTGTGGAGGCCAAATCCCACCAAGCATCAATCCATTCCACTCTTATTTTGCTCCAAATATGAAAGCCCTCAAATAAGGTGTTTTCGGGGATAGCCCCAATTTGTACATTAAATGTTCCTTGCATGTTGCAGTACTCCCACCAGAACACTAGTCCATCGTGTGGGACTGTTTGTGCAATTAAGAGAATACGGAGATGGAGTTAGAAGCAACTTCTGTGTTATCTGTCTTCATTTTTTTTGCAAGTGAAGTTGCTGGACACCATCCACCCCTCTCCAGGTTGTATCTTTACCCCTATGTGACCTTATTGCTGCTCACAATAGATGTCCCAGAATGAAATCCCAAGAAGATTTAGGAGTGTCCCCTCACATCGTGAAGCACTTGCTAAGGTAGGAACCAAATTCAAGGTGAATTCAAAGGCCCTGCAGTCAGAATTGCTAGTTTCTCTCCTTAGGTCAGCCACAGGACAATGAAACACTGGGAGAGGTCTGTTTTTCTGGTGTGGTGTGCTCCTCTTCTTCCTAGATGAGTGGCGTTTTTGCAAAGGGAGGTCATTTGGACACCGGCGGTTCTCGGCCCGCCTCACAAATCTTTGTGGACTCATAATCAACAGAAGAATAAAGAACACAGAGCCTCACAGCCCAAGAAAAGCCACAAAGACAGGCCACCAAAAAAAATGGGGAACTCAAAAAAAGAAGTGCTGAAGTACATTAGCCACGTTCCTTTAAGCAGACTCCACTTTCAGGCACACACAAACAGACTCACAATGCCACAAACACTCAGACATAGAACACTCACAACATACCACATAAACACACAAACCTGCAGCTCCTGAGGCTGTGGATTTCCACTGGAAGCCCCACCTGAGAGACAGCAACCCCAGGAAGCAGGGAAGCTGTACCTAGACATCACAATGGAGCAAGTTTCAAAAAACTCACACTTAACATCTCGGGAGGCCTGAGGAATCGGTCAGATCTTTTTGGATTCTTAGGGATTTCATGGTGTATAGTTCTGTGGCTGTGCTTGAGGCTTCTTTAGACTGGCTTATGTCTTCCCTCTCCTACGATCATGGGACTATACCATGGATCGTGGTACTATACCATGGGACTATACCATGGGTTGTTTTCCTTGACCTGCAAAACATTTAGTGTGGAAGTCATTGAGTCTGACCCAGGAAGCCCTAGGCTGATTAGAAACATGAAAGTAAAAGAAGAAGCAAGTGTATAGGCCACATCCCACCCAGCATCATTCCATTCCACTCCCATTTGGCTCCGGGTATGAAAGTTCTCAAACACCATGCCACAGTGTTGACTGCTTGTCTAATTAAGGTAATGGGGGGATGGAGTTGGAAGCACCTTCTGTGTCATCAGTCTTCAAATTTTTTTTCAGGTTAAGTTATGAGTCCCCTTCCACCCCTCACCAGATTATATCCTCATTTCTATCTGACCTTATTGCTGCTCAAATTCTATGTACCAGGATAAAATCCGAAGACGATGTATGAGTACCCAGTCATGATATGAAGCACCTGCTTAGGTGGGAACCGAATTCAAAATGAATTCAAAAGTCTCTGTAGACAGGACTGCAAGTGTTTCTCCCTGGGTTGGCTGCAGAACAATGAAACACTGGGACATGTCTGTTCTGGGATGTTGTGTACACCTCTTGTTTCTAGAACCGTGATTTTTTTTTTTTTTTTTGCAGGTGTAGATGATGTGGACACCAGCGAGTCACAGTCAGCATCCAAATTCACTGTGGATACATGATCTACAGAAAAATTAAAGAACAGGGAGCCCCACAGCCCAAGCAGAGCCACACAGACAGGCCACTTAAAGCTTAAAGTTTGGGAGACTCAAGAACAAGAATCATTGCAGTGAGTTAGCCACATTTCTTTAAGCAGACTCCACTTCCAGGCACTCATGCACATGCACAGACACACACACACACACACACACACACCCAAAGGCACAAAGCCACACCCAAACACGGACATCCATGACTCACAACACTCTTAGAAAAACACAGCCCAGCAGCTTCTGCGGTTGTGTGGTCCTGTAGGAAGATACACCTGGGAGACAGGAATTCTGATGAACACAAGAGGGCTGTGACTAGAAATCACAGAGGAGCAAGTTTTGAAAAGACTCATCTCTACAACGACTAGGTAGACCTGAGCCATCCTACAGATCCTTTTGAAATATTAGTGTTTTTATGATTTATTCCTGGGGCTCTGCTGATGTTTCATCAAGATGGCTTATGTCTGCCCTCTCCTAGGATCATGCAACTATCCCATGGATCCCATAGAGGAGACAGGTGAGAGTCCACAGCCAAGGTACCTTCACGGAGGTCTTCCTCCCTCAGTCACAGGGACTTGTCGCTAGGCAACGGTGACATTCATTTTTACTTTAGCCAGAGCTCACAATCAGGCCTGGTGCCCTGAGACTATTGCATTTGCACTAGTGAAGCAGGTTCTGATGCCCACCTATCAGAGCTGTCTGCCTGCCTAAGCAGAGAAAAATTTTACAGGCTGAGGTGGCTTGGCATTGTGAAAAAGCCTGCCTGCGAGAACCCACTATGGGATCCTTAAAATATTGACCTTAGGGATCCTTCTGGCCATCTCCATCATTAGTTCCCCCTACAAAAGGAGGCATTTTGAGACTGTGAAGTGGTAGCTCAAAAATGCTTTTCAGACTCCATTTCTGAAAAACTCTGCTTGCAAGAATCAAGTCCCATGAAGATTGGAATTTGCTTTGGTTTGTTGTTGTGGGTTTTTTGGCTGTTGGAATTATATTTGAGACCCCAGAGGTGGGAGTCAACAAAAGATGGCTGGGCTCTTGGCCTTACTGCCTTTCTTCATCCTAGGCCTCACAGCGCTCATCTGTGAAAGGCAGAAAACTCTCCGGGAAAGGCAGGAAGCACCACAAAGTCAAGCCCAATGTGGAGCAGTGTTCTTACATTTCAGACTGGCTTCCCATGGATGCAGATGGCTGTCTGTGGTAATGCGAAGCCGAGAACAGTGTCCAGTAGCGCTGTTGAGGGGCACTGTGGATTCCCCATGAAAGCAAAGACAAATTCAGCCTTGCCTGAGAGAATCAACTGTCTTTTGCTAGAGTCCAAGCAATGTTCAATGATTCTTGTCAGAGAACCCAAAAGCATCCTGCAAACAACCTCAGATAGGACATTGAGTCCAGGAACCACAATGTGGAGGGTGCCAGCCTACCCAAAGTCCCTTTTGCTCCTGAAATTCCAATCAGGCAATAAATCTGTTATTAGAGGCAGCCCCATCCAGCAACATCCCAATGAAAAACCCTTTACACCATGTGAAAGGGCATGTAGATGCAGTAAAACAAGACTCTAGATTACCAGGCAAAAACCAGAAATTGTTGTCCTCTTTTCATCCTACAGGAATCATGTACTCCTTCAATAGAAGTGGGAGAAAAGAGTTCCAAAAAGGAAAACAGGCAGCTATAACAGGAATTATGCTTTTAAAAGTATCACACATGCTCAATCATTAAAAAGTGAGAATATTTAGAAGGAAAAACTCCTGCAATGGATTTCTATGAGGGTTGTCCTCTGTGAACTGTTAATTGCTTAGTGTGGAAGATGTGAAGTGAGACCCAGGAAACCCTGGGCCTACAAGGAACATGGAGGTCGGAAAAAGAAAAGTCAAATGTGCAGTGTACATCTCACTCAGTATCAATACATTACACTCTCATTTGGCTTGGTATATAACAGCTCTCAAATTGGGAGTTTGCCAGGGAGGCCCCAGTTTGCATTCCAAATGTTTTCTGCACATTGCGTACTCTTAACTGAACACTGGACCATGATGTTAACCACTTGTTCAATTAAGGGAATGTGGGAATGTGGGTGGAAGCACCGTCTGTGTCATCAGTCTTCACTTTTTTGCAGATGAAGTTGTGGGACCCCATCTACCCCTCACCAGATTGTATCCTCCCTGCTTTCTGACCTTACTGCCACTCACACTTTATGTACCACGATGAATTCTAAGGTGATGGAGGAGTTCCCCCTCAAGATGTGAAGCATGTGATCAGCTGGGAATTGAATTTGAAGTACATTGATGGGGCCCTGCAGACATGACTGCTAATGTCTTTTCCTGGGTTGGCCACAGGACAATTAAACACTGGTAGATGTTTGCTTTTTGGTGTGGTGTGCTCCTCTTCCTTCTAGAAGAGTGGCTTTTTCTTGCAGGCAGAGAGGGTTAGGACACCTCCAGGTCTTGACATGCTTCCCAGTTCACTGTGGATTCATGATTTACAGAAAAGTAAAGAAAAGGGAGCCTCGCAGCCCAAGGAGAGCCACACAGACATGCCACCAAAAGGTTGAGACACTCAAAAAAGAAGCGCTGAAGTGCATTAACCCCATTCCTTTAAAGAAACCCTACCTACAGCCACACACACACACACACACAAACACACAATGCCACAAAAACAAGCAGAAATCCAACACTCTCAACACTGCCACAGAAACACAATGCCCAGCAGCTCTTGAGGCTGTGTGGTTATGCAGTAAGTCCCATTTAGGAGAGAGTAACACTGGGAAAGACAGGAAGGCTCTACCTAGAAATCACAGTGGGGCAAGATTCGAAAAGACTCACCCATACAACTCTAGGCAGGCCTGAGGAAACTGCTTTTTTGACTCCATTCATGAAAGAGGCTGTGTGCAGAAATCAAGTCCCATGTGTATTGGAATACAGTCTGGTGAGTCGTTGAGGTATCTTTGGGTGATGGAATCATACCTGAGACTCAGTAGGTGGGTGTCAGCGAAGGGTTGTCAGGCCCTTGACCTCACTGCCTCCCTTCATCCTGGCCCTCACAAGTGCTCTCTGGGAAAGGCAGGAACCACGACAAAGACAAGTCCAATATATAGCAGTATTCTCAGACCTCGAACTGGCCTCTCACTGGTGCAGATGATGCTGAGACAGTGTCTCAGAGGATGTCTGTGGCAATTCCAGGCCTTAAAAGTGTGTTCATTAGTGCTGTTGAGAAGCACTCTGGATCCTGCATGCAACCAAAGAAAAATTAAGGCTCATCTGAGCAAATGAGCTTACTTGTGCTAGAGTCCAAGCAATATTCAAAGATTCATGTCAGATAATCCAAAGCCTCCTGCAAAATGCAAACAACCTCAGCACCCATAGTGAGACAATGACCCACTATCTGGAGCACAATCAGCCTACCTGAAGTCGCTTTTGATCTCTGAAGTTTCTGGCAGCTAAATAATCTGTGGGGCAAGGCAGTCCCATCCAGCAACAGTCCAATGAAAGAGACTTTCCAAAATGAGAAGTTTATGCAGATGAAATGAAACAGAGGCTGGATTACTAGCCAAAGCCAGTCATGACAGCCTGCTTCCAATCCTACAGGAATTGTGCAGCCCTCTGATAGAAGTGGCAAAGCAAGTTTACATGTTTGCGGCTGTAATGGGATTTTACTGTTTTAAATGTATCAAAGCTGCCCAGTCATTAAAATGTGACAGTGTTTAGAAGAAAACACTCATGCAATGGAGTCCCATGAGGATCATTCTATGTTAACTTTGCAACGTTTAGTGTTAAAGTCGTTAAGCCAGAACCAGGAAATCCTGAGTGGATGAGGAACATGGAAGTCAAGAAAATAAGGCATAACTGTAAAGGCCATATCCCACCCATCATCAATGCATTCCACTCCCATTGTGCTCCAATTGTGAAAGCCCTCAAATCAGGAGTTTGCCAGGATGGCACCGATTTGTGCTCCAAATATTCCTTGCACGTTGGAGTACTCTGACCTGAACACCAGGCCATGGTGTAAACTGCTTGTACAATTAAGGGAAAGAGGGGATGAAGTTGAAAGAAACTTCTGTGCTATCTGTCTTAATTTTTCTTTCAGGTGAAGTTGTGGACCCCATCCACCCCCTCACTAGATTGCATCCTAACCCCTCTGTGACCTTACTGATGCTCACACTCTATGTCCCAGGATGAAATCCCAAGACAATGGAGGAGTGCCCCCTCATAATGTGAAGCACCCGCTTGCTGGGGAACTGAGTTCCAGGTATATTCAAATGGCCCTGCAGGCAGGACTACTACTATCTCTTCTTGAGTTGGCTCCTGGACTGTGAAACACTGGGAGATGAGTTTTTTGGTGTGGTGTACTCCTCTTTTTTCTAGAAGAGTGTCTATTTTTGCACAGGGTGGTTGTTTGGACACCGATGGGTTTCAGCACACCTCCCACTTCACTGTAGATTCATCATCCACAGAAAATTAGAGAACAAAGAGCCATGGAGCCAAGGCAGAGGCACAAGGATGGGCCACCAAAAGTTTGGGAGACTTAAAAAAAAAGAGCTGAAGGCATTAGCCATATTTCTTTAAGAGAACTCCACATACGGGCACACACACAGAGAGAGACACACACACAATCACACAAGGCCACACACACACATGCAGTCATGCAAGATTTGCCACAATCCCACAGAAACACACAGCTTGGCATCTTCTGAGGATGCATGGTTCTGTAGGAAGCCCAACCTGGAAGAAAGGAACCCTGGGGAACACAGGCAGGCTTTTCCTAGAAATCACAGTGTGACAATTTTTGATATAATGCATCCTAAAACCTCTAGGCAAGCCTGAGGCATTGTGTAGATGATTTTGGATGCATAGGGATTTTGCTGTTTATTTCTGGGGCACTGCTTGATGTTTCTTCAGCCAGGCATACATCTGCCCTCTCCTAGGATCATGGAATTATTCCATGGATCTCAAAGAGAAGACAGGGGAGAATCCATCACTGATGAAAGTCTCAGGAGGTCTCCTCCACTGAGCTGCAGGAACTTGTGACTAGGCATAGGTGGCATACATTGTGACTCTAGCCAGAGCTCACAGCTCAGGCCTGGAGCCCTGAGACAAGCTCATGAGCATTCACAAAGTCGGATCTGTCACCCAGCTGTCAGAGCTGTCAGACTGCCTAAACAGTGGAAAATGGTACAGGCAGAGCTGGCCTGGTATCAGAAAATAGGCTGCTGCAATAACCCACTGCAGGACTCTAAAAGTCTCCACCTTAGCACCCCCTCAGGACAACTCTGTGGTAGGTTCTCGTTGGAGGAAGAGGTGTTTCAGGATTCTGGGGAGGTCCCTGGAAACTATTCTTCCAACTCTTATCTGGAAAGAGTCTGTGTGCAAGAATTGGGTCCCATGGGGATTGGAATATAGTCTGGTGAGTTGTTGAGGGGACTTTAGGTGAAGGAATCATACCTGAGACTCCAGAGGTGGGCTTCAGTGTAAAATGGTCAGGCCCTTAACCTCACTGCCTCCCTTCATCCTGTTCCTTGCTGCCACTCTCTAGGAAATCCAGGAACACTGACAATAGCAAGTCTAAGGTGGAGCAGTGTTCTCACCCTTGGGAAAGGCCTCTTACAGGTGCTGATGAGGTTGAGACAATGTCTCCATTGCCCTCTGTGGTGACTGATCCAATAGTGCTGTTGAGAAACACAGTGGACCCCACATGAAAAAAAATAATAATAATAATCAAAACTCGCCTGAGAGAATGAGATGATTTGTGCTAGAGTCCTAGCAATGTTCCAAGATCCCTTTCAGAGGACCCAAAATCCTCCTGCAAAGTGCAAACAGACTCAGCCACCACATCAAGAACATAACCCACAACCTGGAGTACAAAAAGCCTATTCAAAGTCCTCTTGCTCCGTAAAATTTCTGGTAGCTAAAAGATCTGTGGCAAAAGTCAGTCTCATCCAACAACATCTTAATGAAACACATCCTCCACAATGAGAAAAGACATGCAGATGAAATAAAATCAAGCCTAGATTGCCAGCCAATAGCCAGACACAGCTGTCTGCTTTTCCTGCAACAGGAATAATGTAGCACATCAAGAGGAGAGGGAAAATAAGAATTTCCTTGTTGGCAGCTGTAATGGGAATTTATGCTGTTAAAAGTATCACAGCTGCCCAGTCATAAAAACATGGCAGTGTTTACAAGAAACACTCATGTAATGGATTTCTATGAGAATCATCTTCCATGAAGTGGGAAACTTTTAGTGTGGAACATGTGGAACCAGACCCAGGAAACCCTAGTGTGGAGAGCAATATGGAAGTCAGGAAAAGAAGAGACAATTGTAGAGGCCACATATCACCTAGCATCAAACCATCCCGCTCCCATTTCTCGCTGGGTTTGAAAGCCTTCATATCGAGAGTTTGTCATGATGGCTCCAGTTTGCACTCCAGATGTTCCCTGTACGTTGGAGTACTCCCACATGAACACCAGGCCATAGTATGGACTGCTTGTGCAATTAAGAGAATCTGAGGTGGCAGTTGAAAGCACCTTCTGTGTCATGCATCTTCTTTTTACAGGTGAAGTTGTGGGGCAGCATCCACTCCTCACCAGATTGTTTTCTCACTCCTATCTGACCTTATTGCTGCTCACACTCTAATGCAAAATGAAATCCTAAAATGATGCAGGAGTGCCCTCTCAAGATGTGAAGCACCGGCTTGGCTGGTAACCACATTCGAAGTAAATTCAAGAGGCCCTTCCTCGTTTTTTTGTTTTTTTTTGTTTTTTTTTGTTTTTGTAGAGACAGAGTCTTGCTTTGTTGCCCAGACTGGTCTTGAACTTCTGGCCTCAGGTGACCCTCTGGGCCTCCCAAAGCACTGGGTTTACAAGCATGAGCCACCATGCCAGGACTAATATCTCTGATTTTTTTTAATTGTTTTTAAAATAATGAGACCGAGTTTCACCATGTTGCCCAGACTGTTCTCAAACTCCTAGGCTCAAATGATCCATCCACCTTGGCCTCCCAAAGTGCTCAGGTTACAGGTGTGAGCCACTGTGCCCAGCCAGCATATCGAATTTTTGACAAGCAGACTTTTGGTACGCGATTTACCTAAGTTGTGTAAAGTTATATTCAACGTTATCTCTCTTCTACAAATTAAGAAAACAGGGCATCATTAACTTTCCTAAGTGATATATTTAGGGGAAAAATGAATTTAGCAAAGCGGAGGTCTTTTGTGTCCTTTACAGATAGTAAAATGGCATCTAGGAGAATGAGAGGTTGAAAGGAACTGTCATAGATTTGGGGCCAACTGAGGCATGACCATGAGGGACTTAGGCGCTGCTTGCTTTCCCCAGCCAGGTTCAGCTGTGTGGGTGCAGATTCAGACTTGGAGGTGAAATGAAAATAAGAGGGATGTGATGGAGCAAGGCAGGGCAAGGGCCTTGAGCAAACACAAGGAAGAGATTCCAGCAGCTGACAGTCTCATTACAGCTGGCAGGGCAGTCAGTGAAAGCATGAGATGAGGTGGATCATGGGCAGAGAAGCTGGGATGGATGCACTGGTGGCCTCAGCTCAGGAAAGGTGCCAGAGGGAGTGAACAGTGGAGGGGAATGGGATGCATGCCATTTCCATTATGGAAAGGGTGTCACTATTTGACAGGACAGCTCTGGGATATGACCACGGGAGTGAAAGGCTGGGGAGATGACAGGATCACTGGCAGGAAACTGAGAGGCCAATAATTTGGAAATATTATTTACAAAGCTACTGATATAACCAAGGACAGGCAAGTGTTAGAGAAAGTGGCAATGATTCAGAAAGTGAAATCTCCAAGGAAGAATATTTGTACCGAGGCTTTGGTAGATGAAGGTAACCACAAGGTGTGGGGGAAACAGTTTGTCATGAGAAGGAGGGAGAATGTTCCAGGAAAGCAGCAATGACTGGCAGAAAAGACATTCATCTCACCCACCCCACCCTCAAGCTCACAGATATTCAAAAAGCACAGGGAAGAAAACATTACCATTTTGAGAGAACCGTAGGGGAAAGTGTGGTTTCACACAGAGCTGCAAAGTCCAGTGTGGCAGCCACCAACCACATGTGGCTACCGAGCACTTGAAATGTGGCTCCTATGATGAGGGACTGAATTTTTAATTGAATTTAATTCCAATTAACTAAAAAGTGAGACAGTAGAAAATATTTTTCTGTTAATCACAGCTTTATTGGTTTGGTAGGACTTCATTTCACTTTAACGATGAAGCCAAACTAGCCAGGTGCAGTGGCTCACACCTGTAATCCCAACAATTTGGGAAGCCAAGGCAGGAAGATCACTTGAGGCCACGAGTTCAAGACAAGCCTGGGCAACATAGCAAGACCCCATATCTTAAAAAAATATTAGGCCCAGTGCGGTGGCTCACACTTGCAATGCCAGCACTTTGGGAGGCCAAGTCAGGTGGATCAGAGTGCAAGACCAGCCTGGCCAACACGGTGAAACCCCATCTCTACTAAAAATACAAAAATTAGCCAGGGGCAGTGGCACATGCCTGTAATCCCAACTACCCGGGAGGCGGAGGCTGTGGTGAGCCAGGATGGCACCACTGCACTCTAACCTGGGCTACAGAGTGAGACCCCATCTCAAAAATAAATAAACTAATAATAATAAATAAATAATTAGTTGGGCATGGTGGCATGCTTCTGTAGTCCCAGCTACTCAGGAGGCTGAGGTGGAAGGATCCCTTGAGCCCAGTACATCGAGGCTACAGTGAGCTATGACCATGCTACTGCACTCTTGCCTTGGTGACAGAGCAGACGCTGTCTCTAAAAAAAAAAAAAAAAGAAAAAAAAAAAGAAAAGAAAAGAAGGGATCATTTCCATTCTGTCTTCCACCAGAGACCTACACACCACCACTTGTGCTGCCACCATGTCTCTAGTGATCTCTGAGAAGTCCCAGCATATTTTATGAGTACTCAACACCAACATTGATGGGTGTCGGAAAATAGCTTTTGCCACCATTGCCATCAAGGGCGTGTGTTGAAGATCTGCTCCTGTGGTGTTGAGGAAAGCTGACATTGACCTCACTGAGAGGCCAGGAGAACTCACTGAGGATAAGGTGGATGTGTGATCACCACTATGCTGAATCCATGCCAGCCCAAGATCCCAGACTTGTTCTCAAACACACAGAAAGATGTAAAGGATGGAAAATATAGCCAGGACCTGGCCAATGGTCTGGATAACAACCTCTGTGAGAACTTGGAGCAACTGAAGAAGATTTGAGCCTATAGAGGGCTATGCCACTTCTGGGGCCTTCATGTCCCAGGCCAGCACAGCAAGACCACTGGCCGCTGTGGCCATACCATGGGTGTATCTAAGAAGAAATAAGTTTGGCCAGGCATGGTGGCTCACGCCTGTAATCTCAGCACTTTGGGAGGTCGAGGTGGGCGGATCACAAGGTCAGGAGATCGAAACCATCCTGGCTAACACAGTGAAACACCATCTCTACTAAAAATACAAAAAATTAGCCGGGTGTGGTGGCGGGCGCCTGTAGTCCCAGCTACTCGGGAGGCTGAGGTAGGAGAATGGCGTGAACCCAGGAAGCGGAGCTTGCAGTGAGCCAAGATTGTGCCACTGCACTCCAGCCTGGACAACAGAGCAAGATTCCATCTCAAAAAAGAAAAAAACAAGTTTGTAGGCCTTGTGTGTTAATAGTTTATATACCTAAACAAAATAAAATAAAAATTAAAAAATTTAAAAAAAGTCAAACTATCACGTGCTCTACACATAAAATACACACCAGATTTTAAAGACAGTATGGAAGAAAAAAGACATAAAATATCTTTTAACATTTCTATATTTTTTGCATGTTGCAGTGTTTTGGGTTATATAAAATATGTTTTTTGTGTTGGATTTATTGGGCTACATAAAATATATAGTTGAAATTAATTTCACCTGGTTCTTTTTACTTATTTTAATAGTGCTATAGAAAACTTAGCTGGGTGAGGTCGTTCACACCTGTAATCCCAGCACTTTGGGAGGCCAAGGTGAGTGGATCGTTTGAGCTCAGGAATTCAAGAGTACCGTGGGCAACATGGCGAGACCCTATTTCTACAAAAAAATACAAAATTAGCTGGGCATGGTGGCAAGTACCTGTAGTCCCAGCTACTCAGCAGGCTGAAGTGGGAGAATCACCTGACCCTGGGAAGTTGAGGCTACAGTGAGCTGTGATCGTGTCACTGCCACAAAACAAACAAACAAAAAGAAAATTTAGAATACATCTAGGGTTACAGTATACCTCTATTGGGCAGTGCTGGCCTAGAGAAAGAAGATGAAGGGAATGTGTAGAGAGAAGAGGTGGATGAGGACATTTAGCACATAATTCACCAAGCAGCACAGAGGATAGCCTGCACGGGATGGTGAGAGCTGGAAGAAGGGCTCAGAGAGGAAGAAGCACAAATGTATGGGACAAGTGTCTCAGGGCTGAGGGATCTCAGCCTGGAATTTTCGTGGTGCCTGGAATAAGCAGAGATCAGAGTCATAAAGAGGTTAAGTCCTGATTTTCTCAGTGGTGACCAAGTTGTGACCAGAAGCAGGGAGGAGGTCCAGTTCTAGCCAGAGATTCCAATTTATGCTGGAGAAAAGAAATATTTTTAAGGAAGCACCCTACAGGATTTGCTAATGAATCGGAGGTTGTGAATTAAAGTAAAAGAATCAAGGGTGGGCAGGGAGCAGTGGCTCATGCCTGTAATCCCAGCACTTTGGGATGCCGAGGCAGGCAGATCACTTGAGGTCAGGAGTTTGAGGCCAGCCTGGCCAACATGACGAAACCCTGTCTTTACTAAATATACACAAATTAGCCAGGCATGGTGGCACTTGCCTGCAATCCCAGCTACTTGGGAGGCTGAGGCAGGAGAATCGCTGGAATCCAGGAGGTGGTGGTTGCAGTGAGCCAAGATCGTGCCACTGCACTCCAGACTCTGTCTCAAAAAAAAAAAAAGCAAAAATGACTAAAGATTTGACCTGAGCAACTGGAAGGATGGATCACCTGTTATGCGGAAGACTGCAAGTAGAACGTTTGAGAAGAAGGGGTTGCACATGAGTTCATACTGGGATATGTTAACTTTGAGAGACCTGCTAGACCACCTGGTAGATTCTGAGTAGGCAGTTGTCTAATAGGGGTCTGCAGCTCACAGAAGAGATGAGGCTGCAGGTATAAATCTGAGGGTCTATACCACATAGATGGTATTTAAAGCTATGCAACTTGACTTCTGAAATTAAAAGAATTATAGATCAATCCACAGTCATCTCCCTCTCGCTTGCTGAACAACAAAGGCATAACTAACACCCAATTCATTCTTAAGGGTGCATTCTTTTGCAGATGTGTATTCCTATAGGTATTTGGCTCAATCTAATATTACAGTCAATGTGTATGCCCTAGATAAATACCAGCTGACAGAGTATAAGAATTCAGAAGCCAGACTGGGGTTTCTACATTTAATAATGTAGAAACCCTACAGCAGCTGCTCATCAAGAGCTTTCTACCCTCTGCTCACAAGTTGCTCTTGCCTCATTGCAGACATTTCCCTACATACCTAGAATTTTGTTTACCATGAACAGAATGTTGGGTAAGTCTCTTGAGCTGAAACAGTTACACCCCCACAGCTGGGGAAAGCTGTTCCTTCTGCATTAGGCCAAAGGGTGAGCAAGCAATTCTCCCACCTAGACCCACAGCATAGAGAGCCCTGTACAGAAATTACCCAGCAATGCACACTGAAAAAATAAAAAGGTGGTGGGGGGAAATTGCATCAAATGAATCCTTCTTCCCCTTTGTAGTTCCTTGGTTAGCTAAGAAAACAAAAATAAACTCTTCATTATCACCGTTTAACCCTGGACTTGTTCTGCTTTCCACTTCCCTCAGGAAGCCCACACCTCCTGATACAACCCGTACCACGGTTGCCTTCCCCTCCTGGATGTAACAGAGGAGGCATTTAAAAATGGCTCCCAGCCGGCATGGTGGCTCATGCTTAGCACATTAGGAGGCCGAGACAGGAAGACTGCTTGAGGTCAGTAGTTCAAGACAAACCTAGGCAACATATGGAGACCCTGTCCCTATTTTTTTAATGTTAAAAAATTAATTTAATTAAATAAAAATGGTTCCCAAGTCAAAGAGAATAAAGAGCCACAGAAGTTAAGTGTTAGATGGTCATCACTGAATTACTGATTTTACTGATAAGGAAATTGAAACCCAGAGAATTGAACTAACTTGCTCAAGCTCAAAACTGGTTAGGAGCAGATTCAGAACCAGTGCCCTGGGGCTTCCCTACTTTTTTTTTTTTTTTTTGCTTTCTCTTTTAACTTTTGTTATGGAAAATTTCAAACACTTGCAAAGGTAGGCAGAATATATACTCATCACTCAGCTACAATTATAAAAATTACCAACAAGTTGCCAGAATCCTTCTATCTATCCTCTCTTTTTTGTATCGGATTGTTTTAAAGCAAATCCAAGATACTTGAACTTCTATTAAATGGCATGGAAACAAATAAAAGACAAAACACTTTTTAAAATCCAAGATAGTATATCATTTCTCTTGTAAATACTTTAGCATGCTTCTCTAACTGATAAGAATATTTTAAAAAGTAGAACACAAGCCATCAAACACTCAATAAAGCTAACACCCAATAAAGCTAACAACAATCCCTTTAATATCACCTACTATCTCTCCATATTATTTTTTGTTTTGAGATGGAGTCTCGCTCTGTCACTGTGGCTGCAGTGTCATGGTGCGATCTTGGCTCACTGCAACCTCTGCCTCCTGGGTTCAAGCGATTCTCCTGCCTCAGCCTCCCAAGTAGCTGGGACTACAGGCGCACACCACCATGCCCGGCTAATTTTTTGTATTTTTAGTAGAGATGGGGTTTCACCGTGTTAGCCAGGATGCATATTTATTTATCTGATTATCTCAGGAGTATCTTTTTACGATTGGTTTGTTTGAATCAGGAATAGAAAGGTCCATACATTGAATTTGGTTATTATATCTCTTAAGTCTCTTTTTTTCCATAGCAATCTTACATCTCTTTTTGTTTTAATGCCATTGGTTTTTGAAGAGGATGAATCAATTACCTTCTAGAATGTTCTCTGTGCTGAGTTTGGCTTTTTGCTCCCTATGGTGTCATCTGAATCCTATAGTACTCTGTCCCCTGTATTTCCTGTACATTGGAAAGTCAGGTCTAAAGACTTGTTCAGATTCAGCTTTTTAGGGAAGAAGAACTGATAAAAGATATTGTGCTTTTGCTATGGCTACCCATCTGGATGGCTCATTGCTATATTTGGTGATGCTAGGGCCAAATGCTCAGCAGGTTCAGGTGTTGTGAGCCTGATGTCTTCATCATAGAGTTCCCTGTAAACTTTTCACATTGTGGTTCTAGCATCTCCTGATGATCATTATTTACATTCATTGTTTCATTCATGCCTGCAAGATGATTTTTTTTTAAAATTCTGTCATTCCTTTTGATTCTATTATAGAATTCTTCTATAAGGGAAAACTTTCCCTTATCACTGACTTGGTATTTTTGAAATACAGCTGATGCGGGGCACAGTGGCTCATGCCTGTAATCACAGTACTCTGGAAGGTCAAGGTGGGTGGATCGCTTTGAGTCCAGGAGTTCGAGATCAGCCTGGGCAACATGTCAAAACCCCATATCTACAAAAAAATACAAAAGGTAGCCAGGCCTGGTGGTGCATGCCTGTAATCCCAGTTAGTCAGGAGGCTGTGGTGGGAGGATCATCTGAGCCTGTGAAGTCGAGGCTGCAGTGAGCCATGATTGCACCACTGCACTCCAGGTTGGTCAACAGAATGAGCCCCTGAAGAAAGGAAATAAAGGGAAGAAAGGGAAGAAAGATGAAAGAAAGGAAGGGAAGGGAGAAGGAAGGAAGGAAGGAAAGAAGGGAAGGAAGGGAGAGAGAGACAGGAAAGAAGCAAGGTAGCTAATACAGAAAGGCAGGATAAATGCTTGATTCTGTCCCTTTATTTCTCAATTGTCAAACAACTGACCTATTCCCTGGAAAATTCTAGTGGTGACAAATGCAGGGGGTCTTGCTGTTGTTTCATTTTGTAATTTTGTCATTATGATATGTTTCAGTCTATTGTAAACATCTGTTTTGGTGTTAAAACTTGTCCCATCATAGATGAGTCGGTTCGGGGTTCCTTTGACTTCATCCTATTAGTGTTTGATACCTTCCTTGCTTTCGACATGATAAGCGGTCCAGTGCTCACCTCATTCGTGCCCTGCCCTAAACCTGTGAAAATCTACTTTCCTGCTGGTCCAGAGTGACTTATGTGCCATTCCACAGCCTCCCTGTTCCTTGGACTTATTTGGGTCACTGTCGCTGGCAAAGAGCTGTGGTCATTAGAAGTTGATTTTATTAGGCTGTGCACAGTGGGTCACACCTGTAATCCCAGCACTTTGGGAGGCTGAGGCAGGTGGATCACGAGGTCAGGAGTTCGAGATCAGCCTGGCCAACATGATGAAACCCTGTCTCTACCAAAAAACACAAAAATTAGCCGGGCATGGTGGCATGCCTCTATAATCCCAGCTACTTGGGAGGCTGAGGCAGGATAACTGCTTGAACTCCAGAGTTGGAGGTTGCAGTGAGCCGTGATCGCGCCATTGAACTCCAACCTGGGCAACAAGAGCAAGAGCAAGAGTCCATTTGAAAAAAAAAAAAACAACAACTTGGTTTCATTGGCCAAGCATGACAGCTCACGCCTGTAATCCCAGCACTTTGGGAGGCTGAGGCAGGAGGATGGCTTGAGCCCCTGGCATCAAGGCTGCAGTGTACCATGATCATGCCACCTCAGTCCAGCCTGGGTGACAGAGTGAGATCCTGTCTCAGAGAGAGAGAGAGAGATTGAGAGACTGACGCTCAAACAGATAGATTCACACAGGTGGAGGCAGGATTCCAATATATTGCATGTTGCAGCTGTTGAGCTTCATGAGGGGGTAACCACGTGCTCACCACTGAGCCTCCAGTGCCTAGCCATGAGTTGGTGAAATTCTGTCTAGTAGGTATCTCTGCATTATATAAAATCATGAGCAATTCCTTGTGACCCCCAAATAGTGCCCCACAGGGAACCTGGGAACTCAACAATACAATCTATAGCACTTCTCTGCCCATACTTGACCTAGTCCAGTACAGTATTCACTGCCAGTGTCACAGCAAAGGAGTCATAGCTTCTGCATTTTTGGCATCAGTAGTCATTGGCTTCCTTATTTCCTAATGTTTCCCAAACTTAAAAATAATTAGTTACAAGAGGTATAAACATTTTGGGGACTCCTCTTTGAGCCACTCATCTCACTAAGACTTGCTAGTGGAGTTGTTGGTCCAGACTCCACACACTTTGGTGACAACCATGAAATGCTTTCAGAGGGGAAGGTGGGTGGCACGCACCTGTAGTCCCAGCTACTTGCGGGACTGAAGTGGGAGGACTGCCCAACACATGGACATTGGGGAATCTTCCAGGACACACCCACCAATTCCCAGAAGGGACCAGATGGGAATTTATGCATCTCTGGGATATTTCCTAAGACAACAGAGGCTGAGGCAAGGTGCACAAATTCTGTATCTCTGGCAGAGCCCTGCACGTGAAACTGCCTTTGCAAAATTACACAGTCAGATAAATCTGACATAGCTCACTTCATCTTTCCTCTAACCTCCAAGCTGTTCTTGGTCATTTCTGGACATAAGCCAAACTAAATTTGGGAGACGTTTAGTTTATAGTTTAATCTTAGCCTACCATAGCCCCTCCCAAAACTAAATCACCTTTGTAAAACTAATGAAAGGCCACAAGATTAGGAGAATGAGAAGGGACTGAATTCTGCTAAGATGTAGGCATAAAGGATAAACAGCCATTGTTCCAGAGGTCACAAGATTTGCAACTTCCCCAATTTCTCTTGTAGATAACATCACTATTGTAGAACCTAAGATTGGTCTTTTGAGGTGTCTTTTCAGACTTCCACACTACTGACAATTGGCTAACTCCACCCAGACTCATGACTCATGACTAACCAGTCCTCTGGGACCCCCACCCAGAGACAAACCAATCTAGGAAAGCCGGGAACACTGACAAAGGCAAGTCCAATGGGGAGCAGTGTTCTCACACCTCAAAAAGGCCTCTCATGCGTGCAGATGAGGTTGAGTCAATGTCTCAGCTGCATTCTGTGGTATTTCCAGACTAAAAAGTGTGTCCAGTACTTCTCTTGAGGGAGACAGTGGACCACACATGAAAAGAACAAAAAATCTAGGCTCACCTGAGAGAGATCTGATTTGCACTGGAGTCCTGGCCAGATTCCAAGAATCCTATCAGAGAAACCAAAAACCTCCTGCAAACGCAGAGCCTCATCCCCCACATTGTGACCATGACCTACAACCTGGAGTGCAGCAAGCCTGTTCGAATTCCCTGTTGCTCCCTGAAATCTCTGGCAGCCAAATGATTTGTGGCTAGTGGTAGTCCTATCCAGCAACAGCCCAGTGAACGACACCATCCACAATGAGGAAGGAGGTGCAGATGAAATGAAACAGACTAGATTACCAGCCAAAAGCCAGACATGGCTGGCTGCTTCTCATCCTAAAGGAATCATGCAGCCCTCTGATATAACTGGGAGAATAAGAGTTTCCTTGTGGGTGGCTGTAAAGGAAATTTACAGTGTTAAAAATATCTCAGCTGCCCAGTCATTAAAACGTGACAGAGTTTAGAAGAAAACATTAACAAAATGGATTCCCATGAGAGTCATTCTCCGTGAACTGGGAAACATTTAGTGTGAAAGACATTTAACCAGACACAGGAAATCCTAGGCCAATGAAGAATATGGAAGTCATGATAAAAAGATGCATGTTTGGAGGCCACATCCCACCCAGCATCACTGCATCCCTCTCCCATTTGGCTCTGGGTTTGAAAGCCCTCATATGGAGAGTTTGGAAGATTGGCCCGTGTTTGTACTCCAAATATTCCCTGCACACTGCAGCACTTTCTCATTAACACTGGGCCATTGCATAGACTGCTTGTGCAATTAAGGGAATGTTGGAATGCAGTTGAGCACCTTTTGTGTCATGGGTCTTCACTTATTTGCAGGTGAAGGTGTGGGAGGGCATCCACTCCTCACCAGATTGTATCCCCACCCCACCTGACCTTATTGGTGCTCCCACTCTCTAACAGAGAATGAAATCTCAAGATGATGCAGGAGTGCACTCCCATGACGTGAAGCACCTGCTCGGCTAGGAACCAAATATTAGGTAAATTCTAGAGTCCTTGCAGAAAGGGCTGCTATTGTCTCTCCCTGGGTTGGCTGAACAACAATGAAACATTGGGAGATGCCTGTTCTTGGATGTGGTGTGCTCTTATTCTCTCTAGAATAGTGGCTTTTTTTTTTTATTTTGTTGCAAGTTGTAGTGAATAGGAACCTGGTGGGTCTCAGACAGCCTCCTAATTCAGGGCAGATTCATGATTCAGAGAAAAATAAAGAACATGGAACCAGGCAGCCTAAGCAGAGGCACATAGACAGGCCATCAAAAAGTTGAGAGATTAAAAAAAATAAAGTGTTACAGTTTGTTAGCCCATTCCTTTAAGCACACGCCACCTACAGGCACACACACACATGCACACACATACACACACAAAGTCACACACATATGCAGACATCCAACAATTGCAACACTCCCACAAAAACACACAGCCTGGCAACTTCTGAGTCTGTGTGTTTCTGTAGGAAGCCTCAACTGGGAGAGAGCACCACTCTGCAACACAGGCTGGCTGTACATAGAAATCACATTTGGACAGATTTCAAAAAGACTCACTCATACTACATCAAGGAACGCCTGAGGCATCCTCCAGATCATTTTTGATTTTTAGGGATTTCATGGTTTATACCTGGGGCTCTGCTTGAGGTTTCTTTAGGTGGCTGATGTCTGCCCTCTCCTAGGATTATGGGACTACCCCAAGAATTCCACGGAGAAAACAGGTGAGAATTCACTGCTGACACACCTCCCAAGAGGTCCCTTATTTGGCAAGCCACAGAGACTTGTCTGTAGGCAACAGTGTCACTTCCTGTGATGCTTGCCAGAGCTCACAGCACAGGCCTGAGACTAGCACATGAGCATTTGCAATACAGGCTACGGCTCCAGGCTGTCAGAGCTTTCATCCTGCCTAAGCAGGAAAGAATGGTACAGGCAGAGCAGGTCTTATATCAGAAAACAGGCTGACTGCAATAACCTATTGTGCTACCCTAAAAATCCTGACTTTATGGCCCACTTGGGTAGTCTCTGTGGTCGGGTCTTACTGTAGGAGAAGGAATTTTGAGACTGTGAAGTGGTCGCTGAAACCTGCTCTTCTGACTCCATTCCTAAGAGGGGCTGTTTCCAAAAATCGGGTCCCATGGGGACTGGAAAATAGTCTTGTGTGTTCTTAGTGGGTCTTTAGATGATGAAATCATACCTGAGAAACTAGAGGCGAGTGTCGGCAAAAGATGGCCTGTCCTTGACCTCGCTGCTTCCCTTCATCCTGGGCCTCACAGGGGCTCTCAGGGAAAGGCAGGAAAAATGACGAAAGCAAGTCAAAGTTGCAGAAATGTTCTCACACCTTGAACTGGCCTCTCATGGGTACAGATACAGTTGAGACAGTGTCTCAGAGGCCACTTGTGGCGATTTCAAAGAATGTCTACTTGCGCTGTTGACAGACAAAGTAGACCCCCCATGAAAGCAAATAAAAATGAAAGTTCACCTGAGAGGATGAGCTGACTTGGGCTGGAGTCCCAGCAATGTTAAGAGATTCCTGTCAGACAACCCAAAACCCTCCTGCAATGTGCAAACAAATTCAGACCCCACAATGAGACCATGTCCCACAGTCAGGAGCATAGCCAGTAGCAAAGTTTATTTTGCTACCTGAAATTTCTGGAGCCAAAAATCTGTAGTGAGTGTCAGTCTCATCCAGAAAGAGCCCAAAGAAAGATCCACACCACAACAGGAAAGGATGTGCAGAGGAAGTGACAAAAGCCAATATTGCCAGGCAAATCCAGACATGGCTGCCTGTTTCTCATTCTACAGTAATCATGCAGCTGTCTAATAGAAGTGTGAGAATAAGTTTAAACACTAATGCAGTGGAATTCCATGAATTGTCCTCCGTGAACTGGGAAAATTTTAGTGTAGAAGACCTGGAGTCAGCCCCAGGAAAACCTAGGCTGACAAGTTATATTAAAATCAGAAAGAGAAGAGGCAAGAGTGGAGCCCATATCCACCCAGCATCAATACATCCAACTCACATTTGGCTATGGGTATGAAAGCTCTGAAATTGGGAGCTGGCCAGTATGTTCCCAGTTTGCATCCCAAATGTCTGTGTACATTGGAGTACTCCCACCTGAACACTGGGTCACGCTGTGGAGTGCTTGTGCAATTATGGGAATGCAGTGATGCAGTTGGAAGAACTGCCTTGTCACCTGCCATCACTATTTTGCAGGTTAAGGTGCAGGACCCCATCCCCCACTCACCAGATTGTATCCTCAGCCCTGACATTGGTGTGTGAGCAGCAATGAAAACCCAAGGCAATGAAACAGGGCCCCCTCACAACATGAAGCACCTGCTCAGCTGAGAATTCAATTGAGGTAAATTCGAGGGGCCCAGCGAACAGAACTGCTAGTGTCTCTCCCTCTGTTGGCTGCAGGACAATGAAACACTGGGAGATGTCTGTACTTGAGAGTGGTGTGCTCCTCTTCTTTGTATAAGAGTGCCCTTTTTTGCAGGGGGAGATGATTTGGACCCCAGTATGTCTCAGCCAGCCTCCCAATTCCCTTCAGTTTCGTGACCCACTGAAAAATAAAGAACACAAAGCACTGCAGCCTAAGCAGAGCCACACAGATAAGCGACCAAATGGTTGGAAAAATCAAAAATCAAACAAACATAAAATATTGCAAAGCAATAGCCACATTCTTTTCAGCATACTCCACTTAGAGGTAAACACACACACACACACACACAAACACACAAAGCCACATTCAGACATCTAACACTTGCAACACTGCCACAGAAACACACAGCATAGCAGAATCTGGGGCTGCGTGGTTCTGCAGGAAGACCCACCTGGGAAAGAGCAACCCTGGGGAACACAGCCATTATACCTAGAAATCATAGTAAGGCAAGTTTCAAAGACTCATCCCTGCAATATCTAGGCAGGCCTGAAAGATCCTGCAGATATTTTTGTATTCTTACAGATTTCACAATCTATTCCTGGGTCTCTGCTTGATGTCTCTTCAGGATGGCTCATGGCTGCCCTTTCCTAGAATTATGGGACTATCACGAGTATCCCACAGAGAAGATTGGCAAGAGTCCAATGCCATGCATCTCAAAGGAGGTATCCTTCTCTGCAAAGCCACAGGGATCTGTCAATAGACAATGGTGGCATTCACTTTGATGTTAGGCAGAGCTTACAACTCAGGCCTGATTCTCTGAGACTAGTGCATGTTCATTCATAATGCAGCCTCCAGCACCCAGTTGTCAGAGCTGTCTGCATACCTAAGCAGGTGAGACTGCTACAGGTAGACCAGCATGGCAACAGAAAAGTCGATGCCTGAGATAATGCACTATAGGATTCTAGAAGTCTCAAAGTTATGGCCTCTTATGGCCATCTTTGTCATCGAGTCATGCTGGAGGAGAAGGTGTTTGGAGACAGTGACATGGTACCTGGAAACTTCTCTTCTGACTCCATTCCCAAAAGGGGCTGCATGCAATAATTTGGTCCCATGGGGATTGGAATGTAGTCTGGTGGATTGTTGAGTGGTCTTTGCATGATGGAATCATACCTCAGACCTCATAGGCAGGTGTCAGTGAAAGAAGGCCATACCCTTGACCACACTACCTCCGCTCATCCTAGGCCTTACAGGAGTTCTTTGAAAATGGCAGAAACCATGAAAACATGAAGGCAAAATTGGAGCAGTGTTCTCACACCACTCAAAGATGCAGAAGTGTTTGAGAAAGTGTTGCAGAGACCCTTTGTGTCAATTGCAACCCGGAAAAAGGCGTTCAGTAATCCTACAGTGGGGCAATGTGGACCCCTTATTAAAGCAAAGAAAAATTAAGATTTGCTTATGAGAAAGTGCTGGAGTCCCACAAACATACAAAGATTCCTATCAGAGGACCCAAAGCCTCCTGCAATGTGCAAAAACCTCAGTCCAAATAAGGAGACCACCATTCACAATTTAGATGGCGGCCAGCACACCCAAAATCCCTTTTGCTCCCTGAAATGCCTGAGAGCCAAAAGACCTGTGGCAAAAGGCAATTTTATTCAGTAGCAGCCCAATGAAAGACCCCCTGCACAAGGAGAAAGGACAGGCAGAGGCAATGAAACAGAGCCTAGGTTACCAGGCAAAATCCAGACACAGTGGCCTGCTTCTCATCCTACAGTAATTGTGCAGCCCCCATTGAAATGTGAGAACAAGAGTTTCCTTCCTGGCAGTTGTAAAGGGAATTTATGGTTTTAAAAGTATCAAAGCTGATCAATCATTAAAACATGACAGTGTTTAGAAGGCAGTATTCACACAATGGATTCCCACAGGGTTCATTTTACGTGAACTGGGAAATCTTTAGTGTGGAAGTCATTGAGTCAGACCCTGGAAACTCTAAACCAATGAGGAATATGGAAGTCTGGAAAAGAAGAGGCAAGTGTGGAGGCCACATCCCACCAAGCATCAGTCCATTCCACTTCCATTTAGCTCTGTGCATGAAAGCCCTCATATCGGGCATTTGCCAGGATGGCCCCAATTTGCACTACAAATGTTCATTGCATGTTGGACTGCTCCCACCTTAACACTAGGCCATTGTGTGGATGGCTTCTGCAATTAAGAAAATGCAGGAATGCAGTTGAAATCAACTTATTTGTCATCTGTATTTTTTTTTGCATGTGAAGTTGTGGGACCCCATTCACCCCCAGCAGATTGTATCCTCACCCCCATCTGACTTTATTGCTTATCACATTCTACGTCCCAGGATGAAATACCAAGATGATGGAGAACTGCCCCTTAATGATGTGAGGCACCTACTCAGCTGGAAACCAAATTCGAGGTAAATTGAAGGGGCCTGGCACAGAAAAATACATAAGACTGAGCCCCACAGCCCAAGCAGAGTCACAGAGACAGGCCGCCAAAAGATTAGGAGACTCAATATAAAGAAATGCTGAAGTGCATTAGCTACATTTCTTCAAGTTGACTCCACTCACAAGCACACACACAAAAACACACAATGACACACACACACACACAGGCATTCAACACTTGGAACTCTCCCACAGCAACACACAGTCCCACACCTCCTGAGGCTGTGTGGCTCTGCAGAAAGTCCCACCTGGGAGGGATCAACCCTGGGAAACACAGGCGAGCTGTACCTGGAAATCACAGTGGTTCAAGTTTCAAAAAGACAAACCTACAAGGTGACAACAGGCCTGAGGAATCCTGCAGATTTTTTGGATCATTAGGAATTTCGTGTTTTTTCCCTGGGGCTATGTTTGACCTTTCTTCAGGATGTCTCACCTCTGCCCTTTCTTAGGATTGTTGGACTATCCCACGGATCCCACAAAGAAAACAGGCAATAGTCCACTGCCAACACACCTCCACAGATGTCTTTATCTCCACCAAGCTGTAGGGACTTGTTGCTATGCAATGTTGGCATTTATTTTGACTCTAGCCAGAGCTCACAATCAGGCCTTGTGCCCTGGGAATAGCACATGTGCATTTGTGGGACACGCTCAGGTGCCCAGCTGATAGACCTGTCAGCCTGCCTAAGCAGAGGAAAGTGGTAAAGGGAGAACTGTCATATTGTTGGGAGAAAGGCTGCCTGAGGAACCCACTGGGGGACCCTAAATGTCCCGGCCTCAGGGCACTTTCAGGCAGTTTCCATGTTTGGGTTTTGCTGGAGGAAGATGCCTTTCGAGACTGTGAGGTGGTCAATGGAAACTGCTCTTCTGATTCCATTCCTGAAAGAGGCTGTGTGCAAGAATCTGATCCCATGGGGATTAGAATATAGTCTGGTGCGTTGTTGAGGGTTCTTTGGGTGACAGAATTATACCTGAAACCACAGAGGCAGGTGTCAGTGAAAGATGGCCAGGCTCAGTGAGATACCATCTCACACCAGTTAGAATGGCCATCATTAAAAAACCAGGAAACAACAGGTGCTGGAGAGGATGTGGAGAAATAGGAACACTTTTACACTGTTGGTGGGACTGTAAACTAGTTCAACCATTGTGGAGGTCAGTGTGGCGATTCCTCAGGGATCTAGAACTAGAAATACCATTTGTCCCAGCCATCCCATTACTGGGTATATACCCAAAGGTCTATAAATCATGCTGCTATAAAGACACATGCACACGTATGTTTATTGCGGCACTATTCACAATAGCAAAGAGTTGGAACCAACCCAAATGTCCAACAACGATAGACTGGATTAAGAAAATGTGGCACATATACACCATGGAATACTATGCAGCCATAAAAAATGATGAGTTCATGTCCTTTGTAGGGACATGGATGAAACTGGAAAACATCATTCTCAGTAAACTATCGCAAGGACAAAAAACCAAACACCGCATGTTCTCACTCATAGGTGGGAATTGAACAATGAGAACTCATGGACACAGGAAGGGGAACATCACGCTCCGGGGACTGTTGTGGGGTGGGGGAAGGGGGGAGGGACAGCATTAGGAGATAAACCTAATGCTAAATGACGAGTTAATGGGTGCAGGGAATCAACATGGCACATGGATACATATGTAACAAACCTGCACATCGTGCACACGTACCCTAAAACCCTAAAGTATAATAAAATAATAATAATAATAATAAAAAAATTAATAAATAAATAAAAGAAAAAAAAAAAAGCTAAAAAAAAAAAAAAAAAAAAAAAAAAGAAAGATGGCCAGGCTCATATCTCACTGCCTCCGTTTATCCTGGGAATTGCAGGGGCTCTTCTGGGAAAGACAGGAACCACGACAAAGACAAGTCCAAGATGCAGCAGTGTTCTCACACCTCAGAGTAGACTCTCACAGGTGTGGATGAGGTTGATACAGTGTCTCTGAGGCCTTCTGTGGTGATGGCAAGGCTGAAATGAGTGTCCATTAGTGCTGTTGAAGAGCACCGTGGATTCCCCATGAAAGCAAAGAAAAATCAAGTCTCACCTGAGAGAATGAGTTGCCTTGTGCTGGAGGTCTAACAGTGTTCAATTATTCCTGTTAGATGATCCAAAAGCCTCCTGTAAAGTTTAAACATCCTCAGCCCTTACAAGGATACAACGACCCACAACCTGGAGCACAGCCAGCCCACTCAGAGTCTCTTTTGCTCTCTGAAATGGCTGGCAGCTAAATAATCTGTGGTGAGGAGCAGTCTGATCTAGCAAAAGCCCAATTAAAGAGACTCTCCACAATATGAAGGCTGTGCAGGTGAAAGGAAACAGAGGTAGATTACCAGGCAAAAGCCAGAAATGGCTGCCTGCTTCTCATTCTACAGGACTCATGCAGCCCTCCGATAGAGATAGGTGAACAAGGGTTTCCATGTTGGTGGCTGTAATGGGAATTCACATTTTTAAAAGCATCAAAACTGTCAGTCATTAAAACATGACAGTGTTTAGAAGGAAATATTAATGCAACGGACTCCCAGTATGGTCATTGTTCATGAACTGGGAAACATTTAGTATGGAATTCGTTGAACCAGGCCCCAAAAACTATAGGCCAATGAGGAAAATGAAGTCAAGAAAAGAAGAAGAAGAGTAAATGTCACATCCCACCCAGCATCATTCCATTCCACTCCCATTTGGCTCCAGGTATGAAAGACCTCAAATCGGGAGTTTGCCAGAATGGCTGCAATTTGCACTCCAAATATCTCTTGCATGTTGGAGTATTTTCACCTGAACACCAGGCAATGCTTTGGACTGCTTGTGCAACTAAGGGTATGTATTTTTGGTGTTGGAAGCACCTTCTGTGTCATCTGTCTTCCTTTTTTTTGGAAGACATTATCCACTTCTCACCAGATTGTATCCTCATCCCTATCTGACCTTATTGCTGCTCATACCCTGTGTCTCAGGATGAAATCCCAATATGATGGGGGAGTGCCCCCTTAAGACGTGAAGCACATGCTTGGCTGGGAACTGAATTCAAGGTGAATTCAAGAGTCTCTGCAGACAGGATTTCTAGTATCTCTCCCTGGGTTGGCTGCAGGACAATAAAACCATGGGAGTTTGGTTATTTGTTTGTTTGGTTGGTTTTTTGGTGTGTTCTGTAGATATCCATGACTCACAACACTCTTAAAGAAACACACAGCCTGACAGCTCCTGAGGCTATGTAGTTCTGCAGGAATTCCCACCTGGGAGAGAGCAACCCCAAGAAACATTGCCAGGCTATACTTAGAAATCACAGAGGGGGAAATTTTAAAAAGACTCACCATACAATATCTATGCCTGAGGAATCCTGCAGATTTTTTGGATCCTTACAGATTTTGCCATTTATTCCTGTGGCTGTGCTTGATTTTTTTCAGGATGGCTCCCATCTGCCATCTCCTAAGATCATGGGACAATCCCATGGATAGCAGAGAAGACAGGCAAAAGTTGACCACTGACACCCCTCCACAGTGGTCTCCTTCTCCACCAAGACACAGGGATTTTTCACTAGGAAATGCTTATCAGGGGAAATTCAGCTAGATGTCAGGGAAATTCACCCCTGATATTTCACATAGGTTCTTTTCTATATTCCCTAAGTGTCAGCTGGTTTGAGAAATAAAGGGATAGAGTACAAAAGAGAGAAATTTTAAAGCTTGGTGTCTGCGGGAGACATCACATGTTGGTAGATTCCATGGTGCCCCACAAGCCACAAAACCAGCAAGTTTTTATTAGTGATTTCAAAAGAGGAGGGAGTGTATGAAAGGGTGTGGGTCACAAAGATCAGGTGCTTAACAAGGTAATAGAATATCACAAGGCAAATGGAGGCAGGGCAAGATCACAGCACCACAGGCTGGGGTGAAATTAAAATTGCTAATGAAGTTTCTGGCATGCATTGTCATTGATAACATCTTATCAGGAGACAGGGTTTGAGAGCAGACAACCCTCTGACCAAAAATTTATTGGGTAGGAATTTTCTCATCCTAAAAACCTGGGAGTGCTATGGGAGACTGGGGCTTATTTCATCCCTACAGCTTCAACCAGAAAAGATGGCCACCCCATGAAGAGGCTATTTTAGAGGCATCCCCTCAGGGATGAATTCTCTTTCTCAGGGATGTTCCTTGCTGAGAAAAAGAATTCATTGATAATTGTCCCATTTGCTTTTGAAAGAAAAGAAATATGGCTCTGTTCTGCCCGGCTCAACCAGCAGTAAAAGTTTAAGGTTATCTCTCTTGTTCCCTGAACATTTCTGTTATTCTGTTCTTTTTTCAAGGTGCCTAGATTTAATATTGTTCAAACACACATAATCTACAAACAATTTGTGCAGTTAATGCAATCATCACAGGGTCCTGACGTGATGTCTGTCTCAGCTTTTGAGATGACAGGATTAAGAGATTAAGGTAAAGAGAGGCATAGGAAATCACAAGGATATTGATTGGGGAAGTGATAAGTGTCCATAAAATCTTCACAATTTATGTCAGAGATTGCAGTGAAGACAGGCATAAGAAATTATAAAAGTATTAATTTGGGGAACTAACAAATGTCCATGAAATCTTCACAATTTATGTTCTTTTGCCATGGCTTCATCTCTTCCCTCCAATCAGGGTTCCTGACTGCCTGCAATGTCTCTCCCTTTCTTTTTATATAAATGTGTCATGGTGATGAAGACTTGTTCATTTTCTTGATTTTGATGAAGGATTCTTTGACCAGTCTGGCACTCTAAAAAAATGCTGACTAAACAGAGAAACATAATTCCAAAAATTACTACAGTGGAGCCCCCAGTAGTCTTAATCCAAGTCATGAAATTTAGTCCATAAAGATTTTCTGCCACCTGATCTAACGCCTCAGCTCCACGCACAATGGATAAGTGGGCTTGAGAGGCTTCAAAAATGTGTTTCTTTAATTTAGTTATGTCCAATGATAAATTATCTTCCCTACCCAAAATCTGTCTTTTGACCATTTCCCATGAAAAATCAGTCTCATTATAGGAATACTGGGTGACACTAAAATCCGAAGTATTCCAGTCACACTGCATTTGTGTGCAATGTTTGTGACTCACCACCAGACCTCCAAGCCAAGTAACAGACTGTCTTAAGTCGTTAATTTGATTTGCCAATTTTTGATCAATGCCTTGTTGAGAATTCCACATGTGGGGGGAATTGGCTTGCCAATCATTAACAAAATGAGCCGTTTGAATGGATGGGTGTAATGCCATTCTGGTAGTGGTGGCCATTGCAGTGACTGTAATTAGGCCCATGACAACAGCGATTAAAGTGAAAATAAATCTCTTAGATCTTTTTAGAATTCACTGTAGCACTTCATTAATTAAATGTATTGAGGTGGAGAGTTCCCAGGGTCTGGGCAAAGTTATCAGAATCCAGATTCCTTCTCGAGCTTGAACCAACATTACAGTTTACCTGGTGTCAAAATGGGAGTTAACACAAGTGTATAAATGACAATTAATGCATTGGACAGTTTGATTGTTCATCCAAATTTTGATATTTCCTGCTAACAGAGTATAAGGAGGCTTAGCACAACTCTTCATGGGAACAGTCAGGTTGGAGGTAAGTAAAGCAAAATGTCTGGATCTACATTGATACTGAGAGAGTGGGATGGCAGTGGGGACAACAGACAGAATAGTTTTCCCTTCCCATACTCGCCGTCCAGACATGGCAATAGCCAATTTCCAAAGTTCTGTGTGTTCTGGGCTCAGAATGGGGAGTATCATACAAGGCCTTGTAAAGGGGGGTGGGTAATGACTTTATCTTCCCATTTTAAGGGAAAGAATGAGCTGAACCTCCCATTCAAAGTAGAATGATGATTCTTATTCTCCTGATAGGAAATAAAATAAGTAGCCTCCAGTCACTCCCTCCCACCAGAGGAGAGATTGTTTTATAAATAGCACCTTGGTGCCCAGTTTCTGGCATGCATTGTCATTACTAAACAATATGAATCATTTTTTAATATTACTGCCTGTGAGTTAACACAATCTTCACAAATTAAGGTTTTAGATGAGTCCTCAAAATTTTTAGGGCATGATTTTCCTGCAGGTTTATATTGAAAGTATGGGGTATCTCCCATTACTCCCCCTTTCATTTGTTTTAAAGGAGAAAGGGAGAGGCCAAGCACCAAATGTCCCAGTTTATCTGTAGTTGACCTTTCCAGAAAATAAGCACCCCAGACTTGAGTTTCTAGATGGATACAACTAGGTGTGTGTCCGAGGCACAGAGGGTGGTATTTATAACCCATGGTAACATTAAATGCAGTGCCTTCTTCTCCTGGTTGAGCATGGCAACCATCATCTATAGCTCCAGGCATCCACAGACTATCGTTAGTGTAGATTTCTGCAGGAGCATCAGTCCAGGTGAGAGGTCGAATAGGTGGAGGAAAAGGCACAGAAGCTCAATAAGAATAATTATGTGTAGCAGGTAAATCTGTGTGAGAGGAAACTTGTGAGACAAAGTATGAGGAAGAGAATCATTAAATAAAACCTAGTATAAGCAAGATTAAGTGCTGAAGGGGGAAGAGAACAGAGGGATGTTATTTTCAGGCTAATAGAAATGGTGAGATTTTTAGGTTTGTGAGGAGAAAAAGACAGGTAATTAGAAGTGGGATTAGCTAAATTGGTCTCTGTTGCCATCAGGGAAGATTGAATCAGACCTATTGTGATTTGGTGTGTCAGCTTCTGAGGAGTTGGCATAGATTTTACTATGTCCGAGGGCAGTCTGACATGGACATCTTTTCTCTGTGGTTTTTGTCTGATGATCTGGTGAAATACAAGTATATCCTCTTTCCCATGATAAGTAGAATAAGAGACAATAGTTAAAAGTTTGGGAAAATCCTGTCATGCAGTTATTACAGCCAAAAAACTCTGCCTTTGGAGCAGAGGTGTAAGAGGTAGAAATAAGTTTCTCTGTAGGTCTTAAATAATTAATGTTACCCAAAAGTTTTTGGAAGTCATTTAAAGTTTTTTAGGAATCTCTCCTAATTTGAAGTTTTTGAGGTTGTCTACGTTGTTTATCAACCACCATTCCTACATATTGAACAGAAGTGGTATGTTGAATTTTATCCTGAGCAAAGTATAATCCAGGCTCTGTAACATTGTGGCTCAAAATTTGATAATAGTCAATTAATTATTTATCAGTAGGGGCAGAAATTAAAATATCATCAATATAATGAAGAATATTAGCCTTGGGAAATTGGGCTCAAACTGTTGAAAGCACTTGTCCAACATAAACCTGGCAGATTATAGGGTTATTCTGCATTCCCTGAGGAAGTACTTTCCATTGATATTGAGCTGCAGCCTCCTGATTATTGATAGATGGTACAGTCAAAGAAAATTTTTCACAATCCGATTTATGTAAAGCAATAAACAAAAGCAATCTTTAAGATCAATAACCATGAGAGGCCAATTTTTAGGTATTAATGCAGGGGAATGAATGCTGGTTTGGACGCCCCCCATATGTTTAATTACAGTGCTAATGGCCCTTAAATCAGTTACCATCCACCATTTGCCTGATTTCTTTTTTATTAGAACACAGGAGAATTCCAGGGGGAAAGAGAAGATTCCACACTTCCAAGGTGAAACCGTTCAGAAATCAATTGAGTTAAAGTCTCCAGTTTTTCTTTAGAAGGCAGCCACTGCTGAATCCAAATGGGTGTGTCAGATTTCCACTGTAAAGGGATAGGATCAGGACATGTGGCAGTGGCCTCCACTAAAAAGGATAACCTAAACCCACCCAGTTTTCTTTTATAGTAACTGGGAGGGGTTTAGTAATCCCTTCATGTTTTGGACCGAGACCGAGCCCAGGAACAAACCCCATGTTTTCCATCATATGCTGACTGGGAGCACTGTAAGAGTTATGTAGAATATTAATTTCAGCATCAGCATTTACTAGGCCCTCAAACTTCATTCCTTGAATGTGTATGGTGCAGGTGGGCTGTTGGTTTAGAAATTACATTAATCCAATAAGCAGCCTTTTCACTGCCAGAGCCCATCCCAGGGCTACATGTCTTATATCTTTTGTTTAAAATGATATTAGGTAGTAAAAGCAATTGAGATTGTTTAACAGTAGTAAAAGAAACAAGACCTTGGCACGGGGTGTATAATTTATCCTAAACTCTCATACACACCTTTGTTACTTGTTTTGTGGTAAGATCATCAAATCCTATTTGGGCATAAGTATCAGAGAAATTATCCGAGCCTGTGAGCTGAACCTGAGTAGTTACAATAATATTAGTCCAATTTAGCTGAACCTACAAATGGGCCTCCTCTGCCCACCAGGCTGAGATGGAGTTAGAACAGCTTTTTGCCAAAAGATCACTGTCTAAAGGAAGCAAAACGACCTAAGTACAGAAAGTTTGCAATATCATTTTAACGTAAGAAAAAGTAGGACCATACTGAGTACAAGCATCCTTAAATTGTTTTAAAAAAGTAAGACTGAGTGGCACATATTGATGCAGACTGGTTGAGGAACCAAAATGACAGGAAGGTGAGGCACTGTAGTGGATGGAGGAGGGCCTGGAGAATGATAGGTAAGTTGTAGTTTGGTCCTGGAGCCATTAGCTAACGCCAGGGGTTTGAAGAGAAGAATTAGCATATCTGTGGTTTGGGGCTGTGGGAGTCATGGCCACTGGAGCTTCAAGTACCGGCTCTTTGTGAAAAGAAGTAAGATCATTAGGGGTAATATTAAGCCAAACTGACCAGAGGTAGACATTGAATTTTCAGCATCGTTAAGTGGGGGAGGAGTAGCTGAAGGGAGAGGCTGATCAGATAATGAAGGCCAAGAGGGAGAAGAAGGCTGAGGAAATGGCAGAGAAACTGAGGAAAAGGCAGAAAACTGTGGCATCTGCAGGGGGTCACGAGATCCCCACGCCACTAAGATGGCACATACCAAGGCCCAACCACCACAGTGATGGTAACAGAACTTCCTGCCGGGACCAGCTCCCAAAATGCTGTATCAACACAATCCCATACTTTTACATATACAGTCCCTTATCAGGAAACCAAGGATAGAATTTTTCCACTGCCCTGAATAGAGTGACCATATTTTCCATGTTTACTCAGACCCTTCCTGCTTTCAACAGGTCTACATGTAAAGTTCCTTTTCCAGGAGACCAAGGACAGAATTTTACCACTGCCCTGAATAGAGTAACCCTATTTTCCATGGGCACTCTAACCCTTTTCTGTTTTAACTGGAGTTAATATTGAAGAGATAGGTATAATGTTTATACTCCATGTGACACATAGTTAACCCGGACCATATACAGACTACTCACCACTCATCAGGGAGTTGAACATCTGTATCTGTGGACCAAACTGATGACTTTTCTCTGCACCAACCAAAGGGAATTGGGTTCCCTCCTGCATTTAGAAAGAAAGAAAGACCATGTGGGCGCCAGGTATCGGAGGAAATCTAGCCAGATATTGGGCAAAATTCACCCCTGATATTTCATGTAGGTTCTTTTCTATATTCCCCAAGTGTTGGCTGGCCTGAGAAATAAAGGGACAGAGTACAAAAGAGAGAAATTTTAAATTTGGATTTCCAGGGGAGACATCACAAGTCGGCAGGTTCTGTGATGCCCCACAAGCCACCAAACCAACAAGTTTTTATTAGTGATTTCAAAAGGAGAGGGAGTGTACAAACAGGCTGTGGGGCACAGAGATCATGTGCTACACAAGGTAATAGAATATCACAAGGCAAATGGAGGCAGGGCGAGATCACAGGATCACAGGACTGGGGCAAAATTAGAATTGCTAATGAAGTTTCAGGCACAGGTTGCCATTGATAACATCTTGTCAGCAGACAGGGTTTGAGAGCAGACAACCGGTCTGATCAAAAATTTATTAGGTAGGAATTTCCTCATCCTAATAAGCCTGGGTGTGCTATGGGAGATTGGGGCTTATTTAATCCCTATATCTTTGACCATAAAAGATGGCCACCCCTGAAGTGGCCATTTTAGAAGCCTACCCTTAGGGACACATTCTCTTTCTCAGGGATATTCCTTGCTGAGACAAAGAATTCAGTGATATTTCTCCCATTGTCTTTTGAAAGAAGAGAAATATGGCTCTGTTCTGCCTGGCTCACCAGCAGTCATAGTTTAAGGTTGTCTCTCCTGTTCCCTGAACATTGTTGTTTTCCTGTTCTTTTTTTCAAGGTGCCTAGATTTCATATTGTTCAAACACACACGATCTACAAAAAATTTGTTTAGTTCATGCAATCATCACAGGGTCCTGAGGTGACAGACATCCTCCTCAGCTTATGAGATGACAGGATTAATAGATTAAAGTAAAGACAGGCATAGGAAATCACAAGGGTATTGATTGGGGAAGTGATAAGTGTCCATAAAATCTTCGAAATTTATGTTCAGAGATTGCAGTAAAGATAGGCACAAGAAATTATAAAAGTATTAATTTGGGGAGCTAATAAGTGTCCATGAAATCTTCACAATTTACTTTCTTCTGCCATGGCTTCAGCTGGTCTCTCCATTCAGGGTTCCTGACTTCCCACAACAGATAGTGACATTCTCTGTGACACTAGCCAGAGCTCACAATCATGTCTGTTGTTCTGAGACTAACACAAGTGCATTTGTGATGCAGCCACAGGCACCTGGCTGTCAGAGCTCTGAGCTTGCCTAAGCAGAAGAATATAGTTTAGGCAGAGCTGGCCTAGTAGTGAGAAAAATGTTATCCATTAAAACCTACTGCAACACCCTAAAAGTCTCGAACTCAGGGCCCCATCAAGCCAACTCCGTGATCGGGTCTCATTGCAGGAGGAAGCATTCCAAGAAAGTGAGGTGGTCACTGGAAACTGCTCCTCTGACTCCATTCCCAAAAGAGACTGTGTGCAAGAATCTGGTTTCATGAGGATTGGAATATGATCTATGTATTGTTGAGGGTTCTTTGGATGATAGAATCATACTTGAGACCCCACAGGAAGGCATAAACTAAAGCTGGCTAGGCTCTCAACTTTGCTGCCTCCCTTTATTTTGGGCCTTACAAGAGCTCTCTGGGAAAAATAGAAACCAGGACAAAGGTATATCTATGGTGTAGCCACATTCTCATACCTCAGACTGGCCTTTCATGGGTGCATATGGGAATGAGACAGTGACTCAGAGGCCCTATGTGGCAATGGCAAGCCTGAAAATGTCATCCTGTTGTGCTGTTGCAGGACACTGTGGATTTCTCATGAAAGAAAAGACAAATCAAATCACACCTGAGAGAACAAAGTGCCTTGTTCTACAGTCCAACCAATGTTCAATGATTTTTCTGAGGATGCAGAAGCCTCCTGTGAAGTGCAAAAAATCTCAGCTTCAACAATGAGACAATGACCCACAACCTGGAATACAGCCAGCCTACTTGAAGACAATTTGCTCTCTGAAATCCGTGGCAACTAAATAATCTATGGCCAGAGGCAGGCCCATTCTGCAATAGCCCAGTAAAATAGCCCCTCCACAATGAGAAGTTTGTCCAGATGAAATGAAACAGAGGACAGATTACCAGGCAAAAGCCACACACAGCTGTCTACTTCTCATCCTACAGGAATCATGCAGCCATCCAATAGATTGGGAAAACAAGAGTTTCCTTGTTGGTGATTATAATGGTAATTCATGATTTTAAAAGTATCAAAGCTGCCCAGGCATTAAAATGTGACAGTGTTTAGAAGGAAACACTCATGAAATGAATGACCATGAGGGTTGTTCTCTGTGTACTGGGAAACATTTGGTATGGAAGTTGTTGAGCAAGACAAAGGAAATGCTAGAATGATGAGAAACATGAAAGTCAACAAAAGAGGAGGCAAGTGTGAAGGCCACATCCCACCCAGCAGCATTCCATTTCACTCCCATTTGCCTCTGGGTATGAAAGCCCAAAGATCCGCAGTTTTCCAGGATGGCCCCAACTTGAACTCCAAATCTTCCTTGCATGTTGGAGTGCTCCCACTTTAACACTGGGCCACGATGTGGACTTCTTGTGCAATTAAGGAAATGTGGGGATGGAGTTTGAAGCACCTTCTGTGTCATCTGTCTTCATTTTCTTTTTCTTTTTTTGCACGTGAAGTTGTGGAACCCCATCCGCCCCTCACAAGATTATATCCTCACTCATATGTGAACTTTTCCCTGCTCACACTCGATGTCCCAGGGTGAAAAGCCAAGATGATGGAGGAGTGCCTGCTTAGATCGTGAAGCACCTACTTGGCTCAGGAACCAAATTTGAGGTAATTTCAAGAAGCCGTCTGGACAGGACTACTGGTGTCTCACACTGGGTTGGTTGCAGGACAATGGAACACTGGCAGATACCTGTTTTTTTGGTGTGTTGCACTTTTCTTCTGTCTAGAAGAGTGGCTTTTTTTGCAGGGGTAGGTGACTTGGACGCCAGCGGCTCTTAGCTCTCCTCCAAATTCATTGCATATTTATGATCCACTGAAGAATGAACACCAAGACCTGAAGCCCAAAAAGAGGCACATAAACAGTCCATCAAAAGGCTGGCAGACTCAAAAAAAAGCATTGAAGTGCATTAGCCACATTCCTCTAAGCAGACTCCATTACAGGCACACACACACACACACAAACACCCATACACATTAATACCTACAATGCCACACACACACACACACACACACAGACATCCAACACCCACAACACTCCCAAAGAAACACATAGATCATCAGCTTCTGAGGCTGTGTGATTCTGCAAAAAGCTCCACCTGGGAGAGAGCAAACTTGTGGAACCCAGGCAGCCTGTACCTAGACATCACAGTGAGTCAAGTTTCATAAAGACTCAATCCTACAACATCTAAGCAGTCCTGAAGAATCCTGCAGGTCTTTTGGGATTTTTAGGAATTTTGCAGATTATTCCTGGGGCTCTGCTTGACGTTTCTTCAGGCTGGCTGATGTCTGCTCTCTCTTAGGACTGTGGGAAAATCCCATGAATGTGACAGAGAAGAGAGATGTGAGTCCACCATTGATGCACCTCCATGGAGGTCTCCTGATCTGTCAAGGCACAGGGACTTGTCACTAGTCAATTGTGACATTCATTGTGATGGTAGACAGAGCTCTTAATCAGGCCTGGTTCCCTGAGACTAGCAGATGCACATTCATGAAGCAGGTTTGGGTGCTCAGCTGTCAGAACTTTCAGCCTGACTAATCAGAGAAAAATGGTACAGACAGAGCCGGCCTGGTATCGGTAAAAATGATGCCTGTGAAACCCCACTGCAGAACCCTAAAAGTTTCAAACTTAGGGCAGATTTGGGCCATATCTGTAGTCTGGTCCCACTTGAGTAGGAGGCATTTCCAAACTCTGAGGCGATCACTGGAAACTGCAATTCTGACTCCATTCATCAAAGAGGCTGTGTGCAAAATAGAGTCCCATGGAGATTGGAATACAATCTGGCATGTTGTTGAGGGTTCTTTCGGTGATAGAATTATACCTGAGACCCCAGAGGCAGAAGTCAGCAAAAGATGGCTGGGTGCTTGAACTCATTGCCTCCATTCATCTTGGGCTTCGCAGGGGCTGTCTGGGAAGGGTATGAACCAGGACAAAGGCAAGTCCAAGCCAGAGCAGTGTTCTCAGATCTCGAACTGGCCTCTCACGTGTGCAGATGAGGTTAAGATAGAGTCTCAGAAGCCGTCTGTGGCCATTACAAACCAAAAAATGATGTCCAGTAGTGCTGTTGAGGGGCAACGTGGACATCCCATGGAAGCAAAGAAAAATCAAGGCTCACCTGAGAGAATGAGCTGCCTTATGCTGGAGTCCAAGCAATGTTCAAAGATTCCTGTCAGAGACTCCAAAATTTTAATGCAAAGTGCAAACCATCTCAGCCTCCACAAGGAGAACACAACCCACAACATGGAGCACAGCTAGTCTACCCAAAGTTTCTTTTGCTTTCTGTAATCTCTGGCAGCCAAAATATCTGTGGTGAGATGCAGTACCATTCAGCAGCAGCCCAGTGAAATACCCCCTCCACTCTAAGAAAGGACGTGCCGATTAAATGGAACAGAGACTAGAATGCCAGGCAAAAGCCAGGCGTGGCTGCCTGTTTCTCTTCCTACAGAAATCTTGCAGCCCTCTGATAGAAATGGTGGATCAAGGGATGGGTTTTCTTGATAGCAGATGTAACGAGAATTCACAGTTTTAAAGGCACCACAGCTGCCAAGTAATTAAAATCTGACAGCGATAAGATGAAACACTCATGCAAGGAATTCCCATAAAGTTCACCCTCTCTGTACTGGGAAACATTTAGTGTGGAAGACGTTGCTCCATATGCAGAAAACCTGAGGCCAGTGAGGAACATGGAACTCAGGAAAAAGAGGCAAGGGCAGATGCCACATCCCACTACCATCAATCAATTGCACTCCCATTTTGCTCCTGGTGTGAAAGCCCTCAAATCAGGAGTTTGCAGCATGGATCCAGTTGGCCCTTCAAATATTCCCTGAATGTTGGAGTACTGCCATCTGAACACTGGGCCATTTTGTGGACTGCTGTGCAATTAAGGGAATTTGGGGATGCAGTTGGAAACACCTTCTGTGTCATCTGTTTTCATCATTTATGCAGGTGAAGGTGAGAGTCACTGTCCACACCTCACCACATTCTATCCTCACCCCTCTCTGTCCTTATTGCTGATCACATTCTCTGTCCCAGAATGGAATCCCAAGATGATGGAAGAGTGGTGTCTCAAGATGTGAAGCACCTGATGGGCTGGGAACTGAATTTGAGGTAAATTCAAGGAGCCATGCAGACAAAACTTCTAGTGTCTCTCCCTAGGTTGACTGATAAAAAATGAAACACAAGGAGATGTTTGTTGTTGGGTGTGGTGCGCTCTTTTTCTTTCTAGAAGAGTGGCTTTTTTTAGTTTTTTGCAAGAGAAGGTGGTTTGTACCCTGACCCGTCTCAGCCAGCCTCTGCCTTCACTGTGGATTCAACATCCACAGAAAAATAAAGAACACAGATCCTCTCAGCAAAAGCATAGCCACACAGGCCACCAAAATATTGGAAGAGTCAAAAAAAGGAAGATGGATCCTCACAGCCAAAGCAGAGCCACACAGGCCACAGAAAGTTCAAAGAGTCAAAAAAAGGAAGCATTACATTGTGTTAACGACATTTTTTAAAGCATACTGCACTTACAGGTACACACAAACACACACACACACTAAGCCACACATACACTCAGACATCCAACACTTGCAATACTGTCACAGAAACACAAAGACCAACAGCTCCTGAGGCTGCATGGTTCTGTAGGAAGCCCCATCTGGCAGAGAGCAAACAGTAGAAACACAGGTGGGCTTTACCTAGAAATCACGGTGGGGCAAGTTTCAAAAAGACTTACCACTACGACATCTAGGCAGGACTGAGAAATCTTTCAGATCTTCTAAATCATTAGGAATGTCACAGTTTGTTTCTGTGGATCTGCTTCACAGTTCTTCAGGCCAGAATATGTCTGCCCTCTCTTAGGAATGTGTGACTATCCTGAGCATTCCACAAAGAAGACAGGTAAGAGTCCATGGTTGACAGACCTCCATGAAGGTCTCCTCCTAAGACAAGCTGCAGGGACTTGTTGCTAGGAAACAGCGACATTCATTATGATGCTAGCCAGAGCTATCTCTCAGCCCTTCTGCCCTGAGACTAGAGCAAGCGCATTGGCAAGCTATGCTTGGATGCGCAGTCATCAGAGCTGTTATCCTGCCTAAGGAGAGGAAAATGGTATAGGCAGAGATGGCTTTAAAAGGCTGCCTGCGATAACACACTGCAAGACCCTAAAATTCTGGACATGAAGGCCCCTTTGGGACCACTGTGTGGTCCAGAACCACTGGAGGAGGATGCATTTCCAAACTGTGAGGTGGTCGCTGAAAACTGCTTTTCTGACTCTATTCCTAAAAGAGGCTGTGTGCAAGAATTGAGTCCCATGATGGTTGGAATATTTTCTGGTGGGTTGTTATGGGGTTTTTTTTTGTGTGTGTGATGGAATTATATCTGAGACCCCAGAGGCAGGTGTCAGAGAATGGTGACCGAACCGTTGACCTCATTGTCTCCCATCATCCTGGGACTTGAAGGGGCTGTCTGGGAAAGGCAGGAACCATGACAAAGGCAAGCCCGAGATCAAGCAGTGTTCTCACATGTCAAACTGGCCTCTCACAGTTGCAGATGATGTTGAGAAATTGTTACAGCGGACGTCTGTGGTGATTGCAAGCCTGAAAATGTTGTCCAGTAGTGCTATTGTGGGGCAATATGGACCCAGCATGAAAGAAAAGAAAAATCAAGGCTCACATGGGAGAATGAGCTGACTTGAGCTAGAGCCCAAGGAACTTTTAGGGACAGATGCCAGAGGAACCAAAAGGCTTCTGCAAATTACAAACAAACTCAACCCCCACAATGACAGCATGAACCACAAGTTGGAGTGCAGCCAGCATACTCGATGTCCTTTTTGATCCCTGAAATCGGTGGCAGTAAGAAGATCTGTATTGAGAGTGAGTACCATCCAGCAACAGTCCAATGAAATACACCCTACACAATGAGAAAGGACTTTCAGAAAAAATGAAACTGAGTGTAGGTTAACCAGGCAAAAGCCAGACATATGGCTGTTTCTCATCCTGCAGGAATCATGAAGCCCTCTGAAAGAAGAAGGAGAGCAGGAGTTTTCCTGTTGGTGGCTGTAGCAAGAATTTATGCTTTAAAATATCACAGTGGCTCAGTCATTAAAATGTGACAGTGTTTAGAAGGAAACACTCATGCAATGCATTCCCATAAGGTTTGTCTTCCATGACCTGGGAAACGTTTAGTATGAAGACACTTAGCCAGACCCATGATATTCTAGGCCAGTGAGGAACATGAAAGTGAGAAAAAGAAGAGGCAAGTGTGGAGGCCAGATCTCATCCAGCATCAGTCCATCCAACTTTCCTTTGTCTCTGTGCATGAAAGTCCTCAAATCGAGAGTTTGCCAAGATGGCCTCAGTTGACATTACCAGTAGCCTCTGCACCTTGGATTACTCTCACCAGAAAACAGGTCATGGTGCAGACTGCTTTCACAATTAAGAGAATGCAGAAATGCAGTTGGAAGTACCTTCTGTGTCATCTCTCTTCAACATTTTTTCAGGTGAACTTGTGGGACCCCATCCACGTCTCACCAGATTGTATCCTCAACCCTATCTGACTTTATTGCTACTCACACTCTGTCCCATAATGAAATCCTAAGATGATTGAAAGGTGCCACCTCCCAATTTGAAGTACCAGCTCAGCTGGGAACCAAATTGGAGGCAAATTCAAAGGGACCTGTGGACAGGACTGCTAGTGTCTTTCTGGGTATGCTGCAGGAAAATGAAACATTGGGAAATGTCTGTTCTTGGGTGTGGTGTGCTCTTTCTATTTCTAGAAGAATGATTATTTTTCTTTCTTTTTTTTTTTTTATTTGCAGAAGGAGGTGGTTTGGACCTTGGCGCATCTCAGCCAGCCTCCTTCTGCAGATTTATGCAGATTCACTGCAGCTTTATGATCCAGACAAAAAAAAAAAAACAAAAAAAGAAAAAAAAAGAACACGGAGCCCTGAAGCCTAAGCAGAGCCAGACAGAGAGACCATCAGAAAGTTTGGAGATGCAAAAAAACAAGCGCTGTAGTGTATTACCCACATTCCTTTAAGCAGACTTTCCTATGGGCACATACACACACACTAAACCACAGATACACACAGATATCCAACACTCGCAACACCCTCGTAATAACACATGGACCAGCAGCCTCTGAAGCTGTGTGATTCTGAAGGAAGCCCCACCTGGAAAATAGCAACTCAGGGGAATACAGGGGGGCTTTAAATCTACTTAGAAATCACAGTGGAGCAAGCTTTGAAAAGACTTACCCTCACAACGTCTAGGTAGACTGAGGCAACCTGCAGATCTTTTTGTATACTTGGTGTATTCTTGGTTTATTTCTGGGGCTCTGCTTGATGTGTCTTCAGGCTGGCTTATGTCTGCCATCTCCAATAATCACGGGACTATCCCATGGACCCCTCAGAGAAGACAGGCAACAGACCACAACCGACAGACCTCCACGGAAGTCTCCTCTGCCATGCTGCAGGGACATGTCCCTAGGCAACGGTGGCATTCATTGTGATACTAGCCAGAGTTTACAATCAGGCCTGGTGCCCTGAGATTAGCACATGCCCATATGCAGGGCAGGCTTGGGCACCTGGCTCTCAGACCTGTGAGACTCCCTAAGCAGAGGAAAATGGTACAGGCAGAGTTGGCTTGCTATAGGGAAAAAGGCTGCTTGTGATAACTCACTGCGGGACCCCAGAAATCTCAACCTTAGGGCATCTTTGGGTCATCTCTGTAGTCAGGTCATGCTGGAGAAGGTGTTTCAAGACTGTGAGGTTGTCACTGGAAACTACTCTTCCAGCTCCATTCCCAAAACAGGCTGTGCGCAGGAGTCATATCCCATGGGCATTAGAATATAGTCTGTTGTGAGGTTGAGGGGTCTTTGGGTGACAGAATCATACTTGAGACCCCTGAGGCACATGTCAACAAAAGATGGCCAGGCGCTTAATCTCAATAACATCCTTCATCCTGGAAGTCACTATGAGAGGCTCTCTGGGAAAGCCAGGAACCATGACAAAGGCAAGTCCATGTTGGAGCAGTGTTCTCACACCTCAAAATGTCTTCTCATGGATGCAAATAAGGTTGAAACTATGCCTTAGAGAATGAACAGACATGTGCTGGAGTTCAAGCAACGTTCCAAGATTTGTCAGAGGACCCAGTAGCCTCCTGCAAAGTGCAAGCAAACTCAGCCCTCACAAAAAGACCACAACCCACAACCTGGAAAGCAGCCAGGCAACCCAAGGTCCTTTTGCTCCCTAAAATCCCTGGAAGCCAAAATATTTGTGGTGAGAGGCAACCCCGTGTAGCAACAGCACGATGAAAGACCCCAACACAATAAGAAATGATGTGTAGAAGTTTTGAATCAGAGCCTAGATTACAAGGCGAAAGCTAGACACAGATGCGTGCTTCGTATCCTAAAATAATCATGCAGTTCTCTGACAGAAGTGGGAGAATAAAATTTCCATTATTGGTGGCTGTAATGGAAATTTACAGTATTAAAAGTATCACAGCTGCCCAGTCACTAAAATGTGACAGTGTTTAGAAGAAAACACTCACGCAATGGGTTCCCATAAGGGTCATACTCTGTGAACTTGGACACCTTTAGCATGAAAGGCATTGAGCCAGAATTAGAAAACCCAAGGCCTATGAGGAATATGAAAGTCAAGAAAAGAAAGGGCAAGTGTGGAGGCCACATCCCACGCAGCAGCAATCCATCCCATTCCCATTTGGCTCTGAATATAAAACCCCTCAAATCGGGAGTTTGATGGGGTGGCCCCAGTTTGCACACAGAATGTTCCATGCACGCTGCAGTACTCCCACCTGAACACCAGGCCATGCTATGGACTGCTTGTGCAATTAAGTGTTGAGTGGATGCATTTGGGAGCACCTTCTTTTTCATGTCTTCAGTTTTTGCAGGTGAAGTTGCAGGACCCCATCCACTCCTCCCAGATTGTATCTTCACACCTCTCTGACCTTATTGCTTCTCACATTTTTTGTTCTAGAGTGAAATCTGAAGACAATGGAGGAGCACCCATTCACGACGTGAAATACCTGCTCAGCTAGGGACTGAATTCAAGGTAAATCAAGGGGTCTTGTGAACAGGACTGCTAGTGCTTCTCCCTGGGATGGCCTCAGAACAATGAAACACTGAAAGATTTCTGTTTCTGGGTGTGATGTGCTCCTCTTCTTTCTAGAAGAGTGGCTTCTTTTTTTTTTTTTGCAGTGGGAGATGATGTGGACCCTGTTCAGTCACAGCCAGACTCCAAATTTATTGTGGATTCAAGATCCACAGAAAAATAAAGAATACAGAGTCCTGAAGCCAAAACACAGCCACACAGACAGGCCACCAGTAGGTTGGGAGACTCAAAAAAAAAAAAAAAATGAAGTGCTGTAGTGCATTAGCCACATTTCTTCTGAGGCTGCATGGTTCTGCAGGAAGCCCCACCTGGGAGAGAGCAATTATGGGGAGCACAGGCAAGCTGTACCTAGAAATCACAGTAGGGCAACTTTCTAAAGGACTCACCCCTACAGGGTGAGTAGAGAGACCTGAGGCATCCTGCACATTTTTTGGATAATTGGGAATTTTGTGATCTATTTCTGGGTCTCTGCTTGATGTTTCTTCACACTGGCTCATGTCTGCCCTCTCCAAGGATCATGGGACTATCCCATAAGTCCCACAGAGAAGATAGCCAAGAGTTCACTGCTGCTGCACTCCACGGAGGTATCCTTCTTTGCCAAGGTGCAAAGACTTGTTACTAGGCAATGGTGACATTAATTGTAATGCTAGCCAGAGCTCACAATCAGGCCTGTGTCCTGAGACTAGCACATGTTCATTCACAAGGCAGTTTGGGCACCTGGCTGTCAGAGCTATCAGCCTGCCTAAGCAGAGAAAAATATTCCAGGCAGAGCTGGCCTGGTATTGTGGAAAAGGCTGCTTGTGATAGCCCACTGAAGGACTCTAAAAATCTAGATCTCAGGGCCACTTTGGGCTATCACTGCGGTTGGGTCTCCTTGGAAAAGGAGATGTTTCAATACTGTGAAATGGTCAATGGGAACTGCTTTTATGACTCTATTTTTGAAAGAGACAGTATGCAAGAATAGGATCACATAGGGATTGGAAAATTGTCTGGTGAGTTGTTGATAAGTCATTGGGTAATGGAATCATAAATGAGTTACCAGGGGCTGGTGTCAGCAGAAGATGGCCAGGCCCTTGACCTCATTGCCTCTCTTCATCCTGGGCCTTGCAGGGGCTCTCTGGGCAAGGCAGGAACCACGACAAATGCAAGACCAAGGAAACGTAGTGTTCTCACACCTTAAACTGTCTTCCCACAGGTGCAGATGAGGCTGCAACAGTGACAGCAAGGCTGTCTGTGGCAATTGGAAGCCTCAAAATGGTGTCCAGTAATGCTGTTGAGGGGCACCGTGAACCCCACCTGAAAGCAATGAAAAATCAAAGCTCACCTGAGAGAAGAAGCTGACTTGTGCTGGAGTCCAAGCAATGTTTAACGATTCCTGTTACAGAGAAAAAAGCCTCCTGGAAAGTGTAAAGAAACGGTCCACATAAAGAGACAAAATCCCACAATCTGCAGCTCAGCCTGCCTGCCTAAAGTCCCTTGTTGCTCTCTGAAATCCCTGACAGCTAAGAAATCTGTGGAGTGAGGCAGTCCAATTCAGCAGCAACTCAATGAAAGAGCCCCTCCACAAAGACAAGGCTGTGCAGATGAAATGAAACAGAGGCTAAATTACTAGGAAAAAGTGAGACATGGGTGCCTGCTTTTCATCCTTCAGGAATCATGCAGCCATCCAAGATAACTGGAAGGATAAGAATTTCCTTGTTGGCGGCTGTAAAGGGAAGCTGCCCAGTCAATAAAACTTGACAGTGTTTAGAAGGAAACAATGAAGCAATGCATTCCCATGAGGGTCATTTTCTGTGAACTGAGAAGGGCTTATTGTAGAAGTCATTGAGACAGACTCAGAAAACCCTAGACTGATGAGGAACATGGGAGTCAGGAAAAGAAGAGGCAAGTCTGGAGGCCATATCCTAAATAGCATCAATCCATTACACACCTATTTGGCTTCGAATATGAAATCGATCAAATAGGGAGTTTTCCAGCATTGCCAAAATTTGCATTCCAAATGTTCCTTGCATGTTGGAGTCCTACTGCCTGAACACTGGGCCACAGTGTGGACTGCTTGTGCAATTAAGAGAATGTGGGGATGCAATTGGAAACATTGCTGCTCACACTCTATGTCACAGGATAAAATCGGAAGATGATGGATGAGTGCCCCCTCATGACATGAAGCACCTTCTCAGCTGGGAACCAAATTTGAGACAATTCAATGGGCTGTGCAGACAGGACACCTACTGCCTTTCCCTGGGTTGGCCACAGGAAAATAAAACACTGGGTGATGTCAGTTTTTCCATGTGGTGTGCTCTTCTTCTTTTAGAATAGTGGCCTTTTTTTTCATGGGGAGGTGATTTGGACGCCAGTGCATCTGAGCACACCACTCAATCCACTGTGGATTCACGATCCATAGAAAAATAAAGAACACAGAGTCCGCAGCCCAAACAGAGCCATACAGACAGGCCACCAAAAGGTTGGGAGACTCAGACAAAAAAAGGAAAAACACCACTGACGTGCATTAGCCACCTTCCTTTAAGCAGACTCCACATAAAGGGACAGATACGCACTCACATAAATACACAATAACACCCCCACGTGCAGACATCCACCTCTTGCAACACTCCCACAGAAACACATAGCCCCAAACTTCCTGAGGCTGTGTGGTTCTGCAGGAAGCCCCACCTGGGAGAGAGCAACCCTGGAAAACACAAGCAGTGGGCAAGTTTCAAAAAGACTCACTTCCACAATGTCTAGGTAGGCCTGAGGAATTCTGCAGATCCTTTTGGATACTTAGGAATTACACCATCTATTCCTGGGGCTCTGCTTGGTATTTCTTCAGGCTCGCTCATGTCTGCCATCTCCTAGGATCATGAGACAATACCAGGGATCTCACAAAGAAGACAGGCGACAGTCCACGACAAACACAACTCCAGAGAGGTCTTCTTCTCTGCCAAGCCACAGGGACTTGTCACTAGGCAACTGTGACATTCACTGTGATGACAGTAAGAGCTCACAATCAGGCCTTGTGCCCTGAGACTAGTGCATGCACATTCATTAGGCAAACTCAGGTGCTCAGCTGTCAGAGCTATCAGCCTGATTAAGAAGAGAATAATGGTAGAGGTCGAGCCAGACTGGTATCAGGACAAAGCTTACCTGCGAAACCCCACTGCGGTATCCTAAAAGTCTCAAGATCAGCTCATTTTTGGGCCAGGTCCTTAGTTATGTCGCACTGAAGGAGGAGGCATTTCAAGATTGTGAGGTCGGCCGGGCGCGGTGGCTCACGAGGTCAGGAGATCGAGACCACAATGAAACCCCGTCTCTACTAAAAATACAAAAAATTAGCCAGGCGTGGTGGTGGGCACCTGTAGTCCCAGCTACTCAGAGAGGCTGAGGGAGGAGAATGGCGTGAACCCGGGAGGTGGAGCTTGCAATGAGCCGAGATTGCGCCACTGCACTCCAGCCTGGGCGACAGAGCGAGACTCTGTCTCAAAAAAAAAAAAAAAAAAAAAAGATTGTGAAGTCGTCTCAGGAAACTGCTCTTCTGACTCCATTCCCAAAAGGGGCTGTGTGCAAGAATTGGATCCCATGGGGATTGGAATACACTCTGTTGTGTTGTTGAGGGTTCTTTGGGTGATAGAATTATATGTGAGACCTCACAGGTGGGTGTCAGTGAAAGATGGCTGGGCTGTTGATCTCACTGCCTCTTTTCATCCTGGGACTCCAGGGGCTCTCTGGGAAATGCAGGAGCCACTTCAAAGGCAAGTCCAAGATGGAGCAGTGTTCTCACAACTTGGACTGGCCTCACATGGGTGCAGATGATGTTGAGACAGTGTCTCAGCGGCTTTCTGTGGCGATAGTACGTTTGAAAATGGTGTCCAGCAGTGCTATCGAGGGGCACTGGGATTGCCCATGAAAGCAAAGACACATTAAGGCTCACCTGGGAGAATGAGCTGCCTTGTGATGGATTCCAAACAATTTTCAATGATTCCTGTCAGAGAATCCAAAAGCCCCCTGCAAAGTGCAAACAACCTCAGCCCCCACAATGAGACAACGACCACAACCTAGAGTGCAACCAGCCTACCCGAAGTTGCGTTTGCTCCCTGAAATTTGTGGAAGCTAAATAATCTGTAGCAAGAGGCAGTTTCATCCAGCAATAATAATAAAAGAGATTCTCCACAATGAGAAAACCATGCAGATGAAATGAAACAGATGCTAGATTACCAGGCAATATCCAGACACCACTGCCTGCTTCTGGAACATCCTTCAGGAATCATGCAGTCCTCCAATAGAATTGAGAGAATAAGAGTTTTAATGTTGGCAATGTAATAGGAATTTACAGTTTTAAATGTTCTTTGTGAACTGGGAAATATCTAGTGTGGAAGTCGTTGAGCCAGAAGCAAGAAAGACTAGGCTGAGGAATATGAAAGTCAGAAAAAGAAGAGGCAATTGTTGATGCCACCCAGCATCCATCTGTTCCACTCCCATCTGGGTCCAAGTATGAAAGTCCTCAAATTGGGAGTTTGCCAGTATGGCCCCAATTTGCACTTCACATGTTTATTGCATGTTGAAGTACTCACACCTGAGCACAGGGCCTTTGTGTGCACTGCCTGGGCAATTAAGAAAATGCAGGGATGGAGCTGGAATCACCTTTGGCATCATCTGTATTCATTTTATTTGCAGTTGAATTTGTGGTACTCCATCCATCCCTCACCAGATTGTATCCTCATCCCTATCTGACCTTATTGCTGCTCATACTTTAAGTCCCAAGATGAAATCACAAGATTATGGAGAAATGCCCCCTCATGATGTGAAGCACCTACTCAATTCAGGTCTGAATCCGAGGTAAAATCAAGGGACTTTGTGAACAAGACTGATAGTGTCTCTTCCTAGGCTGGCCACAGGACAATGAAACATTGGGAGATGTCTGTTCCTGGGTGTGGTGTGCTCCACTTCTATCTACAAGAGTGGCTTTTTTTGCAGGGGGGGTGGTGATTTGGGAGCTGGTGGGTCTCAGCCCACCTCCCAGTTCACAGCAGATTTATGATTCACAGAAAAATGAAGAACATGAAACTCCACAGCCTAGGCAGAGAAACACAGACAGGCCACAAAAGGTTGGGAGACTCAAAAAACAAAAACTAAAAGTAGCACTGCAGTGCATTAGCCACATTCCTCTAGGCTGACTCCACATGCAGACACACACAAACACACAAAAGCACACTCACACACAGATATTTGACACTAGCAAACTCCCACAGAAACACACAGCCTGGCAGAGCCTGAGTCTGCGTGATTCTGCACGCAGAAATCCCCACCTAGGAGAGACCAACCCCAGGGAACACAGCTGGGCTACACCTAGAAATCACAGTGGGGCAAGTTTCAAAAAGACTTGCCCCTACAACATCTAGGCAGACCTGAGGAATCCTGCAGTCCTTTTAAATTCCTAGGAATTCCATGATTTATTCTTGGAGCTCTGCTTGACTTTTCTTCAAGCTGGCTCACGTCTACTAGGATTATGAAACTATCCCATGGATCCCACAGAGAAGACAGGTGAGAGTCCACCACTGAAGCACCTCCATGTAGGTATCCTTCTCTGCCAAGCCACAGAGACATTTTGCTAGGCAACAGTGACATTCATTGTAACACTAGCCAGAGCTCACAATCAGACCTGGTGCCCTTAGAGTAGCACATGTGCATTAGTGAGGCAGGCTTGGGTGCCTGGGTGTCAGAGCTGTCAGCCTGCCTGAGCAAATGTAAATGTTAGAGGAAGAGCCACTCTGGTATTGGGAAAAATGCTGCCATCAAAAACCCACTGCAAGACCTAGAAGTCTCAATCTCAGGGCCCCTTCAGGCTGTCTGCTTGTTCAGGTCTACTGCTGGAGGAGGCATTTTGAGACTGTGAGGTGGTAGCTGAAAACTCCTCTTCTGACTCCATTCCTGAAAGAAGCTGTGTGCAAGAATCGAGTCCTGTAAGGATTGGAATATAGTCTGCTCTGTTCTGAAGGGTTATTTGGGTGAAAGAATCACACCTGAAACCCCATGGGTGGGTGTCAGTGAAAGATGCCATGCTCTTGACCTCACTTCCTCCCATTTATCCTTTGCATTGCAGCTGCTATCTGGAAAAGGCAGGAACTACGACAAGTCACGTCCAAAATGGAGCAGTGTTCTCACACCTCAGAAGGGCCTCTCAAGGATTCAGATGAGGTTGAGGCAGTGACTGAGAGGTCACCTGTGGTGATGACACATCTGAAAAAGTGTCCAGTAATGCTATCAAGGAGCACTGTGGATGCCACATGAAAGCAAAGAAAAATCAAGATTCAAAGGAGAGAAACACTTGCCTTGTGCTAGAGTCCAAGCAATTTTTAATGAATTCATTCAGAAGACCCAAAAGCCTCCTGAAAAGTGGCAACAACCTCAGCCCCTATAACAAGAAAACAGCTGAAAACCTGGAAAGCAGCCAGCCTACCTGAAGTCCCTTTTTCTTTCTGAAATCACTGACAGATAAACAATCTGTGGCAAGAGGCAGTCCCATCTAGCAACTTCCTGATGAAAGATTCCCTCAAAAATACTAAGGCTGTGCAGATGATAAAAAACAGAGGCTAGATTACCAGGCAAAAACCAGACACAACTGCCTGCTCCTCATCGTGCAAGAATCATGTAGCCCTCTGATAAAAGTGAGAAAACAAGAGCTTTATTGTTGGTGGCTGTAATGGGAATTTACAGTTTTAAAATTATCAAAGCTGCCCGGTCATTAAAACGTGACGGTGTTTAGAAATAAAGACACATGCAGTGGATTCTCATGAGGGTCGTTCTCCATGACCTGGGAAACTTTAGTGTAGAAGTCCTTCAGCCTGACACAGAAAACTCTGGGTTGATAAGAAATATGGTAGTTGGGAAAAAAAAGGGAAAGTGTGGAGGCCAAATCCCACCTAGCATCAATCCATTTCACTGCCACTTGGCTCTGTGTGTGAAAGGCCTCAAATCAATAGTTTTCCTGGATGGCAGCAATTTACATGCCAAATGTTCCTTCTATGTTGGAGTACTCCCACCTGAACACCAGGCCATTGTTTGAATTTCTTGTGCAATTAAGGGAATGCAGGAATTGTGTTGGAAGCACCTTCTGTGTCATCTGTCTTCATTTGCTATGCAGGTGAAGTTGCGAGATTTCATCCACTTCTTACCAGATTGTATCCTCACCCCAGTGTGACCTTATCATTGCTCATACTCTATGCCCCAGGATGAAATCCCCAATGCAATGGTAGAGTGCCTCCTCATGACATTAAACACCTACTCAGTTAGAAACTGAATTTGAGGTAAATTCAATGGGCCTTGTGGACAGGACTGCTACTGTCTCTTTCTGCTTTTGCCAGAGAACAATGCAACACTAAGAGATACCTGTTTTATGGTGTGGTGTGCTCCTCTTCTTTCTATAAAAATGACTCTGTTTACAAGAGGTGAATTGGATGCCATCAGGTCTCAGCATTCCTCACAGTTCACAGCAGATTCATGATCCACAAAAACAATAAAGAACATGGAGCCTCGCAGCCCAAGCAAAGCCATACAGATGGGCCACCAAAAGGTTAGGAGAATAAAGAAAAAAAAAGCTCTGATGTGCATTAGCCACATTCCTTTAAGCAGATACCACTTATAGGCACACACACACACACACACAAACACACAATGACACACACATGCAGACATTCAACACTCACAACACTATCACAGAAACACACTGCACAGCATCTCCTGAGGCTGTGTTTCTTTAGGGAGCCCAAACTGGGACAGAGCAAACCCGGGGAACGCAGGTAGACTGTACCTAGAAATCAAAGTAGGGCAACTTTCAAAAACACTCATCCCTACAACATCTTCTCAGGCCTGAGGAATCCTACAGGTCCTCTTGGATCCTTAGGAATTTCCAGGTTTATTCCTGGGGATCTGCTTGACATTTCTTCAGGTTGGCTCAAGTCTGCCCTCTCCTAGAATCATGGGCCTATTCTGTGGATCCCACAGAGAAGACAGGAGAGAGTTCACAGGTGATTCACCTCTACAGAAGTATCCATCTCACAAATCACCAGGGACTTGTCTCTAGGCAACAGTGACATTCACTGTGACGCTAGCCAGAGCTCATAACCAGGCCTGGTTCCCTGAGGATGGCAATGCACATTTGTAAGGCAGTCTTTGCACCAGGCTGTCAGAGCTGTCAGCCTACCTAAGTAGAGGTGAATTGTACAGGCCAAACAGGCCTGGTCTCAAGAAAAAGGCTGACCATGAAAACCCAATGGAGAACTGTAAAAGTTTTAGCCTCAAAGTCCCTTTAGGTCATCTCCATGGTGGGGTACCACTGGAGGAGAACGCATTTCCAGACTGTTGTGGCCTCTGGAAACTGCTCTTCTTACTCCATTCCTAAAAGAGGCTGTGTGCAAGAATCATGTCTCACGAGGATTGGTATATAGTATGGTGTGTTGTTGAGGGTTCTTTGAATGACAGAATCATACCTGAGACCCCAGAGGTGGGTGTCAATTAAAGATGCCCAACCTCTTAACCTCACTGCCTCAATTCACCCAGGGCCTCTCAGGGGGTTCTCTGGGAAAGGGAGGAACTATGACAAAGGCAAGTCCAAATGGAAGTAGTGTTCTCACACCTCAAACTGGCCTCTCACAGTTGCAGATGAGGTTGAGACCGTGTCTCAGAGGCTGTCTGTGGTGTTGTCAAGCCTGAAAATGGTGACCAGTAGTGCCGCTGAGGGGCACACTGGATTGCCCATGAAAGCAAAGAAAAATCAAGGCTCACTTGAGAGAACGAGCTGCCTTGTCCTGGAGTTCAAGCAACATTCAATGATTCCTGTCAGAGAATCCAAAAGCCTCCTGCAAAGTGCAAACAACCTCTGCCCCTAGAATGAGACAATGACCCACAATATGAAGTGCAGCCAGCCTAACTGTAGTCCCTTTTGCTCTCTTAAATCCCTGGCAGATAATCTGTGGTGAGAAGCATTCCCATCCAGCAACAGCCCAATGAAAGGGCTCCTCCATAATGAGAAGGGCATGCTGATGAAATGAAACAGAGGCTAGATTACCAGGCAAAAGCTAGACACAGCTGTCTCCTACACATCCTACAGGAGTCATGCAGTCCTCTGATAGAAGTGGGAGTACAAGGGTTTCCCTGTTAGTTGCTCTAATGGGAATTTATGGTTTTAAAAGTATCAAAGCTGCCCAGTCATTAAAACAATGCAGTGTTTAGAAAGATACTCTCAAGCAATAAATTCCCATGAGAGTTTTTATCTATGTATTGGGAAAAGTTTATTGTGAAAGTCATGTAGCCAGACCCAGGAAACACTAGGCCAAGGAGAAAGTTGGAAGTCAGGAAAAGAAGAGGGAAGTGTGGATGCCACATGCCACTCAGCATCAATCAATTCCACTCCAATTTGGCTTCAGGTATGAAAGCCCTCAAATCGAGAGTTTTCCAGGATGGCCTCAATTTGCACTCCAAATATTCCTTGCACTTTGGAGTGCGCACACCTGAGCACCAGGACTTGGTGTGCACTGCTTGTGCAATTAAGGAAATGCAGGGATGGTGTTGAAAGCACCTTCTTTGTCATCTGTTTTCATTTCTTTTGCAGGTGAAGTTGCAGTACCACATCCACCCCTCACCAGATTGTATACTCAACTCAGTCTTACCTTATTTCTGCACACACTTTATGTCCCAGGATAAAATCTCAAGATGATGAAGGAGTGCTCTTTCATGACGTGAAGCACCTGCTCAATTGGGGACCGACTTCGACATAAAATCAAGGGGCCCTGTGAACTGGATTTCTCATGTCTCTTTATTGGCTGCAGGCCAGTAATACACTGGAAGATGTGTGTTCTTTGCTGTGGTGTGCTCAGCTTCTCTGTAGAAGAGTGGCTTTTACTGCAGGGAGAGGTGACTTGCATGCTAGCAGATCTCAGCCCACCTCCCAATTCACTGCAGATTCATGATTCAAGAAAACTATGAAACTCTGAAGCCTAAGCACAGCAACAAGTTCCCGCAGCTTGGGCTGTGAGGCTCCATGTTCTTTATTGTTTCTGTGGATTATGAATCTGCTGTGAACTGTGAGGAATGCCGAGACCTGATGGCATCCAATCCACACATAGAAGGAGACCTCCATGGAGATACATCAGCGGTGGAGTATCACCTTCTTCTCTGTGGGACCCACGGGATAGTTTTATGATCCTAGGAAAGGACAGACATAAGCCAGCCTGAAGAAATGTCAAGCACAGCTCCAGGAATAAACCATGAAATTCCTAAGAATCTAAAAAGGTCTGAAGGAAAACTGATGCCGCCTGGAAAAAATTGTAGGGGTGAGTCTTTTTGAAACTTGCCCCACTGTGATTTCTATGTGCAGCTTGCTTGTGTTCCCTGGGGTTGCTCTCTCCCAGATAGGACAAACTGAAGAACCATGCAGCCTCAGGAGCTGCCAGGTTGTGTGTTTCTCTGATAGTGTTTTGAGTGTTGGATGTCTGCTTGTGTGTGACTTTGTGCGTGTGGTTTTTTTTTTTGTGCACACTAGGTAAGGATATATCCTTAAACTATTTAAATTAATTAGTTAATTAGGACAACTCTGATGGTAGTTTCTTTTGCTGTCTTCATCCTCTATTTTACTTATTTGACCAGGTAATTTTGCATTATAGGTGTTCAAATAACTTTATTGCTTCCCTGTATTTACTTCAAAGAGCTTCTGAAAATCACTTCCTTCTTTACAAAGACAATTCGTTGAATTTCAATAATAGTAAGATGTTATTATGCAGGATCTGTGATATATTTAACAGTCTTGAATTTGCCCATATCTGATTTAGTGATGCTGATAATTGACTGAGTTCCAGTGAAAACCATATCCTTATCTGAACTTAATATTCCTTAATATTGTGAAGGAACCAATCATTTGTAATGGCTATTATTCCTATCAAGTCTCTAAAGATTTTCAAATCAATATGGAGCTGTTCATCAACCATTATCACAATCTCATTATCCTTATATTACTTTATAGTATTTTTTTCTGCCTTTATTTTTCTTTCATTTGAATTTGCCTTCCTTAATCTGGTTACTTCATATAATATGTTAAGAATTTCTTAAAACCATTCTGATTTTATTTGGTCACTGCATTTTGAAAACATGTTGGTATTTGTTGTATCCAATGAAAAAATGCTGCCTTTCTGAAATTATATGACTACGTCTGTGGATTTCTTAGAATCCCTTTCAAATTTTTTTAAATGTAGTATTCTACAGCAAAAGAAAAATAAAAAACTTGATGTCTTGCCCCAGTTTAGTTTTAACCATTTCACTTATTCTTGATGTACAACATAATGTATGTGACTGAACATTTCTTTTCTGTGTTGTTCTAGAATATTGGTTTATTTAGATGTTTGACAAAACTCCTAATTAAACTATATTCAATTAACTTAGTTTAAAATTAGTTTAATTCATTGAATTTATTGTATATATGTATCTTATATGATATGGAGTAAAGCCATGATATGGCTTTCTAATAGAGCCATGGCACTAAGGAAACCTAGCTTAAGAGGAATTCCGGGCGTGTGCAATCTAACTTTTGAATTTCTTTCCCTTTTAGAATACTTTAAAAGAATTCATTATCTCAATAATGTCGACCATCTAAACTGACTGTAAGATTTATATTATATAGCCTATTTACATATGGAAACCTTCTATATATAAATGCTATTCTTCTGCTATCACCTCGTATATTATTGAAGTAATACTGTAATAGTACCTTTGATTTATGCAGCCCAGTATCTCTAAGGAGTTAGAACTACTTTATATTATCTTATTAATTCTTTTAACATTGCTGTGAAGTATGTAATGAAACGAGTGGCATTTGTCGTCATCTTCATTTTATAGTTAAAGAAGCCAGATGAAAAAGGTGACTTAGCTTTCCTCAAATTAAAAATTTCACTAGTTGGAAGACAGAGGAAATAACATTGAGCACCACATTTCTGAATCTTTAACCAGCTTGTGAGTTACAGCTGTGTGAAAATCACTAGAGGTTGTTCTAAGTGTGTAAATATAATACAAATAACGTATTTTATATCATATAGAAAGTATGTGTGTATATATTTCATTCTATTCTATTCTAAAAGTCATAAAAGCAATCATGTCCAGGAAGCTTTTTGTCACTGTTATGAATAACCAAGGTTTTCTATAAATGTGTATGTGTGTGTGTTTGTGTGTGTGTGTGTATTTCCTTCACTTAACATCTTTAAGTTTTTGAAAACTCTGTCCCTCAATAAAAGGCCATTAAAGTTTTTTTAAATTAAAAAAGTTCTGTAGAGATGAGGTCTCACTATCTTGCCCAGGTTGGTCTCTGACTCTTGGCCTCAAGTGATCATCCCCCTCAGCCTCCCAAAGTTCTGAGATTACAGGCATAAGCCAGAGTCCTGCCCACCATTAAATTCTTTAAAAAGTTATTCATTTAATGAGGAAAATTATGGTGTATTTAATTTTTGCACAAAATACCCAATTTTTACATATAGAAAATATGTCAATTGAACAATTAAAACAAATAATAACAAAATTTGAAAGTACATTCATTCTGTACATACAACATAGTGATGGTTAATTATAATTTTTATTTTTTCAGCAATATCTTCAGCCACAAACATTTCAACTTTATGGGGCCCATAGTTATGTACATCAAAATAAAATTGTAGCACAGATAAATATTTTTAGGTGAAACTAGAAATAAGACTATGTATGATAAAGCTTTGAAACATTAAAACAGCACACACACAGTAACTAAATTAACCATAAAATAGACTAAGCAATATAATATGAGTTCATCCAAAGATAATACATTACTCAAATATATTTTTCTTTAACTGAAAATTGCTCATTCTGGTAAATTGGTGAATGTCTCTTTGACCTCACAATGTCAAGTCATCACTTTTTATAACATGTTTATTCTGTGTGTATGTGTGTAAAAAGTCATAGCATCCAAAATGGGTAATTTGAAAAGCCATTATATTGAAAAGTTATCACTTGAATGGTCATTTTGTGAGGTTACATCATATTTGGACCAGTGGAGAATGTTATTTTAATAAACTCAGAAATCAAATTCTTAGTTGATTAAAGTGGAATTCTAGGAGAAGAAAAAACGCTGTATTCTGTGGCATGAATCCTGGCTGTATTTTTTAGAAGCAAGGAAGACTTAAAATGCAAAAGGTTCTGTGTATGAGTAGAAAGCAATTCAGCTAGAATGGTCCTAGTTGGAAAGGCAAACCGTTGAACACAGTTTGATTGTAAGTGTTCATTTATTCTGCTAAGTTATTAAAAGGCATCATTCTAGCCTAGAAATAATCAGCTTTGACTGACCCAGTTTCCAAAGTTGAAAACTGATATTCTCAGTAAATAAATGTGTTCTCCAAATTTACGGAAGAGGATATGATCTGCAGAGCCAATCATTTTTCAATGTAAGCCGTGACTCTCCCTAAAAAAGGGCTTCTAGGCCGGGCGCGGTGGCTCACGCCTGTAATCCCATCGCTTTGGGAGGCCGAGGGGGGCGGATCACGAGGTCAGAAGATCAAGACCATCCTGGCTAACATGGTGAAACCCTGTCTCTACTAAAACTATAAAAAAATTACCCGGGCATGGTAGCACGCACCTGTCGTCTTAGCTACTCGGGAGGCCGAGGCAGAAGAATCACTTGAACACAGGAGGTGGAGTTTTTCAGTGAACCGAGATTGCGCCACTGCATTCCAGCCTGGCGACAGAGTGAGACCCTGTTTCAAAAAACAAAAAGAGAAAGGGCGTCTGGTATTCCTTAGCAGGTAAGGTCCGGCAGTGATGCAAAGGATTTAATAGAAGTTATTCAGTAACAATCTAAAGATCTTATGCAGCTGACCCAAAGAAGCAGTCATCCAGACAACTGTTTTGACAAAAAGGAAGGTACAGATGAAACACCAAATTTCAACTACAGTAGTATACTTTGCTAGAAGGGCATGCTCAAATCTATTAAAAAAGTCACTTAATTACCATTTCAATCTTGTTGCTGGTTATTGGTCTGTTCAGGGTATCTAATTCTTCCTGATTGAAGCTAGGAGGGTTGTAATTTTCCAGGAATTTATCATCTCTTCTAGGTTTTCTAGTTTATGTGCGTAAAGGTGTTCATAGTAGCCTTGAATGATCTTTTGTATTTCAGTGGTGTCAGTTTTAATATCTCCTGTTTGATTTCTTAATGAGGTTCTTGGGATTTTCTCTCATCTTTTCTTGGTTAATCTTGCTAAAAATATATCAATTTTATTTATCTTTTCGAAGAACCAGCCTTTTGTTTCGTTTATCATTTGCATTTTTTTGTTTGTTTGCTTCAATTTCATTCAGTCTGCTCTGATCTTGGTTACTTCCTTTCTTCTGCTGGATTTGGGTTTGGGTTTGGTTTGTTCTTGTTTCTCCAGTTCCTTGAATTGCGATCTTAGAAAGTCAGTTTGCGCTCCTTCAGTCTTTTTGATGTAGGCGTTTAGGGTTATGAACCTTTCTCTTAGCACCGCCTTAGCTGTATCCCAGAGGTTTTGTGTCATTATTGTCTTTCAATTCAAAGAATTTTTTAATTTCCATCTTGATTTTATTTTTGACCCAACGCTCGTTCAGGAGTGGGCTGTTTAATTTCCACGTATGTGCATGGTTTTGAAGGTTTGTTTTGGAGTTGATTTCCAGTTTCATTATACTGCGGTCTGAGAGTGCGCTTGATATAATTTCAATTTTCTTAAATTTATTAAGGTTCATTTTATGGCCTATCATATGGTCTATCTTGGAGAAATTTTTATGTGCTGTTGAATAGAATGTATATTCTGTGGTTGTTGAATGAAATGTTCTGTATATATGTGTTGTCTGTTCCAAGGTATAGTTTAAATCCATTGTTTCTTTGTTGACTTTCTGTCCTGATGACCTGTCTTGTGCTGTCAGTGGAGTATTGAAGTTCCCCACTATTATTGTGTTGCTGTCTATCTCATTTCTTAGGTCTATTAGTAATTGTATTATAAATTTGGGAGGTCCAGTGTTAGGTACATACATGTTTAAGATTGTGATATTTTCCTGTTGGACAAGGCCTTTTACCATTGTGTAATGTCCTCTTTATCTCTTTTAACTGCTGTTGCTTTAATGTTTGTTTTGTCTGATATGAGAATAGCTACCCCTGCTTGCTTTTGGTGTCCGTTTGTATGAAATGCATTTTTTAAAGAACTACAACTATCATTTGATCCAGCAGTCCGACTACTGGGTGTCTACCCAGAGGAAAAGAAGTCGTTATATGAAAAAGATACTTGTACAAGCATGTTTATAGCAGCACAAGCATGTTTATAGCAGCACAATTCACAATTGCAAAATCATGGAACTAACCGAAATGCCCATCAATCAATCAGTGGATAAAGAAACTGTGATATATATATATATATATATATATATATATATATATATATATATATATCTCATCCAGGTTGCTGCAAATGCTGTTAATTAATTGTGAGATTTTGGTGCACCCATTACCCAAGCAGTATACATTGCACTATACTTGTAGTCTTTTATCCCTCACCCCCCTCCCACTCTTCCCCTCAAGTCCTCAAAGTCCACTGTAGCATTCTTATTCCTTTGCATCCTCATAGCTTAGCTCCCACATATCAGTGAGAACATACGATGTCTAAGTGAGGTAACTCAGGAATGGAAAACCAAACATCATATGCGCCAAAATCTCACAAATCACCACTAAAGAACTGACTCATGTAACCAAATACCTTCTGTACCCCAATAACTTATGGAAAATTTTTTTAGAAGTCACTTATTCAACTGCCCTACAATTTTTGTTCAGAGTAATTGTGAGGTTAAATAACCTACTGCTGGAAAGCTTTGTATGGGTACAGCTATTCACATTAATTGGAGGACTCCAAGATATTTTTATTTCTGAGTTCATCTACAGGATAAACATGGGCCTTAACTGGACACATTAAATTTTTATTTTATTTAGATAGAAGTCAACAAACTTTCTTCCAAATTGCAAGGCAATCTGATTCATCTGAAGATAAGTACAATTTTTGTCTTTAAAATATATTCTGGCCTCCCTGTGTTTTAGCTTGATCTTATTTTAACTATAAAATACCATTTATATACAGATGTTTTATTTTTTTCTGAAAAAATACAAAGGTTCTACTATAAATGCCTCTCAATTAACAGTAAGTTTATATGAAATTATTAGAACTCTTATGTTTATGTTAAATATATTAAATTTTGACTTTATGATAAACGTTAACATTCAATATATATAGTCCAAATAATAAGGAGATTAATTTCTTTTTTTTTAAGAGAATTTGAGTTATTCATTTCTTTTCTTTTTTTTCTTCAACTTTTATTTTAAGTTCCGGGTACATGTGTAGGATGTGCAGGTTTGTTACATAGGTAAACATGTGCCATGGTGGTTTGCTGCACCGATCAACCCATCACCTAGGTATTAAGCCCAGCATCCATTAGCTATTCTTCTTGATGCTCTCTGCACCCCCACCCCCTCTGACAGGTCCCAGTGTGTGTTGTGTGTTCATTTGAGATCTTTCTAGCTTTTTGATATGGGCATTTAGTGTATAAATGTCCTTCTTAACACTGCCTTAGCTGTATCCCAGAGATTCTGCTGTGTTGTCTCTTTGTTCTCATTAGTCTCAAAGAACCTCTCGATTTCTGCATTAATTTTCTTATTCATCCAGGAGTCACTCAGGAGCAGGTTGTTCAGTTTCCATGTAGTTGTGTGGATTTGAGTGAGTTTTTAAATCTTGAGTTCTAATTTGATTGCACTGTGGTCTGAGAGACTGTTTGTTATGATTTCAGTTATTTTGCATTTGCTGAGGAATGTTTTACTTCAGAATATGTGATCAATTTTAGAATAAGTGCCATGTGATGATGAGAAGAATTTTTTTTTATTGTTTTTGGGTGGAGAGTTCTGCAGATATCTCTCAGGTTCACTTGATCCAGAGCTGAGTTCAGGTCCTGAATATCTTTGTTAATTTTCTGTCTTGATGATGTGTCTAATATTGTCAATGGGGTGTTAAAGTCTCCCAGTATTATTCTGTGAAAGCCTAAGTCTCTTTGTAGGTCCCTGAAAAATTGCTTTATGAATCTGGGTGCTCCTGTATTTGGTGCATGTATATTTAGGATAGTTAGCTCTTCTTGTTGAATTAGACTCTTTACCATTATGTAATGCCCTTCTTTGTCTTTTTTTGATGTTTGTTGGTTTAAAGTCTGTTTTGTCATTTTTGTTTTCCATTTGCTTGGTAAATTTTCCTCCATCTCTTTATTTTGAGCCTATGTGTGTCTTTGCATGTGAAATATGTCTCTTGAAGATAGCATACCAATGGGTATTGACTCTATCCATTTTGCCATTCTGTGTCTTCTATTTGGGGCATTTAGCCCATTTACATTTAAGATTAACATTGTTATGTGGAATTTGTCCTGTTATCATGATGCTAGTTCATTATTTTGCAGATTTGTTTGCATGGTTACTTCACAGTGTCATTAGTCAGGGTATTTTTGTAGTGACTGGTAACAGTTTTTCCTTTCCATATTTAGTGCTTCCTTCCAGGGCTCTTGCAAGGCAGGGCTGATGGTGATGAATTCCCTCAGCATTCGCTTGTCTGAAAAGGATCTTACTTCTCCTTTGCTTATGAAGCTTGGTTTGGCCAGATATGAAATTCTGGGCTAGAAATTATTTTCTTTAAGAATGTTAAATATTGGCCCCTAATCTCTTCTGGCTTGTAGGGTTTCCACTGAGAGGTCCACTGTCAATCTGATGGACTTCCCTTTGTAGGTGAGCTGGCCTTTCTCTCTGCCTGCCCTTTACATATATTTTTTTCATTTCAACCTTGGAGAATCTGATGATTATATGTCTTGGAGTTGATCTTCTCATGGAGTATATTATTGGGGTCCTCTGAATTTCCTGAGTTTGAATGTTGACCTGTCTTGCTAGGTTGGGGAAGTTCTCCTAGATGATATCCTGAAATATGTTTTCAAACTTGGTTCCATTCCCCTGGTCTCTTTCAGGTACCGTAATCATAGGTTTGGTCTTTTTACATAATCCTATATTTCTTGGGGGTTTTATTTGTTTCTTTTCATTCTTTTTTCTCAATTCTTATTTGCCTGTCATATTTCAGAAAGATAGCCTTCAAGCTCTGAGATTCTTTCCTCTGTTTGGTCTATTCTGCTATTGATCCTTGTGATTGCATTGTGAATGTCTCGTGTTGTGTTTTTCAGTTCCATTAGGTCAGTTATGCTCGTCTCTAAACTGGCTATTCTAGTTATCAGCTCCTTTATTGTTTTATCATGATTCTTAGCTTCTTTGCATTGGGTTAAAACATGTTCCTTTAACTCAATGATGTTCATTATTACCCACCTTCTGAAGCCTACTTCTGTCAGTTCAGCCATCTGAGCCTCAGATCAGTTCTGTGCCCTTACTGGAGAGGTGTTCCGGTAATTTGGAAAAGAAGAGGCATTCTGACTTTTTGAGTTTTCACCGTTTTTGCATTGATTCTTTCTCATCTTTGTGGGCTTATCTACCTTTAATCTTTGAAGTTGCTGACCTTTGAATGGGGTTTTTGTGGGGTCTTTTTTTGTTGTTGTTGATGTTATTGTTGTTGCTTTCTCTTTGTTTGTTTTTCTTTTAATAGTCAGGCCACTTGTCTATAGGGCTGCTGCAGTTTTTTCCTTACCTGGAGGTATCATCAGTGAAGGCTCCAAAACAGAAAAGATGTCAGCCTGCCCCTTCCTCTGGGAGCTCTGTCCCAGGGTGGTGGGGGTGCGGGGCGGGCACTGACCTGATGCCAGCCCAAATACTCCTGTAGGAGGTGTCTGGAGACTCCTGTTGACAGGTCTCACCCAGTCAGGAGGAATGGGATCAGGTACCTGCTTAAAGAAGCCATCTGGCTGCCCATTGGCAGAGCCAGTGCACTGCAATGGGGGGAAAGTCCAGACCACCCAGATTCTCTAGAACCAGAGGTTGGGAGATTAATTTCTTAATATGATATTGAGTAGTAGCTATGAACATGGTCTCAGACTTTGGTTCTAGTCGGCATCTACTTTTTAACTGGATAGATCTTGGGCATTTATCTTAACTATGCTTCATATTTCTCATTTGTGAAATGGAAATTATAATGGTAACTAGAGTCATGTATTGCATAATGACATTCTGAGTAAGAATGGGCCATATATACTGTGGTGGTCCCATAAGATTAAAATGGTATATTTTTACTGTACCTCTTCTGTGTTTAGATATAGTTAGATAAACAAATATTAAACATTGTGTTACAACTGCCTATAGTGTTCAGTATAGTAACGTGCTGTATAGGTTTGTCACCTAGGAGCAATAAGCTATACATATAGCCTAGGTGTGTAGTAGGCTATATTGTTGTGGCTTTTTGACTGTCATAGTTTGGTGGGCAGGAGTGTTAAGCTCTTTCACTCTTCCTGTCCACAGCTCAGTGAACAGGAATGTTACAGCTCTTTTGCTTCCATAGTTCAGCAAGTTTTGGGTTCTTGTCCCGTGGCCAAGAGTGATAAGGTACGTGGACACTGGAGGCAGGGTAAGGCAGAGTAGAATTTAGTGAATGAAAGAAAAGCTCTCAACAGCAAGAGGGGACCCCAAAGAGGGTAGCCGTCTATGAGGCTGAATCCAGGGTTTTATGAACTTAGAATGGGGGGAACGCATGCTGATTGGTTTATGGGTGGGCTTGGAAAAGGGAGCATTTGATTTGTTAAAAGGCATCATTCAGAAAGAACCAATAGAGAGAGAGTAGGTAAGATGGAATTGGAAGTTCTCATTCTGGTCTGTGAATTCTATCTGGAACTGTTGCTTGGTTTTCAGGCTTTAGACTGTTCTTGGCTTGAAGGTTGAGTTTCACCAGGGACCCATCCCTGTCTGCCTTGTCTGTTTCCTGTTGCTATCAATATCATCTAGGTTTGTTTATGTACACTCTATGATGTTCACACAATGACACAATTACCTAAAAGTGCATTTCTAAGAATGTGTCTTCATTGTTAAGCGATGCATAACTGTATATTAAAAAGTTCTGTCAGAATTAAATGAACTAGTCAATGTAAACATATTATCAAAGTTCTTGTCATATAGTAAAAGTTCAATAAATTTTAACTATTACTATTATAGCATAGATGAATTCCTTTCTACAATTCAACTGTGGAATAAATACTCTTTTTTTCAGTTTTCCTCGATGAACTTAATTTTAGACTCTGTGACCTGATTTCACTTCAGTGAAATTTAACTTCAAGTAGGAAATTTTACTTCATCTAATTGTGGGGTTTCTCTCTACCTCTGAGTTTTGCTATGATGCCAAGAGCCCAGAATTTTTGGTAGTATCAAAAATGATGTAGAGAAGATTATGTGGTTACCCATCATCTGTCTACATCAGTTAACAATGAGGCACCCATTTTCCCATCTTATAGTGTCCCTTCATATCCTTTGCTATATTTTGACCTATTCCAGGCAGAATAATCTTTGGCAAATCTTGGATTCCCAGGCCTCATTCACTCCCTGATGAACGCTAGGGTAAATGTTTATTCCAAGCTCTGGGCACCACCTCTAACCTGTGACTTCTATAGCCCTCTCTTCCCTCGTTCTTCAATCTTGGAAACTTCCTAAATCAAACAAAGAAGCAAAAACCTGTTAACAGCTTTGAATGAAGAAACAGAAAAAAAATTTCAGGGAGAAGCACAGATTTGATATTTTTAGAAAGTCTTTCAATAATATTTAAAATATACTTGATATATTCTAAAGATATTTAAAATATACTTTAGAGAAACTGTACCCTTTGACCATGCCCTCACCTACTTAGCACCCTGTTTTTTCTTTATAGTTAGATACTTAGTGATATATTTTCCCATGGCATATAAAACATATTGAAAACTCATCCATGAGGGAATATTATGTGACTCTTCTGTTACTGTCCTTGCCTTAGCTCTTACTGTATTCTGTCTCCCACTCCACCCACCTCATATTGAAGAGGAATTAGGTAGAATCACCATTTTTACAAATAAACATTAAATTCTGTACTTCCTCATTTCCTTCTTTTTCATGGCAGAGTCCCAACAGTACCCATGTGAAACAGGCAGACCTCACATCAGGTGCAGAAAACAAGAAAGCGTGCTGCTTGATGTAATAAAAAAGTACTGGTTATGCTACCCAACAAGATATCTTTAAATAACTGCATTTAAATAAATGGCCTTATTTAATTTGAGTATTAAATGACACTGGGATACACTGATGATTTCTGTCTTTTGAAACCAGGTTCCAGAATATACTTCAAATTTTCCAAATTTGAGAAAAATTATCAATATAGGGTTGTAGTACATTAGCTCTCAAAAAAGCATATCTTTATTCCACCATGGGAAGAAGTATAAAGGGCCCAGAGAAAGAATTCAGATATTATACCATTAAAGTTAAGAAAGGGTAAAATTTCATATTAATGTGTCATTCTTGTTGTTTGAAGAATTTTGCCTTTGAGGTGACTATATTAATAATAAAAGTTTTCTTTTTATTTATTTATCTGGGGGCTCACAATTTGCAGATTTATTTTGTTACTTTTATCATTTGATCTTTGGAACAACTCTATGAGCTAGGCAGAGAAAGTATTAAAATTATTTATTACCAGATGAGAAAGCCCAGGCTTAGAGAAGCTTGATCAGAGAAGAGATGCTCAAGGTTGTATATAGAGATTCTAAGTGCTGGGCCCAGAACCTCAAATCTGGCCTTTTGATTCAAATCCAGTGCTCATTCCATTTATAATCTGAAGACAGGTAACAAATCTGAGGTGGCAAATAGCATCCACTTTGCATGCCAACCCTGATAAATTGGAAAGTGTGCTTGAGATGAGTCCTGAAGGACATACAGGACATAGTCAGGGGCACCTAGGGCATTTCAGGTGAAGATGCCCATATAGATACAGGCCCAGTGATAGAAGACTACATATGACATTTAAGGATCTCCAAGTATTTCTCTTTAAACTCAAAATGCTTCTTATTTTAATATTGTTTTCTTTGCCTTCTGACTCTTCAATGGAAAATCCTCCTTGATTATGCCAAGCTCCTTTGAGCCTCACCATGGCTCACTACAGCTGGGTCTCCACAGTTATGTCAGGCCTCTGGATCATTTGTTCAGTGTTACTGCCAGGTTAACCCAGTGGCAGTTAATTGATGTGTCTCTCTAGAAGTTTGTTCTGGATAATTAGAGAAAGACTTCATCATGCCCAGTGTCTGACTATGAAATATTTTCTGATTCTATACCAACATTACGAACAGAATAAACAATCTACCTTGATAATTAGGTTCAAACGCTGCGATTTAATTAAAAGATTTTGGAGATTTTAAAAAACATTTTCATTTAGTAATTTATGATAGTTGTGGCTCTGATGAAAATTAACATAATTATTATAGCCAAAATTATTTTGCCTTTGCTATGTTTCATAAACTGTCTTAATCACTTTACAAGAACTGCTATATTACTTGTAATCATTACAATAGCATACTTATCTCCATTTTATAAATGAGGTAAATGAAGCCTAGAGATGTGAGTAACTTGATAAAGTCACAGAATCATTAAGAGATGGAACAGGTTTGCAAACTCATGTCTTTTTGTTCCCAGATATGAGTCCTTTAACTATCACCCTTTTTTTTAATCACAGCTGTTCAACTTTGAAGGTAAAATGAGGAAAGCAGAGAGAAAAAAGAAAATCACCTTAAAATATATAGATATTTTTAAAAATAGAAAGTCTTTGCTCAATATGCATGTGTGATGCAAGTTACTTATTATCACATGTAAACATGTCAATTTGGTTTCATTATATTCAGACTATTTTTTTCATTATTTCTTCCAGCAACCTTGCTTTTAATGATCCCACTTTATATTCTGACTCAAGAGTTTTTCTGAAATTCTGCTCCCAAATCAGTTTTTTAGGCCTTATTTGCCATAAGGACACTCTGAATCTGGCTTGATTTTTGGTAAAAACGAAACAAAACAAACAAACAAAAAAACGCTGGACTCCAGAAGCATATGTACTCAGACTCCTTTTGGCTTTTTTTTTAATGCTTGATGTTGTTTTCATACCTATATCTATTGATTGGTTTTCCGACCAATATCTGATTTCCTTGGATTTCCAGAATATTGCTTTAAAGAACATTACCAGTATGGCAAATTTTCTGGTCAGCATTAAGACTTGTTCCTCCTGTGAATCTCTTCCACTGCATGTGAAGTCAGCCTGAGTCAGGAAGATGTATCCAGGAGCTATAGTGATTAAGAATCACTGACAAATCTACCTCTGCTAAGACAGAAAGGAAGATTTCCAATGGATGATTACCAGATGGTTATTTTGGCTATGTTCAAATCTTGATAAGCAGAAAGTTGCTCAAGATAATAGAATCATTTGCCTCATATTACTTGTCATGGAATAAACATACTGATTGCTTTGGAGTATTAGATATAAGTGAAGTACTTACCAGAGTACCTATCACAAAGTATATGTGATAAAAAATTCACTCCATTATCTTTCATTATTTCTTTAATAAAACCACGTGAATCATTACTTTCCTTTTTGGGAAACTCATGCAGTGTCTTTCATGTAGAGACTATTAAAAATACCGTCCTGTTTTGCTCCTCTATTTGGGCCTATCAAATGGTTCAGTCTTGATTTCTATCAATTTCAACATTATCATGCAATTTTAATAAACAATACTTTGGAGTGCTTCATGAAAAAAGGTTATTATAAGGTAGATATATACCATATGTAGTGATGTTAACTTCCTCTTGACCTGAGAACTCCTTTGTACCTTAATTTTTAAGAGTAGAGTCATGAACACTAAGAAAGGCACTGATAAAGGAAATAAAATTGCATTCTTTCCAAATTGCTACCTTTTGGTCTAGGGCATATCCAACAAGCCATTTTCCAAGTGTTTATTAAATCAAGCGAGACAGTGTTTTTCACATGTCTTAGTGCTTCTAGAATCAAATCAATTCAAAATAGGTGAGGAAGGGAAGTGTGTAAATCACAATTTACATTGAAAAATTGATGCCTTTCCCCAAATGAAACCAGACTCCTTGTCAGAGTGCAGGAACATCAAAGCACCCATGAACAATGAAAATAAAATAGGGGTTTCGAAATGGAAACTGAACCTTTAATGCTTTGCTTATGGTGCACAGGGTGTTATTTCAGAGTAAAAACAGCCTTCTTTTAAAATTTTTTCACATCAGAATAAATTAATGATTCTATCAATGTTCATTGTTCTTTAGAATGACAATGTTTATATTTTCTTACTGTGTAATCTTTCATAGATTATTAAGTCTGTTAAAGGAAAATCAAGAAGTTTTTGGTTTTTGTTTTGTTGTTTGGTTTGGATATTTTACAATAAAAATGCCTAACTAATCTTATGGGGATACAGACTCACTGATTTCAGCCAAGCCGAAGGCTTTGTTATGAAGTTTGTGGCCCAGAGTAGTCAAGTGTGGTCTTTACAGGCTTATGCCTTTTTGATTTGACCCTCTGATGTATAATTTATAAATAAGTTGTGTAATCTAAATTCCAAATGAAGACTGGATACTTATATCCAGTCATCATTCTTATTCCTAAATTGCAGCTTAAGTATGAGAGTTCAAGAAAAACTATGTTATATATTATGATATTTTATGTGATGAAAAATGATTCAAGTACTTTATATTGAAAAAATTAATTTCCCTGTTTTCTTTTGGTGAAATGAGTCTTCTATGAGGTGTGACCACAATGGCAAAAGTAAGGCACTGTGCTTTAAAGGTCATATTACTAATTTGGGCACATTTACTTGTTAATCTATATTAGTAAATAAAAAGTCCAGTCTTTAGATGAATGGGTTTTGGACAATAAAATGGACATTTAATATAAAACTTTATATGCTATAGTAAGTTGGTGTGTCTAGGTGTGAGTATAAACAAGCAAAAATAATTTTTCAATAGTTAAAGTGGCATTTGAAAATATTATAAGAGGGCTTACAGGAATTATGGGAAATCATAGTGAGATTATACCTTCACATAATAGAAGTTTCAGAAGAAGAAAAGTGAAAAGGTCCAAGAGGGATTGGTTGAAAATTTCCCTAATCTGTGGATAGATGCCAACAACCAGGTAGAACAACGACATAGCTCTCCAGTGAAATTCAAGCCAAAGAGGAGTACATGAAGACACATAATAATCAAGCTAACAAAATCAAAAACAAAGAAAAAATTCTGACAGCAGCACAAGATAAGAAACACATCACATACAAAGGTGTACCAATGCAATTGTCAATGGATTTCTCAGCAGAAACCCTGCAGGCCAGGAGAGAGGGATGATATATTCAAAGTGCTGACAAAAAATTCCTGCTAAGCAATAATAGTTTTTTTCCCAGCAAAACTGTCTTTCAGAAATCAGGGAGAAGTGAAAGCTTTCCCAGGAAAACAAAAGCTAAGGGAGTTCATCACTGCTATACTTGCTTTATAGAAATTGCTAAAGGGAGTTCTTTAAGCTGAAACAAAAATATAATAATAACATGAAACTACAAAAGCACAAAACTGAAAGTATAAATAAAACAGGGTTATATTCAGAATACTCTAGGGCTATAATAATGAGGTGTAAGGCAATATTATCCCCAGTGTGAGGGTTAAAAGACAAAACTATGTGGTTAGCTACAGATATTATAGCTAATAAGAACAATAATAATATCTCTATCTATAATAAATTGTTAAGAAATACATACTGCAAAATGACAAATTCTAATGTCAAAAACATAAAATGTCAAAAGAGGAATAAAGTGTAGAGTTGTTGTATGCAAAGTTAAGTTACTATTAGCTTGAAATAGTGTAAGAAATTCTATGCCTTATGGTATCCACAAAGAAAAATCCTTAGTAGAAGTACAAAGCAAAAATTAAGGGATTCAAAGCATATAACTACATCCAACCATCAAACCACAAAGGAAGACAGCAAGCAAGAAAGGAAGATACGAAGTATCTACAAAAAAGAAAAAGAAACAAAAAACAGAAAACAACTAACAAACTGGTAGTAGTAAGTCCTTACCTATCATAATTACTTTCTATGTAAACAAATTAAATTCTTTAATAAAACATCATAGAGTGACTGAATGGATAAAAAAATAAGACCCAACTATATGCTGCCTAGAAGAGACGTGCCTCAGCTTGAAAGACACATAGACTAAAAGGAAAGGGATGGAAAAAGCTATTCTAAACAAATAAAAACCAAAAGACAGCAGAGGTAGCTATATTTATATCAGACAAAAATAGACTTTATGTCAGAACTATAAAAAATGACAAAGAAGGACATTATATCATTATAAAGGGATCAGTTCTTCAAAAAGATACGACAATTATAAATATATATGCATCCAACATCAGAGCACCTACATATATAAAAACAAATATTAAAGGATCTGAAGGGAGAAGAGGACTGCACTATAGTAGGTGCCGTTCAACAATAAACAGATGACTGAGACAAAATATTAATATGAAAACATTGGACTTGAACAACACCCTAGACCAAATGTACCTAACTGACATTTACAGAACATTCCATTCAACAGCAGCAGAATACACATTCTTCTCAAGCACACACAGATAATTCTCCAGGATTAATCACATGTAAGGGCACAAAACAAGACTCAGCAAATTTAGGAAGATTGAAGTTATATCAAGTATCTTTTCCAACCACAAGAGCATGAAACTAGAAACCAACAACAGAGGAATTTAAGAAAATTCACAAATACATGAAAATCAAACAACATGTTCCTGAATGAACAGTGGGTCAGTAAAGACATTAATACAGATATTTAAAAATATCTGAGACAAACAAAAATGGAAACAGAACATATCCAAACTTATAGGATGCAACAAAAGCAATTCTAAGAACAAGATTTATAGCAATAAATGCCTACATCAAAAAAGAAGATATCAAATAAACAACCTAATATTGTATCTCAAATAACCAGAAAAAAAGAAACTAATGCCAAAGTTAACAGAAGGAAGAAAATAAAGACCAGAGCAGAAATAAATGAATTAGAAACTAGAAAAACAATACAATGAAACAACAACAACAAAAAACTAGAGTTGGTTTTTTGTAAAGATAAACAAAACTTGCAAACCTTTAGCTAGACTAAGAAAAGACTCAGTAAATAAGATCAGAAATAAAACAGGAGACATTACAACTGATGCCACAGGAATGCAAAGAAACATAAGAGCCTACTATGAACAACTATTTGCCAACAAATTGAATAACTTAGAAGAAATGGATACATTCCTAAAGAAATGCGACCTACCAAAACTGAATCATAAAGAAATAGAATATCTGAGCAGAACAATAATGAATAAGAAGATTGAATCTGTGATAAAATGCCTCCCATTGAAGGAAAGCCCAGAACCTAATGGTTTCACAGCTGAACTCTATCAAACATCTTTAAGAACTAATATCTATCCTTTTCAAACTCTTCCAAAAAAAATAAAAGGAAAGAAATATTTCCAAACTCTTTTTACAAGGCCAGAATTACCCTGATATCAAAACCAGACAAGGACATTACAAGAAAAGAAAATTACAGTCCAATATTTTTGATGAACATAGATGCAAAAATCTTCAACAAAATACAAAAAAACCCCACAAATTCTACAACACATTAAAAGGATCATTCACCATGATCAAGTACAAGTTATCCCTGAGATACAAGTATGGCTCAAAATATGCAAATCAATAGGTGTGATACAGTACATTAAGAGAACAAATGACAATAATATGCCCATATGATCATCTCTCATTTGATGCAGAAAAGCATTTGACAAAATTAAACATCTTTTCATGATAGAAACTCTCACCAAATTAGGTATAGAAGGAATGTATCTCAACACAATAAAGGCCATCTATGAGAAGCCCACAGCTAATATTACACTCAATGGTGAAAAGTTTAGACTTCCTTTAAGATCTGGAAAACAAGGAGGATGCCCACTGTTACACTTCTATTTAACATAGTATAGGAAGTCTTTCTCAGACCAGGTAGTCCACAGAAAGCAATAAAATGCATTTAAATAGGAAAGAAGGAAGTGAAATTGTCACTGTTTGCTAATGATATGATCTTATATTTAGAAAACCCTACAGACTACACCAAAAACTTGTCAGTGCTAATAAATGAATACAATAAAGTTGCAGCTTACAAAATCAACACACAAAAAATCAGTACTGATTCTATACACTAACAACAAACTATCTGAAAAAGAAACCAAAAGCACAATTCCATTTATAATAACTACAAAAGTAAAATACTTAGGAATAAATTTAAACAAGAAGGTGAAGGAATTGTACACTGAAAACTGTAAAACATTGATGAATGAAATTGAAGAAAACACAGATAAAGGGGAAGATACCCCATGTTCATGGATTGGAATAATTAACGTTATTGGAAAAATTAATAATATCAATCTTTCATACTATCCAAATCCATACTGCTATACAAATTCATAGTAATCCATACTGCTCAAAGCAATCTACAGACTCAGTGCAATCTCTATCAAAATATCAGTGCTATCCAATGTCATAGAAATAGAAAAAATAATACTAAAATTCATATGAAACCACAAAAAAATCCTAAATAGCTAAGGCAATTATGAACAAACAGAAAAAAGCTGGAGGTATCAAACTATCTGATTTTAAAGTATATTACAAAGCAATAATAACTAAAACAGTGTGGTATTAGCCAAATAAAAGGACACATTGACCAACGAAACAGAATAGAAGGCCAAGAAGTCAACTTACATATACATATATAGTTAGCTGATTTTTGACAAATGTGCTAAGAATACACAATGGAAAAAGGACAGTCTCCTCAATAAATGGTGTTGGGAAAAGCAGACTTCCAAGTGCAGTAAAATTAAATTGGATTGTTATTGCATGCCATATAAAAATCAACTCAAAATGGATTAAAGAATTGAACATAAAACCAGATACTCTGAGACTAAAAGAAGCAAACCTAGAAAAAAACTGTGTAACATTGATCTGGACAATTATTTCTTTGTATTTGACCACAAAAATACAGGCAATGAAAGTTAAAATAGACAAATGTGATTTCATCAAATTAAAAAGTTTCTGCACAGCAAAGGAAACAATTAACATTGTGCAGAAACAACCTACAATGTGAGAGAAAATATTTGCAAGTCACACATCCAATAAGGAGTTAATATCTAAAATATGTAAGGAGCTTAAACAATGGCAAGAAAACAGCCCAATTAAAAATGGGAAAGGGGCCTGAACAGACATTTCTCAAAAGAAGACACACAAATGTCAAATAGATACATGGAAAAAATGTTCAACATCACTAATCATTAGGAATATGCAAATTAAAGTCAACTGAGATATCTCACACCTGTCAGAAATTTTTATAAATAAGATGAAAGATAAGTGTTTCATGATAAGATGAAAGATTGGTGAGAATGCAGAGGAAATGGAACCCTTATATAGTGTTGGTGGAAATGTAAATTTGTAGTGCCATTATGAACAGTACGGAAGTTCCCCAAAAAACTAAAAATAGAATTACTGTATGACCCAGCAATTCCACTTCTGGGTATTTACCAAAAAAGATTTAAACTCAGGCTGTCAAAAGATGACTGCATTCTCTTGTTCACTGCAGCAGAATTCACAATAGCCAAATCATGGAATCAACCTAAGTGTCCAATAACAGATAAATGCATAAAGAAAAAGTGGTACATCTACACAATGGAATACTATTCAGCCTTAAAGAGAATGAAATTATGTCAGGTGCAACAACATGGATGAAATTGGAGAACATTATGTTAATTGCAATAAATCAGGCATGGAAAGACAAATACATGTTCTCACATATATATATGGAACCTAAACCAATTGAACTCATAGAAGCAAAAAGTAGAATCATGGTTACAGAGGGTGAGGAGGTGGGGGAAATAAAAAAAAATGATGGTCAAAGGGCACAACATTTCAAACAGGAGAAATAACATTTTTTTTTTCCCAAGATGGAGTCTCACTCTGTCATCCAGGCTGGAGGGCAGTGGCGTGATCTTGGCTCGCTGCAACCACCATCTCCTCAGTTCAAGCAATTCTTCTACCTCAGCCTCCTGTGTAGCTGGGATTAAAGGCACATGCCACTATACATTTCAAAATTGCTAAGAGAGTAAATTTTAAATATTCTCGCCATGAACTATGTTAAGTATTTGAAGCAATGGATATGTTAACCTAGCATGATTTAATTACTGTACATTGTGTTCATAAATTATAACATCATTTTGTATCCTATCTATTTATACAATTATGGTCAGTTTGCAATAAAAAGATGCAAACATATATTCATTGAACATTGATAAAAGGCACTATATCATAAAAGAAGAATACTGTTTTCTCATGATAATCCAGGTATGCATGTGTTATTTTGTTTTGTTTTAGTGTGTTCATTGAAAGTACTTCAGTTGTCAAGAACATTCACGTGTGAGTCTGCATACTGTTTTGAGTATCTTCCATTTTTCTCCCAGATATGCTCTCTATACTGTTCTGTGCCCAGTGAGACTACCTGTGTGGTGTGCATCCATGAACTCCCTTACCCTCTAGTTTCCTGGTTGGTTAAGCAAATGAGGAGCATCAGAAAGAGGGAGGGAGTAGAGTGAGTTTCTGTGGCTTCCTCATTATGGCTTTGCCAAGGGCTGTAGCAGCTCCTGCCAGGCAGTCCTCTTCTCATAGTGCTCTCTCTCCATTTCCATTTTTATAGGGTTTTTTTTTTAACTGGAGAACTATAAATACTTAGACTATCCACTGTTACTAGACCCAGGTATTGCATTGATACACATTCTCCTTCACAAGGTAATAGAAGAAAATCATGCGTCCTCTAATTGCAAGTGTTCTTAGGTCTAGTACAGTGAAACAGAACACTCACACAAGTCAGGCAAAGCAAATTTACTCCTCACAGATAGGCAGAGGATAAACAGAAGCCTAGAAGCCATGGCAAGCAAGTCCCACTATGTTTAGGAAAGCTGCTCAGGGAGCACAGAGTCTTGTCTGGCCATACCCCGTATTGCCCTGACGCTGAGAGACCCCAGAAGTGCTCCACTCTGGGTTTTACACCCTAAGCATAACTTGAATTGCTAGGCACAAGTGTTGCAGAACATCCTTTTCTGGAAGAAATGAGAATATAGTCTGGGATGTTCTGGATATTTCCTCCTTATCTTAGGGTATTGCATTCTCAATGCATTCTGCTTGAGAACTGAAAGCAAGAAGGGGAAGATCTGGGTTGGTTAAGTTCATCTAGGGACATTCTCTCATACATTAATCCATCTCCATAAACCTGGTAGTTCTTTGACTCCAGGAAACTAATGAACATTCATTTTGGGATTCTCTTCCTCATCTCAATGACCACACGCTTCTTTGGCATTGATGTTCTCTCCTAGAAGTTTTAGTCTCATGGATATTGGTTTGCTTTAGTTCTTTGTTGATGAATTGAGATCCAGCATAAATACATCCTCTTCCATAAAGCCTTATTCACAGTTCTGCCACCTTGTGCTCCTAATCAGAATCAGGTCTTCCTCTTGGCATTGTATTGGCTCTTTGTTTAAAACACCACTAAGGAGCATTCTCATCCATTAGCACAGCAGAGTCATGTTTTTAAATATAGGTTTCTTGAAACCAAAGACTTTCAACAACCATTTATCAAATATCAGACAAAGGGCTCTGCTAGATGCATTGGAAGGAGGATATGAAAAAAGAATACAAGTTAGTAATCAGATTCACAGTTTCTACCAACTTGCTCTAAAGAGAAGCCTGCCAGTAGAACTTAGGTTCTTTGGTAGTAATTTTCTCCAAACACAAGTGTAAAACATTACTATATCACTCCTCTGGCCAGCAAACAAAACTCATAAACAACCTTTGATGTCTTTCCCTGTTTTCAAAGTAAAATTTAAACTTCTGAGTATCATATGGAAGTACTCAAAGAATGGGACTCCAGGCAATGAAGGTTTAGTTTTCATTCTGCCATATGACTACTTCTAACACTGCACCTCATTGGATGGCTCAGCACTCCATTTCATGCCCCATGCCTCTGAGGTGGCACACTTTTATTTTGCTTATCTTTTCCTTTACCATCATTTCCATCTGTTAGAGGAAGGGTGTTCCTGTAGAAACCAGGAGCCGGACCAAATGCCAATGTTCCCACCAAATCTTTCCAGCTCCAATGAATGGCAATATGTTACTGGAGTTTGCCTTTTACCAGCACCCGTGGTGTGCTGTACATCTTTCCCATTAGATTCCAACCTCTTAGGTGAAGGAATCAAACTTATTCATACTTGTAGTCTGATGGTGTCTAGTAGAGGGCCTCCTTTGTACATGTATTTTGAACTCAGTAAGTATGTCTAAAGTGAAATGACTTACTGATGCTGTAACTAAACTAGAGCCACCATTCTTCAGATGATAGCAGTAAGTTAGCTGCACAGTATGAAGGGTAATATAAAGTTAGTTAAATTTGCAAGTTTCAGCCTTATTAGCTTTTATTTAAATTAAAAACTTCATTATTTTAGTTTCCGCCTCTGGCACAAGACTATGTTTGGCTTCCATTTCTTCTCTTTCCACATAGAATTACTCCTAAAAGCTGCAAAAGACAAGTTATACAAGGTTATCTGTTTTACTCCTTTTGAATTTGCCTTGCACCTTTAAAAATGTGTCCTTCAAAACTTATTGGCCTGCTTTTCAAAATAATTATATAATTAAGCAAAATATGAAAAAATACATACTTGACCAAGATGCAAATATCCATGATTTATAAAATAAAGAATCGGCTTTGGTCCAATTATTCAATCTTAAAAGTATTAAAGGGGCTTTTTTGAAACATCTAAGGATGTTCTTTTTTTTTTTTCAAAAATAAATCTCCAAAGCTACCTATGGATTTATTGAAATATTTATGATGAAACGAGTCCAGAAGCTTTATGTTGGTGGCATCAGAAAGAGGCTGAGTGATAGGCATGATCTGATTCTTAGGGTGAATTATTAAAAATATATTCTTCTTTACAGATCAAGAATTGAAAGATCAATCAGCACAGTTCAAAAGTTGAAAGAGATTAGATAAAAGATGGGTTGTGCAGAAGAACCCAAGGAAGAGATGAAACAACTGGTGAGTTGGTCACTAAATTTCATTGCACGATGTGTGAGTGAGAGAGAACTTACATTTTCTAGAGACTATTCCTGTATGTGATTAGTGGCAAATATGAAGTTTATGTTTGTCCTGTATAAATAAAATATTCACTTAATACTGCTACTTCTAATAAAATAAGTATATACAATTTTTGAGCATTTATCAAAGGCCACATGTATTATTTTATTTAATCCACATAAGATCCCCTTGAGGAAGACACTGTTATTTCTCCTATCATACAGAAGAGAAAATACAAGGCGAAAAATTTCATAATTTGCCTAAAGTCAAACAGAGAGTAAGTGGCAGAGAAAGAATTCAATTGTAGATATGTCTGACTTTGAGGTCTTAATTATTCTATATCCTGGCTCCCTTATTTCAGACATAATATGTAAATGAAAATTAAAACCTTGCCTAGAGTACTATGATAAGAATTTAAATGTACCCCCTAGGCTTTGTATCCATGTATCACATGTCCTGTAGTTGTGATATTCTCTGATTATTCACTAACCCATTCCATAAATATTGTTAGGTAACTATCACAAACCATGTGAACCCAAGCAACTGGAGATACAACACTGAAAAAATTATAGTTCTCCACTCAAGCAGCTCCTCATTTAGGAAGGGATACAGGTAAGTTAATATGTGGTTGTGACATTGCAGATAAATTACAGTATAAAGATAGGTACAGGAAACCCAAAGGGGCCATCCAGCCCAGACTTGTCTCTGTGTGTGTTTGTAGAGGGGCATCAGATAAAGCTTCATGAGGGAATGTCATCCAAGTTGAGATCTTAAGGATAAGAGTTGAAAGTTACCTGAGTAAAGGGAAAGAGATCCAAGCAGAAAGATGAGCCATCACAGAGGCATGGAGTTGAGAAAGGACTAAGCATTCAGATAACAGCACTTCGGAGCGGCCTGGCATATAACTCGCAAAGGCAGAGAGGGTAGAAGGTGGCCTTCCATGTCACTCAGTTCACACCATTGGTCCCAAGTATGGAAGATGCTGCCTCTCAAACCAAAAGATACCTACCTGGATATTTCTTTTTGTTTTTAGTGATAGGAAGGGCAATATATCCCAAACTACTGCAGACCACTGAATCTTTATAATTTTCACTGGGCCCCTTATTAAATAGAGTTTATTTCTCAGGATCTGTAGAATATGAGTCCTATTAAGACCTGCGATATGCTTACTAATTCTTGCTTAACTTATCTAGTTAATTGATGTCAATGGTAAAGTGAACCATTGTGATATTCTGTGAAAAGTCGAGATAGAGCCCTTCAAACTGTATTATGACAGAGGCTGGGTGTGGTGGCTCATGCCTGTAATCCAAGAACTTTCGGAGGCCAAGGCAGGTGGATCAGTTGAGGTCAGGAGCTAGAGATCAGCCTAGCAAACATGGCAAAACCATGTCTCTACTAAAAATACAAAAATTAGCCAGGCATCGTAGCCCCGCCTGTAGTCCCTGCTACTTAGGATGCAGAGATGGGAGGATCGCTTGAGCCCAGGAGGCAGAGGTTGCAGTGAGCTGAGATTGCACCACTGCACTCAGCCTGGATGACAGCGTGAGATCCTGAAAAAAAAAAGAAGAAAAGAAAGGAGAGAAAGAGAGAGAGAGAAAGAGAGAGAGACAAAAAAGGAAGGAAGGAAGGAATTCCATAGAAATGTGTCTACCATTGAGGCAAAGTACTTTGAGAAAATAAAGAGGACGGAGGAATAGGGATTTCCTCTACATTTTTCAGGCCAGAGCAGTCTTTTTCCCAGTTAATTTGGCCAGAGAAACAGGCTGGTGAACATGGCGAAACTCCATCTCTACTGAAAATACAAAAATTATCCAGATGTGGTGGCACACACATGTAGTCCCAGCTACTCGGGAGGCTGAGGCAGGAGAATCGCTTGAACCTGGGTGGAGGTTGCAGTGAGCTGAGATGGTGCCACAGCACTCCAGCCTGGGCAACAGAGTGAGGCTCTGTCTCAAAAGATAAAAACAAACAACCCCCACCAGGACAAAATCCCAAAACTCTACTATGACAGAACAAGGGACAATAACAAGCCCAGAGTTAGACCATAAATGTATATTGTTGCAGTATTGGGGGATACATGAATGCAAACTGGCCACATACTATAAAACTAAGGCTATTCTAATCTGTTCTAGCAAAGATACTAACACAGCTGCTGCAAGTGGGGCTATTACTTGACTGAATTTGTGTTAATATGTTGTCATTCTCCAGGATTCATCTGGTTTTTATGTGGTTATTGTGATGAATTGGATATGGTTGGGACTACCATCTCTGAAACCTTTAGGTTCTAAGGGTCACACTAAACTCTGATATTCTCTCCAGAATGCAATCTTGTTTTTAACTTCTATTTTGGCTTAGGTGGGGATGGAGGTAGCTTTAGAGGCTTCCCTTGGTCCTCTCTACTATGGTACAATTTATCCACAGTCCAAATAATCCATGTGAGTATTCTGCCTACTACAAAATGTGTCTATTCCACTCCTAGCTTGAATACTTGGAAACTGGCCACTAGGTTTATCTGTGGAAAATGCGGACCTACTGTCAGGTGGTCCTGGCCTAAGTATCTATTTATTACCTGTCCATACCCATATCCCTGCATCCTAACAAAGGGAAAAATATGGATCACCAGAGATCATTGTCAACTAGAACCTTGCATCTAACAGTCTCTAAATATCTGTATATCTCCATTTTCACAGTGTATGGTTACTTAAGGAAATCATCACAGTAGCTTTGGAGAAGTTCTGATGAACTGTCACCAGAAACACTGGCATAATGTTGCAGGGTACTTCCACTTCAGCCTGTCCTCTTAATGGGTGCTGGATTTGAATACTGGCAAATCCAGAAACTAGGCAAAAGATCATGGCTTTTTATTATAGTGGCTTCCCTCAGCCTCCTAAGAATGCTATCTTGACTTCTTTTAATTATTTAGATTGAGAATACCCTTGTTAGTTGCTCATCTTCATTGCCCTTGCATATACCGTGTTTTATAATCATCTCCATAGCTTTCTCTAAGTCGGCACTACCTCCTACCCACTGCCACTTCAATTTGCTGCTCATTAAGATAACTGTACCCATTGCTCTGATAGTTAAACACTTCCATCTGCCTCTATTATTATTGATTTAGTCCTGTGATCTCCATTATTATCATGAAGCCCTATCCTGTAATAACGTATTGTATGGTCAGCTCTGGTCTAGACGGCTATCACTGAGTTTCCTGGAGTGTTCCTTATTGTTTTGATAAATGGAGTGTCTTCTAGGACTCCCTGTGCAATGTAATTGGCAAGTAGTATTTCCATCCTTAGGTGTATAACTCTTACCATGCTCATTCCTCTGACCTTTTAGCCACTTCTTCCACCACCTTTCATGCTAGTTCTTGCATTTCTACTTCACTTTGTATTTGTCATCACTTTCTCCAAGTTTCCTAGGGCCATTCCGGTAGGGTTTTGGTATACCCTTCCAGGGTCCTTACCAAGGCATTAAATCCAGTATCAAGGAAGAATACTCTCATATTGATAAACTCTCTCTCTCTCTTTTTTTTTTTTTTTTTTTTTTTTTTTTTTTTTTTTTTTTGAGATAGAGTCTCTGTTACCCAGGCTGGAGTGTAATGGCGTGATCTCGGCTCGCTGCAATCTCTGCCTCCTGCATTCAAGCGATTCTCCTGCCTCAGCCTCCTGAGTAGCTAGGATTACAGGTGCCCACAACCACCCCCAGCTGATTTTTGTATTTTTTAGTAGAGATGAGGTTTTGCCATGTTTGCCAGGCTGGCCTTGAACTCCTGACCTCAGATGATCTGCCTACCTCGACCTCCCAAAGTGCTGGGATTACAGGCGTGAGCCACCGTGCCCGGCTTGATAAACTCTCTCTTCTTAAACTCTGTGGTCTAATACCTACTCTCTGGACACCATACATACTTCTCTGGCTTCTGCAGATATATTTTGGCTAAGTTCTGTGGTTTCCTTGGGGTACAGGTGCTTTCTTCTCTCTGCAGCTGCAGCATATCCTCAGCTAAGTTATAGTGTACCTTCACCTTACTTACTGGTCTGGTGACCAGGAGGGGTGCATTGTCTTGCAAGACAGAAGTCTTTGACTTGTCTTCAAATCATGATTAGTGCTACCCCTTAGCAGGAAAAAAACAGGCCATTTCTGGAAGCCTAGGTAGTTCAGCAGAACCTAGAGATTCAAATTCTGCAGGAATGGATCCAGATGTTTCCGTCTCAAAATGTTAGGTTCCACTCCTCAATCAGGACCCTGATCTTGTCATAACAGAGTTGCTAGAATTGAAATTCAACCTTTCCTAAAGTTCAGCTACTCTTATAATTAAGCTCTGGGGCTAATCCTTAGCTGTTTTACTCATCCATGTGCAGGAGAGGAGATTCTTTTTATATGCTACTTATGGCATTGCCTGGGGAGGTACTCAGCTGTAAGCCATCTGCAGTAAGTACTCCTGGCCACTAACTAGCAGAATAAATGCCTATGTTCAGAATACAACCTCAGTGGCTGGTCATGTCATCCACCAGAAGGGAAAGGACAGCTTCTTTTTTTTTTTTTTTTTTTTTAAGATAGTGGAGGTTTTATCATTGTAAATATTGATAAAAAGAGTCAAAATTTAAATTACAAAGAGGAAAAGGAAAATTATACAATGGAGCTTTATGAAGGACAAAATAAATGTGATCAAAAGTTTATGCAACAGCATTGGCCTTGGATTGCAGAAGGGCACTTACTCTGTTGAAACTAGAGGAAAAGAGGAAAGATGAGTGTAATGGAGGAAGGTTTTTAGGTTTGTTGGCAAGCAGTTGACTGATTCTTATCTGATGGAAATGAAGTAGGAGGCAGAATTGTCTTTTAAGAATGAAAGAGTCATTTGCCAGTGGTAATTTTTAGAACAGAGAAATGTTGCAAAGCTTTCATTAATGAAAAAAATTTTTTTTCCTCTTTTTAATTTAACTTTTAAGTTCAGGGATACATGTACAGGTTTGTTATATAGGTAAACTTGTATCATAGGTTTTTTTGTACTGATTATTTAATCACCCAGGTATTAAGCCTAGTACCCATTAGTTATTTTCCTGATCTTCTCCCTTCTCCTGCTCTCCACCCTCCACTAGGCCCCATTGTGTGTTGTTCCCCTCTATGTGTCCATGTGTTCTCATCAATTAGCTCTCACTTATAAGTGAGAATATGTGGTATTTGGCTAAGGAAAATAATTTCATTGTGCTCCTACTGTGTGCTTTTATAGAAAGTAGGAAAATGAACTATCCAGAGAAGCATGGTAAAATTGACAGGCATTGTTGAGATCTCAGATGAAGTTGGTGGTCAAGAATGTTTTGTACAGTGTCCCTGTTTTGTGACTTAAGTCTTCAGTAGTACTAAGCTGAGTCAGAATAGCACGGAAAGAATGCATACCTGGCCAAATCCAGAGTTAAATTTTGTCATGTGGGCTTAATAAAGGTGGAGGTGAGTGGGATATTGGTGGAGTGTTATACAAGGAAGTAGAAGAAAACAGGACAAAATCAGAAGATAGTAATAAATGTACACATAACAGACAACCACGATTATATGTTACAATGGCTGCACTAAAAATAGTTGAACATGCAACCTGAAAATACAAATCACTTTAGAAAAGTGATTTGGGCACAGGAGTGAATTAGACCATAAGATCTAAGGTGGCCCTTGGAGTAGATGGTAGAGGTGAGATCAAGAGAAGTCACTGCAGATGAGGAAGTCAGTGAACCCACTGCCAAATAGTGAAATCGGCAGTTTTTCTATTCACATCATGATTGGCCTTTCAGTAGTATTTAATACCATTAATATCTTTTTCTTGAAATAGTCATACCTTAATTTCTGTGCCATGGCACATTACTGGTTTCTCTCCTACCTCTCCGTCCTCTTCTTCTCTCCTGCCTTTGTTAGTTCTTCTTTCTTTAACTTCTTTAATGTCTTTTCATGCAGTCCTGTTCTCACTCTAAATTTCCTCCCAGGGTGATACCATTTACACAGATGGCTTCAAGTACATCTGTATACTGATGGTCCTCAAATTTACTTCTCTTGTCAAGGCATTTCCTTTCAGCTCCAGACTCATATATTTAATTAGGTCATCCACATCTACGTATGGTTTTGTCTCATCTTCTCATCAACATCTTCAAAACTGAATTTCTGATCTTTCCCATGAACTTGGTCCTCTACCAGACTCATCCATCGAATTAGGTCATTCTTATCTGCAATTGGATGTTTCATCTTTATCCGTACCTGTAAATTTCAAGATAAGAATGCAGCATATTCAGTTAACTTTCTCAGTTCTCCTCTCCTTGTATCCATTCCCTGTGGCTTGTGACTTTGCAGTTTCCCCCACTAAAGACAGTGTGTACTTCTCTTTTTCTTGACTTAGGGCTCAGCATGTGACTTGCTTTGACCAAAGATATTTTATCTGATGTGTTGCAAGCAGAGGTATGAAATGTATTGTCATGGCTGAGTTTGCCCTTCTGCTCTCTGCCGTCATTACTAGAAGAACAAATACTGCTGGCTTCAGGAAATGGAGATGCACACAGAATAAACCTCTCCCAGTAGACATAAGGACCTATAGCCTAAAGGAAAGCCATCCTGCCAACTCATAGACTGCAGTGTGAGAATAACTGTCATAAGTCACTGAACTTTAGGATGGTGTGTTGCTCGGCATTAGCATGTAGCAGTAGCCAACTGATACAGTGAGTGTATTAGCAATTTTGGTGCATGGCAAAAAAGATCAGTTTGAAATGACACCCTCAATGATTTGATGTACCATCAGACCTCTATTAGGTGTTATGTAACCCCTATTTCTTTCCTGACCACTGGCCTACTAGTCCCTGGGTTGGAAAACAGATACAGATTTTAATTGAAGCCATGGGAGCAGATATGATTATTACTAAAGAGTGAGAAATGAAAGACACATGAAGAAAATTTCAGGCAACACTCATATCTAAATTTAATTACAGTAAGAGAAACTATTAAAGGCAGGAAAAGACAATAACCAGAGAGAAGGAAAACTGAGATTTTGGTTCTTCATAGAAGGCGGTCAAATAGTAAAATGGAAAAAAAGGATATGGAGAGGTTTTTTTCATAATCAAGTATTACAGTTATATTCTAGGACACGATCAACATTAGCAAAAGAAAGTCTGTCTTGTTGCTGTGTCACTATGACTTACCTGGGTGAGCTAGTGCCTTTCAGGAAATTATAGGATATGAATAACTGAATATTTATTCTCCAAAATGGATCCAGGACCTTGTGGGGAGGGAGGGTAAGGCTGAAAAAGTCAGAGGGAACTAAGGCAAAGGAGAACTGTGTATGAGACTGTAGGGAACAATGACTCCAGCAGGCCTGTTCCTGGGGCACACTGAATGGCAAAGAGGCAGCATGGCACAGCAAGAAGGTTGGCCCTCAGCTTGGATTTCTCTCCTGGTTCCACCACCTAAAAGCTATGTGACCTTGATTCGCCTTATTAACTTATGAAATGGAAGCACCAACCTTATATGACTGTTTTGAATATTATGTGAGTTAATCCAAATAAAACATCTAGAACTGAGCCTGTCATATAATGAGTGCTTGAGTTGTTAGCCATATTATTGTGGACCTGTTAGATGTGTCAAAATCTAGTGACTTTTAGCCAGTAACTGTTTCCTTTTTTTCCTGAATGCAGAGTTAAGCTTCATTTTTCAGACCCTCTTATAGTTAGTTATGGCCATATGTGTAGTTCTTGCCAAAGGAATGTAAAGAAATGATGGTTTCAACGTAAAATGAGGCTTCTAAGGTTTGCCTACTCTGTGCAGATGACAGTGAGATCTTAGGGGACAGTGAAGTCCCCTACATGAGGGAAGAAGCCTGAATTCCTAAAACACCATGTGTTGAAGAGACACCAGATATCCAGAAATATCTGTCATGTACAGGCATACCTCATTTTACTGCACTTTGCTTTATTGCACTTTGCAGATACTGTATTTCTTTTTTTCTTTTTCTTTTATTTTATTTTATTATTATACTTTAGGTTTTAGGGTACATGTGCACAATGTGCAGGTTTGTTACATATGTATCCATGTGCCATGTTGCTTTGCTGCACCCATTAACTCGTCATTTAGCATTAGGAATATCTCCTAATGCTGTCCCTCCCTGCTCCCCCCACCCCACAACAGTCCCTGGAGTGTGATGTTCCCCTTCCTGTGTCCATGAGTTCTCACTGTTCAATTCCCACCTATGAGTGAGAACATGCAGTGTTTGGTTTTCTGTCCATGCGATAGTTTACTGAGAATGATGTTTTCCAGTTTCATCCATGTCCCTACAAAGGACATGAACTCATCATTTTTTATGGCTGCATAGTATTCCATGGTGTATATGTGCCACATTTTCTTAATCCAGTCTATCGTTGTTGGACATTTGGGTTGGTTCCAACTCTTTGCTATTGTGAATAGTGCCGCAAGAAACATACATGTGCATGTGTCTTTATAGCAGCATGATTTATAGTCCTTTGGGTATATACCCAGTAATGGGATGGCTGGGTCAAATGGTATTTCTAGTTCTAGATCCCTGAGGAATTGCCACACTGACTTCCACAATGGTTGAACTAGTTTACAGTCCCACCAACAGTGTAAAAGTGTTCCCTGGCCGGGCGCGGTGGCTCACGCTTGTAATCCCAGCACTTTGGGAGGCCGAGGTGGGCGGATCACGAGGTCAGGAGATCGAGACCACGGTGAAACCCCGTCTCTACTAAAAATACAAAAAATTAGCCGGGCGTGGTGGTGGGCGCCTGTAGTCCCAGCTACTCGGGAGGCTGAGGCAGGAGAATGGCGTGAACCCAGGAGGCGGAGCTTGCAGTGAGCCGAGATTGCGCCACTGCACTCCAGCCTGGGCGACAGAGCGAGACTCCGTCTCAAAAAAAAAAAAAAGAAAAAAAAAAAAAAAGTGTTCCCATTTCTCCACATCCTCTCCAGCACCTGTTGTTTCCTGACTTTTTAATGATGGCCATTCTAACTGGTGTGAGACGGTATCTCACTGTGGTTTTGATTTGCATTTCTCTGATGGCCAGTGATGATGAGCATTTTTTCATGTGTTTTTTTAGGTTGCGTAAATGTCTTCTTTTGAGAAGTGTCTGTTCATGTCCTTCGCCCGCTTTTTGATGGGGTTGTTTTTTTTTCTTATAAATTTGTTTGAGTTCATTGTAGATTCTGGATATTAGCCTTTCGTCAAATGAGTAGGTTGCAAAAATTTTTTCCCATTCTGTAGGTTGCCTGTTCACTCTGATGGTAGTTTCTTTGGCTGTGCAGAAGCTCTTTAGTTTAATTAGATCCCATTTGTCAATTTTGGCTTTTGTTGCCATTGCTTTTGGTGTTTTAGACATGAAGACCTTGCCCACGCCTATGTCCTGAATGGTATTGCCTAGGTTTTCCTCTAGGGTTTTTATGGTTTTAGGTCTAACATGTAAGTCTTTAATCCATCTTGAATTAATTTTTGTATAAGGTGTAAGGAAGGGATCCAGTTTCAGCTTTCTACATATGGCTAGCCAGTTTTCCCAGCACCATTTATTAAATAGGGAATCCTTTCCCCATTGCTTGTTTTTCCAATATCGTACTGAATGGGCAAAAACTGGAAGCATTCCCTTTGAAAACTGTCACAAGACAGGGATGCCCTCTCTCACCACTCCTATTCAACATAGTGCTGGAAGTTCTGGCCAGGGCAATCAGGCAGGAGAAGGAAATAAAGGGTATTCGGTTAGGAAAAGAGGAAGCCAAATTGTCCCTGTTTGCAGATGACATGATTGTATATCTAGAAAACCCCATCGTCTCAGCCCAAAATCTCCTTAAGCTGATTAGCAACTTCAGCAAAGTCTCAGGATACAAAATCAGTGTACAAAAGTCACAAGCATTCTTATACACCAATAACAGACAAACAGAGAGCCAAATCATGAGTGAACTCCCATTCACAATTGCTTCAAAGAGAATAAAATACCTAGGAATCCAACTTACAAGGGATGTGAAGGACCTCTTCAAGGAGAACTACAAACCACTGCTCAATGAAATAAAAGAGGATACAAACAAATGGAAGAACATTCCATGCTCATGGGTTGGAAGAATCAATATCGTGAAAATGGCCATACTGCCCAAGGTAATTTATAGATTCAATGCCATCTCCATCAAGCTACCAATGACTTTCTTCACAGAATTGGAAAAAACTACTTTAAAGTTCATATGGAACCAAAGAAGAGCCCACATCGCCAAGTCAATTCTAAGCCAAAAGAACAAAGCTGGAGGCATCACACTACCTGACTTCAAACAATACTATGAGGCTACAGTAACCAAAACAGCATGGTACTGGTACCACAACAGAGACATAGGTCTGGAACAGAACAGAGCCCTGAGAAATAATGCCGCATATCTACAACTATCTGATCTTTTTTTTTTTTTTTTTGAGACAGAGTCTTGCTCTGTTGCCCAGGCTGGAGTGCAGTGGCATGATCTCAGATCACTGAAACCTCTGCCTCATAGGTTCAAGGGATTCTCCTGCTTCAGCCTCCAAGTAGCTAAGATTACAGGCACCTGCCACCACACCTGGCTAATTTTTGTATTTTTAGTAGAGGCAAGGTTTCACCATGTTGGTCAGGCTCATCTTGAACCCCTGACCTCAGGTGATCCACCCGCCTCAGCCTCCCAAAGGTCTGGGATTACAGGCGTGAGCCACTGCACCTGGCCCAGATATTGCATTTTCAACAAATTAAAGATTCATGGCAAGCTCACATCAAGCAAGTCTATTGGCACCATTTTTTCCAATAGCTTGGGCTCACTTCATATCTCTGTGTCAAAATTTGGTAGTTCTAGAAATTTTTCAAACTTTATTATTATTATATCTGTTATAGTTATCTGTGATTAATAATCAGTTATCTTACTATCGTAATTGTTTTAGGCACCAAGAACGGTGCCCATATAAGATCACTAACTTAATTCACGCTATGTGTTCTGACTACTCTACTCACTGGCTGTTCCTTGGTCTCTCTCTCTTTCTTCTTGGGCCTCTCTATTCCTTGAGACACAATATTGAAATCAGACCAATGGATATCCCTAAAATGGCCTCTTTACGCTCAAGTGAAAGGAAGTGTCACACATCTCTCTCTTTAAAGCAAAAGCTAGAAATGACTAAGCTTAGTGAGGGAAGCATGTCAAAAGCCAAGCTAGGCCAAAAGCTTGACAGTTAGCCAAGGTGTTAAAAGTTCTTGAAGAAAATGAAAAATGTTACTCCAGTGAACACATGAATGATAAGAAAGTGAAACAGTCCTATATCTGATATGAAGGAAGTTTTAATGGTCTGGTTAGAAGATCAAACCAGCTGCAACATTCCCTTAATCCAAAGCCTAATCCAGTTCAAGGCCCTAACTTTCTTTAATTCTGTGAAAACTGAGAGAGGAGAGGAAGCTACAGAAGAAAAGTTGGAAGCTTGCAGAGATTTGTTCATGAGGTTTAAAGAAAGAAGCTGTCTTTATAACATAAAAGTGCAAGGTGAAGCAGCAAGTGCTGGTGAAGAAGCTACAGCAAGTTATCCAGAAGATCTAGCTAAGGTAATTAATGAGGTGGCTACGCTAAACAACACATTTTTCATGTAGATGAAACACCCTTATTTTGGAAGAAGATGCCATCTAGAACTTTCTAGCTAGAGAGGATGTCAGTGCCTAGCTTCAAAGCTCCAAAGACAGGCTGACTTTCTTGTTAGGGGCTAGTGAAGTTGGTGACTGTAAGTTGAAGCCAATGCTCAACTTAAAAGGGCCCACCAAACCCGAGAACCCTTAAGAATTATGCTAAATCTACTCTGCCTATTATGTTTGACCCATTATGTCTTTTGAGGGCTATATCGTTTGTGGAATATTCTCACCTAAAAAAATGCAATGGGTAAAAATAACAAAAAACCTTATATCACATTCTACATCCTGGTATCTACGTATTGCCTAGATAGTATGATCTAAAAAGCACTGGCGTAATTCTAAACAATACATACATCATTTGTCACATAAACAAATAGAACATTGCTCTTTAATTTGCTAAAATAAGTATGGTGAAAACATTGCATATTATGCACCCATATTGAAAATTTATAATGCATGGAAACATGAAAACTTTAGTAAAGAAAATTCCAGTGTTTTCTCAAATGTAATTGACCGAAATATCTTTTTTTGTAAAGCTTCTGTAAACATTTTTGAAGACAGTTTTGTTGACTTCAGTTTGGATGATGTTGGTGGAATAGCCGTTTTCAAAAACTCTAGGTGAGAGGGTGAATTGGCAAATACTTTTTGGAGGGCAAATTGGTGCAATATCCATAAAAACCTCTAAATCAATAAGTTCACTTCTTGGAATTCCTCTTAAAAATAAAAAAAAAAACCATAGGAACATAAGTGTAAAGGCTATCCGTATTATTATATTAATAGCAGCACAAAAAAACTAAAAATCACCTAAATTTATTTTAATGGGGGATGGTAAAAGAGGTTAGGTTATATTCATACTCTGTAGCATACTAGTTATTAGAAAATAATAAGCTATACATCAAACAGAGTGCAAGCTTCAAATGGGCATGAATTTTTGTTCTCTAATGTATCCGTCTCCAGAAAATAGAAAAAGGCTCTGGTACATTATAGCTGTTTAGGAAATGTTTGGTGAATAAAAGAAAATGCATTGTGATGAAAAGGTATCTGAGACATATTAAGTAAAAAAAAAAGTAATTTTTAGAAAAATTCATATTCAAATTCATGGGCAAGTTCTAATTCATATTCAAAGAAATAAACATAGAGAGAAAGAACCAGATGATACCCTTTACACTGCAACCAGAGGTTACCTCTGAGGTTTGGAATAGAAGTGGTGGGAATTAAGGGGAGAGCTTTAGTGGTACTTCCTGTACTTAGTTAGCTATTGCTTGCCTCTTTTAAAACAAATATATATATATATATTATTTAAAATATCATCATGGGTCTTTTGAAAATAATTTGAAATGATAATGTAAAGTAGGGTATTTATATTTTGAACAGGAAATAGTAATATTAGCTAAAAACTTACTGAGTGCTGATCATGTGCTAGGCACTGTTTAGATACTTTACATGTATTAACTCACGTATTCCTGACTCATTTAACCTTATAAGGGAAGTATTGGCACTATTACCATTATACAGGCAAGGACACTAAAGGTAAGGCACTTGTCTGAAGCCACATAGCTATCAAGTGGGGAATTTAGACTAGAAACCCTAGAAATTAGGCTTCAGAATGTACAATATCAATCATCCCGTTGAAGCTGTGTTTGAATATTAGATTGGTGCAAAAGTAATTGCGGGTTTTGTCATTATTTTAATGGCAAAAACTTTTGCACCAGCCTAATAAAATCAGTATTCTGAGTCAGTGAGGTACTGTTTGGAATAATGAGAAAGAAGAGAAGTACAATAAGTCTATGAAGGTTGATAGCAAATCTCAAAGTCAAATGCTGAAGTATTTGGATTGTTTTTATATTTAGCAGAGCAATAGGATCGTGAGGTTCTTTAAGCTTGCTGATGTTTTTTGCAAGGAGAATAGAGCAATTAGAAGACAGTAAATAAGGTCATTTCCCCACCCATACATCTTAGCTAATGTATTGGTAGTGGTAAAATATTCCAAAATCCATTATTGGAAACAAAGGTAGCAATATTTGGCAATGGTGGTCATAGTGCTGGTGAATAGAATCATCAAAACTAATTGAATTGTGTATTTTTAATAGTATTGATGGTAACAATAGAGAGATTCAGGAAAGATTATTTTCTCAGTAAAGCTAAAGTCCTCAGGTGGTCTAGCCAGGTCTGAATCACAGTCCCTGGCATCAGACATATGTGAACACCTCTGAAGCATTGTTCATTTCTTTGGCTGGGAATTCCCCTGCCCCTTCTTGAACTGGCAGATTCCTACTCATTTTTCAAGGTCAAACTTGGAGTTATCTCTTCTATAGTATCTCCCTGGAGTATCCTCCAAGGAAAAGATAAAATATTCCCTCTTCTGTGTTTCCTTGCCCCTTTAGTCATATTTGTACAATCACACTTATTAGGTTGTCTTATTGTCAGCTATGCACGTAAGTATCTCCCTGGATAGACTCCATATGTTCTTTGAAATCTAGGGTCTTGTTTTATTGTGTCCTTGTTTGCCAAAAAACAACATGTCCAGCAGAATAGGTACTTATGAAATAGTAATTGAATAAATGCATGTATTTAAATTTATTTACTTAATTATAACCCACCTTATTAAAATAATTAAGATGTCTTATAAAGTTAATAATGAGATAAAAAACATTCTAGCTTAAGTTTATTGAATACTTTATGATGGGCATTCTGTTAAATTACACACACACACAAACACACACACACAGTATCTCATTTCACCATTGGCCCATATAACTTCACCATTTTACAGCTGAATAAACTAAGGCTAAGAGAGGTTAACTTAACCAAACAAGTAATAACTCTCAAAGTTTGGCTTCAATCTCAGGTTTGTTTGACTCCAAAGCTTACGATTTCATTAGGTGAAAATTAGAAGCCGTGAGAAAGATAAGCAAAGGCAATTTAAGTGTAAGAATAAAAGGTCTGCTGATTAGAGAAATGTGATCTCTACCACTTGTCTAGCAAAACAGCATGATGACTCTGGCACACACAGTGTGCTAGTTCAAACCCCCGTGCCAATCTTTGTAAATAAACCAGGGAATAAACCAACAATGATTGGCTGTAGCAACACTATCTTCTTCCCTGTATTTTAATAACACTGACTTGTTAGACTCCGTCTGTTCAGTTCACAGTTTTGTTTCTTGTACTATCCAGAAACTTGCCTTTATTTTGTCAAAAGGTAGAAATAGTGCTAAAATAACTTCAGACATCTTATTTCCAGGTTGCAAAAGTAGAAATTCTAGCTGTAATGCATCAGGAAAAATAATATACTGTGGCTATTAACCATTAACTTTCAGTCTAGATACACATTCTAGCAGTCAGTCTTCTGAAGCTGATAAATTCCAGACAACTTCCTTTGCATAAATTGCCAATGATTCTGTAGGAGAAAATATTCCTAAGAAGAGTTGACTGATATAAATTACTTTTAAAGACCAGGGACAGCCAAGACCAGATTGTCTTACCTACTAATATTTTATATTTAGATAGATAATCTATCTGAATCATGAACAGGATGAAGAAAAATTCTCTAGAACTTAAAGTTTTTAATCATCTTATAACATATTCTAAGTTATTCAGGGAAGTATTTAGGAGATGACTGTTATTAATTTGCTTAGTTGATGACTGAAGCAGCACGGATCCTGCATGATAGAAAGTTTTTCTTTAATTACCACAAGGTTAGCTGAAGATGCATCAAGCAATTTGAGGTGGCTCCTCCCCAAATTGGTTGGGAGCAGGATTCATCATTCTCTTATTTGCATAAGAATTGATTGCGATTGGCTGATGTTGCATCTGCCTCTCATAACATGTGCTTTTAAAAAATAGCAAAAACTAGGTAATCTGCATACCAGGTAAGATAGTGGCCAACCTAATGCAACAATAAAAATGGGTCCTGGTCATTCTGTCAAGCATTAAATATTTTGCAGCTCTTTCTGCTGAGTTAAAAAAAAAAAAAGGAAGTTGGGTTTTATATTAAATTTTGCCCTGGGGCATTATTACTTTCAAAGTAATCCAAATATTTTGCTTATATTGGAAGGGTTCAGTGAGACATAGTTAACTGTGAATAGAATTCAAAACAATAACTCTGGAAAAGAACTATTCCCTTTGGTCAGAGGCTATTGTGTCAGCGGTTATGCCGAGTCAATCAAAAAGAAGAAAGAGAAAGAGAGAACACCAACTGTAAGAATGGAGCTGTCAAGCTGATTGACTAGAAAACAATATAAAATTTGAAATGTTCTATGTGATAAGGTAAACATGCAATTTTTATCTGAGCATTGGCAAAAACTAAATGCAACAACTTGAAAATCTCATGGAAGTGTCATTAAGAAATACAGAAAAACAAAATTATTTCTGCATACAATTGAAAACAACAACAAAAATTGCCTATTTAATGTCATTGTTTGATACTGTGGAGAGCTTTGAAGAAAAGTATTAAGACCAAATTTCAGAACTGAATGCATGCTTATGGTGGCTTTTTTCTTTTCTACCACTTTGATAAACAAGCGCCTTGTCAAATCCACAAGGTTTGCTTTAGTAGTCAGTTACATTTATGTCAAGTATTTGACTTTTAGGAAAAACTTTTTTAACAGTGCAGCACTAGAGAACTCTTTTATTCCTGTTGATTTGAATAATAAGACTGAAAACAATAGAAAATGTAACTTATTTAATTTGTGTTTTATTGCCAATTGCTGTTGAATTTCTTGTGTACTGGCTCCAGTTGACTTTTCCAATGCTGTCAAGAAATAAAGCATGAGACACTATGCTGGTCAGTAATACGGCTGCACTGGGCAGTCACTCATCACAAAGTTCCTTGGATTGTTACTTTACTATAACTTGTGTCTCTTCTTATTCCCCACTTCACATCTTAGCTTGCCATCCATTTTCTATTTTTTTTTATTTGGCCTATATAGTTGTTGATTAACTTATGCTTTGAAAATTTAATTAAAATGGCCCATCTCATCACATTATTCATCATTTTCTCTTCTTTTTGATAGCTTTCATCATTAAGTCAAAAAATGTTTTCCTTCTCATATTCAACCTTCTCATTTAATCATTTTAATCACATATAAAATAATCTTCATTTGGCTTGTTCTATTTTTCTGGTTCACGACTATGTCCCTTATTTTGAACTCTTTATATAAATTTGCAGTTTTGGTTTTGAGTTCACTGCTATATGTAGAACATACATCTTTTGCCCCCCATTTTTATTTCATCTGTTTCTTTAAATTCCCACCTGAAAACACATTTTGCTCTATTTCCGGCTTTACACGTTTCTGTCTACATTTCAGTATGTTTATAAAAACATTTTAAAGAGCATTTATATATCCCCATTTTTCATTTTGTGGTTCAGTATATAATTTACTTTTTAAAGTATTTCTCAAGAAAACATGCTTGTTATTGTTATATCATTATTCCAATTGATGTCTATGTGAGCACTGAACATGTCAATCTAGTGTTCAATGGTCAACCACATTAGAAAGAAGCTAAAAAGCAAATCTGTAAAATTTATATTCACTGTTGAAAGAATTGTAACTGAACATTTGAAAAGATCTCTTTGGTTGAAAAAAGTTAGGAAATAATATGTTAGCATTTCAAATGCATTTTTTTATTCATCTGTAAAATACTATGTTTTCTCAGATTCGTTACTGGTATTTATTTTATTGGAGAACAGTGGGTTCTAAACTGACAATTATTTTAATATCCTGTGAAAACTTGTTTGTTGTAACTAGCAATCTTTATTTTAACCCACTGAGCACTGTACTTTGTTAAATATATATTATTCATATATAATTACATTATTTATATAAATAACTATATATAGTGATTAAATACTATGTAAACTTACTTCAGTGGTTATTCATCCAATAAAAGCTACAGTACTATTTCAAACCTTGTTTGAAAATGGTAGTCTTTAATTGGATGAATAAAGGTTAACTTGCAAGAACTGGATTTCATATAGAAAGCCCTGCCAGCTACACTGTTCTTTGGATGCAGTGTGGTGTCCTGAAAGTCCTGGGAACCAGAAAAGCCTGTCTCTGTTAGTGAGCTTTGTAATATTGAACAAAATATTTGTTCTTTCTGGTCTCCATTGCTTATTTTATAAAATGAGAAGATATGATTACATTTCCTTCAAAGCTCTTAATAGCTCTAAAACTCTGATGATCTTACAACTTTACACCCATTTTTAGAGAATCTTGATAAGGCAACATTATCTTTTGGGAAATCTTAAATACGTGCCTATGAAAACATGCACAAGGAATTTTTGGTAAACGGGAATATAGTGTAAACAAGTAGTTTTATGAAGTGTAGCATGCCATGACTTTTTAAGTTAGTGTTTTATATTAGATTGATAAATATAGTTATTTTATTCTGTGGTTTTTATGCAACAATCCCTGATTCTTCAAACTTCATGAAGACTTCAAAGTTTATAGTGTAAAACTGTGATTACCCAAATGACATTACCAAATCACTGTCTCTGTCTTTGCTCTGAAAACTCACGTTGGCTGCTCTTGATTAGAAATGGAGATAAAATTAATTGCCTGATTTTTGATAGGGATTTTCAGAAGCTTAGTAGATTTTATTAGCTAATCCAAACAATCTCTACGCAAGACAATTTGCTGCTTCTTTTCTCCTTCTCCCTGCCCCCGTCACTCTTTATAGTCTGGGTCTGGAGCAGTGGATTGACAGGCAAACACTGGGGCCAGAGAAACTGGTGCCTTTCCTTTCACAGAGTCCTTGTTCTTCTTAGCTTGGCTTATATCCTAATAACAAGGAGAAAGTCGGTCTTTCACATCCCAAGAGCATGAACTTCCTGCCCTGCTTTGACTCATGCAAAGAACATCTCCAGGCCCAGTGTCCTCTGGTGGGTAGAAGTATCCTTGCAATTTTTATCACATGGCCTGCCCTGCAGCTTCTTCTCCAGTACCATTCTGTGATTACTAAATGCATAGATGTCAAAGAAACCTGCCAATGCCTTGAAGTGAAATCTCAGGACATCATAACATATCACGCTGAAAGCAATGTAATAAAAACAGGTATTCAGGTCTGAGGAAATAAGAGAAATCGAACACCTCAAAGACTAGGACAAGGATCTTTAGTTCAACTCCTCAGCAGTCAGCTTTGGCATATGTGAGAATGTAAAAGAGGGTGGCACACCTTTTGCTTTGAATGTTTCACCAATTGATTCCCCTGGCTGCCTTCCCAGAGTCTGTATCATAGTCCCTTAATGAAGGCTTCATCGCATTCTTTTGAACTTATTCCTGCCAATATCAAAGAAGCACAGCAGAAACAAAAACACTGCTGTGATGTTAGAAATCACAGTTGTTAACTTTGAAAAGAAATCTTGGTATGCAGGTTAGAACAATATCCAAGTGGTTCAAGTAGTAGACTGATGAATTCATCGGAAAACTCTCTAAAAAATGAAGTGGACGGGGAAGATTAATACTCTTTGTCTGGGTACCTACTTAGAAAAGTAAAGGAGAATTTAAATATCATGATACCATGTTAAATATTTTTAAGCATTTGCTTCTTGCAGGAAACTTTATATAGGAATTGGAATAAAAGATGTAAAATAAGAAGTTAGCAATTTTTATAGTAATCTTTTAAATAAAGTTGAAATATATGAAACACATAAAAAAAATGTGGTTCTAGCAAGGTTGTGCTATTTCTTGAAAAATATATAAATAGAACAATCTTATTTTTAAGATTTGTAACATCTGTTATCAGTACTCTAATATATATGAAAATACTGAATTAAACATATTTCTGGATTTGAAGGGACCTTAAGGAGCTATTGATAACTCCTTAGAATATGTTCTTGTTCTAGATTTCTCCCTTTGAGGCTAATTACCGATATTAGTAATAGCTGTTTTTCTCACTTTTAAGATTTCCTTCAATTTATTTTAGTATATATAACTAAATTATATGCATCATTTAATGATAAAGCCACTATACCTGATGCTATTGTATGGATTATATCTGGTGAAAATTCTCATTTTATATTAATTACCAAATTTACCAATTAGCTGCAGATTTCTAGTTCTGCTGTGGGGTAAGCCAGATAAGTGCTCTGTGCCTCAATTTTCCTACCTTTATGTGCTATTGCAGGTCACCAAAATAACTTTATAATGATCTCCATGTAATGCCAACATGATCCCAAATAAAGCTTAATATATATACCTTTAGGGTGAATGTATGAGCAGATGGTTAGTCCTCTGCCCTATGCTCTGAATACACTGCCTGTCTTTAGAAAAATATATTCAATGAGACTTTGCACCATTTAGTGTATCATTCTAATCATATACTCCTTGTTATGATCTATTAACTGCTCACATTCTTCACACTAGCCTTGTGCCCCTTAATGATAAGGACCATGCCTCTTTCTCGTTCTTCTTTTATTTCCAGCCCCACTCCCAACCCTGACACATTATAGACTCTCAGTAAATGCTTTCTAAATACATGAATAAATGAGTGAATGCATGCATGGATGCTTGGAATGACCCAGGCCAAACACCCAAATGGAAAACTTGTTTTAGTAGGCTGCTTCTTTTGCTTTCCTTTACACCTGTGTTTATATTAAAATTCACTTCATCATAAAACCAGGGTGCGAACCACAACACTCAACAAGATTACAGAGATGGATCTATTTTTAAAATAAAGGAGAAAAAACAGGATGGAAAAGCTTTCGTAGGTATGTGTAGCACTATTTAGAAAAGAAAATAACTTTGCTATTATTGCAGACTTATTAATGTTTGCAGTTATCTTGATTATTCTAATGCAAAACAAATGGCATTTAATTTGGGAGAAATTGCTCTGGACGTGCAATCTAAAGAGGCGAGAAATTGAACAGACTTTTTTTATGCAGTGTTTGGGATGTGGTTAAATTATTTTAGGATATTCAACAGTGTAGTGCAAATTCAAATCCTGTGGGCAAAGCTAAACAAGCAATGCTAGGCAGCTTAGCCACTTAATCTTTTGGTGTTCAGTCTGTTGGGTCTGTGCTGTGAAATGGCTCCTGTGGCTTTCATGTGGAAAATGAGAATGTTCTGTAATGGCTGATGTGGGAATAAAGAAGTAAATACAAGGAAACTCTTACAAGCTTTTAATATTAACTGCATTAAGTAAGTGTAACTAACTGCATTAAGTTATTGATTTATCAGGGCTTGACCAAATACTATTTCCCTTTATCCTTTTTGGGGACAAGGACAAAAAGTACAAAAAAGTTAAATGAGCCAGTTGTTAACTGGGTTACTGATGAATGTACTGATTATTCGTCTAGCTGTCATAGTAGGAGAATGTCCATGGGACCATTTATGATGGCTGGAAAACTGACTAAGGCTTATTGATCCTGATCATGTAATGATTAAAGTATCAATAAGTATAACTTTTCTAGAAATTTTGTAGCACTCCATCTCCTCAATAAATGAAATTCAATAGGACCATTTGGACTGAAACCGCAAATTTCAAGGAGTTGCCTCATTACTTTTTATTTTCTCCTTTAAAATATTACCAAGTTACTTTAACCCTGGTTTATAAGGCTGGAAAAGAAACACAGCCTGTTTTCCATGGCTAAAGGAAATAAACTATTAACTGGTAAATAAACAGTAGATTGGTGTTTAGGGATGGATTTTAACACGATATATTAGGACATGCAAAGGACACTAAGATTTCAGTCACATTTGGGTAGGTTCCAGACCCTATTAAAACTGACAATGAAAGTAACTTTATTTACTTAGAAGCATGAAGGGTCTTCTTGGGGTCTTCTCTGTAACTGCCAGACTCAAAGGAGCTGCAGTATCCACTCTCTCAAGTTGGTGATTAGACTTTTAGACCATTTTAAAGGATGTAGAGGGGGTTTCTCTCTAAGTTTCTAAGGCTTTTAAGCACAAATCCCAATTGTGAACTTCAATACACATGAATCCTGATTACCTTTTCAGTCCCTAATTACCCAGGAATCAGGTTATTGGCAGGAACTATTAACAACAACAAAAACAGAAAGCAATGTATATTGTTTGCTGTCTGAAGAATGAATTGACCTTCAGTTTGCAAACATTACATAAATTATTTGGTGTGTCAGAAACATCCCCAACCTTATGCCCCCCCCCCCCCAATAACAAGCAAAACACACACACAAAACAGGTTTATCTCTCCAACCCTGCTGCCCTCTTGAGACGTAGACATGTTTAGGCTGAGAAAGTCAAGTCTTCTGACCATCAGATATTTAAGTTACTCGTGATGCATATTTGTGAACCATGTCTTTGAATGGCTTTTTTTTCTGGTATTCCATTGCTAGTACAGTCCCTTAAAGAAAACAGAATTCCCTGACATATCATTGTTTTTTCTATGAATGATAATAAGAGAATTTCCACAACTGGATTTTCTTGATGATAGGGACTGTATCTTACAATTTTTCACATCTTAAAGTTTTGTATATCCTTTCTACAATATAGAAGAAGGTCTATAATAACTTACTAGCTGATATAAAATAAATGTACGTTTGAGTGTTTTTTATCCACAACTCTGATTATCTTCTTAAAGACAAAGCAAAATGTTAGGTTTCGAGATTATATTTTAGAAGTCATAACCAGGGATAGAATTTTCTCTCTCAGAGGGAGGTTTATAAAAGAACACAAAAAAGACTTCTTTTTGCCATTTTATTATTATGGAATATTTATATTTTCATCTAAAAACACACGTATTCACACTCATAAAAAACTTGCATTTTGGCCGGGTGTGGTGGCTCACGCCTGTAATTCCAGCACTTTGGGAGGCCGAAGGAGGCTGATCACGAGGTCAGGAGATCCAGACCATTCTGGCTAACATGGTGAAACCCCATCTCTACTAAAAATACAAAAAAATTAGCCAGGCGTGGTGGCACACACCTGTACTCCCAGCTACTCGGGAGGCTGAGGCAGGAGAATGGCGTGAACCCGGGAGGTGGAGCTTGCAGTGAGAGGAGATCACACCACTGCACTCTAGCCTGGGTGACAGAGCAACACTCCATCTCAAAAAAAAAACCAAAAAAAAAAAAACTTGCATTTTGTCAGCCTTAACACATTTGCACTTTAATTTTCCCTGTGTCTGTATTGCTGTTTGCAATGTTTCCAAGGCTTTGGCCCACTTAAATACAGAGGTTTGGGATATAAGTTGTAAAGGTCTAATGGATTGTAGACTGAAGAAATTGATGGAAGAAATTTTGAGAGAATATTAGATGGAAATATTGAATGTCCAGTTAATCATTTTAAAGAATAATTAATATTTTAAAATTACATTGATAAGATTACCTCCAGCCATTTACCTAAAGTATCATTAATATTCTCAATAACAACAGTGAATAGAGCATTTTTTTCTTTCTCTACTAACTCTCAGTAGCATACAAATATACTATTATAATTTGCAACTAAAAAAGATTGACTATTTTCATTCTACTTACGCTTCCAATTACTACCTATTTTGTATCTCTCCCACTTTTTTTGTTTGCAAAATTCCCAGAAAAAATATGTATACTGGCTGAAAAATTTCTCTCCTCCCATTCTCTCTTGAGCCCATGCCATTCAGACTTTGGCCTCCACTACTACAATGAAACTGCTCATGCCAAAGCCAACGTTGACCTCCATAATATTAAATCCAATCATCATTCTGAATCAGGTGATCTCTGTCTCCTGATAAACTTTCATTACTTGGCTTCTAGGGAACCATGCCCTCTAGGTTTCTACTTCTCTATCTGATTCATCTTAGCCTGAGTTGCAGATTCTTCCCATATCCCCAAGTTCTTAAAGCTTCATCTTGGAGAGCATATCTTTTTCTTCAACACTTACATCTTTATTGAACTCATCAAGTGTCATGGAATTAAATACTATCTATACATCCAGGATTCCCAAATATTTAATTAACTCCGGCCTCAACCACTTCCGTGAACTCCACACACATATATTTAATTACCTACTTGGCATCTTCTCACCTCTACCCAGCACCTCAAACTTGGCATATTCTACCCAATTTTCTACCCACACATCTCTTTTAGTAGACGTCATCATCCTAGTTAATATCTATTTTAGTAGCTTGGGCAAAAACCCATTAATTTACTCCACACTTTCCTCATGGTCTTACACTATACAGCCAAAATTTCAGCCAACTGCTGGCATAACCCTCAGAAATATCCAGAATCCAACCTTCACCACCACCTCAGCTGTTATCATCCTGGTTCAGACTGTCACTATCATCTTGCCTGGATTGCTGTGCTAGCCTGTTTACCCATCTTCCTACTTGTGCCTTTGCCTGTTGTTTTAGGCTGGATTCCCTCTCAGGAACAGACCTTGAATGAAAATTTTAGTACCTGTTTGGGAGGTGATACTGTTAGGAGGTGGTACTAGGAAACACCCCACAGAGGAGTGAAGAAATGAGAAAGAGAGAAAAAAAAGAAAATGAATAAATGTTTACTGAACACAGTAGGCAACTGAGGTTTGATCTCTCTGGTGAACTCTAGGAGACATACAGCCTGTCTTACTGGGTATTCTGGGGCGCAGGGACCACTTGACATTTCCCTCCAGTCCTGTATGGACTGCATGGGCTCCAAGGGCCAAAGGAAGTCCTTAAGCGAAGTCAAAGGCAGCATCTTCTGCATAATTTGTGGGGCCAAGTGTCAAATGAAAATGGGAGGCCCTTTGTTAAAAACAGTTGAGGATTTCAGGAAGGTGACAGCAATGCATGAAACCACAGCCCTTCTGAGCATGAGACCCTATGCAACTGTATAGGTTGCACGTCTGTAAAGTCACAAGAACTGGCATTTGGGATGTGTTGAGACAGAGCGCACAGGAATGATGAATACCTCAGTGATGTGAGTGGGCTACCATCAGAGTCTCCTTCAATCTGCCCAAATACACTCAACTACAACTCTGATTATTTCTTTTAATTGGAAGTCCAGAAATGGAATTACTGAACAAAAGCCTATGAATGTGTTTATGTCTCTTGACATCAATTGCCAAATTCTATATAGGAAAATTACATAAATATTCCTGACAGTAGCTCTGTTCACTGTACCCTTACTAAGGTGGGTATAATTTTTCTTTATTTATATAAATTTGAAGGTGTCAAAAATGGCATTTCAAAGTTGCTTCTACCCTGCATTGTTTTTGCTGAAGATAACATGGAAAATATTCGCATATATTTTTGGTCATTTGTATTTTGTATATAAAATTCATGTGAAAATGCAAAGGAGCCACAAAAGCCAAAACAATTTTGACAAAAAACAACACTTTGTACTTACACTACCTGATTTTAAAACTTACTGTAAAGCTACAGGAATCAAGACACTGTGGTGTTGGCATAAATTTGGCATCAATGAAAAGGATGAGAGTTCAGAAATAGATGCACACATATATGATCAATACATTTTGGGCAAAAAGTGTGAAGAAAATACAATGGAAACAAAGATGGTCTTTTCAACCTGTGGCGATGGCACAATTGCATATCCATATGCAAAACAGCAAAAACAAAATTTCACCCTCAGCTTAGACCATATAGAAAATGTGGTATCTATATATATGTATAGCCTGTTTACCCATCTCCCTACTTGTGCCTTTGCCTACTGTTTTAGGTTGGACTCCCTCTCCGGAGCAGATGTTGAATGAAAACTTTAGTACCTATTTGGGAGGCAATACTATTAGGAGGTAGTACTAGGAAACACCCCACAGAGGAGTGCAGAAATGAGAGAAATTATGTATATATATATAGATATAGATATATAAAAATATATAAAAATATATCTATATATAGATATATAAAAATATATCTATATATAGATATATAAAAATATATCTATATATAGATATGTAAAAATATATCTATATATAGATATGTAAAAATATATCTATATATAGATATGTAAAAATATATCTATATATAGATATGTAAAAATATATCTATATATAGATATGTAAAAATATATCTATATATAGATATGTAAAAATATATCTATATATAGATATGTAAAAATATATCTATATACATAGATATGTAAAAATATATCTATATACATAGATATGTAAAAATATATCTATATACATAGATATGTAAAAATATATCTATATACATAGATATGTAAAAATATATCTATATACATAGATATGTAAAAATATATCTATATACATAGATATGTAAAAATATATCTATATACATAGATATGTAAAAATATATCTATATATATATATATAGGCACACACACACACACACACACACACACACACACACTAGGGAATACTATGCAGCCATAAAAAAGAATGAGATCATGTATTCTGCAGGAACATGAATGCAGCTGAAGGCTATCATCCTTAGCAAACTAACATAGGAATAGAAAACCAAATACCGCATGTTCTCACTTATAAATGGGACTTAAATGATAAGAACTTGTGACCACAAAAAAGAAGAAAACAACAGACACTGGGGTCCATTAGGGTGGGAGAAGGGGAGGAGGGAAAGAAGCAGAAAAGATAACTATTGGGTATTAGACTTAATAGCTGGGTGATGAAATAATATGTACAACACACCCCCATGACACGTTTACCAATGTAACAAATCTTCATATGTACCCCCAAACTGAAAATAAAAGTTTTTTTAAAAAGTAACTCAAAATGAGCCACAGAATTAAAATAAGACTGAAAAGTATAAAATATCCAGATGAAAACAGAAAAATTTTAGAGACAACAAAGATTTCTGAATAGAACATAGACAGCACAAATTATTAAAGAATAAGTTGTACTCCATCAAAATTAATATGATAACTTTTCACCTTCAAAAATCACTGCCAAACAAATGAAAAGTCAAGTTGCAGACTGGGAGAAATTATCTGCAAAAGGTATAACTGATAAAGGGCTTCTCTTAGATATGAACATTTTACAACACAATAATAAAAAGGCAATCCAACAAAAACCGGCAACATATTTGAGAAGACATTTGTCGAAGATGTATGGATTGCAAATAAACAGAAGAAATGGCCCTCAATATCATTGGTCATTTAACAAGCACAAAATCACAATGAGATACAACTAAACATCTACTGTTATGTCTCCAATTAGAAAAACTAACAAAGCCATGTGTTGGCAGGATGTGGTACCAATGGAACGCTCATGTATTACTGTTGGAAATGTAGAATGGAACAGCCACTTTAGAAAATACGGTCATAGTTTCTTATAGAGTTAAACATACAATTATCATGTGATCCCGAAATTTCATCCAGATAATTTATTCAAGAAAAATATTAATAAAAGCATGCCCCCATAAATGGACTTGAACTTGAATGCTCACAGCAGCTTTTAAAACTGCTGCTGCTCACAGTTGTTTTTAAGCCAAAAAGCTGAAAACAATCTAAATGTCCGTCAGTTTCTAAATGACTAAGCAGATTGTAATATATCCACGGAAATGTTACTCATCAATAAGAAGAATACTAGTAAGGCCACAACATATATAAATCTCAAGTATTATGCTTAAAGAAAAAACGTGGCCCCAAAATATTATATACTATATCATATTAAATAAATAGCAAATTATCTTAGCATCTTTATCTTTCCCATTGATTTATGATGCTTTGATACTGTATTAAGATTGTGTGTCTGTGTGTGTCTATTTCAAGACTTGTTTTTTCATTTTATCTGTCAGTTTACATGCCAGTAACACTTCTTAATGTATAGCTTTGTATGAGTTTTAATACCTTTCACATCAAATTCTCCCATGAAATTCTTCTTTTATAAGATTTCCCAAGTCACTTTTTTTTTTTTTTTTTTTTTTTTTTTTTTGAGACAGGGTTTTGCTCTATTGCCCAGGCTGGAGTGCAGTGGTGTGATCATAGCTCACTGCAGTCTTGAGCTCGTGGGCTCAAGCGATACTCCTGCCTTGGCTTCTCAAAACATTGGAATTACAGGCATGAGCCATTGCACCCAACCCGAAGTGATTTTTAATAGGTTTGGCTTTCAGATGATGTTTAAGATAATTTTACTAAGTTAAAAGAAAAAGATTGACAACAATAAATTACCAAACTACCTCCAAATGATTTCTCAATAAAAAATTGTGATAAATTGCAGATTACTTTAGAAGAATTAAGATTTTCAAATCAGTAAGTACTTCAATTATGATATGTAATATGTTTCTCCATTTAACTAAGTACAGTAAGTCCTGTCTTAGCTGCAGGGGGATATGTTCCAAGTCTGCCAATGGATGTCTGAAACCAAGGACGCTGACCAAACCCAATGCCATCAATTGGAACAGACTTCTGTTTATGTCTTCCACACACAAATTTACTGACTTTTTCATCTTAACTAAGCACTCACCAAGCACTGTGGCCTTAACTTTTGCAGTTTGAGGTACATCAGCAAAACTAGCATGCATTTCTTTTTGCTTCTTTGCAGTTTCACAGATAGAAGACTCATTTTTACTGTAGATCTTAGTAACCTCCGCATTTAATTTTTAAATTTATTTAGTCAACGACTTTGACCTTTTCAATTGATGCCTTCTCTTTAGCATATCTGAATTACCAGTATCACCACTCTTGTGCTTTGAGGCCTTTATTAAGTAACTAAGGGTGACTTGAACACAAGCAACCACAACAGTCAATCTGATTACACTCATGGCAGCTAAATGACTAATGGGCAGGGAGTATTTACAGTATGGATAACTGGGTGGGACAGAAGATTCAAGTCCCAAGCAAGATGGAGTGTGAAGGTGTGAGATTTCATCATGCTACTCAGAACAGTGTGCACTTTAAAGCTTATCAATAATTTCGCAATATTTTATTTAGAATTTTTTTTATTATTATACTTTAGGTTTTAGGGTACATGTGCACAATGTGCAGGTTTGTTACATATGTATCCATGTGCCATGTTGCTTTGCTGCACCCATTAACTCGTCATTTAGCATTAGGTATATCTCCTAATGCTGTCCCTCCTCCCTCCACCAACCCCACAACAGTCCCTGGAGTGTGATGTTCCCCTTCCTGTGTCCATGAGTTCTCATTGTTCAGTTCCCACCTATGAGTGAGAACATGCGGTGTTTGGTTTTTTGTCCTTGCGATAGTTTACTGAGAATGATGTTTTCCAGTTTCATCCATGTCCCTACAAAGGACATGAACTCATCATTTTTTATGGCTGCATAGTATTCCATGGTGTATATGTGCCACATTTTCTTAATCCAGTCTATCGTTGTTGGACATTTCGGTTGGTTCTAAGTCTTTGCTATTGTGAATAGTGCCACAACAAACATATGTGTGCATGTGTCTTTATAGCAGCATGATTTATAGTCCTTTGGGTATATACTCAGTAATGGGATGGCTGGGTCAAATGGTATTTCTAGTTCTAGATCCCTGAGGAATCGCCACACTGACTTCCACAATGGTTGAACTAGTTTACAGTCCCACCAACAGTGTAAAAGTGTTCCTATTTCTCCACATCCTCTCCAGCACCTGTTGTTTCCTGACTTTTTAATGATGGCCATTCTAACTGGTGTGAGATGGTATCTCACTGTGGTTTTGATTTGCATTTCTCTGATGGCCAGTGATGATGAGCATTTTTTCATGTGTTTTTTTTGGCTGCGTAAATGTCTTCTTTTGAGAAGTGTCTGTTCATGTCCTTCGCCCACTTTTTGATGGGGTTGTTTGTTTTTTTCTTGTAAATTTGTTTGAGTTCATTGTAGATTCTGGATATTAGCCCTTTGTCAGATGAGTAGGTTGTAAAAATGTTCTCCCATTCTGTAGGTTGCCTGTTCACTCTGATGGTAGTTTCTTTTGCTGTGCAGAAGCTCTTTAGTTTAATTAGATCCCATTTGTCAATTTTGGCTTTTGTTGCCATTGCTTTTGGTGTTTTAGACATGAAGTCCTTGCCCATGCCTATATCCTGAATGGTGTTGCCTAGGTTTTCTTGTAGGATTTTAATGGTTTTAGGTCTAACATGTAAGTCTTTAATCCATCTTGAATTAATTTTTGTATAAGGTGTAAGGAAGGGATCCAGTTTCAGCTTTCTACATATGGCTAGCCAGTTTTCCCAGCACCATTTATTAAATAGGGAATCCTTTCCCCATTTCTTGTTTTTGTCAGGTTTGTCAAAGATCAGATAGTTGTAGATATGCGGCATCATTTCTGAGGGCTCTGTTCTGTTGCATTGATCTATGTCTCTGTTGTGGTACCAGTACCATGCTGTTTTGGTTACTGTAGCCTTGTAGTATAGTTTGAAGTCAGGTAGTGTGATGCCTCCAGCTTTGTTCTTTTGGCTTAGGATTGACTTGGCGATGCGGGCTCTTTTTTGGTTCCATATGAACTTTAAAGTAGTTTTTTCCAATTCTGTGAAGAAAGTCATTGGTAGCTTGATGGGGATGGCATTGAATCTATAAATTACCTTGGGCAGTATGGCCATTTTCACGATATTGATTCTTCCAACCCATGAGCATGGAATGTTCTTCCATTTGTTTGTATCCTCTTTTATTTCATTGAGCAGTGGTTTGTAGTTCTCCTTGAAGAGGTCCTTCACATCCCTTGTAAGTTGGATTCCTAGGTATTTTATTCTCTTTGAAGCAATTGTGAATGGGAGTTCACTCATGATTTGGCTCTCTGTTTGTCTGTTATTGGTGTATAAGAATGCTTGTGACTTTTGCACATTGATTTTGTATCCTGAGACTTTGCTGAAGTTGCTAATCAGCTTAAGGAGATTTTGGGCTGAGACAATGGGGTTTTCTAGATATACAATCATGTCATCTGCAAACAGGGACAAGTTGACTTCCTCTTTTCCTAATTGAATACCCTTTATTTCCTTCTTCTGCCTGATTGCCCTGGCCGGAACTTCCAACACTACGTTGAATAGGAGTGGTGAGAGAGGGCATCCCTGTCTTGTGCCAGTTTTCAAAGGGAATGCTTCCAGTTTTTGCCCATTCAGTATGATATTGGCTGTGGGTTTGTCATAGATAGCTCTTATTATTTTGAGATACGTCCCATCAATACCTAATTCATTGAGAGTTTTTAGCATGAAGTGTTGTTGAATTTTGTCAAAGGCCTTTTCTGCATCTATTGAAATAATCATGTGGTTTTTGTCTTTGGTTCTGTTTATATGCTGGATTACATTTATTGATTTTCATATGTTGAACCAGCCTTGCATGCCAGGGATGAAGCCCACTTGATCATGGTGTATAAGCTTTTTGATGTGCTGCTGGATTCAGTTTGCCAGTATTTTAATGAGGATTTTTGCATCAATGTTCATCAAAGATATTGGTCTGAAATTCTTTTTTTTTGGTTATGTCTCTGCCAGGCTTTGGTATCAAGACAATGCTGGCCTCATAACGTGTGTTAGGGAGGATTCCCTCTTTTTCTGTCAATTGGAATAGTTTCAGAAGGAATGGTATCAGTTCCTCCTTGTACCTCTGGTAGAATTCGGCTGTGAATCCATCAGGTCCTGGACTCTTTTTGGTTGGTAAGCTATTGATTATTGCCACAATTTCAGAGCCTGTTATTGGTCTATTCAGAGATTCAACTTCTTCCTGGTTTAGTCTTGGGAGGGTGTATTTGTCGAGGAATTTGTCCATTTCTTCTAGATTTTCTAGTTTATTTGCATAGAGGTGTTTGTAGTATTCTCTGATGGTAGATTGTATTTCTGTGGGATCAGTGGTTATATCCCCTTTTTCATTTTTTATTGCATCTATTTGATTCTTCTCTCTTTTCTTCTTTATTAGTCTTGCTAGCGGTCTATCAATTTGGTTGATCTTTTCAAAAAACCAGCTCCTGGATTCATTAATTTTTTGAAGGGTTTTTTGTGTCTCTATTTCCTTCAGTTCTGCTCTGATTTTAGTTATTTCTAGCCTTCTGCTCGCTTTTGAATGTATTTGCTCTTGCTTTTCTAGTTCTTTTAATTGTGATGTTAGGGTGTCAATTTTGGATCTTTCCTGCTTTCTCTTGTGGGCATTTAGTGCTATAAATTTCCCTCTACACACTGCTTTGAATGTGTCCCAGAGATTCTGGTATGTTGTGTCTTTGTTCTCATTGGTTTCAAAGAACCTCTTTATTTCTGCCTTCATTTCATTGTGTACCCAATAGTCATTCAGGAGCAGGTTGTTCAGTTTCCATGTAGTTAAGCAGTTTTGAGTGAGTTTCTTAATCCTGAGTTCTAGTTTGATTGCACTGTGGTCTGAGAGACAGTTTGTTATAATTTCTGTTCTTTTACATTTGCTGAGGAGAGCTTTACTTCCAACTATGTGGTCAATTTTGGAATAGGTGTGGTATGGTGCTGAAAAAAATGTATATTCTGTTGATTTGGGGTGGAGAGTTCTGTAGATGTCTATTAGGTCCACTTTGTGCAGAGCTGAGTTCAATTCCTGGATATCCTTGTTAACTTTCAGTCTCATTGATCTGTCTAATGTTGACAGTGGGGTGTTAAAATCTCCCATTATTATTGTGTGGGAGTTTAAGTCCCTTTGTAGGTCACTCAGGACTTGCTTTATGAATCTGGGTGCTCCTGTGTTGGGTGCGTATATATTTAGGATAGTTAGCTCTTCTTGTTGAATTGATCCCTTTACCATTATGTAATAGCCTTCTTTGTCTCTTTTGATCTTTGTTGGTTTAAAGTCTATTTTATCAGAGACTGGGATTGCAACCCTTGCCTTTTTTTGTTTTCCATTTGCTTGATAGATCTTCCTCCATCCCTTTATTCTGAGTCTATGTGTGTCTCTGCACGTGAGATGGGTTTCCTGAATACAGCACACTGATGGGTCTTGACTCCTTATTCAGTTTGCCAGTCTGTGTCTTTTAATTAGAGCATTTAGCCCATTTACATTTAAAGTTAATATTGTTATGTTTAAATTTGATCCTGTCATTATGATGTTAGTTGGTTATTTTGCTCATTAGTTGATGCAGTTTCTTCCTAGCCTCAATGGTCTTTATAATTTGGCATGTTTTTGCAGGGGCTGGTACCGGTTGTTCCTTTCCATGTTTAGTGCTTCCTTCAGGAGCTCTTTTAGGGCAGGCCTGGTGGTGACAAAATCACTCAGCATTTGCTTGTCTGTAAAGCATTTTGTTTCTCCTTCACTTATGAAGCTATTTTGGCTGGATATGAAATTCTGGGTTTAAAATTCTTTAAGAATGTTGAATATCAGCCCCTACTCTCTTCTGGCTTGTAGAGTTTCTGCTGAGAGATCAGCTGTTAGTCTGTTGGGCTTCCCTTTGTGGGTAACCCAACCTTTCTCTCTGGCTGCCCTTAACATTTTTTCCTTCATTTCAACTTTGGTGAATCTGACAATTATGTGTCTTGGAGTTGCTCTTCTCGAGGAGTATCTTTGTGGCGTTCTCTGTATTTCCTGAATCTGAATGTTGGCCTGCCTTGCTAGATTGGGGAAGTTCTCCTGGATAATATCTTGCAGAGTGTTTTCCAACTTGGTTCCATTCTCCCCGTCATTTTCAGGTACACCAATCAGACGTAGGTTTGGTCTTTTCACATAGTCCCAAATTTCTTGGAGGCTTTGTTCGTTTCTTTTTATTCTTTTTTCTCTAAACTTCCCTTCTCGCTTCATTTCATTCATTTCATCTTCCATCACTGATACCCTTTCTTCCAGTTGATTGCATCTGCTACCGAGGCTTCTGCAGTCTTCACATAGTTCTCGATACTTGGCTTTCAGCTCCATCAGCTCCTTTAAGCCCATCTCTCCATTGGTTATTCTAGTTATCCATTCGTCTAATTTTTTTTCAAAGTTTTTAACTTCTTTGCTATTGTTTTGAATTTCCTCCCGTAGCTTGGAGTAGTTTGATCGTCTGAAGCCTTCTTCTCTCAACTCGTCAGTCATCCTCCGTCCAGCTTTGTTGCTATACTTTCTTCTTTATAATTTACTCGGTCATGTTTTATTTTTCTAATTCATTAATTTTTCTTTATATTTGGTTTTATTTTTCCTTGCAATTGCTTTTGTTGCTGTTCTGGCTTTCAATTCACATCTTTAACTTTAAATATTGATTTTAATTACATTGCTTAACTTTTATCAAAATGTTTTACTTTCATTAATTCCTATATAGCTTGTATTTATATTTTTAACTTTAACTTTTTTTGTCAAGTTTTATGAGAAAATTGTTTAACCTCTGTTTTATTTATTTACTTATGTTTTAATTTCTGTTATATTGACAGACATTATAAAATGGAATCTTTATATTTCTATCTGGTAGAATTTTCCTTCTTGTTTAGTCTGTGACTAATTATTAAAAATAATCCAATTAATTTAAAATAATAATTATTTAAAATATCTTGAAATTAAGATATAATCCCTATAATTCTTAAAGTTGAAGAAACCCATCAACTAAAGTGTTGATCAAATTACCTTTCTGCCCAAAATTCAATCTTTTAAATATTATTATCTTTGTTTACTTTTATTTGCCTAATATCATCCATATCTTGTCTGCTGCCATGGTAACTATAAATCTGCTGATTATCAGTTATAAACAGGGGTTGTACATGCATTTAAGTTTGGACCTTTAGGGGAATTTGTATGCAAAGAGATAATGTATTGGATATTTCCCTATCCTTTTATCATTTAAATAATATAGGGCACAGAAACAAACAAAAGCATCAGAAGTCAAAATTATCTGTAATTATCTTTAGTTTGCCTACAGCATCTGTATTCAGAGTGCAGATATAGGGTACTATGTATCATTTAATGTGAAAGGCAACATCTGGGAGTTTTAGAAATTCCTGTAAGAATTTGAAAAAAAAAAAAAACAAAAAACTTCATGATGCCCTGTAAACAAAAAGTAAAAGAGAAATGATATGTGAATGAGATATATCGTCATTATTTTAGAGGCTCAGTTCAGTTTCGTAGAAATGTGGCAAGTTGACAGGATTCAACGAAGTGTTTTTCTTTTCATGTTAAGTCATCTCATTTGCCAAATAGATCCCATTAATTAAGTAGAGCAACCACAAGGAGAATAAAACAGTAAATGAAAAATAAAGCACTTTTTCAAGAGTTGTCATGGGCAGTCAGCTATTTTTAGTGACTGGTTATATAGTCACAGCTACTACTTAGTCCAGTGATGAGACAGTGAAAACCCAAATTTAGAACATTTACACTGCAGCTCAGTGATGAGACAGTACTTGTCTAACATAATTTTCGTATCTTTGTACCCAGACAGGACTTTTCTTTTTTTTTTTTTTTTTTAGTTTTTTTACTATAGAACAATGGTAAAACTGTTATAAAAAGCTCCTGATGCTACTTCTGAGCTAGCTGTGCTGTAGTTAAAAAAAAACAAAAAACAAAAACCACAACTCGCTTTAGAACTGAAAGGCAGGTTTGAGATTTAGTTCTGACACTACTAACAGTTTGACATTGAGAAAGCCATTTAACCTCTAAGTTCTTGTTATGTTACTTGTAATATGAGAAACTTTCGGAAAGAGAGAGAAACTCAAGTTTAATGATACCTTCCTCTTTTCTAGACTCAATGTCAGGAGATTCTTAAACACTCTCTTACGTAGTCTACACAGTAATTCAAGTGTTATGTGTGATTAGTTGCAGTTTATAAATTTAGAAATTAATATTTCCATAAGTTTAGAACTAAGCTATTGGTCACACAACTACTAAATATTTGGATCTAAACTGAGATCTGTCGGACTCTGAAAACATGTGGACATATTGGGTTAGGGCATGAGGAACCAAAAAGAAACTCTAGAAATAGCGGAAATGAAGAAATCCCTGTTTGGCTTTAGTAGCAGACTAAACATAGTGGATAAAATCAGTAAACTTGAAGACAGGTCAAGAGAAAAATTCCACACTGAAACAGAAAGGGACGATAATGATAATAACATAACAATAATAGCAACAAGAGACTAGTGTATGAAATATGTGGGACGTATGAAATAATCAAAAGTACTTGCCTTTGGATTCCCAGAAGGTGGGAAGAGAGAGACAATGGGGCAGAAGAAATATTTGAAGACATAACAGGCAATAAGTTATTGAACCTAATGAAAACTTCAGCTCACAAACCCCAGAAGTTCACGGAGTCCCAAGAGTGATAAATACCAAGAAGCAACATTAGCTAGAAAACAATCAAATGACATTTAAGAAGTGTTGGTAGAAGTTAAAAAAAAAAAAAAACTGTTAAACAAGTATTCTATATCCAGTGAAAATACCTTTTTATATTTAAAAACATATTTATATTTTTTATCATTTAAAATATATATTTTTTAATATTTAAAAAATGAAAACATGTGGACATATTGCGTTAGGGCATGAGGAACCAAAAGGAAACTCTAGAAATAGCAGAAATGAAGAAATCACTGTTTGGCTTTAGTAGCAGACTAAACACAGTGGATAAAATCAGTAATTACTTGAAGACAGGTCAAGAGAAAAATTCCACATTGAAACAGAAAGGGATGATAGTTAAAATTTTTTTTTTAACATTTAAAAAATATATTTGTTAATATTTAAAAAAATCATTTTCAAAACATTAAAGCAAAACAAAGCTAATTGCAAACAGGAAAAAAAATGGAATAAAATTGCTTCTACTTGACCTGTATTTTAAGAGATATTGAAGATAGTTCTTCAGATGGAAGAAAAACATTACCATATGAAACTTCGACTCTTCAAGGCAAGAATGAAGAACAGCAGTAAGGGTGAATATTTGGGCAAATATTGAAGGCATTTTGTAGTAGATCTATTTACATAATAAGATATATTATGATGCTATAGTAGATCTATTGATGCCTCCCCCTCAGTTTAATTATTTTTGTGTTTGTATATTAATGGCCCCCAATTAATTATGCCTCCCAGTATTAATTCTCATACGCAGTCCCCTCTCAGATTCACTCAGTGTCACCAGGTGACTTTCTTTGGCCAGTTAACAAGCATGACATAAGCAGACACTCAAAAAGAGCTGGCATATAAGGGCTGGTCCTGGAATTCTTCATGGAGTCCAGCTGCATATTGTTATAATGAGGTTACCTTGAGACAGACGTTGGAGAGGGAGAGACCTTTTTGAGCATTCCAGCTCCAGCCAAGCTCACAACTGAGTTCAGCCATTTGACCCAAACCAATGTCACAGGGAGTAGAATTGCTAAGTTGAGCACTGTCCAATTCCTGACCAACAGGAGGTGAAGAATCAATAAATCGTCATTGTTTTCAGCCGCTAACATTTCTTCTGGAGCAGATACGTATCTATAGAAATGGAATTGTGTGATAAGATTCTTATCTTGCTCATGAAGTAGGATGTATTGGTTAAGGTAGACTGTGATAACTTAAAGGTGAACATTTTAATCTTTAAGTAACTATTAAAACTTTGTAGTAAATGTAGCCCAAAAAAATCAATAGAAGAAATAGAATACTGAATAATTTACAATTAATTCTAAAAACATCAAGAAAGGATGACTAGAAACAGAATAAATGGTATAAAAAGGAAAAGAGAATGCCTGCCAAGATGGCAGGTTTAAATACAAAATATCAACTAATATAATAAAAATAAATAACCTAAACACTCAATTGAAGGCAGAGAATGTCAGACTGAAAAACAGAGCAGGACTTTTCTAAACTTTGTTTGTAAGAAATAGATGTAGATGGTAATAAGAGATACATTATTTAAACATGTCAGATAAAGCTAATGCAGTATTTTTTTGGAAATTTGTAGTCTGAAATGCCTATTAGGAAAGATAGGCTAACAATTAATATGCTACGCATCCAACTTTGAAATTTGAAAAAAAGAAAGGAAGAAGTCTAGAAAATGTAGAAGGAAGAAAATAATAAAATAGAAAACAAAAATACATTCAAGAGGATATAAAATGTAGTTCTTGGAACAACTGAAAAAAACTACAAATCTCTGCAAGATTGATTAAAAAGAAAGTGATAGAAGACAAATATAAGCAATATAAGGAATGAAAAGGGGACAAATTAAGATAAGGCAAACAGTTTCAACAAGGGGGAAATACCGTGAACAACTTATGGAAATTCATTTGACAATCAGGTCAAATAAAAATTTTATAACACATTATAAATTACTAAACTAATTTAATAATACAGAAAACATTGGTGAACTTGTAACCATTACATAAATTGAACCACTTGTTAAAACCTAACTTCCAAAATAAAAAAGTCTACCAGAGATATAAACCTATAGTAACAATGAAGGCAGTATGACACTGGCACAGGGATAGAGAAGGAAACCTACAAAAAAAATTATAGAATCCTCTAACTGACCCGTTAATAAAGCAATACTGAAAGTGACTAGAATCAATGACTGAGCTACAGGGGTAGCTTGTCCAGTATACACTTTGGAAAGACCAAGTTTTAAATCAGACAAGATGGTTTGGAGTTTGCTTAGGTTCACTTTTTTTCTAGTTTCTTCAGTTATAAAATTGGAAAACAAACAAAAGCAATGTGCAGTCTTTTTGTATGTATTGAATAAAAGGATTTGAGAAAAAGTCGGTACTCAACACATTCTCAAATAAGTAATGTCACTCTTCTCTTCAACTGAGATACCCACATTTAAAGGAAAGGATGCTGGGTTAAAGAGAAGGCAAGTAAGAAAAATGAGACAATTCACATCTATTACTGTGTTCTTCCTTTATCTGTGCATTACTTTCCTTGTGTTTTTGACAATTTCACTGATGTATAAAAATTAAAATTAGCAAAGCAAAATCTAGATTTGATCAGTAAGAATATAACTAATTTTCTCTCTTAAATTTTCCTCCCCTCCCTCCCTCTCTCTCCCTCCCTCCCTCTCCCTCCCTCCCTCCCTCCCTCCCTCCCTCCCTCCCTTCCTTCCTTCCTTCCTTCCTTCCTTCCTTTCTTCCTTCCTTCCTTCCTTCCTGAATGATTGCTACAGTTTTCATGAAACACATGTAGTGAGTCATGATATGAAAGCATGCCTTAGGCAAGGGACAGAGGGACTTTGAGAAGTCTCAGAGTCATTGTACAATCCAAGAAGCTGTTTATTGCCCACTTCTTTTGCGTGTTAAAATATTCCCAGTTGAGAGTTGGGATAATAACTCACAACGATAATTTTAATTAATTAATTTTTTGTTAGAATTTTTTAAATTGTGTCTTTTGTTTTAAAAGCCTCAGGGCATAAACAGATTGTTAAAAAAATCATTAATTAAATATTCTAAACAACCAACAGTAGCATTAGTAAAATGAAGAGGGGAAATTAAGCTTTCAGGAAAACACTGTACCCAGTGGACAAACTGTCTCGTGCATTAAGATCAAGATCAAAAATTGTCAGCTTGCTTAACATTCAATACTGGACACCTGTTAAGTGTGTCAGAGAAGCCTATGCAATAATGTTAGATTTCTGAGCTATTCAGGAATTCTTGAAGTTCTGAGAATGCCAAATGCTCACGTGCCACTATTTTGACAGAGTTATAGAGACCCTGAATTAACCTTATAAAGAGATTCCTGTTTCCTCATGACAGGGATAGATTTGACACCTTGTGGCTTGCTATTATCTGCCTTGAGAGTGTTCCAGCTCTGTGAACTTTTTCTAACAAGCTGAAGCAGGGAGTTTTCCGAATGCATCCAAATTATATGCAGTAATATTTCTTTTGTGAATAATAGATATGACATTTCCACCAGGCAATTTAATATGCCATGGTGAGATTAATGAGCAAACATCTAATAAGTTTGTTATTATTATGTTTCTTTGCATTAACAAAATAGAACAATAGTTTAACAATGTGTTGCCACAATTTTTTTCACATTAATTCATCTTCTCATTTCCATTTCTATTCAGTGTCCTCTCTCAACTCTCACCTAATACATAGAGAATAAAGAAGAAAAGAAAAAAAGGAATTAGCATGTATTTTGTGCTTACCATATACCAGGAAATATGCTCTTTTCCTCTTTACTATTTTATTCAATCCTTAAAATAGTTTTATGTGATAGTCCACGTACTCTTCTTCATACGAATAAAATAAAAAGTAAAACTCAGAAAGGTTATGCCACCCTCCAGTGCCACACAGCAAATAAACTGCATAGTGGAGATTTGAGTCCCAGATTGTGAGACTGCAAAAGCTAGGCAAAATATTCAGCCGACACTCATTTTGCATTCCCCGTCATTGTATGATACCTTGCAATGTCTCAAACAATTAAATCCTATGGATCCTGATTCCAACCTTGAATATCAGAAAACTTTAAGCAAAGAATAATAAATAGTTGACACTTCTAGGTCAAGCCAGATTTATCTCCTAGTAGTAAAGCTTTGAGCCTGATCATATAAGTAGCATCTTCATTTTAAAGATGAGGATAAAGAGGCATAAAAAGGGTAAGAAACTTACCCAAGGTAACAAAGATAGTAAATGTTAGAACCAGATTGGATCTTTTAACAATTATGTTGTATACTGCCTTCACGATGTAAAGCAGCAGAAAGATAGTTTAAAAAGTGGCTAAGAACTTTAATTTTCATTTCGGTTCACATTATTCCTGTTATATTTTTTTCTGATAAGATATATAATATGTTGACATCTAGGCTGGGTGTCTCAGAGTTACCACAGTCTCATCCTCACACAGAGCATGAGAACGCATGGTATTTTTTTTCTATACTTAAGATCATGTTTGAAGCTAAAAGAACTTGCAAATTCCAGTAGGTTAGCTAAAGGAAAAAATAGTACATAAAAAATAACTTAAACTCTGCTGATGCCAGAAATATAGTTTTATACTTTAGTTTTTGAAATCGTTTTTGGAATATTATTACCCAAACATATTACCAAGCAAATGAAAGTTTTAATCTCTCCTATAATGAAGCAAATACTTAAAAATTATTTTGAAAGTTATTTTTGATCAAACTAATACTTCACACATTATAAATATAAAAACGATTATGATTTATCCAGTAGCCCTAATAGCTAATAATAAATATGATTTTTTCTCTTTTTTGATGTACAATTTACAATGGTGAAATTTTAATGAATTTGTTTGTCTCATGCTTCTTTCAGTTAATGTTCTAACACATGAATTTCTCTGTTTTGTTATCCATTGTTGCATAGCAGATTACCTCAAAACTCAGTGGCTTAAAACAATAAAAAATTGCTCAAAATTTCTGTGAATCAGTAATCCTTAGCTGGGTGGTTCTGGCTCAGGGTCTCTCATGAGGTCACATTCAAGGTGTCAGTCAGGACTGCAGTCATTTGGCAACTTCACTGAGACAAGAATCTGCTTTCAAGATGGCTCACTGACAGAGCTGTTGGCAGGAAGCCTCAGTTCCTCACTGGCTATTGGTGAGAGGCCTCACTTCCTCCCTATGTGGATCTTTCTGTAGGACTACTCAGATGTCCTCAGAGTGGCATGGCAGCTGGCTTTCCTCAGAGTGTATTTAAAGGGTACAGAGATGGAAATCATAGTGTCTTTTATGACCTAATCTCAGAAGTCACATGTCATCATTTCTGTACTATCAGTTACATAAGTTGATCCTATTCACCATGAGAGAGGCTCACACAAGAGTGTGAATATCAGAACACAGCAGTCACTGTGGCTTACCTCGGCTACCACATTATTATTAACAATTTAAAAATACTTCAATATACTGGTATAAAGGACTGCCTCTGTTTTCCGGGAAATAGCTTTTATAGCCCTGGAGTTGAAAAAAAAAAGATTGGTAAATATACGCTATTCACAGGTCAAGGAACACTCGGATTTTTCCAGCAGACCCCACAAGACCTCTGAGAACCCTTCTCCTGTTAAGACTTCTGAGACTGTCATTTCACACAACTGGCATCACTACCTGCTATCTTTATTCCCCATTATTTTCTGGGACCAGCGCATTATCCTTCAGTGTATTGCCCCCAAGAGACCGTTAAAGAAGAGATGAGGCGAGATCCATGTCCTTAGAGTCTATTGGCTCTCAACTCATCTCTGGTGACTGCTTAGAGAACAACAGAAAAAAAAAAAAAAAAGAAACTTTGCCTCATGCCTCCCTCTTCTCTTCATCCTATCCCCCTTAAAACAAGAGAAACACATTCAAGAAGAAGGAGGCTGTGTGTGAAAGTAAACCAACATCTGTATGTGGGAGTCATTTGGAAGTGTTCAGTGAAAATGATATCCAAATATTATGTATTAATACATATTGGCACTCATTCTAGGAAAGAAAAACACATTCCCATTCTGTTGTTTTAAAATCCTTGATTACTACATCTTGGAAAGTGAGGATATAGGAGGACCAGAGAGAGTTCATAAACATGGCAATAAGGAACTAGACCCCCTTTGTCAAAGTCAGTTAGGAAATAGTATGCATTTCATTGCATTGCTAGTTATAACTATTCAATTAAAACTGTGGACTTGTTAAAGGTACCCAGTTGGAGGCAAGGTTCTACTAAGGGGCAGTATAGGGACAGAGTCCTGACTCTTAGGGCCTAGGCCTTGGTCATTAAACCCTTGAGTTCCTAAATCATCATTCTAATGATAACTTGATTGTGTTGCATATAAAAACTGCTTTCTTCTTTTTTAACAGAATGCTAACACATGCATGTCCACAGGCTCCAGAAATGGTTTTCACTCTAGAAATCCAAGTGAGGTCAGCAGAAACATGGCAATTGGGAAACTAAAGGCAAATCATAAAACGTTGAGCTCAGTTTTGTATTTACTAGATTTTCTGCCTCTGATTTTAATATTTTTTTGCAGTTTTTCAACATCAAACATAAAATGATGTTTTCCTGACACAAATAAATCAATAATTAGTTGGGAACACTAATATAATTCTAACTGTATGCTAGTCACTGTTCTAATTGCTTTGCAGATATCATCTCACTGAATCTGCCCAAAGCCCTATGATTTTTAACCTGTTTTTCTAGATGAAGAAACTAAGACACACTCCATTAAGTTGCCCAAGAGTCACATAGTTGCTAAGGAGTGGAGCTAAAACCCGAAAGATGGGAAAGTCCGGGTTCAGAGGTCATAATCTCAAACTCCCCTGTATACTGCCTCCCAATTACAGAGAAAGTGAGACAAATCAAATATGTGGAGTTCTTGGGACCTAATTCATGTGATGATAGGCAAACTGTTCACAGTGCCCAAATATTAAATGCCTTACTCTGCCATATGTGGAGTGTCGAAAGATTTCGGAGAAAAATTCGGTATTTTAGGCAAATAGTGATGCATAGGTACATGATGTAATTCTATTAGAGACCAACATCTGTAATGTGGGTACTCTGCTGTCCTCCTGGTCATGCACATAACAGCAGCACAGGGTTTACTTTCATGTGAAAGAGGTCTTAAACCAAAAGTAGGTCATTATTTTTCTGTTGCATCTTTTTGCAAGAGGTTACTAATTTGAGGATGAATGCCTTTTTGTTTTTGTCTCAGCAGCCTAAGGAAATTTCAGGACTAGATAGTACTTGGATTTGTCTTCCCCCAGACTCTGAACTTGCAAATGAGGGCAAATATACAAATCATTACATTTAAGAGAAGACAGATCTCTTATCAGTGTCAGAAAAAAATGGAAACTAAAAGCTCATAAAAATGCTAATGATCATATCTTTCCCAAATGCTCTGGTTTAATACAAAGTTTCTTTTTGATAACACCACTATATAATGGTCTGCTCCCTCTCGCCCATTAATCTCCATTTCTCAGTGTGAACTTGCAGCAAATAACATAAGTCTATAAAAAGATACTCTGAATTATCTTCCAAATATAATACTTAGATAATAATGTGATTGTTGGGCAAAGTAGCATGCTTTGCTCATTAGCAGTGGACTCAGATATGGATGCTCCTCTGTCCTAGCTCTTCTCTCACCCCATTACTGCTCTCCAGCGGCAGTGTCTGAGAGCCTGCTGGGCATGTGCTGCACCATGAAGGCCACTCTCTATGCACCCCCATTAGCTTCCATCCTTTGTTTTAAGTAAAATTTCTTTAAATACCAAACACAGAGAATTGTTTTTTCTTTTCTTTTTTTTTTTTTTTTTTTTTTTGAGACGGAGTCTCGCTCTGTCGCCTAGGCTGGAGTGCAGTGGCAGGATCTCAGCTCACTGCAAGCTCTGCCTCCTGGGTTCACGCCATTCTCCTGCCTCAGACTCCCGAGTAGCTGGGACTACAGGCACCCGCCACCACACCCAGCTAATTTTTTGTATTTTTGGTGGAGATGGGGTTTCACCATGTTAGCCAGGATGGTCTTGATCTCCTGACCTCGTGATCCGCCCACCTCAGCCTCCCAAACTGCCAGGAATACAGGCATGAGCCACCGCGCCTGGCCAGAGAGAATTGATTTTTCTAATTGTGTGGCTATTGTCACCCCTGTAGTTATAAGCCTGGGTTTGCTTAAGTAAATAAATGGGGCCTGATGCACTGAGGCTACCATATTCATTGAGAAGATTTGCATTGAATTGTATGACCTCGTCATTTACATACAGGCTAGTTCTGCCTCTTGCTTGAGTAAAGCCCATTGACTAACGTTGAAAAACATAATGGAAAGTAATCAAAGGCACATAACAACGGTAAGCCGTGAGGTAATTTTTATTGATTCTTAGCAATAAGCCTTTTCCCTAGATAACAGGTATTGTCTTATTCCATGAGATAGAGAAATTCACTAATCCACAATTAGCCTATTTTTTTAGCATAACCTCCCATGGGTGACATCCAATAACCAGAATGACCTGATCTATTTCTAAGCCAGATGGTAAAATGAAGTACCTGCTTACAAATAACGAAAATCTCCTATTTAAAGATGTTTGATCTGCTTTTATCCCAGAATTAAAAAAAATTTAAACAATCTGTCAACTACATTTAAAAAAGCTAAGAAAAAATTATGACAGAACAATAATTATACAGCAAATTATGGGATATTTAATTTTAAAATTGGATGTAGAGTTCTATTATATTTGAACTTCATATTTTTGCTTTTGTTAAATTTTTGTTTTGAAAATGGAGTTATTGCAAAATAGCATAGCATTAAAAAAATACGGTATCTGGTTTTGTTATTGTTCCAAAAGATCATTTGTGACCTTAATAAAAAAGCAGTTTTACATAAATACATAATTCTCATTTTGTAGACTGTTTGTTGTTGTCGTTCTGTTTCTAAAATCGGAAAAACAGCATAGATCAGGGAAAAGTGATTGGCTTGTCTTAGTTAAGGCTGGCCAAAATGAAATTTAGTTGGTGATTTAAATTTCCAAGTATTAAGAAAAATTCAATAATCTTCTAAAATAAAACTTAGTAGAAACATGGCTTTTGTAACTAGAATTTAGTGGTTGGAATATTAAATATTGTTTTATATAGTCAACACTTGTCATTCTATACACTGTCAGATTCTGCTTGTTTTTTGACTGGGTGTGTTACTTCCTTCTTGTCTTTGTGCTGCTGGGTCATATTTTCCGCCATTTTTCATTTTTTTTTCCTAATTTCCTAAAGACTTTCTTCACTTCCTTTCTGCAGTTACACAAAGCAGAGTTTGTTTGCTTGCTCTGTGACTAACTCAGTCTTATATATTGGAAAAACAGCTGTATACACTAAAAATAGAGATAGTACAGGGTTTTTTGTTGTTGCTGTTGTTATCTGAACACTATTATTATGAGCTAAGAATGCATTTGTAATGAACTCAGGAGGCCTCAGTTGAGAAACTTACCTGGATATAGGGTTGGCCAACAGAACAAAACAAAATGACAAACTACCAATTGCATTTAGCAAGTGTCTTGTGTTTTTAGAAGTATGATAGAAGATTATAATGTGATGAACAAGAAATACTATACAGAGTATCTAACTTGAGATCAGGCATGAGATGACATCAACTTGTTGGTGCTTATGTCATTCCATGGAAGATAGTGGTACCTATGTTTCATAATGGTTCCCAATGATCTGAGAATCCTGGTGTTCACACATTGTGTAGTTCCCTCCCATACTGTACCAGGGCTAGCCTGTGTGATCAGTACAATATGGTGGAAGTACTTCCGAGATGGGGTTATAAAAGACAACTCAGCTTCCGTTTCAATCCCTCTGTCTCTCTCTCAAATCAACTCCTTCGGAGAAAGCCAGTGGCCATGTGATGAGCAGTGTTATGCAGAGGCCCGCCAAGTGGGGAACTGAGGCCATGCCTAATGGCCATGTGTGAGAGAATACGAAAGCAGCTCCTTCAGCCCCAGCAAACCTTCAGATGACTGGAGTTCCCGCTGACATTTTGAGGACAATTTCATGAGAGATCCTGAGTCAGACCCACCCTACTTGTACTCCTGGACTCCTAAACCTAAGTAACTGTGTGAGCTAGTAAATGTTTGCTATTTTAAGCTGTTAAATTTGGGGGTAATTTGATACAAAGCAATAGATAGCTAATATCTTGCATTAGCTGTCTAATACAAGGACTATTGCCAGGGGCTTAGGAAAAGGGTTTAGTTCTCAAGGAATGGGGCAGGACAGTGTTGTAGGCCACCAACCAAGTGAGTTGCACCAAGGGCAATAATCAGTGAAAAAGAGATACAAAGTCACAGATTTGGCTTCATATCCTACAATGGAACCAACACATAACACTTGCTAAATTGGTTTCAGTAAACGTATTCGTAACTCCTTTAGGTTAACTCAAAACAGTTTAACCAGGAAGGTTTATTTTCTCATTTTTACATACAAAGAAAGGCAAGTCACAGATTCTCAGTAATTTTGAGGTCATGCAGGTGTCAAGTGGCAGAGCTAAGAATTCATACTCAGTTCTGATCGACATTAAAGACCACATTCTGTTTTTTGTTTTGTTTTGTTTTGTTTTGTTTTTTCTTTTACACAGGCCCTTGCTCTTTTGCCCTAGCTGGAGGACAGTGGCATGATCATAGCTCCCTTTAACCTTGAACTCCTGGGCTCAAGCCATCCTCCCACTTCAGCCTCCTGAGTAGCCAGGACTGCAGATGCATACCACCACACTTGGTTAATTTATTTTCATTCTTTAAAGAAATGGAATCTCACTATGTTGCCCAGGCTAGTCTTGAGCCCCTGGCCTCGAGTGATCCATCTACCTCAGCCTCCAAAGTACTGGGATTACAGGTGTAAGCCACCATGCCTGGCCAAAGACCACATTCTTAAACTGATATATTTTGTGGCCTCTGATAATTTTTAGTATTTACTGAGCCATAATGTATCCCCATTACTATGCCATCTCTCTTTCTACAGTAAAACAAACAAACAAAACAAAAACTTCTCTAACCCTAAAACTACCTGCAAGGTAGGTATTACTTCTGTAAATAAATAAATGGAAAGGGCCTTTTTAAAAGTGCAAATAATAACATGGGAAGTGGAATGATTTTAAGAATTCATTTCATTCCTCAGAGTCTCCCCTAAGAATATCTCTGAGCTACATACTTATTTTGTTATATCTCCAAATTAAAGACTCTCATGCTGCTATTAACAGATTTAGCAGAAGGATTATGTCCTCTTCTATTTTTTTTTTTTTTTTTTTTTTTTTTGACATGGAGTTTTTCTCTCGTTTCCCAGTCTGGAGTGCAATGGAATGATCTCGGCTCACTGAAACCTCCGCCTCCCATGTTCAAGGGATTCTCCTGCCTCTGCCTCCGGAATAGCTGGGATTACAGGCACGCACCACCATGCCGGACTAATTTTGTATTTTTAGTAGAGATGCGGTTTCACCATGTTTGTCAGGCTGATCTCAACTCTTGACCTCAGGTGATCCACCAGCCTTGGCTTCCTAAAGTGCTAGGATTACAGGCATGAGCCACCAAGCCCAGCCTTTTCCAAATCATTCACTCTGCTCCTCCTTTCCCTTAGCTTGATATGGAAACAGGGCCTGTGTGCCTTCTTTGTAAACATAAATTTGAGAGAAATGGAAGGCAAACCTTTAGATGTAGCTGAGACTATTTAGATAGAAAGCTCTAAAGAAGCCATGCCCTGGCATCAAAGTACAGTATCCGAGCCATGTTGTTAACATGAGAAAATTAATTATTAGCTTTGAATTGACAATAAAAATAAGAGAAAGTCTTACACATGAATCCAATTGATGATTGCTAATGACATTTTATTTTATGACACACTTGCTGTTCAGGTGTGACTGTTTAGTCCTGGAACTTAGAGAGACACAGCCTGTTTTATAAGGAAGGTCATGTTAAGGGGTAGAGATTAAGCATGTCTTCTAGCCCATCAGAAGTTTTTGAAAACTTCACCTCCATTAAAAACAGATATTTGGCAGGGACCTACAAATGTTTAAGTTAAAAGAGATGTGAAATGAAAAAGATGTCCCTGTATTGTATTAACTTTATAAAGGACTGTGTCAGATTCCTCTCAGTGTAGACATATTACTTTGTGATGGAACACACACACACACACACACACACACTCACATGCACACACATATCTTTTACTCCTCTTCTTTTTTCTCTCTTAACTTTAGAAGAAGTTGGCCCTTTTCCCCCAAAGTACACAAAGAAGAGACCCTCACAGATTATCAACACCTGGAATAGATTTTCTCTTGGCTGTGGTCAAATAGGCATCGTTACTCTGACTTGGGAAATAGATCAGACTCTTGTCTTACTTGACTTAAACATTTACTTGGTATTAACCTAGTTTCCTTAATTTCAGTGTTTAAGAATTAGATACTTTGAGTATTGAGATCATTTTTCCTCTAAAGTAAGAGTGACCTATTTTCAAAATGGTCTTCCTTTCTGTAGTAGATAATGGGTCCTTGCAGCCTGAAACTCGCAATAACTTCAGAGGCATATGTGATAGAAGCAAAAGTAAATGGTTTGAGAAAGCCTTACAGTAATATTCCCACATCCAGGCTTTATTATTATCAGTGTTAACTCTTGATTTATGTTTCAGTTTAATTTCCTAAGTTAAAACATTCTTGGCCACTGTCCAGTGAGTCTAACCATCTTACTTTTGATTCTGGTCCCAAGCTCACCCAAAAAAATGTTTTCGATAAGTCAATAGCTATTTACAGTTTGCTTAACCATTAGTACCACTGAAGTTATCAAAATGTAAAGTTAGTTGAGAACTTAATATGCATCCTGGATATCTCAGAGGAATATACTTGGGCCACTCTAGGATAAGAAAACATGCCCCAATTGAGGAAATGGAAAATTAGTCCAAGAAGTGATAGGACCGTCAAGGAGCATGGAACTTCTTCCGAAGACGTATTAAGAGACAAGCAGAAATGATGATTATAGCAGCTATGGATGTTGATGGCAATGCTGTCAAAAAGTTACTATTAATGACTCAGGTATAAGTTAATCTTTGATCGCTCAGCTCTCCTCCAAATTTTTTATACCCCTCTCTCTACTCAGAATGAGAATTGCTCATAAATACTCCGAAGTAGCACTTACCAATCACCTCTGATAAAACTCTACAACCTAGAACTGCTAATTCAAAAAATTTCCAGATTTAACAGCAGTCCTATAATGGGCCTGCTTGGGAACTGGATTCACTCTTTCTCAAATTGGCCGAACTGTTGAGATAGGATTTAAAGTTAGCATCATCCACAACACCTTTTTGAAATTTTAAATGTGTCTAATTCTGTCATCTATTGACATATTTTACACTTTTTAACACTCTTTGTTCATGTCATAATATTATTTGTGTGTGTGTCTGAATCCACTTCAGTAAATTATAAGCTTCTTTGTATGTTATTCATCTTTATATTCTGCATTGTAACCAACAGAGCATTTTATCCTGAAAATATGATAGAGCCCTAAACATGATAGCAGATGTAATCAGCTTTATAATTGTAAACCAGGAACGATAATTCTATTTGTACTGCATCAGTGTAAACATTGTATGTTTTCAATCAAAATAGAAAACTAAAATACAAAACATCTAGGAAAACTAGAAAGCTTTCTTATAGATGCAACATATTTGCCCCAAAGATCTCTGCTGTTTTAGTTACGTTAAGTATATTATTTACAAATAAAGATGATGAAGATCTGATAGATAGACAGATAGTAAATAGATGACACTTAGTAGTACTTAATATGTGTCAAGTCCCATTGTGAGTGCTTTACAAATATTAATTCTCCTGACAACTCTATGAAGAAGGTACTATGATTATATTCACTTAATAACTGAGGACATGGAAGCACAAAGTAACTTACCAAGGTCATGTAAGTTGTAAATAGAGGACACCAGATTTCATCCCAGTGCCCATTACTTGAATCACTATGACATACTGATGGAAAATAAAATAGACATAGAGTACCAGTATTATCTCTCCTGCTCATCAGTTTTTTAGTTTTTAATTTGCAAGCCGGTCATTGTCATTCATCTGCATGAAAAATGCTCATAAGGTAAACTAGAGCCAGAACAGGAAAAATGTCACTTACCATTTTTTTCTTCTACATAAAAAAATTTACACATATCCAAAATTTTCTTATTTCTGTGTTGTTATAGGAAACAATTCTGGAGTAGGGTCAAAGGGTAAGGGCAGTTGGAAAAAAAGAATATCTTTTGGTAGAAGACTGACTAAAAGGCTTTGCCACCCCCTGTGCAATATTTTTTTTAACCTATGATTCTTTCTCCACTGGCACCTTAAAATATATCTCTGGTTATTCCTATAACACTATAAAATCTAGTGTTTGGAATATACCTCTTAAGTAAGTAGCAAACATCACTTTAAACAATGAAGCCTGAATAGAATGAATGCCCATTTGGGTGAGCCAACTTTTTCCCACATTTCCGTAATTCTTCCTGGGTAGGTGGCGGGGAGGGAGAGTTACTATTAATGAACTAACAAACAAGCAAATAAATCCTCAGGTAGTTAACTCGGTCTAGTCACGACTAATCCTTAGTAGATAACAGAAAATCTTGCTCACGATTCAAGCTAACTAGATTCTATCGATTTTACTTTTGGTGTCCTCATTGTTTGGAAGGTGCAAAAGTTAATTAAGCATTTAGCTCCATTCGCTTGGCTATATGTGTGTTTATTATGCTCCAGCTGGATAGCACATTGTTTAGTGAATACTTTCTTTGCATCCCTAAATCAATGTGTCTGTTAGACAAAACCCAATGATGTACCAGCCATTGTTAATGCACTGAAAGGTCACATAAGCATTGCATGAAGTATGGTCCTGGAGAAAGCTGATCCTTTCTGCAGGATGTCACATTAGGAGAGGAGCTTGTAACAGCATATCTCCATTTCATACAGCATCTGGCATACACCCCAAGTGACCACAGGACGCCATATTTATAGGAAGGATGCCACTGTATTATCAAGTGATTTAATAACTTCATCTAGAATTTAGGCAGGAAATATCCTCTAATGCAGGAAAAACAAACGAAGACATTTAAAACTAATTTTCAAACAATTAAATTACATAAAAACACAATATTTAGACCCACCACTTTAAAAGTAAAATTATTAACTTCTTATTCACGCAGTGTTTTAGGCACTGGGGATGGAATAGTAAACAATGATTATTAAAAATAAATTCTGCCCACACAACCAGTTTTAAAAGCAATCTAGAATGCAGACTGTAAGTATCTAATTTCATTTCCTATTTTTCTATATATTTAATAGATGAAATGTATTTTAGTGGAGTAGATATTTTATAGGGCTTGTACTGGGTCTGCTATATACATTATTTTATTGTTTTATATACCATTTGTTATGAGTGTTGTTATCTTTATTTTTCAGGCAAGAGAACTGGTATCAGTAAGGTTAGGAACCTTTCCATAAGATTGTTGAGACCGATACTTGAATACCATGAACCTTAAATGCTACGTTTATTTTCGTTATGTTCACACACAGCAATTATATTTCTGCCTAAACATTCCTTTGAATCAAGGCCAAAGTAAAATTTGTTTATTTTTATTATATCTTTTCAGGAGTGTTTTTCTAAATAAATTCTGTGCTCAAGATTGCCAACCAAAGTTATGCCTCAAAATTTTGCACTAGAATTTCTTAACCTTCTTTAGCATCACAGATTTGCCTATCACATTTCATTTTCAAAGGGAGATTTCCATTCTTATGCAGAACCTCAAAGCACTAGAGAATAGATTTTGGGCTACAGTGAATAGGAATTTGTTCATTATTATTTTGTCATTTAGAAGTCAGAAGTTAAATCTCTATTTTTTAATACTGTATATATAAATTACACCATTTCCTGTCATGAGGAAAAAGAACTGAATTGATTCCTTTGAATTTAGCCCATCTTTTTAGTTTTCTAGGTCCAAAGATTAGCCTAATAAAGTAGTAATTAACTTTTAGATCAAACTCCTTTATATAGTCCAAAAGGCAGTCATCAGATTTTGATTTTTTTTCCTGTATCATTGTTCCAGGGCTTTATTTTCAATAAAACTTTTTTGGACTCACAAAGGTGCCAGAATTCCCTTTCTTCTGTATCAGACCTTATTTTTTCTCCAAATGATGTTCAGGAGAATGATAATAATAACTGGCCTCAGTTTCTGAAGACTTGCCAACATTTTTTTGAAGGAATGCGATAGTCTGGACCTACAATCATTTCCACATGTCTTAGCTCCAAAACTGAAGGGAGTAAGTGCCAATCCCAATAGCCTTATCTTAATATTCAGTGAGCCTGGGAGGTTGCAGACAAATTTGCTTTAGATGCAGGCACTATCATACATCATGGCAATTTCTCAGCCCCTACATCACACTCACTCAGAGGTATTGTACTGAGATAGCCAGAACAATTGTTTTATGCTCTATAATGAGCTGACTCAAAGAAAGCTGTCTTTAACATTAGAACAATCAAAGTCCAATTCAGAGTTTTTTGGCCCTCAGTTTAGTTGTAGATAATATTTTAGCTGCTATAACCATATCATTAATTCTTACAAAGTTTACTCTGTAGGATTCAGTTCTAATGGTTAGAAAAATAAAAATGAACAGCGGTATCTATTTACTTAATCGACAGATGCACCCCCATGCACCATCCTGACCTGGCTTCTATAATAACTTCTATAGTATACTCGTTTGCCCTCCGTGTTCTGACAACATAGAACATAGTCATCATTCAATTTTCCCTTTTGAGGATGCACATAAGAAAGAGAAAACAACCTGGAATAAAATGACATACTTTACAAGGCAAATTTTGCACAGTGCATAATAAATTTTGTTGAGGTCACATTCTGCACTTCTATTAATAATAATAAGATTTGTGATTCTAACTGAGCACTCATAAACTTAATCTTTCATCTCAGTTCTTAAAAAATCTTGGTGTGTCAAAGTTGGCAAACTCTAGCTTTACTAAAATGTACTGTCTTATATTCTTTTGCTGTTTCCTTTCATAGTGATATCACATGCACTGCCATTTATTTTGCAGAATGTGTTATAAACACATTTGGTAGTTTATATCTGATTTAAGTTAGTGCCTTTACATAATTATTAGAACCTAGGATGCATAATTCTCACTTAGCCATATGGAACAAATATATGCCTTTAATGTTATAGACTTGATCAAGGTAGTGTCGCTTGAAATAAATACCCTTGAAAGCTGTTCTGAAGAAGTGAACATCACTGAACATAAAGCAAACATTTTAAGTTCATCTCTAGAGTTGTGTGTCCTTCAAGCTCAAAGAAGAAAAGAAACTCATTTGTCCTAAATTGGAAGTATACCTAAAGTGCTATTCTCTGCCTTGGTGAAAAGGGGAAACCACAGTAGATTTCAGGAAGTGAGTGTGGTTTGTGCTCTTCTGGAAGGGGATTCTAGTCTTGCTCCTAATATTGATCATTACCACCAGATACCTACCCACTCTCCTCTTTTGCCCTGGGTCAAAGCTCTTTGAAAAGCTCTTGATTTGGAAAGATGCAAGTGATGATGTTATCTATATTTTGAAAGCTTTTTGTGGCAGAAGAGGAATTATTAAAGACAATGAGAGAAGGATTACTTAGGCAGTCTAGGGTGGAAATTGTCAGGCGTGTGGCACTGGCTGTGAGAATGGAAAAGAGTGTAAAGGTATAAAGAGATGTAGAATTTGTAGAAACCAGAAAAGTAGACGAAGTTTAAACATCTTAGCAATCACAGGGATGTATGTTTGCTAGTATCCATGGAGGTTTCATAGCCCATGTATTTGGGCTAACTCTGGTCTAGCCTTATGACTTGAAGGTTCTGGGACCTCACATTATTAAGTTTACAAGACCATGATATTAATATAAGGAATGATTTAATTATTTTACTTGATAACTCTATCACAGAAAGCAGATCACCCAGTCAAATTGATCTGCTCATTTTCTTCAAAGGGACTCATTTGACAAAATACTAAGAAAACACTATATAAATAATTAGTTCCTTCCTGCCCTTCTTCCTTCCTTCCTTCATTTCTTCCTTCTTTCCTCCTTCCTTCTTTCTTGTCCTCATTCATCTCTCTCTCTCTCTTTTAATGAAAACTAATCATTATGATGATTGGACTGGAAATCTCTCTCTCCTATAAATTGTTCAATAAAACAAAACCAATAAAATTTGGTTTTTTTTTCCATTCAGCTGAATGCATTTTTAAGAAAATTCAGATGATTAGATTGACTATATGCAATGACAAAAATTTCAGTTTAAAAATATGTTATTTGTATGCATTGGCATTCCTTCCAGCTGATGAAATTTCAGGAGCTTTTAATGAATTAAAGCCACATTGCCCTGAAGAAGTCAGCAAAGTTACTAACTGCTTCAGAAGTAATTCTGTACTGTAGGATGAGAAGACACTTACACAATGGTGTTGTTCTTCAATCATCAGTATTGTTTCTGCCAAATTCATAGTCTGTATATAAGAGCACATGGAATGGATTTCTGTGTACCCAAAACAACATAGAAGTATGGCACAGCAGATAGGAAAATGTAATAGAGAATGCTTGGGTTGGTGTATATCACATCAAACAAGAATTTCAAAACAAGTGATGCCATGTAGAAAATGAATGTAAACATATTCTCTGAGGAGAGCCATACTCTAAAAGAAAAAAAGCAGCTATTCATTGTAATACAAGATATCAAAATATGGTTAATGATCATGAAAGTCAGCCAACTCTGGACTGCCTCTGTGCAATTGCCCATAATCTATCCTTGTAATACATTTTTCTATAGGTCAGATTTCTCTTTCAGTTTTTGGTTGTTTTGTTTTGTTTTTTTTGGTTTTGGTTTCGATTTTTCCTTTTTAAAAGTTTTTCTGCTATTTTGAATTGTCAGCATTATTTTTTACAATTTTCTGTGCTATGAATTTCATCTTTGCATCATTACCAATACTGGAGGTATAAACCATGTAAGACTTATAGAAATTTCTGATTCATTTTATGCATTTTTTGCATATTTGGCTCCATGAAAGTATATTACCACCACATTGGCTATGCGTATAAGCATTGTGCAAGTACATAAAATCATTAAAACTTCTTCAGTAAATCAAAAACTGTACTGTTTTTACATTTACACTTGGCTTTTTGAACAACTGTATATGCGGTGGTGAACCATCACAGTTTTTGACCGATCTCATCAGAAGATTTCTATTGTCCATTATGATATTTTAGTGACTGCAGTAATAAAGCTGCTTGCACACAACTTTATTATATAGTCAGTGAAATATTTGGGGATACTTCTGTACAATCACCACATATTAGCTGAGATTTTGGGCCATACACTTAACCTACTTGAACCTCAGAATACTCATTGTGAAATTGGGTTAAAGAGAGCTGCCTGATAGTTTTTTGATTGTTTGTTTTTGTTTACTTTTTAATGTCTTTTTTTTTCCTATTTCTTTTCTTTTTTTCCCCCCTTACTGTATGGAAAGATGTAAGAGCAATATCAATAACAGAAATATTGTTAGTATTGATATATAATAGCTATGACTTTCTTTGATACTTAAATAGTTCTCATAAATTATCATTCATATATAATGTCATTTTCAATTTCTCTAATCATGATACTGTATGTCATACTTTTTTGCATTGTGATATTTGTTTTATATATCATATTTTTCCCAATATGTTACAAGCTCTTAGAAAACAGGAACTTTTACTTTTCTGTGCTTCTTTATTACCTAATCCATGCTAATGCTTTCAATCAATTGTTTTACTAATAGCAATTCTTTTACTACCCCTGGGGAAAACTTGGGAAAATTACCTTTTACATTCTCAATTTCCCCCATTTAATGATACCTATTGTGCAGGGTTTCTGTAAAATAATTTTAAATGTCTCGCACGGTATCAGGTACATATTAAATAATATGTGTTTGTTCTCATCTCTTCTATATTCCATTCAATAAATAATTGTTGAGGGTGGAAATGACTATTACTTAATGTCTAATTAGCATCTGAGAGAGCACAGACAATGGGTAAAGAGGATATGACAAAAGGAGTCTAAAGGAAAAAGCTGCTATAACATGTCCCCATTTTATTAGATAGAAAGGAGTATATGATAGCAAGACATAGTTAGTTTTGGTGTCATATGATGTTTTTCATTATTCCCCAAATCACCGTATTTGCTATATCCATGGATGTTTTCCATAATTGAACAATCATTTTATGTATAGGAGTATATTTGAAGAAAGCTGCTCTATTGTAGGATAATCATCCAAAGTTTTGTCTCAGTAATAGCTTCCTCTTCACCTGTTCCAAATCATGAAAGCTATGACAGGTCGCTTTGACACAAGCTTTCTGCCTTTGGAACCAAGTGGTGAGAGCAATCCTGTTCCTTCAGTAGGAGCAAGCGAGCATCGCCTGCTGGTGAGGTGGGTTAGCAGCTCTGGTGCTCTAAAGCACACAAGTTCTCTCCAGACAGCAGCTAAAGCAGACTAAAGTGAGAAATCCATTATAATAACCTGCTTTCTGAGGAAAAGGGATTACAGGTAATTTTCTTTTATTCCCTAGTAACAGGGTTTTAATACAGTGCTGAGACAGTAGTTGAAAATCAAATACCTCATTGAATTAAGGTGAAAAACAGACGAATTGTCTCATTTCTTTCTCAAGGCTTTGAAAATATGGAAGTTAGAGGGTTTATTTTATTTTATTTTATTTTTTCTGAGTAAATTTTGAACATCAGGTTTGCTTCCGTATCTAGAAAGCACATTTTCCTTCTGGCCTGATTGACTATGAATAATTGTAAATTCTGTGACATTCATGTTAATATGGTTCTGATAATAGAACTCTTGAAAATGACCCATACTCTGGGAAACACACATGGCAGTGAGCATATACCTTGCAGTCACAAATGTATCATGTCTATCAGTGAATTCCTTTTTCTGAGATGAGGCTGAAGAAATTCAGGAAAACTGTAGCAGAGATGTGGTTTTTGTAGTCTTGCCCCTTTTCTGTGCTGGTTTGCCTGCTGATTGGTGACTGTGGCTACAATCAAAAAAGTATAGTCTCTCAGACAACTCTCTCCTTGTTGGCTTGTAGTCAATATAGAAAATGTTTGTTTCTAGAATGATAATTAGGCAGCCTGTGCTGTTGGCTCCCACAGATGAACAGCCTAAATTTCCTGAAATTCTCTTTATGCCAACCCCTTCGAACTCATTCAGTAAAGATGGGATGGTGTACTAGAAATATTGCTGGACCAGGGGACACATCCAACTTCTCCCTATGCAAAGAAAATCACATATCCTTTCTGGGCTTCAACATTTTCATTTTAAAAATTAGAGAACTTAGTTTAGATAAACATGACGGTCCAGACCAGTTCTACAATTCGGTTACACACACAAACACACATACTCACACTCACCTTCACTAACAGACAGTAGCTCCTGCAGAGTGGTTTGTAAGTTCCCAGCCCGTAGAAGATAATCAATAAATATTTGTTGAGTAACTGGAAGGAATCTGGGCCTGTGTATTTTGTTAAATAGCAGACTTTACTGGATACTAAAAGCAACTCTTTTTTTTCCAAGTGTTATTTGTAGGCTTCGGTGTTTCGTGCATAATTTCGGATCTATTGCAAGGAGGAATGTTGATATATTAAACCCTGAAAATGGGTTTCTAATGGAAAAACCAATTGACCATTAAGTAGAGTGGTGTTAGCGGCATCTCCTCTAATGGTACGTTTATAATGAATAGCTGATTAGCACCATGCTGTGATTAGAGAGGTGAATAACCTTCTATTTTATCCCCTTCTGAGGACTTGTGCTCGATGCTAAATTGTTTTGAAGCCCAGCTTTGTGTTACTTCTGATTTTGCTGAGCGAGTAGAAACCTAAAATTATGTGGTTTTCATAAGCATTTACTCAGCTCATCTTTCCTAACAATGCCAATGCACAGTGTTTTATTGGGGGATCGCATAACGTAAACATGGAATAAAATAAAATTTTTAAAAGAAAATAGCATAAACTCAAGGTTAAATAGAAACATCCTCATAGATAAGAAAGATTAATCAAGGGCAAATAATATCATCTACTTGTAGAGGACAGTGAACATCTAACACAACAGAAGTGAAAATTGTGATCACACTGTAGAACAACAGGGGAGAAAACGTGAACATCATAGTTGGGCAAAAAAGCATGTGGGATTTTGCAGGAATATGTCTCTGTCACTGGTGAAAGTTAAATTAACTGGGTAAAAGCTTCTGAGTACAGAATTTCTCTCTATGAGTTTTGAAGGGACAAAAATGAGGAGAAAGAGGGTTGTCTCAAATGTATGGGCAGACTTTATTTCTGCTTGTGAATTCCAGCATAAATCAAAAAGCCAATAGAAACTGATTGAAGTGGAACTAAAGCCAGATGGTGACACAGAGGAGGGAAGCGTCCTCAGCTGGCACTCACTACTGCCCAACTATGCCATGATGACAAAGCAGGGAGTTGTCAGAAGAAGAAATACTGTTTTTCTCCCTGTCAAATGCAATTTCAATCATGGCTGACTTAAGGCATATTACAGTTTAGTGGAATTTCCAATGTATTATTTATATGGATTTGTAAATTACATTCATTTCCTTATAATACATAAAGACAGTATTAAAATTTCACTAAACTTGTCTCTCTCATATGAGGTAATACATACTATTACTAATATTTACCCTCATCATTTTCCTTAATCACCAGAGACAGAATAACAGCTGGGGATTGTCTTCAATCTGCTAAATATTATATCAAATACAAATGCACAATCTTCAGAATTATTTCATCAGTTTCTAAAACAAGAATATAAACATGAGTTATCATCTGTCACAATAGCTTTAAGTGATGAAGCCCTTGCAACTGATCAAAATTAAACTATTCAGCAAAATTATAATAAATGAGAGTATATGATAAAAAGATCCCTGTGTATCCTGAATATTCCACAGCTATAATGAAATTTTCCTTGTGGTAATACAGTATATTTCATGATGTCACCGAGGTTCTCTAATATCTATATCCCTGGGGCTAGAAATTAGGCTTGAAACTAGTAGAACTGTTGAAGTTTCAGTGACAGAAATTCACTAGCAACACAGATGTAAAGTCTATGGACATATTTATCTTCTTAGAAATAGTTAATAGTGTGCCAAGCAGGTGGTCTTCAATCAATGATGCCTTCTTTATGCAAAAAAGAAAACAAATACAAATATATATAGGATAGAGGAGGCAGGGAGCCAATGAAGAATTAAAGTTTAAATGCATACATCACTTTTCCTTTACTGCTTAAATGACAGATCCTTGTGTTATTGTATGGTGAAACATCTACCCACGGAGAAGAGTTGGGTAGTTGTATGAACACATCAATGTTTCCATGGCTAGCAATTGAAGTGTCTTCAATACTTGAAATACAGAATGCAAAGCTGAGCATTTGACAGGCTCTTCTTGATTCCAAGGAATAAAGCCAATGGCTAAATCTTCCACCAATAAATTGCAGAAGTACCTGGGGGAGTAACAGCATCATGAACCACCCACACTTCTATGCCTCTCAAGAAATCAGCTAGGTTTTATCACGACTAAAGTGCATTTCTACAACTAGAATGAGCATTCAGGACCCTATACAGGACTCAACAAAGTTACCTTGTTGGTAACCTCTCTGCCACTTTCAGTGATTCTCTACAATAGTTTCATCATGTGTTGCAAGAATATTCATTTTCTGGGATCCTCGATTCAACTATATTCTATCGGAATCTGGTGATTAGTGCATTTACCAATATTTATTGAGTACTCTTTCCTATGAACTGAGGATTCTTAAAAGCAAGACAGTCATAGCCCCTACCCTTATGAAGCTCAGAGTCCAGTGGGGAAGAAAAGTATTAAATACAGTTCACAGTTAAGATAATGCTACGAGTCAATTCATAATTGGAAAAATATGAAAACAGCCTAAATGCCCATCCACCAATGAGTGGGTAAAGAAAATATGGTAAATATACACCATGAAATACAACTTGGCCATAAAAAAGAAAGAAAGAATGACATTCGCAGCAACCTGGATGGAGTAGGAGACCATTATTCTATGTGAGGTAACTCAGAAATAGAAAACCAAATATCATATGTCCTCACTTGTAAATGAACAAAAGCTATGAAGATGCAAAGGCATAAGAATGATACAGTGGACTTCGGGCACTCAAGGGGAATGGTGGGAGGGGGGTGAGGGATAAAAGATTACACATTGGGTACAATGTACACTGCTCAGGTGACAGTGCACCAAAATCTCAGAAATTACCACTATAAAGAACTTATCCATGTAACCAAAAACCACCTGTTCCCCAGAAACTATCAAAATAAAATAAAATAAGTGCATGAAAAAAAGATAATCCTACAAGAGAAAAGTATAAACTGTTATAAGAGCAAGTAACAGGTGCTTTTTACCTTGTGTTTCCTACTTAATTCCACTTATTTATGCTTCCTACTATCTCATGGGTCCTGCTTACACTCATCTCTTAGCGGGCCCTACTTTAGATGTTATCTATTAACCATGACTCATCATTCTGTCACAGAGGAATTGATTGATTGATTTAGTCCCTATCAACCTAGAGCATCTGCTTTGGGAAGAGCAAATACTGCCAGTATGTCTAAAGAATCACTGAAAAAATATAAGATTTCTGGCTCTGCAAAAGTCACTCATTCATTTGTGCTTAGGGTAAAGGTGACATATATTTAAAACACGAGTATCTATTTATAAAGAACTCCCTGGAAGGAGTATAGGTGCAGCAGGGATTTTGAGCCTTCCATTTGAAACACATAGGTATCACATGACTTAACCAATACTGGCATACAAACATCTTTTTCATCTTATAATAGTTTCCTATCTTGAGAAAATTCCCTTACAGACTACAAGAGTCCATTTAGTACACAAAAATCACATACAATTTGAACAGGAAAGTATAATTTGAACAGGAAACTATAATATTAAGAAGTATTAAATCGGTAAAAGAGGATTCAGTTCTAAAAAGGAATGGAGAACTCTAAAGGATGTAGGCGTAACAGAGTTAGAAAACATCACTATCTTTCGAGCTGAGGGAAAGAACCCAAGGAAAGATCTAACATGCTAGTGAGCTCCTTCCACCTTCCAACACAGAGCTGAGCTTCAGACTCTGATAGAGAGATGGGGCTGAGGTCCCCTTGGGTGGCAGAGAAGTTCACTGAGATGCGGCAGTAAACCACCCCTGAGATGCAGGTAAAACTCACTAGGAATCCATTTAATGTGGTAGCCATGAAAGCCACTGAGAAATTGTTTGCCCTGATGTGAGGAAACAGCCTGCTGTAATGCTGTAGTGCTGGGAAGTTTCACTGGAAGCAGCTAGAGGATAGTAGTGAAACTCACTAGGAAGCCACACTGGGGTGTCCCTCTAGAATGTTTAGCATCACTGGGCAACTGGCAAAGAAAAAAGGTGGCAGGATCCAGTTCCAGCATCATAAAGCGTGGGAAAAGGGGGTAGATTTGAAGTTAAGAGATATTTAAATTGACAATGGGCATATACTCGTATTTAGAGTTGAAATTTTAGCTTTTTTGTTACCATGGTTTTCAATTATCCTGATGACTTCGATGATTCTCTGATGAAAATCAGTCATTATATTTATGCTTACATCTAGAAGGTGTTTATTGCAAAATTATTTATTCAAACTAATAATATCTAATACAACTCCATCTGAGAAAACAAAATGATGTATTCAACTATTTTATAACATACTTGTTCACATATGAATTTATTAGATGTATGCACCCTAGGAAAAATGTATTAGTTCAATTTAATTGAATAGTTATTCACTACCTATTATGTACAAATCTCTTTAAAAAGATGCAAAGATTTAAAGATGATACTGTCCTCCTGATTGTATAAGATAAATTCATACAAAAATAACTATCACAGTCCAAATTTTTACATTATTTTATTCAGTTATGAAATGGTTTGGCTGTGTCTCTACCAAAATCTCAACTTGAATTGTATCTTCCAGAATTCCCATGTGTTGTGGGAGGGACCCAGAGGGAAGTAATTGAATCATGGGGGCCGGTCTTTCTCGTGCTATGCTGGTGATAGTGAATAAGTCTCATGAGATCTGATGGGTTTATCACAGGTTTCCGATTTTGCTTCTTCCTCATTTTTCTCTTGCTGCCACCATGTGAGATGTGGCTTTCACCTCCTGTCATGATTCTGAGGCCCCCCCAGCCATGTGGAACTATAAGTCCAATTAAACCTTTTTTTGTTCTCAGTTTTGGCTATGTCTTTATCAGTAGCATGAAAACAAACTAATACAAGTCAATTGACACACATTGTTTGGTCGCCGACCATGAGCATGTAATTGAGTATAGTAACAAAATATAAAGGCACTAGGGCATTCCTGGAGGTCTCAGAGATTGTTTATAAAATTTGGGATTTGAATTATGCTTTGAAGTATGAAATTATTCTTCAGTAGCTAAATCTGAAGGATAGAAAATGAGCAGGCAACGTAGAGATAGCCACTGGAGCAAAGTAGAGTGTAGAAATTGTTTCATTTATTATATTCAAATCATAATTTAGCTTTGATATCTGTTTACATATTTATTAAAAATTGGGACAAACCCTTGCTATATTGCCCAGGCTGGAGCTCAGTGGCTATTCACAGGCACATAGCTCACTGCAGCCTCAAACTCCTGGCCTGAAGGGATCCTCCTGCTTCAGCTTCCTGAGTAGCTGGGACTCCAGGTACCTGCCACTGTGCCCAGCTGTATCTTTTATCTAAATATTAATAGGTTCCCTTCCCTCTTCTCTCTACCTTACAGTTTTCATACACACTATAGGTAAATTAATCTTTGCACAACGAAGTTTAGATTGTATCTTTATTGCTCGCCATCTCAATGCCTTCAAATCCCTGCATGCTGAAAAGAATAAATGCCTCCTGGTTTTCAAGGCCCTCCATGGTGAAGCCTCAAACTCACTTTTCAACTTGTTCTTCCACAACTCTCCAATGCTCAACTCAACTAGTTTACCTTAAGTGTCATTGTTCAAATGCACTTCAGCTGGAATACTCCTTGCAATTCTATCCAAACCCATCCTAAAAGTTAAGATTTCCGTAACGATAGTCTTTATTTCCCAGTGGGTGAAGCTTCCTTTCTGTACCCCGATGTGAGTAGAAGGGTTTTCAAGATCAGTGATGGGCCTGACTTGTTATTACAACTCAAAGACAGCAGTGAGGGTTATGAAAAAGCTGCAGGGCTACCAAATATGAGATGACTGATGTCAAAGTACCTATCACTAGAAAGGATCAAATGTTTTTTCAGGAGAATGTAATACCTACTCAGAAAGAAGATGGATCCCAAACCTCCAAATCAAACAGGCCAAAGATAAAATATTTTTTCTTGGATAAGAGAAATAGCCTGTGCATTCTAATATTTTTCTCAGACTTGTTCTAGAAATAAATGGCTATCCACTTCATGTCAACTTCAAAGGTCAGTGACATGCCTCACCATATCCTGGGTTTTCTTATAAAACTTCAGTAGGGAGAGAGAAAGCCAGAAGCAGATTTACTATCTATATAGAGTTTTCTGATTATTATACTTCTTCATTCTTCTAGGGCTTCAATGAATAGCAAATTTGCAGTTGGCATCTATGATTGCACTTCAGGTGCTATAAATCAAAGACCAAAAGATATCATACTTTTAGTTCTTTAATGATCAAATGTTGGCAGTCCTGGGGTCTTTAAGAAGGGTTTTTGCCCAGCTACTCGGAGAGGCTGAGGCAGGAGAATGGCGTGAACCCGGGAGGCGGAGCTTGCAGTGAGCCGAGATTGCGCCACTGCACTCCAGCCTGGGCGACAGAGCGAGACTCCGTCTCAAAACAAAACAAAACAAAACAAAACAAAAAAAAAAAAGAAGGGTTTTTGCTATCCAAGTTTTTTATTTTCCATGTGAAAAGCTTATTATGAATGTGGAAATACAAGTTAGATTCCAGATGTGTGTGCAAACAGCATTGGAATAGAATAAAATAGTATGAAAGACCATGATCCCTCTCTAATTTCACAATTTATTCTTCAGAGTTGCCTGTCAATCTTGACACATCGCTGAAATTTAGCAATGAAGGAAGCTAGATTCCTTTTGCTGGAAACCACTTCTTTTGAAATACACACTTCTGTGGCTTCTAGAGAGTTGGATTTATTAAAGTGTAGCTGATTTTTTCTTATAATGTGTCAAACTGGCATTTTATTGATGTAGGTAGTGGTGTAATACTATAATACTTTTAATATAATTTTATATTATAGCAGGATTTGGAAAGAGAGTCACTAGCTTCACTTTGTCTTCTTCCTGTCTCCTCTTTCTCCTTCTTCTTCTCATATCTTTTTAAAAGAACAATTTAACATAGATTCACTTCCTTTGATACATAATTAACAAAATTTACCGATCAAATAAACTTTCTGAACTTTTTGCTGAATAACCCCTGTACCTTTTAAATTCGAGTTGCAGAAACCCTAACAAGTCATTTGAAACAAAATAGAACAACTTCCCAAATCATAAGCAAATGAAAAGATAGCATGTTTGTTTTTATTCTTGTGGGATAACCATTCTCATCCTTAGTCTTACTTATTAGGACTTATTAAAACCTAAGAACATTATAGTATGTAAATTATACATTAATGTCAATTACAGTTAATAATCCTTTGCTTGATTATTGGAAATATTTATTTTTCTAAGCCTACCAGAATCTTAAACTTGTCCATGTTAAAAGGCAGTCATTAAATTATTTAAGCTCAACTGGAGAAAGCTTTAGGTTTACAGTGTCATGGAAAATTTTCAGCATCAACTCTACACTACCAAAGAATGGAATGTTTCAAAGTACTAACAGTTAACTGCTTAACAATCAACTTAAAAGATCTGGCTTTAAAAGTACATGCACAGACATTTATTGTCTACAAGACTGGCATCACACAAGTGAGAGTGGCTTTTTATACTTTTGCTTTTCACTCAGGGCACCTTTGACTAGGAAGACCATTTATCACGGTCACCATTGTCTGGCACTTTAGAGATCTCACTACCAACAGGAGCAGCAGGAGACTCTGGTTTAGAAGAAGAAACGGTTCCAAAATCATTTTTAAAGAATCTGAACCATTTAAAATTCTTTGTATTTTGACTTGTTCTATATTAGTAACAATGTCAGTAGCACTATTGTCAATGTGCTCTGAATACATACTTATTAAGGGGCAGCCAAGACATTAGAAACTATATAACTCTTAAGGTTGGCCTCTTTTTTATTCTTTTGCCAAAGGGCTCTGACTGAAAGGCAAGGGGATGGCTTTAGTTGTGCTGGTCTCCATAGCCTCTAAAATCGATGGGCTGGCAGAGTCCAGGGAAAGAGCTGGGGAAAACAGTCTTGTACCAGTAAAGGTACTTGGTCTCTCCATAACCCTGCAATTATCAAACCTTAAGTTTCAGCAGGAAATTTTAATAAGTGATAACTTTTCAAGGGCATTTTAAATCGTATAATTTATTTCTAAAGATGAGTCAATATTGTTGTCAGGACAAAACTACTCTCCAGCCAAAATATTAGCATGTCTCTCACAGGTTTTGGTAGCTGTTTTTCTGATACTCTTTCATCTCTCTGATAAATTAGGCTGAGAATAAAGGATGAGGCTATTATATCATGATGCTTTATTGCTTGAATTCCACAAGATGATTTTTTCCTCTTATAAAACAGAGCAATGAGCATAATTAGAGGATTTATTCAAAATTCTCAGATAGGATAATTAACCCTGAGATGCTCCGAGGTCTAAGAGATACAGACTGCATTGGGGGTCGGAGGGCCTCGTCCTCTTCCCAGTGTTGTCTGACCTGCCACAAAAGCTGAGAGAGTTGGATTGCTTCACCTGCAAGACCAGGATTGGAAGTTTTTAAAATCTATGTCTGCTGTATTATTACTCAGCCTCTTGCTTTTCTTTGGTTCTGCATAGATCTGACTTAATGTTGGGTAAAGGAGATTGGTAACATATTCCATACTCCTTTTAGCAAACACACCACTGAGAGTAACTGCACTTGACACAAAACTCTGTGGAAGGAGTCATCTTATGAGAGCTGTGTCTCTCTATTATATACCCTTGCTAGAACTTGTACTTCTCCTTCAAAGCACTTCCCACAAGTGTACTTCAAATAAAAGCATGCACAGTTATCTATTTAGAGTCTGTTTTCCTGACCAGACTCTGCATTCTAAGATGCAAGGAATTATATCAGTCTTATTCTCCACTGTGCTTAGCACATTGTGAAACATGTAATATGAGGACTTATTAAGTAATAGTTCTATTAATAATAAATTTCAACTAAAATACTTCAGAATCCCGATGGCCCTAACTTTGGTACTTTGAAAAAGCAGGAAAATATAAATGGAGTAGGAGAAGCAAATGTTGGGCATTCTTTTATTTTAATTCACCAGAAAAGCCCACATTAAGTTAATACTAAAGCCATTTTATAAACTTCTGTTTGTAACTAATCAAAATATTCAGATATTTTTGATAATGATACTAACTTCTATTTTAAGGCAGTCAATCTAATTCTTCATGTTGTGGTTATATGGTTATATGCAATAGCATTCTACGAACCAACCCTTTTACCATCATCAAGAAAGAGACACATGGATAGAGAATGACTTATACTGATAAAGAAGGCACCTTTTAGAAATCTACAACACTTGAGACAGAGCAATACGGATTCAAGTCCTGACTAACTCATTTTAACTCATTTTAGGCAAGTTACTTAAATTTTTATACCCATAAAATGTGGATAATAGAGCTGATCAATAGGATTATTGTAAGGGTAAGGATAACTTTAGATAATATATGCAAAGCATCTATTATGGTGCTTGGTGCATAGCAGGCACCTCATGCATATTAATGGAAATTTTATCATCATTATAATAGAACTTTTTAATCATAATTTGAGTATCTCAAGTCCACAAAAATAGGTTCTCCATTGAGTCATCTAGAACTTATTTTCTGTGAACAACAAAGTTTACGTAATCTCAGTGCCCTCTTTGAAGTTTCCTTCCATCTGTTCCTGAATCGAGACTATTTCTGAAGATCATAGCTTCCCCTGCTCTCACGTGGAAACACTGGCTCCCACACACCACACATCATGAAGCCTGGAGATGCCCTCCTTGATTTTCAGTCAGCTGTCAGCAGATTTTCTCACTCCCTGTCAATTACCACAGTGCCGAAGAGGGGCCTGCCATCAAACTATACTACCCACGACCCCTCTTTGTGCACTGCTTCACCATTACTGCCCTCATCGTTGAATGTTCTGGAAATTGACCCACTGTTTTCCCTGTAGAGACTCTTGGCATCATTCTTGGCAACTTTTAGAACCACATAGATGGTTTGTCTGATGCTGACTTCAGTTCTTTGACCATAGCACCAATCTTGTCCTCTACCCCTCTTCAGAGTCCTGTGACAGGACTTACGTTTTGCCATCACCAATAACTGCCTCTCTTCCAAATGCCCAGATTCAAGCATTCTATATTTTGACTACCATCTGTAGTTTTCCCAGCTTACTTTCTGTAACTGTAGTAATTCTTCAGCCACTCATGAGCTCCAATCTATTGGCTCCCTCCACTTTCTCACACTCTATAATTTCTGTCCACATCCTTATCACTCCTACTTATTAGGTTTGCTCCCGTGGCCCTTCATTGAAATAATTAAAATGTTTCTCTTGCAGATGTTTTTATAACACTAATACACTTTTCCACTCTTTGTTCATATCAGATGGTCAAAATAATAAAACATTTTTGTTTTAATCTGAAAATAGCAGTGAAAAGAGAATTACACTTTGCTATCACTAAATCTGTTACTCGTCTTAATGTAATCTTAATCACTAAATCTGTTACTCGTCTTAATGTAACCTTATTCTCTATATTATTTCCCCTCTCCCAGTAAATAATTACTGTTCTGTAGAAAGCTAGCCCCCTCAACTTGGTCTCCATCTACTTATCTCTTACTTAAAGACTTTGTTCGTGCAATTAGTTCTTCTATCCCCATTTGCCATCAATTCGTGCCCCACACCCTCCACTATTGGATCATTTCCAATAGAATAAAAATGTAACAGACTAATTAAAAATCCCCCTACCTCCAGCTCCTGTCACTCTTCTCAGTAGCCTTTTGCAACAAAACTCCTTGAGTGATTGGTTTATGCTCACTATATGTTCACCTCTTAATTCCCTCATTAATGTCTTATCAGAATTTTGTCACCACCGTACTATTGAAGCTGCTCTTAATAAGGTCACCAGCAAATCTGTATTGTGCAAAATGCAAGATCCATTCTATATCTTTATCACATTCAAACCCACAACAGTGATGGACACAAATGATTACTCTTTTGTTCTTGGCTAGTTATTCCCTGTTAACTTGACTCCTAAGACACCAACTTCTTTTTGTTTTCCTCCTACTTCATTGACTATACAAAATCTTTCCTCTCTACCTCTCGTTTTTCTACCTTGAAATATTGTCAGCCCAAGGTTCTTTCTCTTCTCTGTTTATGAACACATCTGAAGGCAATCTCATCAGCTTCTGTGGCTTTAAGCATAGTATAATTTTATCCCAATTCTCAAACCTTTATCACCATACTTGAATCTAATATGTAAAAATTCTTTCTCATTATATATAAACAAAATTCTGATTACTACTCACTATCAGGCCCAAATCTGACCCTCCTAGTTCCTCCCTATCTCAATTAACAGCACAGCCACACATTCGTTGCTCAGGCAAAAACGTTAAGAAGTTTCTTTATCTCTCACTTTCCTCAATACCCCCTTTTCATTCAAACAGCAAGTTTCATGGGCCTTATTATCTAAATACATCAAAATTTGATCTTCTTCTCACAATCTATGCTGCCAAAGGCCTAGTGCAAGCAACAGTTATCTCTGGCCTGAGATAATTATTAATCTGATATATTACATAATTACTAGACAGATATATTAGTTTTCTAATTGTTCTCTCTAGTTTATTTATAACTCCCATAGTATATTCTCAACAAAGCTGTTAAAGATATATTTAAAAAGAAAAAATGTATGATGATAGTATTCTCCAGGATTTAATCACTGTCACTCACTATCAAGCCAAAACCTTAGGAAGGCCTCTCTTCACATTGTGAATAACGTAAGAAGTCTTGAGTTTTCATTGTAAAAGCCTTACACTTAATGGTTCTCAATGCTTTCTCACTCACTCATTCACTCCACTCTAACCACCTGAGTACTGTTGATGCTTCTCAATGAAACAAAGTCAACCCTACCCCAATCTTGACAGTGGCTGCTCTGACCAATGGGAAATGCCCTTTGTTACATCCTCATGTGATTTGCTCCTTCCCATCTTCTCAGTCACTGTTCAAATGTCATCTCCTCTCATCATGAACAATTCCTTTATTATCTGCTTTATTGCTCAACATTTTCAAATTACATATGCATACACATCCACATGCACCACACATACAGGCTTGTTTATTGATTTCTTCCAATAGAATTTTTTTTAACTTTGTTGAGATGGGGTCCCACTATGTTTCCTGGGCTGATCTTGAACCCCTGGGCTCAAGTGATCCTCTTGCCTTGGTGTCCCAAAGCGCTGAGATTATAGGCATTAACCACTGAACCAGGCCCCAAAAGAATTTAAGATTTGTGAAGGAGATTGGTTTTGTTCAATGCTATAATTTCATGGCATAGAACAGTGCTTGCCCAAAACAAAAATGAGGATGCAAAGTTAAAATTGTGAATAAATATATAGAGAAACTATCTTATTCTCTTTGAAGGTGTTTTGTTTTGTTTGTTTAGTTTCGAGAGGGATAGGGATATAATCTCATCTAGTCAGCATGCTGTGCTTCCTGCCATGGCAACCCCAGAAATATCTGCTTTTAAATGTGGTCTTAAGAGCTTCATAATAACTGACTTTTTTCATACCCAAGGAAGCTAAAAATATGCTGTATTAGGGAGGCAGTAACAACAACAAAGGAATAATTAGAGTTCAACAATTCCATTTTGTATTTGATTCTATTGCCTTTGTCTAGTCTCCTTGGACTGGTACGAGGGCAGCCCTTAGGAGTTGAATCGCTGCCCAATTTGTCTGAGCCCCAACTTTACTTGGAAAAAGTTTCTTGGCCAATTAAAAACTCAATAAATATTAAGCCCCTACTATATGTTAAATACTTCTGAAGACAATGAAAAAATGCCAGTGAACAAAATGAACTCCAGTATTTCCAGCCCTCATTCAGTTAACAGTCTATTGGGGAAGACATTCATCATCAAGAAATTGTAGGTGTGATGGGCATTACAAAGGGAAATTATAAGGCACTGTGTCCTAGCGGTTCTGTCTGCCTAGGGATAGTCTTTCTTCAATCCTTGAGGGTTTTGTGTGCCTTTGGCTTTACTGCTGCTGCCAGCTTGCTTCCTCAGACTCCCAGCAACATGAATTCCTGTCTTTTCCTCTTGTGTCTTAAGAGTTCCCTATTGATAAAGAAGTTACGTTCACTCTGCACCAGTTATATTCCAAGAGCCCTAGCCATTGAAGAGCTGAAAAGTAGTCAGACAAAAAAGTTCCATTATGATTTTAGCATCCCAGGAACTTTTCCACTAACCTGATATTAAGTCTACCTTGGAACCAGAGGTAATTTATTATTAGTACTATTATTTGTCATTGAAATGCTTACCACCCAATAGTGCCCAGAAAATAAAATATCCTATTTTTATAATCAGCTTTTGCTAATAAGACTCAGGAAGCAATATTATACTGAACCAACTGTCTCCAACTCCAGTCACTAGCCTAGGGTTAATCACTGTTAAATTGTATGTGATTCAACTTGAAATCTCCCCAAAATTATGGAATGTGACTGGCTGATAAATGTTACAAGGTTCACAGAAAACTATAGAAATTACAAACTATTTCATTGAGAATATTGACCTTTTTTGGGCTGGAGAAAAAGATGTGAGGAATGATATTATAATGAACTTGACATGTTGTGAACATGTGGTCATGTTATATAGCAGAATGGCAATGAAATACGAACAAGATAGTCTGTTTTTTCGTTTGGACATTTTAAAGTAATGCTGTTTTAATATTTGATAAATATGGACTTCTCAGCTTGAAATAAAAGAGAAAATTATATTTGCTTCTTGTCTTTTACTTTTAGATACTTTTTCAAGGCCTTCACGACTTGCAATTTCTCAAGGTTAACATATTCAAGCTAAGATTCCCACCAAGCATTTGATTTATTAAAGCACGTGTAGCTCCTTACTGAGTGGAATTGCTGAACCTCTTCTAGTGTACATTTTTAAAGTAAGTGTGGTGAAGCAAAGCAAAAATTGTGTCTCTTTTGTGAATGTGAGTGCCAACTCTTTTGGCAGAACATTTAATTTCCAAGATGTATGTGCAATTGACACTGGATGGAGCACATTTAAGCTTTTAACCCTCCTACAAAATAACTGAACCACATTGTGATTTTAACTTTTTTCTGTATCTGCTTTAAGCCAAGGCATTGTGATCCACTGGCAATAGATAGATTTCAGAATTTCACAGGGCAAAACAGGATTGATAATGAGTGCTTTGCTATTAATGAATTAGACCAATCATGGAAACTATACGATACAAACCCAGCTAAAAAAGTAATGTGTTATTAAAAAGCTTAGTTTATGATCACTTAATGTACTTATTATAAACCTTTTAAAATTAGTAATTGGATTACAAAATTGAGAAACATTAGAAAATATGAGGCTGATAGAATACGTTTGGTCTACACAAATTAAGCAATTATCAGGGCATATTTAAAATCAGGTAGCATTAGAATTTTCTTTGTTTCGTAGATTTATACTTTATCTCCTAATATCAGTGTTTTAAAAACATGCATGTTTGTTATACATTTTCATGCATTAAATTATTATTCTGACTGTAAATTATTTTTCAGAGCAACTAAACTTTGCAGAGACCCTCACGCTGAAGTAATGGGATGTTTCAGATACTGACTTTTTATTACTTGTATCTAAAATATTATTTCTTATTCTCTGAGATTCTCAACTGTAAAGAAGTTTCTTGTTGTATGTTAACTAACACATTTTTTATTTTTAATTTTTAAGGATACAAAATAGTTGTACATATTTATGGGATGTGTGTGATATTTTGATACAAGCATACGATGTGTAATGATCAAACCTGGTTAATTAGGATTTCAATCTCCTCAAACATTTATCATTTATTTGTGTTGGGAACATTCTAAATCTACTCTTCGAGCTATTTTAAAATATACAAAAAAAATTTTAGCTATAGTCACCCCATACTGCTACCACTAGATTTTTTTTTTTTTTTTTTTTTTTGAGATGGAGTCTTACTCTGTCACCCAGGCTAGAGTGCAGTGGTGCGATTTCGACTCACTGCGACCTCTGCCTCCCAGGTTCAAGCGATTCTCTTGCCTCAGCCTCCCAAGTAGCTGGGATTACGGGCGCCCACCACCATGCCCAGCTAATTTTTGTATTTTTAGTAGAGATGGGGTTTCACCATGTTGGCCAGGCTGGTCTTGAACTCCTGACCTCAGGTGATCCACCCACCTCGGCCTCCCAAAGTGCTGGGTTACAGGCATGAGCCACATTTTATTCCTTCTATCTAACTGTAGTTTTGTACCAATGAAACAACCCCATTTTATTATCTCCCCTCCTCACTACCCTATGTTAACTGACACATACTATAAGCACTAGCAGAAATATGAAATTTTAGAAAAGAAATGTAATCAATTTATGACATATATTAAGATTCAGGTGTTAGATAAGTTTTTCACTTTGTTATATTTGCGTACTTGCAGTTTAATATATAATTGCTTTCAATTATAGCTTTAACATGTTTGAAACATCTCTTCTCAGAAGATCCTGCTTCTTGACACAGACTTATTTATCTTTTTAAAAGTACTTCTATTATACTAAAGATTGCAGAAAGCCTCAGAGTCAAATACTGTGCTGACACAAGACACAGTGCTTAAACTCCCTAAGGAGTAAAAGGCTCGTCTCTGATTTACTCTTTCTAATGAGGAGACTCTTCTTCAATGCTCCAACATCAACAAGTTGAATCTATTCAGCTGCATAAAAATGCAGATCTATCTACTGGAATTCTTGGAAAAACCCTATTTCGAACTCATCTTATTATCGGAATTGTTTTTATACATTTAATTTTCTTGGCTGAATTGCTCCCCAGTTAATCTTCCTCAATCTAACCGTGCCATTCAGGTTGTTCATAAGCTGACGGTGAATACTAATGTAACCACCAAAGGAGTTCTTCCTGAGCACTACGTAAAGAAAGACCACTGCGCTGTAGTGGAGAAAGAGTTTAATGGACACGAGGCTGGCCACAGCTCCTAGGGCAGGGGGGTTTTTCAAAGGCAGTTTGGATGAAGGGGTGGGGCGGCTGGTAACAGGTGCTTGCTGCTGATTGGTTGGGAAGAAGATGGTCTCACAGTGGGAGTCAAAGCTGTCCTCCTGCCGGCTGAATCATTTCTGGTTGGGGCCACAGAGTGGGGTTGACAGGTCCAGGTGTAGCCTTGGGTGTTAGACATGAAAAAAACCTGAAAATACATGTCAAAGGTCAATCTTAGGTTCCACAGTAGAGATTCTATTTGCAGCAGTAATTGGAGAAGTTGCGTATCTTACACCTCTGGAATAATAGCTGACAATCGTTTATGTCTGAGCCTTAGAAAGACCTGGTCTCCTCTCCTCTCCCGAGCCTGATGGCTTTACAAAAGTGGTTGAGTTTTCTGGTAAGGCCTATTATCATTTAAAATGTAGCCTAAATTTCTTCCAGAGTTAGCCCCGCCGATTAGCCCAGGAATAATTAAGGGAAAGGCAAGATGGAGGTGGGTTACCTTGGCTTACTGTTACAATTTTTGTCATTGATATAATTTTTGCAAAGGTAATTTCACTGTTACTCAAGCTTTTTTTTTTTTTTTTTTTTTTTTTTGAGACAGAGTCTCCCTCTGTCACCCAGGTTGGAGTGCAGTGGCACAATTTCGGCTGACGGCAATCTCCATCTTCTGGGTTCAAGCAATTAATCCTCCTTTAGTACTCAAGCTTTCATTACACACGCTCCATCAGGCAGGATTTTGTCCATCTTCATTTTCTATAGTTTATATTATGAGAATAATAATGACTTTTCATTTTATAGTATAAAATTATATAACATTGAAGGTGTTTTGAAAGCAGCCTCTATACCTATTATTGCTCTTAATCATTTTTGTTATCAAGAGAACAAAATGTTTATCTCTTTCTATATAAGGAAGTGACTTCAAATGTCTCTGCTTATGACAATGAGTCATTAAAAATAGCTTGCCACACCATTTTTTCTTCCACTCCCTCAAAAACATTTTTTTCTTAGGCATAAATCTTTATTAAAAGTCTGCACATGTTGTACAAAAGATTTTCAGGGGTATGTAGAATATATTTGTGGCACTTTTGTCAGAGGTGTTTGAACCAGAGCAACTGCCTCCTGAGTAGAAGCTGGGTAAAATGAGGCTGAGACCTACTGGGCTGCATTCCCAGATGGCTAAGGCATTCTAAGTCACAGGTTAAGATAGGAGGTCAGCACATGATACACATCATAAAGACCTTGCTGATAAAACAGGTTGCAGTAAAGAATTCAGCCAAAACCCACCAAAACCAAGATGGTGATGGGAGTGACCTCTGGTTGTCCTCACTGCTACATTCCCACCAGTGCCATGACAGTTTACAGATGTGAAGGCAACATCAGGAAGTTACCCTATATAGTCTAAAAAGGGGAGGCATGAATAATCCACCCGTCCTTTAGCATATAATCAAGAAATAAGCATAAAAATGAGCAACCAGGAGGCTTTGGGGCTTTTCTATCTGTGGAGTAGCCATTCCTTTATTCCTTTACTTTCTTTTTGTTTTCTTTTATTATACTTTAAGTTTTAGGGTACATGTGCACAACGTGCAGGTTTGTTACATATGTATACATGTGCCATGTTGGTGTGCTGCACCCATTAACTCGTCATTTAACATTAGGTATATCTCCTAATGCTCTCCCTCCCCCCTCCCCCCACCCCACAACAGTCCCCAGAGTATGATGTTCCCCTTCCTGTGTCCATGTGTTCTCATTATTCAATTCCCACCTATGAGTGAGAACATGTGGTGTTTGGTTTTTTGTCCTTGCAATAGTTTACTGAGAATGATGGTTTCCAGCTTCATTCATGTCCCTACAAAGGACATGAACTCATCATTTTTTATGGCTGCATAGTATTCCATGGTGTATATGTGCCATATTTTCTTAATCCAGTCTGTCATTGTTGGACATTTGGGTTGGTTCCAAGTCTTTGCTATTGTGAATAGTGCCAGAATAAACATACATGTGCATGTGTCTTTATAGCAGCATGATTTATAGTCCTTTGGGTATATACCCAGTAATGGGATGGCTGGGTCAAATGGTATTTCTAGTTCTAGATCTCTGAGGAATCGCCACACTGACTTCCACAATGGTTGAACTAGTTTACAGTCCCACCAACAGTGTAAAAGTGTTCCTATTTCTCCACATCCTCTCCATCACCTGTTGTTTCCTGACTTTTTAATGATCACCATTCTAACTGGTGTGAGATGGTATCTCATTATGGTTTTCATTTGCATTTCTCTGATGGCCAGTGATGATGAGCATTCTTTCATGTGTTTTTTGGCTTCATAAATGTCTTCTTTTTAGAAGTGTCTGTTCATGTCCTTTGCCCACTTTTTGATGGGGTTGTTTGTTTTTTTCTTGTAAATCTGTTTGAGTTCATTGTAGATTCTGGATATTAGCCCTTTGTCAGATGAGTAGGTTGCAAAAATAAATTTTCTCCCATTCTGTAGGTTGCCTGTTCACCCTGATAGTTGTTTCTTTTGCTGTGCAGAAGCTCTTTAGTTTAATTAGATCCCATTTGTCAATTTTGGCTTTTGTTGCCATTGCTTTTGGTGTTTTAGACATGAAGTCCTCGCCCATGCCTATGTCCTGAATGGTATTGCCTAGGTTTTCTTGTAGGATTTTTATGGTTGTAGGTCTAACATGTAAGTCTTTAATCCATCTTGAATTAATTTTTGTATAAAGTGTAAGGAAGGGATCCAGTTTCAGCTTTCTACTTATGGCTAACCAGTTTTCCCAGCACCATTTATTAAATAGGGAATCCTTTCCCCATTTCTTGTTTTTGTCAGGTTTGTCAAAGATCAGATAGTTGTAGATATGCGGCATTATTTCTGAGGGCTCTGTTCTGTTCCATTGGTCTATATCTCTGTTTTGGTACCAGTACCATGCTGTTTTGGTTACTGTAGCCTTGTAGTATAGTTTGAAGTCAGGTGGCATGATGCCTCCAGCTTTGTTCTTTTGGCTTAGGATTGACTTGGCAATGCCGGTTCCTTTTTGCTTCCATATAAACTTTAAAGTAGTTTTTTCCAGTTCTGTGAAGAAAGTCATTGGTAGCTTGATGGGGATGGCATTGAATCTATAAATTTCCTAATAAACTTGCTTTCACTTTATGGACTCACCCTGAATTATTCTTCCGTGAGATCCAAGGACCCTCTTTTGGGGTCTGGATAGGATCCCTTTCCTGTAATATCTTTCTGGTGACCACGGAAGAGACTGTAGTGCAGAAACCCCCAATCCAAAGGCTCACTTCGGGTAAGTGGTGGGGTCCAGAAACATCTTTCTCCCGAACCCTGAAGTGATGATACTAAAAAAAACCCTGCAACCCAAAGGAAATAGACTGCAGCACTCATTGGCTGACTTTGGGTAAGTGGTGAGGTAACCGGGGAAAGGATGGGATTGGGTTAGAGGCCCAATTTAGTGGAGTTAGAGTCTCTCTGAAGACCGAGTTGGTTACAGGCCCCTCTTAATAAAAGGCAAGGATGCTTGATCAACCTTGGGTTAGAGGCTCACCTTAGGAGGGTTAAAGTCCCTTCTAAGATTTAAGGGGTTAGAGGCCTTTCTCGGTAAAATACCTTACATCTAAGAACGGGTTTGGCACCACGGGATGTTAACTGCTATTCTCTTTGGAATAATCTGCCTTTTACACTTAGCAGCCTGAGCTTTTCAGTGTCAGCTGCAATTGGTGGGTTTTTTCTCTGGCCTCCCCGAACATCTCACCTTCCCCACGCTGCCACAGGGAATGCTTTTCTCTCTCTTCTTTTTATCTTTTCTATTACTGGGGAGACCATCTTGCCCAAAGACCGCAGGTTAAAACTCCTGGTTGGAGGTTGGATTAACTATGATGGGGCCCAACTGGGGACAAGTTTTAGCCTTGCCAGTTTGATATTGGTTGCTAAGCATAGTGGCTTATGTCTATGTTTTGTCACACGTATTTTGCTCTGACCAAAATGGAAAAAAAATACTTTTCCCTTTTGTTGTGGCTTGGCCCCCAGGGCTATAGTGCAGCCAGCTGGGTCATTAGGGAGTGTCAGGGAAAGGGAACAAAGAAACCTAGCATGCTGACAAAAGGGGAAGGATTTCTTACTAGCTAGGCTTCTGGTCTCTCTCTCTCTCTCTCTCTCTCTCTGCAAATCGGCTGAATGAATGGTAAAAATCACTGTTTATCTCCTTTGTAAAGTTTGATTAATGGAAGAAAGGATTTGTGAGGCTAGGCTTAAACTGTAGGAATCTAGTGTGCTTTGTGTGTCTTTCTGTGTTGTTCTGTCATAAAGAGGGGTACCTTAGGAAAGATTGGGGCCTAGGACCCCTATACACCTGGTTTTCAAGATGGCCCAGCAAACTGGTCAATTACAAATTTTGCTGCAGGGCGCAGAAAAATCTGTATGAGGTTTTCTTGTTGTCTTTTATGTCCTTGAGAGCTTGACCTTGTACCCATGTGGCCATGCTTTCTTTTTTCACAATGGTGACCTGGGTTTGAGGTTCAATTCCTGGCTTAGGGGATGAGTCATTTATCTTCTTCTGTGTATTTATATGCATTATGTGTGATATAAATATTAATTGTTTTAAAAGTAATAAGTGCATAAATCAAATATTTTGTAAGAAAAAAAGTGAAAAGTGTAATGCCTTTTAGTTCAAGTGACTTAAGTACTCTTTGGGAAATAAAGACCTTTTTAAAGATTATTGGTAAAATATAAATATCTTCAAAAATGTAAATATTTGCTCTAAATTATACAGGTCAGATATTAAATTTGCTAAATGCTTTAAGGTCATAAACTACTTCTTTGACTTTTGAAAATTGTTCAATTTATTTTGGAGAATTAAATTCTATGTAAGGCCTGAGACATGTGGACTTAGATGCTGGAAAGAGTCAGACTTTATCTGCACTTCTGCCTGGGTCAAAGGCTTCATACCTAGTACATAATTAAACTCCTTTACTTACCAAGGTTTTCACCAAAGTAAAAGTTGCTAAGGGATAACAGTGTAACATGTATTTGAGACTACTGAAGAAACAGTTTTACAAGCAAGGTCTATACAAAAAGTGAAATGAGGTTTTGGTAAAAGATTATCAGAAGGCATGGGAATGTGATTCTTTTTTTTTTTTTTTTTCCTAAAGGGTTAAAGGATTGTTTTAAGTTAAACAGGAAAAATCTGAAGGTTTAAGCAAATTGTGGAAAGTTTGAGAAAAATTAATTGGAAAAGAGACTCTGTGTGCAGACATTGAGCTAAAGTTAAAGCAGTATTTACTTTCTCCATAAACTAAACATTGGAGTAAAAGCACAACAGGTTGTTTTTAAAGCCAAAACCTGTTTATAATCTGCTCTTTAACAAAAACTTGTAAAGGGTTATAAAAGGTTTATAAAAATCTTACCTTATGGTCAAACTGATTAAAATTAAATACATTCGTCTATAAGGTTTTATTAAGAACTGGGTTTGACATCAATAATACATGAATGCAACAATGACGTTTGCTTTATTTGGTATAAAGGTCATATAGGAAGCATTATCAAATGTGAAATGGTGTTTAACTTTCTTTAGGTTATATTCATATAAATTTGTTATTAGTATGTTTTTCAAAATTGCGTTAGATTCCTATAATTCTAATATGCCTCAGTATATGTCATCAGTAATAATTATAATTGTTACATTAAATCATTGTATATGCAACAAAAGTAACCAAATTTCTTTGTCAATCGTGTTTTTAACTGTGGCTGTCCTAAGATGGTTTGACATCCATACACAATTGTTGTCTTGTTTTAGTCCTCTTTAGAAGGTGGTTTATAATCAGCTATAGAACTCTAACAGGTGTTCTTAAATACAGGTTTCTGATAACTTTGAAGATTGTGACACTAGAATAGAAGAAACAACTTTCAGAACTCTCATGGAAAACTGGAATGTTCATGAATATCAAACAGAACAGGAGTTAACTGCATGGACTGAACTACAGAAGCCATTCACAGCTTGGAGCAATTAAGTAAAGTATACTCCTATAAACAAAATTTGGAGCATATTTGTTTCTCTCTACCTATTTCTCCAGAATTTGGAAACTATTTGTAAGTATTCTTAATTTATGGCAATATAGTTATTTGCCTAAATGCAATAAGGATCTGTTTCTCTTTGTAACAAGACACAGTTGGAGAAACTGGTTATTTTACCAGTGCTTTCACTGGAATGGCATGTTTTCCTTTAAGGAATCAAATTTGACTTGTAAAGCCAATAAAAGACCCTTGGAGAACTGGCCTCATATCTTGCCTACACAGTCCCTTTACAGGGTTTCTGACCTGTGGTAAGTAAAGAATGTCACTTTCTAACAAGTCCAGGAGCCCCAAGTTATCTTAGGATCTCAAGAGGAGAAGAATTTACCCAACTCATAGGTATCTGAGGGTACAAACTCACGGCAGGGCTTGGCTCTAAAAAAGTCTTATCTAAGAATCCTTTTATGGAACAGAGTTTCATCCAAACCAATTTAAAAAGAGCTTATGTGAAAAATAATTATTCTTGCTGCACTTTATACAAATAATCAGGCCAAGGATAATAAAGCAAATGGATCTTATCATGATTTGTCTTTATTAAAAATAGAAAACTGGAGAGAACTATTATGTTTCAAGAACTATGGTACACTTATTATTAAATTCTAGTCTCACCAGTTGTTTTTAAGTTTGTTTCTGAAATTTAGGCTAATGCTCCTTATTCGTGTAAACCAACCAGGATCTCTGATGGCTGCTCAGAAGAAACAAGAGGGTTGGGTAATGTAAAAATCTGAATCGGTATTCTAATTCTTGGCATATACTGGAATCATGTAGTAACCCCATATTAGCTTGGTTCCAACAGTTGTCCAGTTCATGGAAAGTCTTCTAATTTAGTTTACTTGGGCCATGTTACTTATTTTGCTTTTCTTTTGTGGAATATATTGCTGTTGTACTCTTTATGTAGCAATGAGGATAAGCTTACTCAACATTTTCTTAAACACTTATTAATCTCCCAGATATCACCCGTTGTCAGAACTAAAGAGGTATGAATGGCCCTCACCATACTGATGCTTTCTGACTGAGTGCCTCTCTACTCTGAATATGAGAGACTCTCATATTTAGACAGGAATATCATTGCCCCTATTCAGCCTGAAGAAGTTACAGAAGATGGATGTCCATCTCTCTGCAACCCTTAGGATTAAGGGTGCTCTTATAAAAGGGAGGGGGAAAATGTCAGAGGTGTTAGAGTCAGAGCAACTCCATCTTGAATAGGAGTTAGGTAAAATGAGGCTGAGACCTACGGGGCTGCATTCACAGACAGTTAAAACATTCCAAGTCACAGGATGACAGAGGAGGTTGGCACAAGATAAAGGTCATAAAGACCTTGCTGATAAAACGGGTTGCAGTAAAGAAGCCAGCCAAAACCCACCAAAACCAAGATGGCGATGAGAGTGACTTCTGGTTGTACTCACTGCTACTCTCCCACCAGCACCAGGACAGTTTACAGGTGCCATGGCAACATCAGGAAGTTACCCTATATGGTCTAAAAAGTAGAGGCCTGAATATGGGATAGCCATATTCAGGCTACTATGGAGTAGTAGTACTATGGAGTAGCCACTCTTTTATTCCTTTACTTTATAAACTTGCTTTCACTTTACTCTATGGACTCGCCCTGAATTCTTTCTTGAAGAAGATCTGAGAACCATCTCTTGGGGTCTGGATCTGGACCCCTTTCCTTTAACAGTCTCACCACTTGCTAGTAAGTTTCTTACAAAATTGTTATTTTTCTGGTCTTATAAACTGTTCATTAATTTATAGAATAGACTTTACACATAAATGATGCCAGTACAATTAAACTGAGTGACAATATTTGAAACTGTTCACTATACTTTTCTAGATAAATCTATCTCAATAGTTATACTTTAAGGAGTTATAATTCTATCTTTCTGTCACAAACAGCAATTTTTCAAAACGGCTTGAGGGAATCCACATACTCATAACACACATTTACACTCAAATTTTGGGGATAATAATATATTGAATATCCCCCCCTTAATTAAAACAAGTTTCTTTTTGGATAAATTGTAGGTAATTTTTAGTTCAATACTCTTCGACAGGAACACACAAGCTTAAGTTAACTGTATTATAGTTCTGACTACTTTTACTGCTGGCGGAGAATCTGTATGGGTCTGCAGCAACCTCAATTCTTGCCTTCTCAGAAGACAGAATTCGACAGAGGGGCATAAGGCAGAAAGAGAACCTGAGGCAAATTTTAGAGCAGAAGTGAAAGTTTATTAAAAAGCTTTAGAGCAGGAATGAAAGGAAGTAAAGTACACTTGGAAGAGGGCCAGGCTGGCGACTTGAGAGATCAAGTGTGCGGTTGGACCTTTTGAGTTGAAGTTTTATTTGTTGGCATATTTCTGGGGTCTTGCGTCCCTTCTTCTCAATTCTTCCCTTGGGGTGGGATGTTTGCATGTGCCTTGGCCTGCTAGCGCTTGGGAGGTGAACATGTACAGTGAATTTACCGGAGCTGTATGCATGCTCACTTGAGGCATTCTTCCCTTACCAGTCGAATGTTCCTAGAATGTCATGGACCAGTTAAATTTTGCCATTTTGCCTCTTAATGATCATGCTTGCGTCCACTCACCCAGCTCCTGAGATCTTATCAGGAAGCTACTGAACACCAATTTCAGGGTTTTTTTTCTATCTATCAGGACACTGCCTTTCCCTGGTGTCAGCTATGACCAATTATTATTTTAGAGAGGCAGTTAATCACCTGATGGTCACTTGACATTCGTGGTGTGTGTGGGTGTCTGTGTGTGTGTGTGTGTGTGTGTCTGTGTGTGTGTGTGTGTGTAGTGGGGTGAGCCCTCTCCTGCCCCGCTCATGCCTGACTAGCTACCTACTGTAACATTTCTTGTTTCTTTTTTAAAAAATAGTGTCCAGAATTATGATGATCACTACCAAAATATCAAAATCAGAAGCTCTTGAATATTTATTCAGCCAATTATCAATTATTAACAACAGAAGCTCATTACATTTAGTTATTTAGAAGTATATATTGAGATTCAGTTTTCCCCTCAGATTTTCCCTTCTATGAGTTCCATATTGATATTTTTCTATAGTCAGTAATGGTGGTGTATGCTTTACATTGTTCTTTTCAAGCAAAGTTTATGAGAAACATAACCTAAGTTGAAATTTTGGAGTTTTGAGCATTAATTTTTATTCACGTTGAAGTGAAATGAGAACTTTTTGTGAGTAAATTTTGCAGCTGTCCACTCTAGTTCTTCTGTGACCATGTGTGCAGGTGAGGTTATCACAGAAGTCCTCAGATGAGTTCACTAGAGAGTGATGACTCTGCCTTCCCTCGGGTGATTTGTTACATGATGAACATAGTGTATGTGAAGTTCAGTTTTTTGTCAGATTATGTAACCTTGAATTCACTGCTGCCTTCATCAAAACTTTGGCTGTGCAATCAGTATTCCTTGAGGACTTAATAAAAATAAAGTTTATTCACTTGAGGAGTTAAAAAAAATACATATGCCTAAGACTCACCTATAGAAATTCTGATTCTGTTATTTGGGGATAGGAATATGGCAACTCTATTTTTCTTTTAAAACCTATGGTTGATTCTGAAAAATAATGAGGATTAGAAACTACTTTTATAAGTACTTTAAGTTACATTCCTGAATCATGTCAGAGAACCTCAAACTCCCAATTGCCAGAAAAAGCTGTAAATTTGATTTGAACTTTTTTAGGAGACAAAACTCTGAGGCTGCACATATTAGAATAGTCTCACCCAACCTCCATTGAGTCTATTTGGATTATGGGCTTGGGGTGAGACCTGGAGCATCATGATGGTACAGAATGTACTGCACATTGAGGTACTTCATTACATGTGATCCTGTCTAGATAGTGGGGCAGGTAAAGATTCCCAAACCATGCCAAGACCCTCTCCCTATTGAACTCGTCTCCACTGACACCCCTGTGAACTGCCCCCACAACCCCCACTTCCTCCAGGAGTCAGATCAGACTCTGGTTCCCACATTATTTTGTTTGAATCTCTATTAACAGCTTTTATTATCCTGATGGGTTAGAGTTAGCCATGTGTTTCTTGGTCTTTCCCTGAGTCTTCCCTTTGAGTACACAGACATTGACTTTCCAGCATTTTTCCCATCGACATCATCCAACATGATGTCTTTCAAAAAGGTGTGTTCAGTGATGTTCCTAGATCCCAAATATAAGCTGAATCCTAAGAACATAACTGATATTGCTTTGTTTGCAAAGTTAATATGCAATCAGTCATAACAATTGCCTTCTTGAATTGGTTTTTTATTACTTGTCACAATTAATACTGTAACAAATTTTCACACACTTAGTGGCTAAAACAACACAAACTTATTATCTCACAGTTCTGTAGGTCAGAAATCCAGGTAGAATTTACTGGTTCCTCCACATACCACCTTCCAAAGCCAAAATCAATGTGTCAGCTTACTCTTATTTTGTTGTGCTAGGATAGGATCCACTTAGCTCATTTAAGTTGTTGGCTACACTCAGTGTCTTGCAGTTGTAGGCCCCAGTGCCTATTACTATGCTGGCTGTCACCTGGCAGCCTCTCTCAGCTCCTGAAGACCACTTGCATTCTTTGTCTTGTCTCCAGCCAACAAGCAGGAGTCCTTTTTATGCATCTGGTACCCTGATCTCCCTTTCTGATGTATGTCTCCTGTCTCTAGCTTGAAAAATGTTCTCTCCTTTTAAGTGCGTATATGATGCGATTGGGCCCTGGTGATCCAAAATAATCTCCCATTGTAATTATATCTGCAAAGTGTGTTTTGTTATGAAACATAAAATATTCACAGATTTTAGGGTTTTAGGGAATGGACATACTTGGGGATGGTTTTTCTACCTACTAGACTTTTGTACACCTATTGTCACTCTCCTTTTTCCCCTGTCCATTTGCTATTTACCACTGTAACTCATGAGGATTTCTGCCATCACGTATCACTTTTTCATAGAGCTAGTCTAATTATATTAGTCAGGGTTATCCAGGATGGATGGATGGATGGATGGATGGATAGATAGATAGATAGATAGATAGATAGATAGATAGATAGATAGATAGACGGACAAGTGGTAATTCATTAGGGGAAGTGGCTCATGGTATTACGTAGTCTGAGAAGTCAGTCTCATGATAGGCTCTGTGCAAGCTGGAGACCCTGGGTTGCAGATAGCCTGGCTTGGTCCAAGTCTAAAGGCATCAGAACCGGGGAAGCCAAAGGTATAACTCTCTGTCCAAGGCTAAATAAGGCAGGAGAGCCTTAGAAGCTGCTGGCACAAGTCACAGAGTCCAAAGGCCAAAAAGCCTAGAGTTCTAATGTCCAAGGGCAGGGTAAGAAGGGTCTCCCTGCTCCAGGAGCAACAGAATTCACCTTTTCTTTGCCTTTTTGTTCCACAGGGACCCCCAGCCTACTGGATGGTTTCTAATCACCTTGAAGGTGAATCTTTCCAATCAGTCCACTGAGGCACATGCCAATCTCCTCAGAAACACCCTCGTAAATACACCCAGAAATAATGGTTTTCCATCTATCTAGGTTATTTCTTAATCCAGTCAAAATGACACCAAAAATTAACCATTACACTAATGCTTAATCAAAAGGCTGGTGAGATGCTACCTCTTTAGGTAGACTCTGATAGATAGCTGGGAACTGTTGATACCACAACCTCTCTTGCCTCCCAGAGAAATACTGATACTTTGAATCTAGTTTTCTTCTTTCTTATTCTTATTCTAACTAAGCCTTAGCACACCATGATCCAGAATATACTGGCTTCATATTTGATTACCTCTGAGCTCATAACATGTCTTCACTTTAGAAGCTGCAGAGAATATTTTTCTGAATTTATATAAATACTTTTTCTTATTAACTCACAAGAATGAGCATGAGTCATTTAAAATGTGTGATTCCCAGTGGATTTAATCTATAATTTGTTCTTTAAATGCAGAAAAATAAATGGGATATTGAAGATGTGTTCTCCTGGAGTTTACCAAAAGAAAACAATGTATATTTAAATTGCAACTTCAAGATTTGTTTCACTTTAAAAAGAACCAACCCCGTCCTAAAATACAATAGCATTTTGTGTTAAAGGCTAAATTACTAAAACACATTTATTTAAAATAAAATCATAATAGTCTCAAGAGCTGCATCTTATCACACTTATTTGTCACCAAAAAATAGTGTTGTGTACAGATGGCAGCAATGATGTAATGTAATATATGTCAAGAATATTTGTTAAGATAACACTGGGGGCCAAGGCTTTACAGCAACTGCAGTCCTTTCTTGGTGAGCTTGCTTTTAAAAAATGATTTCTCATCCATTCAGACAGGTTCTTTTGCTGAAAGTCTCCAAAGACTATTTCATTATTGTACCTTTTCAATGACTTTCCATAAAGGAATACAAGATGTGAATCTGGCTTTTAATATGTACCATTTAAAGTAGTTATCAATGATACATTAGTCATTCCATACAGTGCCCCTGTGAGGTGGGTGAGTGAATAATTATAGGTGACCTTCAGACAAGTGAGGATCTAATGTAGCCCTGAAGGCTTCTAAGTATGGAGTGTTTTCTTTGATGAGTGAGTAATCACTGAGTCATTAGCATGACATTTGAGAAGTCATTAGGGATTTGTAAGTAAAACAAACCTATTTTTCTTAGTCATGATAATGGGCTACTGTTCTTACCTGTAATGCTGGATTTTAGCTTTTTCTTTTCTTATCTCAAGATTTATCACTTAATGGGTATATTTTCCTTCAGGAAAGGACCAACTTTGTGGAGCTATCAGAAGCAACAATGTTTAATAAAAACATTTTTTTTCAATTGTAAAACAAAAGAAAAAGACAAGAAAAAAATGGATTCCTACTTTCTCTTCCATGGTTAATTTCAAAAACAATAACAACAAAAAAGCCATTTTAAAGCAATTCTAAATGTTTAACTTCAGTTTATAAAACTGACCTGTTCAGTTGCCTTGAATGAATCATTTATCCTGTTAGTTACTTCATTAAATCTGTCAAACTATCTCAGCTTCTCTGGAGGCTGAAGCAGGAGGATCACTGGCGCACAGGAGTTTGAGGCTGCAGTGATCTATGACCATGCCACTGCACTCCAGCCTGTATGACAGGGTAAGACCCTGTCTCAGAAAAAAAAAAAAAAAAAAGACTATGAACAGTGTATGGAAAGACATTTGCCATCCATTTTTGTATCCCACATACCCTGAATAGGGTAGGTGCTTAATAAGTACTTGTTGAATAATGATGCCAATTTCTTTTTGTATTCACTTTTATTCAATAACCTCTTTCTCTCTCTACCTCAAAGTTATAGGAAAGGAAGGGAAACTAAGTGGGGAGTGGGTGAAGCATTCTCTGCTTTTGATACTTTTTTCTGGTTGAGTCACATTCAAGAAAAGAAACAATTTAGGCAGTAAGGGATTGAGTACTCACTCTACCAACATTTATTTTTGCTTATCCAATGCACAAAAAGAATGATGAGAAATCATTTCTCTCTAGTTTAATGTTATTTCCCATTTTTTATTTCCATATTTATTCCAACCTGTTAACTTTATTTCTTCTTCCCTGTGATGATCTCCCCAGATTCCCTCTTCTGCAGCATTTTCTCTTCTTGTTATTCAATTAACAAGAGACCCTAGGATAACAACCTTTCATCTTTATAGACTAATTGTCCTTTTTTTCTTAGACATAAAAAACTAGATAGGCATACAAATATACATCAATTGAGTTGTGGAGGTTAAAAACGATTCACTTTTCTTACTTTCATCTTTTCTTCATTTTCCTCATGCTTTTTTTCTATTTATGTTTTCAATGCCCTTCTTCAATTTTATTTCTTTCTGTTCTTTAGAGATAATTACCAGTGTGTCACTTTTTACACTCAATCTCCAAGGCAGAAGCTACTTCATAATTAGTTTGAATAGTTATGCCAACCTGAACAGTCCTTGGCAGCAGTTTAGTTAGGTACTAGAAGCATATGGTAAGGATTTTGTTCAGTATATAGCAGAATCAATAAGGTATTGATCTAAATTTATTTATTGTAACAACACCTGAAAGCAAGCTTTCATTTAAAGCAAGACACACTTGCCTTAATCAGATGGTAAATAATTGCAACAACTAAGAGAAATTGAATTGCTTTACTCAGAAATTGCATCATTTATTAAAGGAGGGGACACAATATGACTGAAATTGTCTTCCAACTCCTTCAGATTGGTTTGCCCTATATTAGGAACAAGCAAAAAAAGACTGATAAGAAGAGCCTTTATCATTTCATCTGGAGGATACTTATAAGGTCTAACTATCAATCAACAAAAACTCTTGTTCATACATCGATTCATTCATTCATTTACTGATTGAAGAAACATTTATTGAGCTACTAGCATGTGTCAGGGCACTGTGCTAAGAACTAAGACAATTTTTTTTTGCTTATCCACAAAAATTTGCTTATTACAAATTTTTGTCTTAGTTTGGGCAAAATCACACAGTGAGTAAGTAGCAGAGATAAGATAAGAATACTGACCTCTTTCTTCTATGAGTCCTAAGTGAAAAGTCTTACAGTGGAAATTTCCAAACTCATTTACTGAGAAAGCAGCTGTACAAAATCAGCCAAGCTTAATATAAAATAAAATGGAGAGTTTTTTTATAGCTAATTTATTGTTTACCTATTTTTTAAATGCACCATGTTTAGTTTCCATGGAATCTGTGAATTTGTGGGGAACATAGTGTACTTTTCTAAGGTCAGATGCTTAAGTTCTTTCAAACATCTGACCTAAGAGTTAAAGTGAGAGACAGGATGATTAAATGGAAAGTGGGTGGAACAGGCAGCGTGGATACTCCATGCTGAAAATGTGTGGCCTTAAAATTTTTGAAGGGTCTTTTGAGTTAGCTGATGTAATTGCTTCTAAAGCTCTAAACTCACCACAGTAAGTAGAGCTGCTTTTAAATGTGCCCACAGTCCCGGAATTTTCTCTTCACTCCCCTTTACCACCTGGTTATACTGACACACAGTTATACAACTAAACTCAACACAGGTAGGAAATAAACTACAAGGTCCTGTTTTCTTTCCCTACTCTCTCATCTATAGTAGTTCTTCTCATTTCCTATTTCTGAAAAATGGGCATCTTCCCATGTACCTCACACTACTATGCAAATAAATTAATAAATGAAAATAAGTCGGCTAGGTATGGTGGCTCACGCTTGTAATCCCAGCACTTTGAGAGGCTGAGGCAGGAGGATCAGCTGAGGTCAGAGTTTGAGACCAGTCTGGCCAACATGGTGAAACCCCATCTCTACTAAAAATACAAAAATTAGCCGGGCATGGTGGTGCACGCCTGTAATCCCAGCTACTCAGGAGGCTGAAGCAGGATAATAGCTTGAACCCAGGAGCCAGGAAGCAGAGGTTGAAGTGAGCTGAGATCACACCATTGCATTCTAGCCTGGGCGACAGAATAAGACTCTGTCTCAAAAAAGAAATAATATAAAAAAGTCTATGCAAAGTCCTATTCAAATATGATAATGCAATTTAAATTTCCTAATCGTTCATTCTGAAGGGCAACGTTGGTAAAGGGGAAAGTATTCAATGCTTATCTAACAGTCTTGCAGGAGTTGCGCTTATATAACTAGGAACCAAATCACTTTTGATATTTTTGGCGTGTTTGTACCTTTTTGAAAAAATGTTTTGAGAAAGCCATAAATGAGACATTTGTAGATACAGTTATAATTGTCAATATTCTTAAAGAAAGTAATATAAATTTGAGGGGAAAGACTCCCTCTCACTCTGTAAGCTTCTAATAGTGAATCTAGCTCAGATGAATAAGAAAATTATTATTGAGCAAACATTTTAGTGATACTATTCCTTTTGCTTCCACCTTTTCTCCGCAATACATGTGAAAGCCAGTTACCTGATGATATTATTCTTTATCTGCAGTTTCCGGCTGGCAAAGGAACACCCAAGGATTCCATGACAATACTTCATATTTCAAGCCTATAACTTCAGGGTAATAATGTCTTATATTTGTAATATGCTTTCATGTTTCACAATTTACAAAGAATTTTTACATGAATTGACTTTTTGTTTCTTAAAAAAGTCACTTAAGATGGGTAAGTCAAGAATCCTTCCTTTCATTTTACAGATGAGCCATGTGATGTCAGAAGTGTGATGTGCCATGCTCCACTACAGACAGGAAGTGGAATAGCCAGGAACTTGAATCCAAGCCTTCTCATGCCAAAATTCTCCTTTGATAAGTGAAGGGACCCTCATCACTCCAAAGGTAAATGAAATCATTATGTAGCAAATGAAGACCCAAGGAACATTTTTATCGACTCTCTATTGCTGAATATTTGTTTTTTTTTTTTTTTTTCTGTAAATCTTTCTCGGATCGATTCTTTGTTTTACAATGCAAGCTCATCCCACGATATATTAAAGAAAAACAAATAAATTGAATTTTTGATTCTAGAAGAATATATGGAGGGTTTAATTCAGTCGGTTTAATCTCTTACAACCAAGAACCCTAATAAACTGTGACAAATACATTATCAGTGAAACTGGCAAGTTGTTTAACTTATTGTCTTAAAGTTTTTTAACTTTAAAATGGGGATTATAATGATACCTACCTCAGATAATCATATGAGAACTAAATAATTTAATACGTATAATGCTCTTACTAAAGTGCCTGGCACACAACAGGCACTATGATGGTTATCAGTGATTAACTATTATTAGTGAATAGGTTATAATGATAACACATTAACTGGTGCTTTAATTATTCCAAGTAGTTTTAAAATCACATGAATTTAAATAAACTTTCTTTTTCTTTTCTTTAAGATTTTCACATATTATTTCAAAGGCTGAGGTTTTCAAACAGAAAAGATAAGTTTTATTAAGATTAAGTAACCTCCAGGGTTAGAGTTTAGAAAAGAAGGTCAGTGCTACAAATCCTGAGTGTGTTTTGGACTTACAGATTTTTAGATATTTCGACCTAGGAGCATCCTGGCAGTTTCAGACTAAGCATAGAGTGCTCTCTTGCTTCAGTAATTGGCACTTAGAGTAATAATTATATCAATCATGCTGTCCAGAAACATACAGTATTTAGACTTAATGGGAAGAAAACAACTTATTAGAAAAATTCTGTTAATAATGTTAATCTTCTATATTAAGCCCCTGTGCATATATCAACAGAAATGAATGATCACATTTGAGAGACTAAAAGTTCACCTCAATTCATGATTCTGTTCACTGCATTATCTTACCAATGAGGCCCAGTCTTCAGGGAATTGACAGCTTATTAGTTATTCATTTTGAAATAAAACCTCTTTTTTGTAGGATACGGAGTTTAGATAGGAAATAGATGGATTAATGGCTAATTTTAAAAGGAAGAAGGGAGGGAGAGAGGAAGGAGAGAAGAAAGGAAAAGAGAGAAGGGAAGGTGAAAGGGGTGGAGGGAGGGAAGAATGGAGGAAGGCAGGAAGAATTGAGAATTCTTTTAGTTTCAAATAACAGGTAAAGAAAAACAAACCTCCAGCTAGTTTAAGAAAATTTACTTTGTGAATACTCAAGTGTCTCACACAACTAAAGACCACAAATGCATATGAGTGTTGAGGATGATTAGAACTAGAGTGAAGGTACCATCAAGAATTTTTGTCCATTTTTTTTAATGTGGGAAACAAGACTGTGAACAGTTCCTAAATTTTACATTTAAGAATCAACCGTACCATGGAGATTGACTTGATATTTTCTTTGTCCAAGACCACAGTTCCTAGGGAAGGGATTTACTGGTCTAGATTTAGTGAAGTTGGAGCCTCAGTCCCACTCACTGTGACTGGAGTGGGAAGGGAAAGAAGTGGGGCATTGTAATCAGCCCAGTTTGGGTGAATTATATAGTCTTCAACCAATCACCTATGGTCAGGGGTCAGAGTCATTACTAATTTGCTTGTGCCTGCTCCCACTATGTGAAGGTAAGGGAGAATAGTTGCTAGAAAAGGGGTATAGACAGGTAGCCCTATTGCATCCTACTGAAATTCATTTGTTTATAAAACATTCATACAACTAATGTTTAATGAGCAACATCTATGTTCTAGGTGCTGGGGGTACAGCAATAAACAAAGCAAACACACTGAACTTATAGAGAGCTTGCATTGTTTTTATTAGACAATGATTTCAGAACACTATGGTTACTATTCCCATGATTTTACACCCACCTCCAGAGAATTTAAACTATCCAAAGTTTTTGTTTGTTTAATTTTTTAAACTTGGAGCTAAAATTAGTTCTTACACCATTAAATTTGAACACAGTAGAAAGATTTGGTTTTGGATGATACACTGCTACTTTTGGTTGATCAAAGTCTGAAGTGTCTACCAGGAGGTTGCATGTTTCAATGTTAGTGTTTTTTACCCACTTTTTTCTTAGGTTTTCTTTTTTTCTTTTCTTTTTAGATCTCTCTACTTGTTCCTCAAAGGAGCAGTCTATTTTTAATTTGGTAAGTAAGTTATAGCCTTGGAACCTAATTTGGTAAGGCTTCTGAGACTTGATCAACTTGGCCTTTCTTTTTTTTTTTATGTTTTAAATTTTTTTTTTTTTATTATTATACTTTAGGTTTTAGGGTACATGTGCACAATGTGCAGGTTTGTTACATATGTATCCATGTGCCATGTTGATTTCCTGCACCCATTAACTCGTCATTTAGCATTAGGTATATCTCCTAATGCTGTCCCTCCCCCCTCCCCCACAACCCACAACAGTCCCCGGAGCGTGATGTTCCCCTTCCTGTGTCCATGAGTTCTCATTGTTCAATTCCCACCTATGAGTGAGAACATGCGGTGTTTGGTTTTTTGTCCTTGCAATAGTTTACTGAGAATGATGTTTTCCAGTTTCATCCATGTCCCTACAAAGGACATGAACTCATCATTTTTTATGGCTGCATAGTATTCCATGGTGTATATGTGCCACATTTTCTTAATCCAGTCTATCGTTGTTGGACATTTGGGTTGGTTCCAACTCTTTGCTATTGTGAATAGTGCCACAATAAACATACGTGTGCATGTGTCTTTATAGCAGCATGATTTGTAGTCCTTTGGGTATATACCCAGTAATGGGATGGCTGGGTCAAATGGTATTTCTAGTTCTAGATCCCTGAGGAATCGCCACACTGACTTCCACAATGGTTGAACTAGTTTATAGTCCCACCAACAGTGTAAAAGTGTTCTTATTTCTCCACATCCTCTACAGCACCTGTTGTTTCCTGACTTTTTAATGATGGCCATTCTAACTGGTGTGAGATGGTATCTCACTGTGGTTTTGATTTGCATTTCTCTGATGGCCAGTGATGATGAGCATTTCTTCATGTGTTTTTTGGCTGCATAAATGTCTTCTTTTGAGAAGTGTCTGTTCATGTCCTTTGCCCACTTTTTGATGGGGTCGTTTGTTTTTTTCTTGTAAATTTGTTTGAGTTCATTGTAGATTCTGGATATTAGCCCTTTGTCAGATGAGTAGGTTGCAAAAGTTTTCTCCCATTCTGTAGGTTGCCTGTTCACTCTGATGGTAGTTTCTTTTGCTGTGCAGAAGCTCTTTAGTTTAATTAGATCCCATTTTTCAATTTTGGCTTTTGTTGTCATTGCTTTTGGTGTTTTAGACATGAAGTCCTTGCCCATGCCTATGTCCTGAATGGTATTGCCTAGGTTTTCTTGTAGGATTTTAATGGTTTTAGGTCTAACATTTAAGTCTTTAATCCATCTTGAATTAATTTTTGTATAAGGTGTAAGGAAGGGATCCAGTTTCAGCTTTCTACATATGGCTAGCCAGTTTTCCCAGCACCATTTATTAAACAGGAAATCCTTTCCCCATTGCTTGTTTTTGTCAGGTTTGTCAAAGATCAGATAGTTGTAGATATGCGGCATCATTTCTGAGGGCTCATGGGAAGTCTCACATGTCAGGCCTCTGAGAAGTTCATGACCATTTTAGCTAAACTTCCTTTGATAAGTGCAGAGAAGATTAGGGCACATAAAACAGGCTAGTGGAGGCTGGTCACGGTGGCTCACGCCTGTAATCCCAGCACTTTGGGAGGCCGAGGCGGGGGGATCACTTGAGGTCAGGAGTTTGAGACCAGCCTGGCCAAGATGGTGAAACCCCATCTCTACTAAAAATGCAAAAATTAGCAGGGGGTGGTGGTATGTGCCTGTAGCCCCAGCTAGTCGGGAGGCTGAAGCAGGAGAATCGCTTGAACCTGGGAGGCGGAGGTTGCAGTGAGCCGAGATTGTGCCACTGCAGTCCAGCCTGGGCCACAGAGTGATAATCTGTCTAAAAAAAAAAGCCAGGTTGGTGGAGTGGAGTGTTCTTCCTGAGGTCAGATGTCCAATTTTATGTTCTGAGAAGAAAGCTAAAACCACTGGCTTTCGGGTGAAGAGAGGGCTGCCATCCTAATGTGAGAAAATGCCAGGCATTATGCAGTATATGAAGGCATAAAAGGCATTAGTAGCAGAGTGGAAATACTTTTGAAATAGTACTCAGTCAATAAAAGGAAATGAGATGAAGCCTCATCTCAGCTAGGAAGAACCAGAGAGTGTAATTATCTGTAAAAATATTTTATTCAATTTGTTTCATAAGACAAAATTGTCATCTATAAAAAAATTAGGTCCTATTCATGAACAGACACTTCTCAAAAGAAGACATTCATGCGGCCAACAAACATGAAAAAAGGCTCAACACCATTGATCATTAGAGAAATGCACATCAAAACTACAATGAGCTACCGTCTCACGCCAGTCAGAATGGCAATTATTAAAAAGTCAAGAAACAACAGATGCTGGCAAGGCTATGGAGAAATAGGAATGATTTTACACTGTTGGTGGGAATGTAAATTAGTTCAACCATTGTGGAAGACAGTGTGGTGATTCTTCAAAGACCAAGAACCAGAAATACATTTGACCCAGTAATCCCATTACTGGGTATATACCCAAATGAATATAAATCATTCTATTAAAAAGATACATGCATGTGTATATTCATTGCAGCACTATTCACAATAACAAAGACATGGACTCAACCTAAATGCCCATCAGTGATAGACTGGATGAAGAAAATGTAGCACATAAAACCATGAAATACTATGCAGCCATAAAAAGGAACAGGATCATGTCCTCTTCAGAGGCATGGATGTAGCGCAAAGGCATTATCCTTAGCAAACCAATGCAAGAGACAGAAAACCAAACACTGCATGTTCTCACTTATAAATGGGAGCTGAATAATGAGAACACATGGACCCAGGGAGGGGAACAGCACACACTGGGGCCTGTCCAGGGGTGGAGCCGGGGGAAGGAGAGTATCAGGATAAATGGTTAATTCATGTGGGGCTTAATACATAGGTGGTGGGTTGATAGGTGCAGCAAACCACCATGGAACACATTTGTGGTTGTGACAAACCTACGTTCTCCATATGTATCCTGGAACTTAAAACAAAATTAAATGAAATTTTTAAAAATGAGGTTTTATTGAAAGAAAAAATGAAGAATGTTATTTGCGAACTTCCCATTATTAATGATTTATTAGCATTAAAGATATTCACCATTAAAAGAAAATTTTCTTAACTGAAATGTTAAAGAATGTATTAAAGAAGGCCCTGCTTCCTGATTTTGCTGAATTAGTGGTTTTCAAAGATGTAAAAGTGCAAGTAATTTCTAAATCAAATACACGAAATGGTGAAAATATTTTTTTAATTTAAGAGACATAGAGTGCCGTTGACCAGTTTGAAATAATTGTCTCTAGCTCATAGTAGAGACCAATAAAGTTTAAGTGGATTGTACCTTATAGTTTGGTAAGTTATTTTACTTCTTTTGTGGTTTAAGATGGAATGTATAATAAATAGGACACTCATCAGCTTTTTTAAAGGAGGCAATATAAAATACTGCACTAGACAAATTACTCTAGATTTGAATGGCAATATTTCCATTTGTCCAATGTTCTTCAACACTACGTACTATTATGTTTAATGAGAGAGAAAGAACTTTTAAATTACACATTATTTTGCATATAGAATGTATGCAATGCATTTATTTAAATGAATTGTGCTAAATTATACAAGAAGAACTTATACACACTGGGTTCCTCTTGACTCAAATATCCCTGGAAGTTGAAGTGTTTTGCATGCTGGTCAGTATTTCTGCATTTGCACGTAGCCAGAAGATTGATTGCCACTCAAAATCATCAGCAGCAGACCCATAAAGTATGTGTTCCTCTCTGTGGTATTTCTGTGTTTTGCTACAAGCAAAACTCTGTAAAATAAACACAACTCTCGTTGCATTAGTTCTAGTTCATATCTAGTTCATATCCAGATGATATTAAAAATAGGGTTTTTCACAAGGTAAGCAACAGGGAAATTACATTTCCTAGATTCAGGTTCCCTGCACAATTTCCGAGTGATGTAGCATCAACATCAGGCAAGGCATTTTATTTTATGACAATGTGTTTACACATATATTAAGGGTGGAATTTTCAGCACCCTGAATGGGATTTGAGATTCAGTTCTTGCTTATCATACCCGTGGACGCTTGTGTATAGTTGTGTCTCTTAAATGAGTCCAGTGTTTATTTTTGTTCCTCTTTGGTTTAAACTATCCCCCCACCAAAAAAACAAACAACCATTTAGATGATATTTTAAGTGCCAAAAGGACACATTAATTAAATGTTATGGAGTAAATGTTCTAGAAAAGATGTCATTCATACAGAAAGCCTCGATAAGGAGTCATTTTTGAATACTGAGTAGCCCCAAATAAAATACAATGTAAATTACAGTAGCTTATCAAAACTAACATATATCTCACGAACTATTCAACAGTTCTCCGTTTCATAGTCTGAAATTAAAATTCGTATGCTTTTCTCTAAGGTCTAGTCCCCGTTGTCTCATATTTTTGATGGATAAACATTACTGGGATATTACTTTAAGTAACTTACTTTTCCTCTGGTTTTTTTTTTTTTATATACAAGTTTAATTTTAAACTTTTTGCACTTGGCAATGTATAATATATTGGAATTAGTTCAAGGGCTACAATTTCCTACAAAAGTAAAAGTTAAAATTAAGTACAGTGTAACCTTTTCCAGAAAAATTTCCTGAAATTTTTTTAGATTCAAAAAACGGAGGCAGGTTTAAGAACATTTGCCAAAGATTATGGTGACTTTAGAGTCTGTCCATGGCTTTAGTGCAGATCGTTTTCCTACGCTAATGCAGATTTCAGAGAGAATAACAGCCTCTTTTTTTGTTGTTTTGACTTTCTCTGGTACTGTTTGTGCTTTTCTCCTTCACACAGTCCATTTCCTTTATGTTGTGCTGGGTCTACATCAGTAATCAAGAAAAGAGAATTAAAGTAAAATGTGTTTTTCCACCTAAAAAGTACAAATTGTTTTTTCTTTCACCTCACTTAATTTTGTTAGCCTTGCTGAAATAGCTTCGAAAAACTACCAGGGAAATGTGTCAGCCAAAGGCAAGACCTGTCCAGTTTAAAATTAAAACTTTGACTTGAAGTTCTGGCAGTTTATTTTTGAAAAATTGTTGTGTTTGGGGGAGCAATTATAGCGCTCAGTAAGAGAGAGATGAGAGCTAAAGAATTTTGAATGCACAGTAAGACTTTTGAAATGAATGGAGGTAGGGCATCAATCCATAAACAAATACAAAAGAAAATAGCTAAATAAATTAAAAAGAAAAGAGTGAGAAATGGGTCTCATGTCTCAAGGAATAGTGCTTTTTGGGGTACCATCTATTTTACTTGGTGTTCATAGCTCTGTGTTATGGCTTTTATTTCTCTAAAACAAGGGGCAAAATAATTAGCACTGCTTTTGTTGTTATTTTTTCTCTTGAACTAGAGTCTTGAGTTTACATTTTTGTATATTGTACGTATAACTTTGGGCAAGTGAGCAAATCTTAATGCTCACATTTCTCCCTGGTAAATAGAAGCTAAGAAAGAATACTTACCTTGCAGGTATATTGGAGGGAAGAGAAATAAAATATATTAAATTCCGGACACTTCTAAAGGTCTAACAAAAAGTAACTGGTGGAGCTGCTATGGAGGATGGAGACTGGAGGGAGGGCTAAGGCTAGCCAAAGGGTGGAATCTTCATTGTAGGCTCCAACAGTCAGTTAAACCAGAAAGAGTTGATTGTTGGTGAGAGCCTGCTCTGGGTTGAGAGAATAGATGGGCAAAGAGTGCTGACTTGGGGTCAAGGGTTATATCCAATGCTGTCACTAACCTATTCCTGGAAGCCAATGATGAGAGATCATAGAGCCCTAGGCAACGTGAGTTATAGCCTAGGGCACAGGCAGCCAAGGAAAATGTCCAGCCTTTAGAGCAGATTGAGTGCATATCAACAGGGAGCTCAAAGGCTAATGGTGTACACGAATTGACTAGGGTCAACAAAGGCAGTGCACTACAGAATTGGCAGTAAACCTTTCCCTACTAAGAAAAACAAACTTTTAAAAAGAAATAAAGAATATCCAACATGGCCCAAAAGGACTTCTATCATCTAGCTCCAGCCAGCCTTAATGCTCACTGTGAGCCATTCCCTTTCTCTCTGAGCCCCAATCACACAAGATTTCTGTGAGTAACTTTAAGTATTACATGTCTTATATTTAAGGCTCTTTTTTTTATGTAGCACTTACAAATGCCTACATTTCCTTAGATGTTTATTTAATGACATTTTTAAAGGCAATCCTTATCTGTTAAATCTCTAATCTCTGCCAATATATTTTGTAATCCTGTAATATTTTGCCATCCTCCTTCTTGTCATTAATAGTAACTTAGTTAAGTAAGTGAGGATCTAATTGGTCATTTAAAGTTTCTTAACTTGCTTTTTTTTTTTTTTTTGAGAAAAGGGATTTTGTCTATCTTATTCAGCCAGTCCTAATATGATCAGTGCTTAGCATGGAATCTTATATAACATGGGAAATTAATAAGTATTTGCTAAGTGATCGAATAGTACTCAGACAGATAAACTTAAGAGCCTTAAGTCTAAGCCTAAGAACCTTAGAAACAACAATAGGTGAGAATCAGAAAAGTCATTACTAGGGATGGGAGAGAAAAGGAAAACAGCTTAAATGGGGAATAAAATGAAACCAGTCTTCCTAATGTTAGGGGTTTATAGATCTATTGATGAAATACTTTGAAGCTTAAACATTCTGTACTAGAGTTAGGACTTTAATGCGTGCAGTGAAGAAAGTCTGTACATGGTTTCTCCTTATGTTGTCCTGTTTTTTTTCTTTTTTCAACTAATACATTTGGTGATTGCTAAACTGTGATTCAAATAAGCTTTAGTGTTAATAAAAACTGGTACCTAAACTGAGTAAAGCCACCTTGTTAGTCATATCTTTTAGTAAGAATTGATGTTAGATATTGAGTAATTTCATATATTTTCTGGCTTAATCTTATTAACCCTCTGAGGTAAGCATTATTTGAATTTTACAGGTGAGGACGTTGAAGTTCAAAGGGGGTAAGTAATTTGTCTGAAATTATACAGCTGTTATGGGGCAGCGCTGAAATTTGAACTCAATCATAAATTATTGCAAAGCTCATTTTCTTAACTCTTACGCTATACTAGAAATAGTATGACTGGTGCTGGCCTGCTTTTATTGCTTTATCAGTTTAGACAAGATTTTATAAAATGGTATCCAAATGTGAATTTTTTCCATGTATCAGAAAGCCTGAGTCTTCTGGCAAGAATCTACTTAGCAAGTCAGGATTTTTTTTCTATGCGATTTTCCTTTCCTTTACTTCTATTACTTCTTTTAAGTAAATAAAGTGAAAGAATATATACAAACACATTGAACTCACCACTGTATCTTGGCAGGAAATAGACTTCATATCAGTAGATTTGGAACCAAATCGAAGCATTTCCAAAGATGTTAACAGATTGCAGTAAAACTTGGTACACTGGTGAGAGTAAATCTAGAAAAACAACAACAACAAAAGGCAACCCTGAAATTTAAGCAGATAAAAGGCTCGTTATATTTCAATTTAACTCTTTTCATCTGCTTTCCTGTTCTTTCTTCTCTCATGTTAATTGTATTTCATTAGCTTCTATTATTTCTCTTTAATTATTTATTTTAAATATTTTTCAGACCAATATCTTCTTGCATCTCTTCCTCGAATAATGGTTTTCCAAGCTTCCATGTTTATAGACTTGGCCCCTCTCCACGATCCTGTCTACACATTGCTATGAATTTACATACTCTGCCCCTTCCTGCCAAAGACTGGATCTAGAGTATGCTAATAATGATTCCTTCATAGAATTACAAGGCTCTCAAGGTGACTGCGTTTTGCATTTATTTCCAGCTTATGGCCAATTATCAAATAAATAAAACTTATGTTTAACTCTGTGTAAAGAAATGGATGAAGGTGATATAGTACATTGTTGGGATATTTGACCCTTTTATGCTCATCAGTGTTTAAAATTCTTTTAGTAGAAAAGTTTACATGAAGTAAAATGTGCACATCTGAAGTGAATTTTAAGAGGCTTGACAAATTTATCCACCCGTGTAAGCTACACTCCTATTAAGATATAGCTGCCACACCAAAAAGTTTTTTCCTCCATGATCCTTCTCCATAAATCCTCCCCAATTCACAAAGGCAAATGCTTTACTGATTTTTTTTTTACTATAGTTTGCTTATTGCAGAGGTTAAATAAATGCGATCCCACAGTAAGTATTCTGTAAATGACTTGTTTCATGCAGCATAATGTCTATAAAATTAATTCATATAGTTGCTTATGTATAGCAATAGTTTATTAATTTTTATTGCTGAATAGCATTTTATTGTATTTGCACTGCAATTGTTTTCCCATTTTCCTGGTGCCGAGACATGGATTGTTTCCAATTTGGGACTCTTAAGAATAAGGCTGCTAGAAACACTCTTGTATAAGACTTTTAGAGAACGTATGTTTTCATTTCTCTTGGATAAATACTTAGTCATTGAATTATTGGGCCATAGGATACATGTCTATGGACATTTGTAAGAAAGTACCAAAAACATTTAGATCCCCATCATCACTGTCTGAGTGTTCTGGTTGTTACACATTGTCAACACTTGGTGTTGTCAGTCTTTAAATTTTAGCCATTCTATTAGGTGTTTGGTAGTACTTCATTGTGACTTTAATTTGCATTCCCTTGGTGACTAATGATGTTAAAATCTTTTTGTGTTTTATTGACCAGTTGAATATCTTCCTTTCAAAGTGTCTAGTTTTTTGTCCTTTTTTCTCTAATGGAGCTGTCTTTTCAACTTTCAAACTTTTGTGGAGTTTCAGGAGCTCTTCATATATTCTAGATGCAAGTCCTATTTGGCAAATATTCTTCCCAGCCTGCAGCTTGCTTATACATTTTCTTAATGCATTTTGATGAGAAGTTTTAAACGTTGATTTAATTTTTCCTCATGATTATTGCTTTCTGTGTACTGCTACAAAATCTTTGCCTATTCGCAGGTTGCAGTGGAACTCTCCTTATGTTTTCTTCTAAAAGCTTCATAAATTTAGCTTTTCCCCAAATTTCTTACCTAATTGTTTACATTTTTTTTTTTACCTAAAATATTACACTTTGCAATGGGCTACATAGATACCCAGTAGATGTTCTTTCTATGTTGGTTATCAATGAACCATACTACTCCTGACTCTTTTGCAAGTATTTGACTCCATTTTTCCTTCTTCATCCCTCTAGTCTAAAGGAAAGGTTTTAAATAAATACTGTGTATAATTTAGGATCTTGTCAGAAAGGAGAAACTACCCTTAGTATTTCAGACAGAGAGAATTTAATTCAGAGTTGGTTACAGGAATGTTGGAGGAGTTAGAGAAACAAGAGGAGAAAGTAGGTTTACCAGATGCTTAGTAACTGTTGACTCCGGAGTTGAAGGAGCAAAAGAGAAGCAGATCTTTCCCAGCTCTTAAGGTCATTGCTATTAGAAGTTCCTGCTGCTAGCACTAGGACCTGCCCTCCCAGGCCTCTGGCATTGTGTCTCCTGTCATTAATGCTAATCCTGCTCTCCTGCTGCTGAAGATGACACTGGAAACTGGGAAGATGAAGAAAGTCGCTCTTCTTTCTCTCTTTTCTTCAATCTCCCAACAGTGCCTTTCATTGGCAGAACTGAAACAGAAACTAGTTTTTAAGGGAGTCTGGGAAATAGAATCTGTGGGTTTCTAGCCACTAAAATAGAGAGAAGAGCACATCAAAACAAGAAATTAGCTAATAGCACCAAAATAATTGACCAGCATAGAAGCCATCAGGTCCTGTCTCATAAAATAGCTTTTTGGGTTGTGGGACTTTAAGTCTACACTCATCATGTTGCTGCAGATGACTGATGGACAGCAAATATTTGTTTGACGCCTTCCCATGCCTTCCCTAAGATTCTGTACAGCTTATTTAAGTCATGAACCAAACAAAAACCTCAGTAAAATACTATTTTTATCCTTACTCCTCCCACAAAATATAAATCAGGACATAAAGTGAGAGCCATCTGCTGAGGAAGTCCTGACCAAGCAGGTTCCCAAGGCCCCCCCTCATCTATATTCACAGCTCTAGGGCTTCTCTGGGCTTTGAGGTCATTGAGCTGCTGACTAGAGCAATCCCACGGCCTGATGTGGCCAGAAAAATGTTTGTGGAGACAAAAATTATACTATAAAATTATAGCCCCTTCCCATATAATTGCATTGAATAATACAAACAGGAGAATGAACCAATGTAAAACATTCTAGGGAGGAGAAGCACCCCAGAATGGTGGCATGAGGAGCTGTGCAAAGTCTCCCCAGAAAAACAACTGTAACAAGTAAGTCAAAATTAAACAAACAAACAAAAAAACAAAGTCTCAGCAAATTATCTTAAGCAAATGGAAAAAGAATTTATGCAAGAAAATCTATGAAATCTTGGTGAGAACACTGGGCATCTGAGCAATGGCCCCACTCTATTCCCGCCTCCAGCCCTGTGTGATGGAAGTCTCTGGGCAGATACAGCCAAGAATAGGAGGCACAGTCAGGGGTCTGTCTTTACTTTTGGAATAAAGTGTGAGGGAAATTCAAGCCTGAAGGCACTGTGAAAATAATGGAGATTTTAGCTAAGAAGCACCTTTCTAGAGTATAAGCCTCAAAGACTGGCCTTAAAAGCTATCCCTGCAAAGGGTTCATGCATTATTTGATCATATTTTGTAACAATTTATGATCCATGACACTGTTGAAAACAAGAGGGCAATCAGCTACCAGCTGGTAAAGGTTAATGTCTAGAAAGGTTAATGTCTGTCTAGGTGTGATGATACCAATAGAGAGATACCAGCCAGAAACTCACAATGAGATAAAAGGGAGATCAGCGAAAGACACTGTCAGAGAGGTCAGGTAAAAGCACTGTTATCCCTGGGATGGGAGGAGGGAGTCAAGGTGAATATGCATGCCCAAAGTTGCACCCTCTGAGAAGGGACACTCCAGGCTCTACACTGTAGGAGAAAAATAGACTTCAATGGACAGAGCCCTAAAATATATGAAGCAATAACTGACAGAATTGAAGGGAGAAACAGACGATTTAACTATAATAGTTGGAGATTTCAAAATCTCACTTTTAATAATGGAGAAAATAAGTAGGCAGAAGATAAACGAAGATATATGACTTGAACAGCACTATAAACCGGTTAGCCTCAACATACATCTCTAGAACACTCTACCCAATAACAACAGAATACACATTTATCTCAAGCACACATGGTACATTTTTTAAGACAGACCATAGGTTAGGCCACAAAACAAAACTCAGTAAACTTAAAGGGATTGAAATCATGTGAAGTATGTTCTCTGACCTTGAGAGAATGAAATTTAAAATAAAACCTAACAAACAGGAGGAAACTTGAGAAATTCACAGATATGTAAAACTAAGCCACACACTTCTAAGTACCCAATAGGGCAAACAAGAAATTACAAGGGACATTATAAAATTCTTAGAGATAAACGAAAATTTATAAAAAGAAAATAAAACAGCCAGGCACTATGGCATGCTCAAATCCTGGGCTCAAGTGATCCTTTCACCTCAGCCTCCCAAGTACCAGGAGTTTGAGACCAGCCTGGGTAACAGAGCAAGGCCCCATCTAAACTTAAACTTAAAATTAAAACAAATAAACAAAAGCCTCATCTTTTGGGATGAAGCAAAACTAGTGCTTATAAATACAATTTATAGCCATAAACACCTTTAATATAAAAAGAGCCCAAATCAACCTTAAGAAACTTGAAAAAGAAGAACCAACGAAACGTAAATTAAGCAGGATGAAGGAACTAATAAATGTCAAGTCAGGAATTAGTGAACTAGAGAATAGAAATACATAAGGAAAAAAAAATCAATGAAACTGAAACTTATTTTCTATTTTTAAAATCAACCAAAGTGACAAGACTTTAGGGCAAATGAACAAGAGAAAAAGAGAGAGGACTCAAGTTACTATAATTGAGAATGAGAGATTAGACCTCACTGTCAACATTATGGAATGAAAAAGATTAGAAATATTTTTAAAGAAAGAATTTTTAAAAAATGATTACTTAGATGAAATAGATAAATTCCTATAAAGACCCAAATAAAAAATGGAAAATATGAATTAGACCTATATAAAACAAAATAGATAATTTTAAAACTCCTTGAAAAAAGCCAATGTCCAGTTCCTTCCTGGTGAATTCTAACAAATATTTTAAAAATTAACATCCATTATTCACAAACACTTTCAAAAACACCCTGATACAAAAACTAGAGAAAGAAATTACAGGAAAAAAATACAAACCAATATTGCAAATGAATATAGACCAAAAATCTTCAATAAAATATTACCAAACTGGATCCAGTAAGATGCAAACAAACAATAATATACACTAAACAAATGTGATTTATCACAGGAATGCAAGGTTGTTTTAAAATACGAAATTCAATCATTGTCTTATGCCATATTAATAAAATAAAGAATAAAAACCACATGATTATCCCAATATGTGCAGTGAATGTATCTCAACAAATTGCAAAAGCTTGTAAAAAAAAAAAAAAGGAAAAGTTCTTATCTTGATAACGAACATCTATTAAAAAGAAACCCTGCAGTTAGCATCATTAATGGTATTTTTTTTCCCTAAGATCAAGAATAAGACCAGAATCTCTGTTCTTGCCACTTCTATTCCACATTCTATTGAAAGTACTAGTCAGGCCAATTAGATTAAAATAAATAAATAAATTGTATTCATATTGTAAAGACAGAAATAATATGATCTCTTTTCACAGACAACATGACCTTATATATAAAAATGTCTAAAGAAATCACTAAATACCTATTGCAATTAATAAGCAAGTTCAATAAGCAAAGATCAATCTAAAAATTAATTATCTTTCTATAGTCTAGCAATGGACAATGAAAATAAAATCTGAAAATTAATGGCATTCACAGCAACCTGGATGGAACTGGAGAATATTATTCTAAGTGTAATAACTCAGTAATGGAAAACCAAACATGTATGTTCTCATTGAAAAGTGGGAGCTAAGCTATGAGGATGCGAAGACATAAGAATGACACAATGGACTTTGAGGAAAGTGTGGGCAAGGGGTGAGGGATAAAAGACTCGAAGTTGGGTTCAGTGTACCCTGCTCGGGTGATGGGTGCACCAAAAGCTCACAAATCACCACTAAAGGACTTACTCATGTAACCAAATACCACCTGTTCCCCAAAAACCTATGAAAATAAAAAAATTTAAAGGTATCAAAAATAATTTTTAAATGTAGAAATGCATTTTATAAAAGACGTACAAAACATATTATGAAAACAACAAAAGTGTTTTGAATGGAATTGAAGACATAAATAAATAGAAAGATATCCCATGCTCACGAATCAGAAGACTTAAATTATGAAGATGACAAGATTCCCCAAATTGATCTACAGATTCAATGAATTTCCTAACAAATTCCCAGCTGGCTTTTTCAAAACTTGATAATCTGATCATACAACTGATATTAAAAATGCAAGAGACACAGAATGGCAGAACAATCTTGAAAAAGAAAAACAAGTGTCAGGACTCACGTTTCTCAATTTCAACACTTTAAAGCTACAATAACCAAAACCATGTGGTACTAACACAAAGATGAACAAACAGACCATAGAATAGATTGAGAATAGAGAAATACACACTTACATGTATGGTCAATTGATTTTTGACAATGCTGCCAACAATTCAATGGAGAAAGAATCGTTTTTTAAGAAATGGTACCTGGACAACTGGATATCCACGTGCCAAAAGATGAAGATGGGTGCCTTCTTCATATCATACATAAAAATTAACTCAGAATGAATCTTAGACCTTAATGTGACAGCTACAACTACAAATTTCTAGAATAAAATTTGAGAAAATTCTTATAATGTTTTATTAAGTAATGGTTTCTAGGTACACTACCAAAACCACAAACTGTAAAAAAAATATATATATAGATACATTGGACTTCATCAAATTAAACAACTTTATGGTTCCTATGACACAATCAAGAAAGTGACAAGAAAATCCATAGAATGGGAGAAAATAGTTTTAAATCATGTATTTGATGAGGAGTTAATACCCAGCATAAAGAATTCTTAGTATTCAACAATAAAAACACAACAAGGCAATTAAAAATGGGAAAAATCTTTAAGTAGACATGTACCCAAAGAAGATGTGCAAATGGCCAACAAGCATATTAAAAGATCCTCAATATCATTAGTCATATAGAAAATGTAAATCAAAACCATGATGAGATACAACTTTACACCCAGTAAGATGACTAAAAATGACAAGATGTAACCAACCAGTGTTGGCTGGGATGTAGAGAAATGAGAACCTTAACATATTGCTTGTGAGCTTGTAAAATTGTACAGCTACTTTGGAAAACATTCTAGCAGTTCCTCAGAATAGTAAACATAGATTTACCATATGACATTCAACAATTCTACTCTTTTGTTATACCCAAGAGAAATGAAAATATGTCGACAAAAATTTTGTACCTGAATATTCTTGGCAGCACTATTCATAATTACGAAAAATCAGAAACATCCCAAATACGAATTAACTGTTGAATGGATAAACAAATTGTGATATATTCATACAACAGAATATTCAGCAATAAGACATGAAATACTGATATATGCCACAATATGGATGAAACTTGAGAATATTATGCTAAGAAAGGAGACAGTCACAAATGAAAACATTGTGTAGTTTCCTTTATGTGTAATGATCAAAATAGACATACATGCAAACAATAAAACGTAGATTAGGGCATGTGGTTTTCGCATGGACAATGAAAATATTTTAAAATTATCTAGTGGTGATGGTTGCAAAATTTTGTGAATATATTAAAACTATTGACTTGTGCACTTCAACAGGTAAATTTTAAGGTATTTGAATTACATCTCATAAAGCTTTAATAGCAAGTAAGCAAACAAACAAACATAACACCTGAGGAAACTCTATTTGATTCTCAAACACCGAAATGTTTTTCTTGGCGATTCTTATTTACGTAAAAGCCTGTAAGAGCCACTATGATGATAAGTACCTTATATATATATTTTCACTTAATCTCACTTAATAACTACAGCAACTCCATGAACTGAGTGTATTGTTTTCCCTGCTTCGTAGATGATGTAACAGAGACTGAGAAAGGTTAAAGCCATTGGTCGAATTCACATTATTACTAAATCTCACAACCAAGTTGTTGTTCTTAACCATTGTGGTGTTGTACTGTTCACTCCACCCTAGCACCCCAGATAGGACACTTAGATGCTTTTGACTGTGAAGGACCAACATCACTAGATGTTGTGCACAATTCCTATGCTCCTTAGAGAAATTTCAAAATTCCAGTATTAGTAGTGGTACAAAGGAGATTTTGGCTGACCAACAGTATGTTTCGAATAATAAACTGATTGCTTGTTAGCTCTAACTTTTTGGCATGAAGAGAGGTATAGTAAGCAAGCAGTTCAAACAATTCACAGTGCTCTATGTTTTCTCTTTCTTTTCAAATATGACAACTTATCAAATAATAATAGTCATTTTTAAGGTGTCTTTATGGGTTCTCCTTTGTTATTTGTGCAGTGATGCATGGTGTAGTTTGCAAACACACAAATCATAATATTGAACCCAACAGAAAAGAAGTTATCAACACCAGCTAATGACAATTAACAAAGTGATGAAAAGTAATCAACAGATCATTTTATGTACTCTTTCAAATTAATAAACAATTGGGTTCAAGTTTGCCTTTTAAGTAGAATTACTCAATTCACAGCCCCACAAAAGCATGTATAAGGATGCAACTAACAATTCAAGGGGATGCCAAATCATACAGTTCAATGATGTCTTTACAGATTAATAAAGTGACGGCTTAAGAAACTCTTCTTTCTTCAATGTCACAAAACTAAGCAGAGATAGAACCAGAGCTAGAATCTAAGTCTCCTGGTTTCCAGCCTAGTTACAATGTTGCTCTCTCCCATTTAATCCCAATGGACTCAGAACAATAATATAATGTGGGTACATTCAGCTTTTATTTATACTTGACAAAGTAGAAAACATTTTCTTATCAAATGTTGAAGTAAAAGGAATGTTGATTAGTCAACACTTTATGAAGATTTATTAATTTTGTCTCAGTTATTCTTACATTTATTTAAACATTGATTATCTCTATCTTTCTAAAGAAGAAAACAATCTTTCTCTGGCTCCCTAACTGTAGTACCAAAATATAGGAGTTTATTTTACTGATAGTACAGAATTAAGGAAGACAGCTAAAGATCAGGGAAAGGGATGCTGTAAGAGATCACTGGAGAAATCAAGAAAATAAGATGTTAAAAACCTAAAACATAATATTCTCAACATACAGAGTGAAAGTTCACTTAAAAATAAACATACAAAGGGACTTAAACTCCCACACAATCATAATGGGAGATTTTAACACCCCACTGTCAACATTAGACAGATCAATGAGACAGAAAGTTAACAAGGAAATCCAGGAATTGAACTCAGCTCTGCACAAAGTGGACCTAATAGACATCTACAGAACTCTCCACCCCAAATCAACAGAATATACATTTTTTTCAGCACCACACCACACCTACTCCAAAATTGACAACATAGTTGGAAGTAAAGCTCTCCTAAGCAAATGTAAAAGAACAGAAATTATAACAAACTGTCTCTCAGACCACAGTGCAATCAAACTAGAACTCAGGATTAAGAAACTCACTCAAAACTGCTCAACTACATGCAAACTGAACAACCTGCTCCTGAATGACTATTGGGTACATAATGAAATGAAGGCAGAAATAAAGATGTTCTTTGAAACCAACGAGAACAAAGACACAACATACCAGAATTTCTGGGACACATTCAAAGCAGTGTGTAGAGGGAAATTTATAGCACTAAATGCCCACAAGAGAAAGCAGGAAAGATCCAAAATTGACACTGTAACATCACAATGAAAAGAACTAGAAAAGCAAGAGAAAACACATTCAAAAGCTAGCAGAAGGCTAGAAATGACTAAAATCAGAGCAGAACTGAAGGAAATAGAGACACAAAAAACCCTTCAAAAAATTAATGAATCCAGGAGCTGGTTTTTTGAAAAGATCAACAAAATTGATAGACCGCTAGCAAGACTAATAAAGAAGAAAAGAGAGAAGAATCAAATAGATGCAATAAAAAATGAAAAAGGGGATATCACCACTGATACCACAGAAATACAATCTACCATCAGAGAATACTACAAACACCTCTATGCAGATAAACTAGAAACTCTAGAAGAAATGGATAAATTCCTTGACAATTACACCCGCCCAAGACTAAACCAGGAAGAAGTTGAATCTCTGAATAGACCAATAACAGACTCTGAAATTATGGCAATAATCAATAGCTTACCAACCAAAAAGAGTCCAGGACCTGTTGGATTCACAGCCGAATTCCACCAGAGGTACAAGGAGGAACTGGTACCATTCCTTCTGAAACTATTCCAATCCATAGAAAAAGAGGGAATCCTCCCTAACACATTTTATGAAGCCAGCATCGTCCTGATACCAAAGCCTGGCAGAGACGTAACCAAAAAAGAGAATTTCAGACCAATATCCTTGATGAACATTGATGCAAAAATCCTCAATAAAATACTGGCAAACTGAATCCAGCAGCACATCAAAAAGCTTATACACCATGATCAAGCGGGCTTCATCCCTGGGATGCAAGGCTGGTTCAACATACGCAAATCAATAAATGTAATCCAGCATATAAACAGAACCAAAGACAAAAACCACATGATTATCTCAATAGATGCAGAAAAGGCCTTTGACAAAATTCAACAACCTTCATGCTAAAAACTCTCAATAAATTAGGTATTGATGGGACGTATCTCAAAATAATAAGAGCTATCTATGACAAACCCACAGCCAATATCATACTGAATGGGCAAAAACTGGAAGCATTCCCTTTGAAAACTGGCACAAGACAGGGATGCCCTCTCTCACCACTCCTATTCAACATAGTGCTGGATGTTCTGGCCAGGGCAATCAGGCAGGAGAAGGAAATAAAGGGTATTCAATTAGGAAAAGAGGAAGTCAAATTGTCCCTGTTTGCAGATGACATGATTGTATATCTAGAAAACCCCATTGTCTCAGCCCAAAATCTCCTTAAGCTGATTAGCAACTTCAGCAAAGTCTCAGGATACAAAATCAGTGTACAAAAGTCACAAGCATTCTTGTACACCAATCACAGACAAACAGAGAGCCAAATCATGAGTGAACTCCCATTCACAATTGCTTCAAAGAGAATAAAATACCTAGGAATCCAACTTACAAGGGATGTGAAAGACCTCTTCAAGGAGAACTACAAACCACTGCTCAATGAAATAAAAGAGGATACAAACAAATGGAAGAACATTCCATGCTCATGGGTTGGAAGAATCAATATCATGAAAATGGCCATACTGCCCAAGGTAATTTACAGATTCAATGCCATCCCCATCAAGCTACCAATGACTTTCTTCACAGAATTGGAAAAAACTACTTTAAAGTTCATATGGAACCAAAAAAGAGCCTGCATCGCCAAGTCAATCCTAAGCCAAAAGAACAAAGCTGGAGGCATCACGCTACCTGACTTCAAACTATACTACAAGGCTACAGTAACCAAAACAGCATGGTACTGGTACCACAACAGAGACATAGATCAATGGAACAGAACAGAGCCCTCAGAAATGATGCCACATATCTACAACTATCTGATCTTTGACAAACCTGATAAAAACAAGAAATGGGGAAAGGATTCCCTATTTAATAAATGGTGCTGGGAAAACTGGCTAGTCATATGTAGAAAGCTGAAACTGGATCCCTTCCTTACACCTTATACAAAAATTAATTCAAGATGGATTAAAGACTTACATGTTAGACCTAAAACCATTAAAATCCTACAAGAAAACCTAGGCAATGCCATTCAGGACATACGCGTGGGCAAGGACTTCATGTCTAAAACGCCAAAAGCAAAGGCAACAAAAGCCAAAATTGACAAATGGGATCTAATTAAACTAAAGAGCTTCTGCACAGCAAAAGAAACTACCATCAGAGTGAACAGGCAACCTACAGAATGGGAGAAAATTTTTGCAACCTACTTATCTGACAAAGGGCTAATATCTAGAATCTACAATGAACTCAAACAAATTTAGAAGGAAAAAAACAAACAACCCCATCAAAAAGTGGGCAAAGGACATGAACAGACACTTCTCAAAAGAAGACATTTATGCAGCCAAAAAACACATGAAGAAATGCTCATCATCACTGGCCATCAGAGAAATGCAAATCAAAACCACAGTGAGATACCATCTCACACCAGTTAGAATGGCCATCATTAAAAAATCAGGAAACAACAGGTGCTGGAGAGGATGTGGAGAAATAGGAACACTTTTACACTGTTGGTGGGACTATAAACTAGTTCAACCATTGTGGAAGTCAGTGTGGCGATTCCTCAGGGATCTAGAACTAGAAATACCATTTGACCCAGCCATCCCATTACTGGGTATATACCCAAAGGACTATAAATCATGCTGCTATAAAGACACATGCACACGTATGTTTCTTGCGGCACTATTCACAATAGCAAAGAGTTGGAACCAACCCAAATGTCCAACAACGATAGACTGGATTAAGAAAATGTGGCACATATACACCATGGAATACTATGCAGCCATAAAAAATGATGAGTTCATGTCCTTTGTAGAGACATGGATGAAACTGGAAAACATCATTCTCAGTAAACTATCGCAAGGACAAAAAACCAAACACCGCATGTTCTCACTCATAGGTGAGAATCGAACAATGAGAACTCATGGACACAGGAAGGGGAACATCACACTCCAGGGACTGTTGTGGGGTGGGGGGAGGGGGAGGGACAGCATTAGGAGATATACCTAATGTAAATGACGAGTTAATGGGTGCAGCAAAGCAACATGGCACATGGACACATATGTAACAAACCTGCACATTGTGCACATGTACCCTAAAACCTTAAGTATAATAATAAAAAAATAAATAAAAATAAATAAAATAAAATAAAATAAACTTTGGAATGTAAACAGAACCCTCTTTTTTTCTAGCAATAATGCCGACATAGTACAAATCCCATCATCAAATATCACTGGGCAACAATTACTTGTGTAATGTGACAACATTAGTCTAAGTTCCTAAAGCAGAGAGAGTATCACAAGAAGCTATTTATGTTACATGTCAGGCTCTTTGGCATTAATTCTCATTGGGTTTGGCATCATTTCCGATCCACAGAATTAACAGGATATGACATTGTAAACTCTATTTTCTAGAATTTCTTTGTAAAGAATTGTATAACATTCCTTTGATTATTTTCTATTTGTTGACGAATCCTTTTATATTTTGATTACTTTTTCCCCAAGCTAGATTGTTCCTCTTTCTTCTCAATCTGAATATAGCTAATGGAGAATTACAAATTAGTGGAATGTGCTTCTGGTATAATCTGTAATCACTTATTTCAATAGTGGCAACCAATTCTAATCTCAAAATCTGATGTTAAGTATGTGGTCTTTAATAAAATCTAATGAGAACAGTAATTAAAAAAACAACTTAAGTAAAAAAAAAAAAAAAGGCTTCATGGCAAATTTTTAAAAATGACTTTTTTTCAGCTACTTTCCTAAGAGGAAGTATTGTAAGACATTACTCATTCATTCACTCATTCATTCATCGTTTATATTGTTCTTTATTCAAGCCATTAAGGTTTACGTTGTCTGATATTTTTTGACTTGCTTCTCACCTTCACCTTCATTAATATTGCAATAGAATAGAATATGAGTAAAAAAAATATGTACCACGATTGTTTTTCTTGGACTTCCAAGACACGGATTTAAACTATATATGCATATATGGTGTATTTGCTATTTATATAAAGAAACACATTCATATATATATGACTTATAGATGTAATGTATCATTTTAAATAAAAGTAATCCATTTTCGTTATAAAAAATTCTGGAAGATGTGGACAGTTATTTTTCACTATCTACGCTCCTACCCTTAGAATTACCCAATCTTAATACTTTTATTTATTTTCCTCTAGCCTAAATAAATATCTGAAATAAAGATTATATGTTTACTTTCCATGCTCATCATAACCAAGTGGAACTGTACCATCTGCCACAGAGTCACAATAATATAAAGATCATTTTCTAACACAGCAGCCAATTAACATGATGAAAAGTCTAAGGGTAGCATAAAGCTTGATCTTTATGAATTTGAAGTGGCATGCTCAGTTTAGACAGATTAATTAAAACAACCAGGTACCTGTTGTTATCATATTCGATTCACATCTTCCAGTACTAAGGATGTCTTAGGTTTTAAAAATGAAGAATTAATCCAGAGAGGTGCTAATTAAATGTAAATGAAGGCCATTATCAACTTCTCAATGGAACTCAACTGGTATTATTATATCAAATAAAACTGGTGTCAATCAGATGCCCAGGTGCATGACTTCTCTTAATTTGCAGCTTTAGGTTTTTCAAAGAACAATTATTGACTAGATAAATTTAATTACATATTCATAGAAAGATTTGCTGACCATTTTCTTGGATAGCACAGAATATGCTGCAACATAACTACTTATTCCCTCAAAACAAAGCTTTGTTTCGTCAACAAAATGATTTTAGACTATCATTCATATCAAGCTGTTCAGTTCACCCAGAACATTCCTGGAGTACAATTTCAATTATGGATTTTTTTCCAGGAAAGTGATCCAAGGAAATTTCACATTTTACAAGTGTGTACTATGAAATATGCTCCTACTCGCCTTTCTCACTCAATTTTGTTTGAGCATCTCTAAGTGTCTATAGGTATTAAAAATGAATATTCCATATCAATTTAATAGAAATATGAAGCAAAATGATTTTTTTCTGTGAAAAGAAAAAAGGGATTCAAGTGACAGAATTCTGGTCTTGAAAATGAATGTTTTTGAAAAATAGTCTTGAAATATTACGATTAATAATAATTAGCATAGGCTAAATAGTATTATCATTTGTTTGCCATTGTTTAGAAAAGTGGAAAATTGCAGTTATAATTGTTCTGCTCTTATTTTAACTACTCTTTATTGCTTGCACTAAGCATATGGTTCATTACGATGTTTGATGAATTTCAGAAGTTGAGGTTGCCTCTAAGACCCAAACTTTTAGGTTCTTTTGAAGTTCTCTATAAAACCATGACCATAGTTAATTGTTGGTGTAAGTCAAGTTAGAACATTTTGTTTTATCTAATTATTGGGTATGTTTAACATTTCCTTACATTAAAGATCTGCTACCTGAATAATGTTGTTTTAAACATAAGCATCCAAATAATACAACTACCTAGTAATGTTGTAAGTTCTCAACAAACGTTTATTATTTTGAGTGGATTTAGAAGCTCTCAAGGAGCTTAAATGTCAGACAGTGAGACAAAAATAAAGCAAACAGAAAACAGTCCTAATGCAAACACAATCAGCTACTTTAATAGAACAGTCTTATAAAAACTGAAGCCATCCCATAACTACATTGGTAAGAAGAAAACTTACATTTGTGATATGTTTATCCTCTCTGGAAGTAGAACTAATTATCTCCATGCGCTTTCTCCACAGGTTTCTGGAACTGAAATAATAACATCATGTCTTGTTATTGGAACAATATATCAAAAGACAAGCAAATATAAAGCTAATTCTCTGTGGAATGATACTTTCAAGTTGGAATTTATGTTACATTAACCTATTGTTTGAGAGGTTATATATGATGATATTTTTGCCTTAAATATTATTTGACTAGTGTGGGTTTACCAAGCTAACTATGCCAATAAAGAAATTCTGGAATATACTTTCTGTTACATACTTTGAAGGATTTTTCTCAGTGAGATAAACTAACAAGTCTAATTTCTTCCAAGTCTTTAGGACATTTTTTCAATTAGATCTTAAACCAAATAAAACTATCAATAGCATGTCTTTAAGCCTAGGGATGGAGATTTTGGCTCACTCTTTAGACCAGAGAGAGAAGGTCAGGTATGTTGCTTCCCCCAGGCTTTCTATCTTTCCTAAGCCTGCTAATGAGAGCTTCACCAGATGAGGAAATTCCTTATTTGGTGTAAATCCAAAATCAGAGAATTTACAGACATGACAGTAATGTTTAATCAAAGATTGTAGGCAAAGATTGTTAATGATGAAAAACGCATTACTTTGGGATCAGTTAAATCTAGGTATAAACTTTGTTTGTTTCTACTACTTACTAGCTGGGTGACCTCAGGGGAGTTGTTTACCTCCTCTGAAATGTAAGGATAATAATGACTACTATTTAAGGTTATTGTAAGAATATCATGTAACTACCTAGGATGGTGTCTGGCATACAAAAAAAAAGGATCAGAAAATGTTACCCATATTTTTATTTGATCAATATAATATATATAATATAAACTAGATGTTTTAAGGGAGTAGAAATAGTAGCAATGTTTTGAGAGAGTAGCAATACTTTCACACATACATTATTAAAAACAGTAACAGCAACAACAAAAACCTCCCAAAAATATACTATAAGAGACAAACCCAAGTAGGGAAATGGTGCATTGCTAATGTATTATTGCTAATGGTGACATGTTAAGTATTTTAAAGATTCCAGTAAACACAATGTAGGGATTTTAAATAAGACTCTATGGTAGCCTATTAAAAAGAAAGGTATCTCCATGAAGAAAAGTTAATGACATTTGGAAACTGATCTGTGGAGTGAAAATGCAGAATTTCTGTAGAAATGGGTGACTCATAAAGGGTAGTAAGAACCCATGATAAATTGAAGAAGAATCCTTATTGCGGGAAATATCAAGCTTGAAAGCTTTGCAAGTAAAAGGAAGAGAAAACAGAAAAGAAAGACAAGCAGAAAGCAACCCAAGTCTTGCTAAAGGGTATAGACACAGGCAGCTCTGCTCAGTGAAGCCAAATGAAGCCAGGGTGCTCAGGGTCAACAGAGCACTTTAAAGGGGCCAGGATACGGAGAGTGAACTTTGAAACAGTCACCAGAAAATCCAAGAAGGTCCTAGTCGGCAAACATAAGCTCTTTTTCATCAGTAAATGCATTTTGTATATTCTTATTACTCATGAGACAAGCGTACTGTTAACCTACAGAAATAACTTATGTTTTATTATTATACTACAATTAATTACAGAAAATGACCTTGACTGTAGTATTTGAGACTGTTCTTAGGCAAGTGTTATTTAATAAAAAGAGAGAAAGGACTTTGGTAAATCATGTAATTTTAGTTCTTGGGGATAAAAGGCCAAATGAAACTCATAATACTCTTAGAAACCTAACTCAAATAGGAAAAAACTTTCTCATATGACTTTGGATGTTTTTCTACTTCATGAGTCTTTTCTGTGCATTTGACTAGTACAGTCCTTCCCCAATCACAAATAATACATATATTTTAAAATCTCTGTCATTCAATCAGTCTCATGTCATTCATATAGAGTGTATTGTTCTGAACTAGTCATTTGATTGGTGATGATAGATGCTTTGCCAGAGTGAGTTAGGTCATACAAAATAGGGAAGTGGTTATTTGGAAAACGAAAAGTAACAGAGATTATATAACTCAACTCACTGTATTCAGGATGAGTTTTACCTTTTTAATCACATTTAATCAAAGGCATTTTTTTAAAACTTCTGATTTGTAGTACAAAAGTAAGGAATTAAGATAATGACAAATCCTGATACTCAAAGAAAATATTCTAAATAGAAGAAAGGTAAGAATAATACTTTTATTGAGTATAATTATCAAGTTTTACCTTAAGGGTGGATGGATAGGAAGAGGAGACTCCACAATGATTTTAATTTATTTCCATAAAACCACACTTACATATTAATAGTCTAATATCAATGCAAACTTTTCAAATGCTAAATTAAGGAGTACTTTTTAGCAATTCATAATGCTTTTTATATTTATAATTTGCAGAAAACTAAAGTAAGGGAGTTTTATCATGTAATTCCCATATACCAGTACACAGGGGACTGCCTTCTGTGAATTAAATGAAATATTTCTTCAGTGATTCCATCTTTTCTATCTTTGCCTTTTCTAAATTTCAGCAGCTCCTCTTCTCTTTTATTTTTCCCAGCATTTCTAACAATTCTAATATATATTTTAAAAGATTTGTCAAGAAAAAAATGCTAAAAGCTTTTCTTTAAATTTTAGAACAACTGACCTTTGGAATAAATTACAAAATTGATAATCTTTCTATCAAAGACACAGTTAGCACTTTGAAAATTATTAGGTTCAAAAATTATCAGATTCTTACACAGAAATATAAGAGCAAAAAATTTTTTTAGTCCAAAGACAAAGAGAAGATTTAATAAGCTATATGAAGAGAAACTATAAACATTTTAAACAAATAACATTATTAATTTTTAAAATAATAATTGTATAGGCCAGGTGCGGTGGCTCATGCCTGTAATCCCGGCACTTTGGGAGGCCAAGGTGGGTGGATCACGAGGTCAGGAGCTCGAGGCCATCCTAGCCAAGATGGTGAAACCCCGTCTCTCCTAAAAATAGAAAAATTAGCCAGGCATGGTGGCGGGCGCCTATAATCCTAGCTACTAGGGAGGCTGAGGCAGGAGAATTGCTTGAACCCGGGAGGCAGAGGTTGCAGTGAGCAGAGATCACACCACTGCACTCTAGCCTGGGCAACAGAGCAAGACTTAATCTCAAAACAAATAAAAAATAAAAATAAATAAAAAGAATAATTGTGCATTGATTAAAACAATTAGTCATGCTCTTTGTTCTTTGGCAATATAGTGCTGTGGTGAGGAATGAAGTTTTGGGGTCAGGTCTTTATTTCTTTATTCCCTAGCTTACTGACTTTCAGGAAGTTATTTTACTCCAATAAGCCTCAGCTTACCCATCTGTAAAATTGTAATACCATTGTATCATTTTGGATATTGAATGTGATAACAAATGGAAGACATTTAGCATATGAGTTACTTGATATCTATGAGCTAATATTATTTATCTATAAACTAATTCAACTATTTACAAAAGAAATTTTATGTATTTCATATATTTATTTTTTTTTTTTGAGATGGAGCCTTGCTCTTTCGCCCAAGATGGAGTGCAATGGTGTGATCTTGGCTCACTGCAACCTCCGCCTGCCGGGTTCAAGCAATTCTACTGCCTCAGTCTCCCAAGTAGCTGGAATTACAGGCACCTGCCACCACACCTGGCTAATTTTTTCTCTTTTTAGTAGAGGGGTAGTTTCGCTGTGTTGGCCAGGCTGGTCTCGAACTCCTGACCTCAGGTGATCTGTCCACCTCAGTCTTCCAAAGTGCTGAGATTACAGGTGTAAACCACCGAGCCCAGCCAGGAATTTTAAAAGGTCATAATAGATGTGTCCTTAGAATATAGTTTATGTTGAAATTTCTGTTTGTATAGAAAAAAACTATATAATCTAAAAGGAATAAATGCTTCAAGAATTCTAAGGAAAAGATATTTCAAAAATCAACATTTATTTTTTCAGTGGTATATCCTGGTTTTATTTTCTTAAGAGAATTACAATTATATTATTATGTTGGTGCAAAAGTAATGGCGGTTTTTGCCATTACTTTTGCACCAACCTAATATTAATACTACCTTGTTTAGCAAAGATGGAAGTTACTTGCTAATGATCTTTTATCAGGCCGCTCTTCACACAGTAGCATTTATTGTTTTGACCCTGGGAAATAGGTGAGCTTGTATTCTGTGAAGCCTCTGACCTTTCTCCTTTCCAGTATCTGCTCTTACGTTTTTCAAGGCTATAATCATCTTTTAAAAAAAAAAAAAAGTTCATGCTAAGGAGCTAATAAAAAAAAAAAAGATTTTTCTCTCTCCACAAAAAAAGAAGACAACTTGTTTCCTATTTGAATCCCAGTTCTGCCACTTATTAAGTACATGATCTTGGTCAAGTTATATAACCTGTTGGTTTCTGTGTTTTGTTTTTTTTTTCTCATCTGTAAAATGAGGACAATAGGAGAATTGTGGGGTGTTTAGAGAATTAAACAACTATTGTATTAGAGGGAAGAAGAGAAAGGAGCAGAAAGTGAAGAAAAGAAGGGAGGGAGGAACAAGTCAGGAAGGAAAACCAGATCAGCTGATGAAAACAACTCAACACAAAAGGCAGACGTGATAATAATATTGGAATTTCTGGCATTAATAAGAAGCTACTAGTATAGAGGGCCTTGCTGAGCAGTCTATTTGTGTCTAAGAGGGGCTCTACCTTTATATTGCTCTTTTTCCTTTTCCTCTGCTTAACATTTAGCAAGGGTAACTTTAATGATTTAAACAGCAATGGAAAATGGAGGAGAGAAAATGAAGAAAATGTCCACTATGCAATGAGGAGGTTTTTTAAGGGGATGGTTCCAACTGGAATGGAGTGAATGGTGTTGTTGGAATAGCGCCCTCAGCAGGCAGAGAGTACACATATCTACAGTGTATAAATATCTCAAAATTATTTCACCACGTGATATCGTTTATTCCCTTTTATCTCGTACATTTTTTAGTTTTATTTAAACGTTAGAATATGTTTTTAGAATAAACATGTAATAAATAAAGAATGTTTTCCTTTCTTTTTTCTATTTGAAATGTAATCTTGGTAATTAAAGAAATGACTTTGGGGTACACAGATTCTTTTGATAATTATCACTTAGGATGGATACAGGAATTGCCCATAACCCATGCCTTTCAAAAGGATGTTGAAGTAACAAGTGATCTCACAAGAAAGCTATGCCACCCTTGGATGAGACACCCAAGAAGTTAGAAACAAAAGTCTCCCAATGGCGATAGGAAGCTGCAGCATGGAACTAATTGGAAATCATGTTTGTAATACAGAATGGTGTTTGTATTGTTTAAGATTTGTGAATATTTATTATATTTTCAAAGTATTTCTCAGCCTGGTGAAGGCACTAATCAATCAGACCAGACATCTGAACCCTTAGAAAGGACACTCACCAGTCAGGACACATGCTGGCCATAACAGAGTATGTAGGACAGATGCTCAGCCTGCTTTTAGGAAGGAAGCTTCAAAGTTCACTTTATCTACTTCATGATGCTGGAGGGCCTCCTGGCCAATGACATTAAGGCAGTCCAGTGGATTTCCACCTGCACTGTGTTTAGCCTGTGATCCCACAGAAAACCAGGACTATTACATCTTTCAATATGATATGTGTCATTAAGAATTTGATAAAAATTATTATTCTATACTTCAGAAACGAGCACAGTGCGTAACACTGCCTGTAATATTAGGGAGCTCAAAGATGTTAGGGTCAGCTAGACCTGGGTTTACAGCTCAATTTTGCTTCTTACTTAGCTTTGTAACCTTGAATAAGTCACTTAAGCCTTCTGAATTACCATTTTCTCATCTGTAAAATAAAGATATTATTACTTAATCTTTAGAGCTGTTGAAAGGATAACATGAGATTCTTTCTAACCTCCTTACCATATTCAAACTATCACAAATAAACAAGAAAAGTCTATATATTTTTTAAAAATCTTCATTTGTTTGTATTTGTCTAAAGAAAAATTTCTGATACTTTTCCTTAATACAATTTTCTTTACATGAAATTCATTTGGAATTTTGTTAATTTCTTTTCCTTTTTTATCACTCAAATCACTAAGCAGAAAATAATAGAATTGTATTGCTGTTTTGACAAGGGTGGGAGAAAATGTGTGGATCATGTTTATTATAGCTTTTGGTTGGCTAAAAGTGTGAAAAATAATTATTTACTCAAGTTATCATGTAACTCTCCATGAATACAGCTCTCATTTACCATTTCCTTTAGAATCTAAGAGATGTACCTGTCTAGCTGAATATTTGCTAAATGAATCAGCAATTACTGAGATAGGATTACATGACCTTCAAAATAATGAACCAAATAGCTGAGGAAGTTTATCTATATACTTTAGGAGTATTTCTTGCAATTTTGGCATTTTCTGAAACCAACTTAACATTTTCAAAATTCTTTTAATAATGGCTATTAGCTTATAGAGAGGACAAATGTTTCATCTCTTCCTAGAATCTCACCTTGAATTTTGGTTGCTTGCTGGGTTACAACTGCCATTTATTCAAAGTCTACTTGACATGTTCTTTGGTTGCTACAAAAAAACCCACAGAGTCCTTGTTTGCAGACTTTGTTTTCATATACTTTACGTAACATGCACAACAAAGTCAACATTGTAACTAAAATTATGTGTTCATTATTCTTTGCTTGAAAATCTCTGTTGAGATCAGAAGTTTACTGTATAACTTGTCTGTTATCCTTGTAATATGTAAATTCTTTTTTCATGTTATTCAGCACTGACAGAAGCAGGCTTACTTCATTATAAAATTATGTTAACTTGTGACTCTTTTAATTTCTCATTCTTGATTCAAATATGCAAATAGCAATGATTCCAATTTCACATGCTTCAGTGGTTTCTTAGTAGCCATTAAAAGAAGCTGGTAGGTTCAATAAGTCTATGTTGGTTATCATTATAGAAAATAAAAGTCTTTGTAACTCTAGTTAGTTGCAAAACAGCTCTCTTTTGGGGCTTGCATAGCTGGAAACAATATTAGGGTACAGCTTAACATGAAAAGAAAGGTGTTTGACCTTCCTGGCACACAAAGTCCAAAGATTTCACTCTTGGCTTCCAAAGGATTCAATGTTATTTAACACTTTCCCTTTGTTGAAAAGTAAAAGTCCATTCTTCCTAACACATCATACAAATTTCTTCATAAAACAGTACCAATACAACTTTGCCTCCTCTGATTCTGCATTCTAAATTTCAATCCTGTGGAAATACTTGGAAATATAGTATAGAAACATAACAAAAAAAAAAATCCATGCCCTCACGGAGCTTATATTATAGTGAGGGGAAGTGGATAAGGCACAAAGGACAAGTAAATATACAGAAAAATCCCTAGTGATAAGTGCTGTGGCAAAAATTAATGCAGGAAGAAAAGGATGGAAAATGCCAGTGTGGGTCGTAGGGTGTTATATGACATGGTCAGGGATGGCTTTTTAGATTAGATGACAACTTAGCAAAGATATAGCAGAAGAGAACAAATGAAACATGTGGCTATCTGTAGAAAGAGTGTTCTAGGCAGAGGCAGTGCAAATGCATAGGTCCTGAGGTAGAAGGCTATTTGGAGTGTTTGAGTACTAGCAAAGTAACCAGTAGGTCTAGGGCAGAGCAGTCCAAAGCTATGTGGTCAGAATGTTAGTCAAGTAAGGGACTGGGGATTCTGTAAAGCCTGCGAGGACATTTTCAGGACTTTGATTTTTCTCTGGGATATCATTATTTTTACTTAATTTTATTATGGAATACCTATTCTTTGATTTTATTATGGGAGTCATTGGAACAGTTCGAGTACTTAGTGAAATGATCTTATTTTGATTTTATAAAAATCTATTTGTCATTAGCTGGGCATGGTGGCGGGCGCCTGTAGTCCCAGCTACTCGGCAGGCTGAGGAAGGAGAATGGCATGAACCCGGGAGGCGGAGGTTGCAATGAGCTGAGATCACACCACTGCACTCTAGCATGGGCAACAGAGTGAGACTCTGTCTCAAAAAAAAAAAAAAAAAATCTATTTGTCAACTATGTCTGGAATAAGCTGTAGAAGATGAGGACAAAAGCTGGGAGAATAGTCTGTTGCAAAGGCCTGTCATGGAGTTGCTGGTAGACCAAAGAGCCAGGTCGGTAGAAAATTGTGTGTGCTATTGAAATTTTTTGTACATCTTTGGCCTGAAACATTATTTTTTTAACCACGAATTTCTCCTTCCCTTAAATCCTGACACAGATGCATTCATCCTTCAACACTGGGATCTAATGTTGTCTCTCCTATGTGGTCCTTTCTGATATGCTAGGTAGGTGATACAAGTTCTACTATGCTTGATTAGTTCTTTATGCATGGTCTATTGTACAGTTTTTACAACATTGGCTTGTACTTATTTGTTAATGTCTTCCTAATTAGATCATGAGTTCAACAAAAATATTGCGTTTTAAAAAAATTTATATCCCTTATACGTAGCACAAAATATAGGTATGCATTGAGGACCCCATAAGCGCTTGTCAAATGAGTAAATACCTCCAACTGTAAAACAGAAAACACTTGAAGTGACTTTCTTCCTTCTTTTTTTTTTTTTTTTTTTTTTTTTTTTGAGACAAGATCTCACTCTGCCACCCAGGCTGGAGTGCAGTGACAAGATCATGGCTCACTGCAGCCTCAACCTGCTGGGTTCAAGTGATCCTCTTACCTCAGCCTTCCGAGGAGCTGGGACTACAGGCACATGCCACCAAACTCAGCTAATTTTTGCATTTTTTGTAGAGATAGGGACTCACTATGTTGCCCAGGCTGGTGTCAAACTTCTGAAGTCAAGTAATCCACCTGCCTCGGCTTCTCAAAGTGCCGGGATTACAGGCATGAACCACCACACCCATCCTGAAGTGACTTTCCATTCCACAAAAATAAAATAAAATAAAACAAAATAAAAAAGGTAAATGGTCTTAGGGAAGGGATACCTAACTTCTTTTTCAAAAATTTAGAATACACCAAATGAGGGTCAGCTGTCTGTCACCTCACCAGAACATAGGAGAGGTTCCAGTGTCCCTCCTTGTAGGTCACAAGAAAAAGGTGATTCTATAAGTAGGGGAATGTGTCATTTTGTGAAAATTCACAGGGAGTCTCACCTTGAGTTTGCCTACGTTCATACAGAATAAAGGAGATACCTTTATTTTTCCCATACTGAGGCCAGACAAGTGAGATGAGTAGCATGAGTGGAGCACACTGAACCATGTCATGTCATTCCTCCACATTTCTAAATGGAGACCTTATGGTACAGGTCCTGCCAGTATACTGTGATTTTTTGTTTTGTTTTATGTTTGTTTTAATAATACAGCTCTTGCAAGTAAATTAGAGGAGAGCTATAGCCATAAGCATTGACTTGTCTTCTCATGGCAACTTTGAGTAGAACTGAGCTGGGTGTTAAAATACTTAAGAAATTTGTAACTGGTGAATGAGCATATCAAAAAATACTATACTAAGAAGAGAGGTTAACCACTGATGCTGTGACCTTCAACACTCTAGGGATTTCAAGGACATCACTGATAGCAAACTTCTCACAATATATGAATAGTGAAAAGCTGGGAGTTTTAACTAAGTTTTAAAAAACGTTAAGTCAGGATGGAATAATGGGCTAAATTTAACAGATTGAAAAGTATTAGGGATAAATGTGCAGCCCTATTTTTAGTTTCTAAGACCTAGCTACAAAAAAGCAATATGGGGAAAAATAAGAACAATTTGTAAGAAAGATATTTAGAAGCATCTTGACTATAAGCTTTTCAAGTAGTCAAGACTGTGATTCAGCTACCAAGAATACGAATTTGATCTTAGGCTACATATAACATCCAAGATGAAAAATAACGTCCAAGATGAAAAGTAATATTTCCCCTTTACCATGTGCTGAAAGGGATGTATTATATTCCATTAGGTACTACATTTGAGGAGAAAAATAGTCAACATAGAACACACTCAGAGAGGGCAGTTAGAATGAAGAAACTCGAAACACGGTTATCTGAGAAATAGCAAAAGAAACTAGAAATTTTAAGCCTGGAGGGAGAAGAAAAAGTTTAATGGAATATAAGGGAGACCATAAGATATGATATAGAAGAATTAGGGGATTCTGAGAGAACTATTAGGATAGAAGCTTAAACAACTAGGTTGAAAAATGGCCAGTAATTTAGGGTAAATAAAAGGAATCAATTGTAAGTATTTTAAAATATGTATACTATACTGGGCTACTTAATGAAAGAGTTATTGTACCTTCAGTGGAGATGTTCAAAGGTCATTTTAGGGTGTTTTTGTCTGTTTATTTTAGCTATGTAGCAGGGAGTGATGAAGGGAGGCATTTCTTGGGTTATAGGGTGGAGTTGATAGTCTCTAGGATTTCTTCTGACTCTAATGTTCCGTGATTGTTGTGGTGTGGTCATTTTATTATAATGAAATTTATTTATCATCAATAATTAGAATGCAGTCTTAGTAATGCATAAAATCTTAACAATAATAGCATTAATGATAAAATCTATTCATCATTTGCAGGTTCCAGACACTGTACTTTTTTCATTAGCTAAATCTCACAGCAGCCTTATGAAATAAGCCAGATGAAACACCCAGTTTTAGTGAGTTAAATATCTGGGTAAATTTGTCCGTGGCCAGGCATTACCTTTAGGCCATGTAGGTTTGTTTTTCCTCTTACGGGTTTGTGAGAATCAAACAAACAAAACATGATTCTTAAGCAACAGTAGCTGACACTTATATGCTACTTACTGTAGTGCTAGGCACTATTCTAAGTGCTTTACTATTGGTGCCAAAAACAAATTCGTTTTATAGATGAAGAAACTGAGGCACAGAAAGTAGCTTGATCATAATCATAAAATTAGAAATTGGGAGAACTAAAATTCAACTCATGGCAGTCTGGTTCTTACTGCTCATATCCTTAGCCCCTACTCTACAGAATCTCTCTAACCAAGAGAAGCCTTCTAACTTTTAATGAAAAAGATATTATTACACTGATATTATACAAAACAGCAATGATAGGTAAAAGTGTCTAGAGACTTTTACAGTGTATTAGCAATTCAACTTGTCTCTTTTTCTAGCTATTGAGCATCAACAACAACAGTCTAGCCACTATTCTCCAGACTGTGTTGGACAGTAAACTCAGAAGATCTACTATAATGGTGAATTGACTGTTTTATAATGACTATCCTTGGTGACCCCAAATGTTTCTGCACTTGAGTTCATTTTATAGCTTCTAAAGAAGTGTTAGGTTGGCACTCCCATTGGTACCTGGACATTTATGCACTGATAAAGCACATGCCGGTGATCAATTGTAAGCAAGCCAATAGATAACATTGTAGTCAGCAACTGGCTGAAGTTCAGACAACAGGAAAAGGCTGGGATTAACCATTTTCTAGCAGGAAAAGGCTGGGATTAACAATTTTTAAATTGTTGCGATTAATTTGAGCATGAGCATCATTTTTGTAAACTTCAGAGACAAACTTCCTGGACTGGCTCCAAGCATCAGGCAAGCAGTTTCCAGGCAAGTCTGGCAGTGAATCACAATGTCAACCTGCAATCCTTCTGCTGTCAGTGACCATGGTCTGTCACTACCAGAGGCTGCCAAAGTAAGTGCACCATGCCAAAATGTAGGAATTGCACAAATATCCAATGGGCTTCATATTGATCATTTTTTATAGTTTAGTAATGGCAAGGGCCTTTGAAAACTGCTATTGGCAAACCAGCTCTCTCTCTTTCTTCCCCTTAATAACTGCAACTGAGTGACACTCTTCAAAATTGCAAACCTAAGATATTGGAAAAAGTTCTTCAGTGTGCTCAGAGTGCCTGCTTCCACAGACTCCTGAGTTCAGCCATGTTTCAGAAGTACCCTGGAGATGTTTCTCCTGCCCATGGACATGATTTAGAAATGATTAATAGAGGGAGGCTGGAGACCACAGTGGCTTTAGCGGAGTTAAAATGTTCAGTTCTTAGAATAATTATTTCATTAAGACCATAGAGTTTGGATATAGACCTGTCACTCTAAAATGTGCTTGCTTGACTGCTTCCACTCTGATGGGTCTTTGAAAGGCTTCCCTTCCAGAGCAGGAGAAGAGCAGAGATGCCGCAACGATACTTTAAAGTGACAGATCTGAATATTTAGTGTGAATGGAATCACTGTGTCCTAAACCCCAAAGTAAATGTGGGAGCAGGGATGAGGTATTCTGTCAGTCTAGGCTTTCAAATAAAATTGTCACAGGGAATTGCCCAGAATAGCCCAACCTAATTGCAGAAAAGCACTACAGCAAGATTAGGGAGGTATGAAGTAAGCCATTTATATTCCATGAACCACTGGTCAGCAGAGTCTATCTATGAAATACTGAAGGTGTTGTCCATGATTGATTTAGCATGGAAATTGTCTTCTATTTGTTTTATTTGATTCTATATATATTAGGCTTGGTTGCTTTATTGAATTTTGCAAAAATTCGCATGTGGAAAAAAGTACAAAATCTCTATATAGGTTATACACAGGTTTTATACAAGTGGTAACTTATTCCATGTAACTGAAAGACTAAGACATAATTGGTGTTATTTCAGGTTTCCCACTAAATGTGTGTTTTTGGGTAGAGGAGGTATTATAAAAGTCTTTCCCGTGAACTCATACTACAAGGTAGATTTTCTTAACATTCCTAGGCACTACTAGGTCTGCATTTGGTTGACACCTATGCAACTTTGCCACATCTATAATAAAAGGGGAAGTGTGGAAAGGCAGGAGTTTAGAAATTGTTGCTGTGTAATAAAAAATCATTTTTATGCACATAAAAGAAAATAAACTATTTTTAGGGATAATGTGGAGGTACTGGAGGGCAGGAGAATGGATGGAGAACTTGAAACAACTTTCATTTTCATTTGTGAGGGATTTGCTACTTCTTTAATGACTGAGAATAGAAAGATTATTGGTTGAAAAGCTTCTTTCATATTGGTGCGTTTTCAGGATTCTGTCCTATGTTCTCTTTTCACCTTATTTCCACCTCGACAACCCTGTCTAAATTCAGTTTTAACTCCATCTATTTGAAAACACCACACACACACACACACACACACACACAATACATATAAAATACATATATATTAGTTGCTATATACACACACATAAATGTATTATATATAATACCTATATATTAGTTGCTATACATATATATATATATATATATGTAACCTTATATATATATATATATAAAACCTTGGACTCTGCTGAACTCTAGACCCCATATGTATTGAGGTCTACTACTTGTCACCATCTTAACTTACATGTCATCAAGGCAACAGACAACTCTCAGTATGTTTAAAATTCAACTCATCTTTCCTTCTCCCAAAATATCTCCTCCATTGTTGTATATTTTATTTATACAAATAGAAACCTAGTTATTCCTCTGAACTCCTCGTATTCCTTTCCTACCACTCCATATGATTTCTCGAGTGTGTATATTCTATCTTCCGAATATCTCCTGAATGTACACAGTTCTCTCCAGCTTGGTTTCGATTTCCTTAGTTCACACGCCCTTCATTTCATGCCTGAAATGCGGTAAAATTATCCAATTGTTCTTACTAAAGCAAGCCTAATCTCTGATATCCCTTTGCCATTCTATAGAGGGTGATATTATAAAATACATATCTATGATCACCATAACTTTAAGGATAATGTTTTTTCAGTAAATGTAATCTCTGCCTACATTACTATTCTCATTTCCATCATCTTCTTTCATATATGTGTTACGTCAAACACATAGTTTGCTATTTCATGCTTCTGAACTTTCATACATGTTGCTATCTCCTGAAATATCAGGTGCCCATTCAGCAACTAATAACTTTTTAAACAGTCCTAGTCAACTTCATCAAATATGGCTCACTAAAAACTTTCAGTCTGATTAAAGTAAACTCTCTATACCATGCATTGTTCAAAGTTCTTGTCTTTTCAAACCATACTCTACTCCTATCATCATTAGTTTGCTTGTCTATCCCCCCAATAAACTGACACTGCTTTTTATTTTAAAATACAGGCTTGCATTTGGTAAACCTATTCGAGTAATTAATCAATGTAACCAAATAGTAGTTCATTAATTATTTCTTAGATGATATAATTATGACATATATTATCAGGAGCTGAAATGATCGATCAAGTACTTCTAGTCCCTCTTTCTCCTCTTACCTTCTTGAACCTGCGAATAAGTAATCAAGGCTTAGACCCTGGACAATTCTGTTTTATTTTTAATCACACAAACTCATTTGTTGATTTTATCAATTCTCATGCTTTAAAATATAATCTGTATGTTAATGGCTTCCCCCAAAACCTCTCTTTTCTATCCTAGCCCCATGTATTGTACTGCCTGATTGACATCCCACTTGGATATGTTATACGCATTTTAAACTTAACATATCGTAAATTTATCAAATGATATATCCCCTGAACCAGTGTCTCGTACAAACTTTCCCATCTTAGTAAATAGTGACACCATTATTTCTGTTACCCAAGTCCAAATACTTGTTTGGACCCCCGTGAACTCTTCGTCTCACATGCAACAACTGGACCATCAGGAAATCCTATTGGTTCCATCTTCAAAATGTGTTACAAATTCAACTACTTCCCAACACTCCATTAGTATCATCTTTGTCCAAGTTTCTGTTGATTCTCGCCTGGATTAGTTCCATTGTCTCTTATATCATTTTTCTTTCTCAACACTTGTACCCATATAGCCTGTTGTCCTCCTAGCAGCCCAAGCAATCCCTTAAATATGAAGTCAGGTCATCTTACTTCTCTGACAACATTCTTCAGTAGCTGTTTGTCTCAAAGTGAAAGCATGGACTTATAAGAGCCTACGAAGCACTGTGCAATCTGGTGCCCTTGACTTTGCCTCCTGCTATACTTCCTCATACCCACACACTCTGGCCACAGTGGTCTCTCTGCTCTTCCTTCAACAACACAGCCAGGTTTCTGGCACAGGGACTTTGCACTTGCTGTTCCCTCTGGTCAGGTATCCTCCAGATAGCCACATGGTTGGTTCTCTACTTCCTTCAAATCGTTATTCAAAATTGACTTTCTTAGTGAAGTCAATCCCACAGATCCAATTTACAGTTTCAAATACCTCACCCCCAACCTTTCCTACTACATTCACCCCACGAAAATAAAACCTCCAGGTAGGAATTTTAGTCTGTTTTGTTCACTGCCAGCTTCCAAGTGCCAAGAGAATACCTGAGAGTAGCAGGCTTTAAATGAAAATGTGTGAAATGAAAATGAGTTTAGAAGAAGAAAGTTTACTTACTAATCTACAAACTGAGAAACAAACAATCCCAAAACAACTGCTAATAGTTGACAGATTTCCTTGTACTTATTCTAAATAACGAACTTTTTAAATTTAGTGTTGACAGAGCCTCCACGATAGAGCTATGAGTCCTTTGATTCTCAAGTGAATCTTTATAAAAGTATTTGGTAGACATGGGAAAGGAAAATGAAACATTTGTCAGATGAGTTTTTATGACTCAGTTTAGTTCGTTTCCGATATGAAAATCATCCTTTTAATGTAATGACCGCTTTGCCTTATAGCAAACCTTGAGATTAAATGTATTTAATCTATTAAAACATACATGGTTTTCCTAAGGGAAAAAAAAAAAAGTAAGGAGAAATGGCCAACGCCTCTTTAACTAAATTATACAACATGTATCATAGTAAGATTGTCATTCTTGACCAGAAACTTTTAACTTCTGTGTCCTAAGGCACCATCTTCTTGTTATTTTTAGGTATATTCAACAAATTTAATGATTCTTAGAATTCCTTAGCTTAGAATGCTGTATTTTTTCTGAAAATTCAGTTTTTTTCTTTTTGGTTTTGGACCATAAAAAATAATTTTTCTAGTTTTTTTTTTTTTTTTTTTTTAGCCTCTGAGCAGGTATTGTTTGTGTTTATTTCCAACCTGGGGTCAATATTTGCACTACTATATGTGAATGTTTTTTTCAACGTTGAGGAATTTTATCAGACTAAGCAAAAAAATGATTCTGGATTTACATGTATAACTATATTTTCTTTATAACAATGTATTATTATTATTTATTTATTTTTGAGATGGAGTCTCGCTTTGTCTCCCAGGCTGGAGTGCAGTGGCACAATCTCAGCTCACTGTAACCTTCACCTCCTGGGTTCAAGCAATTCTCCTGCCTCAGCCTCCCGAGTGGCTGGGACTACAGGCGCGTGCTGCCACGCCTGGTTAATTTTTTGTATTTCAGTAGAGATGGGGTTTCACCGTGTTGCCCAGGCTGGTGGTGAACTCCTGAGCTCAGGCAATCCACAGGTCTCGGCCTCCCAAATTGCTGGGATTACAGGCGTGAGCCATTGTTATTTTTAAAATATCAGGCAATGAAAGTGTTTTAAAGTCATGGTATTTGAAAAGCTGACCTCAGAAGATGAAAATATATCTCTATTGTAATACATTTACGTGTATGGCTCACATAATTGCAGTATTAAGGTATTAAAATCTTATGCACAAATACGTTATTCATTACCATTTTAGAATTCAGTTAGCTGGGCGCGATGGCTCACGCTTGTAATCCCAGTACTTTGGGAGGATGAGGCCAGGAGATCACGAGGTCAGGGGATTGAGACCATCCTGACCAACATGGTGAAACCCCGTATCTACTAAAAATACAAAAATTAGCTGTGCGTGGTGATGCATGCCTGTAATCCCAGCTACTCAGGAGGCTGAGGCAGAAGAATCGGTTGAACCCGGGAGGCGAGGGTTGCAGTGAGCCACGATCTTGCCACGGCACTCCAGCCTGGGTGACAGAGTGAGACTGTCGAAAAAAAAAAGAATTCAGTTGTAAGTTATGATGACAGTGGTTTCCACTGCAGGAAAAAACAAAAACATGCATAGACCACATGGTGTGGATAAACAGAGAAGAGAAACCTACTGTGCATTGTGAAATTTAGGGTAAAACTTCCCACGGTTTCAGCAATAATGAGCATTGATGGATACTATTTAGTAAAACAGCTTTTCTTTTTGTGAAAAGGAGGGTAGGGAACATGTGACATTTGAATAAAGTTTTGCATTTTGAGCAAGTAATAAAATTAAAATTAAAGGTTACATTTCTAGAGTCATGATTGATAACAATTGCTTGGTTTAACTGCATTTTATAGGTTAGGTAAGCAGTTTAAATTAAAAAGTGACCTACACAAATATGCAGTCTTGAAAAGAAATGAAAATTAATAGCTTTTCTTTGCAACTCTAAGAAACCTGATGGGATTGTGAATTTCTAGAGATTTGAGAAATTAGAAGGATATATTTTGTAGTGCCTTCATATGAGACATGTTTGAAGATTTGTTTTTCTTGGAATAATGTTTCTGTTATGACTACTAAAGCATTCCCTTGGATTTTGCAACATGTTTGAAATATAGTTTATTACAATCAATTATATTGTAAGACACCATAGATTGTCTCTAAGGATGTGTTTGTAAAATATACCCTCCTGTCTATTGATCCTCCACAATTAAAAATCCCTCCAGGGAATCACCTGCTTACCTCAATTAGAAGAGCCTGTGATGGTTCTGTAACTCTGAGACAACTTAATATGGTGTTAATATTCTGTGGCATAAAGTTTCAATTGTCGGCTTTTAAGTTGTAGATACTTCAAAATCTAAGGTATTATTTCCATCATGGTTTGCTTAGACTAGTACTACGTTGAACTTGCATTACTAACCAATTATCCTACAGTTTTGAAGGAGGTAACCAGAAGTGAACTAAATAATAGTGCATCTCTCTATATAAATTGTATATTTAAAATCTGTGATGCAGGTATTTATTAGGTTTTCAAAGGGTGTCTCAACATGCCATTTGGCCTCCAACCTTTTTACTTGTTCCTCAATACTTACGCAGATTTCAATCCTCAATTACCAACCCACTTTTTGAAGAGTTTTAAAAATTTTTTGTAGTTTTATTTGTAAGCTCAACGAACACATTTAGACATTCTGGTATAACTGGATTTCATAAAGGGTGCACATCTTTCTCCAAAGTTCATTAACTACCAAACAAAACAATTGAGAATGCTGCTGAGATATTAAAATAAAACTATGGTTTGTTTGTAAAAGTTAGACATTTTCCAGATGAATTACCTAAAAAAATTCTGTTTTAAATTGAGTATATTTAAGGTGTACAACATAATGTTTTGATACACATAGTGAAACTGTTACGATAGTCAAGCAAATTAACATACTTGTCATAGCTACCCTTTTACTTTTGATAAGAGCACCTAAAATCTACTTTCTCAGCAAAATTTCAACATACAATACAATATTATAGTTATATAATAATATTATTATAATAATTATAGTTCTTATGTTGAATCTACAGAATTATTCATCCTGTACATCTGCCTGCAACTTTTATACCCTTTCCCATTTCAATCTATGTATGAAAATGGAATCTGCTTAGACTTTCTCCTTCATTCATACATTTCAGGAAAGACACACACATCTCAGATTAAACAAAAGGAAAAAGTGAATTATATTAAGTGGCTCATTAGGCCATTAATTGATTTGATATGTCTGACTTTTTTTCATTTGGGCATAATAGTAAGTACTTGCTTTTATAACTAATTATTGCACACTGTACCTCGTTTTCTTGTATGTTTACAAATGTGTACATATATAATATTAACGTAGATAGTTGATTAATTCTTGGGTCATAAATTTTTCTTCTTAAAGTAAATAGCATGGTCACTTTTTATGTATTTAATAAAGTCAAGTATGTAAATCAAAATTTTGCATAATAAATTTACTTTAAATGTACTGCACCATTCAGTATTTAAAGTCATCTTATGGTGAACATACTTGTATGACACTAAGTCCTATTGTGTCTTGAATAATTCATATTGTGAATTATGTCTTTTGTATCTTTGACGTTTCATGTCTATTACATTCTTATTCTTAAAGTGAAGCATTTCTGTCTGAAAACAATGGTAGAAATAATTTCACTTAGTAAAAACGCTTCTTGATCTTGAAAATATTCAGAATATCTCTAAAAAATTTTCCAAAAGAAGTTTAATATACTGAGCTTTCTGAAAAGCCTATATATGGGAAAAAGGAAAAAAAAAAACACTTAGAAAAAACAATTCCCTTTTATTTAATGTGGCACAGGAGTTGAAAATTTTAGTTTTGTTTCAAATATGATATCTTTAAATTTTTTAAGAATGAGGAAGTGAATATGTGCCTGAAAGTTGGCAAGTTTTAGTTAATAATTTAATGTAAAATATTATACTACTTTTGATAAACAGCTTTCGTATACCTCTCTACCCCCAAATTAGGAGCAATTCCTAATCTCTCTAGTCTCTCTTACCCTGTTCACACTCTTTTCTTGTCATGAAATGATCCCCTAAAATTGAATCCATATGTAGCCTAGGCAGGTATCTGGAAAATCAGAGATTTTCTTCTCCTTCTTCTTCCTCTTCCTCCTCCTCCTTCTTCTTCTTCTTCTTCTTCTTCTTCTTCTTCTTCTTCTTCTTCTTCTTCTTCTTCTTCTTCTTCTTCTTCCTTTCTTCTTCTTTTCTTCTTCTTCTTCCTTTCCTTCTTCGTCTTCTGAGTTGCTATGGAACGGTGACATTCATTGTGACCCTAGCCAGGGTGACAATGAGGCCTGGTGCCCTGAGACTAGCACATGCATATTCGTGAGACAGGCTTGAGTGCCTGGCTATTAAAGCTGTCAGCCTGCTTAAACAGAGGAAAACAATACAGGCAGAGGTGGTCTGCTATTGAGAAAAAGGTTGTCTATGAAAACCCACTATGGGACCCTAAAGTCTCAACCTCAGGACCCGTTCTGGCTATTTCCATCATCAGGTCACTCTGGAGAAAGGGGAATTTTGAGACTGTGAGTTGGTCATTGGACACTGCTCTTCTGACTTCATTCCTGAAAGAGGCTGTCTGCAAAAATTGAGTCCCATGAACATTGTAATATAGTCTTATTTGTTGTTGAGGGTTCTTTGGGTGATAGAACCATACCTGAGAATCCAGAGGCAGCTTTCAGCAAATGATGGCCAGGCCCTTAATCTCACTGTCTCCATTCATCCTGGGCCTCACAGGGCCTCTCTGGGAAAGGCAGAAACCATGACAAAGGCAAGTGCAAGGTGAAGCATTATTCTCACACCACAGACTGACTTCTCAAAGGTTCAGATGATGTTGAGACATTGTCTTAGATGTTGTCTTTGGTGATGGCAAGCCTGAAAAAGCTGTCCAGTAATGCTGTTTAGGGGCATTGTCAATTCCACATGAAGGCAAAGAAAAATCAAGGCTCACTTGATAGAATGAGCTGCCTTGTGCTGGAGGCAAAACGATGTTCAATGATTCTTGTTAGATAAATCAAAAAACTCCTGAAAAGTGAAAACAACCTCTGTGCCCACAATACACAATGGGCCATAAACTGGAGTGCAGCCAGACAACCTGAAGTCACTTGTTCTCTCTGAAATTTCTGGCAGCTGAATAACCTGTGGCGACAGGCATTCTCATGCAGTAAAAGCCCAGTTAAAGAGGCCCTCCACAGTGAGAAGGCTGTGCAGATGAACTTAGCAGAGGCTAGATTACCGGGCAAAAGCCAGACACAGTTGCCTGCTTTTTATCCTACAGGAATCACGCAACCCTCCAATAGAAGTGGAATAACAGGAGTTCCCTTGTTGGAAACTGTAACTGGAATTTATGGTTTTAAATATATCAAAGCTGCCAAGTCATTAAAACATGACAGTGTTCAGAAGGAAACACTCATGTAATGGATTCCCATGAGTGTTGTCCTGTGTGAACTGGGAAACTTTTAGTGTGGAAGTCGATGAGCCAGACCCAGGAAACCCTAGGCCAATGAGGAACATGAAAGTTGGGGGGAAAAAGAGGCAAGTTTGGAGGCCACATCCCACCTAGCATCAATCCCTTCCATGCCCATTTGGCTCCAGATATGAAGCCCTTAAATCAGGACCTTCCAGGATGGCCCCAACTTACACTCCAAAAGTTACTTGCACTTTGGAGTACTCCCGCCTGAACACTGAGCATTGGTATGGACTAATTGTGCAATTAAGGGAATGCAAGAATGGAGTGGAAAACACCTTCTGTCTTCATTTCTTTTTTTGCAGGTCAAGTTGTGAGACCCCATTCACCCCTCACCTGATCATAGCCTCACAAGTATCTGACCTCACTGCTGCTCACACTCTATGTCTTAGGATGAAGTCCAAAGATGAGGGAGGAGTGCCCCCTCAGGATCTAAGGCAACTGCTTGGCTGGGACCCGAATTCAAGGTAAATTCCAGGGGCCCTAAGGACAGAAGTGCTATTGTCTCTCCCTGGGTTGGCCACTTGACAATGAAATTCTTGGAGATTATTTTTTTCTTTTTTTGCTGTGGCGTGCTCCTCATTTGCCTAAAAGAGTGGCTTTTTCTGCAAGGGGAGGTGATTTGGAGGCCAGTATGTCTTGGCTGCCCTCCAAATTTACTGTGGACTCATAATCCACAGAAAAGTAAACAACACGGAGCCAACAGCCCAAGCAGAGCCACAGGACAGGCCATCAAAAGGTTGGAAAATTAAAAAGAAAAAAAGAAGCGCTATAGTGCATTAGCCACATTTCTTTAAGCAGACTCCACTTACAGGCACACACACACACACATACACACACATAATGCTACACACACATGCAAACATCCAACACTCACAGCACTTTCACAGAAACACACAACTGGGCAGACCCTGAGGCTGCATGATTCTTCAGGAAGCCCAATGTGGGAGAGAGCAACCCTGGGGAACACAGGGAGGCTGTACCTAGAAATCACAGTGGGGTAAGTTTCAAAAAGACTCACTCCTAAAATGAGTAGGCAGGCCTGTAAAATCCTTTAGATCCTTCTGGCTCCTCAGGAAATTTTCATTTTATTCCTGGAGCTATGCTTGATATTTCCTCAGACTAGTCCATGTCTACCCTCTCCTAGGATAATGGGACTATCCTATCAATCCCACAGAGAGAGGTGAGAGTCCGTCTCCCACACACCTCCACAGAGGTCTCCTTCTCTGCCAAGACACAGGGACTTATTTCCAGGTAATGGTGACTTTCATTGTGACACTAGCCAGAGCTCATAATGAAGCCTGGTGCCCTGAGACTAGTGCATGCACATCCATGAGGCAGACTTGAGCATCTGGCTGTCAAAACTGTCATCCTGCCTAAACAGAGTAAAATGGTACTGGCAGAACATGTCTGCTATTGGGAAAAAGCTGCCTGCAAAAACCCACTGAGGGTTTCTAAACTTTGAACTTCAGGGCCCCTTCTGGCTATCTCTGCTGTCAGGTCATGCTGGAGGAGGAGGTTTTTCAAGACTGTGAGTTGATCAGTGGAAACTTCTCTTCTGATTCCATTACGGAAGGAGGTTGTGTGCAAGAATCAGGTCCCATGAAGATTGGAATATAGTCTCGTGTGTTATTGAGGGTCTTTAGGTGACAGAATCATACCTGATAATCCAGAGGTGGGTTTCAGCAAAAGATGGCTGGGCCCTTGACCTCACTGCCTGCCTTCATCCTGAGCCTCACAGGGCCTCTCTGGGAAAGGCAGGAACGATCACAAAGGCAAGTCCAAGGTGAAGCATTGTTCTCACACCTCATACTGGTGTCTCACGGGTTCAGAGGAGGTTCAGTCAATGTCTTTGAGGCCATCTTTGTCAATGCAAGCCTGAAATGGCTGTCTAGTAGTTCTGTTGAGGGGTACTGTGGATTCCACAAGAAAGAAAAAAAAATCAACTCTCATCTGAGAAACGAACTGCCTTGGGCTAGAGTCCAAGCAATGCACAATGTTTCCTGTCAGAAAATCCAAAAGCCTCCTGAAAAGTGAAAACAACCTCAGCCAGCCCCCACAATGAGAAAATGACCCATAACCTGGATTGCAGCCAGCCTACCTGTAGTCAATTTTGCTTTCTGAAAGTCCTGGCAGCTAAATAATCTGTGGTGAGAGGCAGTCTCATCCAGCAACAGCCCAAATAAAGAGCCCTTCCATAATGAGAAGACCATACAGATGAAATGAAACAGAGGCTAGATTACCAGGCAAAAGCCAGACACAGTTGCCTGCTTCTCATCCTACAGGAATCAAGCAGCTCTCTAATAGAAGTGGGAGAACAGGAGTTTCCTTGTTGGCAGCTGTAACCAAAATTTACAGTTTTAAAAGTATCAAAGCTGCCCAGTCACTAAAACCTGACAGTGTTTGGAAGGAAACACTGATGCAATGGATTTGCATGAGGGTCGTTCTATGTAAACAGGGAAACATTAAGTGTGGAAGCCATTGAGCCAGACCCAGGAAACCCTAGGCCAACAAGGAACGTGGAAGTCAGAAAAAGAAGAGGCAAATGTGGAAGCCACATCCCACCCAGCATCAATCCATTCCACTCCCATTTGACTCTGGATATGAAAGCCCTCATATGGGGAACTTCCAGGATTGCCCCAACTGGGACTCCAAATTTTTCTTGCATGTTGGAGGACTCCCACCAGAGCACTGAGCCTTGGTGTTGACTGCTTGTATATTAAGGGAATGTGGGGATGGATTTGGAATAATCTCCTATGTCATTTGTCTTTTTAATTTTAATTAATTTATTTATTTATGTATTTTGCTGGTGAAGTTGTGAGACCCCATTCACACTTCACCAGATTGTATCTTCACAACTATCTGACCTTATTGCTGCTCAAACTCTAGGTCCTAGGATGTAATCCAAAGAAAATGGGAGAGTGCCCCCTCATGATGTAAAGTGCCTGCTCAGCTGTAAACTGAATTTGAGGTAAATTCAAGGGGCCCTGAATATGGGACAGCTAGTGTCTCTCCCTTGGTTTGCTGCAGGACAATGAAACACTGGGAGATGTTGTTGTTTTTTTTTTTTTTTTTTTGGTATGGTGTGCTCCTCTTCTCCCTAGAAGAGTGGCTTTTCTTTGCCATGGAAGGTGATTTGGACACCAGCTGGTCTCAGACCACCTCCAAATTCACTGCAGATTCATAATCCACAATAAAATAAAGAACACGGAGCCCCAGAGCCCAAGCAGAGCCATACAGAGTGGCCAGAACAGGGTGGGAGAATCAAACAAAAGTAAGCACTGCAGTGCATTAGCCACGTTTCTTTAAGCAGACTCCACTACTAGCACACAGTCACAAACACACACACACACACACACACACACACAAATCCACAATGCTACAAACATATGCAGACATTCAACATTCACAACACTCCCAAAGAAACAAACAGCCTGGCAGCTCCTGAGGCTGCATGGCTCTACAGCAGTTTCCACCTGAGAGAGAGCAATTCCGAGGAATACAGCTGGGCTATACCTAGAAATCACAGTGTCGCAAGTTTCAAAAAGACTCACCCATACAATGTCTAGCAGACCTGAGGAATTCTGTAGATCATTTTGGATGCTTGTAATTTTGCAGTTTATTCCTGGGTCTATACTTGACCTTTCTTCAGGCTGGCTCATGTCTGTCTTCTCCTAGGATCATGGGACTCTCCCAGGGATCTCACAGAGAAGACAGGCGAGAATCCACCACTGACGGACCTCCATGAAATTCTCCATCTTTGCCAAGCCTCAGGGGCTTGTCTGTTGGCAACGGTGACATTTATTGTGATGCTAGCCAAAGCTCACAATCAGGCCTGGTGCACTGAGACTAGTGCATAGGCATTCATGAAGCAGCATCAAGCACCAGGTTGCCAGAGCTGTCAGCTAGCCTAAGCAGAAAAAAAAAAAAAAAAAAAAAAAAAAAGATACAGGCACAGCCATCCTGGTTATTGGGAAAAAGGCTCCTTGGGAAAGTTCACCACAAAACACTAAAAGTCCCGACCTAAGGGCCCCATTGGACCATTTCCGTGGTTGACTCCTGCTGGAGGAAAAGGCATTTTGACATAGGGAGGTGGTTGCTGGAAACCACTCTTCTGACTTTACTCTCTAAAAAGGCAGTGTGCCAGAATCTGGTCCCATGGGGACTGAGATATAGTCTGGTGTGTTGCTGAAGGTTCTTAGGGTGATAGAATTGTACGTGAAAGCCCAGAGGGAGGTGTCAGTGAAGGATGGCTGATCTCTTGTCCTCAATGCCTCCCTTCATTTTGGGCCTCACAGAGGCTCTCTGAAAAAGACAGTAACAAAGACAAAGCCAAGTCCAAGGTGGAGTAGTGTTCTCATACTTTGGACTGGGCATGAAAGCAAAGAAAAACAATGTCTCGCCTGAGAGGATGAGCTCACTTGTGCTGGAGTCCAAGCAATGTTCAATGACTGCTGTCAGTACCCAAAAGCTTCCTGCAAAGTGCAAACAACCCCATTCCCCACAACGAGACAATGATCCACAGTGTAAATTGCAGCCAGGTTACCCGAAGTTCCTTTTGCTCTCTGAAATCCCTAGCAGCTAAATAATATATGGCGAGAGAAAATCCCATCCACAATGAAAAGGCTGTGCAACTAAAATGAAGCAGAGGCTAAATTACCAGGCAAAAGTAAGACAAGGCTGCCTGCTTCTTATCCTACAGAAATCTTGCAGTCCTCTGATAGAAGTGGGAAAACAATAATATCCTTGTTGGCTGCTGTAATGGGAATTCATACTTTTAAAAGTCGAAGCTGCCCAGTCTTTAAAACCTGATAGTGTTTACAAGGAAACACTCAAACAAAGGATTCCCATGAGTTTTAATCTCTGTGAACTGGGAAATATTTAGAGTGGAAGTCATTGGGCCAGACCCAGGAAACCTTAGGACGACAAGGAACTTGGAAGTCCAGAAAGGAAGAGGCAAGTATGGAAGCCATAGCCCACCCAGCATCAATCCATTCCATCCTCATTTGGCTCCAGGTATGAAAGCTCTCCAATCAGGAGTTTCCAGGATGGCCCCAATTGGTACTCCAAATATTTCTTGCATGTTGGAGTACTCCTTCCTGAAAAAAAAAAAAGCCATGATGTGAAGTGCTTGTGCAATAAAGGGAATGAGGGGATGGAGTTGGAAAAACTTTCTGTGTCATCTGACTTCGTTTTATTTGCAGGTGACATTGTGAAAACCCATCCACTCCTCACCAGATTGCATCCTCACACCTATCTGACCTTACTGCTGTACAAACTCTATGTCCCAGAATGAAATTCCATGAAAATAGAGGAGTGCCACCTCACAACATGAAGCCCCTGTTCACCTTGGAACCAAATTTGAGGTAAATTCAAGAGGCCCTGCAGACAGAACTGCTAGTGTCTCTCCATAGGTTTGCCTCAGCATAATGAAACACTGGGAGATGTCTGTTTTTTGTGCTGTGGTGTGCTTCTCTTCTTTCCAGAAGGGTGGCTTTCTTTTCAGGGGAAGGTGATTTGGATGCTGGCACATCGCTGCCTACCTTCCAAGTAGCTGCAGATTTATGATCCACAGAAAATTAAATTACATAAAGCCCAGCATCCCAAGCAGAGCCACACAGACAAAGGCTATGAAAAGGTTGGGAGACTCAAAAAATGAAGCACTGAAGTGCGTTAGTCACATTGCTTTAAGCAGACTTAAGTTACAGTCACAAACACAAACTTACAGACACACACACAAAATGCCACACACTCACACACAGACATCCAACACTCACAAGACTCCCACAGAAACACATAGTCCAGCAACTCCTCAGGCTGTGTGGTTCTGCAGGAAGCCTCACCTGGGAGACAGCAACCCTGAGGAAGAGAGGCAGGCTGTACCTAGAAATTACAGTGGAGCAAGTTTCAAAAAGACTCATGCCTACAATGTCTAGGCAGGCCTGAGGAATCCCGCAGATTCTTTGGAACCTTAGGGATTTTGTGGTTTATTGCTTGTGCTGTGCTGGGTGTATCTTCAGGCTGTCTCAGGTTTGCCTTCTTCTTGGATCATGGGACTATTTCGTGGATCCCACAGAGAAGACAGGTGAGAGTCCACTATGGACTCAATTCTACAGAAGTCTTCTTGGCCAAGCCTCCAGGACTTGTCGCCAGGAAACAGTGACATTCCTTGTGTTGCTAGCCAAAGCTTACACTCTGGCCTGGTGCCCTAAGACTACTGCATGCACACTTACAAGGCAGCCTGGCAGCCCCAATGTCAGAGCTCTCAGCCTGCCTCAGCAGAGGAAAATGACACAGGTAGAACCTACCTGGTATCAGGAAAAAGGATACCTGTGAAAAGGCACTGCAGGACCCTAAAAATGTAGACATCAGGGCCACTTCAGGCCATCTCCGTGATCAGAGCACACTGGAGGATGGTGCATTTTGAAACTGTGAATTGGCCATTGGAAACTGCTTTTCTGACTCCGTTCCCAAAAGAGGCTGTGTGCAAGAATCAGGTCTCATGGGAATTGAAATATAGTCTGGTGTGTTGTGGAGGGTTCCAAGGTGACAAAATCCTAAATGAGACTTTAGAGGCACCTGTCAGCAACCTATTACTGGGCTTTTCACCACACTGCCTCCCGTCATCCTGGGCCTCTCAGGGACTATCTGGGAAAGGCAGGAACCATGACAAAGACAAGTCCAAGACAGAGCAGTGTTCTCACACTGGTGCAGATGAAGTTGAGTCATTGTCTCAGAAACCATCTGTGTTGATGTCAGGCCAAGAAATTGTGTCCAGTAGTGCTGTTGAGGATTACTTTGGATTACACATCAGAGCAAAGGAAAATCAAGGCTCACCTGAGATAACAAGCTGCCTTTTGTTGGAGTCCAAGCAATGTTCAATTATTCCTTTCAGAGGACCAAAAAGCCTCCTGCAAAGCCTAAACATTATCAGCCCTCAAAACAAGACAATAACCCACAACCTGGAGCACAGCCAGCCTACCCAAAGTCTTTTTGGCTCTCTGAAATTGCTGGCAGATAAATAATCTATGGTAAGAGGCAGTCTCAACCAGCAACAGCCCAATGAAAGATCCCCTCCACAATGAAAATGCTGTGCAGATGAAATGAAAGTGATGCTAGATTACGAGGCAACAGCCAGACATGACTGCCAGCTTCTCATTCCAGAGGAATCATGCAGCCCTGTGATAGAAGTGGAAGAATAAGAGTTTCCTTATTGGCAGCTGTAATGAGAATTTATGGTTTTAAAAGTATCAAAGCTGCCCAGTCATTAAAACGTGAAAATGTTTAGGAGGAAACTCTCACGCAATGGATTTTCATGAGTGTCATTCTCTGTGAACTGGGAAAAGTTTAGTATGGAAGTGGTTTAACCAGACACAGGAAAACCTAGGCTGATGAGGAACATGGAAGTCAAAAAAAGAAAAGGAACATTAGAGGCCACATCCAACCCAGAATCAATCCATTCCACTCCCATTTGGCTCTGGGTGTAAAAGCCCCCAAATTGGGAGTTTGCCAGGATAGCCCCAATTTGCACTCCAAATGTTCTTTGCACGTTAGAGTACTCCTACCTGAACACCAGGCCATGGTCAGGACTGCTTGTGCAATTAAAGGAATTGAAGGATGGAGTTGGAAAAATCTTTGTCATCTGTCTTTATTTTTTTTGCTGGTGAAATTTCAGGACCACATTCAGCCCTCACCAAATTGTATCCACACCCCATCTGACCTTAATGCTGCTCACACTCTATGTACAAGGATGAAATCTTAAGACAATTGAGGAGTGCCCCTCATGACATAAAGACCCTGCTCTGCTGGGAACTGAATTCAAGGTAAATTCAGTGGGACCTGGAGTGCTAGTGTCTCTCCCTGGTTTGGCCACAGGACAATGAAACACTGGGAGATGTCTGTTATTTGGTGTGATGTGTTCCTCTTCTTTCTAGAAGAGTGGCTGTTTTTTGCAGGAGGAATTGACTTGGAAGCCAGCAGATCTTGGCCCACTTCGCAATTCACTGCAGATTCATGATCCTAAGAAAAATAAAGAACACAGGGCCCCACAACCCAAGCAGAGCCATGCAGACAAGCCACCGAAAGATTGTGGATCTCAAAAAAAAAAAAAAAAAAAAGCAGAAAAAAAAGCACTGAAGTGCATTAACCACATTCCTTTAAGCAACCTCCACTTACTTACAGGAACACACACACACACAATGGAACACACAATGCCACACCCACACTCAGACATCCAACATTCTCAGCATTCTCACAGAAACACTCAGCCCAGCAGCTCCTGACACTGATTGATTCTGCAAGAAGTCCCTCCTGGGAGAGAGCAACCCCGGAGAACACAGGCGTGCTGTACCTAGAAATCACCACTGGGCAAGTTTCAAAAAAAGTCACCCCTACAATGTCTAGGCAGGGCTAGGAAATCCTGCAGATCTTTTTTGATCTTTAGAAATTTCACGGTTTATACCTGGGACTCAGCTTGATGTTTCTTCAGGCTGTCTCAGGTCTTCCCTGTCCTAGGATCATGGGACTATTTCTTGGATCCCACAGAGAAGAAAAGTGGGAGTCCATGGCCGACATAACTTCACAGAGGTCTCCTTTACTGCCAAGCCACAGGGACTTGTCTCTAGGCAATGGTGACATTCATTGTGATGCTAGCCAGAGCTCCCAAACAGGCCTTTTGCCCTGAGAGTAGTGCATGAGCATTCATGATGCAGGTTCCAGTTCCCGGCTATCAAAGCTGTCAGTCTGCCTAAACAGAGAATAATGGTACAGGGAAAGCCCACCTGGGATCATGAAAAAGGCAGCCTTCAAAATCCCACTGTGGTACCCCAAAAGTCTCGACCTCAGGGCCCCTTCAGGCCCTCTGTGGGATCGGGTCTTGCTGGAGGAGGTGGAATTTTGAGACTGTGAGGTTGTCTCAGGAAACTGCTCTTCTGACTCAATTCCCAAAAGAGGCTGTGTGCAAGAATCAGGGCCCATGGGGATTGGAATATAGTCTGGTGTGTTTCTGAGGTTTCTTTGGGTGACAGCATCATAGCTGACACCCCAGAGGCCAGTGTCAGTGAATGATGGCTAGGCTCTTGACCTCACTGCCTCTCTTCATTCTTGGCTTCACAATGGCTCTCTGGGATTGGAATGAACCACAATAATGGCAAAATCAAGATGGAGCAGTATTCTTGCACTTTGTATTGACCTTTCTTGGGTGCAGATGAGGTTAAGACAGTGTCTCAGAGGCGCTCTGTGTGATGGGAAGCCTGATCAGGGTGAACAGTAGTGTGGTTGAGGGGATCTGTGGATTTTCCATGAAAGGAAAGAAAAATCAAGGCTCACCTCAGAGAACAAGCTTCCTTGTGCTCAAGTCCAAGCAATGTCCAATGATTCCTGTCAGAGAACCCAAAAGCCTCCTGCAAAGTAAAAACAACCTCAGCCCCCAAAATGTCACAATGACCTACAACCTGGAGCACAGCCAGCCTACCCAAGTCCTTTTGGAACTCTGAAATCCCTAGCAGATAAAGAATGAGAGGAATTCCCTTCCAGTAACAGCCCAGTGAAAGAGCTGCTCCACAATGAGAAGGGTGTGCAGATGAAATGAAACTGAGGCTAGATTACCAGGCAAAAGCCAGACACAGCTACCTGATTCTCATCCTACAGGAATCATGCAGGTCCTCCAATAGTAGTGGGAGAAAAAGAGTTTTAATGTTGGTGACTGTAAGGGGAATTTACAGTTTTAAATGCATCATAGCTGCCCAGTCATTAAAATGTGACAGTGTTTACGAGGAAACACTCAGGCAAATGAAGGTCATTCTCTGTGAACTGAGAACTTTTAATGTGAAAGTCATTGAGCCAGACCCAGGAATCCCTAGGCAAATGTGGAGCATGGAAATCAGAAAAAGAAGAAGCAAATCTGGAGGCCCACATCCTACCCAGCATCAATCTATTCCACTCCAGTGTGGCTTTGGGTATAAAAGCACTTGAATCGGGATTTTGCCATAATGGCCTCAATATGCACTCCAAATGTTCTTCACATGTTAGAGTACTCCCACCTGAACACTGGGCCATGGTGTGGACTCCTTTTGCTATTCAAAGAATGAGGGGATAGAGTTGGAAGCACCTTCTGTGTCATCTGTCTTCATTTTTTATTGCAGGTAAGGTTGTGAAACCCCATCCATCCCTCACCAGATTGTATCCTCACCCCTATCTGACCTTATTTCTGCTCACACTCTATGTCCCAGAATGAAATCACAAGATGATGTAGGCATGCCTCCCCATGACATGAAGCACATGCTCAGATGGAAACCAAATTCGAGATAAATGTATGGGACCGTGTGGACAGTACTGCTAACGTCTCTCCCTGGGTTGGCAGCATTATAATAAAAGGCTGGGAGATGTCTGTTGTTTGTTTGTTTCTTTTTCGTGTTGTGTGCTCCTCTTCTTTCTAGATGGTTGACTTTTTTCAGCAGAGAGAGGTGATTTGGAGGCCGGTGGGTCTCGGCCCACCTCCCAATTCACTGGGGGTTCATGATCCACAAAAATAAATTAATAAATAAAGAATATGGGCCCCATAGCACAATGACAACCAAACAGACCACCAAAAGATTGGAAGAGTCAAAAAGAAAAAAAACACTGAAGTTCATTAGCCACATTCCTTTAAGCAAGCTCCACCTACAGACACACACACATACACACACAGAATGTTACACACACACCCAGACACCCAACACTGGCAACACTCCCACAGAAGTACACAGCCTGGCAGATCCTGAGGCTGGGTGGTTCTGCAGGAAGCCCAACCTGAAAGAAAGAAAACCCGGGGAACACAGGCAGGATGTTCCTAGAAATTTCAGTGGGGCAAGTTTCAAAAAGATTCATCCCTACAATGTCTGGGAAGGGCTGAGGAATCCTCCATATCCTTTTGAATTCTTAGGGATTATGAGATTTATTTCTGGGGCTGTGCTTGACGTTTCTTCAGGCTGGTTCCCATCTGCCCTATCCTAGGTTTGTGGGACTATCTGGTGGATTTCACAGAGAAGACACAAGAAAGTCCATCACTGTTGCAACTCCACGGAGTTCTCCTAGGCCAAGCCAAAAGGATTATTCGCTAGGCAACAGGGACATTTATTTAGACTCTGAATGGAGCTCACAATCAGTCCTGGTGGCCTATGGCAAGCCCATGTGCATTGGTGAGGCAGACCTGGCTGTAGGAGCTGTCAGACTGCCTAAGTAGAGAAAAATGGTAGAGGCAGAGCCAGCCTGGTATCAGGAAAAAGCTGTCTGCAAAAATGCACTGTGAAATTTTAGAATTCTGGACCTCAAGGCCCCTTTAGGCTGTCTCTGTGGTCACATCGTGCTGGGGAAAAGAGTGTTTTAACACTGTGAGGTGGTCGCTGAAAGTGGTCTTCTGACTCCATTCCCGAAAGAGGCTATGTCCAAGAATCTGGTTCCATGGACATTGAAATATAGTCTGGTGTGTTATTAAGGGTTCTTTGGGCGATATAATCATATGTGAGACCCCGTAGACCAGTGGCACTGAAAGATGGATGGGCTCTTGATCTCACTGCCTCCCTTCATCCTGGGCCTTGCAGGGGCACTCTGGAAAAGGCAGGAACCATGACAAAAACAAATCCAAAGTGGAGCAGTCTTCTCAACCTCGTATTGGCCACTCAAGGGTGCAGATGAGATTGAGACAGTTTCTCAGAGGCCATCTGTTGCAATAGTAAGCCTGAAAATTGTGTCCAGTGTTGCTGTTGAGAGGCACTGCAAATTCCCCATGAAAGCAAAGAAAAGTCAAGGCTCATCTGAGAAAACAAGCTGCCTTGTGGTGGAGTCCAAGCAATGTTCAATGCTGCCTGTCAGAGGACCCAAATGCCTTCTGCAAGGTGTAAACAACCTCAGCCCTCACAATGAGAAAATGACCCACAAGCCAGAGCCCAGCCAGTATACCCGAAGTCCCTTTTGCTCTCTGAAATCACTGGCAGATAAATTATTTGTGGTAAGAATCTGTCCCATCCAGCAACAGCCCAATGAAAGAGCCACTCCACAATGAGAACGCCCTGTAGATTAAATGAAACAGAGGCTAGATTAACAGGAAAAAGCCAGACACAGCTATCTGCTTCTCATCCTAGAGAAATAATGAAGCCCTCTGATAGAAGTGGGAGAATAAGGGTTTTCTTGTTGGTGACTGTAATGGGAATTTGTGGTTTTAAATGTATGAAAGCTGTCCAGTAATTAAAATATGACTGTGTTTAGAAAGAAATACTCACACTAGGGATTCCCATGAGGATCTTTCACCATGAACTGGGAAACGTTTAGTGTGGAAGTCATTGAGCCAGACACAGGAAACTCTAGGCTGATGAGGAACCTGGAAATCAAAAAGGAAGAGGCAAGTGTGGAGGTCCACATCCCACACAGCAACAATCCATTCAACTCCCACTGGGACCCTGGTATGAAATCCCTCCAATCAGGTTTGCCAGGATGGCCCAAATTTGAACTCCAGATTTTTTTTGTATGTTGGAGTACCCCCAACTGAACACTGGGTCATGGCATGGACTGCTTATGCAATTGAGGGAATGTGGAAATGGGGCTGGAAGCACCTGCTGTCTTCACTTTTTTTTTTTTTTTTTTTTTTTTTTTTTTTTTTTTTTTTTTTTTTTTGCAGGTGAAGTTGTGGGATCACAACTTTCCTTTACCAGATTTTATCCTCACCCCCATCTGGCCTTATTGCTGTTCACACTCTATGTCCCAGAATAAAATCCGAAGATGATGGAGGAGTTGCCCCTCATAAGCTGAATTAGAGGTAAATTCAAGGGGCCTTGCTGACAGAATTGCTAGTGTCTCCCCCTACTTTGCTGGAGGACAATGAAATATTGGGAGATACCTGTTTTGTGGTGTGGTGTGTTCTTTCTTTCTACAAGAGTTGATTTGGACTTCAGCAGGTCTCAGCCAGCCTCCAATTCAGTGCAGATTTATGATCCATGGAAAAATAAAAAAACATAGGGACCTGCAGCCCAAGCAGAGCCACACAGACAGGACATCAAAAGGTTAGGAGACTCAAAAGCAGAGAAGGATCAATGTGCATTAGCCACATTCCTTTAAGCAGATTCTGCTTATAGACACAAACACCCACAAACACACACAATACTACACAAACGCTCAGACATCCAACATTTGCAACACTCCCACAGAAATACACAGCCCAGCAGATCTGAGGCTGCATAGTTCTGCAGGAAGCCACACCTGGAAGAGAGCATCCCTCAGGGAAAACAACTGGGCTGTATCTACAAATCACAGTGGGGCAAGTTTTAAAATTACTTACTGCTAAAACATGTAGGCAGGCCTAAGGAATTCTGCAGATCCTTTTGTATACTTAAGGATTTCATGGTTTATTTCTGGGGCTGTGCTTGATATTTCTTCAGGCTAGCTCACATCTGCCTTCTCCTAGGATTATGGGACTATCCCATGAATCCCACAGAGAAGACAGGCAAGAGTCCACCGTTGATGCATATCCATGGAAGACTCCTTCTCCGCCAAGCTGCAGAGACTTGTTGCTAGGCAATGGTGACATTCATCATGATTCTAGCCAGAGCTCACAATCAGGGTTGGTGCCCTGAGGCTAGTGCATGCACATAAGTGGAGTAGGCTTGGGCACCTGGCTGTCAGAGATGTTAGCCTAAGCAGAGGAAAATAGCAAAGGCAGAGCCAACCTGGTATCTAGAAAAAGGCTTCCTGTGAAAACCCACCATGGCACTCTAAAAGTGTCAACCTCAGGGCCCTGTGGGGCTGTCTCTGTGGTCGGGTTCTGCTAGAGGAGGAGGTGTTTTGAGACTGTGAGGTAGTCACTGGAAACTGCTATTTTGACTCTATTCCTGAAAGAGAATTTGTGTGTGGGAGCATCGGGTCCCATGGGTATTGGGATATAGCCTGGTGTGTTGTTGAGGGTTCTTTGGGTGATAGAATCATACCTGAGACCCCCAGAGGTGGGTATCACTGAAAGATGGCTGGATTCTTGACCTCACTCCCTCCCTTCATGCTAGGACTTTCAGTGGATCTCTGGGAAAGGCAGAAACCAAGACAAAGCCAAGTCCTAGGTGGAGCAGTGTTCTCACACCTTGGACTTGCCTCTCACGAGTCAGATGAGGCTGAAACACTTTCTCAGATGTTGTCAGTGATGATAGCAAACCTGAAAAGAGCATCCAGTATTGTGGGGCACTGTGGATTCCCCATGAAAGCAAAAAACAAACAAACAAACAAACAAAAATCCTCAAGGCACATCTGAGAGAACAAGCTGCCTTGTGCTGGAGGCCAAGCAATGTTCAACAATTTGTGTCAGAGTACCCAAAGGCCTCCTGCAAAGTGCAATCAACCTCAGCCCCCACAATGAGACAACAACCCACAATCTGGAACAATGCAGCAACATCCAGGTGAAAGAGCCCCTCCACAATGAGATGACTTTGCAGATGAAATGAAACAGAAGCTAGATTACCAGACAAAAGTAAGACATGGCAGCCTGCTTCTCATCTGACAGGAATGACGCAGCCCTGTGATAGGAGTGAAAGAACAAGAGTTTTATTGTTGGTGGCTGTAATGGGAATTTATGATTTTAAAAGTATCAAAGCTGCTCAGTCATTAAAACATGACAGTGTTTAGAAAGAAACACTTATGCAGTGGATTCCCATGTTGGTCATTCACTGTGAACTGGGAAGGTCTTAGTGTGGAAGTCATTGAGCCAGACCCAGGAAACCCTAGGCCAACAAGAACATGGAAGTCAGGAAAAGAAGAGGAAAGTATGGAGGCCACATGCCACCCTCCGTCAATACATTCCACTTTTATTTTGCTCCAGCTGTGAAAGCCCTCAAATCGGGAGCCTGCTGGAATGGTCTCAATTTGCACTCCAAATGTTCCTTGCACTTTGTAGTACTTCCACCTTAACACCGGACCATGGTGTGGATTGCTTATGCAATTAAGGGAATGTGGGTTGGGATTGGATGCACTTTCTGTTTAATCTGTCTTCATAACTTTTTAACAGGTGAAGTTGTGGAGCCCCCATCTACCCCTCACCAAACTGTATCGTCACCCCATCTGACCTTATTGCTGCTCACACTCTACGTCCCAGGATGAAACCCCAAGACAATCGAGGACTGACCCTTCATGATGTGAAGCAGCTGCTCAGCTGTGAATTGAATTCTAGGAAAATTCAAGGGGTCCTGTGGACAAGACTGACAGTGTCTTTCCCTGGGTTGGCTGAAGGACAATAAAACACTGGAAGATATCTGTTTTTTTGGTGTGGTGTGCTCCTTTCTATAAGAGTGGCTTTTTTTTCAGGAGAAGGTCATTTGGATGCCGGTCCATCTCAGCCCATCTCCCAATTCGCTGAGGATTCATGATCCACAGGAAAATAAAGAACACAGAGCCCCATAGCCCAAGCAGAGCCACACAGACAAGCCACCATAAGGTTGGGATACTCAAGAAAAGAAATACTGAGTTGCATTAGCCACATTCCTTTAAGTGGACTCCACTTACTGGCACAGAAATACACACATGCACAAACACAATAACACACACACATGCAGACATCCAAAACAAACAACACTCCCACAGAAACACATAGCCTGGCAGGTCCTGAGGCTGTGTGGTTCCGCAGGAAGCTTCAGCTGGGAGAGAGTAACCCTGGGGAACACAGGCGGGCAGTATCTAGAAATCACAATGGGGCAAGTTTCATAAAGACTCATCCCTACATTGTCTAAGCAAGCCTCACAAATCTTGCAGATCTTTTTGGATCCTTAGGGATTTTCCAGTTTATTTCTGGGTCTCTACTTGAGGTTTCCTCAAGTTGGCTCACATCTGCCCTCTCATAGGGTCATGGGACAATCCCCTGGATCCCACAGAGAAAACAGTTGACAGTCCACCACAGACACACCTCCATGACAGTCTTGTTTATTCTCAAGCCCCAGGGACTGTTTGCTAGGCAATGGTGACATTCATTGTAAAGCTATCCAGAGATCAGACCTGGTGCTGTGAGACTAGAGCTTGCACATATGCATGCAGGATTGGGCACCCAGCTGTCAGAGATGTCAGCCTGCCTAAGCAGAGGAAAATGGTACAGGCAGAGCTGGCCTGGTATCAGGAGAAAGGCTACCTACACTACCCCTCTGTGGGACCCTAAAAGTCTCCACCTTAGGGCCCCTCAGTTTGTCTTTGTGGTCACATCCCACTGGAGGAAGAGGGGTTTCAAGACTGTGAGGTGGTCCCTGGAAACTGCTCTTCTGACTCCATTCCCAAAAGAGGTTGTGTGCACGAATTTGGTCCCATGTGGATTGGAATATAGTCTGGGGAGTTGTGGAGGGGTCTTTGGATGATGGAATCATACCTCTGACCCCAGAGGTTGGTGGCAAAAAAAGATGTCTGGGCCATTAACCTCACTGTTTCCCTTCATCCTGGGCCTTGCAGGGGCTCTCTAGGATATGCTGCAACCATGAGGAAGGCAAATCCAAGATGGAGACGTGTTCTAACACTTGAACTAGACTCTCACAGGTGCAGATGATGTTGAAACAGTATTTCAGAGGCCGTCTATGGTGAATTAAACCCTGGAAAGGTTGTCCAGTAGTGTTAGTGATGGGCATTGTGGATCTACAATGAAAGCAAAGGAAAATCAAGGCTGGCATGAGAAAAAGAAAAGACTTGTGCTGGAGTCCAAGGAACATTCAAAGATTCTCGTCAGAGGACCCAAAAGCCTCCTGCAAAGTGCAAACAATCTCAGCCCCCATAATGAGACTGAGATCCACAAACTGAGATGCTGCCAGCCTACCCACAGTTTCTTGTGCTCCATGAAATCCCTGGTAGCAAATAAATTTGTAGTGAGAGGCAGCCCCATCCACCAACAGCCCAATGAAAGATCCCCTTCACAATGAGAAAGGACATGTATATGCAATGAAACAGATCCTTGATTACCAGGCAAAAGCCAGACATGGTTGCATGTTTCTCATCATACAGGAGTCATGCAGCCCTTAGATAAAAGCTGAAAAGCAAAAGTTTCCTTGTTGGTGGATGTAAGGAATGTATGGTTTTAAAATTATCACAGCTGCCCAGTCATTAAAATGTGACAGTGTTTGGAAGGGAACATTCATGCAATAGATTCCCTGGAGGGTCATCTTCCATGAATGGGGAAATGTTAGCATGGAATTCCTTTAGCCATATCCAGGAAATCCTAGGCTGATGAGATACGCGTAACTCAAGATACTAAGGGGCTAATGTGGAGGCCACATCCCATCTTGTATCAATCTATATCCCTCTCATTTGGTTGTAGGTATGAAAGCCCTCAAATAGGGAGTTTGCCAGGATGGACCCAATTTGCATTCCAAATGTTAATTGCACATTGGTGAACTCCCATTGTAGCAGGACAAGCTGTGGACAAAACCATTCAGACACTGGGTTAAAAAAGTAAGTGGCTTAATTTCCAGGGAGTGTCATCAGACTTGCATCTCAAAAATCAAGCTCTCTGAGAGGAAGAGAGAGATCCCTGCCCCATTTAAAGGCTTACAACTCTAAGGGGGCCAATGTGAAAGGGAGGGTCATGTTTGAGCAAGCATGTGGTACATAGCTGGGGCTGCATTCATTGGTAATCAGGACAGAACAGAACAGAACAGAACAGAAAGCATCACAACAATTCCTCATACAATATCTGGAATCTATAGATAATGCAAGCAGTTAGTTCAGGGATTGATTTTAAACTAGCAGGCCTGGGGTGTGCTGCCAGGCTTTCTGACTGTTGATCTCTTTTCTGCGTTTCTTTAGCTTTTGTTTCCTCTTTATTTTTCTGAGGTATGAGACAGTAAGACAGGTGGTCTCCTTCCTATTACCCCCTTTGAGAATCTCACTTATTAGCAGGAGTTCATATTCTTATCCTCACCACCTAGGTCTTCCTGGAAGACAGATCGATTGTGATTCATATAATATAATTGAGCTGAAGCATTTTGGTGGAGGAAGGCAGTAACAAACTATCTCCTTACTTGGAAGAACATGGTAGCAATCAGGGGAGCAACAAGCAAGTTCCTATTACTATTATTATTCCTATTGTAAGAGTTTTAAATCTTCCTAGTGCTGGAAATCATCTTCCAAATACTGATCCAGGACCAAATCCATGCCAAACCTGTACAGGCACATGTGCCAGCTTTGTCATATCCCTGACTATATTTTTGACTAGTTGCCCTTGATAATCTGTATGCAGACAGCAATTGGTTAGGTTAAACTTTCCACATATTCCTCCTTCAGTTGATAGCAAGTAGTCTAGGGCTAATCTATTTTGATAGATAACATTTCTCACCTGGGTTTCTTGTCAGGCTAAAGCTGTCAGAGCTCTGTAGGTTTTATTGGTGATTATTTCTGACAGCTTGTAAACAAATGATCTTGTCGAGCAGGTAAGTGGGGGTTTGGTCTCCCACAAGCCATCTTGTGCTCAAGTGGCAGGCCCATAGCACTGTGTAATTGTTTCAGAGGGCAGCTTGTCATCTTTCCAATTGCCTATAGGTATGCTCCTCTTTTCCCAGGAAGCATAGACTGGGAAGCCCAGGGGTTCAGCTGTTTTCATGGGTAGTAGGAAAATGGTGTAATGGTGCTGATAATACAACCACCTGCCTGTTGGTCAGGTAACATGGCATAGACTCTATTCCCAGTTGTGCAACATAGTCCAGGTGGAGGCTTTCCAGTCCTGATGAGACTCTGGGTGGGTCCACACTGCTTGCAACTTTGGAAATTTACTAAATGGATTTTTCTGTGTGGTTTGAACCACACCAGGTGTCTGTTTTTGCCGTGCTTGGCTTTTGCCCAAGGCAGTTGAGACTTCCTACAAGAAGAGTGAAGTTCTGTCCTTCTCTAGCTATGCAGTATGGCCTAATAATTGAAGTTCTTAAAACCCAGAAGTTGCCAGTATGGGCCTTCTGTACTGGAGTCTTACCAGGGACTAGATCAGTGGGCATTAATTCTTGGGCTTCCCAAGACCATTATTCTCCCTTAGTGATACCCTCACAAACATAACAGGAAGTAACATTGAGGGAATCAGCTACATTTTCTGTTAACTGCAGGAATAAATTATGTGTATTCCCTGGGTGATCTGATAGTGGCACATTTTATTCATCATAGAAGGTCTGAAACACTGGTTCAAGGGAGTGCCTTTTGACTTCTCCTCAGACTAAGATATTTACTTAAAGATCAAGATCAGATCCACTGATCCCTAGAGTTACGTTTCATCCCTCTTTTCAGTGGGGATTGGTTATCATTAGTTCTAAGGGGTTACAGTGGCCACTAGTATAAGAGGAATTACTCTTTCCTTCTGAAGCCAAACTAGAACTTTTTCATTCTTTTTCCAGGTAGCCCAAATGAAACAAGACCAAAAATTACATACTTTACCACATAGGCCTAAGTCATGGCAAAATATGCTTATTCTCTGCTGTATAACGTTTTCTGAATATAGAGAGCCACATGCTAATCATTGCTGGTTACTCTTAATGGTGGTGCAAATATCAAAATTTAAAGTTATGTGTTTGGGGGTTCCCTTTTCTTCTGGTTTATTATTTCACTTGTATCACTTAGGAAAAGATTAGTTCTTAATCTTATTTCAAATACTGTGATCATAGGAGTCTCAGACGGATTATAGCACACATCAGGTCTGTCATTTCCTGAGTTGCACACTTTATACTGAGTGAAGTTATACAGGCAAGTTCCTTTTGAAGTCCCTAGACATTCATAATAACTATAAAACAGAAAGTTTGTTTTAACTTGTTGCCCTGCCTCAGTAACCTGATGAATACACTGGGAAAAGTACTCCATGCAGGGAAAATCAGTCTTTATTGTACAAGTCCAAATTTTAAGGAGAATAACTCCCATGATGAGTTTCCTAATGCTTCAGGAGTGTGTAGACTAGTCAGCTTCCTGTTGTCACTGGAGCAGGGATTGTCATCTTTCTCAGTGTCACTTTGCAGGGGTTTTCCGGGCTTGATCTCACCTCCTAGGTCTCAGCCACTGCAGGTTTTACACTATGGTGATGGATCCAGGCTGGGATTCCTTCTACCTTCATGGCAGTGGGAGTGGTCAAAATGATGTTCTGGGGTCCTTTCCACTGTGGCCATAGCGGGCTTATGTTCCAGTTCTTGATACAATAGTGATCACCTGGGGTGAAGGGTTCACCAGCCTTGACCAGGGCCCCAGAGTCTAGGTCAAAAGCCCAACTGCCATTTTTTTCTCTCTGCCACATATAGTGTAAATGACTTTGTCAGATTGGGCAGACCCAAGACTGGGGCTGACATGAGTTTCTCTTTTAACCCACAAAAGTCTTGCTGTTGTTGGGACCACCATTCAAAAGGTTCCTGGTCACTCCCCTTTTAAAACCCATACAGGGGCTTGGCAATATAGCTCCTAAGAATTATCTCACCTTCCTTCTGATCTTAGGCTCTGATAGGCTGCAGATGACCTGCTTTCTTTATGACCTTGAGCTGTGTTCCCTCTCTCAGATAGTGAATCCCAGGTAGCATATCTGCTGTCTGCATATGTGAACTTTCTTTTTGGACAATTTATACCCAGAGTCCTCCAGGTCCGAAGCAGGGCATCTGTCCCTCTGGAGCACCCAACTGCCATGGGGTGTCCCAGCAGAAGGTCATCGACATACTGGAGCAAAACACATCCTAGGTCTTCGGTGGGGAACTTTTCGAGGTCTCGAGGCAGCACCTCTCCAAAGATGATGGGGGAGTTCTTGAACCCTTGGGGAAGCCAGGTCCAAGTGTGGTGAATGGTGACAAGTGACCCCAGATCTTCCCATTGAAACACAGTTTCTGGCTCTCAGGAGATAGTCTGATGCTAATGAAAATGTCATTCTGGTCTAGGCAGGTGAACCAGCTTTCCTCAGCTGGCAATAACCCCAACAATGTGTACACATTATGTACTATTGGGTTTAAAGTCACTGCAGCTTGATTGACTCAGTGCAAGTCCAATACTGGCCTGTAGTCCTTGATCCCTTGCTTGAGAACAGGCAAGAGGGGAGTATTCCATGGAAACTGACAAGGGACTATAATTTCAAAGGCTCTCAGGCATTTAAGATGAACCTGCATATCTTCAAGAGCTTCTCTGGGGAACGGGTACAGTCTTTGCCTGACCAGCTGGGCCCCAGGCTTAACTTCCATGAGTGCAGGGGCTTGGTACACTGTCACCCTGGAGGAATATCTTCTGAGCACACCCTTGGCCACTGTTTAGCCAGAGCTAGTTCTATCTTTGGACTGGCTCAGTTAAGAAAATTCTCTATTTCTCCCCTCTGGGGAGCATAAGGGCTGTGAAGACTCACTTCACATCCCCCTATGGCACAAGTCTGGGGCAAGAAGAAAATTTGTTTTGCTAAGACTCCTGTGGCTCCAATTATATCAATAGTTTTTCTGAGTAAGGGGGAGATCGGGGTGGTCAATACTGAATGTTCAGCACCAGTATTGACAAGAAATACAATGTCCTTGCCCCCGACTGTCTTCCTGACCACGGACTCATTCAGTTCACCTGAACCCTGTCCCCCTCAGTCCAGGAATCCTTCTGTCAGATTAAATAAGGCCCTTTCGTCCTTGCTTGAGACCTCTGGCTTGGAGACATTTTCTTTCTCTTTTAGCTGGGGACACTTGTCTTACTAGTGCCCTATTTCTTTACAGCATGCACACTGTTCACACTGCAGGCATGGTCAGTCAGACTGGATGTTTTTCCCAGGGCCACCCATTCTTCTGCCCTTTGGAGGTACCCCTCTGATAGCTGCAGCTAGCAGTTTGACTTTTTGCCAGCCTGGCACTCGCTTTCTTGATGCATCTATATTCACAAACAACTGACTGGCTATTTCCAATAACAGTGAAGTGTTCATACTTGTAAACTCAGCCTGTTTCTGAAGTTTTCTTCTAATGTCTTCTGTGCTTTGACAAACTAAAACCATATTAATCATGTATTGATGTTCAGAGCTTTCAGGATCACAGGGAATATACATGTGGTAGGTCTCACAAAGTCTTCCATAAAATTGTATCAGACTCTCTTGCTTTTCTTCAATGACCTCAGACTTTGTTAACATTTGTGCCTTTCTGAGATCCCTTATTTAACCATTCTAAGAGGGCTTCCCTATATTGCTTCAGACTTTCTATAACTTCCCCTTAATTTGGGTCACACTGGGGGTCCATTATGGGTAATTGGATCCTCACATACTCCTGGAGGTTTTGGTAATCAGAAGGAGCATGTTCCTCCAGCCACTTAGTTGCCTTCTGGAGAAACCTTCCCCTTTTATCTGTGTTAAAGAGGTACATAAGTGGCTGGTGGCAATGGGCCCAAGTAGGGTTGTGGGTCTGGATAATAGTTTGAAGCAAATCAATTAAAGCTTGAGGCTTTTTAACATACGATGGTGTTTTTTTTTTTTTTTTTCTAAATTAGGAGATCAGTAGAGGTAAAGGATTGATACGCAAAGGCATGCTTTTCCACAATATGCCTGCCATCGTCTACCCCAGTATACCACTGCTCCCTCAGGGGCATTTGTACCCCAGTCTTAGGTGGTAAGCGAGCCACCAAGGTTGGGGTTTCTCCCATGGCTTCACATCCTTACTTGCCTACTCTGGTTGGCCTAGGGGTGTGTGTGATCTGCAGGGGCACAGGGGCTGTGGGTTCAGAAGTGGAGAGTCTCTCTTCTTGGTATGGGGTGGGGGCATCACTGGTGTCATTTCCTGTCATGAGTCTTCTGATATTGGGTCAGACAGAAATTTGGGAGATGGCTTCCCTTGGTGGGTGGAGTGTGATTCTTCCTTGGCTATTTTTCCCTTTGCCACTAACAATGCTGCTGCCGCCTGTCCTCTTAACTATTGTGGGAGTTCTAAAACCAGTTGTAACCAAGTGTCCATGTATGAGAACAGGTCTGGGTGCCCTGGATTATAGGTCATCTTGTGTCAGACCTATGTAGGCTTCCTTCCTATGGCCAACCCACTTCTAATGTTGGCCAGTCTATCTCACACAAAGTTCTAAGTTCCCCTGGTGTAATAGTAACTCCATAGTCTCTTTTAAATCCCTTCTTGAAGTTATTCTTCATAGTTCCTAGGCTGTTCAGTTACTTTGTGTCTGACCCATTTTTCCCCAAGAGAAGACAACACTGGCACTGCAAGAGGGAAAGGGTAAAGTTCACTCACTCATCTAATTCACACTAAATCAATTAATTCAAGCCAAGTAAAAATCAAAACCAAAGCCAAAGTGCTGACAAAGGCACACTGTGGGTGATCAGGCCACACTGCCACTCAAACAGAGTGTTTAATTTTCCAAGCCTGGTCTTACTGTGTTCCAGATGTCCAGACTCCAAGTGCCAGTTCCTTCCTGGTGTTTAGCCACTCTGTCAATCCTCTGTGAGGGCCTGCTTTACAATGTTCTGGTGAGGTGTTCCACCTGGGCAATTGCCTACTCAGAAGCACTCTCAGGATTTGCATCACTCAAGCCGGATGGATTATCTTGCAGGGACATTCCTCAGGTCAGGCTTAAGCCACCTAAGGGTCTACCTTGGCCATCCACTAATCACCTCTCTTCCCAATCATGGAGCCAAGAAATGTAGCAGGATGAGCAACAGACAAAACAATTCAGACACCGGGTTAAAGAAGGAAGTGGCTTTATTTGGCAGGGAGTGTCAGCAGACTTGTGTCTCAAAAACCAAGCTCCCCAAGAGAGATTCCTGCACCTTTTAAAGGCTTACAACTCTAAGTGGTTCATGTGAAAGGGTTGTGATCAATGAAGCAAGCATGGGGTATGTGGCTAGGGGCTTCAGGCATTGGTAAACAGGAAAGAAGAGAACAGAACAGAAAGTTTCACAATACTTCTTCATACAATGTCTGGAATCTACAGGTAATAGAAGCAGTTAAGTCACAGGTTGATTTTTAACTACCAAGCCTGGGGTGTGGCACCAGGCTTTCTGACTATCGATCTCATTTCTGCCTTTCTTTAGCTTTGGCTTCCTCTCTCTTTTTCTGTGGTATTAGACAATAAGAGTGGTGGTCTCCTTCCTTACCACCTGAAAACTGGAACATGGTGTGGACTGTGTGTGCAATTTAGAGAATGTGGGGATGGATTTGGAAGCACCTTCTTATCATCTGTCTTTATTTCTTTTGCAGGTGAAGTAGCAAGACCCCATCTTTCTAGAAAACCAGCTTTTTTTGCAGAGGGAGGTGATTTGGACGATGGAGTGTCTCAGCTCCACTCCCAACTCACTGCAGATTCATGATTCACAGAAAAATAAAAAGCACGGAGCCCTGCAGCTCACGCACAGCCACACATGACACAAAAGGTTAGGAGACTCAAAAAAAAAAGAAAAAGAAAAAAAAGGAGAGCAGAAGTGCATTAGCCACATTCCTTTAAGTAGACTCCACTTTAAGGCACACACACACACACAAACACACAATGCAACACACACACGCAGACATCCAACACTCACAACACTCCCACAGAGAAACATAGCTTGGCAGCTTCTGAGACTGCAGGGTTCTGCAGAAGTCTCACTCGGGAGAGGAGAGAGCAACCCCAGGGAATACAGGCAGACTGTACATAGAAATTACAGTGGGGTAACTTTCAAAAAGACTACCCTTACAATGTGTACACAGCAATGAGGAATCGTGCAGATTTTTTGGATCCTTAAGAATTTTGCAGTTTGTTCCTAGGGACTTGCTTGATGTTTTCTCAGGCTAGCTCATGTCTGCCCTCTCCTAGGTTCATGGGACTATCCTGTGGGTCCCACAAAAAAGATAGGTGAGAGTCCACCTCTGACAAAACTCCAATGAGGTCTCCCTCTCTGCCAAGCTGCAGGGACTTGTGGCAAGGCAACGGTGACATTCATTGTGATACTAGCCACAGCTCATATGCATTCTTGAGGCAGGCTCAGGTGCCCAGCTCTCGGAGCTGTCAGCTTGCATAAGCAGAGGAAAATGGTACATGGAGAGCAAGCCTGGTATCAGGAAAAAGGCTGTCTGTGGAAACCCACTGCAGGACCCTAAAAGTCTTGACCTCAGGGCCCTTTCAGGCCATCTCCATTGTCAGATCCCCCTGGGGGAGGAGGGGTTTCAAGACTGTGAGGTGGTCCCTGGAAACTGCTATTCTCACTTTATTCCCAAAAGAGGCTGTGTTCCAGAATCAGGTCCTACGAGGATTGGAATATAGTCTGGTGTGTGGTTGAGGGTTTCCTGTGTGATGGAATCATACAACTCAGAGGTGGGTGTCAGTGAAAGATGGCTGGGCTCTTGATCTCACTGCCTCCCTTCATCATGGGCCTCACAGGAGCATTCTGGGAAAGGCAGGAACCCCAGTAAAGATAGGTAAGTCAAAAGTGGAGCAGTGCTCTCATATCTCAGAGTGGCCTCTCACTGGTGCAGATGAGGTTGAGACAGTGTCTCAGGGGTCATCTTTGGCGATGGCAAGCCTGAAAATCATATCCAGGAGTTTTGGTAAGGGGCACTGTGGATTTCTGAAGATGGCAAAAAGAAATCAAGGCTTGCCTGAAAGAACAAGCTGCCTTGAGCTTGAGTCCAAGCAATGTTCAGTGATACATGTCAGAGGACCCAAAATCCTTCTGCAAGGTGCAAACAACCTAAGACCCCAGAATGAGACAGCGACCTGAAACCTGGAGCACAGCCAGCCTACCTGAAATCCCTTTTGCTCTTTGAAATCCTTGCTAGCAAAATAATCTGTGGCAAGAGGCAGTCTATCTAGCAACAGCCCAATGAAAGAGCCCCTCCACAATGAGAAAACTGTGTAGATGAAATGAAAACAGAGTCTAGATTACCAGGCAAAGGCCTGACACACCTGCCTGCTTTTCATCCTATAGGAATCATGCAGCCCTCCTATGTAAGTGGGAGAAGAATGGTTTCCTGTTTCTGGCTGTAACTGGAATTTATGGTTTTAAAAGTAACAAAGCTGCCCAGTCATTAAAACGTGAAAGTGTTTACAAGGCAACATTCACACAATAGATTCCAATGAGGGTCATTCACCATCAACTGGGAAATATTTAGTGAAAAAGTCATTGAGCTAGACCCAGAGAAACCCTTGGCTGATGACAAACATGGAAGTCAAGAAAACAAGAGGTAAGTCTGGAGGCCACATCCCATTCAGCATCAATCCATACCCCTCCCATTTGGCTCCCAGTATGAAAGCCCTCAAATCAGGGATTTGCCAAAATGGCCCCAACTTGCACTCCAAGTGTTGCTTGAACTTTGGAGCTTCGAAGCACTCCCACCTGAAAACCGAGCAATAGTGAGGACTGCTTGAGAAATTAAAGTAATGCAACGATAATGTTGGAAGCACCCTCAGGTCACCTGTACTATTTTTTTTTTTTTTTTGCAAGTGAAGTTGCAGAACCCCATCCACTCCTCATCAGATTGTATACTTTCCCCTACCTGACATTATTTCTGCTCAAACTCTATGTATCAGGATGAAATCCCAAGATGATAGAGGAGTGTCCCCTCATGACTTCAAGTACCTATTCAGCTGGGAACCGAATTTGAGGTAAATTCAAGGGGGCTTGTTGACAGGACTATTATTGTCTGTCCCTGGGTTGGCCACGTGACAATAAAGCACTGGCAGATGTCTGTTTTTTGGTGTTGTTTACTCCTTCTTTGCCTAGAAGAGTGGCTTTTTTTGCAGAGGGAGGTGATTTGGACACCGGTAGGTCTCAGCCCACCTCCCAATTCACTGCGGATTCATGATCCGCAGAAAAATAAAGAACATGGAGCCCCACAGCCCAAGAAGAACAACACAGACAGACCACGAAAAGTGTGGGACACTCAAAAAAAATTGCTGAAGTGCATTAGCCACATTCTTTAAGAAGACTTTAAGTACACACACACACACACACACACACAAACGCACACATGCACACACACACACAAACATACAATGCCACATGCACATGCAGATATCCAACACTTGCAATACTTCCGCAGAAACACACAGCCTGGCAGCTCCTGAGGCTGTGTGGTTCTGCAGGAAGCCCCACTTGGGAGTGAGCAACCCCAAGGAACACATGCAGGCTGTACCTAGTAATTACCATTGCACAAGTTTCAAAAAGACTCATCCCTACAATGTCTAGGCAAGCCTGAGGAATCCTGCAGATCCTTATGGATGCTTAGGGATTTCACCATTCATTCCTGGGGCTCTGCTTAACATTTCTTCAATCTGGCTCACTTCTGTCCTCTTCTAGGATCATGGGATAATCCCATGGATCCCACACAGAAGACAGGTGAGAGTCCATGGCCGGAGCACATCCATGGAAGTCCCCTTCGCCAAGCCGCAGAGACTTGTCGCTAGGCAATGGTGACATTCATTGTGATGCTAGCCAGAGCTCACAATCAGGCCAGGTGCCCTGAGACTAGAGCATGCACATTCATGAGGCAGGCCTAAGTGCCTGGCTGTCAAAGCTGTCAACACACCTAGGCAGAGGAAAATGAAACAGGCAAAGCCTGCTTGGTATCAGGGAAAAGGCTATCTGTGAAAACCCACTGTAGGACCCTAAAAATCTCAACCTCAGGGCCCCTTCAGACCATCTCCGTGGTCAGGTCCCCATGGAGGGGGAGGCATTTCAAGATTCTAAGGTGGCTTCTGGAAACTACTCTTCTGACTCCATTCCTGAAAGAGTCTGTCTGGAAAAACTAGGTCCCATGGGGATTGGAATATAGACTAGTGTGTTGTTGAGGGTTCTTTGGGTGGCAGAATTTTACCTGAGACCCCAGAGATGGGTGTCATTGAAAGATGACTGGGCTCTTGATGTCACTTCCTCTCTTCATTCTGGGCCTTGTAAGCCCTCTCTGGAAAAGGCAGGAACCATGACAAAGCCAAGTCCAGGGTGGAGCAGTGTTCTCAAACCTAAGACTGGCCACTCAAAGGTGAAGATGAAGTTGACGCAGTGTCTCAGATGCTGTTTGTGGCAATGGCAAGCCTAAGAAAGGTGACCAGTGGTGCTGTTGAGTGCCACTGGGGATTCCCCATGAAAGCAAAGATAAATCAAGGCTCACCTGAGAGAATGAGCTGCCTTGTGCTTGAGTCATGCAATATTGAATGATTCCTGTCAGAGGACTGAAAAGTCTCCTGCAATGTGCAAACCACCTCAGCTCCCACAAGGAGACAATGAACCACAACCTGGAGGGCAGCCAGCCTACCCAAAATTCCTTTTGCTCTCTGAAATTTCTGGCAGCTAAATAACCTGAAGGAATAGTCAGTCCCATCCAGCAACAGCCCAATGAAAGAGCTCTTCCATGATGAGAAGGCTGTGCAGATGAAATGAAACAGAGGCTAGATTACCAGCCAAAAACCAGACATGGCTATGTGCTTCTCATCCTACAGGAATAATGCAGCCCTCCAATAGAAGAGGGAGAACAAGAGTTTCCTTTTTGGTGCCTATAACATGAATTTATGGTTTTAAAAGCATCAAAGCTGCCCACTCATTTAAACATAAAAGTGTTTAGAAAGAAACATTCACGCAATGGATTCCCATGAGGGTCGTTCCCCATGAACTGGGAAATGTTTAGCGTGGAAGTGGTTGAATCAGACCCAGGAAACCCTAGCCTGAAGAGGAACATGGAATTCAGGAAAAGAAGAGGCTAGTCTGGGGGCCACATCCCACCCAGCATCAATCCATTCCATTAACATTTGGTTCAAGACATAAAAGCCCTCAAATCAAGAGTTTGCCAGGGTGACTCCAATTTGCACTCCAAATGTTCTTTGCACCTTAGACTACTCCCATCTAAACACCAGGCCATCATGTGGACTGCTTTTGAAATTAAGGGAATGAAGACATGGAGTTAGAAGCATCTTCAGTGTCACCTGTCTTGAGTTTTTTTTTCAGATGAAGTTGCTGGAACCCATCCAAACCTCACTAGATTATAACCTCACCCCTATCTGACCTTACTGCTGCTCACATTCTATGTCGCAGGATGAAATCCCAAGATGATGGAGGGGTGCAACCTCATGACATGAAGCACCTGCTTATCTGGGAACCGAAGACAAGGTGAATTCAAGTGGCCCTGTGGACAGGACTGCTAGTGTCTCTCTCTGGTTTGGCCACAGGACAATGAAACACTGGGAGATTTGTGTTTTTTGGTGTGGTGTGCTTCTCTTTCAAAGGAGTGGCTTTTTTTTTTTCTTTTTTTTTTTTTGCAGCAAGAGGTGATTTGGACGCTTGCAGGTCATGGTACACCTCTTAATTCACTGCAGATTCATGATCCACAGAAAAATAAAGAATGCAGAGAACCACAGCCTAAGCAGAGCCACCCTAAGCAGAGCCACACAGACAGGCCACCACAAGGTTGGGAGACTCAAAAAAAAAAAAAAATCACTGACATGCATTAGCCACATTCCTCTAAGCAGATTCCGCTTAAAGGCACACACACACGCAATGCCACACACACACGGAGATATCCAACACTCAAAACCATCCCACAGAAACACACAACTTGTCAGCCCCTGAGGCTGCATGGTTCTGCAGGAAGCCCCATTTCGTAGAGAGAAAACCCAAGGAACACAAGCAGGCTGTACCTACAAATCACAGTGGGGCAATTTCAAAAAGACTCACCCCTGCAAATTCTAGGCAGGCCTGAGGAATCCAGCAGATTTTTTGGAACCTTTAGGGATTTCGTGGTTTATTCCTGAGGCTTTGCTTGATATTTCTTCAGGCTGGATCATGTCTTCCCTCTCCTAGAATCATGGGACTATCCCATGGATTCCACAGAAAAAACAAGCAAGAATCCACCACTGACGAACCTTCATGGAGGTTTCCTACACTATCAAGCTGTAGTCCTTGTCACTAGGCAACATTGACATTCATTGTGACACTAGCCAGAGCTCACAGTCAGAACAGGTGCACTGAGACAACTGCATGTGCATTCGTGAGGCAGGCTTGGCGCTCTGCTGTCAGAAATGTCAGCCTGCCTAAGTAGAGAAAACTGGTACAGGTAGAGCTAGCCTGGTATCAGGAAAAAGACTACCTGCAAAACGCACTGCGAGACTCTAAAAGTCTCGACCTTTTTTTTTTTTTTTTTTTTTTTTTTATTATACTTTAGGGTTTTAGGGTACATGTGCACAATGTGCAGTTTTGTTACATATGTATCCATGTGCCATGTTGATTTCCTGCACCCATTAACTCGTCATTTAGCATTAGGTGTATCTCCTAATGCTGTCCCTCCCCCCTCCCCCCACCCCACAACAGTCCCCGGAGTGTGATGTTCCCCTTCCTGTGTCCATGAGTTCTCATTGTTCAATTCCCACCTATGAGTGAGAACATGCGGTGTTTGGTTTTTTGTCCTTGCGATAGTTTACTGAGAATGATGTTTTCCAGTTTCATCCATGTCCCTACAAAGGACACGAACTCATCATTTTTTATGGCTGCATAGTATTCCATGGTGTATATGCCACATTTTCTTAATCCAGTCTATCGTTGTTGGACATTTGGGTTGGTTCCAACTCTTTGCTATTGTGAATAGTGCCGCAATAAACATACGTGTGCATGTGTCTTTATAGCAGCATGATTTATAGTCCTTTGGGTATATACCCAGTAATGGGATGGCTGGGTCAAATGGTATTTCTAGTTCGAGATCCCTGAGGAATCGCCACACTGACTTCCACAATGGTTGAACTAGTTTACAGTCCCACCAACAGTGTAAAAGTGTTCCTATTTCTCCACATCCTCTCCAGCACCTGTTGTTTCCTGATTTTTTAATGATGGCCATTCTAACTGGTGTGAGATGGTATCTCACTGTGGTTTTGATTTGCATTTCTCTGATGGCCAGTGATGAGGAGCATTTCTTCATGTGTTTTTTGGCTGCATAAATGTCTTCTTTTGAGAAGTGTCTGTTCATGTCCTCTGCCCACTTTTTGATGGGGTTGTTTGTTTTTTTCTTGTAAATTTGTTTGAGTTCATTGTAGATTCTGGATATTAGCCCTTTGTCAGATGAGTAGGTTGCAAAAATTTTCTCCCATTGTGTAGGTTGCCTGTTCACTCTGATGATAGTTTCTTTTGCTGTGCAGAAGCTCTTTAGTTTAATGAGATCCCATTTGTCGATTTTGGCTTTTGTTGCCATTGCTTTTGGTGTTTTAGACATGAAGTCCTTGCCCACACCTATGACCTGAATGGTATTGCCTAGGTTTTCTTGTAGGATTTTAATGGTTTTAGGTCTAACATATAAGTCTTTAATCCATCTTGAATTAATTTTTGTATAAGGTGTAAGGAAGGGATCCAGTTGCAGCTTTCTACATATGGCTAGCCAGTTTTCCCAGCACCATTTATTAAATAGAGAATCCTTTCCCCATTTCTTGTTTTTGTCAGGTTTGTCAAAGATCAGGTAGTTGTAGCTATGCGGCATCATTTCTGAGGGCTCTGTTCTGTTCCATTGATCTATGTCTCTGTTGTGGTACCAGTACCATGCTGTTTTGGTTACTGTAGCCTTGTAGTATAGTTTAAAGTCAGGTAGCGTGATGCCTCCAGCCCTTTCAGGCCATTTCTGTGTTTGGGTCCTGCTGGAGGAGGAGGCATTTCATGACTGTGAGGTGATCACCGGAACCTGCTCTTCTGACTCATTCCTGAAAGAAGCTATGTGGCAGAATCTGGTCACATTGGGATTGGAATATAGCCTGGTGTGTTACTGAGGGTAGTTTGAGTGACAGAATCATACCTGAGACCCCAGAGGCATGTATCAGTGAAAGATGTCTGGGCTCTTGACCTCACTGCCTCCCTTCATCCTTGACCTCACAGGAGCTTTCTGGGAAAGGCAGAAACCACGACAAAGGCATGTCCAAAGTGGAGTAGTTTTCTCACACCTCAGACTGGCCTCTCACAGGTGCAGGTGAGTTTGAGACAGTGTCCCAATGGCCTCTGTGGCAACAGCAAGCCTAAAAAGGATCCCCAGTAATGCTGTTGAGGGACACTGTGGATTCCCTATGAAAACAAAGAAAAATCAAGGCTGGCATGAGAGAATGAGCTGCCTCGTGCTGGAGTCCAAGCAATGCTCAATGATTCCTGTCACAGCACCCAAATGCCTCCTGCAAAGTCCAAACAACCTTAGCCTCCAAAAGAAGACAATGACCCACAACCTGAACTGCAGTTAGCCTACCTGAAGTTCCTTTTGCTCTCTGAAATCCCTGGCAGCTAAATAATCTGTCTAAAGAAGCAGTTGCAACAAGTGACAGCCCAATGAATGAGGCCCTCCAGAATGAGGTCCTGTAGATGAAATGAAACAGAGGCTAGATTTACAGGAAAAAGCTAGACATGGCTGCCTGCTTCTCATCCTACAGGAATCATGCAACCCACCCAAAGAAGTGGGAGAACAAGAGTTTCTTTGTTGGCGACTGTAACAGGAACTTATGGTTTTGAAACTATCAAAGCTGCCCAGTCATTAAAATATGACTGTGTTTAGAAGGAAACACTCACACAATAGATTCTCATGAGGTTTGTTCTCAAATAACTGAGAAACATTTAGTGTAGAAGATGGTGAGCCAGACCCAGGATACCCTACGCTGAGGAGGATCATGGAAAGCAGGAAAAGAAGAAGAAAGTCGGGAGGCCACATCCCACCCAGCATCAATCCATTCCACTACCATTTGGCTCTGGGTATGAAAGCCCTCAAAGCAGGAGTTTGCCAGGATGGCCCCAATCTGTACTTTAAAAGTTCCTTGCAAGTTGGAGTACTCCCACCTGAACACCAGGCCATGGTGTGGACTGCTTCTGCAAGTAAGGGAATGTGAGGATGCAGTTGGAAAAAAAATTCTGTGTCATAACTCTTCACCTTTTTTGCAGGTGAAGGTGTGGGACCCCATCCAATCCTGACCAGATTCCATCCTCACCCCTCTGACCTTATTGTTGCTCACACTTTCTGTCCAAGAATGAAATTCCAAGATGATGGCAGAGTGCCCCCTCACAACGTGAAGCACCTGCTCAACTGCCAGGCAAATTTGAGGTAATTACAAGGGGCCCTGCAGACAGAACTTTAGTGTCTCTCTTGGGCTTTGTCACAGGACAATGAAACACTGGGAGATGTCTATTCTCTGGTGAGGTGTGCTCCTCTTCTGTGAAGAAGAGTGGCTTTAATTGCAGGGGTAGGTGATTTGAACTTAGACAGGTCACAGTCAGCCTCCCAATTCACTGTGGATTCTTTATCCACAGGAAATAAAGAACACGGAGCCCCACAGCCCAGGAAGAGCCGCAAAGACCACCCACCAAAAGGCTGGGAGACTCAAACGAAAGAAGTGCTGCTTCAAGAGTGCGTTAGCCACATTCATGTTAGCAGGCTCCACTTACAGGCTCATGGCACACGTGCACACACACACAAACACACACACACACACACACAAAGGCAGACATCCAACACTTGCAACACTCCAAAAGAAACACACAGCTAGGCATCTTCTGAGGCTGCATGGCTCTGCAGAAATCCGCACCATGGAGAGAGCAACCCTGGGGAATACAGGCAGGTTGTACCTATAAGTCATTGTGGAGCAAGTTTCTAAAGGACTAACCCCTACAATGTGTAGGCAGGCCTGAGACATCCTGCAGATTTTTTTTTGGACCCATGGGAATTTAGTTTTTTATTTCTGGAGCTCTCCTTGACGTTTCTTCAAGCTGACTCATGCTTGCCCTCTCCTAGAATCACGGTACTATCCCGTGCATCACACAAAGAAAACAGATGAGAGTCCACCGCCAATGCACCTCCAGGGAGGTCTCCTTCCTGCCAAGTCACAGTGACTTGTTGCTAGGGAATGGTGTCATTCACTGTGAGCTAGACAGAGCTCACAGGTGAGGCCTGGTGCCCTGAGAGCAGCACATGGGCATCCGCAGGAAGGTGCAGGCACCCAGTTCTCAGATCTGTGAACCTTCATAAGCAGAAAAAAGATGGAACAGGCAGCGACTTTAGGGCTCCATTGGGCTGTTTTTGTGGTCTGGTCCAGATGGAGAAGAAGAAGTTTTGAGACTGTGAGATGGTCCCTGGAAACTGCTCTTCTGACTCCATTCTCAAAAGAGACTGTGTGCAAGAATTTGGTCCCATGGGTTTTGGAATATAGTCTGGTGAGTTTTTGAGGGTCTTTGATTGATGGAATCATACCTGAGACCCAAGAGGTGGGTATCAGTGAAAGACGGCCGGGCCCTTTACCTAACTTCCTCCCTTCACCCTGGACCCTGCAAGGGCAGTCTGGGAAAGGCAGGGACCATGACAAAGGCAAGTCCAAGGTGAAGCAATGTTCTCACCCCTTGAACTGGGTGCTCACAGGTGCAGATAAGGTTAAGACAATGTCTCTGAGTTAGTCTGTTGTGATTGCAAGCCTGAATAGGGTGTTTAGTAGTGTTGTTGAAAGTCACTGTGGACTCACCATGACAGCAAAGAAAAATCAAAACTCACCCAAGAGAACAAGCTTACTTGTGCTGGAGTCCAAGCAACGTTCAAAGATTCCTGTCAGAGGACCTAAAAGCCTCCTGCAAAGTACAAACAACCACAGCCCCCAAAAAGAGATCATGACCCAAACCCTGGAGTGGGAGCTAGCTTACCCAACTTTCCTTTTTCTCACTGAAATCCCTAGCAGCCAAGGGATCTTTGGTGAGAGGCAGCTGCGTCCAGCAACAGCTCAATGGAATACTCCCTCCACAATGAGAAATGACATGCAGATATAATGAAATGCAGCCCACATTACCAGGTAAAAGCCAGACAGCCCTGCCTGCTTCTTATCCTACATGAATCACGGAGCTCTCCAATAGAAGTGGGAGAACAAAAGTTTTCTTTCTGGCTGGCATCTGTAGTGGAATTTATGGTTCTAAATGTATTGAAGCAGTCCAGGCATTAAAATGTGACAGTGTTTGGAAGGAAACACTCACACAACAGATTCCCATGAGGGTCATCCTCCATGAACTGGGAAATATTTAGTGTGTAAGACATTTAGTCAGATCCAGGATACCATATGCCAATCAGGAGTATGGAAGTCAGGAAAAGAAGAGGCAAGTGTGGAGGCCACATCCCACCCAGCATCAATCCATCCCAGTCCCATTTGGCTATGGGAATGAAAGCCCTCAAATTGGGAGTTTGCCAGGAAGGCCCCAGTTTGCACTACAAATATTCCCTGCATGTTGGAGTACTCCCAGATGAACATGGGACCATAGTGTGGACTGCTTTTTCAATTAACAGAATACAGGGATGCAGATGGAAGCACCTTCTGTATCATCCGTCTTCGGCTTTTTTGAAGGTGAAGGTGCAGGACTGCATCCAACCCTCACTAGATTGTATCCTCACCCCATCTGACCTTATTTCTGCTCATAATCTGTACCAGAATGAAATCCCAACACAATGGAGGAGTGTGCCCTGATGACTTTAAACACCTACTTGGCTGGGAACTGAATTTGATGAGACAGCTTATCAAGGCATCCCAGAAATCACTAGGTCCTATTTTTTTCTCTACCCTGCAGTTTCCTCCTGGAGTAGAAGACAGTCCGCAAAACACACTTAGCTATAACACAAGCTCTGCCACTTTGGTCTTCCATAGATTCTCAGTAAAAACATGGAGGAGAAGATTAAGCACTTTCACAGTGAACAGAAAGCACTGGAATCCCCAGTCAATGTTTTTTGATTCAAATGATAGAGACTTTCTATGCCAATAGGCTATTACACTTTCAAAGTGGTCACCTCTCCTCAGCTAGCAAATTCCCAATGGTATGACCATGGATTTCTCCTGTTGCCAAACCATGGGATCATCCCAATACAGCTGAATGCTGGAGTATATCAGAAATGAACACTTTTGAATGTTTTTTTCTGGACCCCGGAACCCCCAAACAACTATTATACCTATACCCTGGAATCTTCCTCAGAGAAATACAATGAATTATAAATATCAAAGTGTGATTGATTCCACAAGATCTTGGATTTATACATTAGCTCGTATAATTAGGCTTCATACTCTACCATTAGTTAATGCTGGTGGATCCTGGTTTCTCTTTTCAAGAGGCAGAGGTGGATCTAAATTCCTTATAAGATGGATACTGGTCAGTTTCAAGTTCAATCTATTAATGTCCTTTCTCATGTACAACTTGTAGCTAGACCTTGGCTTGAAATTACTGCTTAAGTTGAAACTTGGAAACAATTTGTATCATATAAAACAGGAACAGTGATGCAAATTAAATCTAGTGAAGAGTATCAGAAGCCAAAATCATCAGGTAGCTCATAGCGTTAACCCTGGTGCTAAACCAGTAACTTAAACTAGATTCCATGATTTCTTTTCATAGTTAATAAAATTGAACTATGGGCTCATTGATCACTCAGTGAAGATGTATCTCAGTATGCTACAGTAACCTATACCTTTGAATTGTGGTGTCAGCCAGTATAGAATGTATTTGAATACCAAGAAGCTATAGAAAGGACAGATGGATACTGGACTCTCATGGAACCTGAGTCAACTCAGCTCTGGATTTCTTCTATATGGCATACTCCATATTCATGTGCTAAGTCAGAAGATAACAACATTAGGTCTTAGATGCAACATAAAATCAATATGATCAGACACTCAAATCAAATGGATAGATTTAGTACATTGAATAAGCATGAGGCTATTATACTCAAAAGCCTGATGCATACATGGATCTTAATACATCCTACTATGAACATAATTGAGCCCTTAATTCACTCAAAAGTTGACATGATCAGACCCTGGAGTCAGCCTGAAACAGCCATAGTCCAAACCTGGACCCAGCCACAAACAACCAGGAAGACTCTTGACTCGACTGAAAGCTGATACAATTAAACCGTGGTTACAAACTGAAAATGAAAGAATGAGACTCTGGATTTGTCATAAATTTAAAATGTTGTGGCCCAGAACCCAGACTGAAGAATGGAAAGAAAAACATTAGAACCAACCAGAAACAGATCCAGTTAGGTACTGGTCCCAAACTAGGATGGAAAGAGTGGTACCTAGGCCCCAGTCTGAAGGTGATAGATCCAGACCCGGAATCACACAGAAGCTGATATCATCAAAACTTTGTCTCAGTCTCAAGCAGATACAGTCACACAGCAGAGAGAACCAATAACTCTGACAGATCACCATTGGATACAATCTGAAACTGAAATAGTGAGGTTTTGCAACCAACCTGTGGCTGATGAGTTAAGAGACTGAAAACATCATGACACTTATGCATTTAGACACTGGGGCAAGGTTGAAAGTGATAAAGTTAGATCCTGTATCCAAGCTGGAGATGACACTTTGAGACCCTAGATTCAGAAAAACATTGGTGTAATTAACTGCTGGGTACAAAATGAAGCTACTATATTATCACCATGGATGCAAGGAGAGTCTCAAGAATTAAATTCCCGGACACAATCTGAAACTGATACAGTCCCACCATGGACCCAGACTGAAACTACAAGAATAAACTGTTGGACAAAGATGTTAGCAGGTATAGTCTCAACATGGACAAAGGCTGAATTTCAAGGATTAACATCCTGGAGGCCATCTGAAATGGATCCGGTCATACTGTGGACTATTGCCAAATCTCTAGCAGTGAATCTCTGGACACATTCTGTATCTGATAAAGTCACACATTCGAACCAAGGTGAATTTCCAGACTTATTTCCCTTGACAAAGCCTATAGCTAAGATAGTCACACCATGGATCCAATTTAGATTTCCAGTAATAAAATCCTGGGCAAAATCTATAGCTGAAACTGTCATACAATTGATCCTGGATGAAGTGCCAACAATAAATCTTTGGACAAAAACACAGCCTGAATATCTAGAAGGAAGTAACTGGCTCCCATCTGAATTTAATCCTGTCTCATTGTGGACCATGGCTTATTTGCATTTTTTTACTGAAACAATAACACTGTGAACCCAGGTTGAGGCTCCAGCAACACATTTCTGGAAACAGCTGGAAACTGACATAACCACACTAGGGACCCATGCTGAATCACTAGTGATGAATTCATGGATACACTGTGCTATATCTGACAAGGTCACTATGTGTATCCAGGCTAAATCACTATAATTAAATCCTTGGGCACAGTCTGAAACTGATATACTCACAACATGGATTCCGGCTGAAACTCTACAAGTAAATCCCCGTGCACATGATATTTTCCTACCATGGGCCCACGCTGAATATCCACCAGTATCTTCGACTCAAGCATGGATTCCAGGTAAAACTCCAGCAATGAATCCCTGGAGAGAGGCTACAGCTGATATGGTCCTACCATGGAATCAGGCTATATTTATAGAAGGAAATGACAGGGCACGATCTGAAACTTATACAGTCACACAGGGGATCCTGAATGATTCTCCAGCAGTAAATTCTTGGACACAGACAATAGCTGATGCAGACAAGCTGTGGACCAAGCCTGAATTTCCAGCAATAAACCCTGGAAAAAGTCTGTAGGTGACAGTACTATACCACAGATTCAGGATGAGTCTCCAGCAATAAATCCATGGACACAATATATATCTTATGCAATCAAACCATGGGCTGAAGATGCTTCAGCAGTAAATCTCTGTACACTACCTGAATCTGGTAACATTATCCTTTGGACACAAGCTGAGTCTCCAACAGTAAATCCATGCACAGATGCCGTATCTTCCAGTCACACCGTGGGCCCAGGCTGTATCTCCAGCAGTAATTCCATGGACACAGCCTATACCTTCCATAGTCACGCCTTGGACCCAGGTTGAATGTCCATCAGTAAATAGCTGGACAATTTCCATAGCTGATAGCATCACATTATGGAAGGAGGCTGAATAGCAGGATATCCATGGATACTGCCTTAGGCTGCTACTATTCAGACTATGGGCACTGTCTGAATCTCTAGCAGGTAATCTTTGGACACAGTCTATGTATGACACAGATACACCATGGCCTCAGGCTGACTCTCCAGCAGTAGCTTACTGGACAGAAGCTGTAGCTAATACACAGACACTGTGCACTCAGTCTGAATTTTTAACAGTAAAGCCTTGGATCCAATCTGTATCTGTTACACTCATACCATGGACCCAGGCTGAGTCTTCAGCAGTAAAGCATTTGACACAGGCAAAAGCTTATACAATCAAACTATGGAACCAAGTCAAATTACCTGCCATAAATCTCTGGAAACCATATGAAACCAGTATATTCACATGATAGACTGAGGCTGAGTCTCCAAAAGTAAATGACTGAACACAGCCTGCTAGTTATACCACTGAACCAAGCTGAATCTGTAGGAGTAAATCCCTCCACAAAGCTTGAAACAGAAATTGTCTTACGGTGGACCCAGGCTCTTTCTAAAATCAACAATGTATGCACATATACTCTACTTGATAGAGTGAAATCATTGGCTAAGAATGATAATGTAGCAGTAAATTCATGGAGAAAGTCTAAAACTGAAATAGTCTCATCATGGAACCAGGATCTGTTGCCAGCAATAAATCCCTTAACATTGGCTATAACTGGTATAGACACACTGCAGTATATGGATGTATTTCTAATAATTCCCAGGAAGGAGGCTGTAGCTGACACAGTCATAACATGGACACAGACAAAATCTCCAGCAGTCAATTTCTGGTTACAACCTCTACGTGATGCAGTCACACTATGAACCCAAATGAAATATCCATCAGTAAACACTTGGAACCAGGCTGAATTTCCAGCTATAAATCCCATGATGCAGTCAAATCTCAAATTATAAATATCTGAACAGTCGGAATCTCTAGCCCCATGTCCTCTGTTAGAGGCTGAGACTGATACAGTCATATCATGTACCCAGACTGAATATTTGGCAGTACATCCCTTGACACATCTTGTTGCTGATACACTGTGTACACGTTCTGTAACTCTATCATTAATGTTTTCACAAAGTTTACATGGTACACTGAAAGCACGGACTCAAACTAAATATCTACCAGCAAATACCCGGACAGAGACTGTAGCTTCGAAAGTTATACCCAGGCTAAATTTCCAGCACTAAATCCCTGGACAGAGCCTGTTTTTTATACAGCTACAATTTGGGCACAGGACATAGCTGCAAAAGTAAAGGCCTGGGCACAGCCGTCATCTAATACAATCAGATTATGGTCCCAATCTGAAACTGCAGTATTAATTACATGGATACTGCTGGTATCTGACACATACATAAAATTGATCCAATTTGAATCTTCAGCAGTAAATCACTGGATACTGCCTATATCTAACACATTATCATTGTGGACCCAGCCTCTGTCTCTAGCAGTCAATCCGTGGATAGACACAATAGCTTCCACAGTCATCCCATGTACCAAAGTTTTACTTCTAGCAACAAATCCCTGGACACAGACTATATCTGATATATTTGCACTGTGGACCCAGGCTGAATCTTCTGCAGTCATTACCTCCACACAGCCAGCATCTGACAAAATTATACTGTGGCTGTAGGCCCAGTCTCCAGTAGGAATTACCTGGACACAGACTGTATCTGATATACTTATATCATGGAATTATGATGAATCTTCAGCAGAAAATCCAGGGGCATGGGCTATAGTTTCCTCAGTGTTACCATGGACCCAGGATATCCCTTCAGCAGAAAAAACCTGGACACTACCTATGTCTGAATCAATCACGCCATGATCCCAGTCTGAGTCTCCAGTGGTAAATACATGGACAGAGGACACAGCTTCCACAGACACAAAGTGTACTCATGATGATTTTCCAGATGCAAATTCTTATACACAGAGTGATATGGGCTCATTTTGGACAATGCTTAAAACTGAAGCTAAGAAATTCTAGACACTTCCTGAAGCTAAACTATTTATAGGATTTCATTATTGCCTCAACCCGATACCACACAACCTTTGATCCAAGATGAAAATCAAGTGTCTGTTTTATAGACACATCATGAGATTGAAAATATCAATGAATGGACCTCACCTGAATTTGAAACATTTATATCCTGGATAGTGCCTGCACCAGTAGCAGCAAAACCATGGTCCCAACCTGAAGCTCTAGTTAGCAGAATTTAGTTTAAAACTGGAATAGAAAAAAATAAAACAAAACAAAACAAAAAAAAACACCTTGGGCTCAGTCAGAGGTTCAAATACTGAGCACATTTACTCCCTTTGGACTTGGTAAAATAGAATCCTGGGCCAAACATAGAACTACAACATTTATAACACGGATTCAGTCTGAAACTGATGACTTCTTCCAATGTACCGAATCTGAAGTAGGTACAATGAGATCCCAGACCAGATCCCAGAAGGTGATACAGTAAAACTATGGATCTGGACTGAAGCAGGCACAATCCAACCCTGGACTTGAGCTAAAACTAATACAATCAGACCTTTGACTCGTGCTGAATTTCAAGCAGTCAGGACCTGGACCTTGTCCTTCTCTGATACACTACACTGTTGTATCAGGCTGAAATGCAAGCAGGAAAATGCATGACCATGCCTGACATTAATACTCTGAGTGCCTGGTTTCAGACCCAAAACAATACAAGAAGAAATAGTACTCAACCTTATTCTCGAACAGTTACTACATGGATGAAGCCAGAGTGGCAAATAATCCACCCATTGAACCAATCTGAAAAGAATGCAGCCAGACCCTGGACCCAGCCTGAAGGTGATGTTATCCACCCTTGGACCTATGTTGAAGCCAATACAGTCAGACACTGGAGCCATTCTGACACTGGTAAAATGAAACAATGAACTGATCCTGAATCTCAAGCAATTAGGACCTGGTCTGAGGTGGGTGTGTTGACGGATTCGTCCCCAACTCAAAATGATGCAGTCTGGCCCTGGACCCAAATTGAATCTCAAATGACATACTCCTGGACCCAGAATCAAGTTAGCATAAGTTACCTTTGGACTCAGCATGTACCTGTTACAATCAGACAATGGACTTACTCTAAAGTGAATCCCTGGACCCACCCTGAATCCAATATGGTGGTAAGATACTGGTTGCAGACTCAAATGAATTCAGTATGATCCTGGAACCAACTTGAGAGTGACACAGTCAGATTCATCCTGAGAGTCAGCCAATCTTTCCCTGGCCACAGACAGAAGTTGGTATGTTTTGGCCCTGGACTCAGAAAAGAGCTGCTATATATCAAACCTGGACCCACCCTGAAACCCAAGCAGTTAGACCCTGGAACAAGCAGGAAACTGATATAGTCAGATCTTCATTTTACATTCAAATGAATAAAGGCAGATCCTGGGCTTATTCAAAATCTCAAATAGTCCCTGGATCCAGCCTGAAGTTGACATAATTCACCCTTTTATCCAGTCTGAAACCTTCCTACTAAGATTCCACCCCAAGGTTCTATCTCCAGTAGTCAAACCATGGATGTTGCTTAAAGGAAGAACACTCATATCTTGGATACTGTCTGTAACCCAAGCAGACACACACTGGATCCAGTCTGAAGCTGATATTATTGAATCCTTTGATGTTTTTAAAGCTGGAAAAGTGAGAAACTTTATCCAGCCTGAAACAGAAATACTAAGACCCAGAACCCATTATAAAGCTGATATAATTGCATCATTTTCTTCTCCTGAAATTGAGCCTAATGAAGAAACACTATTAACGAGTCATTTTGGCTCCTTGTCTAAACATATACCCTTTCTGCCAGTAAAAACTGTGCCTTTCCCAGATCAGTATTTTATTGCTTTGTTTACTGACATAACTGCCACAGAAAGCCAGGATAAAATCAATTCTCTCCAACCAAGCCAGATTACAATCACGTGGCTTCCTGGAAGACTTGTTTACCAGCACTATGGCTGGAAATTAAAAATTATCAAGATAAAAGAAAGCCCTGATGTCCCATGTACCTCTCTTATCTCTCTTCCTTCTTTTTCCTTCTTCTTTCTTGTCCTCTTCCATCTCCATGTACACTGTGCCCTTCTTGTTCAGTCTTGCATGCTGCTCCAGCCATAGTTTTAACAAAACAACCTCTCCTGATGCCTGGATCTCAATCAGGACCCAAGCCTGGACAACAACCTCTTTTTGTGTCAAGGTCAAGCAAGCTGTGTGAGAGGATGGCTGTAAGGTGCAAATTCATGGGGTGTGAATGCCAGGGACAAAAGGAATATCTTGAACAACAAAAGTTACTTCTGGCCCTCCTTCAAAATATTGATTGCTATCTTGTCTCTTGTTTCTCGCAGGGTGACCTGGGAGCAACTTTGGTGTGCCATCTACAGCAAAAGGACACTTAGGTGCAAGTGGGAATCTTGAGTCACTTTAAGGAGTGTTACACAAAGCCCCATGTCTTCAGCCAAGTGCACCCTTTGCTTTTCTGGCTCAAGGGAGTGACACAGCCTAGCCATGCACCATGGCACCAGCAAGGGCCCATTACTACCTCTGCTTCCGTGTCCCTTTTAGTCTCTACTTCTCCAAGTGCCTCGGCTTTTACCTCCACTTCCTGTTGTATTCCGCCACACTTCATTTCTCTGCTGCAGCCGCAGGGTAAGGCTTAAAAACAGTTGGAGAAGTAAAAGAAGAAGACAATGGAAATAGAAAAGAAAAGAGGAAAGGACAGAGGAGAGAAAATTCTTCCTGTTAAATGCAAGAGTTTTTTAAACACCAAATCATAAAAATTATTTTCCTTATGGATTGCAAAAACATTTCATACTTGATATTTGATTCAATTTCCATAGTGTCCCTATAGATTACTCTATGATGTAGATCATATAACATGATTATTATAGTAATCTTAAATGTGAATTCTGATACTAGATAAATAGAATGGATTGATCAAGTTCTCATGGCAAAAGATTAATACAGCTAGCATTAAGACCCACTCTCCTAACACAAAGACATTTCTTTACTACCACACAGTACCTTACATTCGTAATAGAGTTCTTTTAAATTAAGTATATTTTAAGTTAAAGATATTATGATGTTTGGAAACAGCATAGAAGTGAGAAGTGAGTAAGTAATGTGTTTTAGGTGCTGGTGTACTAGACTGTATTATATTGTGATTATCAGTTTCCTCCTTCCCTTTGCTGTCAGAAAACCTATAACAATATTTGTCATGTCTATTTCACATTACTGTACTTCCACTTATTTCCTTGGAAATTGAGGGATCTCTTTTGGTCTCATGTATTAAATGTGCACTTAACAACAGCTATTTTATAGCTACCACCTATTTCCATAGCTACAGTAAATAATATATTTAAAACATAAAAGAGACCATAATGATTTGCTCACATATCCAAAGACTAATTCAAAGACAACCACACTTAAGATCTTAGTTATGCTTCTAATTTCATCTATACTTCCTTACCTCTTCTATAGACTGGTTATCTTCTCCATTTTTCTCTCTGTTTATATATTAATGAGCATTGTTTCAACTCAGTTTCCTGAGGAACTCTAAAATAATTTTAAAAATATCAACTTTCCTGAACTTCAAACTTGAATTTTGTATTTAAACTATTGGGTTGATATCTCACTAAGATTATAAGTTTAGGAAGATTACCCCCCTCCAATTTAGAGATGGGTGCCTTATCTCCAAATTTTTCATTATTTCTCTAATACCTTCAAATCATTGCAATTTTTGTTGCCTATCTACTTCAATGACTTCTAAGTAGCTAAAATCATAGCTATATAAATGTTGCAATGGGAAAAAAGCTGGAATAACTCCCAATATTTTGATTAGAGAAACTTAAGCTAGGACGTAAAGAAACTATGACCTTGGAAAGATAATAAAAGGAACACTTTTTTTCCCAAGAAAAATGCATAAACACAAAAGAGGTAGAAGTTTGTCTTCGCTAGTCATATTTAACAATGCTGACTCGGTTAGCAAAAATACAAGTGATTTAAAACTTTAAAAAAAAATGGTCTACAGTTGGCAATTCTATTCAAATTAGCCCAATTAGCCTAATTTTCTCTTCAGCTTTGGCAGATTAGATTTCTCTGTGATATGCCATGCCTTCGAAGGCTGTGATCATCAGCTGTGGCAGTCAGGTCTGCAGTGGTTCCATAGTTAGCAGCTCTTGGGTTCTCACAGCTGTCCACTGTGTCAGGAACATGTAAGTTTGTGCCTGCCTCTTCCCATACCTTAAAATTCATTATCCTGTAATTACATTGCTGAAGATTTCTCTGTCTAAATTCACTTCTATAATGCATGACCATCTCACTTATACAGATAACATTTTTGCTTTGGCTAAAAAAAATATATCTCACTGTGTTTGGCACATTAGTACCCCTGTTAATTCCTCTGCAATCCCATTGTCTGTGGACTCTTTATTCATAGATTTCTGATTTCTCTGAAGATGAGCTAGGGACCTTGTGTATCATGACTAAAGAAATATGCTGGAAAGCCTGATGTAGTTTTAAGGTTCAGATTTTCCAATGAACGTACTATAATAAATCTTTGCCTATGCACACAGGAATGCTGAAGACATTGCTGTGATACTGGGCTTGAGACACCCTGGGGCACCACTGAGAGTTGTGAAAGTGTTTACCATTCTACTACATGACAGATTCCAGTTGGTGAGGGGAGCAGCAAGAAATGAGCTGATGTTGCTACTCCTCCAAGATGTCCAGACTCCCATTTGCCTCTTAGCACCCTTGGACAACCTGAAGAACCTGAATAGTTCAGAACGCTGGCTCTCTGGGCCACAAATTACTATACCAGGTCAGCGTTTACTTTTCTTATCAGGGTAGCAGTTCTAAAAAAATGAGGTTTATATTTTTAATATTGTGGTTCAAGGAATAACTATAATCACAATTGTGTACATTACTAATTATAAGAAGTTTAATCCTCATCAAAGACCCACTAGGAGATTTGTTTTTCTTTTATAAGATGATTGTTCAGATGATAACTTCACAGGATTTTCAATCTGAAAAAAATATATGACAATCTTTCTCTGTACAGTCACTTTAGTAAACCAAAGTAGAGATGATTTGCTCTCCAACTCTTTGCTAACTTCAAAGGAAAGGAAAAAGAGAGATTTTTGTTTTGTTGTGTTTTTACCTCTTTATAAAAGTGAAGCTGAACTTGACTTGGAATTTGGAATTTCATAAGTAAATATTTACTTGTTAATTGTGAAGAGTGGCATTTAAAATGTGATTAAAATGTGATGAGGCTGTCCGCAGTGGCTTGCTCCTGTAGTTTCAGCACTTTGGGAGCCTGAACTAGGAGAACACTTTGGGTCTAGGAATTTGATAGCCACTTGGGCAATATAGCAAGACTCCATCACTAAACAACAACAAACACAAATAGCCTGGTGTGGTGTTGCAGACATGTAGTCTCAGCTATGTGGGAGGCTGACACAAGAAGATAGCTTGAATCCAGGATGTTGAGGCTACATTGTATGAAGGTTGTGCCAATCCACTCCAGCCTGGGTGACCAAGCAAGAACTTGTCTCAAAAAAATGGGAGGCAAGGCATGGTGGCTTACACTTATAGTCCCAGCACTTTGGGTGGCTGAGGCCATTGAATCACCCGAAGTCAGAAGTTTGAGACCAGTCTGACCAACATGGGGAAAACCCCTCTCTACTAAAATACATGATTAGCCAGGAGTGGTGTTATGTGCCTGTAATCCCTGTTACTGAGGAGGCTAAGGCAGGATAATTTCTTGGATCCAAGAGGCAGAGGCTTCAGTAAGCTGAGATCAGGCCACTGAAATCCAGACTGAGTGACAGAGCGAAACTCAACCTAAAAAAAATAAAAATTCTCTAGAAAGAGAATGAAATAGATAAATGTGCACTGTAAAATATTATGGTGAAAAAATAAACTGAATTTCATTGTATAAGTTATACACACAAGTTTAAAGTGATGAGAAGACAGTGATAAGACAGATCATGGTCTTACCTCAATAGTGTTTAAGTGTAACATATATTCTTTAGGATAGTTATAGTCTATTTGTCTTTCTAGGAGAGACCGAAGGGAACCCAGAAATGTTAAACATTCAAGTGATGTAACCTTCAGCTGTGCCCACCTGTACTCTGACATAAGCAGTTCCGTTGTTTGTTTCATTACTCAGGCCAAAGACTCTAATGCAAATGTGGTACGCGGTCGATTTTTTTTCTATCTACATGATAGAAACTATAACTTTGTCCCTATATAAAAGGATACACAGCATATGCCTAAATGATAAATATAAGTGAATCATTGATCAGTAGGAAACCGTTTTAAAAGTCTTTAATTACAGAACAAAATCTCTGAAAAAATTTTATTGTCAATCTCTGAGTTTTCTTACATGGGTTATTAATCTCTACCCATACTAAAGAGCTAGTATGCTGCTCTTCAAACAAATTAGACATTTTATATAATTCCCATATTCTAAAAATAGTAATTTCACACCTCACAGTTTAAAACGATTCCAACCTTCTTCTATTTCCCCAATTAAAATAACTTTTTAAGGTTTAATCATCTTCAGTGATTTTTTGTAGTAATATTTTTGAAGATATTTGATCAGGTTGATTTACTTAGGTACTTATCTGATGTCTCCCTTTCTTCTGAATACATATTTTATTATCCACTTATTAGATCTAAGTTTAAGAAGCTGGAATAGGGATTTAAATCCAAATGCTACATTTGAATTTACTGGAGTCAGTGAGTCCAGGAAGTGCCGTTATGTGCAGACCAGTATCTGGCAATGGGAGTTGGAGACAAATGGGCTTCACCAGTCTCAAACCCCTGGACACTTCTCCTGGATCTTATCTACTTCAGCAAAAGAAGGCCACCCACTAAACCAGGCCCTTAAGCCTCAGATGGAAACTCCTAAGTCCTCTTGTCTCCTTAAATAGCCAACCACACTGCCACTTTCTTCAATAATAATTACTGCAGCCCTGAGACTTTGGTAGTCTAGTGACTATCACTAGTGATGCTACTGTCTGGTCACAGTATGATAAAACACCAGAGCAACAAAAACAAAACATTGACTTAAGCCTTCTAAAGTGTCTCCAAATATACTTTCAATAAATATGTTTTTTCTGTATAACAACTGCATTCTTCGTGTTCCTGAACTAATGCTTGACCTTGGATTATTTTCATTCTTGAAAATGATTCAAAGGTGTATATTTAAAATGAAGGTGAATACAGAATTTCATCTGTCAGCAAACAAAATTTTCAAAACGATGCAAAATACAAATGTGAAATTGTATTTGTAAACTTTATTAGTCTTTCAAATTATATTTTCATACCTACTCACTCACACAATTTTTTATAACTGCGTGTTTTCCTCAGGTGGGGGAAAACAGTATCAGAATTCTTGAAGAATTTATGAAAGACAGAATCACAATGCTATACAAGGTTTAACCTATTCGCAATACTGTATTTAGTGAATGAAAACATTACTTTTAAAATCTTACCAAAGCATTGATTTAATAAATAAAATGTATTATTTCATTCACTATAAAATATGTGTACATGAAGAAAATACAATAAAGATTAAAATACATTAACAAACAAATGAGGCCAGGAATGGTAGCTCACACCTGTAAGCCTAGCATTTTGGGAGGCCAGTGAGGGTGGATGACTTGAGGTCAGGAATACAAGACCAGTCTGGCAAATATGATGAAACCAAGTCTTGACTGAAAATACAAAAATTAGCTGGAAATGGTGGTATACACCTGTAATCCAAGCTCCTCAAAATGCTGAGGCAGGGGAATTGCTTGAAGCTTGGAGGCAGAGGTTAGAGTGAGCCAACATCATGCCATTTCACTTCAGCCTGGGTGACAGAGTGAGACTCCAACTCAAAACAAACAACCAACCAAACACACACACCCCCCCAAAACAAACAACAACAAAAATTCTTTACTAGAAAAAGTGCTCACAGGCAAATGCACATATCTAATAGGAAAAAAAAAATTCCTTTAAGGCAAAAGTTCCAGAAAGGGCAAGTAAGAAAACAAATTTAACACCCCATATATAAAGTACAAATGTTAAACTTAAAAGAACCACAGGGGAAAAAAAATCGACTTTACAAGTAAGTACACTAAAAGAAGCTGGAAGTCCTTCAAAAACTTTCTAGAATCTATGTCCCTGTATTGCAAAAATGATCATAAAAATTGCCAGGAGTAGAATGATAAAAATGTATCTTAAAACTTGATAAACACTTTAAGTCTTACATAAGAATTGTAATGGAAAATGGATCTGTCTGCAGTTTTTCCACACAATTATGAACAAATTGTAATTCTTCATACTTAAATTTGTTTTTTCAATATTCTAAGAAATTAAGTTTTATATTAATAGTAGTTGATGTAACAAACCAGATATTTTTTTAATTTTATTATTATTATTCTTTAAGTTTTAGGGTACATGTGCACAATATGCAGGTTTGTTACATATGTATATAGGTGCCGTGTTGGTGTGCTGCACCCATTAACTCATCATTTAGCATTATGTATATCTCCTAATGCTGTCCCTCCCCCTTCCCCCCACCTCACAACAAACCAGATCTTTATCAAGATAACTGACCCTGGGAGTCCACACCATTACTCAGGTGGGCCTTATTCTCAGCCTCCTGTACACCCACTGAATGTCCACAGCCCTGTACACCCACTGAATGTCCACAGCCATTTTGCAGTCTCTTCACAATCTCTTCCCTGGAGGAAACTCTAAAATACATGCACATGAAGAAAATAGAACACTTCTTCACACTGGAGCCCAGTGTGTTCCTCCAGATTCCCTGTGCAGTGTCCTTTCTTATCTGGGAAGGCAGGGCAGTGGGAGTGAGGATGGCAGAGAGGAGAACACATATAAAGGGAGCCTGGGTTCATTGAAACAGAACATGACAGGCCTGGGACAACCATTCTGAAAGGATGTAGACCTAGACAGGCCACAGTTGAACATCTGCATAGAGAGAGAGAGGGTCCTAGTTTACCTCAAACTGAGCCCCAGTTGGTAGCAGGCCTCAGGGCAGGGAAGGGAGCTAGCAAGTGATGATGAGACAGCTGTCCCTTAAGCCTTGCTTCTCACCCACTTACCTTAGCCACGTATGGATCATATGTGGCTTAGGGTTCCCCAATCCTGAAATGTGGGTGTTACAGTTTCCTGATGGCCCTTTCTCCCCCACATCATGTATGGCCTGGAATTGCTCACTGCAGTCTCCTCCATGATTCTTGGGTTCTCCACGTGGGGCACAAATCCAGGACTCAAAGACCTCTCAGTTCCCAGGCTGCTCACCTGGCCTCCTCTCTGTACCATGTCTAATTCTCTCCCTCCCTCCCTGGGGTATTATTGAAAAGGATTGAGCCATAAGCCCCGTCTGATGATCTGGGGGGCTGAAGATGGGGGTCCAGGACAGGTAAGTTCATGGTTCAAAGCATTTCCCAGAAGCTAAGGAATGACAAGCAAGGTCCTTTCCCATGATGCCTCACTATGGCCCCCACGTCATCAATCCTGCCAAAATCCAGGCAATCATGTTCAACCAATCAGCTGAACAAGCTCAGCTAGGTGATGTCCCGCCTGCAGCTGGAGGCTTGACCATGATGATCCCAGAACCACTGGACTGCAGTGGTATAAGACACCCTGTATCCTGGAGGGAGGAGTCAGGAAGGTACATGCCAGGCCTTCCCTCCCACACACCAGCTCCCCTACCATGCTGGGAGGCACTCCTTACTGAGGATGTCAATGCAATACTCCTTAATGATCACTTCATTGTGGAAGTAAAGGTTGTGACAAAAGGAAATCTTCATCCTGCTGCTGGAAACCGAGATGGCTGAGTTCCTCTACCTGCCTGACCAAGAAGTATTAAGAGGATGGAGTCAATGGGACGATCTCATCTAGCTGGGCTGATGTGGCCTGCTACCTGGAGTGAAGCATGAGATTCCCCTTCCCAGCTCTCCCACTGAGACAACCCCTGACCCCAGGGAGATCTCAAACTGACTGAGACAGTGGACCCCTCTCACAGACACAGGCTCCCTAGCCTGACCAGCAAATCCATCATGTAGCAAAGCAGGACTTCATCATGGTTTCTGACCCAGGCCAACATCTGCATGTGTCAAATAATGTACCTCTGGTCAAGCAGCCTCCAGATGATTTGGTGGACATGCCTCATAACATCCTGGAACTTTGCAAGAGTATAGAGAAGGTGGAGCAGCGTTATCTCTCAGACATTTGGCCTGTCAGCCTCCTTGTTGGTCCTCTGTCTCTGTCTGGCGAGGAGGCAACATCACAACTGTGGTGGTCTTTGGGGTGGGTGGAGCCAGGCCAAGATAGCCTGCTCTGACCAGGGGCAGGAGGAAAAAGAAGTGGGCACCTGGTTGTAACTCAGGGGCTGGGGGTGGGGTGGTGTAAGGTGGCTGCTTCCTCAGGGTCCATGAGCTGCAGGAGGTTCTTGTGTGCTGGGTGCTGGACGCACTCTGCTATTGTCCGGGTGTGCAGTGTCCTCTTATTCTGGTCTCCCTGAGGGGTGGGCCTGTCCACTTGAGGGAAGCCCTGTAGGTAGAAAGGGCTGCAGAGTTGTGCCTGGAGCTCCCCATGGGGCTCATTTGAGTGCAAAGGAGGTTATATACACTCAGGGCCTACACCCTTTTGGGTGCAGTGCCAGCAGGAGGAAGAATGAGTATCTGGAGAGATGGTGCCTGCCTTGTGGAGGTCACCAGCCCTGTGCACTGTGAACCAGAATCTTGGGCACCTTGTGTTTCTCCAGTGAGACTGTTGGAAACAGGCACTGAAAGCAGGGGTGGTTCAATGGCTGGCATCTCAGGGAAACATGCCTTTCAACTTTGTGCTGTCAATGAGGGGTCCTTGGTGCTGCAATTCTCCCTTGTGAGTACTGTTCTTGGCTCCCCATCCTTACCATGTGCTCCCAGCGTTCCCATAAGCAAGCTGCCATCCAAGCTGTGGGAATCTGGCCTGGACTCCCACCCTGTGCCCCATTCCCTGCCTCCTGGCTGACCTTATGCACCTCCCTCCTGGCTCCATCCCCCACCCAGCCCCCATGGCCCCCCGAAGCCTGATGCCCAACCCCTGCTGCCAGCCATCCAGAATGGGCAGCTGCAAGGACATGGCTCTGGCTCAGAAGCTGGAGATGCCCTGTGGCCTGAGGCATTCACAGAGCCCAGCTCCAAGTGAAGGACCTTCAGCAAGCTTATTGACGACCTGGGTGTGCTGGGCCCAGGGCCAGGCTCTGCGCGTTGCTCCTGCTTCTGCCACTCCTCATGAATCTCATCCTCAACCACCACCTCCACGTTAATATCCAGCCAGATTGCCTTCCTGGACACACACACAAGGTCCCCTTCCATTTTGCCATCTCTGCACATTTCCTTCCCATGAGCCCTCTGTGTGATGATCAGCCAGCTACCCCTTGAGCCTGACTTCTCTCCCATTGACCTTAGCCAATTATGCCTTTTAAGCAGCTTGGGGTTCCCCAATCCTGAAATGTGTGTGCCAGTTCCCTGATGGGCCTTTCTCTCCCAGCCCATGGATGGCCTGAGTTTGCTTACTGCAGTCTCCTCCTTGAGCCTTGGGTTCTCTATGTGTGTCCTAGCTCCAAGACCCTCAGGCATCGCAGGCCCCAGCCTTGGGCTGCTTCCCTGGCCTCCTCTCTGCTCTCTCTCAGAATGCCTAACTCCCTCCAGTACTGCTGCAGGAGATTGAGCCATGGGCCCTGGCTGATTATCTGGGGGAGTGGGCAAAGTGGTTATGACAGGTCAGGTTCTGGTTCAAAACAAATTCCTCTTATGCCAAGGAATGACCAGCAAGTTCTTTTCCCATGATGCCCCATAGCTGCCCCACCTCAGCAATCCCTCCATACCCTTGGCAGTCACCACCAGCCAACCAGCTGAAGAAGCTCAGTTAGGTGGTGCCCTGCCTGAAACTGGGGCCTTCACCTGCATGACCCTAGAACCACTGGACATGGTGGAGCCAGTCGCCCTGTATCCTGCAGGGAGAGGAGTCAGGAAGGCTCATGCGAGGCCTAGCTTCCCACATGCCACCCCCTCTACCATGCCGGGAGGCACTCCTTACTGAGGATGCCAACGCAATACTCCTTAATGATCACTTCATTGTAGAAGTAAATGTTGCGATGAAAGGCAAACCATCCTGCTGCTGGTACTCAGGATGGCTGAGTTCCTCCATCAGTCTCTCCAAGAAAGAGGAAGAGGATGGTCAAGGAACAATTTCATCTAGGTGGGCTGAGGAGGCCTGCTAGCTAGAGTGAAGCATGCGTTTCCCCTTCCCCACTCTCCCACCGAAACACCCCTGAGCCCCAGCAGGACCTCAACCTGACCAGGACCTTAGCGCCATCCCCCAGACCCAGGCTTCCCATCCTGACTTGCAAATCCATCATGTAGCTTTGCATTACTTCCTCATGGTTTCCTAGCTACTTGTTCTCACCAGAAATAATCATAACTTTTAAATTGTTCTTAATACCAAATTAAATTTTTCATTTTTACTACCTCATGTTGTGGATGAAGCATGTATTTTTACATTTATTTTTACCCTATTTTACCTCTGTGATAAACTGCTTACTTACATTCATACCATAATACTCTTCCAGTTTTACTTGTCTATTCCTAATGATTCACTGAAACTAAAAATTCTATTTATGCTTGTATCTTTCAGCAACAAATATGTCAGATAATGATGCACATTACTGCATAAATCACACATACAGGTCCAAAGGGAGACGAGGAAGAAGAAGATAGCAAGTTTTAAAGTCTATATATTCATAACACTGTATCAGAAACTCAGTAATCATAGTGAAATCAAAGAATGATCACAGTCAATTCCATCTCATACCTAGACTGAAATATGAAACTTCAAAAGAAAGTTAACAACTTTGGGTTTGTAAAAATTTTCCTATATAAGTAAAATTATGGTAACTTTATCTCACTAGAAAACAGAAACAAAAATCCAAGTTTTGTATATGTGTAAATATAAATATTTTTATTTCCATCAGTTATGACATGCAAGCAAGTAATAAAGTGAAAATACAATACGATGATATGTGGAACTTTCTCAGTCTTAAAATATTTCATTGAGACTATTAATTTTATGAAAACCATAAAGAATGCTTCATGAAACTACATTATACAGTACATTTTAGTATTTTACTTACATTTGAAATAATCATCACGTTAAAAAGAATTCTTCAACATTATTTATTACCAATACTGTTATTCTACTTCAGTAATCCTTTTGAAATTAAGTATTTCAAATAAAATATTAAAAACAAATTATATTGACTGATTTCAGCTTTTGATGAAATCATACTTCTGTATTTGCAGTCAGGTGAAGTATAACATTTTTCTCACAATGAATCTTTTATAAAACCAGTGTTATTGTTTCCTCTGATACAAACACTGTGATATCGCTTGGCTTTACTGTATGTTACATGCTTCCAGAGAGTAGGCTTCAAACAGATGGAAAAATTATATTTGTGACAAAATTCTAGGAAAGGGAATGGTGAAATGGGAGAATAATTTCTAACTTTCTAACTGTTGGTCAATGGATTTGTACATATTTAGATATAGACACATATTTGCACACTGTGAGTTTGCACATGTACATATATATTTATATGAGATACCCCTAATATAGAGATTGTGTAATGTAATTAATTCACAATATTATATGTGTGAAATTTGATAAGCAGTTAACGTTATCTTATACTCAATTTGATAGAAATACAACAAAATCTCTGTTAACATTCACTTCAATTAATCCAATAACATTAACTGTTGATAGTGTCATTTTCCTTCTTCCCTATTGGCAATCTGAAAGTTGATTCTCACTCTAATTAGCTCTCAGGGTGTGATCCACAAGAGACTGTCACCTTGCAGTGGATTGTGACCTCTGACTCCTCCTCTTTATTCCTATTCCTATAGCAGTCCTACATTTGCATATTTAATAAACTTTGTATATGGTTAAAATGATAAAAGTTCAGTGAAATGTCAGGCCATGCTGTGAAAGTTTCCATTGTTTCTATATCTCTAATGACCTTTCATGTTACAGAGGACAAAGAAAATAATTCAGTATGTTTCGTAGTATCCAGTCCAACGCAATCTTTCTTATTCATATGCCAAATCCATCTCTTCACAGCACTTACATCTAAACACGGATGGATGTCTCAAATTCTCTATTTATTAATAACCATTATGTTAATCACTGTTGCCCAGAACTGGAATCTGACTGTGAAATACCCAGGTGGAAATTGCTATAATGGCTCAAACTCTGGGAATGACTATTTTTCAGCATAATTACTGCTGTCATCTTATTGACAAATATCATATTAGATGTCTCCTTTTATTTACATAAATCCTGTTATTAATTTTTAATTTCCCACATTTACATGATATTGCACAAAGAAAGATGTTTGATAACTTAAATGGTTAACTGAGCAATTACTAAAATAACTCACAGCAATTCACACATTCATTTACTTACTAGGAGTGCCATACATCATTAACTCCTGATTAAAACAAAGTTTGAAAATTGGTAAATGAAGTATGTATTTCAGGTATTTTAAAAAATGACTCATGCCATATATGATGCCTCACCTGCAAGGATAAAGCTTTAGCATAAATGTTTCAAAGCAAAGAAATCTAAACAATACTGGCAATATGGCATTTCGGTTGTGTGCTCAAGTGCATATTTGTGCCTCTAGGAAGGCAACTTAAATGGTGTAAAATATTACCATTTTCATCCACCGAGTACTCTTTTATTTAAAACAAATAAATGTTTCAACATTTGCAAGAAAAAAAATGAATTCTTACTCTTTTGTATAAGTGATATTTCTACTGACTTGTTTTAATCTTCCTATGAACTGTGAATGCTTAGATAACTTTCAGTTTATCTGTAAAGTGAGAAGGTAACTGCACTCAGCTCTTGATAGCATACTTTGGGATAATATGACTCAAGAAATATAGATTTGCCTAGATAACACCTGGGATGTACTTAGCAATACATAATCCTTCTCATATCAAATGTGTATCACAATGTTTCAAATATATGGCCATAATAAAAAGGTAAGTGTTTTATATGCAAAATAAATGTCTTTTATTCTTAATATATATCTACATTTGTCTTCATAACCTCAACACAAAAACATCCATGTACTTGTTTTCAGCTGAGCTATCAGTTATTATAATTTAAGTAAATAGAATAAACATTTCAAAAGTAGATGACTGGATACAAGAAATCATACTTTCACCATAAGAAATAGTTATTCTCAAAGGCCACTGCAACTGCAAACTTGAAAAAAAATTAAGTCTAATATATTGCAATATTCTAAAATCTACTATTTCCTCTTTGAAGTCCAATGGTTCATGCCTGGAATCCCAGCTTTTTGGGAGGCTGAGAAAGGAGGACTGCTTCAAGCCCAGAGTTGGAGACCAGCACAGGAAACCTAGCAAGACCTAACTCTACAAAAGTAATTAATTAATTAAATAGGGCATACTTGCATGCATCTATTGTTCTAGTTACTCAGGACTTCAAGGTTGCAGTGAGCAGTGATGGCACACTGCACTTCAGCCTGGGCCATAGGGCAAGGATTTGTCTCTAAAAAATAATACAATAAAACAAAACAAAACAAAATAAAACACTTCTAGGTGTTTTTTGGAAGTTAGTATAATTGCTCCAAAAGCATAGACATTGTTTAAAGTTGAGCAGTTCATGGGAAATGGGAAGATAAAATTGTTTATGTTGTTTCCCAAAATCAGGATAAACATGTTAGAATATTATGTATAAATATCTAATAATCTTTTGTAAAATAAATAGTGACAAATATCAAACCATTGTCTTTATAGCCTCCTCCTTCTAAACATTCATAGCTGAATGGGAGAATGAAAAGAAGAATAATAATAGCAATGTACTGTGACAAGTGTTACAATGTATAAAATTTAATAATAGTTGGAGAGGAAGGAAGTTCTTAACCGGGTTTAGACGGGTTTTGGGAAACTTCTTAGGGCAGGAACAATCGACTGGATCTGTAAGAATACAAATTTGCAAGAATATTTGGGATAAAAACGTTGTGGGAGAAATGAAACATTCTTTCCATTAATGACAGAAGTACTAACAGTGCAAATGATGACATCTGCTCAATTCTCAGACATACTAGCACAGTAAATATATTTTGAATGAATCAATGAATGAAAGATATTGGGAAAAGGGTTCTGGAAGGGATTTTAAAAATCCTAAAAGGAAAGGTAAATACCCTTGACTTTACAATTTTGCCTGTTTTTCTCTACTTTCTTCTTATGTTTACTACCTCAAAAGCTCTTTTTTACTTTTTTGGTCTTCACAAATGTTATGCATGAATTGTTCCTGAGACTACACCTCTCTTGATCCTTTGATATTATATTTTTCTCTCATACGCCCTTGTGTGGTCCTGTGTTTATATGCCCACAGATGTATCAATCACCTCTCCTGGCACTGTTCTGTAATAAAGAGGCCTGGCCCCTCAGACGCATGATTCCTAGGCTCCCATAAAAATTATTTCTTGTTTAGGTTCAGTTGAGAGGTGACACTCTAGAGATTAGGGAACAAGAAAACGAGAGAAGCCAGTGTGTGTCCCTCTCCTCAGCAGGGGATATGTTTCCACAGTCATTCCATGGCCTGCAGTACACACTGTATTTCCGTTTCTATTTAGTGACCATAATCCTATCTTGTCTGAAGAATTTGGGCATTATTTTTGGAGATTCAAATTATTTTGGAAGGGGGGCAGGGAAGTTCTGGGTAGCAGAGGGCATGATCCTTGGCTAGGCCTCCACCCTCAGGCCCATGTTCACTGACCTATATGAGGACATGCACTTATGTTTTCTTGCCCAAATGTTGCATTTCCTAAGACCACCCAGGTCTGCCACACCTCCATCCTGTGATATAAGAAACCCTGAGAACTTAGCAGGCAGTAACAGCAGTTCGACATCAGGAGAATCCATCAGCAGAAATAGTCACAGCAACTGGACCTCAAGAAGACACCGGAGGAACGAGAGCACAAGGAATAAGGCTGCAGGCCATCCACCGCAGAAGTACATGGAGTTCCACGGGACTGTGGGAGGAGAGTGATGATCTGCCCATTCCAAGGGAAAAACACCTTCCCACCTCATCTCCCTTCTGGATCCGCATCTATCTGCTAAGAACTTCCAGTCAACGAAACTTTGCACTTATTCTCCAAGCCCACATGTGAGTCAATTCTTCAGGTACACCAAGGCAGGAAACCCCGGGATCCAGATAGCTTTCTGTCTTTGCAGTAAGGCAGGTGTCTGATGGAGCTCGCTAACACAAGCCACCTATGGATGGACCATGTAACACACTCCCACTGGGGATTCAGGAACTGTAAACGTTCATGCCTAGGGGCTGCTTGGGAACAGAGCCTCACAACCTGTCCTCATTGCCCTCCCCTTGAGGGAGAGGATGAATGACATTTTCTGGTTTCAATATGTCTGTTTCCAATGCAGTGTGCTTTCTATAATACTGCAGTTTTACCTTATGGTACATATTTGACAAAATAAGTTACAAACTATAAGTAATGTGAGAAGAAAATAAATGGAGAATAAGAAAGAAAATGAAACATTGTGCAAGTAAGCAATGTTTTTTATTTCATATAACAGAAAAAGTAAGCATAAATTAAACAGGGATTTCTATTTTTCACATGTGAACCAGCCATAGTTAGGCAGTTACTACCTTTGATCAGTGGCTCTGCTGCATGGTAGTAGTAGCAGAGCTGCATAGTAGTAGCAGTGAGTTTTTCGCTATTTTCTCTAAGGTGAAACCTAGCTGAAATTCAACACCATGTTGGGTCCAGTTGTTCCTAGCGAGCTTTGCCCACACCCTTGGTTTCCACAGTCTTATCAACTCCTAGTTTATGTGGCTATTTTAATAGTGTATATTTGCTAGTAATGTGAAACAGCTGCCTGAGATTTTCTATGCTCCTGCAGTCACCTAGCATTTTTCCTGTCTCAAATTACATACCTTGCTCACTTTTCTCCTCAGGACACTATCGGATGTTCTTCGGATGATTTTTTTAAAGAGCATTGGTAAACTAGTTTCATTTCCCTCAAATACTTCTGAGAATTTCTGAGAAAATTTATACAAGTCTCAGCTAAATACCTGGCACTGTATCATTGCCCATTCAGCTGCCTGTTATTGACCTCTTTCATTAGATAAGATCCCCCAGGCAGGAAATGTCTGTGTCCCCCCACCTCCACTTGGTGTCCTAAAGACCAACATCTAATGCTTAAAACATTTTTAGTCTTAGATATAGCATAAAGGGTTTATAGGATACAAAACAACAAATCAGACACAAGAGATTGAGTCATTCTTTTTAAAACTCTTATTTGTAAGTATTTTGTAGTTTGTCTTATGAGAAATTAGAGATCCAGAGTGGAAACAGCGCTTTCTCTTCATTCTCCCTAATGCATCCCAAACATCTGTCTCATCACTTGCTTAGTATGAGATGTCCATGCATGAGCTCCCTTAAAATGTTGCATAATTTATACATGCAAATGGTCCTATGAAACAATATTATTTATTTAAAGATAAATGCACATTCAAAAGTAAAATTTTCAAAACCATAAATTATTTATTGAAATGCTACATAATGTTGCATAATTTTCATAATGTAGAAATGGAAATTCAGAGAAACTTTCATGTTGTTACTCGGAGTACTTTTTCTTGAAGACCTGTGGTTCTGGCTATCTGCATTCCAGGAATATTTTTATTATTTCTTACCATCTTATAAACAAATGGCCCACTAAGTTAGATTTTCCATGATAGAATATTTGATTAAAGGGTCAATAACTCTTACAACAGAGAACATCCTTAGAAATTAGCTTGGAAATTATTTGACCAAAGTCTCACAATTCCCAAGGCCAATCCTTAGGGTCAAATCTCATACTGTAATAGTGTTTTCTCCAGAAGAGTGGCTTTCAGTGGGCAGATATTTTCACATTTATAATCTGTTTGTAGAAAATATGGTCCTAAAGAAAGAGCAGTGGATGCATGACTCCTTTCATGACAAGTTTGATGCTCAAGAGATGATAAAATTATAGGAAAAGAAATGGTTTTCTCCATTTTTCTTTGGCCACCTATTCCTAGATGAAATTAGAGTTAAAAAATATATAATATATACATATATATATATGTATATTATATATTTATATACTTCAAAACATTCTGGAAAAAATTCAAGAAGAATAAATTAAGAAACAAAACTTTAGCCAGTATCAGTCTTTGACAACAAAGTTAACCATTTTAACTATACAGTATAAACATATTTACAAATAAAGGGTATGCATATGGAAATATTTCTTGCATTGTATACACTTTCTCCAGTGATCTCCTAGGCACTCAATTAAAATAGGTCATTGATGGAATTACAACTATAACCTTAATGCAAATAGTATAGTATAAAGTTTTGCAAAACAGAACACAAGTGCACATTGGTTGGTCTTCCTGTTGCACTGTTTCTTTTGTATGCATGTGTGTATGTCTATGTAAATTTAGATAGTTTTAGAGAATAGTTTTTGGGCAAGTCATTAGAAAGTAACCAGACTTTCTTTGTAGTAAAAGGAAAAATGATTAACTTTAATTGACATTTTAGTTGAAGAGTAAAACTGTATAATAATTTATCCTGCTAAGGGAAAACATGTATTATGCTTTGCAGACTGAAAGAGTTCTTTCCTGAGTAAGCCAGTGTTGGTATTTACTGCCGAAGTAGATTTGGTTTGGTAGATCCCTGTAGCCAGCTACCTGCAGAGAAGGAAATCATACTAGAGATAATTCTAAATAGAATATTAAATATTCTTTCATTTAGGTGAAACATTCACATATGACATTATTTTACATTCAGCATAATTATAAAAGTTCAGTTTTAATATACTTTCCAAAATCTAAATTATAAAAATTAACAAGAGAATTGTATATTCCTCATTTAATATTTTTAGCCTATTCAAATCTAAGAATTCCACTCTATAATACCTGAAAATGAGATATAAAATAAATAAGAAAAGAAAATAGAGCAGAATATGCCAGATATTCTTTATGTGTTGGATATACATATATCTGTTACCTTTTAGTGTCAGGCAGAGTGCAGTCTACATAATTTTATTCATAATAGATGCCTATGCATCATACATTCATACATAAATATTATTTCTCTGAAGACTGAAATAGAAAGCTAGGAATACACAACATGGCACATGGGCTGGATTACATTTAAGCAAGTATGAATTACATAGTTAAATGATCTCTTCAAGGGGCTTCTTATAACTCTCTCACTGGGTGGTTGAAGGATCAATTAGCTAAAATTCCTAGATTCTTTCAAGCTACGAAACACTATGTAAGTGCTATGCATTATCATGGCAACATGAGGGTGAGGCATAAGTGATGTGCAAACTGATAAGATCTTTGAAATGTGATCTTTGAAATGTGTGTCTAGCCTGATTGATAATCTTTTCTAACAGTGTTTTATGGATTGGAAAGTTCTTACAGATTTGAAGATGAAGTTTGCTCTATTAAAATCATGCTGATCTGTAAAATCAATCTTTGTTCTATATATATGTAGAGTGATGTTTCTCCAAATAGAAGAAAACTTGGGATATGATTTCAAAGGTAATAAGGTAGAATTTTGACATCAATTATAACTTGTCTGTTATTGTTTGATTGACCCAGCTGTTGCTCTATTAGTGCAAATCAAGTCTAGTTAATTTGCGTAAAGGTAGCCATCCCACTTTTATACTTTTAAAGACAGTCAGGAGGCTTTTAACTGTTTCCATAAAGCTTATATAGATTTTATTAGCATGTTCCAATTATGTTATCACTGCAATAATGCCAATTCTATAATGTAATATATTATTTCCTTTAATAATATTTTTATTTTATTTTTATTTCTATTTTTATTATAGATTCAGATAGTACATGTTCAGGCTTATTACAAAGGTATATTGCAAGATGCTTAGTCTTCTAGTGAGCCCATCATCCATATAGGGAAAGTTGTATCCAACAGGAAGATTTTCAGCCCCGCCCCTCTTCCTCTGTCCCCTCTTTGTAATACCCAATGTCTAATATTCCTATCTTTATTTCTGTGTGCAAATAAGTTTTAGCTCTTATTTATAAGTGCAAATATTCAATATTTGATTTTATGTTTCCTCATTAATTTGTGTAGGTTAATGACCTCCAGCTGCATCCATGTTGCTGCAAAGGACATGATTTTGTTCTTTTTATGGCTGTGGACTCTTCCAGCGTTCATATGTACCACACTTTCTTTATCCCATCCGCCATGGATGGGCTCCTATGTTGACTCCATGTCTTCGCTATGGTGATGAATATGAGAATTCATGTGTCTTTTGGTAGCTTTAATGATTTAATTTCCTTTTCCTTTTAGCATATACCAAGTAATAGGATTGCTGGGTGGAATGGCAGTTCTATTGTTAGCTCTTTCAGAAATTCCCAAACTGCTTTCCACAGTGACTGAACATCCTCACCACCAGTGTATAAGAGTTCCTTTTGCCCTGGCATCTTGCCCACATTACTCTTCTTTTTATTATTTTGGCTTCTTAATAAAAATAGTCATTCTCACTGGGTATAAGATAGCATCTTGCTGTGATTTTGATTTGGATTTATCTGATGATTAGTGATGTTGAGTACTTTTCTTGTGTTTCCTTGCCACTAATATGTCTGAAGAAGATATTTTAAATAAACATACAATTATTTCCTCTACTCATATGTGAAATTCTGCCTGTGTCCTTCTCTCTTCCACTACAAAATGATTTTACATGGATAATGAGTTAAAGATGTGATGTGCTATTAATATATTTTATTTCATACTTGTAAAGTGTTTTATTTTTGAAAAATATCATGTTGTAATTTTTAATTTTTTTAATTCCTTGGAAGTGGCAATGGCTACAGGGAAATTTTAAAGCAATTACTTCACAAGGTGATTCCAATGTAAACGGTATATTTTTCATTATAAAATTATTTTGTTTTTGAGTAAAATTTAAAAAATATATACAAATACAAAATAATATAACAAATTCCAATTTAGCCCCACTTAGTAATAGCAGCTATTAATACATTCATTTTTTCTATTTACATTACCACTGGTTGTAATTGAAATACATGACCTCGAGTTAGTTTTCTTTCTTCCATTTCCAGAGGCTCCATTATCATGAACTTTGCATTACCATCATATTTTTAAATTCATTAAAATATTTGTTTGTAAATAATACTGCTGTTTTGTGAATTTTTAATGTTTATGTGAATATTATGAAACTTGTATTATTTTGCCTATTTTTTTCTGTTAACATTCTTGTTGAGAGCTGCCATTAGGGATGGCAGAGTTCTCAGTCAACTGAATTCTCATGTTCCATGATATGTTTATTGAAATGTTCCAATGGAAAACCTTCCCTATGCCTATGGGTACACATGTGTGAGAGTTTCTAATGAATACAGTAGAAAAATGGCTGAACTGCAGTGTGTGTACAGTTTTAACTTTGAAGAAATGAAATATTTTCATTAGCTCCCTGGACTACCACTTTATTACTAGTGTTGATCCATGCTAATCGGCTTAGCATATGTCTTAGATTTTTCATTTTTAATGAAGTATTATTACGTTACCCTGATAAACACCAGCCTATGTGTGTTAAATGTTCTTTTTGTTTAATAATTACAGCTATTGTCAGGCTTCTATCAGTATGTGAGAAAAATAAAATGTTAACAGAATGATGACTTCAGTAGGGGGATAAATATGAAAATCAACTTTATTTTCCTGGCACAGTTCACACAAAACATATATACTACTACATTTTTAAGGGCAGCATGCAGCAGAGTACTTGATAATAAATCAATATGTGCTGGTCATTAGTGGCTGGGGATGGGTAGTTTTTTTCAATCTTGCCTGGTGGTGGGAGAAATATCTGACATAGTTTTTTTTTTTCTTCTCTTTGGTTCACTTACATGACACTCCCAGATAATCATATGGTAGGTGTGGGGAAAATGAAGGAAAAATAGGCTAGATATATGTAAATTATGTGCTGGAAATAGAAGCTTAGCACACAGAGAGTAGTTGATTTGTCTGGCCACAGTGGTTTTGTCATCTCTCATATACCTACAACTATTTATGGGCTGTTTGCTAATGAGTATTTAAAAAAAATCTTTTTCAGCAGCAATGACCTAAAAATGCAAGTAGATATTGAATTACTAACTACTCGATTTCCCTTTCAATCAAATTATACATTGAAAAGCACTAATAAACACATTATATAATCATAAAGCCTTGTAGCCCATGTTGGGACCACAAGGCTAAAAGTGATATACTGAAATCCAGAATATAGGGGGCTGAGGGGAAAAGCCAGCAAAATAGCTACTATTTCAAAAGATAATACTTAGTTATATTAAGAAAACTATGCCTGAAGATAATATTTTCACAGATTTAATATGTAAATTTGGAAAAATTAAGCATATAATTCTGAGATGCTTGGCTTTTTATTTACATCAAATTACTATTTTTAAATCTATTGTATATATTTTTCATTCTAATTTTTCTGCACTTAAGAAATATGCATCAGTAATTGTTAGCATGTGAGCTCCATTAGCTACAGAAGAAAGTCCGAGACAGTTGAATAATTCCATTTAGATTTTTCAAACAGAAAATTGGATTAAAAAGCAGTTTGAATTTTTAATCAATCATTGTGACCAAAATTAAGTTGTGGAAATATCATTGTGCCAGAAAAAGAAATTGAACAATATGATAAAAACGTTTTTAAAGTTCACTTAAAAACCTAAACATTGTTGATAACTTTTGTTGCTGACAAGAAGCAGCAACTTTGGAAATCTTGCAAGTAACTTTATTTAAAAGTCAGTATAATATTAAAACAAATGCATTTTCCAGAAAATAGCTACAGATAATTTTTGTTAAGAAACAGATTAATTCATATAAATATGCTCTAAATAATTATTCTGCCTGCTCTTTTTAATATTTAAATAATAAATATAAAGAAGTTATTGTCCCATTTTACCTCAAGCTATGTAATTGCGGTTTTAAATTTTTGAAGGGGGCCAGGCGCGGTGGCTCAGTCCTGTAATCCCAGCACTTTGGGAGGTCGGGCAGGCAGATCACGAGGTCAGGAGATCAAGACTTTATTTTGGTCCCAATGACTGATTAAAAATTCAAACCACTTTTTAATCCGATTTTCTGTTTGAAAATCAAGACTATCCTGGCTAACACCCTGAAAACCAGTCTCTACTAAAAATACAAATACAGCTGGGCGTGGTGGCGGGCGCCTGTAGTACCAGCTACTCAGGAGGCTGAGGAAGGAGAATGGCGTGAACCTGGGAGGTGGAGCTTGCAGTGAGCCAAGATCGCATCACTGCACTCCAGCCTGGACGACAGAGCGAGTTAGAGTTAGAAAAATCACTTGGCATACTTGTTAAAATTACTGGTTGTCCAGGTCTTATTTCACTCTTATCAGAACCAGGATTTTGAAGGAAAATAACGAGAAGTATCTGGATGTATTTATTTATGACCCATGTAATTATTTGGGGATGTTTGTGACACTCTGGTCTGACACACAAGTTAAAGTAAAACAACAAAATCAACAACAAAAAGAAAACAATGAAACAAAGAACGTCAAGTCAGGAGTCAGGAATATCTTTTTCTCACTCCCACCTTCTCAAATCATATGCCTTTATCTTCTTTCTCATTCTTGGTAAATACTACTCCAACTATCCAGCAATTCACAAGAGTAATTAACCTGTTAGTGTGCAATTAAGCAAAAATTAATAAACTGATTTCTGAACATTTTCTTTAGGAACATGTTTCTGGCTATACACTATGTGTCAGTTAATGCTATGTATGGATACCAAATAGCAGGTTTTAGCAAGAATATTTGAACACTGTGGCAGAATTACCTTCTGTAAATGATCCACTGCTACTAAGAATACATTGACATTTTGGAGACCATACTGAAATTTTGAATTTCACATATTCATGGAAGATTGAAATGTGTCTTCAGATGTCATCATCTATGATTAGAGTAAATAGTTGTATTAACTTCCAAATTTATATGTGTTAAAGCAGGTGTGCAGGTATTGGATAAACAGGTAGGCCACTGAAGTATAACAATGGTTAAATTTGTAAAAGTTTTGGTGAAATTGCACATGACAACATATCCACAGAAAATTTAGATTTTTTGGCTCACCTTACAGATATTCAAGAAAATTACATTTTCAACTTTTTTTTATTATACTTTAAGTTTTAGGGTACATGTACACAACGTGCAGGTTAGTTACATATGTATACATGTGCCATGTTGGTGTGCTAACCCATTTACTCATCATTTAACATTAGATATGTCTCCTAATGCTATCCCTCCTCCCCCCCCACCCCACAACAGTCCCCAGTGTGTGATGTTCCCCTCCCTGTGTCCATGTGTTCTCATTGTTCAATTCCCACCTAAGAGTGAGAACGTGCAGTGTTTGGTTTTTGGTCCTTGCAATAGTTTGCTGAGAATGATGGTTTCCAGCTTCATCCATGTCCCTACAAAGGACATGAACTCATCCATTTTTACAGTTGCATGGTATTCCATGGTGTATATGTGCCACATTTTCTTAATCCAGTCCATCATTGTTGGACATCTGGCTTGGTTCCAAGTCTTTGCTCTTGTGAATAGTGCCGCTATAAACATACATGTGCATGTGTCTTTATAGCAGCATGATTTATAGTCTTTTGGGTATATACCCAGTAATGGGATGGCTGGGTCAAACGGTATTTCTAGTTCTAGATCCCTGAGGAATCACCACACTGACTTCCACAATGGTTGAACTAGTTTACAGTCCCACCAACAGTGTAAGTGTTCCTATTTCTCTAAATCCTCTCCAGCACCTGTTGTTTCCTGACTTTTTAATGATGGCCATGCTAACTGGTGTGAGATGTTATCTCATTGAGGTTTTGGTTTACATTTCCATGATGGCCAGTGATGATGAGCATTTTTTCATATGTCTTTTGGCTGCATATATGTCTTCTTTTGAGAAGTGTCTGTTCATGTCCTTTGCCCACTTTTTGGTGGGGTTTTTCTTCTTATAAATTTGTTCGAGTTCTTTGTAGATTCTGGATATTAGTCCTTTGTAAGATGAGTAGATTGCAAAAATTTTCTCCTGTTCTTTATGTTGCCATTTCACTCTGATTGTAGTTTCTTTTGCTGTGTAGAAGCTCTTTAGTGAAATTACATCCCATTTGTCAATTTTGGCTTTTGTTGCCATTGCTTTTGGTGTTTTAGACCTGAAGTCCTTGCCCATGCCTATGTCCTGAATGGTATTGCCTGGATTTTCTTCTAGGGTTTTTCTGGTTTTAGGTCTCTACCATTTAAGTCTTTAATGCAACTTGAATTAATTTTTGTATAAGTTGTAAGGAAGGGATCCAGTTTCAGCTTTCTACATATGGCTAGCCAGTTTTCCCAGCACCATTTATTAATAGGGAATCCTTTCCCCATTTCTTCTTTTTGTCAGGTTTTTCAAAGATCAGATAGTTGTAGATATGTGGCATTACTTCTGAGGGCTCTGTTCTGTTCCATTGGTCTATATCTCTGTTTTGGTACCAGTACCATGCTATTTTGGTTACTGTATCCTTGTAGTATAGTTTGAAGTCAGGTAGCGTGATGCTTCCAGCTTTGTTCTTCTGGCTTAGGATTGACTTGGCAACATGGGCTCTTTTTTGGTTCTATATGAAATTTAAAATAGTTTTTTTCCAATTCTGTGAAGAAAGTCATTGGTAGTTTGATGGGGATGGCATTGAATCTATAAATTATCTTGGGGAGTATGGCCATTTTCATGATATTGATTTTTCCTACCCATAAGCATGGAATGTTCTTCCATTTGTTTTTATCCTGTTTTACTTCATTGAGCATTGATTTGAGGTTCTCCTTGAATAGGTCCTTCACATCCCTTGTAAGTTGGATTTCTAGGTATTTTATTCTCTTTGAAGCAATTGTGAATGGGAGTTCACTCATGATTTGGCTCTCTGTTTGTCTGTGATTGGTGTACAAGAATGCTTGTGATTTTTGTACATTGATTTTGTATCCTGAGACTTTGCTGAAGTTGCTAATCAGCTTAAGGAGATTTTGGGCTGAGACAATGGGGTTTTCTAGATATACAATCATGTCATCTGCAAATAGGGACAATTTGACTTCCTCTTTTCCTAAGTGAATACCGTTTATTTCCTTCTCCTGCCTGATTGCCCTGGCCAGAACTTCCAACACTATGTTGAATAGGAGTGGTGACAGAGGGCATCCCTGTCTTGTGCCCGTTTTCAAATGAAATGCTTCCAGTTTTTGCCCATTCAGTATGATATTGGCTGTGGGTTTGTCATAGATAGCTCTTATTATTTTGAGATATGTTCCATCAATACCTAATTTATTGAGAGTTTTTAGCATGAAGCGTTGTTGAATTTTGTCAAAGACCTTTTCTGCATCTATTAAGATAATCATGTGGTTTTTGTCATTGGTTCTGTTTATATGCTGGATTATGTTTTTTGATTTGCGTATGTTGAACCAGCTTTGCATCCCAGGGATGAAACCCACTTGGTCATGGCAGATAAGTTTTTGATGTGCTGCTGGATTCGGTTTGCCAGTATTTTACTGAGGATTTTTGCACTGATGTTCATCAGGGATTTTGGTCTAAAATTCTCTTTTTTTGTTGTATCTCTGCCAGGCTTTGGTATCAGGATGATACTGGCCTCATAAAATGAGTTAGGGAGGATTCCCTCTTTTTGACATTTTCAATTCTTAATGATTCCCCAGCTGGTTCTTAAAGGCAGATAGCACAAAATTTTGAAAAGTGGCAGTTCTGTTATCTGATATTAGACTTTAAGATAAGCCACCTATTTTGGGACTCAAATTTCAAATGTGTGAAATGGGGTTTAAAATATCTAGTACCTGTGTATGTAGTTATAAAGATCATATAATAACGATTGTTTGCCTTGTACCTTTCTGTAAAACAAAGGCATCATTTAACTTTGTTACCTAGTATAGCGTCGTGTGGGCAGTTTTAAGGAACATTTATCTCCTGATAAAGAAATAAGTAATATTGGCAGAGAATGGTACTTACTCAAACATTGAGTTTGCAAAACTCCAGCTGTTCTGTGAAGAAACTGATGTGAATTGCAAAAAAATAATTATCACTTTTCCAAAATAAACAGTGTCTGAAGGTGATGACTACAATACCATTAAAATTATACTGCTTTTATGAAAATTATTTTTATGTAAATTTAATGCTTTTAAACTTGAAGCCTATGTTAACCATTGCTTTCATCAGAGTACTCTATTCATTTTCCCCAGAATCTCAATCATTTTTCCCTTCAGACCAGATATTACAGTGAAGAATATTGCAGAGATTGACACTCTTATCTGAAGAAACAGGGATTGCAGGAAATCTTTCAAGAGTTTTAAGGTCATTTGATGAAGTTTCAATCTGAAATTTTGTTTTCAGAGCAAAATTGTCACCTAGGAGGTATCAGTGTCTTTAGCTCACCTTCTTCTTTCCAGGTGTCTCCTTTCCTTTCCCTGGCACCCAGTGTCTTTAGTTCAGATAATTATGGTTTGAAAATACAATTCTCCCTTTTATATTAATTTACTGATGACATCAAATGGTATACTTTCATGAGGATGGATTCTATTGAAGAGTATTCCAATGCATATTCCAGTGCTGAAACCAAAGGAAAAAGGTCACTTGTGGAAAGATCTGAAAGCCATTTGACAACATTTTAGAAGACATATTTTTAGGCTGGAGTTCTTTGATTCATTCTACATTTTAACTAGTATTTTTAAGTTGTAAATGCAGAGAGGATATGAAAGAAAAAGAATCTTAGACAATACCACAGAGTACATGAGCCCAGATGTATAATTCTCCATTCTGAAGTTGTTCCTAATACAAGTTTGTTCAATTTCTCAGAAATATATATTAAAACATACAATTTTTAAGATAAAATGAGTGTATACTCTATGTGTTGTTCTGTAGCTACCTTATTTATCCTAATACTACTTTATCAACAAAAAGCAACATTGTTCTCTTTAGTAACGCTAACGGCTATTGCATACCATTTTATGGAGGCAAAATACTGTACTAAAGAAGTTTCTTATTTCATGATGGACAATTATGTCATTTCAAGGTTTTTGCTATAACAAAAAGTAATGCGGTAAGATCTTACAGATATCTTTCTATACATATGTGAGCACATTTGAATATTTTTATTTTTGTTTGATGTATAGATCCAAAAGATTCATGAGAACTGCTTTGTTGTGTGTTTTTTTTTCATTTTTCCAGTAAACAGTGCCTGAAACAATTATTTGTAATTGACTTCAAACTAATTGCATGAGGTCAAAGAACTTGTGGTGTTTATGACGCTCAGTATTTGACATTTCTTAAGACTTGCTTACATACTATAAAGTGACCAAATCTAAAGTAGTAATAGTGAAGTTTCATTTGTGTTTGAGAATATTGTTTTTCTCTAATTATAGTACTTAGAAGTTGATATGTATCTATCATAATATTTATATAATTTTTCAAAACTTGTTTTTAATGTTTTTTGTAAACCTGAACTATCAATCTCCAAGAAATTTTTATTGAAATCATCCATTTTGGGGGTTGTATTATTCCGGAATATCTGCAGTAGCAGAAATAAATACTATGCATATATGTGTGTGTGTATACACACAGATGCCCACAACTATATATATACACACACACACACACACACATATATGCATGCATCCATGTGTATATTTGCACATATATACACAGTGTATATATACCAACTAGAGTTGGTTCCTGTAGTTATGAAGGCTGGCAATTTCTAGTAAATACAGTTGGCAATTAGGAGGCCCAGGAGGATTGATAGTATAGTTGCAGTCTGAGTCCAAAGGCCAGAGAACCTGATGGCCAATGGTGTGTTTCCAGTTTGAAGGCTGACAACCTTTAGATCTGGGAAGAGCCAAAATTTTAGTTTGAAACTAAGGGCAGAATAATTCAAAGCCCTAGCTCAAATACAGTCAGGCAGGAAGAATTCTCCTTTATTTTATCCTGTTTGTTCTACCCAAGTCTTATATCTTTTTTACTTATTAACTAAAACATTAATCTCATCCAGACACACCCTCACAAACACAACAGAATAATGCTTGATCACACATCTGGGTGCATAGTGGCCCAGTCAAACTGACACATAAAATAACCACGTGAGTGGATTAAAAAATGTATATCCCAGAAATGTTATCCTTTTTGAGTATATACACGTTCTTATTTCATTAGGTGCACACACTTCTTAAGTAACTAACTTATTTTTGAAGAAAGACTTCCATGAGGAAGTGGTCATCTCTATCATTTTTTTTTTTTTTTTTTTTGAGATGGAGTCTCACTCTGTCGCCCAGGGTGGAGTGCAGTGGCCCAATCTCTGCCCACTGCAAGCTCTGCCTCCCAGGTCACGCCATTCTCCTGCCTCAGCCTCCTGAGTAGCTGGGACTACAGGTGCCCGCCATCATGCCCGGCTAATTTTTTGTATGTTTTTTAGGAGAGACAGAGTTTCACCATGTTAGGCAGGATGGTCTCGATCTCCTGTCCTCGTAATCTGCCCACCTTGGCCTCTCAAAGTGCTGGGATTATAGGCATGAGCCACCGCGCCCAGCCCTCTAGCCTTAAAAATATTTTTTCTTGTATTAAAGTTTACTTTTTATAAAATTAATATAAACATATCATCTTTCTATCGGTTAGTATTTACCTGGTTTATATGTTTCTATCTTTTTATTTTCAGTCCCCTTGTGATTGATGCATTAGGTTTCTCTCTTGTAAGTATTATTTAGCTGATAGTTAATGAGTGAGTTTAGATCATTTACATTTATTATGATTGTAAGAAATAAAGACAAAAAAACACAAAAAGGTGGCTCACTAGTAAGGACAGATTTATTTTAGAGAAAACAAACCTGAGAGGGTGCCTTCTGGCTGAGTTAAGTCAGAGTCACATCTTTTTAGAGACTAACAATTTTTAAGGATTCAGGGTGGGAAAGTTTATCAGAGGCTTGGACTGCTTCTATATCACTTTGTTGTGCTTGTCTGGGAGAGAGAATTGTGTGTCTGTTCCCATACATCCTTCTGCAGCTGCAGGCTTATACCTCCAGTATGCATTTAGCTTCCCTAACTTAGTGCACCTGAAGGCAAAGGAATGTGCCTAATAGGGTCCAGCATTTTACTGGGGCCCATTGTATGAAGAGAAGTTTGGCAGTTACTCACGGGACTTTCCCTTCACCTCTCTCTGTGGTGAGGTGCCTTATTTGTGTTTTCCTATCTGTTCTTCTTGCTTCCACCCAACATCACTCCTGGCTAACTTTTGTATTTTTAGTAGAGACAAGTTTCACCATGCTGGCCAGGATGGTCTCAATCTCTTGACCTTGTGATCTGCCCACCTCAGCCTCCCAAAGTCCTGGGATTACAGGCACCACCACACTCGGCTAAATTTTATATTTTTTAGTAAAGCCTTTTAAATCGTATTAACAGTATCTTTCTGATACTATAAATTATTCTCTAATATTTTCTTCTAGCAATTTGGCATCTTTGGTTTTTACATGTATTTTTAAAATCATCCATTTACTCTTGTATATACCGTAACGTAAATATTTATTTTTATGTGTCATTTAGAAATGTGTTTAGTCCATTTGCCTTCAGTTTTTTTCTAAGGATGTTATTGAATAGTACATTACTTCAGCATTGCTTAGACTGTAACTTCTGCCATAATAGTGTATTTACTTCCAGGTTACTTATATTTGCAATAGATTTTTCCATGTTATCATATTTAGAAATAACTGTATAGAAGTGTTCACTATTAAAGAGTCCTCAGCCAGATGTGGTGGTCCACGCTTGCAAACCCAACAATTTGGGAGGCTGAGGGGGATTGATCACAAAGTCATAAGTTTGAGAACAGCCTGGCCAACATGGTGAAACCATGTTTCTACAAAAATACAAAAATTTGCTGCATGTGTGGGCAGGCATCACCCAGCTACTCGGGAGGCTGAGGCAGGAGAGTCACTTGAAACTGGAAGGCAGAGGTTGCAGTGAAACAAGATTGCATCACTACACTCCAGCCTTGGTAACAAGAACAAAACTCCTTTATAAATAAATAAATAAATAAATAAATAAATAAATAAATAAATAAGAGTTCTATTTTCCATCTTCCTCTTCAATACCATCGTTCTTCTTCACTTACTACAAATTTGCCTAGATAAGTCCCATCCCTTTTCAATTCCATATTTAGAATCAGCTTGCCAATGTGCATGAAGCATCTTGCTGTATTTTTTTATTATTATTGCCTGAATTTAATATAGAAAGAGACATCTTATCATGTGAAGATTTTTTAACAATTGCTTGGCACACCTTTTTATGTATATTTTGGCTTTCATTTATTTATGCCTGTCAATAAAATTTAACACTTTTCCTTGAAAATTTTGGATTTTTTTACTACATTCATTTTTATATGGCTCATAATTTTGTTTGTTCTCATAAACTCTATCAATTAAATTGTAATTAAATTCTAATCATATTGTTTAGAATTTTAGGTGCATCTTACATATACTGCTTAATTACTCATTGTTAGTGTTATTGTTTACCTTATTATGCTAGCTTAGGGATATGTTCTTCTTTATTAATTTCTTTACTGAGCTCAATTCTGGAAACTTTCCTTTTGTATGAACTTTCCTCTTTCCTGAAACTTAACCTTAAGAAATTTTTTCAGCAAACTGTCTCTACTACCTCCTTTCAAGTTTTGTATATTATAAAGTATCTTTATTTCACACTCATAATTTAATGATAGTTTTTTAAATATATTAATTTAGATCATGGCTTGGAAAAAACCCTGCTTTTTTATATTTAATTGTTGCTTTTTAGAAACTTCTTGCTAGTGTAAATGCCATTCATGTATAGCAAATTTCTCATTTATTTCTAGTACCTTTTAAGGTACTAATTACCCTTTAAGGTACTAATTATGCTTTAAGATAATTGCATTGTGTTTGGTATCTGCTTAGGGTGTTTTTTGTTTGTTTGTTTTGGGGGAGAACAATAAAAGTCTACTCTCTGAGCAAGTTTTTTAAGTATACAGTACAGTATTCATAACCGTAGTCACCATAGGGGAATCTTTGCATGAGCTATTAGTCAAGTTCAGCTGTCAAGACTTGTGGCTTATGATGAATTTCCCTCTACAGATGTCTTAGATTTCTAATGGTATAGCTTACCTCTCCCAGCATTTAAAAACTTTTTTTTGAAACCAACCATAGTCGTTGCAAACATGGAACCTTTGCACTCTGCCTGATGTCTGCAAATGTGTATTATCTTGTACTCAATCTGAATGTTCTATCTCAGACCTTTATCTAATTTTCACTACCACTGTCATAGCCTGTGATTGAAGATCAGTGCCGGGACAAGCAGTGGCTCTCATCTCACTCCTGGCCCAATGTATCACATGTGAAGTAAGAGAAAAGACAGTGCTTACTTTGCAAATACTGCTTTAAGACATATCTCTTAGCATCTTATGTATATTAATTTAACTTTAGCCCTTGTGGATTTCCCAGTGACATAATCCAGACTTATTCTCTACTTCAGTTAAAAAAATATATTTTTCCACTTTGGTTAGTTCTTATTTTGCCTGTGTTTGTTCCTTGTTTTTAAACAGAAGAACAAGACACACAATTGAAACATTTTTATGCAATCTACATAGAAGTAACCCTCTGTGTCACTTAGAATGCATGTGTGTGTGTGTAGAAATATTTGTCTGTTCCTTTTTATTATTTGGCCACTGTATCAACAGGTAGAACTTGAGATCTTTAACACTAATTAACAAAAATATTGTGTGGGTATGGTTGTGTAACTTTAAAACTCAGAATGTTTATTTTATTATAAAACATTCAGCTTAATTTTGTGAAATCACACATAAGTTTTCAAATATCTTTATATAAATTTAAAGTCATCTAACTTCTTTAAATTCAACTAAGCACCTTTCTTTTTTTTTTGATGGTCTCAAATCTTGCTCCATGTCATTTTCTCAGAGAAAATTAGTAACACATCATCAGCCTTACCAATTCAAAATTTGCAGTGCCTTACCTCTGCTTGATCTTTAAGTCTCAGCTCATTTTATTGGTAGACTTCACCATCTTTATTTCAACTAAGTTCTTGAAGACTTCAAAACTGAGTGGTTAAATAATCACCTATTTCTGTGGTGGAACGACTCCTACTCAGGGTGCTGGAGATGATACCATTTCGTGGCCTTAAGTTTCAAATCAAAGACAAACTAAATCAGATTTATTCACTGTCTTTCTTTGGCCACCTGACATTATGGTCCAATGAGTAACATTTTAAAGCCTGTACATTAAGTCAAAAAAAGCACAAGGTAGGTTTCAATTGGACTTCTAATTTAAAATGAGGAAAGAAGGAGGGAAGGAAGGAAGGAAGGAAGGAAGGAAGGAAGGAAGGAAGGAAGGAAGGGAGAGAAGGGGCCACAGAAAGCTAGATAACTTGAAGATTGTCATCAGCATGAACTCTATTACTGTATTATTTCATTTAAAAAGAATGCCAAAATTTTGTTATACAGGAAGTGTAAACGGAAGTGGATCTCTGTCACCTATATATTGTTTGTAGATTCTGGCTTTAACTGGACCACTCAACCCAACTTGCACCATATGGCATGACCTGATCATGTTCCTGCAGCTTTTTAAACATGGTTTATCTTTTCTGTTTATTGCTTTGTTTCTTCAGTGACTTCAAGATAGTCTTATTGACCATCAGTTTCTTATTAACTCTCAGCCTCTCAGTTTATTATTTCTATGTTTATTTTTATTTTTTAGAACTTTGTATTTTAGGAAAAACCCCAGTGGTACGCATCTCCTCATGTTTTACTCTGGCACTAAGGTTGATGTAGCGCCACCAATCTTCTGTCTTTAGAATTATACATAACCTATGATTTACATGCAGTTTGTCATCAAAAATGTGCATAAATTTTCATTCAACATCTCTTTCCACTTAGCTAATTCATTTTCTTGTCTTCTGAATGCTTTTCCAGTTGGAACTTCCCAGCCACCTCCACTTTCTAGAAAGAACTTTCTTTTTCAACATGTAGATGAGACTGTTTTTCTAACTGCACTGATGGATCTAATCAGAACTTCATAAATGTTTACAAAATTATAACTCACTACATTGATTGCCATCACTGAGGTATCACTAAAACTATTTTTATCAAAATAAATCTTGGTGTGGGGATGGACAGAGATGTGGAGATAGGCTTTTCCAAAAGAGTACCATCACTTTGTTTCAGTTTTTAGAATACATCCTTGGTGGTGGTAGTAGGGAATAACTGGACCTACAATGAGTTGTAATAAAACAAACCATCATCATTTCAATCTGTAATTATAGGAACTTCAGAAAAAACAGTACAACGAGTTTGGACTAAAGTATCAATTCACAAAATTCCTCCTTTTGATAATATAACATATTTCCCAAGAGGAAAAAACTCTTTAGTCAGGTGGGTCCTGTATTTACACGTGGCTTTCAAGAAAGGTGATTTTACTCAGTTCCTACAGTGACTAGAGTAGAATTATTGTTTCTGTAGCTTTGTTTCTGTCTATATGTCAATAGGGGGAAAAAGGCATAAGATAATCAAAGCCGATGACTCTAGAGGGAATCCCTCTAACACCTCAGCTGTTATTAAGGCACCCCGAGGGGAACAATTTTTAAAAAATTATTATTGTACTTTAAGTTCTGGGGTACATGTGCACAATGTGCAGGTTTGTTACATATGTACACATGTGCCATGTTGATGTGCTGCACCCATTAACTCGTCATTTTCATTAGGTACATCTCCTAATGCTATCTCTCCTCCATCCCACCACACCATGACAGGCCCCAGTGTGTGATGTTCTTCTTCCTGTGTCCAAGTGTTCTCCTTGTTCAATTCCCACCTATGAGTGAGAACATGCAGTGTTTGGTTTTCTATTCTTGTGATAGTTTGCTGAGAATGATGGTTTCCAGCTTCATGCATGTCCCTACAAAGGACATAAACTCATCTTTTTTATGGCTGTGTAGTATTCCATTGTGTATATGTGCCATATTTTCTTAATCCAGTCTACCATATATGGGCATTTGTGTTGGTTCTAAGTCTTTGCTATAGTGAATAGTACTGCAGTAAACATATGTGTGCATGTGTCTTGATAGCAGCATGATTTATAATCTTTAGGTATATACTCAGTACTGGGATGGCTGGGTCAAATAATATTTCTAGTTCTAGATCTTTGAGGAATCGCCACACTGTCTTCTACAATGGTTGAACTAGTTTACAGTCCCACCAACAGTGTAAAAGTGTTCTTATTTCTCCACATCCTCTCCAGCACCTCTTGTTTCCTGACTTTTTAATGATGGCCATTCTAACTGGTGTGAGATGGTATCTCACTGTGGTTTTGATTTGCATTTCTCTGATGGCCAGGGATGATGAGCATTTTTTCATTGTCTGTTGCCTGCATAAATATCTTCTTTTGAGAAATGTCTGTTCATGTCCTTTGCCCACTTTTTGATGGGGTTGTTTGATTTTTTTCTTGTAAATTTGTTTAAGTTTTTGTAAATTCTGTATATTAGCCCTTTGTCAGATGCGTAGATTGTAAAATTTTTCTCCCATTCCATAGGTTGCCTGTTCACTCTGATGGTAGTTTCTTTTGCTGTGCAGAAGTTTTTTAGTTTAATTAGATCCCATTTGTCAATTTTGGCTTTTTTCTGCCATTACTTTTGTTGTTTTAGTCATGAAGTCCTTGCCTAAGCCTTTGTCCTGAATGTTATGGCCTATGATTTCTTCTAGGGTTTTTATGGTTTTGGGTCTTATGTTTAAGTATTTAATCCATCTTGAATTAATTTTTGTATAAGGTTTAAGGAAGGGATTCAGTTTCAGCTGTCTACATATGGCTAGCTGGTTTTCCCAGCATCATTTATTAAATAGTGAATCATTTCCCCATTTCTTGTTTTTGTCAGGTTTGTCAAAGATCAGATGGTTGTAGACATGTGGTATTACTTCTGACGGCTCTGTTCTGTTCCATTGGTCTATATTTCTGTTTTGGTACAAGCACCACGCTGTTTTGGTTACTGCAGCCTTGTAGTATTGTTCAAAGTCAGGTAGCATGAGCCCTCCAGCTTTGTTCTTTTGGCTTAGGATTTTCTTGGCAATGCAGGCTCTTTTTTGGTTCCATATGAATTTTAAAGTAGTTTTTCTCCAATTCTGTGAAGAAAGTCATTGGTATCTTGATGGGGGTGGCATTGGATATATAAATTATCTTGGGCAATATGGCCATTTTTATGATATTCATTCTTCCTATCCATGAGCATGGAATGTTCTTCCATTTGTTTGTGTCTTCTTTTATTTTTTTGATATGTGGTTTGTAGTTCTCCTTAAGGAGTTCCTTCATATCCCTTGTAAGTTTGATTCCTAGGTACTTTATTCTCTTTGAAGAAATTGTGAATGGGAGTTCACTCATGATTTGGCTCTCTGTTTTTCTGTTACTGGTGTATAGGAATGCTTGCGATTTTTGCACATTGATTTTGTATCCTGAGATTTTGCTGAAGCTTCTTGTCAGCTTAAGGAGATTTCAGGCTGAGACGATGGGGTTTTCTAAATATACAATCATGTCATCTGCAGACAGGGACAATTTTACCTCATCTTTTCCTAATTGAATACCCTTTATTTCTTTCTCCCGCTTGATTGCCCTAGCCAGAAATTCCAACACTATGTTGAATACAAATGGTGAGAGAGGAAATCCCTCTCTTGTGCCAGTTTTCAAAGGGAATGTTTCCAATTTTTGCCTGTTCAGTATGATATTGGCTGTGGGTTTGTCATAAATGGCTCTTATTATTTTGAGATATGTCCCATCAATGCCTAGCATATTGAGAGTTTTTAGCATGAAGGGCTGTGGAATTTTTTTGAAGGACTTTTCTGCATCTATTGAGATAATAATGTTGTTTTTGTATTTGATTCTGTTTATAAGAGAAATTACATTTATTGATCTGCCTATGTTGACCCAGTCTTGCATTGCATTCCAGGAATAAAGCCAACTTGATCTTCCTGGATAAGCTTTATGATGTGCTGCTGAAGTCAGTTTGCCAGTACTTTATTGAGGATTTTTGCATCAATGTTCTTCGGGGATATTGGTCTAATATTCTATTTTCCTGTTGTATCTCTGCCAGACTTTGGTATGAGGATGATGCCGGACTTATAAAATGAGTTAGGGAGAATTCCCTCTTTTTCTATTGGCTGAAATAGTTTCAGAAGGAATGGTATCAGCTCCTCTTAGTACATTTGATAGTATTTGACTATGAATCCATCTGGTCCTGGACTTTCTTTGGTTGGTAAGCTATTAATTATTGCCTCAACTTCAGAGCCTGTTATTGGTCTATTCTGGGATTCGAACTCTTCCTGGTTTAGTCTTGGAAGGCTGTACGTGTCCAGGAATTTATTAATTTCTTCTAGATTTTCCTTTTTTTTTTTTTTTTTTTTTTTTGAGACGGAGTCTCGCTCTGCTGCCCAGGCTGGAGTGCAGTGGCGCGATCTCGGCTCACTGTAAGTTCCGCCTCCCGGGTTCACGCCATTCTCCTGCCTCAGCCTCTCCGAGTAGCTGGGACTACAGGCGCCCGCCACCACGCCCGGCTAATTTTTTGTATTTTTTTAGTAGAGACGAAGTTTCACTGTGGTCTCGATCTCCTGACCTCGTGATTCGCCCGCCTCGGCCTCCCAAAGTGCTGGGATTACAAGCATGAGCCACCGCGCCCGGCCAATTTCTTCTAGATTTTCTAGTTTATTTTTGTAGAGGTGTTTATAGTATTCTTTGATGGTAGTTTGTATTTCTGTGGAATCGGTGGTGATATCCCCTTTATAATATTTTATTTTGTCTTTTTGATTATTCTCTTTTCTTGTCTATTAGTCTTGCTAGTGGTCTATCCATTTTTTTTTATATTTTCAAAATACCAGTTCCTGGATTCACTGGTTTTTTAAAGGGTTTTTTTTTTGTGTGTCTGTGTCTCCTTCAGTTCAGCTCTATCTTAGTTGTTTCTTGCCTTCTGCTAGTTTTTGCAAGTGTTTACTGTTGCTTCTCTAGTTCTTTTAATTGTGATGTTAGGGTGTCAATTTTAGATCTTTCCTGCTTTCTCTTGTGGGCATTTAGTGCTATAAATTTCCCTCTACACACTGCTTTAAATGTGTCACAGAGTTTCTAGTACATTTTGTCTTCATTCTCATTGGTTTCAAGGAACCTCCTTATTTTTGCCTTCATTTCACTGTGTACCCAGTAGTCATTCAGGAGCAGGTAGTTCAGTTTCCATATAGTTGAGCAGTTTTGAGTCAGTTTCTTAATGTTGAGTTCTATTTTGATGGCAGTGTGGTCTGAGAGACAGTTTGTTATAATTTCTTTTCTTTTACATTTGCTGAGGAGTGCTTTACTTCCAACTATGTGGTCAGTTTTGGAACAAGTGTGATGTGGTCCTGAGAAGAATGTATATTCTGTTGATTTGGGGTGGAGAATTCTGCAGATGTCTATTAGGTCAACTTGGTGCAGAGCTGAGTTCAATTCCTATATATCTTTATTAACTTTCTGTCCCGTTGATCTGTCTAATGTTGACAGTGGGGTGTTAAAGTCTCCCATCATTATAGTGTGGGAGTCTAAGGCTATTTGTAGGTCTCTAAAGACTTGCTTTATGAATCTAGGTGCTCCTGTATTGAGTGCATATATATTTAGGATAGTTAGCTCTTCTTGTGGAATTGATCCCTTTATCATTATGTAATGGCCTTCTTTGTCTCTTTTGATCTTTGTTGGTTTATAGTCTGTTTTATCCGAGACTAGCACTGCAACCTCTGCATTTTTTTTCTTTGTTTTCCATTTGCTTGGTAGATCTTCCTCCATCCCTTTATTTTAAGCCCATGTGTGTCTCTCTGCACATGAGATGGGTAACTTGAATACATAACACTGATGTGTCTTGACTCTTTTTATCCAATTTGCCAGTCTCTGTCTTTTAATTGGAGCATTTAGCCATTTAAATTTAAAGTTAATATTATTATATGTGAATTTGATTCTGTCATTATGATTTTAGCTGGTTATTTTGCTCGAGAGTTGATGCAGTTTCTTCCTAGCATCAGTGGTCTTTACAATTTGTCATGTTTTTGCAGTGGTTCATTTTGTTTTTTCCTTTACATGTCTAGTGCTTCCTTCAGGAGCTCTTGTAAGGCAGGCCCGATGGTGAGAAAATCTCTCATCATTTGCTTGTCTGCAAACATTTTTTTTTCTCCTTCATTTATGAAGCTTAGTTTGGCTGGAACACTTTAATGACTCATCACCATTGCCCTGCTTTCCTAGCCAATCTGCTCTCTGGATCTTCTGTAAGACCAGCATAGCCTCTGTTAACTTTAAATGAGCAGCAAGGCATCTTTTCCTGGCTCTTTCATGCCTACTTAAAACAAAACAAATCAAAAACAGACAATGCATATCTTGAATATCCTCAAACAAGTCCTCAGTTAAAACAGAATACAAAAATTGAGACCAATTGATACATCCTTTATTATTAAGCAGAGCTGTCTTCTATTTCTTTATAAGAAGTGATCAGTTGCCAATGAGAAACCTAGAAAAGTTGTGAAAATTAATTTGCTTCTCCAAGAATGTGCAATAAACCATCCTTTATAATTTATAATATAGTGCCAAAAGGCACTAGAGTGATGGTCTGTATATCATCCACTATTCTCTTCATTGCAGTGAGGTTAAAAGATAGCATGAACAAAAATGATTAATATTATACTTACATTTTAACTAAAAAGTTAAGGTTTACAGTGCATTTTATTTTACCCAGAAGTGGGTAGCCATTATTCCAACTGTATTCATTTGGATATGTTTGAGGATTAAATCTATAATATCTGGAACACAGTATACAGTCATATCTTATTCTCTCTCTCTCGTGGGTAGCTGATCCACAACATTTTGAAGAGTTGTGTCACTGGTTCATGGGAATAAATGTGAAATAAGTGAAATTAGTATTTATCTTGAGTATCCATTTTTTCTTGCTAGATACAATCTTACAGATGCTGTACCTCCCACGAAGTTTTACGGATGTCTTCATCACTAATATACTATGGCAGAGCTCCAAATTACTTTATTTACTAAGAGGATTTCTACTTAAAAGATTGGCAAATGAGTCTATGTTTAACAATGTTAACATAAACTAGCAAGTGTCTAGGTTGAAGGCAATAACAAGCAGAACCTCTCTGTGGTTTCACAGGAGAAGATGGCCACTCAATCTCAGCATGATAGTATGTTCACCTTCAGTAAGATACTGTTTACATCTTTAAGTACAGTGTGATTTTAACTTTGCTGAGTTGGTAATTACAATTAAGGTAAGTGCATGACTAATTCCTGATGAATCAAAAAAATATTTTATATATAAAAATCATACTGGTATTCAGGTATTTAGGAATTACAAAATTTGTTCTCTTCTGTCAGATGTTCATTACCTCCAATGAAAACAGTAAAATAGCACACTTTTCAAAGCAAATGTAAGTCTGTCTCTGGAAATATTTGTGTGACTGAAACTTAATAATTCCTTCTCTCCTAATTATTGAAGCACACCTTAAAATTTACCCCTGAGATAACATTATTTATAACAACATCAAGAAGAATATTGGGAGATGTTGGTCATTTCTTTCTTTTTTTTTTTTTTTTGAGATGGAGTCTCACACTCTGTCACCCAGGCTAGAATGCAATGGCACAATCTCATCTTACTGCAACGTCCACCTCCCAGGTTCACACCATTCTCTGCCTCAGCCTCCCAAGTAGTTGGGACTACAGACACCCACCCCCACACCTTGCTAATTTTTTGTATTTTTACTAGAGTTATGGTTTCACCATAGCCAGGATAGTCTCGATTTCCCGACCTCATGATTGACCCACTTTGGCCTCCTAAGGTGCTGAGATTACAGATGTGAGCCACTGTGCCAGACCGTAGATATTTCAATATCCACTAAACAATTTTAACTTAAGGTAACTTCATATTTCTTGATAACATAAAAGAGTCTTTTGGTTTAACTTTAAATCTTGAACACAGTATGTTTAACTATTTAGAGTTGGAACAGGCATTAAAAGAAACGAGAGGATATGTAAGCAAAAACTCAGTTGTATGTAAGAAAACCCAGTTCCCCCTCAGGAAGAGAAAGAGCTGGAGTCCTTTAAAAAGAACTATCCATTTTTCCCTCTGTGGCTAGTGAGCTTTATCTCTCCCTTTCCGAGACATTGTAAAGACTCTCTTTCTCTAGCTCTGCAGCTGCAATGTCACTAGACAGATAATTTCAAGTCATAAAATGTGTTGTTCCTTAAAAAGTAAGAAATGGTGTAATGCTTTTCTTAATTGAATAACTGTCTTTGTTTTTCGCTTCTGTAATATGCTTCCTCCTGCACAGATCTCCCCCCACCCCATGAAGTGCTTGACTCTTTGTTCAGGGCTCAGTCCTTTGGATGTTAATCCAACTGGGTCAGTGCACCTAAATAATTAAGCAATACCTCCTCAACCACTTGGTCTCTCTGTTGAAGGGAAGCTTGGTCACCACCCTATGGGATGGGCTTTCCTGCCTTGGGCCCTTTCTCCTTACCATGTTTACTGAATTGCTGGTATCATCCTGCAGCCCTGTCTGTGGTTCTGTTGTGCTGCTGGGCAGGGCATCAGGATACAGAGAGAGCCAGCTTCCATCCAGATGAAGCTCCCCTGTGGTGCGCCGTGGGAGCCAGGTCTCCCCAGGCCCCAGGGCCCTAGTCTCACAGGCAAAGGAGACAGTAAATTTGTCATCTCCAATCCTGGTATGGGCCACCAGAAATGCAGCAGAATAGTTAAGGAATCAGAGAGACTAATACAACCCAGAGTGGCTGGGGGTGGCAGGAGTGGCCTGACAGTGTGGATAAACCTCATGTCCACCTAACAAGTGAAAATGGCTCACTGGTGGAGAAAATAGGCCTGTTGAACAGCAACTGCATCAAAGTAGAGTTTGCTGGCAGGGTGGCAAGAGTGGCTCAGAAGTGTGTGGGTGCATGTGAACTGGGAAGGTGTGGGTGCATGTGAACCTACCGGGGACATGAGAGAGGATTGTTTCATCCAATGAGGAGTCCTGGAGTAGGAGTGCTGTGTGTATGTGTGTGAATATGGGAGCCTAACTAGCCTCACTTGGGACACAGGAGAGGGTTGTTTCATCTGATGAGGAGTCCTGAGGCAGGGGATGTGTGAAAGTATGTGAAACAGATGGTCTCAGGAGAGGCCCACATGGGGAGTGACATGAGGAGGCATGGATCCCTTAGCCTGGGCCATGTGCTCTGAGGTGAGTGTGGGGGAAATCAGACCTAGGACGTTGTATACAGCTGATAGGACTAGCCCCATGGGCACAGTAGGCTGTGAGAAGGGAAGACACATTCCTGGCTAAACAGAGTCCAAAACTCCCATAATAGGACCTGATCAGGTGGAACCAAGAGTGAAAGTGCACCACAAACCAGGAAATGGGAGGAAAACTGTCAATATCATCTCCTTTGGAATGCATGATAAAAAAATAATAAAAAAAGGATTTAGAGGTGATTATGGGTTGAAACTTGATGCTCTTTTAGTGTTGGATGGCTGGCCGAAGGCACTATAGAGAAATTGGCTGTGTGTTTTAAGGTGGTGACTAGGGTCAGAGGACAGTCAGGATATTCAGACCTAGCCTTTATATTGACTCATGGCTAAATGAATGCAGCCCCACCTAGCAGTTTTTGTAGAATGCTTGCTACTCATGCTGAGAAAAACCAGCTGTGCTGACAGCTACAGAGGTAAAGGGAAAGTCACAGAGGCTTGTAACTCCAAAAGTAAAAAATGAAAAGTAAAAGCCAAAAATGAAAGTAAAAATCAGCTGTGCCAGCTGCTATGGAGACAAAAGTGTCATGAAAGAGAAAACTAATTTTTCAAGAACCACAGGGAGAAATAAAGACCCTTCCTCCCTACATTCCAATGTACCCCCCTTTACCAAGGCTAACTGCCCCTAAGGAGTTAAGTTCAAAGAGACAGAGGCTCACACTTTCACCGGAGAAGGAGAAATAAGAGCCCTGGGAAGTTACAGTGGAAGGCTGGAAAAGTCAGGCAGGCCTTCTCAGGTCTAGCCATGCCCAAGCTATGCTTATGCCTCTTAAGAGGACAAGGGAAACTTCACTAGGACCCAGATGATGCAGTCCAGCTTCAGCACCTATAAAATGCCAAGAAGCACTTCTGCAAAGGCTAAAGGATGGTAAAAGAAAAAGGGAACCAATATAAAAATCTCAGAGGTGCTCCAAGGTGCAGATGCAAGCACCAGCCAGTTTTATAAAAGACTTTGTAAGGCATTTCAGTTGTATACTCCATTTAACCCTGAGACTGTTAAAAATCAGTGCATAGTGAATATGGCCTTCGTAGGGCAGATCCAAGGAGATATTAGGCATAAATTGCAGAAGTTAGAAGTTCCATAGGTGTGAATGCTAGTCAGCTTATTCAAGTGGCTACCAAGATGTACCTTAACTGAGATCAGGAGGCAAAGAAGGAAGCTGATCAGAGACTTAAGAAAGGTTAATTTACTAGCAGCAGCCCTTACAGGAAGAGAAGCTGGCTTTGCAAGGAGGCATAAATGTGGGTGTAAACGCAGTCATGGAAAAGGCTAGTCTGGAGAGGAGTTTGATAGTCAGCCGAGACTGAGAGATTCCTTTTTCACAGTGCAAAAAGGAAGTGACACTAGAAGGATAAATGTCAAAAGAATAAGGAGAGTGGTCAATGATCTAACACTTGAGTGAAGTGTTTGGTTGCTAGTTGTGGTGCTTCAAAGACAGATCCTGATCTGATCAGCTCAGTGGGTGGCTGAGAATGTAAAGCACTGAAACAGACTGGGCCCCAGGGAGCCTATGATCTCTATGGAAGTAAGGGGCTGATTTTTGTTCATACTGGTGCTGATTTCTCTGTGGTAACTCACTCAATTAGTGCGCCCACAAAGAATTGTGCTACTACTGTAGGGGCTATGGGGCCAAAGAAAAGATACGTTTTCTGAAATCCAGAGGATGTGTTATTGGGGGACAAGAAGTGCAGCATGAGTTTCTATATATGCTAAATTATCCAGTACCCTTCTTGGGAAGAAACTTACTCCAGAAACCGCAGGGACAAATTTCCCTTACAGCTAAAGGGAACATGACACTGGAGTTTGGAAATGTTAAGGCAATGGTATTGTCTCTGTCTCAAGAACTGAGGAATGGTGACTCTATGAACCATGTGCCAGAAGGCTACCTGATCTGGGCCTATACAATATGTGGGGAATGCTTTTCAAGGTACCAGATGTATGGGCTGAGGAAAATCCCCCTAGACTTACTGTAAATAGAACCTTGGTGGTAATAGAGTTTAACCCTCATGCTGCCCTGATATGAATTCATCAACACCCTTACCAGAGAGGCAATTGGTGGCATAACAAAACATTTAAATCAGCCCTATCAACATGGGATTATAGTGAAATGCAAGTTCTCCTGGAATACTCCTTTGCTGCCTGTGTGCAAGCCAAATTGTGAATACAGGCCAGTTTACAAAGTGTCCAAGGACAAGGCAAAAGTCTGTTTTGGGGAATCTGGATATCTAGGCTTCATGGTATCCCAAGGCCAGCACAGGCTTGGAAGTGCATTCAAGGAGGCTCTATGTGCATTGCCCACCCCAGTTACAAGGCGGCAGGTCAAGAAATTTCTACATGTGGTGGGATTCCGCTGAATCTGGATTCCAAAATTCTCCCTTACAGCAAGGCCCTTGCATGAGGCTACCAGAGAAGAGGAATGAGAGCCCCTCCTGTGGGACAAAGATTAAGAAAAGGCCCTCAAAGATATAAAGGAAGCTTTAATCCAAGCCCTGGCACTAGGGTTGCCAGATGAAAAAAAAAAAAAAAAAGCCCTTCTTTTTGTATGTGGATAAACGAAAGGGAATGGCAGTCAGAGTCTTAACTCAGTTGTTGCGCTCTTGGCATCAGCTGTAACATAGTAATCCAAAATACTGGACTTGGTGGCCTTAGGTTAGCCCCACTGCCTCAGGGCATTGAAAGCTCCTGCAATGCTTATAAAAGCTGCCAACAAGCTAGCCATAGGTCAGGTGCCACATGCAGTACTCACCTTAATGGAGGAAAGAAAACATCATTGGTTGTCCAACTGTAGAATACTAAAATATCAAGGGTTTCTGCTTGAAAATCCCCAGATAACATTGGAGACTGTAGTATATTGTAAATATATTGAATGCAGCTACCCTGCTGCCTGTGGAGGAATCTGATTGGAAGGATGGTGGGTTGCCTCACTGCTGCCAAGTCCTTCCCCTTTGTTGCATAAATACAGTGGACAAAGTCTTCTCAAGCTGGGAAGGTCTCAGAGATACCCCATTGGAGAAATCAGATGTTGAATACTCCACTGATGGTAGCAGTTTCATAACAGATGGGGTGTGATATGCAGGGTATGCAGTAATGACTCAACAATCGATAGTCAAGACTCAAGCCTTACATTCTGGGAGTTCTGCTCTGAAGGCTGAATTAATAGCACTAACCAAAGCAATGTTATTGTCCAAGGGGAAGAAAGTAAACATATATACTGATTCAAGATATGCTTTTGCAACCCTGCATGCCCATGGGGCAACATAGAAAGAGAGAAGACTTTTGACTACTGAAAGAAAAAATAATAATAAAATTAAAGTGGAAATTTTGCAATTATTAGAAGCCATATAGGCTCCACAGAAGGTGGTTGTCATTTATTGCAAAGGACACCAAATCAGGCAAAGCTATGAGGTTGAGGACAACAGAAAGGCAGACCAAGAGGCTAGGTGGGCAGCAATAAACAAGACTTTACATGAAAAAAGAACTCTAGCAATGCCTCTCTTTATAGAGCCCACTTTGCTGGAGGAACCCAATTACTCTTCAAGTGAAAAAGCTTGGTTTGATCAGGAAACAAGAAAATATATTAAAGGTTAATAGTGGCTGCTCTCTGACAGGAGGCTAACTGTTCCAGAGATAATGGCTCCAAGGTTTGTGAAGCAAATCAATCAAGGAACATGCATTGGAAAGACAACCCTAGAGAATTTGATAGGTCAGCATTTCTACATGCCACAGCTCTCTGCCATCACCTGTGCTGTTTGTGAACAATGTCTGTCCTGTGCCCAGAATAATCCAAAACACGAACCTACTCAACTTCCAGGAGTTTAGGAAATAGAAGCCAGGGAGCCACGCCCTGTGAAAAAGTGCTTATGGATTTCACTGAAATGAAATTGCGGATTTTCATTTTTATGGATTTGACTGCTTCTAACTCTAAGATCAGACAACGGACCAACACTTGTGGCTGAAATAGTTCCGGGCTTAACTCGACTATTAAAAATAAAATGGAAGCTGCACACAGCCTATGGAACACAGAGTTCAGGGAAGGTGGAACACATAAACTAGACATTCAAGCAGCTGCTGAAAAAATTGTGTCAAAAAAACTCATCAAAGGTAGGATCAGGTCTTGCCCATGGTCCTTCTCCAAGTCAGGTGAACCTCCACCAAAGTGGATATTCGCCCTATAAGATTTTGTTCCACTGGCCACTACCCCGCTATCATAAATCAGATTAAAGGTAATCTCTGTAAACTAGGAGAACTTTAAGAAGGCAAATGCAGATTTTAAGTATGGCCATGTAAAAATTCATGTAAGGTATAAAAAAATGGAGAGACCCAGTGCACTCTTTCAAACTTATGTATTGTGTTTAAGCTAAAAAATGGAATCCGGCTACTCTAGGACCCACATAAGATAGGCCTTATATTACAATCATGTCTATTTCCACTGCTGTTAAAGTTACAGGTTTCACACCTTGGATTCAACATAGCCAGCTAAAATAATTGGCGGCAGTGACTCCTGATGATGACCAGTGGATTAATCAACAAGATCCAGATCTCTCCACCTCAATAATCCTCTGGAGAAACCCAACCACCAGTAAGAAGGACAACTGCCCTGGATCTGACCACACCAGAGGCTGGTCAGTCTACATGTGGCTGAAGCTCGAGGATCCTGCACGCTCTGCTCTAGTCATGTCCTGGAAGCTGACTAGACTATGCTCAGCTGAAGCTAACAGGACCATCTCCAGACAAGTAAATCTGAATAAAATTATAAGCCTAGTTACAATTCTGTCAATACTGATTGTTCTGTTGTGATGTTATCATTGCAAATGCTGCAAGTGTCTATGCTCAGAGGAAGTTTTGCCATGCCCATGTGTAATATAAGCATGTTTCCATTACACACACTGATATTGTTACCATCTCTGCATATAATAGAAGCGGTGAAATTTCTAGAAGGATGTCCACATTATGTACACACTACCTGGTTAAGGAATACCATAGTTAAAATTCTACTGTACCATACCTGTTATAAATGTACAGGAATCAAGTTAGAAACCTACACATACAACCAAAAGGAGTTTGCAATGGTTTAACACCAGACACGCTTAGCATGAGCATCCCTAAACATCTGTACAGAGAACCACAAATTGGACCTCCAGACTGTAACATTCAGTGGTCTACACTAACACAGCTCCAACACTTATATTCAGGAAGGACAGCTCTGCTAACTAGTAGGTCAACCAAACCAAATTGTAAAACAAAAATTCAATCCTTCACATTTTACTATCTTAAAGCCAGAGCTACATTTTTGGTCTACAGGACAGACAGCACTATTATGGGTTGTTAGACAAGGAGCAGACCTAGCAGTTCCACTACTAATTGTCAAAAAGACTAAAAGGACTCAAATGCGTCCAACTCCACAATTTCAGGTCCATAAATCATTCTATAAGCATTTTGATCAGTCAGTACTTGAGCTTTCCCATCAACCAAAAACTTATTGGCTCAACTTGCTGAAAACATAGCTGTTGGCTTAGGAATTTCCTCACGCTATGTATGTGGGGGAACTAATATGAGGGACCAGTGGCCATGGAAGGCTAATAAATTAATGCCACATGATAATTTTACTTCTTCATCTAAACCTGCCAGGGAACCAACAGCCTCAGCCAGTGCTTGGTTGTTAAAAACCTCCATAATTGGAAAGTACTGTATAATCTGATGGAAAAAGGCTTTTATAGAGGCCGTAGGAGAAACAATCTGCCTAGGGCAACAGTATTATCATGACACTAAAAACAACTCTATAGAGAAATGCCCAGAACGACTCTTACTTACCACGCCAAATCCTTTCTCTCAATTCTCTACTCTAAGCCACTCTTGGCATCAGCTAGAGGCTCCAAATGCTTAAAAAGCATGCTCTGGTGTATATTGGATCGGTGGAGCATGGACATATCAGCAACTGCTGACTAAATGGACAGGGGCATGTGTGTGTCAGGAACAATCAAGCCATCCTTCTTTTTAATTCCTCTAAAGAAAGGGGAATTGTTAAGGTATACAGTTTATGATGAAAATAAAATAAGAACTAAAGAAAGCATACTCACAGCTAGAATGTGCAAGTTGACCCATGTTCCAATTCAGACTTAGTCCAGATGGTCCCCGGATTTCTTGTTTAGAGGATGGTTGTAACCTTTGGAGGATTCAAAACCCTAATTGGTGGGTTTTTGTTTATTCTTGGCATCTGCCTCATCCTCCTTTGCACCTTACCCATTTATTGGGAGCATTCAGTCAGCTACAGAGGCAGCAGTAACCCAATGCACTACCATGCAGTTGATGGCATTAACCAAATATCTGCCACTGCCAGTAAAATAAGAATCTCAGCTTTTCAAAGAGATGGCAAATAGGAGTGCTTTCTATGAACACTTTTGTTATAAAAAGCACCAAAGGGGGAAAAGGAACAGGCATTACAAGAAATTAAAGTATATGTAAGCAAAAACTCAGTTGCACGTAAGAAAACCCAATTCCCCCTGAGGAAAAGAAAGAGGTGGATTCCTTTAAAATTAACTGCCTGTTGTTCCCTCTGTGGCGAATGAATCTTATCTGTCCCTTTCCCAGGCATTGTGAAGACTGTTTCTCTAGCTGTGCAGCTTCAAGGTCACTAGACAGATAATCTCAAATCATAAAAAATGTTCTTCCTTGAAATGTAAGAAATGATGCAGTGCTTGCCTTCACTGAATAACTGTCTTTGTTTCTCACTTCTGTAATATGCTTCCCCCTGCACGGGTCTCCCCTCCACCCCATGAAATGCTTAAAAGGTAGCTTGACTCTTTGTTCTGGGCTCAGTTTTTTGGATATTAATCTGACTGCATCAGTGCACCTAAATAATTAAATAATTCCTCCTCAATGCCTTGGTCTCTCTGAATTCCTCAATTATCCCACTGCAGGGTAAGAACAGATACATTTAATGTAACGATTTTGGTTGAAATATCTAATTTATGACAGAAGATATGCTGTCTACATTGATCATCTTGCAGTTACCTTGTGAAAGATCATAAAGTACCATAGCCAAACCAGGATTCTGTCCTTATGCCCTGATTGCTCTTGCTGGGCCTTCCTCCAAATCCTGACTGCCTTACTGCTATTCAAGTTTGAGTGGGCTGCTGTACATTGTTTAAGCAATGAAAGCTGACCTGCAACCACAACAAAACATTAATCATATAATCTTATTCAGTGTCTTTGTACCACATTATGATCCTAGTCCTGCTGAGCATAGTTCAGTTTCTGCAATTTTTTCTAATGAGGCTTTTGTTAATAATTTTCCATGATAACTTACTTGATCTTAGAAATACATTCCTCTCGGAAATTTAGTTGTGTATTTCTGTGATGTGTTGATTAATTCCTGGCTCTTTTGCTCCAAACAACTATGCATAAGATTGAAACAAAATTAGCAATATGCCAGGTGAGATGGCTCACATCTGTAATTCCAACAGTTTGTGAGGCTGGGTCAGGTGGACCACTTCAGGTCAGGAGATCAAGACCAACCTAGGTAATGTGGTGAAACCCCATCTCCACTACAAATACAAAAATTAGCCGGGCATAGTGGTGAATGCCTTTGGTCCAACTACTCAAGAGGCTGAGACGGAAGAATCACCTGAACCCAAAGTTGGACATTGCAGTGAGCTAGGATCATGCCTCTGCTCTCCTGCCTGTGTGACCCAGTGAGACTATGTCTCAAATATATATATATATATATATATAAATAATAAATAATAATAATATATAATAATAAATATATACATGTAACATATATAAACTAAAATTTAAAAGCTCCAGGATATCCTCTTTCCTGTGTGTCATACACCATCATTTAAAGAACAGGACACGTATTTATAAAAATGAGACTATACCAGCAATAATATTAAATATAAAAGTTTAATTTTTATGTTAATTATTAAAAGTAGCCTTAAAAAGGTGTAGAACAGATAAAGTTCCAATTTGTATCTTTATTAAAATAGGAAGAAATGTTTAGATAAAAAGATGAATTAATGTCAAAATTTGTCATATGGAATCTCGTATGTATGATAAAATGTATTAGTACTTTGGCACACGTGTTTGGAAATTTTGTGACAAAAAGATAAAATAATCTTAACATATCAACTTACCCTGTATTTAACAAAAAATAATCCCTACTATGTAAATTAAATATTTCATGTTTATTTGAATTATAATAAATTCGCCATATAAAATATTTAAGTGTGTGTGTGTTTGAGAGAGGGAATTACTTATTTTAAAATGGATTATGTTACAAAATTTTTTCGTATTAGTTATTTTGTAAAAGGTATACATTTTCCCACAATAATAATGCCAAAGGAAATAGGAAGATACATAAGATTCTTTATACTTTCAGGATCCAAGATTAATAGACTGTGACAGGCAAGACATAGTTCATGTTGATTCTAAAATAAGCAGGAGGATGGTTAGAAGAGTGGAGGGTTACAGCCAGTGAAAGTGAGGAAAAGTTCTGACAACTGAACACCTCTAAAATCAGGAGCAAGGGATAAAGCTTTCCAGGTATGGATTTCTAGTAGAAAGGTAACATGTACAAGTCACTTGCAATCTAATTTTCACAGAGTAAAAACCACCTATCGGCTTATTATAAAATTAATAATCCTATTGCTTAGGACATATTCATACTGTCAATGGCAGAATTGTGCTTTCTTGCTCCTTGTTCCCTGGTAGGGGCCAATGGGATGCTCAGACATGGGAAACAAGGAAGGTTTTGAAAGGTGTTTGGCAATTAAGCTTACCCTCTTGCCTTCCTATGATACTTTACAAGAAGAAAATGACTTAGCTGTAGGTTTAAAGAGAACACATTAGAGTAGACTGATAAAAGACCAAGTTCAACTTAACTTACAAGAGTAAAAAATCCCTCTTTAGCTGCAGTTCCAAAGGCAAAAAATATAGGCTTACTATAAAATGCCATCAAGTTTTGGTATGGGTGGTTATGCAGCATTATTAATACACTAATTTTTATACTCTACCTAAAAAAATGTTTTGACAAAGAAGCAATTGGTACAGATAGTGTTAGACTAAGGCCTATACAGGAAAATTAAGAGTAAGTAATATTAAAAATAACAATGATGATAATCTCAGTGGCAATGACAATTAAAACAGAAACTTAAAATTAACAAGAACAGTGATGATAACCTCAGTAGCAGTACAATTAAAACAGAAGTGTCTTACTTATATTATCTCATTTTATATAAAAAAGACAATTTATGTTGTGAATTGGAATGGTTAATATTTCAGCTTTTTTGGTTTTAAAATACCATATTTTCATGTAAATAGGGTCCTGCATTTTTCACTCAAATCTTTGTAGATGTCCCTTTATTGTGATTGAGCTGCTCTTACCTGTATTCATAGGAATCAATAGTGTCCTCATTTTCAGTTTCTTGAATGAAACAGCAGTAATAACAAAAACAAGATGTCCTTGTCATTGATGCTATATACAGCTTAAAAAAAAATCAGTGTTAGTTTCTTTATTTTTTGGTTGGGCTGTCCCTAGCTTTTCAAACAAGCAATACCTGTCCTTAGAGAACATCTACCATTGCCTCATCCTTGTTTTCTGTTTTTTTTTTTTTTTTTTTTTTTTTTTTTTTTTTTTTTTTTTTTTTTTTTTTTTGAGACGGAGTCTGTCTCTGTCTCCCAGGCTGGAGTGCAGTGGCACAATCTCAGCTCACTGCAAGCTTCGCCTCCCGGGTTCACGCCATTCTCCTGCCTCAGCCTGTCCGAGTAGCTGGGACTACAGGTGCCCGCCACCACGCCCGGCTAATTTTTTTGTATTTTTAGTAGAGACGGGGTTTCACCGTGGTCTCTATCTCCTCACCTCATGATCCGCCCACCTCGGCCTCCCAAAGTGCTGGGATTACAAGCATGAGCCACCGCGCCTGGCCCATTGCCTCATCCTTTTGATAGCATATAAGATGAAGCCAAAGAGACAGGGAGAGAGAGAGAGAAAGAGAGAAGCAGAGAGAGAAACAGAGAGAGAAGGAAACACAGAGAGAGAATGAGAGACAGAGAGAGAAGCACACAGAGAAACAGAAAGAGAGGGAAACAGAGAGAAGGAGAAACAGAGAGAGAGAGAAAGTCTTCAAAATCAAGAAATTATTTCTGCGTCTTAAATAAAGCAAAATTTGTTGGTGAGTTTGAACTAGGCAATACAGCTTTGGTTCTATATGTTTAATTATTTTCTAATTTGTCTGTGATCTCATAATCAGTCTTTAACAGGAAATAATATTGACCATACATTTGGTACAATTAGGTGCTCATATCTTAGATCATTCTCAAGGGGCTCACTAAATTATTCACTAAGCCTAATGTGTTACTAATGCAAGTTAAACTCCACCTCTAGTGTAATTGTAAAATTCAATGAGTAAATAGTGCTCTATGATAATAGTGGGCTTGTTATTAGACATAAGTGAATAGAGAGCCTAGCACAACGTCTATAAAGAAATACTGTGTCATCTAACCCTGCTCCATTAAAGGAATAAGGGTTTACTTCACATTCCACACAAGAAAAAATTTTTTAATGCTTCATTTTCCCTAAATGTGGAAAATATGGTAAACCACAATGACAACAACAACAGGAACAACAAGACTCATTCTGTCTAGTTCTAGTCCAAAAATTAAATCAAACCTTCAGCTTTTCTGTACGTTCCTGACTCCCTAAGAGAAATAACTTTATCCTGGCCTTGGACGTGTTGATATATAAAAATAGGAGAATATCATCTAATTTGACAATAATTCAAATACTTATTAATTGTCCATCATGGACATTACAAATTTGGTAAGTTAAATATCTAATCTATCTTTATTTTCCTTTTAATTTTGGAGCAAGTTCTGTTAAAACCTGTACTCCAATTAATAATTTTCTGCAAGTGAATTTATTTTAATTTCTAAATGACTTAGTCTCTGAGTCTACATTTGACATCTGATTTCCAGTGAGTACCCATAAATTGTTTTATATTACTGTTGTTATTAATATGGCAGTCATTTTCATAGTACATAAATATGCATAGATTCAAATATATATACATTCTATGGTAGACTTTAAAGCTACAGTTATTCTGGTGATTTTAGCAGAGCCAGGAGACACTAAACAAACAATTTACTTCAATTATTTTTGCTATATAAACAGTGATGCATGTTTCCACCAAGGTTCAACTGAGCATTCAACTGAGTATTCTTACGACTACTCAATGAAGAAACAATATGATCAAATGAAAACAAATGCAGATGAAACTGTGGGGAAACACTAATTTTGTATATATGGTTATCATTTATTGCATATTTTTTCACCAAGCACTGTCTTGATAAAAACTGTAAGATATGTCAATCAGCCTTAATAGACTGACTATAGCGGTGGCTAATCACTCCTGATAGGTAGGCCCCTCTTACTTGGACACACTGTTTGTTCTAGATATGCTAACAACCTTAAAGACTTTGATGATTCTAAACATTCAAGTACCAGTGCATGGCCTGTGCATGGCCTGTTAGAAACTGGTTGCACAACAAGAGGTGAGTGGCAAGCAGGCCAGCAAAGCTTCATCTATATTTACAGCCACTCCTCATTACTTGCATTACTGCCTTAGCTCCACCTCCTGTCAGATCAGAAGCAGCATTAGATTCTCATACCCCGTGGTGATCTGCCTATGTGAAGGACCTAGGCTGTGCACTCCTTATGATTATCTAATGCCTGATGATCTGTCACTGTTTCCTATCACCCTGGGATGGAAAACAAGTTCAGGCCTCACACAGATTCTACATTATGGTGAGTTATATAACTATTTCCTTATATATTACAATGCTGTAATAATAGAAATACAGTACACAATAAATGTAATGTGCTCGAATCATCCCAAAACCATCATCTCCCCACCCATTATCTGTGGAAAAACTGTCTGCCATTAACCAGTCCCTGGTACCAGAAAGGTTAGGAAGTCTGCCCCAGACCAATCACTCCAGAAAAAAAAATACATAATGACTGAGCCATATGAGCGACCTCAGAAACTAAAAAATCTAAAAGCATGAACCAATATGTACAAAAGGATATTCCCACAACATCCCAGGAGAATTTGACTCGCCCTACATTCTTACAGGGATGAAAGTGCCCATCCAAGTAGAAATGTCATATAATCTCTAAGCAGGTTACCTACTATCTTTTATATACATAAAATGTGTACATTTTTTCAAGGTTTAGAAGGGCATTGTTTAACATAATAAATCCCAGTGTGTACTCCGGCACTCTCTGACCTGGTAAGAATGCTGCCTGTTAACTTATCAATGTTGTCGTTGACTACTGAAGGATAAGTCATAATTGTTTAAAAATTTTAATACTAGTCTTAGTGTTTCTGTATTTAATTTTTTAAAAATTGAGTCAGCTAATGCTTATAATGTGTAGTATTTATATGTCCTCTCTTTGGAACCTCATAAAGAGAAAACTGCACATAAGAATGCTTTCACTACTAAGAGTTTCAAAAGAATAAACTTACACAAAAACTATTTATACATTCTAAAGCATATATTTAGTAAAATAATATAGTATCACCACTAATAATTTTACTAAAATAAGTGTTTTAACTAAGATGAATGGGATTATTTGAAATTAATTAATTGAATAAATAGAATGCATTCATGTTTTAGTATGAACACTTAAGGGCTGCTAGAATAGTATATTCTATAGTGAGTTGTGCCAATTTTCTAAAGAGTACAGTTAATATTACCAATTCCTCATTCTGTTCAACAGTTTGTTGAGTACGTACTGCACATTAGGAACTTGAAGATCAATGGGTTGATGTGCAATATATGAAAACTATGTTCTCTGACATAAAAAAGGTATGTAGTTTTATGTCAAACACAAGCATGATATGAAAGCACATTTTTAATGATACTTTAGTGTCTGAACGCTTCTTAAACTGACATTCCTTCAAATTTCTCAACAAGCTTACACACACAATTTTTATCCTAGCATCAATTGTTTTCTATACTACTCTGCAATTAAAATATTTCATTGCAAAACCTACTCAATATTTTATTTTCCTCTGTATTATTTTCTTCATGACAGAAAAAAATAATGTAAGAAAAAGGTGCAGAAGGTCAGAGAGAAAGCGTGAAATTATCTGCGACTTGAAAGGAGAGTGAAACTCCAACCAATTGCAGAAGAGTCTTGACTATTAGGCAATGGAACTTAGAACTGATTTGATGGTAATGTCAGAACCTTAACATTTTCTCTTTCTGTCTTAGTTTCTTTTGTGCAAGTCCTTTCTTAGTTTCCAGGTGTGGGAACCTTGCTTACATTGTTACTTTGATTCACAGGTCATCAAGAAATTTTTTTAAAGTTTCAGTCCAGCAATTAATAGATGAAATATGAACAAGAAGCCAGCAAGAATTGTTTTTATTTTATGTTAGCATTTTATTTTATTTTATTTTATTTTTTCCCACTTTCATAAAGCTAAGTGAAGAACCTCAGTTTTAAGAAATTGTCCTTTTTCTTGGAGCAAAATTAAGCTCTAAATTTCAGAGGCAAGTAGAAAATCAAGCATCACTTCCCATCTGACTACAAACAAAAGAAAACAAACCTTGCATCCAATACAGCAGAAATCTGGCTTGGTAAAACCACAATCAAAGCTGCTCTGTAGATCAGCCAGCAATGCATCTCAAGGGGTAATCTGGGAGCTTGCCATCATCATAATGCTTTCAATCCTAGTTAGCAAATTCCCACTTTGAAGATAAAATCTGTCTCCTATGAGTAAACATCAGGGCCATAATGTTGTCAAACCCAAAGGAAAGCATCTTTTTTATCCTATTCCCATTATAAATTAAACATGTTTTGTAAATAAATACTGCTTAACATTACCTACTTTTTAAACAAATACAAAAGTTTTATGGTTTCAAAAGTTATGCATATTCTGAGATAGGTAAAATAATAGAAAATGTATTATGATATGCTCTTCACATTTTCAAAGGTAAAATGAATATATAATTACAGAACCATATATTAATCTTTCAAAGGTATACAGAGAAATGCAAAGACATATAACTAAACCCATGATGAATATAAATAAATAAATAAAAGAAGAAGAAAAATCACAGGCTATAGTGATATAATAAGAGTCATATTTGTTTTCTTTTTCTTTTATGTTAGTAAAAATATAATAATAGTTGGGTATCTGAAAATGTGATAATTCCCTTAATTATATGGAATTAAATATTTTCTTGAAATGTTTTTATAGACTTTAATTTAGACAATTAAGTTTAGCTGATGCAAATAGTTTTAAAGGACAATTTATTTAGCAAATACTACTTTGAAATTGTAGAAAAACTTTTTCTATTTCAAAATGTTTACTTTGATCAATGTTAAAACTAGTGGAAATTTTGAATAAAGATAATTCCTGCGAAAAAAAAAAAGAAAACAGCTTCATGTGTATTGTATCTAAAATGCCAATAGCTTGCTTCTCCTTCTAATAGAAATAAATTTTAATCATGACAAGAATTTTTAATATACTCTTAAGAATACAAAAATGGCATTGGAAAAATGGGCTAGCCATATGCAGAAAAGTAAAACTGGACCCCTTCCTTGATTTACAAAAATTAACTAAAATTGTTCAAAGACTTAAATGTAAGACTTAGAACCATTCAAATCCTAGGAGAAACCCTGGACAATACCACTCAGGACATAGGCATGGGCAAAGACTTTACGTCCAAAACACCAAAAGCAATGACAACAAAAGAGAAGATTGACAAACGGGATCTAATTAAACTAAAGAGCTACTTCATGGCAGAAGAAACTATCATCAGAGTGAATAGCCAACCTATAGAATGGGAGAAAATTTTTGCAATCTATGCATCTGACAAAGGGCTAATATTCAGAATCTACAAAGAACTTAAATGAATTTACAAGAATAAAACAAACAACCTCATCAAAAAATGTGCAAAGGGTATGAACAGATGCTACTCAAAAGAAGACATTTATGCAGCCAACAGACATATGAAAGTATGCTCATCATCACTGGTCATTAGAGAAATGAAAGTCAAAACCACAACAAGATACCATCTCACTCAAGTTAGAATGGCAATCATTAAAAAGTCAAGAAACAACAGATGCTGGAGAGCTTGTGGAAAAATAGGAATGCTTTTACACTTTCGGTGGGAGTGTAAATTAGATCAACCATTGTGGAAGACAGTGTGGCGATTCCTGAAGGATCTAGAAACGGAAATATCATTTGACCCAGCAACTCTATTACTGGGCATATACCAAAGGATTATAAATCATTCTAAGGTAAAGACACATTAACATGTATGTTTATTGCCTCACTATTCACAATAGCAAAATTGGACCCCCCAAAAAGAAGGTGAAGAAAGAAACCATGAGGTCAAATTAGTAAATAATCAGTAAGCCATTGATCTGCACTTGAGGTCACCAAGTTCTGGGGGAAGTTCGTTCAAGCTGAGTTTTCATTATGAGACACAGTTATCAGCACAGCAGAAACAGTATATAAACCTATTGAAACAGGTGCTTAAAGCTAGCAGAGCTTCAGTTTTGCAGGTTCAATTAAGGAAATTAATACAAAATGTGGTCTCATATAATCCATGGTTCCCAAAAGAAGGAATGTTAGATGTAGAACTCTTGGAACAAGTAGGGAGAAATCTTAAACAATATTATACACAGGGACATCATGTCCCAGTATCAGGTTTAACACAATGTGCTTTAATAAGAATGGATTTAGTCTCATTATACACAGAAGTTCCTAAAAAGGAGAAGGGAGGAACGTTACCTGCCTTATCACCTTCTTTTCCCTCAGTCCCACTATCACTGGAACAAAATAAAAAAGAGGAAATGGAGAGTTTGCCAGAGCCCTTTCTTACTATAAGTAGAAAAAAAGACAAGAAACATACTTCAGCTGTGGGATCTCGTCTTAAACAAATAGCATTAGAAGTAGAGCTCTTTGTCCAGTAATGCAAGACCGACATTGTTGCAATTGGCTTTTGGCTGAATAGGAACAGCTCCAGTCTCCACCTCCCAGCATGAGTGATGCAGAAAATGGGTAATTTCTGCATTTCCAACTGAGGTACCAGGTTCATCTCACTGGAGTTTGTCAGACATTGGGGGCAGGACAGTGGATGCAGCCCACTGAGCATGAGCTGAAGCAGAGCAAGGCATTGCCTCACATGGGAAGCATAAGGGGTCATGGAATTCCCTTTCCTAGCCAAGAGAAGGAGTGACAGATGGCACCTGGAAAATTGGGTCTCTCCCACCCTAATACTGCACTTTTCCAACAGTCTTAGGAAACGGCCCACCAGGAGATTATATCCAGTGAATGGCTCAGAGGGTGCCACGCCCATGCAGCCTCCCTCATTGCTAGAACAGCAGTCTGAGATCAAAGTGCAAGGCAGCAGCAAGGCTGGGGGACAGGCGCCCACCATTGCTGAGGCTTGAGTAGGTAAACAAAGCAACAGGAAACTTGAACGGGGTGGAATCCACCTTAGCTCAAGGAGGCCTGTCTGCCTCTGTAGACTCCACCTCTGGGAGCAGGCATAGCTGAACAAAAGGCAGCAGAAACCTCTGGAGACTTAAATGTCCCTGTCTGACATCTTTGAAGAGAGGAGTGGTTCTCCCAGAAAGGAGTTTGAGATCTGAGAACAGACACATTGCCTCCTCAAGTGGGTCCCTGAACCCTGAGTAGCCTAACTGGGAGGCACCCCCCAGTAGGGGCAGACTGACACCTCACACATCCAGGTAACCCTCTGAGTCAAAGCTTCCAGAGGAATGATCAGGCAGCAAAATTTGTTGTTCACTAATATTCGCTGTTGTGCAGCCTCTGCTGCTGATACGCAGTCAAACAGGATCTGGAATGGACCTCCAGCAAACTCCCACAGACACGCAGGTAAGGGTCCTGACTGTCAGAAGGAAAACCTAACAGAAAGGACATCCCCATCAAAATCCCATCTCTATGTCACCATAATCAAAGACCAAGGTAGATAAAACCACTAAGATGGAGAAAAAAACAGAAGAAAAGCTGAAAATTCTAAAAATCAGAGCACCTCTCCCCCTCCAAAGGAACGCACCTCCTTTCCAGCAATGAAAGAAAACTGGATGGAGAATGACTTCGATGAGCTGAGAGAAGGCTTCAGACAATCAAACTTCTCCAAGCTAAAGGGGGAAGTTTGAACCCATCAAAAAGAAGCTAAAAACCTTGAAGAAAGATTAGATGAATGGCTAACTAGAATAATCAGTGTACAGAAACCCTTAAATGACTTGATGGAGCTGAAAACCATGGCATGAGAACAATTTGATGAATGCACAAGCTTCAGTAGCCAATTTGATGAACTGCAAGAAGAAAGGATATCAGTGATTGAAGACCAAGTGAATAAAATGAAGTGAGAAGAAAAGTTCAAGAAAAAAGAGTAAAAATAAATGAACAAAATTCCAAGAAAGATGTGTCTGTGTGAAGAGACCAAATCTACATCTGATTGATATACTTGAAAGTGATGAGGAGAATGGAACCAAGTTGGAAAACACTGTGCAGGATATTATTCAGGAGAACGTCCCCCATCTAGCAAGGCAGGCCAACATTCAAATTCAGGAAATACAGAGATTGCCACAGATACTCCACAAGAAGAGCAACTCAAAGGCACATAATTGTCAGATTCATCAAGTTGAAGAGAAGGAAAATATGTTAAGGGCCGCCAGAGAGTATGGTCCTGTTACCCACAAAGGGAAGCCATTCAGACTAACAGTGGATCTCTCGGCAGAAACTCTACAAGCCAGAACAGAGTGGGGGCCCATATTCAACATTCTTATAGAAAATAATTTTCAACCCAGAATTTCATATTCAGCTACACTAAGCTTCATAAGTGAAGGAGAAATAAAATCCTTTACAGACAAGCAAATGCTGAGAGATTTTGTCATCATAAGGCCTGCCCTACAAGAGTTCCTGAACAAATCACTAAACATGGAAAGGAACAACTGGCATGAGACAGGGATGCCCTCTGTCACCACTCCTATTCAACATAGTGTTGGAAGTTCTGGCCAGGGCAATCATGCAGGAGAAGGAAATAAATGGTATCCAATTAGGAAAAGAGGAAGTCAAATTGTCCCTGTTTACAGATTATGTGATTGCATATTTAGAAAACCCCACCATCTCAGCCTAAAATATCCTTAAGCTGATAAGAACTTCAGGAAAGTGTCAGGATACAAAATCAATGTGCAAAAATCACAAGCATTCTTATAAAATGACAGACAAACAGAGAGACAAATCATGAGTGAACTCCCAATCACAGTTTCTTCAAAGAGAATAAAATACCTAGGAATCAAACTTACAAGGGATATGAAGGATCTTTTCAAGGAGAACTACAAACTACTACTGAATGAAGTAAAAGAGGACACTAACAAATGGAAGGACATTCCATTCTCATGGATAGGAAGAATCAATATGGTGAAAATGGCCACCCTGCCCAAGGTAATTTATAGATTCAATGCCATCCCCATCAAGCTACCAATTACTTCCTTCACAGAATTGGCAAAAACTACTTTAGAGTTCATATGGAACCAAGAAACAGCATGCATTGCCAAGACAATCCTGTCAAAAGAACAAAGCTGGAGGCATCACACTACCTGACTTCAAACTATACTTATTACAAGGATACAATAAACAAAATAGCATGGTACTGGTACCAAAACAGAGATATATACCAATGGAACAGAACAGAGACTTCAGAAATAATATCATACATCTACAAATATCTGATCTTTGACAAACCTGACAGAAACAAGAAATGGGGAAAGGATTCCCTATTTAATAAATTGTGCTGGGAAAACTGGTTAGCCATATGTAGAAAGCTGAAATTGGATCCCTTCCTATCACTTTAGACAAAAATTAATTCAAGATTGATTAAATACTTAAATGATAGATGTAAAACCATAAAAACCCTAGAAGAAAACCTAGGCAATACCATTCAGGACATAGGCATGGGCAAGGACTTCATGTCTAAAACACCAAAAGCAACGGCTACAAAAGCCAAAATTGACAAATGGGATCTAATTAAACTAAAGAACTTCTGCACAGGAAAAGAAACTACCATTAGAGTGAACAGGAAACCTACAGAATGGGAGACATTTTTTGCAATCTACTTATCTAACGAAGGACAAATATCCAGAATCTACAAAGAACTCAAACAAATTTACAAGAAACAAACAAATCCGTGAAAAAGTGGGTGAAGGATATGAACAGAGACTTCTAAAAAGGAGACTTTTATGCAGCCAACAGACACATGAAAAAATGCTCATCATCACTGGCCATCAGAGAAACGCAAATCAAAACCACAATGAGATACCATCCCACACCAGTAAGAATGGCCATCATTAAAAAGTCAGGAAACAACAGGTGCTGGAGAGGATGTGGAGAAATAGGAACACTTTTACACTGTTGTGGGGACTTCAACCATTGTGCAAGACAGTGTGGTGATTCCTCAAGGATCTAGAACTAGAAATATCATTTGACCCAGACATCCCATTACTGTGTATATACCCAAATAATTATAAATCATAATGCTATAAAGACACATGCACACATGCGTTTATTGCAGCACTATTCACAATAGCAAAGACTTGGAATGAACTCAAATGTCCATCATTGATAGACTGGTTTAAGAAAATGTGGCACATATGCACCATGGAATACTTACTGTGCAGCCATAAAAAAAGATGAGTTCATGTCCTTTGTAGGTACAGGGATGAAGCTGGAAAGCAACATTCTCAGCAAAATATCCTAAGGACAAAAAACCAAACACCACATATTCTCACTGATAGGTGGGAATTGAACAATCAGAACACTTGTACACAGGAAAGGTAACATCACACACTGGGGCCTGGCGTGGGGTGAGGGTAGGGGAGAGGGAAAGCATTAGGAAATATACCTAATGTAAATGATGAGTTAATGGGTGCAGCACACCAACATTGCACAGGTATACATATGTAACAAACCAGCACGTTGTGCACATATACCCTATAACTTAAAGTATAATATATATATATGTGTGTGTGTGTGTGTGTGTGTGTGTTCAAAAATAAACATAATAAAAGTAAGAAAAAAAGAAAACGCTAATGTGGATTGACAGCAGGGAGCTGATACAAGTGTGTCACCTGGTAGGAACTGAGACAAACAAGGCCAGAATATTAGCTATGACATTAAGGCCTCCTAATGTGAAAAGGGAGAAAACTCAAAATTGTTTTCAATGTGGAATGAAAGGTCATGTGAAGAGGCAATGTCCCCACAGTGAAAACCAAGATAACTCAGAGAAAGAAACCTCTTCTATATGTCCCAGATGTAGGAAACGGAAATATAGGGCAAATCATTGCAGGTCTAAATGTGATAAAGATAAAGGCAACTTCATAGGAAATAAGTCGGGAAACTTCATAAGGGGATGGCCCCAGGCTCTGCTCCTAACTGGAGCAATGCCAACAGTTTTCCATGGTCAGCTGGAAAGCCCACAGTCCTCTCTCTCAGAGCAGCCACTACTGCGAGTGCGGGACTGGACTTACTCTGACCTGATGAAATGGTGCTAAAAGAGGAAGAAGATCCTAAAAGGGTTGCAACTGGGGCCTGTGGCCCTCTGCCTCTGGGAAGGGTAGGATTGGTCCTGGGACAGTCTAGCCTATCCAGTAAAGGAAAGAATGTGCTCCCTGGGCTAATTGATAGTGATTACCAAGGTGAGATATTGGTTATGATGGAATGTAAAGGTCTGCATATTCTTCCCCTTGGATCAAAAATAGCTTAGTTAAGGATTGTACCATACTGGGTCCCTAATGCCCATGGGAAGGAAAGGGGAAAGGGAAGTTTTGGAAGAACAGGAGATACAGGAGTATATTAGAATGAATTAATCATTGATCAGAGACCGGTGATTACCTTAAACATTGGTAATAATAATTTTATTGGCTTATTGGACACTGGGGCAGACATTTCAAACATTAGTGATGACAGCTGGCCAGAAACTTGGCCTTGGGTCACTCAGAAACAGAAAATCATTGGTACTGGGGAAGCATACACAACCAAACAGAGCACACACCCTGAAACATGCTGGGGTTCAGAAGGAAGAAAAGCAGTTGTGCAACCTCTGATCATGCCCATCCCTGTTAATCTCTGAGGACAGGACATATTAGCCCAATGATGGGAAGGGGGGCACTCTGCAGACCCCTTTCTAACAATGGCCACTGTTGTTATTTCTCCACTACCTCTGACTTGGCACTATCAAAATCTGGTCTGAGTAGAACAGTGCCCTCTGAAGAGAAATTATAGAGGACTCATGAGTTAGTTGGACAGCTGTTAAAGGCTGGACATCTTGAACATTCTATCAGTCCCTGGAATTCACCTATTTTCACATTCCCCAAAAGTCTGTGAAACAGAGGGTTTTGCATGACTTTTGTGTGATTGATGCTAACTTACAGTCCACAGGACCCCTTCAAAAGGCATCCCCTGCCCCACGGTGTTTCCTCAACATAGGCCTAAGTGGTATTCACTAAAAGTTTGCTTCTATACCATTTCTCCAGCAGAAGAAAAGAGAAAAAATTACATTTACAATACCAGTTATCAATAATGAAAAACCAGCTTGTCATTTTTAACGGAAATTGCTTCCTCAAGGAATGTTAAATAGTCCTACCATGTGTCAGTATCATGTAAATCAAGCTTTTCCCCCTAGTAGAAAATAATTTCCTGACAGTAAAATTATTCATCCTATGGATGATATTCTACTAGCAGCCCCAACAGAACCAATGCTTTTTAATTTGTTTACCTCTGTCATAAAGAATACACAGCTGACAAGTTTAGTCATTGCACCTGGAAAATTACAAATGTCCAATGTCCTCTCCTTGGAAATACCTTGAGTATCTGTTAATCTCCCAGTCAGTAAGACCTCAAAAGGTTAAATTAAGTACTAGCAACTTAGACATCTTAAATAATAATCACAAATTACTTGATGATATTACCTGGCTCCATCCCATTTTGGGAATTCTTACTAATAAACTACAAAAGTTTTTTTCTATCTTAAAGAGAAATCCAGATCTTGATTGTTCCAGATATTTAATCCCTGCAGCTAAAGAGAAATTGAGGAAATTGAGCAAGCCACTTCTCAGAGGTAGCTATATCGCATTGACCTATTATATTCAATTCAGTTGTTTATCTTTCCAAACAAACACTCCCCTACAGGGTTACTAGGACAAATGACCCCTGGGCTACATTTCCTAGAATGCTTTTTTTGTTCATATACTGGGATTAAAACACAGTCTCCCTATATTCAGTTAATTACTAAAGTCATCTTTTCAGGTCACAAATGTTGCAGTTACTAAGTGATGACCCTGGAAATAACTTTCTCTGATTACACAGAAATAGAGCAAGCACATCCTCCCTATTGATAAACTCCTTCATTTCTTATCTCACACTCCAATAATATTGTCTATAAAAATAGTTTACACCCCCATGCCTAATGCTTTAAAACTATTTACCAATGGGTTTGCTAAACATGGAAAAGTGGCAGTCTGGAGGAGACTACACAATTTAATCCCTTGAACTGGGTTTGCTAGCATGCAGAAAGCTGCAACTGGGGCTCTGATTTTTGCCTTAGAAACTTTTTCCACTCAGTGCATAAATATAGTTAGTGATTCTGCATACTCTATTTATTACAAATCTTTGAAACAGCACTGATTAAGTCCACTCTGAATCCAGTTGTGTTTACTCATTTTCTCCAAATTAAACAATTCTAGATCAACATTTACATCCTATTTTTATTACACACATTCGAGCCCACAGCTCACTGCCTGGTGCATTGGATTATGGCAATGAAAATGCAGGCCTTCAAGTTATGACATCACTGCTAGACCAAGCCACCCAATCGCATCAATTTTTCCACCAAAATTAGAGAAATTTGTCTAAACAATTTCAACTTACCCAGAGGCTGGATAAACAAATTATTACACTTAAAGTGTATTTACTCAAAGTTTCTGTTGATAATATTATACTAAATAAATGCCTGGAGTGCCAGCTACTCAGGGTCCTCTGCTGTGACAAACCTCTCTTTGTGTGCAGGCAGTCAGACACAGCAGGACTGGCAAAACAGAATATCTGTGTATATTTCATTCATCTGTCGTTTGGGTCAGGGTCTGTGGGCAGACTCCCACAGTGAATGCCCTCTTGTGAGAGCAATATCTCAGTTAGGAAACAAACTACTTAATTCAACTCAGGGTAGATCTTAAAATAGTTCTTAAAAATGTGTTCAAGGACTTAAAAGAAAAGATAAAATTGCTGTATCAGCAGAGATAACTCAATATCTGAGAAATTTCAAAAGTTGATGTTTTAACCAAGACTTGCAGAAGAAAATAAGGTTAGTGTTTAAGAATGTGATGGGCAGTATGACTTGTAGATGCTAGAAAAAATACACGGAATGGACTCTCTGGTAGAGACTATAGAAGCAATGCAGTCATTCCTACAGTTTGATTATAGTTTACTGAACCCATTTCACACTTCTGATGTCCAGAACTGTGAGAAAATAGAGTGTAAACCAAGACCTGAAAAGAAGAAAGTGTCAGCTCTGAAAAGACTAACAGGAAATGGTATGGGAAAAAGCAAAGGGGAAAAGCTCTGAATCAAGACAGAAATTGGAAACATAGGCAAGTTAAATAAAATGATAATGACTCTGGAATAAGGGGTGGGCTTGAGATATGAGGCTAGAGCAATGGACATGAGCCACAACTTGAGGGCCCTGTGGATGTTTGTAAAGCAAGTAGTTTGTTTCTCAGACATATCCTACACAAATATCCCTTAAAAAGAGAGACAATATATTTTATATATATTTTTTAGATGAGTATTACAGATAGTAAATTTGAGAAGGCAAGAGTGAGAAGGTGTTAAACTTTAGGGAAGCTGTTGCAGTAGATGAAGCAAAATACGATGGTGGCTTGGATTTCCAGTAAATATTGAGAGCAGAGCATAGTCTCATGGGGAATGTTCTAAAACTAACTTTAGCAAGGCTTAATTATGGATTTGATGTAAAATTATAAGGAAGGAAGAAATTGAGGATAAACCTCTGGTGTTTTTTCTTCAGTGGTTCATAGTGGCTTATGGATATTTAGCAGTGAATGGCACTGTTAGTAAAAGACTCACTTGGAAACTGATTCTGGGACTGTCTGAGTACAAAGCTCTTGTTTTTTACTACAGTAAACTGAAGAATCGTCCCTACTTTGTACTAGGTTTTCTTTACAAAAAAAAAAAAAAAAAAAAAAGAAAAGACAAAAGAAAAAAGTTGTGAAACCAATATGCTTTCTCTCAGCTCTGTGGTTCTCTGAGATATATACGACTTTTAAACAATTCCTTGGTCTGCACATCAAAAAAACATGAACTGAATTAATGTATATTGAATTTGTTACCCAAATTTGTTCATCTGAAATATTCACACACATTTACACACACACAGCCAAGAAATAATGAGATAAATTGGAAAGTACATGAACTGGACCCACAAATAGAATTGTTTTTGAGTCTTGGCATGGGCACTTACTGACATGTGTCATTATATATGTCATTTAACCTTTATGAAACTGAATTTTTTATAAGTAAAAGCATATATTATTACTCAAAATATTGTTGTAAGCATACTAACCTAATTTCATTTGAATGTAAAAGTAAAAACTATAAGTACTTCTTGGTTTTTCATGGTTCTTATAAAAAATTAACCATCGTAATATTTGAAAATAAGTAGATATTTGGAAAATAAATTAATAATTTTCTTTTTTTATTATTATACTTTAGGTATTAGAGTACATGTGCACAATGTGCAGGTTTGTTACATATGTATCCATGTGCCATGTTGGTGTGCTGCACCCATTAACTCATCATTTAGCATTAGGTATATCTCCTAATGCTGTCCCTCCCCCCTCACCCTACCCCACAACAGTCCCCAGAGTGTGATGCTCCCCTTCCTGTGCCCATGTGTTCTCATTGTTCAATTCCCACCTATGAGTGAGAACACGCAGTGTTTGGTTTTTTGTCCTTGCCATAGTTTACTGAGAATGATGGTTTCCAGTTTCATCCATGTCCCTACAAAGGACAAGAACTTATCAATTTTTATGTCTGCATAGTATTCCATGGTGTATATGTGCCACATTTTCTTAATCCAGTCTATCATGTTGGACGTTTGGGTTGGTTCTAATTCTTTGCTATTGTGAATAGTGCCGCAATAAACATAAGTGTGCATGTGTCTTTATAGCAGCATGATTTATAGTCCTTTGGGTATATACCCAGTAATGGGAAGTCTGGGTCAAATGATTTATAGTTCTAAATCCTTGAGGAATCGCCACACTGACTTCCACAATGGTTGAACTAGTTTACAGTCCCACCAACAGTGTAAAAGTGTTCCTATTTCTCCACAACCTCTCCAGCACCTGTTTCCTGACTTTTTAATGATGGCCATTCTAACTGGTGTGAGATGGTATCTCATTGTGGTTTTGATTTGCATTTCTCTGATGGCCAGTGATGATGAGCATTTTTTCATGTGTTTTTTGGCTGCATAAATGTCTTCTTTTGAGAAGTGTCTTTTCATATCCTTCACCCACTTTTTTATGTGGTTGTTTTTTTTTTCTTGTAAATTTGTTCATTGTAGATTCTAGATATCAGCCCTTTGTCAGATGAGTAGGTTGTGAAAATTTCCTCCCATTTTGTAGGTTGCCTGTTCACTCTGATGGTAGTTTCTTTTGCTGTGCAGAAGCTCTTTAGTTTAATTAGATCCCATTTGTCAATTTTGGCTTCTGTTGCCATTGTCTTTGGTGATTTAGACATGAAGTCCTTGCCCATGCCTATGTCCTGAATGGTTTTGCCTAGGTTTTCTTATAGGGTTTTTATGGTTTTAGGTCTAACATGTAAGTCTTTCATCCATCTTGAATTAAGTTTTGTATAAGGTGTAAGGAAGGGATCCAGTTTCAGCTTTCTACATATGGCTAGCAAGTTTTCCCAGCACTGTTTATTAAATAGGGAATTCTTTCCCCATTTCTTGTTTTTGTCAGGTTTGTCAAAGATCAGATAGTTGTAGATATGTAGCATTATTTCTGAGGGCTCCGTTCTGTTCCATTGATCTATGTCTATGTTGTGGTACCAGTACCATGCTGTTTTGGATACTGTAGCCTTGTAGTATAGTTTGAAGACAGGTAGCGTGATGCCTCCAGCTTTGTTCTTTTTGCTTAGGGTAGACTTCGCGACACGGGCTCTTTTTGGTTCCGTATGAACTTTAAATTAGTTTTTTCCAATTCTGTGAAGAAAGTCATTGGTAGTTTGATGGGGATGGCATTGAATCTATAAATTACCTTGTGCAGTATGGCCATTTTCATGATATTGATTCTTCCAACCCATGAGCACGTAATGTTCTTCCATTTGTTTGTATCCTCTTTTATTTCATTGAGCAGTGGTTTGTAGTTCTCCTTGAAGAGGTCCTTCACATCCCTTGTAAGTTGGATTTCTAGGTATTTTATTCTCTTTGAAGCAATTGTGAATGGGAGTTCACTCATGATTTGGCTCTCTGTTTGTCTGTGATTGGTGTACAAGGATGCTTGTGATTTTTGTACATTGATTTTGTATCCTGAGACTTTGCTGAAGTTGCTTATCAGCTTAAGGAGATTTTGGGCTGAGACAGTGGGGTTTTCTAGATGTACAATCATGTTATCTGCAAACAGGGACAATTTGACTTCCTCTTTTCCTAATTGAATACCCTTTATTTCCTTCTCCTGCCTGATTGCCCAGGCCAGAATTTCCAGCACTACGTTGAATAGGAGTGGTGACAGAGGTCATCGCTGTCTTGTGCCAGTTTTCAAAGGGAATAGTTCCAGTTTTTGCCCATTCAGTATGATATTTGCTGTGGGTTTGTCATAGATAACTCTTGTTATTTTGAGATACGTCCCATCTATACCTAATTTATTGAGAGTTTTTAGCATGGAGGGTTGTTGAATTATGTCGAAGGCCTTTTCTGCATCTATTGAGATAATCATGTGGTTTTTGACTTCGGTTCTGTTTATATGCTGGATTACATTTATTGATTTGCGTATGTTGAACCAGCCTTGCATCCCAGGGATGAAGCCCACTTGATCATGGTGTATAAGCTTTTTGATGTGCTGCTGGATTCCGTTTGCCAGTATTTTATTGTGGATTTTTGCATCAATGTTCATCAAGGATATTGGTCTGAAATTCTCTTTTTTGGTTGTGTCTCTGCCAGGCTTTGGTATCAGGACAATGCTGGCCTCATAAAATATGTTAGGGAGGATTCCCTCTTTTTCTATCGATTGAAATAGTTTCAGAAGGAATGATACCAATTCCTCCTTGTACCTCTTGTAGAACTCGGCTGTGAATCCATCAGGTCCTGGACTCTTTTTGGTTGGTAAGCTATTGATTATTGCCATAATTTCAGAGGCTGTTATTGGTCTATTCAGAGATTCAACTTCTTCCTGGTTTAGTCTTGGGAGGGTGTATTTGTTGAGGAAATTATCCATTTCTTCTAGATTTTCTAGTTTATTTGCATAGAGGTGTTTGTAGTATTCTCTGATGGTAGATTGTATTTCTTTGGGATTGGTGGTGATATCCCCTTTTTCATTTTTTATTGCATCTATTTGATTCTTCTCTCTTTTTTTCTTTATTAGTCTTGCTAGCAGTCTATCAATATTGTTGATCTTTTCAAAACACCAGCTCCTGGTTTCATTAATTTTTTGAAGTTATTTTGTGTCTCTATTTCCTTCAGTTCTGCTCTGATTTTAGTTATTTCTCACCTTCTGATAGCTTTTGAATGTGTTTCCTCTTGCTTTCCTAGTTCTTTTAATTGTGATGTTAGGGTGTCAATTTTGGATCTTTCCTGCTTTCTTTTGTGGGCATTTAGTGCTATAAATTTCCCTCTACACACTGCTTTGAATGTGTCCCAGAGATTCTGGTATATTGTGTCTTTGTTCTTGTTGGTTTCAAAGAACATCTTTATTTCTACCTTCATTTCATTATGTACCTAGTAGTCATCCAGGAGCAGGTTGTTCAGTTTCCATGTAATTGAGTGTTTTTGAGTGAGTTTCTTAATCCTGAGTTCTACTTTGATTGCACTGTGGTCTGAGAGACAGTTTGTTATAATTTCTGTTCTTTTACATTTGCTGAGGAGAGCTCTACTTCCAACTAGGTGGTCGATTTTGGGATAGGTGTGGTGTGGTGCTGAAAAAAGTGTATATTCTATTGCTTTGGGGTGGAGAGTTCTGTAGATGTCTATTAGGTCCACTTTGTGCAGAGCTGAGTTCAATTCCTGGATATCCTTGTTAACTTTCTGTCTCATTGATCTGTCTAATGTTGACAATGGGGTGTTAAAATCTCCCATTATTATTGTGTGGGAGTTTAAGTCCCTTTTTAGGTCTCTGAGGACTTGCTTTATGAATCTGGTTGCTCCTGTATTGGATGCATATATATTTAGGATAGTTAGTTCTTCTTGTTGAATTGATCCCTTTAACATTATGTAATGGCCTTCTTTGTCTCTTTTGATCTTTGTTGGTTTAAAGTCTATTTATCAGAGACTAGGATTGCAACCCCTGCCTTTTTTTGTTTTCCATTTGCTTGATAGATCTTCCTCCATCCCTTTATTTTGAGTCTATGTGTGTCTCTGCATGTGAGATGGGTTTCCTGAATACAGCACACTGGTGGGTCTTGACTCCTTATCCAATTTGCCAGTCTGTGTCTTTTAATTGGAGAATTTAGCCCATTTACATTTAAAGTTAATATTGTTATGTTTGAATTTGATCCTGTCATTATGATGTTAGTTGGTTATTTTGCCCATTAGTTGATACAGTTTATTCCTAGCCTTGATGGTCTTTACAATTTGGCATGTTTTTGCAGTGGCTGGTACCAGTTGTTCCTTTCCATGTTTAGTGCTTCCTTCAGGAGCTCTTTTAGGGCAGGCCTGGTGGTGACAAAATCACTCATCATTTGCTTGTCTGTATAGTATTTTATTTCTCCTTCAGTTATGAAGCTCAGTTTGGCTGGATATGAAATTCTGGGTTGAAAATTCTTTACTTTAAGAATATTGAATATTGGCCCCCCACTCTCCTCTGGCTTGTAGAGTTTCTGCCAAGAGATCAGCTGTTAGTCTGATGGACTTCCCTTTGTGAGTAACCTGACCTTTCTCTCTGGCTGCCCTTAACATTTTTTCCTTCATTTCAACTTTGGTGAATCTGACAATTATGTGTCTTGGGGTTGCTATTCTTGAGGAGTATCTTTGTGGCATTCTTTGTATTCCCTGAATCTGAATGTTGGCCTGCCTTGTTAGGTTGGGGAAGTTCTCCTGGATAATATCTTGCAGAGTGTTTTCCAACTTGGTTGCATTCTCCCCGTCACTTTCAGGTACACCAATCAGACGTAGGTTTGGTCTTTTCACATAGTCCTATATTTCTTGGAGGTTTTGTTCATTTCTTTTTATTCCTTTTTCTCTAAACTTCCCTTCTCACTTCATTTCATTCATTTCATCTTCCATCAGCGATACCCTTTCTTCTAGTTGATCGCATAAGCTACCAAGGCTTCTGCAATCTTCGCGTCATTCTCGAAACTTGGCTTTCAGCTCCATCAGCTCCTTGGAGCCCTTCTCTGCATTGGTTATTCTAGTTATTCATTCATCTAATTTTTTTTCAAAGTTTTAACTTCTTTGCTATTGTTTTGAATTTCCTCCCATAGCTCAGAGTAGTTTGATCATCTGAAGACTTCTTCTCTCAACTCATCAAAGTCATTCTCCATCCAGCTTTGTTCCATTGCTGGTGAGGAACTGCATTCCTTTGGAGGAGGAGAGGTGCTCTGCTTTTTAGAGTTTTGAGCCAAGATGGCCGAATAGGAACAGCTCCAGTCTACAGCTCCCAGCATGAGCAACACAGAAGACATGTGATTTCTGCATTTCCATTTGAGGTACTGGGTTCATCTCACTAGGGAGTGTCAGTGGGTGCAGGACAGTCAGTGCAGTGCACTGTGCACGAACCAAAGCAGGGCGAGGCATTGCCTCACTCGGGAAGTGCAAGGGGTCAGAGAGTTCCCTTTCCTAGTCAAAGAAAGGGGTAACAGACGGCACCTGGAAAATTGGGTCAGTCCCACCCTAATACTGTGCTTCTCCAATGGGCTTGGAAAATGGCATACCAGGAGATTGTGTCCCACACCTGGCTCGGAGGGTCCTGTGCCCAAGGAATCTGGCTGATTCCTAGCACAGCAGTCTGAGATCAAACTGTAAGGTGGCAATGAGGCTGAGGAAGGGGTGCCCTTCATTGCCCAGGCTTGCTTAGGTAAACAAAGCATCCAGGAATCTCGATCTGGGTGGAGCCCACCAGAGCTCAAGGAAGCACAGACAAACAAAAAATCAGCAGGAACCTCTGCAGACTTAAATGTCCCTGTCTGACAGCTTTGAAGAGAGTAGTAGTTCTCCCAGCATGCAGCTGGAGATCTGAGAATGGGCAGACTGCCTCCTAAAGTGGGCCCCAGACCCCCAAGCAGCCTATCTGGGAGGCACCCCCCAGTAGGGATAGACTGACACCTCACTCAGCCAGGTACTCCTCTGAGGCAAAACTTCCAGAGGAACTGTCAGACAGCTGAATTTGTGGTCTCACTAAAATCCGTTGTTCTGCAGCCACAGCTGCTGATACCCAGTCAAACAGAGTCTGGAGTGGACCTCTAGCAAACTCCAACAGACCTGCAGCTGAGAGTCCTGTCTGGTAGAAGGAAAACTAACAAACAGAAATGACATCCACACCAAAAACTCATCTGTACATCACCATCATCAAAGACCAAAAGTAGATAAATCTACAAAGATGGGGAAATTAATAATTTTCTTTTCTTCTTCCAATTTCAAATATAAGCACTAACAGCAGTTTGGTAATAATTTTCATGCAGTTAATTTTTCATATAAAACATTTGCAAAGATTATTTTCACATTTATGAAAGTAAAATCGCTATACGCACATCCATGTACACATACAATATATGCACATTTTAGAACTCTCTTTTGCTAAAACATATATTTTAGATTTTCTTCCAAAGCAACATATATATCAATCTTATTTGCAGTAATAGCTACGTAATATTTGATATTATAATTATGCCAAGGTTTCAATGGATGTACCATTTAATCTTTCAAATTTTGAGAAAAATTCTATCATTCCAAATCTTTAGTATTTATAATAATGCTATAATAAACATGATGGAATATTTATCTTTTAATCCTGAGAATTTTGTTTGTATTTAATGGTGGTATTAAATGTGAAAACTGGGCCAAGTGCTGTAAGTACTATGTATTTAAATTATTTAAATACTAAATTTATGTAACATTAAATAAAATTATAACTATTTAAATATCAAATTACTTTCTGAAAACCTTGATCACATTTATTCTAGTAACTACAATTTCATCAACAACGGATGCTATTAGTTTTTATTTTTGAAAATTAATGAACGTATTATCTATTATATTAACATCCTTTTTTAATTTGAGACCTAGTAATTCTGTTTAATTGTTACCGATCTCTAGGGTGTCGATTTTTTTCTAGCCTAAAATGTCTGTGGCAGTGATACCTTTGCCTGAGATCTCATCCTGTGTCAGGAAGAATGAAGTAGAATGAGGTGTGCAGACAAGTGAATGGTGAACAAGAAGAAAAAGTTTATTTAGTGTTAGTACACCTCAGGGGAATGGTTTGCTCCTTTCTGTAGGTGGGTTGTCCAGTCAAGTGTTCAGCTCTTAGCAGAGAGGAGGCCCTGGAAAGGGTGACTCTTCTCTATGGCAAAGTCACTCAGAAGTCTCTTCAAGCCTCTGAAGCAGTCAGCAGAGACAGTATTTCCTGTCTGTTTGTATCCTACATGTAACATTAAGAAAATACTGACTTTGAGCTTCAAAGAAGTATTTCACTATCTTTCTCCACTGGCAATTCTCTTATTAAAATATAAGTAATCATTTGGCTTATACAATATCATATTATGAAATGTAATTAGAGACACCTACTTACAATTTTTAGGTCACAATTTTGGTAATAAATATGGGCTTTGCTAGACACTCATGTAAGTTGTATACCTAAAGTTTAATTTATGTTATTTGGATATTATTATATTAAATATCTAAATCTTGGAAAGAATTCATCAATGTGTTTGACTTCAGAAATGCCTGCCATAAATCTGTTATATTGTTAAGCAAATGAAGTCTTGGCAGATTAAATTTTTTTCAGTTTAGAATTTTTCAAAGAACACAAAACACACAAAATCATAAATGGTGATATTATCCCAAATCTTAAGTCAAGTAATATATCATTAAGAAACACATACACTCCTCTCTCAGAAAAATATTTTATCTAATGAAATGTCAAAATATATCTTTGAAAGCAAGTTGCCTATTGTGTACTAATTTGATGTAGAAATCCAGAATAGTAGATAAGAGTAACAAAGACTTTTTCATCAAACAAAAATATAGGAACGTGTCTTTAAATACAAAAACCTACTTATAATTGAAAACACTGAGTTTTCAATTGGCAGAAGTGTACTGAACTGTCCAGATGACAGGATTGGGCTGAATATTAGACCAAAGACACTGATGGTTAATGAAAACAGTGCATGCATGCTGTGAAATATGACAATGTAAGTAGGAGGAATCTCTCTTTCCCAATCTGCTCTTCCACTCCTCTCCTTCAACCTCATGTAGCCTGACATTTGATGGTTGGCATATACTTCATTCCAAGGAGTGAGGCCAGTGATGCCAAATCTTTGATTTGAATTAGCACATAGAAACTGGCTTACTTTAATCCCCATGACTAATTTGCTTGCACTTTCTATTTCTTAGATTATGTGCAAATGTTTATGAAAATCAATTGGAAATTTGAATGTTATTAGATTCCTTCTTCTGTTTGACTTCCTCACAAAAGTAAAGTGTAACTGTTTTTTTTCAGTTGAAAAAAGAGTACCAGCTTGGCATGGTGGCTCATGTTTGTAATCCCAGAATTTTTGGAGGCTGAGATGGGTGGATCACCGGAGGTCAGGAGTTCCAGCCATCTCCTGGCTAACATGGTGAAACCCTATCTCTACCAAAAATACAAAAATTAGCTGGATGTGGTGGTGTGCACCTGGATTTCTAGTTACTCTGGAAGCTGAGGGAGGAGAATCACTGGAACCAGGGAAGTGGTGGTTGTAGTGAACAGAAATCACACCATTGCAGTCCAGACTGGGCAACAGAGTGAAACTCCATAAAAAAATCCAAACAATAGATAAAGAAGGAATTCTCCCTAATTTATTTTATGAGGCCAGCATCGCCCTGATACTAAAACCTAGCAGAGACACAAAAACAAGAACAAAATTTCAGGCCAATATGCTTGATGAATATTGATGCAAAATCCTCAGTAAAATACTGGCAAAATCAATCCATCAGCACATCAGAAAGCTTATCCACCACAATCAAGTTGGCTTCATCCCTGGGAGGCAAGGCTGGTTCAGCATAGGGAAATGAATAAACATAATTCATCAAATAAATAGAAACAATGACAAAAAACACATAAATATGTCAATAGCTTCAACACCCATTTATGCTAAAAACTCTTGGTAAACTAGATCTTGATGGAACATACCTCCAAATAATAAGAGCTATTTATTACAAACCCACAGCCAATATCATACCAAATAGGCAAATACTGGAAGTATTGCCTTTGACAACCGGCATGAGACAAGGATGCCCCCTATCACCACTCCTATTCAACATAGTATTGGAAGTTCTGGCCAGGGCAATCTGGCAAGGGAAAGAAATAAAGGTATTCTAATAGGATGAGAGGAAGTCAAATTGTCTCTGTTTGCAGATTACATGACTGTATATTTAGAAAACCCCATCATCTCAGCCTGCAATGTCCTTAAGCTGAGAAGCAACTTCAGCAAAGTCTCAGAGTACAAAGTCAATGTATGAAAATCACAATAATTCCTATACCCCAATAATAGACAGAGCCAAATTGTGGTTGAACTACCATTCACAATTGCTACCAAGAGAATAAAATCCCCATGATTACAACTTACAAGGAATGTGAAAGACCTCTTCAAGGAGGACTACAAACCACTACTCAAGGAAATAAAAGAGGGCACTCACTAATGGAAAAAACATTCCATGCTCATGGATAGGAAGAATCAATTTTGTGAAAATGGCCATACTGCCCAAAGAAATTTATGGATTCAATGCTATCCCTATCAAGCTACTATTGACCTTCTTCACAGAATTAGAAAAACTTCTTTAAAGTTCTTGGGGAACCAAAAAAAGAGCCCACATAGCTGTGACAATCCTAAGTAAAAAGAACAAAGCTGGAGGCATCATGCTACCTATATTTAAACTATACTACAAGGCTACAGTAAGTAAAACAGCATGTTACTGGTACCAAAACATAGATGATAGATAGATAGATAGATAGATAGATAGATAGATAGATAGATAGATATAGATAGATACCATTGCAACAGATCAGAGGCTCAGAAATAACACCACAAATCTACAAACATCTGATCTTTGACAAACCTGACAAAACAAAGCAATGTGGAGAGGATTCTCTATTTAATAAATGTTGTTGGGAAAATTGGCTAGCTCTATGCATAAAATTGGAACTGGAACCCTTCCTTACACCTTATACAAAAATTAACTCAAGATAGATTAAAGACTTAAACATAAGACCTAAAATCATAAAAATCATAGAAGAAAACATAGGCAATACCGTTCAGGGCATAGGCAAGGGCAAAGACTTTATTACTGAAACACCAAAAGCAATGGCAACAAGAGCCAAATTTGACAAATGAGATCTAATTAAATGAAAGAACTTCTGCACAGCAAAAGCAACTACCATCAGATCGAATGGGCAACCTGCAGAATGGGAGAAAATTTCTGCAATCTATCCATCTGACAAAGAGGTAATACCCAGGATCAACAAAAAGCAAATAAATTTGCAAGAAAGAAAACAAAAAACCTCATCAAAAAGTAGGTGAAGGATATGAACAGACACTACTCAAAAGAAGACACTTATGCAGCCAATAAACATAGGAAGAAAATCTCATCCTCACTGATCATTAGCGTAATTCAAATCAAAACCGAATGAGATACTATCTCATGCCTGTTAGAATGGCAATCATTAAAAAGTCAGGAAATTGGCTGGGTGTTGTGGCTCATGTCTGTAATCCCAGCGCTTTGGGAGGCTGAGGCGGGTGGATCACGAGGTCAGGAGATCTAGACCATCCTGGCTAACATGGTGAAACCTCATCTCTACTAAAAATACAAAAAAAAAAAATTAGCAGGGCATGGTGGTGGGCACCTGTAGTCCCAGCTACTGAGGAGGCTGAAGCAGGAGAATGGTATGAGCCTGGGAGGCAGAGCTTGCAGTGAGCTGAGATCGCACCACTGTATTACAGCCTGGGCGACAGAGCAAGACTCCATCTCAAAAAAAAAAAAAAAAGGTCAGGAAACAGATGCTGGAGAGGATGTGGATAAATAGGGATGTTTTTACACTGTTGGTAGGAGTGTAAATTAGTTCAACCATTATGAATGATAGTGTGGTGATTTCTCAAGGCTCTAGATCTAGAAATACCATTTGACCCAGCAATCCCATTACTGGGTACATACCCAAAGGATTATAAGCCATTCTGCTATAAAGACATCTGCACACCTATGTTTATTATGGCACTGTTCACAATAGTGAAGACTTGCAACCAACCTAAATGCTCATGAATGTTAGACTGAATAAAGAAAATATGCAATATATATACACCATGGAATACTATACAATCACAAAAATGATGAGTTTATGTCCTTTGCAGGTACATAGATGAAGCTGAATTCATCATTCTCAGCAAACTAACACAAGAACAGAAAACAAAACACCACATGTTCTCACTCATAAGTGGGAGTTGAATAATTATAACACATGAACACAGGGAGGTGAACATTACACACGAAGGCTTGGCAGTGGTGGGAGATAGGGGAGGGAGAGAATTAGGAAAAATACCTAATGTAGATGATGGAAAGATGGGTCCAGTAAGCCATCATGGCATGTATATACCTATGTAACAAACCTGCATGTTTTGCACATGTACCCCAGAATTTAATGTATAATAATAATGAAAAATAAGGACTTTCTTGAGAAAATTAAACTTTGAGAATTGTTGCCTTATTTGCAGTTTTGGCTTTTGGACAATCTCTAAATGTAATCTCGTTACACTTTTTGCACGTGGTTAGTATTGGAGATAATGTTTGTCTTTAGTATTGAGAGTGGAGACTACCAATTTGTGATCAAATAACTTAGTGTTATGCATTTGGGCCATATCACATCCATTTTAGGATAAGAATGCTGTTGCAAAGGACTTACTATTTAAAGTCACAAGAAGAGCAAACACAAAATGCAGAAGTGAGTTTTCTGGATCCATGTATATACGTGATCTTACAAAGTTTTCCTTCTTTTGTGCAACAAAATTTTATTTGTCATACATATCCTGTTTAGTATTGTGGATACAATCAGGATTTAGGATTCAGTCCTTTACCCAAAAGACATATCATAAAATGACAAGAGCGGAGGCCATCTCCTATTTCATTTCTCTGTTACAGTAAAGGAAATTTCAAAAATAAAATTCTAAAAATATGGAATTTATATTCTTTTACAAATTATGTAACATATAGATTTAAATGTAATTACAAGATGTTTTACCAAAACTACATGTTATTGAGATAAATTAGAAAATATTTAATAATAGGAGAAATATAACATCTTCACAGACTAAAAGCAATATTTTAAGACTTAAAAATTTCCTAAATTTATTTATAGATTCAAAACACTCTCAATCAATGTTTCCTCATTTGACTGTGTTATTAGTAAAGTCCATCTCATACATGAGATACCAACTTTGATAAGAAAAGCAAGAAAGAAGATAAATGAGAAAACTAAGCATTTGAGCTTTGTGCTTATGTGACTATTTTTATTATTGCATTGAGCTAAGACTACTTGATTTCCTTTCTTAATTTTGAATTATTTGTGAATTCATAGTCATTGTATGCATTTACTTAATTTGCTGAATAAAATTTTTCACTCTCCTGGGGTTTGAGATGCTCAGGAGTAATGTGAGGTAACTCGAAGAAATTATGAAATTAAGAAATAAAGAAATTATGATTCATTTATACCTCTGAGTATAATGCAGATACATGTAAGCCTTCATATAAAGTTCTGAAAACATATATCTAATTTGCTTATAAAAAGTTGAACCATTTTTAGTCTTTCTAATATCAGTGCTCAATTCATCATCATTCTCCATTTTTGGTATTTCTGTTATAAAATTTTATTAACTTTAATTTCAGCATTGAAACCCTAGAAGAGTATCATAAATTATATGGCATCATGCATTCCACTATCTCATGAGATACCATTAGAAAAAAAGTGCAGTGCATAAACAATTTTATTTAATGTTTTTTTAATTTAAGTTTTTGATCTAGATTAAAATTGATGACTATAAGCAAGAATCCAAGACAAAGATGCAAAATTTTGATCAATTGATGAACATTGTTAACATTTTAATCTTTATTATTTTGAGATAAAAATTATGCTTTTGAAATTTGTGATCTCAGTAATTAGTGAAAACTCATGTGTGTGTTGATAGCTATCATTTATCAACATGTAACAACAATAAATCTATAGATAAAAGAACTGAACTTTGTATCATCTTTGCAGTATGCAATATTTTCCTGGGCATTATGGCTTAATTTAGTCCATTTATAAACTATGACTTCACAGTAATATGCAACTATGTTTCCTAATAAACTACTTTTGTTTTGAGGGGGAGTCTCATTTTGTCACCCAGGCTGGAGTGCAGTGGCATGATCTCAGCTCACTGAAAGCTTCTCCTCCAGAGTTCATGCCATTCTCCTGCCCAGCCTCCCAAGTAGCTGGGACTAAAGGTACCCACCACCATGCCCAGCCAATTTTTTTTTCTTTTTTGCGTGTTTATTTTTAGTGGAGATGAGGTTTCACTATGTTAGCCAGGATGGTCTTGATCTCCTGATTTCGTGATCCCGCCTAGGCCTCCCAAAGTGCTGGGATTACAGGCATGAGCCACCATGCGCGGCCCTTAATACGCTACTTTATATTATTAATCAGCTATATATCTGAACACAGAATTTGAGATAAGGACAAAATATAGCCCTTTTTAATAAAATAGTCCGAGGCATCACCATATTCTATGTTCTAATGAGGTGCTACTGTGAATTTAAAATTATTTTTAATCGCAACTACAAAGTATTTTTGAAGCGAATTAACTTCTGTAGTTTCCTGGAGATAAGACATCTTATCCTTTTTGCTTGGCAGTTGTGTGTATGTCTTTGAAAAAAATTTGGCCGAGGTTGTATTTGATTAGATTGATTCAATATGCATTTTAGTCTATAAAAACAATTTTTGTGTGTGTTAGTGTGATACCTGTTTCTAAAAATGTAGAGATTTTCTTTATTTCATGCTGTTTGCTCCTGTCTTCCAGGGATTTGAAAAGGAAAACTAGCTGTCTTCCAGAAAATGTGAATATATTCCTAAACATGTTCTCTATCTCATCTATGATATTTTGCGCCAAGAGATTCAACACATTGTCCATTTCATCGTGTATAGAATTTTTCTTTTTTCTTTTTGAGATGGAGTCTTGATCCCGTGGCACAGGCTGGAGTGCAGTGGTGCAATCTCAGCTCACTGCAAACTCCACCTCCAGGGTTCAAGTGATTCTCCTGCCTCAGCCTCCTGAGTAGCTGGGATTATGTGCATGTGCCACCACACCTGGCTAATTTTTCTGTTTTTAGTAGAGAAGGGTTTTCCCCTTTTTGGCCAGGCTTGTGTCTACCTCCTGACCTCAGGTGATTCACCCACCTTGGCTTCCCAAAGTGATGGGATAACAGGCATTCACCACAATGCCAAGCCAAAAAAAGTTGTTTTGACATTTTGCTCATACTGTCCATACAGTTCCTCTTCTTCTTGCCTTCTCTACTCAAGAGATAGATATCTCTCCATCTTTCTGTGTAAATCTTTTAAATCTTTCTTCCTCATCTCCTATGCCATCTGTTCTCTGAATGAAATAATTTTCTTCTGTTGTACTCAATCTCTCTCTCCATTCAACCTTCATAATATCACTATACTTCTGTATCTCTCTCAAAGCACCATTCCCTTTCTGTTTTCTAGCATGGTTAATTACCTTTACAAACATTCTTTGAGGGAGGGATTTTTATCTAATTTATTTTTTTTCCTTCCACAAAACTAATACAATAGTTTACATGCAGTTGGGGCTCAATAAACACTTTAAATGGATTATTTATTCAAGACGGAGAACATGAATAAATAAGAAATAGTAAATAAATTATTCAATGAATGAATGAACTTTCCTTTTCCTTTAAGCTTTTTGACCAAGGATCTTGGATATATTCCAGGTTCTTAGTTGCAAATAGAAGAATCTAGTCTGATTAGATTAGACAAAAAATAAATAAATAAAGTATGTAATCTCAGAATCTCTGAAAATGCTAGAGAGCCCTAGTTCCCTTCTCAGGAACAAAGCCTGAGCATACAGCAGATGCTGATGTATGGAAAACACCATCCACCTCTACCAACTGCCCAGCACTTGAGATGTAAAGCAGGATCACAAGACTCTGTTAATGTCATCCCTTGGGCTGAACACAAGTTTTATCTAGACTCTACAGAATTAATGTGTGTACTTTCCTAGCACCCACTGTGAATAACTGTCCTTCAAAAATCTATTGCTTATGAAAAACCAAGTGTGTTTACCAACTCATGAAAAAACTAGTCATTCATCAGTGGTAACAGACTCAGATTTAAGCATAACCTTAAAGGTGTCATAGATCTTACATTGATGGCTCTGAATTAACATTAATCTCATGAAGATAAACCAGAGATTGAAAGCCTGCAATTATCCACTAGCTAGGTACATCATTATTAGCCATGTTGAAAATACTTCTGGGTTTTCATATCAGGGCACATTGCCCAACTGAGAAGGTAATAATTCTGAGAAATGAGAGTTCTACTTCCATGTCTTTATAGTCCCCAACAATCACTCAACCACATCAAGCACATGCCAAACTATCCTTGGGTTTCAATGCTGACTTAGGAAACTGTTGGACTGAGAGAAATAATAATTCAAGTTAAAGATGAGTGCAATGGATATTAAGCAATATCTCTTGTCAGTCATAAAATGAGGATAAAATAGTGTGACAAGGATAACCTCCAGTAGAAAGAACCAACATATTTAATTTTGACACCATACATCTTAGTAAAATATCCTGCTTTAGTTTCCATGAACATCTGATATAATTTTATACAATTTCTCACTGCAGTGAAATAATTCAGGTAGATATGCTAGTCTTTTCCTTAAAAATGTGGAGACTGGAAAACTCCAAAAAACCTGAGATATCAAAGCCTGAGCATGGTGGAACTGGCATGGGGGGGTAAATCATTTAATTACTATTGAGCCTCAGGTTCCCCACCTCATTTTTAATCTCTGAATCTTTTAGAAACCACTTTTCTTTATAAAATCATATACGTCATAAGAATTAAGAATTATTCAAAATTTTTGGCTACCCATGATATCCCTCATCCCTCATATCCACATTTTCTTTTACAACAGAATTTTTGGCTTAATGTATAGTGGCACAGAGCAATACATTATATTCTAGCTTTGCCTGAAGTAAGATATAACCATGTGATAAATTTCTGTCTGGTGCAATATATCAGAAAATGTTTGTGCAACTTCTGGGCTGTGACTTTCCAAGGAGGGAGTTGTTACTCCATTGTCCTTATAAATCATCTGACTAGCCAGAATGTGGTCATTATTACAGGAGTTGGAACAGCTTTCTTGCATGGTAAGATGTTGCCTGTTGGGAATAGCAGAACAACAAAATAGAGGGAACATACGTCTCTGAAAACATGGGGGTTAGAGTCACCACATCAGCTTAGAATTGTATATAAGAGAAAAATTAAATTCTGTCTCATTTAAACTACAATTATATTTTAATGAAGTACAACTCATTGATTCCACTGTTGCTGCTATCCCTACCACTATTGTATGGGGAAGATTTACTACAGAATCAAATAAAGTTATCATGACAGGTTATCAGAAAGAAGCTGTATCTGTATCTTGCCAAACTCATCTCATATTTGTCAACTTAGAAGACAAATGGATAAATGCTAGAATTTAAAGTAAATCTCAAAGTAAAATTCAACTCAATTTAATCTTAACCATGTCTAGGTTTTGGTTTTTGCTTTGATTCTCCATTCAGCAGTGAAAAAAAAGGAATATTTCAATACTCATTATATAATATGTATATTACTTAGTCTGATAATTTAATTGTAAAATAATTTAAAAATATACATATTTATAAAATTAACTTCAAAACTTTGGTTTAACAAAAGTATGTATTCTGTGATACAGTCTTTGCTTAGAAATATACATTTTTGTATTCATGCATATTTGTATAAATGTGTCAATATAAATTAAAAAAAATCATTAAAGTTTACCAAATGACTTTTCATTTATGCCCTCTGGGAGGGCAATTAAAGACGGTAAGTGAATAACTTTGGCTTTTTAAATTATATAGTCATGTATTAATTAAACTTTTCAATGAGCATTTGTGTTTGTCAGCAGCATGAAAACAGTCTAATACAGTAAATTATTTCAAGGAGAGGAGTACTGCTGAAAAGATACCTGAAATTGTGGAAGTGACTTTGAAACTGGGTAACAGGCAGATATTGGAACAGTTTGGAGGGCTCAGAAAAAGGGACAAAATGTGGGAAACTTTGGAACTTCCTAGAGACTTGTTGAATGGCTTTGACAAAAATACTGATAGTGATAGGAACAATAGGTCCAGGCTGAGGCGGTCTCAGCTGGAGAGGAGAAACTTGTTGGGAACTGCAGCAAAAGTGACTCTTGTTATGTTTTAGCAAAGAAACTGGCAGCATTTTACCCCCGCCCTGCAGATTTGTGAAACTTTGAATGTGAAAGAGATGATATAGTGTAGCAGTCTCAGGGGGTAAGCCTGCAGCTACAAGAAGATATATTTGCACAGAAACACAACTCTCCCTCACAGATAAGCACAGGAAAGACACAGAAGCAGTCCAAGCTTCTGCTATGCTCTTCCACCCTGAATCCCTAGAAACTCTTAGTGTCTAAGAGACTGTCCTTTGAATGAACTCAGGCAGAAAGCCCTCTCAGGTTTGTTTTCTTTAAAATAAACCTGTCCTTGACTGTCAAGCCACCTTTCATGTTTCTTTTCTCTTTTTTCAATTCTTACATTTGGTGCCAAATCCTGTGACTGGTGTTGGGAACAGAGGCTCTCTTGCAACTCAGGAGGCAGTGGACAATGGCAGCTCAACCTGAGTTAACTCCTGTATCCTAAAGTTCTCTGGCCACATGCCCCACATTTTCTCTTGCTTGACTTTTCAAGTGATTTGTGTGAGTGGGACAACTAACTTGAAGGGGCTGTGAGGCTCAGGCCAAGGCTACTCCCAACAGACTCTGAAAACACTCAAGTCTCAGGAATCCACCTCTGACCACCCACAATGAATATTTTGCTCCCTAACCTTCCCCTGCCCCCTCTTTCTCCATCTTCTCTCTTTCTGTCTTTCTGTCACTCTGTCTTTCTGTCTGTCTCTCTTTCTCAAATGGCTACAGTCTTGGAGGCCCTTTGCCGATTACAGCTTAAGCATCCAGCATTAGATACTAATTCAGATGACTAGTGAGATTTGCCTTCTCCTGGCTTTCTCTCAGTACCAGAGAAAGTCTGGACTGCTTTCCAGGTCCTGGGAGGTCCAATGGGAATAATGGGGCTCAGCTAAAGCAAGCCTTGGCACCCAATTCCTTCTCAGCTTAATGGTGCCCTTTTGGAAAGAGGCTTCTGGGTCTCTGTATTTGCCTGGGAATGCCTGGGACAAAACACACACCGCCAGCTTCCTCTTATCAGTCTACATGGGTGCCAAACAATCTCACATCCCTACATCTTCCCCACCAGACTGACATATTTGCAATTTAGCCAAGCTTGGCTTATGGTGGACCTTAAAGCCAAAGCATTTAATTTTCTACTGCAACATGGCCTTAAAAACTTTTTTTTTATTTTTATTTTATTTTTTTTATTAATTTTTGCATACAAAAACAATAAATATTTTCTAAAAATACATACAAACAAAAAGATGCGTATCAAACATATTAGGAAGGTTGCACATGGGAAGTCGGGGAATAGAAATGGGGGGTGGGAGTTAAAATAAATGAGAGAGGGACTTTATATGGATCAGTGATAATAACTCAATCCTCTATTTGACAAAGAAGAGGGAGAAGGAAGAGGAAGAAAAAGAAAGTGGGATAAAGGATCAGAAAGGGAAGAAAATAGAAAAAATTAGAGTATGACTCCAGGGTAGACCTGTTTTGTTGTCACTGAGTTGGTTGGTTGGTTTGTCTGTTGTATTCTTCATGTTTCACCAAGTTGGCCAGACTGGTCTCGAACTCCTAGCCCAAAGTGATCAACCCGCCTCGCCCCCCAGAGTGCCGGGACCACAGGCATAAGCCACCACGTCCAGCCCCCACATTGCTTCTGGCCTCCGTGGTAGACCTCCCAGACGGAGCAGCCAGGCAGCGGAGCTCCTCACTTCTACCCAGACACGGGGCGGCCGGGCAGAGGAGCTCCTCATTTCCCAGATGGAGCAGCCAGGCAGAGACGCTCCTCACTTCTTCCTAGACGATAGGTGGCCGGGCAGAGGCGCTCCTCACTTCCCAGACGATGCGTGGCTGGGCAGAGGCACTCCTCACCTCCCAGACGATGGGTGGACGGGCAGAGGCGCTCCTCACTTCTTCCCGGACGGGGCGGCTGGGCAGAGGCGCTCCTCACTTCTTCCCGGACGGGGCGCCCGGGCAGAGGCGCTCCTCACTTCTTCCCAGACGGGGCGCCCGGGCAGAGGCGCTCCTCACTTCTTCCCGGACGGGGCGGCCGGGCAGAGGCGCTCCTCACTTCCCAGACGGGGCGGCCGGGCAGAGGCGCTCCTCACTTCCCAGACAGTGGGTGGCCGGGCAGAGGCGCTCCTCACTTCCCAGACTGTGGGTGGCCGGGCAGAGGCGCTCCTCACCTCCCAGATGGGGCAGCCGGGCAGAGGCGCTCCCCACTTCTTCCCGGACGGGGCGGCCGGGCAGAGGCGCTCCCCACTTCTTCCCAGACGGGGCGCCCGGGCAGAGGCGCTCCCCACTTCTTCCCGGACAGGGCGGCCAGGCAGAGGCGCTCCTCACTTCTTCCCGGACGGCGCGGCCGGGCAGAGGCGCTCCTCACTTCCCAGACGGGGCGGCCGGGCAGAGGCGCTCCTCACTTCTTCCCGGACGGGGCGGCCGGGCAGAGGCGCTCCTCACTTCTTCCCGGACGGGGTGGCCAGGCAGAGGCGCTACTCACTTCCCAGACGATGGGTGGCCGGGCAGAGGCGCTGCTCACTTCCCAGACGATGGGTGGCCGGGCAGAGGCACTCCTCACTTCCCAGACGGGGCGGCCGGGCAGAGGCGCTCCTCACTTCCCAGACGGGGTGGCCGGGCAGAGGCGCTCCTCACTTCCCAGATGGGGCGGCCGGGCAGAGGCGCTCCTCACTTCCCAGACGGTGGGTGGCCGGGCAGAGGCGCTCCTCACTTCCCAGACGGTGGGTGGCCGGGCAGAGTTGCTCCTCACCTCCCAGATGGGGCGGCCGGGCAGAGGCGCTCCTCACTTCTTCCCAGACGGGGCGGCCGGGCAAAGGCGCTCCTCACTTCTTCCCGGACGGGGCGCCCGGGCAGAGGCGCTCCTCATTTCTTCCCGGACGGGGCGCCCGCGCAGAGGCGCTCCTCACTTCCCAGATGGGGCGGCCGGGCAGAGGCGCTCCTCACTTCTTCCCGGACGGGGCGGCCGGGCAGAGGCGCTCCTCACTTCTTCCCGGATGGGGCGGCCGGGCAGAGGCGCTCCTCACTTCTTCCCGGACGGGGCGGCTGGGCAGAGGCGCTCCTTTCTTCCTCCCGGACGGGGCGGCCGGGCAGAGGCGCTCCTCACCTCCCAGACGATGGGAGGCCGGGCAGAGGCGCTCCTCACTTCCCAGACGATGGGTGGCCGGGCAGAGGCACTCCTCACCTCCCAGATGGGGCGGCCGGGCAGAGGCGCTCCTCACTTTCCAGACGATGGGTGGCCGGGCAGAGGCGCTCCTCACTTCCCAGACGATGGGTGGCCGGGCAGAGGCGCTCCTCACTTCCCAGACGGTGGGTGGCCGGGCAGAGGCGCTCTTCACTTCCCAGACTGTGGGTGGCCGGGCAGAGGCGCTCCTCACTTCCCAGACTGTGGGTGGCCGGGCAGAGGCGCTCCTCACTTCCCAGATGGTGGGTGGCCGGGCCGAGGCGCTCCTCACTTCCCAGACGGTGGGTGGCCGGGCAGAGGCGCTCCTCACTTCCCAGTCGGTGGGTGGCCGGGCAGAGGCGCTCCCCACCTCCCAGACGGGGCGGCGGCCGGGCAGGGGCTGCAATCCCAGCACCCTGGTAGGCCAAGGCAGGTGGCTGGGGGGCGGAGGCTGCCGCGAGGCCAGACAACGCCACTGCACTCCAGCCTGGGCAACACCGAGCACTGGGTGACGACACTCAGTCTGTAGTTCCAGTAGCTCGGGAGGCTGAGGCGGGCAGAGCAGTCGGCGTGAGGAGCTGGCGACCAGCGTGGCAAAGATGGTGAACGCGTGCCTGCAGCGAAAGGAGAAAAGGCAGGCAGCGGTGGTGCGCGGCGGCAGACCCAGGCAGTCCGCGGAGCGGGCAGCCGCAAGCCGAGGAGATTGCAGCCTGGGCCAGAGAGGGAAAAGAAGAAAGAGAAAGAAAGAAAGGGAAGGAGGGAGGGAGGGAAGGAGGGAGGGAGGGAGGGAGGAAGGAAGGAAGGAAGGAAGGAAGGAAGGAAGGAAGGAAGGAAGGAAGGAAGGAAGGAAAGGCAAAAACTTTATTACCAGAAATGGCAAATGACAAGAGACTTCCCAATATTCCTACCATCAACCCCACCCCTCATCCTTCTCTACCTGTTCAAAAACTATTCCAGCCAGTTAAACCTTCTCTGCCATTCTCCCTCTCCAGAAAGTGGCTAGGGTTAAAGGCAGTCCTCCCATTCATGTCCCCTTCTCCAGGCCTAATTTGTGGCAAATTGAACAGCTTCTGGGATTTTTCTCCAAAAATCCCTCTCATTATCACAGGAAATTCCTGCACATAACCCAATCCTTTAACTTGGCATAACATTTACATAATTCTAATCTCCACCCTTACCTTTAATAAAAAAGAGTGCTCTGCTTAATTAAAATAGGTATCTAACCTATAAGTATATTCAAAAGTCATTTATGTTTTTTCTTCATAAATCTTGTTTTCCTGAAAAAGGTTTTTACTCAGTCAAAATTACTTTTCTTCACTCTGTCTTGCCACTTTGGTGAATGCATATATGATCCCAGAATAATTTCTGGTGGCCTATGACTCCCTAGGAAGAAATCTTGTCACAAATCCCATCTTGAAAAAATAACTATTTTCCTTATGGAACCCCTGGAATTAAAGTTGAATAAGTACCTCTCAAAAATCTTGCTTTGTCTTCCTGCTTGCTTGTTTATTAGGCCCTAAAATTTGTTTACATAGCCCTTCTCCTAAAGGGCCTCACCCAGAGGCCAATAATCCAATCTGAAAATTAACAAATGGAAACTGTAAAACTACTGGATCTTCTTCTTCTTGTCTGTGTGGGCTATATATGTGTTATGTATGTTGTATCTATTAAAACGAACTCTAATGAATTAATTGTCCTAAGAAAAGTAGGTGCTTAAATAAAATATTTTTAAGGAAATTGTTAAGCAAAGTAACACTGTGTACATTGCCATTTTACTTTATTCTTCTGTTAAGGAAATTTGTAGGGTCTCATTTTGCTTGTGTGTATTTGCTAGATGTCCCAGTTGGCTGTGTTGAGATATACCAACACTATTTATTGTGTAAGTTTTGATTCTTAGGTATTTTCTCCAGATATAACATTGTTTTCCAAAAACACACTAAACTGTATTGTACAGTTCAAAATTTAATAACTTAAGGGATCAATCTAGGCATTGTTCTTGGTCTTAAATTGAATAGCAGACACAGGACATATCTATTATCACTGTATTAATTTTCAAAGATTGTTCTTTGACATTTTAAACTTTGACAACAGGTATTTGCATTTGATGTTTATAAAAACATCTTTATTAATAATTTTATTTTCAAGTTTCATAGGCTGTGTTTATCAAAATAAGTTTAAGTCAAATCCATCTTTCCAGACACGGGGACAGTTAAGTATATTGACGTACTATGTAAATCATTCACTTGTACCAATGGGGAAAATTTAGTGTTGATGTGCTTCACAGTGAAAAGAACAATCATTCATTTTTAAAACTAGGTTAGGAAAGGTTATTTAACTGGCACTTTAGTAGTGTATATACTAGCACTAGTTTATATACTACTTTTGCCACTGGGGAGTTTAAGTTAAAATGTCCCTCAGTCATATAGCTATGGAATACATCTTCCATTTATGATTTATGTGCTAATAATCAAATTGTTTGGATTTCAGTTATTTTCATGTATACTATAAAACAAAAGCAAACTAGTCCAGATTAAATTTTTATAATTAGAATACTGCACATTTTCTATGTGTAAGTCATTCATATTAGTATCTATGCAGGTTCAGTCAAATCCAACCATGGATTTGAGTTATTATACTATATAACCCTATAAGATAGTTAGAAATATCACTACTTTGACTTTATAATGGAACCCAAGTTTATTAATTTAGCATTTGAGTAAAGTAATTTTGATTTCCAAAATTAGGAAAAATAATGACAACATAATGAGAGAAGGAGGAACCAGGCCTTAGTGATACTTATCGTGGTTGTAAGGTAAAGTCTCATTATTTCCAGTATGCTTTATTACATCCCACTTATTGACCTGACTGTCTGTGTCTAAGTATAATTCTCATGCTGAAGCTCTAGCTAAAAGAGGCAAAAGAAAGTTATCTTCATTAAATATATTCATCACTTTAATGAGATAATAAAGGAACAAAATTTAGGATTCAAACTGAGTAAGAATACTCTTTCAATGAATATGTCCCTAAGATAACCAGAATTTGCAGTTAAGTTATGCATCTGGAATACCTCAGTTCTCACCAGTAAAAATATCCTGAGTGGCTAGTGCACTTTAAGAATATTCTGGCATACTAAATAAATAATGTACATGTCGGACAAAGGAGTTGGGTAAGCCTTGACTTTAGACAACTCTGTGACTACAAAAATAAAGCCAGCACTTTTGGTACTAATAAGCCTGCATATCAATATCATAATCATAAAGAGCATTGTGCAGCTGCACTTTGCTCCCACTGGTTCAGTAGTTACTTATTTCAACCTAAGGACTCACCTTTTACTCAAAAAAAAGAAGAAATAAAAGAAAAAGAAAAATGAAAAAAATAAGAATTATATTTGAGACCTGCTTCATCTAAGTTACAAAATGAGTAAGTGTTTTTAGTTCCAACTGACAGAAAAAAATAGATTTGTTCCCTTCAGGGACTTGTTTGAGTGTTTTAGTTATGCATAAATAATTGTAGCAAAAGAAGGGTAGAAAGGAGATGAAAATTAATTTACACTACCTGCTACTTGGTAATAAAGGGCCTTTTGAGGGGGGTTATGAATATTAAATGATTTAATTATACATTTATTCCTATTAATATAGGCAGTAGTTTCTTCAACCATGCCTAAATAACTGTATTTCTAAAATATAACAAATACCATTGAGGTGGGAAATTAAAGAAAAATAAAATTAAAAAGAAAGAGAAATGAGTTTTCCTGTATTAGGCTGACTTGTCCCAGAGGCAGCAACAGGCACAGCCAAGACCCAGGAAAACTCTTAATAATATTATCTAATGCACTCTGGAGACACTCCCAGCACTCCCTCAACACAGGGAGAAGAAAAACAAATTTTCCTTTGTTTTAGGGAATGTGTTTATAAATTATTTTTCTTTATAACTAGTGACTTTAAGTATTCCATTTTATCTAAGAAATACAACAAAGGCCGTGCAAGACCTGTGTAGGCCTGAACTACAGCTGCGTTGGCACCATAGTGAAAGTTATAAGATAAGCCCGTGCCCAGGCAAACCTAGGTTACAGACATCTGGGTTGCTTGGTAACAGTCTTGTGCAATCCTGTCATTGTTCTACCTCTGTATCCTTCCTTTCACTCCTCTATAAGCTTACCTCAAGCTAGCCCATCCCCTTTTGTGAAGTCTGTATAAAAGTCAGATGTTGTCTTTGTTCCAGGCCCTGTCCTTTGGATTTTGAGTCAGCTGGGCCTGAGTGCACTCAATAAATATTCCCCTGTTGCAAGCTGAAGTATCTCTCATCCTCATGAATCCCACAACACCATGTTAATTACTTGACATTCCTCGACCCCAATAACTCAGGCCACTCTTGACATCACGTGCTTGGCTGGATGAAGCTCCCTCTTTTCAAACAGTATACATATTTCCATGTGGTTTATTATAGTGAGTCTGGAACATATGGAAGTAACCATGCCCATAACTGTGCTGGAAGAAGTCAAGCTTCATCTGCATCTAGCACATAATTCATAAAACAAATAAAAATGTGGTGAGGTGTGGTGCTCATGCCTGTAATCCCAGCACATTGGGAGGCTGAGGGCGGCAGATCATGAGGTCAAGAGATCAAGACAATCTTGACCAACATGGTGAAACCTCATCACTACTAGAAATACAAAAATTAGTTGGGTATGGTGGCAAGTGTTTGTTATCCAAGCTACTTGGGAGGCTGAGGCAGCAGAATTGGTGTATCCAAGAGGCAGAGGTTGCAGTGAGCAGAGATGCAGCCACTGTAATCCAGCCTGGTGAGACAGTGAGACTCCCTCTCAAAAAAAAATAGGATTTACATTAAAGTTAAAAATTGCTTCAAATTACCATTATAACATGTAAATAAAACTGCTAAGCATGGATTTGCATAAAAGGTGTATAAAATGGTAAAAAGTGGTTTTAGCTAAAAATTATAAGGCATAACGATATATTTTGCTTAAGAATATAATTTTTAAAAAAATTAAATAATATAAAGTGGACTATTAAAGACAATTGAAAAAATATTGTAAATGTTAATCTTGCAGAGAAAACTCTGTGTGTGAACGTATTAACTAAACTCAAAAGTGTAGAACATAGGGAAAAAAGGTAAACATGATTACCTAACATGTTTAGGTACATAAAATTACCAAAATAATGTCTGGGATGTCATGTTTTAGGGAATAATCTTAAAATATGTTTCAAAGCTGTATGCCATGTCTAAGGTTCTCGTGTCTAAATATGGGCTACTAATCACAATTAATGTTGTTCTGCTGGGTTATTGTGAACCACAATGATCAAACTTCTTTGTCAATTATGTTTCTAACTGAATCCAAACTGGACATTTTAGTATTTACAGACAATTGTTACTTTGTTTAAGTTCTCTTCAAAAGATGGTTTATTATCAAGCTGTAAAACTTTAACAATTGCACTCAAAGGAGGGTTTCTCACAGCAAAAACAACAACAAAATTACAGAATACATGAAAAGATAAAATATCAACCAAAGTTATAAATATCAACCAAAACAAAATGGACTAAATTAACAAAAAGAACAAGTTTTTAACCTTTTGATTAGGACACTGCTAATCTTTATCTTATGTTTCCGAGTCGAGAAAACTTGTGTTAAGCTAGCTACAGCCTTTAAGCAACTAAGTAAAGAATACTTCTGTAAATGGAAATTAAAGTGTTTGATTCTCTCTCCCTAGTTTCTCCAGTGTTTGAAAACTAGTTATAAGTATTCTTAAACTACAACAATATAATTGTCTGCATAAGTGCAATAAGAATCTATTTTCATTTGTAAGAAAACACAATTGGAAGAACTGGTTATTTTACCAAGGCTTTGACAGGAGTGGTATGCTCTCCTTTAAGGAATCAAACTTAACTTATGAAGCCAATAAAGTCCTTGGAAAACTGGCCTTATATTTTGTGTACAGAGTACCTGTACAGGGTTTCTGATCTCTGATAAGTAAAGAATGTCACCTTCTGACTGGCCAGGAAATGCATGTTATGTTAAAACCTCAAGAGGGGAAGAATTCACCCAACTCATAGGTATTTAATAGTAAAAATCCATGGCTGGGCTTGGCTTTAAAATGTCTTATCTCAAATTCCTTCTATAACACAAAGTTCCATCAAAGCTGACTTAAAAGGCCTCTGTGGCAAATAATTTTTTTTGCTGCACTGTGTACAACTAATTAAGCCAAGTACAATAAAGGAAAGCAGTACTACCATGATTTTTCTTTTAATAAAAATGGGAAATTGAAGAGAGAAAATTGAGTTTCAAAAACTATAGCACACCTCTTGTTACATTAGAGTCTGCTAATGTTTTTCAATTTTTATATTTTCTACAGTTTAAATTACATACATTACAGAAATCCACTCCTAGATACTACACACTCAAGCTGAAGCCTAAAGAGCTGAGGAAACAAACCCTAGCAGCCCAGAAAAAATGTCTTAAATATCAATGTAAAAAAGTAAGAAATCTTAAGCTGAAAATCATAAAATATAAGTAATTAGGTGAAAATTACTCATCTTACTCCGTCTCAACCTTACTTTACCAAATACTTTTTTTCATTCCTACTTGTCCTTTAAGTTAGACATTAACACCTTTATTTGTTGTTGTTGTTTTTTAGTGGAAGTTGTTTACTATGCCAAGCATAAGGTAATTGCTTAACTTAATCTACTATTTGCAGTAGGAATATACACTGTAGCACCTAAGGGTGAAGTATTGAATAAATAATCTTAATTATTGCAGCATTTTGTTTACTTCTTTTCATGATATCAGATATAACAGTTACTAATAAAATAATAACACATGGGTCTTTCAAAACATGTCCCTCTGTCTGTCATTGGGAAAGAAATGTTGCTTCTGTTTCAACCAATCAGGCCTAATATGAAACGCTCCTTAAAAGCCTAGGACTAAAGTTCTTACCCTGCCTCAACAATCTTTTCCAAAAATTATTAACTGACAGAATCATGGCTATTTCACAGAGAACTATACAAAAATATTTACAAGCAGTATTGCTTCTGCAGTCCATTCAAGATCAAAGAAACTCTCTGCTTCACCCCCTACCCCCTCCAACAGCAAGAAATAGCAAGAATGAACATGTTGCCCTTCATCCTTTTGTAACTAAAGGGTCTGGAATGACAGAGCAAGGGCGCCATTATCTTGGACAGACACCGCCAGCTGAAGATCCAGCTTCCTCTCTAACCTCATGAATTTCAAAGAAATCACTTGCCTTCTAACAACAAGCAGCCAGAAAGAGCAGACAGTAAAACACAGATAAGACAGCTGGAGCACACAGGGAGGCTGGGGGAAAGTCTCTTGGGTAACTGCCAAACTTCACCCTCATACAGTGGGCATCAGTGAAACAGCGGGCCCTAATAAGCACATTGCTTTCCCTTCAGGTACACTAAGATAAAGAAGGTAAAACAGTCTTGGAGGGTATTCCTGTAGCTTCTGGAAGATATATGGAAAGAGACACAACCCTTCCTCCTAAAACAGTAATTAAAAGAAATAATAATGTGTAAGCAAAAACTCAGTTGTATGTAATAAAACCCAATTCCCCCTGAGGAAAAGAAAGAGCTGATGTACTTTAAAAATTAACTGCCTGTTTTTCTGTGGCTAGTGGGCCTTATCTCTCCCTTTCCCAGGCATTGTGAAGACCCTGTTTCTCTAGTTGTGTAGTTGCAAGGTCACTACGCGGACAAAGTCAAGTTATGAAACAAGTTTTTCCTTGACATGTAAAAAATGATGCAATGCATTTCTCAATTGAATAACTGTCTTTATTTCTCACTTTTGTAATAATCTTCCACCTTCACAGATTTCCCCCAATGCACAAAATGCTTAAAAGGTAACTGAACACTTTGTTTGGGGCTCAGTCTTTTTGGATGTTAATCTGACTGGGCTGGTGCACATCAATAATAAATAATAAGTATCCTCCTCAACCCCTCGTTCTCTCTGATTCCTAAATTATCCTGCTGCACTCCAATATAAGCACAACAAAGAGACATAGAAGAAGTCCAAGCCTCTGATAAACTCTCCTGCCCTGAATCCTTAAAATGTCTTAATGTGTAAGACAGTGTGGCTCAGACTCATGCAGGCCAGAAGCCCCTATGAGGTTTGTTTTCTAAAATAAATCTCTTCTTGTTGACTCTCAAGCCACTCTTTCTCTTTCTTTCCTCTTTCTTTAATTCTTACAGTTAGGGTCTTCATAGTATTCTCAAAGGTTTAAATAATTTAGGGTCATAAAGAAATGTGCACATCATGAAAACTCCTAGTATATCAACATATTTTCATTCATCAGACTATTCGTTAGTTATTTATTGAGCACTAGTTATTCAGGCACTATATCTTAATAGCTCTAAGCGTAAAATGGTGAACAATGTAAGAATAAGTTTTGATCCCTGTGTTTCCTATACTATCAGAAAAACAGTGAACAAGCACATTAATGAAAAAAATAATTTCAGATTATCCTAAGCATTCTGAGAAAAATAACTGATATGCTGTGTGAGAAATAATTTGCTTGAGAGAGTGGAAATTCATTTCCAAAATCTTTCAACCAGAAGCTTAGGAAATTCCTGTTTGGGGGTAACTCAACAGCCTAGACTTAAAGGATAAGAAGAAACTGGATGTGCAAAGATTCAGAAGAACAGAATGAGAAAAAAGACCTTAAAGGGAGGAGCATTAATTTAATAAGTGTTTTAGGGTAAAATGAACCTGGAGGAGAGGGGTTGAGGTGACACTGGAAGACAGAGGAGGCAGGGAAGCCAGACCCTTCAAGTTTGAGTAGGAAGTTTGTATTTTATTCAAAGTGAAAAGGAAATATTTTTGAATAGTTTCAAGAAACTTTTGACATAGCTACCTTTAGGTCTACATAAAAGTATTTTAATGAGAAAAAAATATCTGTGGACTAGTTAACTAATATATTATTTGCCCTAATTACATACTAGTTTCTAGAAGCTTGAGATTCTACCATGAAGTTCCTAGCCTAGCTGACACAAATTTCAGATATTTAACATTAGCCAAAGCTCAGATAAGGCACAAAAAATAATAACTGAAGAAGAATTTTGAGCATGCAGAGAAGAAATGTAATGAAAATTTTTATGAGTAAGTGAGGTCTTGGAAGAAGGAAACCATGGTGTAGGAGAAAGCAAAAAGCAGGCCAGGTTCAGTGGCTCATACATGTAATCCCAGCACATTGTGAGGCTGAGGCAGGTGGAGAACCTGAGCTCAGGAATTTGAGACCAGCCTGCCCAACATGGAGAAACTCCATCTCTACTAAAAATACAAAATTAGGTGGGTGTTGTGGTGCACGCCTGTAATCCAAGACAACTCTGGAGACTGAGGCAGGAGAATCATTTGAACCCAGGAAGTAAAAGTAGCTGTGAGCCGAGATTGCCCCATAGTACTCCAGCCTGGGCAACAAGGGCAAAACACGCAAAAAGAAAGGAAGAAATATAGTAAAACATTAGAAGCATAGGTTTTTCCCCCTCTTCTGAAATTCCAGAGTCAGAGGAGTGGACATAAAGGGAAGTTTTGTCCACTTATGATTTGATCCCTGAAAAAGAACTTCACCATAAGATGTTTGTGGCAACATAGGTCACCTGTGGCACATAAAAAGTAAAATGAAGGTATGGCATTGTTAAGCAGACAGAGAATGCTGAAAGAAGGTTCAGAGATGCCCTTATGTAGCAGGGCAAAGAAAGGACTCTGATGTGCCCCTGTGTCTCCTGGAAGAGATGGAAGAGAACTCAGTGCAGTGCTGGGAGGCATTCCCATGGCTACCCTGACAAGAGATAAGGTAGTCATAGTGCTGAAGCCACAGTATAAACAGCCTAATTGGTCATTTAATAGAGGGTTTATTTATTTATTTTCAAATTTTTGAAAATAAAAGAAAAGCACAGCTAACTCCTGAATGATCCAATACAACAAATCACAAATGTATGCTGTCACTCAGATCATAGCATGAGAATCTCAGAAATGAACCAGATATGCTACAGCGAAGAGCTAGGTGAAACCAGTGGCCCAAGGGTCATTCCAGGAGTCCTGACCTCTTTTCCACTTTTGCAAGGTCAAGTGTTCCACTTGTTCATCTCCCCACGTTTTCATTTACTACTTTGGGATTCATAAGTGGCACTGTGTAAAACAAGTATCTTTCCTGAGAAAAAAATTAAACAATAGTGTTAGATGCTGTTAATTAGCCAATTAAAACATCCACCATCAATTTATTAGGGTCAGGACTTGTGAGGAAGATTAGGTTGATAAACATAACCAAAAACTTTCAAGTACTGGTACATCACAGTTTTTCTATTTGTAAATTTGTAGCATTACCACAACCCTTTGATTTAATGTCCCTCCATCTATTTCAGTTCATTCACTCTTCATATGTAATGGGTATGGTTTTAAAAATACATACTTAAGATATGTGTATTGCTTTCAATAAAGGAATCTAAAATGAAATGTATTCTGATCTAGAGTAAAAAATTATAAGTTTTTTGGCTGATGCTGTCTCTGCTGCCAACTGGCTCTGTAATCTAGGCCAAGTCATTTAATTTCTCTGGGCATTGATTTTCTACAGAAAATGAGGAGATTGGACTAAATCATTGCTGAGGTCTATTTTGATTTCTGATGTCTTTCATTCATGGGAGTGCTAAAATAAGGACTACTGAGATGATCATTGTTAGATTGGCATTAATCATGAAACAATGTTAATAACTGTACAACCATTTAGTGAGTGCAGGCCTTTTGCCTGGCACAAAGTAAGTCATTTTATATAGGTTATTTCTAATAATCTAAACAACCCCATGAGGAAGTAGAAGTTCAGGGAGTTTGCAATTTGGTCCATGCTACGTAGTTGATAACTGGCAGAGCCAGGCTTTTAACTCATGCTTTCACTGAAGTTTCTAAATTACACATAATAAACTTATTTTCCATCTTTCTACATTGTTTGATTTGACAATAATAGTTTCCAGTCTTTGTGAAAATCTTATACATCATCCAAGCTCTCCATTCTCTCTCAAGCTATTTTTATAGAATTGAGGCAAAGCAGTCTATGTGCTAACTCGTGAAGAACTCACATAGATAATTCATTTAGCACTTATTTTCAAAGCTAACACATTTTTCTAATCTCCTGTAACTATCACCTGTGTCTTTCCAACAAAATGATAAATGCTCTGAAGAAATGTCAAGAAATGCTTGGGATGGGTTTGGCATCAACAAAGCTGGAACTCAAGTGAAGAGAGTAAGTTTCCTGCCATCAAAACCTCAGGAGGTCTCACTGTCAGGACCTTAGCAGGGCTGTGTCAGCTCAGCTCATTCCTTGTCCTAGAGAGCCCATAGCAGCTGGTGGATGGCTAGCTCACTGAGATGATCTGAATGAAAGTAAGTAACCTTAGTTCTCAGCTGTGAGACCCACTGCTTTGGCTGCCCAGAGAGACCCTATGTAGTGCCTGGAAAATCAACCTGATGAAAAGAAAACTGAAGACAAGAAGGCAGAGTACAGAAAAGACAATGGAAATGCCTATGTTGGTAGCATATTATTATAGTATAATGGGGGTCATCAAAGATCTGAAACAAAATCTTGTTCAGTCATTCCCTGGAGCTAAAAGCCCCAGTAATATAATGTTGTAAATGGAAAGATTTTTGAAGAAAATCTTTTAGACTCTTTCAGCCCTTGACCTAAGTGAGTTAGTGCTGTACCAAAACATCACACACTTGGTGACACTTGGTAACATTATCCAAAAAAAAAAAAGCATAAATTTATTGTCTCAATTCTAGATGCTGGAAGTCCAGGTCAGGATGTCATCAGCTTTGATTTTTTCCCGAGACCTCTGTCCTTGGCTTGCAGATAGTGTCCCACCTTTTGTTTATTTACATTGTCTTATCTCTGTGCTCTTGCATTCCTGGTGTACCCTTGTGTGTCAAAATGTCCTCCTCTTATATGGACACCAGTGAGATTGGAATAAGGCCATGTCCAACTGCTTTAGTTTAACATAATTATGTTTTTAAAGTCCTTATCATCAAATACAGTAAGATTCTGATATTGTTAAGACTTTAATATGAATGGGTGGGGGGATGGGGAATTCAATGCATAATACCATAATCTTGAAAATTGTAAGCTGTCACATAGGCAAATACAGTCATAATGACCAGCAGAATACCATGCATGTTAATAAATAAGTATTGTTTATGCTTTGTTTCAACTCTGACAATATCTAGATAAACAATACATTTTTGTTAATTTAATATGATTGATTTAATGAATGAATAAATTTGTTTACTATCACCAGTGGTCACCATCACACAACATGAATAGCAAAAATAAGGGTTCTATATGTGTATGAGATACAAGATATTAATTAGCCTCATCTATCTTATTTAAAAATTAGTATTTTAATTAAACAACTGAACTTAAGCAATGTTACAAGTTAAGCAGTTACATCTTATTTAGCAAGATCTCTCTTTAGTAAATAAGTAGAACTGAATATTTCCCTCACTTTTTATCCTCCATTAGCTTTAATAAGACCTAATTCATATACTTTAACATGGAATAGATATTTATTACTATTAATTCCTACACTGACACTAGAGTCACTTTTGGACTGGTGGTCTGTCTTCAGATTACCATAAAATACAACATATTGTATTTAGTTCAGATACTGAAAAAGTTTCTGTATTATGAATACTTATTTTAAGTATTTATTGCAACTGTTATGCTAATAATGGATATTTTCAATGTTTATTTATTCATTGTATTTTTAGCATTACTCATATTCTCAGCAACCTACATATTTAAGCCTTTCCCCTTTGCTCCTCTGCTCCAAGGTCCCCTGATTCCTTTTGTTCACACAGCAATAGAAGGAAATAGAAGGTAAAAAGAAAACAAATGTTGTAGACTTTCTTATTTTACAAATTACAAGCTATTTTTTTGGGGGGGGGTCTGGATTCTTTCTAATCAGATGCTGTTTTTTCCATTTGGCTCTAAAACTAAAATTGCCCATCACTTATGAATTACAACTAATGGAAATTATTGACTTGTTTTAACATGAAATTCAAATTGAATAATGTACCCTTAGCTGCAGGCCAGCAACACATTGAGAGCTGACAGCACGCTGGTGGCCCTCACAGCCCTCGCCCACTCTTGGTGCCTCCTCTGCCTGGGCTCCCACTTTGGCAGCACTTGAGGAGCCCTTCAGCCTGCCACTGCACTGTGGGAGCCCCTTTCTGGGCTGGCCAAGGCCAGAGCCAGCTCCCTCAGCTTGCAGGGAGGTGTGGAGGGAGAGTTGTGAGTGGCAAGCAGGGCGGGGAGTGGTGCTTGTGGGCCAGCTGGAGTTCTGGGTGGGCGTGGGCTTGGTGGGCCCTGCATTCAGAGTGGCTGCCTGGCCCTGCACACCCTAGGAAATGAGGAGATTAGCACTTGGGCCAGTGGCTGCAGAAGGTGTACTGGGTCCCCTGCAGCACCGGCCCACCAGTGCTGCACTCAATTTCTTGCTGGGCCTTAGCTGCTCCCTGCAGGGCAGGTCTCAGGACCTGCAGCCCGCCATGCCTGAGCTTCCCTCCTACCCTCTGTGGGCTCCTGTGCAGCCTGAGCCTACCTGATGACGGCCGCCCCCTGCTCCATGGCGACCAGTCCCATTGACCATCCAAGGGCTGTGGAGTGCAAGCGCATGGCAAGGGACTGGAAGGCAGCTCCACCTGTGGCCCCCATGTGGGAGCCACTGAGTGAAGCCAGCTGGGATCCTGACTCTGGTGGGGACTTGGAGAACCTTTATGTCTAGCTAAAGGATTGTAAATACACCAATCAGCACTCTGTATCTAGCTCAAGGTTTGTAAACACACCAATCAGCACCGTGTCTAGCTCAGGGTTTGTGAATGCACCAATTGACACTCTGTATCTAACTACTCTGGTGGGGGCTTGGAGAACCTTTGTGTCAACACTCTATATCTAGCTAATCTAGTGGGGAAGTGGAGAAACTTTGTGTCTAGCTCAGGGATTATAAATGTACCAATCAGCACCTCTCAAAACAGACCACTGAGCTCTCTGTAAAATGGACCAATCAGTAGGATGTGAGTGGGGCCAGACAAGAGAATAAAAGCAGGCTGCTGAGCCAGCAGTGGTAACATGCTCAGGTCCCGTTCCACACTGGAAGTTTTGTTTTTTCACTCTTTGCAATAAATCCTGCTACTACTCACTCTTTGGGTCCACATTGCCTTTATGAGATGTAACACTCACCGTGAAGGTCTGCAGCTTCAATCCTGAAGCCAGCAAGAGCATGAACCCACCAAGAGGAAGGAGCAACTCCAGACATCCCATCTTAAGAACAGTAACACTCACCACTGGGGTCTGCAGCTTCATTCTCGAAGTCAGTGAGACCAAGAACTCATGAATTCCAGAGACATTTTGGCCACCACGATGGGCAAATCACCAATGGCCAAGTGGTAAGATCATCGCCTATAGCTGAGTGGTGAGACAATCACCTATTGCCAAGCAGTGAGTACAATCAGACCCCTTTCACTTGCTATTCTATCCTATCTTTCCTTAGAATTTGGGGGCTAAATACTGGGCACATGTTGGCCAGTGAAAAGTGACTAGCGTGGCCACCAGACTAAAGACACTGGTGTCAGGCTTTCTGGGAAAGGGCTCCCTAACAACCCGTGACTCTTCGGAGTTGGGGCCATTGGTTAGTCTAGAACCAGCTTCTGCTTTTCATGTACTTCTGGGCTCAGCCGAGGGTCAACAGAGAGGAAAGCCATGCAGCTCCGGGGTCCGGACAACAAGTTGGTTAACCCTGCAGCCATAAGCGGAACTCTCAAAGGCATGTAGCCCAAGAGAGACTCGCCCATCTATCCTATCTTTCCTGACCTTTGCCCCCGGGTCCTAATGCCTGCCAGACAAACTTCCTCTCATTTCTCTTCTCTGACGTTAGTCCCACTTTTAAAAATTTCTACCTGTCTCTGGTGCTTTTCTAGTTTCTCCTGGAAGAATGATTTCCAGCATAAACTCCAGGACTCTGTTATCTTCTTTAGGCACCCAGGCTCACCAATCAGAAAGACATAATTTTTGCCCAAAGCCCTGTTGTAGTGGGGACTACCTGGAATTTTAGGACCCCTCCTCAGACTAACAGGCCTAATAAAAGCTATTCCTGAAGCTAGGATATGGGTAGCCTCAGAAATTGTATCCTTCCTATTCATATATGTGAGAAAAAAAGGTGTCACTCTTCTCACCTTGGAGATCCCTTCCCCCCCTCAGGGTATGGACCTCCACTTCATTTTTGGGGTATAACATCTTTATAGGACAGAGGCAAAGTCCCAATACAAACAGGAAAATGCTTAGGACTCTAGCAGGTTTTCAAGAATGTGTTGGTAAGGGCCACCAAATCCAATTTTCCTTGGTTGGTACTCCTTATGGTCTAGGAGAACAGGCAAGGGTGCAGGTTTCCGAGAATGTGTCAGTAAGGGCCACAAAATCTGACCTTCCTCAGTCCTCCTTGTGATGTGGAGGGAAAACTAGTGTTTCCGCTGCTGCGTTGGTGAGCACAACTATAATCAGCTGGGTCCAGGGACTGTTGCAGGTTCTTGGGCAGGGGTTATTTCTGCTGCTGCATAAGTGAGCACAACTATTCTGTTCAGCAGGGTCCAGGGACCATTGTGGGTTCTCGGGCAGGGGGAGAAACAAAAGAAACCAAACCTGCAGGTGGCTTTGTCTTTCAGATGGGAAACATTCAGGCATCAACAGGCTCACCCTTGAAATGCATCCTAAGCCATTGGTACCAATTTGACCCACAAACCCTGAAAAAGAGGCAGCTCAATTTTTTCTGCACTATGGCTTGGCCCCAATATTCTCTCTCTGATGGGGAAAAATGGCCACCTGAGGGAAGTACAAATTGCAATACTATCTTGCAACTTGACCTTTTCTGTAAGAGGAAGGCAAATGGAGTGAAATACGTTATGTCCAAGTTTTCTTTTCACTGAGGGAGAATGCACAATTATGCATAGCTTACAATTTACATCCCATAAGAGGACCTCGCAGCTTGCAGCTTACCCCCATATTCTTGTCTCCCTATGGCTCCCATTCCTATTAATGATAATCCTCCTCTGATCTCCCCTGTCCAGAAGGAAATAAGAAAAGAAATCTCCAAAGCTCCACAAAAACCCCCGGGCTATCGGTTATGTCCTCTTCAAGCTGTAGGGGGAGGGGAATTTGGCCCAACCTGGGTACATGTCCCTTTCTCCCTCTCTGATTTAAAACAGATCAAGGCAGACCTGGGGAAGCTTTCAGATGATCCTGACAGGTACATACATGTCCTATAGGGTCTAGGGCAAACCTTTGACCTCACTTACAGAGATGTCATGCTACTGTTAAATCAAACCCTGGTCTTTAATGAAAAGAATGCAGCTTTAGCTGCAGCGCAAGAGTTTGCAAATACCTGGTATCTTAGTCAATTAAATGACAGAATGACAGCTGAAGAAAGGGACAAATTCCCTACCAGTCAGCAAGCCATCCCCAGTATGGATCCTCACTGGGACTTTGACTCAGATGTTTTAAACATCTTAGTGACTAGTCAAAACTACACAAAAAAAATTGATGTGTTTTCAATTTTAAACAGATAATTTTTCCCTATGTATCAATTGATATTTACTTGAGGGAATGCATTTATTAATATTATATGTAATTGAGTAGTTTATTATACTAAATTGATAACTAATACAAGTAATAATTAGTAAAAATCTAGGGACATTACACCACAGGAAAAATAGAAACGTAAATAATACATTATGTTCGATGCCGTAAGATTTATGAGACCATGCTTCAGTGTCTTTTTAAAAACGTATACACACAATGTCATTTTCTAAATAATAATATGGATCAATCCCTTTGATAAACTATCTACGGGTATTTTGTACCATGTACTTTTAGAAGTCCCATAATATATGTATAATGTTTAGGCCTAATATGTAAAGTGGGAAACTTAACTTAATGTACAAAGTTTTAGAAATCTATCACTAAAAAAATTAGGATTTAAACCAAAAAGTCTTCCCTTCATAAATAGTTTGTTCTTAAAGAAAACTAACTTTTATAAGGGCATTGTAAAAAAAAAGATTGAAAATTATTTTTAATCTATTGCATATGCTACTAAGAAACATTTTCTAGGCAGAGATAATATATGTGCAGAAGAATGGATTTATTAAAACCCAACCTATGTAGTGGAAAGAAAAGCAAAAACACAAACATAGAATGATATTTACCAGGAGAATGTGCAGAAACATGCAGTGTTACAAGTAAAGTCAACTTGGTGGAATAACCTGCATTTTCTTGTGATCAGTGAACTAGGACTAAATACACAAAGATCAGGGAATGTCAGTAGTGGACACAGGGAGAGACGGCAAGATCATGAAACATTTTACTTGCTGTGCAGATAGGCTACTTTTGTTTTTTTAGGGCAGCAGTTAAAAATCATTTGACCAAAAGCTTAATGTGTACAAGATACTATAGTAAGTGTGGTGATTTGTACAATATAAAGTTAGGCAAACAAACAAAAAATCTAACCTTCACCACTTAATAACTGTGTGAAGTTAGACTACTTAAACTTTGAAATTTACCAAATCAACAAAGAGAATATAATAATGGTATCTACTAGATATTATTATCATAAGATTAATTATATAATGATCACAGTACATGCAACATAGTTTGAGGCTCAAAAATGTATAGAATTGTTATAATTATATGTATACTCAGTGAGACCTAGAGGTTTACTTGCAATCCTGCTTTCCTTAGTGACTAGTCAAAACTACACAAAATGTACTTTCAAAAATTGTGTTGCTTTGGATATTTTGCATCAAGTAAAAGATCCAATAGTTTAATTATATTATTGTATACTTACACATATATGCCTAAACAAGGAAGGCAAAGAAATGAAGAAACACATGGATTAGTACACACACACACTGACATATACACACACACACTGGAAGAATAAATAACAAGAGAATAATTTAACAAGAAAAGAAACAAAATAATTTTAAGAAAGCTTTTCACTATTTTCATAGTGGCATGGAAACTAAGATGAGAGATAATTGCAAAAAAATCATGAATTATCAAGTATTGTTTAGAAAGAAATAAAACTCTGTCTGTAGGCCCAGCTTTGTGGCTCATACCTGCAATTTCAGCACTTTGGGATGTCAAATGGGGGCAGATAACTTGAGGCCAGGAGTTCCAGACCAGCCTTTGCAAAATGGTGAAACCCTGTCTCTACCAAAAATACAAACAATTAGCTGGGAGTAGTGGTGTGGGCCAGTGGTCCCAGCTACAAGTGTTGAGCTGGGAGAATCCCTTAAACCTGGGAGGTGGAGTCTGCACTAAGCCAAGATCACACCACTGCACTCTGTACTGGGTGACACAGAATAACCCTGTCTCAAAAGCAAAACAAAACAAGTAAACACACAAAAAACCAAATACATATGTAATGAATCCTAGGGAATAAACCTGAAAAATCTCCATAGGAGTCACTATTTTGCTGACAAATTCTTCCTTCTTCCTTTCCCTTTTTTCTTCTTTTTCAGTGCTCTTCCCTTCCCTTCCCTTCCCTTCTCTTTGCTTTCCTTCCTCCCTTCCTTCCTTTTTTCTTTTGTTTATTCTTTTATTTATTTATTTGAGACAGGGTCTCTGTCCCCAGGCTGTAGTGCAGTGGTGCCATCATAGCTCACTGCAACCTCCAATTCCAAGTCTCACGTATCCTCTTCCTTTGCTTCTCCAATAGTTAGGACTAAGGGAATGAGCATATGAAAGGATGATAAATGTCATATATTACTGGTGAGTTGTCAATGTGATAATAAATGAAACATAAAATTGCAAAAATTGAAAACACTGGTAACAGCAAATTTAGACAAATGTTTGGTAGGCTTTGTTTTGTTTTATTTTAACAAAACTAAACCTATGCTTTCAATCTCATCCAGCAGTCTTGCTTCTTAGAATTTATTCAACTAACAACACGTTTACATCAAAATCTGCATATGGATGTTGTTCTATAGCAGTTAAGTGGATCAACTGTGGTTTATGGAATATTTACGGAATACTGTGCAGCACTGAAAAAAATGAGTTTTCAAGTCATCAAATTACGTGGAAGGAAGTTAAATGTATATTTATAAGTAAAATAAGCCAACCAGAAAATGCTACACTTATTATTTTAAATATATGTGAATCTTGAAAAAATTGTTGAGGAAATACTAAAATTATTGGTTGCAATGGTTTACAATGGAAAGTGGAATAAATAGGCACAACTCAAGTGATTATTAGAGTATACAATAGTGAAACTATTCTATATAATAGGACAATTTTGGATATATTTTATTATGTTTGTCAAAACCCAAAGAATGTGCAACAGTAAAAGTAAGCCATAATATAAATTGAAGATATTAAATGATACCATGTTGATGTAGAGGACAGTAGGGGAGTTTGTACATGGAGGCAAAGAGTGTACTTTCTACTCAATTTTGTTGTAAGGCTAAAATTACTCTACTAAGATTTATTGATTTAAAAAGCTCAGTAATTAAGATCTATATTTCAGTGCTATATTAATAATTACTAATAAAAAATTAATGTTGAACAAAATATTTTATGGAAAGATAATATTAGTATCAATATTACTGCTATGCTAAGGAATATTGAAGCAGGAACCAAAATAAATAAAGAATCCATAATATGCAATGTTTAAAAATATTATAATACTTTATTATGATTATTGCATTATTTTGGATTATGAAAACATTACATCAAAATACAGTGTATGTTGATTATTGAATTGTTTAGTGAACTTCAACTTTTGAATTTAAAGTAGTTGCATTCACTTCATCTGCTTAATTTGTAGTTTACTAAAATCTTGGAATGGAATAGTAGACATAATGCAGGAAAGGCAAGCCCCAAGCAGAGCTAAGCCCACAGATTTTTTGGCTTTGTCCAGAAAATAATTCAATGCCAAACCAGAGGTAGAAAAAAATGGCTTAGCTGATGAGACAGACTTACAGCTCTGGCAGTGTTACAGCTCTGTGACTCCTCTTTCAGAACAAGGCTACACCATAGCAAGAGAGGAGCAGCTCAGGGATATTTTGCAGCCATGTTTATATTTGCTATTAATTGCATGGATTGATGAATGCAGAAATTTATAGGGAAGGGGGTGGTAATAATTGGATCATTGCCATAGAAGTGTGGTAACTCCTGGGTGTTGTGTTAGCAATGACAAATTGATATGGCACACTGGTGGGCATGTCTGATTGAAAACTGCTTCTGCCTCGGCCCTATTTTAGGTAGTCTTCAATCCGGATCGTGTGTGAGGCCTACTCCTTGAGTGGCATCCCACCTTCAACTTCATTCTCCACTCAGATATTATATACCTTCCCATAATCTTAAGGGGTTACAGGAGGGAGAAGGTCCATGTACTGTAACTGCTTCCTACTGAGTCATGAGCATTGGCCTTGCCTAGCACTAGAAAAGTAAATTTTTCTGGATATATGAGCTAAAGTGGTGAAAGACAGAACACTATATTTCCACATGTCAGTGTATGAAATAACTCAGAAGCCTTATGCCAGCATTGTTTTCACATGGAAATATTGTAATCTACAAGATACAAAGCTTACTATGAGGCTAAACAAATAAGTAAGTAAATTAGTAACAATGAGACAGCTGTCGAGGGTCCTAAGATAGATTTTAAAACGGTGGAAAAACAGAGAAATACCCTTCTTCCCAGAAAACCAGGAAACTGACAATGACACCCTTCCTTTTCTAGAAAATTAAGGAGCTCAATTGTGTTTTTCTCAGTCTTCCCTAGTAGGAATACCCTGTATTCCCACCGGCAGCATCATGTTGCCACTTCTGGATGAAGGAATGTTGATTCTTTTAAATAGGTAGTGTTTAATTCTAATATTTTTCTTTGCTTCTCAAAGTAGGTACACAATCATAAACAAATATGAGTATTCTCTATAAAGCTGTTACATACAAAGTTTATTTTACAGTGATTTGTCTGTATATTTATATCCACTTAAATAAAAAATAAAGGTATGCACATGTTTAGCAGACCAGAGAAGTCATGAGTTAAGAAAAAGAAGTAGGATAAAATTTTGCAAATATTTGTTCAGAATTCAGAATTAAAGCGCATATGTCTATTATATTCAAATTCTTCATAACAATGATCATAATAATCTGTTGTTACAAGTAAAACAAAAATATAAATTGTAGGAACCATATTCTTCAAATTATTTTAAGTTAAAGACCACTGACAAAGGAATCATGAGAGATGTTATTTCAATGTCATTCTACAGAATATAGTTACTATCTGTTACCTGCAACCATGGGTAAAATAGGATAAGTAACATCAGTGGCAAGATAAAAATTTAATGTAAAGAAGCATTAATGCAGTCACAAATATTTTCTTCAATTAAAAAAGTTAAGTTTACATATTGCCATTAAAAAGGCATTTTGAAATTCACTGTATTTTAATGATCTTAATTTGCAAATTGTAAAGCAATTTCCTTCAAAAATTCAAATTGTTTCTCTTACTATGCAGAATATTATTCTGGTTACTTTTCACACTCCACTCATCCTATCATTTATGATACTGCACTTATGATACCCAATCACTAAGTAGACTTTCCACCTAGAATTTCTTCATGTATCTTAGATTTCAGTTTTCTTAATCTTCCATATGAAAGTATATAAATCTGTCGATCCAATATAGAAGAACATCTCTTAAATCTAGTGCAGCAACCACTGACCATGTTCTTTCACATAAATTCTAGAAATGAACACATAGCTTCAAATTTAAGAGTTAAATTACATCAACAATTGCTTTTGAAAAAAATATTAAATTTTTGTTTGTTATGAGAGAGAGTTTCACCCTTTTGCCATGCTGGAGTGCAGTGTGTGATCTTGGCTCACAGCAACCTCCACTTCCTGGGTGCAAGCAATCCTCCTGCCTCAGATTCCTGAGTACCTGGGACTACAAATGTGCACCACCTTGCTCAACAAGTTGTTTTCTTCCTTTTTTTTTTGTATTTTTTGTAGAGATGGGGTTTCACCATGTTGGCCAGAATGGTTTTGATTTCTTGATCTGTCCACCTTGACCTCCCAAAATTCTGGGATTGCACACATGAGCCTCTGTGCCCAGCTTAAATTATTTTAATATAAAAAAGTAGATTTCTTTTACAGGAAAGGGATCAAGATTGCAGATTAGAACCAGCTAGACCATGTAGTTCTCACAGAGAAAAATGCAAGGTGTGCATAAATACAGCACCTTCAAATGAAATGTCCGGGTATCTGCCTTGGCAATAATCAAATAAACAACTTATGGAGAGTAAAGCAAGGCCAAACAATAGGCCACCCAGAAAAAACCTGGAGCCAAGAGAACCTCCCCACCCAGTAAAGCAGTGAGTGCATGTGTGACCATGGGAACCTACGATTCTCCCACACATCTTTTTAATCCTCAGATGAGGAGATTCCCTAAGGAACCTACTTTACCAAGGCCTTCAGTTTAACACAGAGAGCTACATGGAGTCTGAGCATAGCAACAGCACTGGTGTGTTGCAGAGCCACAGATACTCTGACTTTCCAGGATTCCCAGAAAAAGTAGCTGCAACTCCAGCAAAGCAGGAGGTTACACCTGTATACATACCCATAGGAAACAGGCAGAATCCAGGGACCTGAGCAGTGACAGTCCATAGAACCCACTTCCACAGTGCCTGATAGAGTAAGATCTACTGGCTTAGAATTCCAGCCAACCATTGGCAGCAGCGCTGTATCTCTCTGAATTGGAGATACCAGAAAGAGGAGTGGACCTCCATCTTTGCTGTTTCAACAACATAGCCATCCCAGCCTTCAGGCTTTGAAAAGCCTAAGATGACTGGGGCAGCAAGGATCTCCTAGCACAGAACAAGTGCTCTAAAATGACAGGACCAGACTGCCTGGTAAAGCAAGTCCCCAGTCTCTTCCTCCTCACTGAAAAGAACTTCCCAAACAGGGTGTCCAGCTACCACCACCAGTGCTATTTGATCTATGGAATTTTGAAACCTCTTAGGAATGTAGTTCCTACAGTGAAGAGTGACCTGCCATTTTTGCTGTTTGTGTGACTTAGCTATTCCAGCATTCTGGCTTTGGAGAATCCAAATAAACAAGGGATCAAAGTGGTACCTCTGCACAGCAGAGCTCTCCTACAAAAACGTGGCTAGACTGCTATCTTAAGTGGGTCCCGAATTATGTTTTCCTCACTGGGTAAGGCTTTTGAAGAGGGGGTTCAAGCTACCTCCTTCAGGTGCTTTTGGGCTGGAAACAGGTCTATACCTGCCTGGGATGGAGCTTCCAGATAATAGGGCATACTGCCTTTGTTGCTGTTTTCAGCATTCAATGGGACAACTTCAGATACTGGAAAACCTGAGGTGACTAGAAACTGCAGTGGACACATAGCATACTGCAGCAGCCCTTTAGAAAAGTGGCCAGACTGTTACATGAGCACCCGCTCTCACACATTCTCACTGTGCAGGTTCTCCAGGTCTGGGACACTAGCCAATCATTGACAAGGATATTGAGCCAGTAGCAACTTAGCAACTTCCTCAACAGAGCCTCTAGGCGTAACCGAAATATTTCTGCCACTACCTATGTAGTAGAACTGTCCTTGCTATGCTTCTCAGACTAATGAAAAATTCAAAACCCAAGTGCCTTATTTACACCTCAAACAAGCTGCATTTTATGCACAGAGTGAAGGCCAGTCCATCCTCCATGGGTTCCACAAACTACCTACTGCTCCTCACTAGAGAGTAAACCCCTAACTTGGCCAAAAGCACAGATCCTCCATCCAGGGCTGACTGTAGTAAGGGATTGCTGACCTACATCTCTCTGAGATGCAGCCCCAAGAAGCCAAGCAAAGAAGGGGCGGCAAGCCACCTCATGTGGTGTCAAGAGTGTTGGTGCAAGGGCATCTGTAGTAATATGTTGCCAGTGATGGCCACTTCTCTAGGTTCAACTTTCTCCTGTAAGCGGCTTTAGCCTTAGAGAAATTGTTGGACCTAATTTTTGCAGGATGGTCTTGCAAATCAGAAGAAATTGTTCCAACTGAACACCTCTTGGTCTCCTGGCCTCTTCCAGGGACCTCGTCTGGCCACAGGTTCTTACAGGGCAGTCTCAGGTACCCTGGGAGCCCACACCATAGCATCTGTACTGGTGGGCCATGTCTGACCCCAGAAGAGCTCCAGCAAGACAGCTCCTATGACTCCACTAGTCCACATGTTTCTTCCCCATTCTGCAGCTTCCCATGAGACCAAAGCAAGCTTATATCCAACCAAAGTGAGCTTCAGAAGTAAAAAAATTAATATGATCCTCTTTACATAAGCAAACACTGAAGAAATCTGTTACCCAAGACCTGCCTTACAGAGGCTTCTGAAGAAAACACTAAATAAAAAAAGACTATAATTAGTAACTTCAAAAACACTCTAAAGTAAATAAACTGCTGACACAATAAAGCAACCACAAAACAAATGTGCAAAATAGCCAGCTAAAATCATAGTGACAGAATCAAATTGACATATACGAATACTAACCATAAACGTAAATGTGCTAAATGCCAAAATTAAAAAACGGCTTGGCAAGTTGAGTGAATAATCAAGATCTAATGGTATTCTGTAATCTAGACACTCATTTCAATTAAGCTAAAAGTAAAGAAAAAAGAAAAACCTACCAAATAGATGGAAACCAGAAAAAAAATGAGGTGATGCAATCCTAGTTTCTGGCAAAACAAACTTAAAATCCATGTAGATTTTTTTAAGAGAAAGGAGGCATTCCATAATAGGAAAATCCAACATACAAACTCAAAACAAAAGCATTCAGAGTATAAAGCAAGTTCTTAGAGATGCCCCAAGATGTTAAGTTATATCTTCTTCAACAGTCATTACCTTTATATGGCACTTGTTCAGTATTAAGTCTCTGATGTTGAACATGAAGTGAGGATGCCTTAAAAGATTTTCCACATTTTTAACACTACTGAAGCTTCTCTCTACTATGAATTCTATTATTTCTAATGAAGTGTGAGAAAGAACTTAATGTTTTGCCACATTCTTCACATTTGTAGGGTTTTCCTGCAATGTGAATTCTCTTATGATTAGCAAGGTCTGAAAAGTACTTAAAGGTTTTGCCACATTCTTCAGATTTGTAAGGTCTGTCGTCTATATGAATTATCTTGTGGTTAATAAGGATTGAAAAGCAGGTAAAGGCTGTGCCTTTTTTTTCTACAGATGTAGTGTTTCCCTTTGGTATAAATTCTCTTATGTTTACTAAGGACTGAGAATCACATAAAAGTTTTTCTACATTAGTTACATATGTAGGGTTTCTCTTCAGTATGAGTTATCTTATCTTTAGTAAGATCTGATAACTACCTATATGCTTCGTTACATTCTTCACATTTATATGGTTTCTCTCCAGTATAAATTATTTTATGTTTAGCAAGTTCTGAGAATTCTCTTAGGATTAATAAGGTCTGAGAAGCATTTAAAGGCTTTTATAATTAGCTCTTTATGCAGATTCCAGGTAGATGATTAACATCATCTGGGTGCTGGGTAATGCAATAGGTCAAAATTTCTTTCCTGTGGGCATGGCTTGGGTAAAAGGAGAGAGTCACATATCCTAAGTGCTGGGCTCAGCAATGTGCCAAAATCCTCCTATTGTGAATGATCGGGCAGAAAATTAGAGTCACATCACTTAAGTCATGGGTTCAGAAATATGTCCTAATGTCTCCAGTAGGCAGGGCTCAGGTAGAAGAGGAGAGGCTTCTAGGTTCTAGGGAACCTACATGCTTCCCTAGGAATATGTCACTATGTGACATGTGGGCAAAAACCAGGTAGCCACATCACTTGGGTAGTGGGTCCCGAGATACATCAAAGGCTCTGTTAATGCAGCACTCGGCCAAGAGAGAAACATCATGCTAGGTGCATGTTTTCTGATTATGCCACAATGCTCCATGTGTGTAGGGCTCAAGGAGGGGATCAATTCATCTAAGTGATAGGCCCAGAGATTTGTCACCATGTCCACTATGAGGCAGAGCCCTAGCAAAAAATACCATCACCTGTGTGCCTGGCCTAGAAATATGTAACTGTCAAGTTTGGAACGGCCCAAGCAGTAAAGCCACATAACCTAGATGATAGGCCCAGAGATATGTCACAATGCCCTCCTTTGGGGATCCTCTGCAAAGGAATATCCTTGCCTGTGTGCCTGTTCCTGCAATGTGTCACTATCCTTCTGTTGTACAGTGCCCATTTCAGAGAGAAGACTTACATCAGCTATGAAGTGCACACAGAAATATGTCACAATAATTTTAGTGAGCCTGGCACAGGCAAGTATGTAACATCGCCAGGGTGCTAGATCCAGTGATATGTCACAATCTTTACTGAGAGATACGACTAGGCAGGAGAGTCATATCACCTCAATGTTGGCCTCAGTAGGAATCATAATCCTATATATGGGCTGGAACAACTCTGATGAGTCAAATTACACAAGTGCTTAGCAAAGATTTATATCACAATCACCCTATCATAAAATTCCAAAGATGAGATTTACAATACCACACATGTCCTGTTTTCCTGTGTGACAGTTGCCTTCATCCATGTGAGATGATAACAGTCCTTACTTTCAGCTGGGTGTGTATACAATACTCAAAATTTCACCTGAGTGCTTAGCCCTGCCTTGACTCTGACTGTATAGTCCAAAGACTTTGAAAAATATATGTGAGTATTGTAATATTTTGCGACCTTTGTGCAAGAAGGAGATACAGGACCTCAAACATGTCCCTAAATTTAGTTATAAGAGTGAAAATATTCTCTATTTTCTGAGTCCATATATGAAAGTCATTATCATGCCTGTGAGCCATGCCTAGGTATATGTTACAATTCCCTCTGTGGTTATGAAACAGGCAGAACAAACAGATCACCTAAATGCTGGGCTAGAATTATTTCAATTTTTTTTGTAGGCTGTGCCCTATCAGAAATCTCACAAAACTTGTGTGATAGATCCAGCTCTGTGGCACAATGTCTCTTGTGTCAGTGTCCAGGCAGGAGAGGAGAGTGATATTAACTAAATGATGGGTGCAAAAATATATCAAAATGCCTACTCTTGACAGGGCCCAGGCAAGGGGTCATATCATTTGGATGCAGTGTTTAGAAAAACTACAATTACGAAAGGAAGCAGGGTACAGGCAAAAGAGGAGAGTCATGTAGATGAAGCACCCAGGAATCTGTTATAATCTCCACTGAGGACATTTTTAAGATACTCAGTCAAACCACGAAGGTGCTTGGCCAATGTATTTCTCAAAATGCCATTTATGGGCTATACTTAGGCAGAATTATTAAATAACTCAGTAGTTGGGCAAAGGTATATGTCACAATTACACTTGTGGAAAGGCTTAATACTAATAGCCACCATCCTGCACAAGTCCTAGGTTCCAGGCATATTAATTGTTATTAGGCTTCTGTTATGATCTTTGGTATATGGCACAATACCAATTGTGGCAAGAGAAAAAAAAGTAAGCTCCATCACCCATGTGGGTGCTGTTCCAGTGAGATGTCACAATCCATCTTGTGAGAAGGACCTGATGGAAGAGTCACATCACCTGGATGCTGATTTCACTGACATATCAAAAACCCCTCTATGGCAGGACTTTGGTAAGAGAGGAGCCTCACTTCACCAAGGCCATTGGCCTTGATATATGTCACAATGTCTGTTACGTGCAGTACAGAAGCCAAAGAGTGGCCTCACATTGGTGCTGGGCCCAGCTTTATGTCACAATCTCCATGTGGTCAAGGTACAGGCAAAAGCCAACAAACACCACCTAGGTGCTGAGCCAAGTGACGTATTACAATGCTTCCTGTTAGAAGAACCCAAAAAGAAGAATTACATCACCTGGGTGCAGTACATAGCTATGTGTCACAATGCACTGAAAGTGAAGAGCCAAAGCAGGAGCAGGGAGCCACGATACTTACATGATAGATCTAGATATAAAACACAATTTTTGTAGGTAGTTTTATGAGTTTTATGCAGATAATGCACATCACCTGGGTGGTGGTCCCAATGATATATAAAAGTTCCCATTGTAGGCAGAGCCATGAAACAAGTGCTTAGTTGCTTGTTCCACATATGGCCCAATTTCTTCTGTGGTCTGGGCCTAGAAAAGAGTCAAATTTGTCATGTGTTGGGAAAGTTACCTTGTTCAAATCACACTATCATAAAGGTTCAGAAATGTTTCACATCCCACTCAAATCTTGGTTTTGTTCATGTGAGTCAATTGTTTCTATGTGTTGGGTTGAAGTAGAAGAGTCACAATCTAAACCTGGAGCCAGATCCATGTATAAGATCCTCAATCCCACTTGAATACTGTACTGTGTTCCAGCCAGGGAGTCAGAGCACCACAGTGTGATGAATCATGGTTCAAATGTTATAAAACCACCAGTGAATCAGATTGCTGAATGAGAGTGATTATTTCAACCTTCGACTGCTTCTTACATGTGAGATTTAGTACCTAATTCCTAGGCCCTGTTCTGTGTGAAAATGACAATCATGCCAGCTAGGTGTGCATACAAGAGTCCCATCTGCCCCTCGTTTCTGTTCTCTGTTATGACACTTTTTGTAGTTAAGACTTCATATGATATATCTGAGTGTTATAATCCTTCGTGAAGTTTATAAAAGTGAAAAATCCAGGACTTTAGCCATGGCTGTGAGACTGGCTCTGAGAGTCAAAATATCTCTACTGTCTGAGTCCAAGTATGAGGGTTATTATTTTGTGAACCTGTGCTTAACTAAGGTACATGTCACAATTTCACCTGAGAGCAGGGAAAAGGCAGGAGAGACATCACCTGTGTGCTGAGCTGGTGTACAGTATAATCTTATTAATAAGGTGGACCTATTTAGAAGAGTCACATCACCTAGGTATAGCCTCAAATAATATGTCCCCAAGCCCACTATACAAAGGGAAGAAGAAAAAGAGGATTTACTCCATATAGGTGCTGTGCTCTGCAATATGTAATAATCCCCTTTCTTGGCAGGGCCTAGCATATGAAGAAGAGTCACATCACATAGATTTTGCAATAAGTGCTATCTCAAAACTGTGTTGGTGAACAGGACCCAGGCAGGGGAGGAGAACACATAACCTAGATGTTAAGCAAAACAGTATTTCACAATGTCTTCTGATGGCAGTGCACAGGGAGGGGAGAACAATCACCTAGCTTATAGGCCAGAGATATGAGATAATTTGATCTGTTGGCAGGGCCCAGGCAGAACAGTCACATTATTTTTTTTTTTTTTTTTTTTTTTTTTGAGACAGAGTCTCGCTCTGTCGCCCGGGCTGGAGTGCAGTGGCGCAATCTCGGCTCACTGCAAGCTCCGCCTCCCGGGTTCACGCCATTCTCCTGCCTCAGCCTCCGAGTAGCTGGGACTACAGGCGCCCGCCACCACGCCCGGCTAATTTTTTGTATTTTTTAGTAGAGACGGGGTTTCACCGTGGTCTCGATCTCCTGACCTCGTGATCCGCCCGCCTCGGCCTCCCAAAGTGCTGGGATTACAAGCGTGAGCCACCGCGCCCGGCCCACATTATTATAATTCTAACCCAGCGATATATCACAATGCACCTAGTGGAAAAAAAAGTAATCCAAAAAGTCACAACACCTGGTTACTATACCTAGTAATATACCAATTCTTTTTGTCTTTGATGTTGACATCACTGAATGTGAGCTGGGTTTGTATATATGACAGTCACAATTTTCCATGTTTCCTGGGCTGTTGTATGACACTCTACAATATTTTAAGGCTTTATACAGCATGTGTGAGAGTGGCAAACCACCCTGACCCCTACATGGTAATATAGATTCATGATCTTACATATTGCCCTAAACCCAGGTTTTATAGTCAACATCTCTTCTTCAGGCTGGGTTAAAGAATGAGATCCATTATCACATCTGGGAGCTAGATGTAAAAAATGAGTCCCTATCCCATCTGTGGTCAGATCCACATAGGAAGGTCAAAATTCCAACTTTCTACTGTATTTACTTTTTAGACTCAGGACCTTAACAGCGGGTTTGGCCATATGGGATGGAAACACTTGCTTTCACTTGGGTGCATAATCAAGAATCCCAATCTGAACATTTTGCTCGTTCTTGTCTTGAAACTCTCTGTACCACCCAAGGAGATTATACGTTAAGAGTTAGTGCTGTAAAGCTCTGTGAGCTTCATACAAATATGCAACCCAGGGCCTTACCCATTGCCCTAAGCCTGGCAATGAAAGGCAAAATATCTCCTATTGGCTGAATCCAATATAAATTTGATCACCATGCCTGTGATCTCAACTAAGGTATATGTCAGAGTCCCATTTGTGGGCAAAAAACTATGCAGAGGACAACGTCTATTTGGTGCTATGTCAAGCAACATGTCACCATGTCCTCCATATGAAGGGTATAGGAATTAGAATCACATTAAATTGGTGCTGGACTGAGCAAAACAAAACCATCCTACCTGTGAAAGAAACCCAGCCAAAAGATGTCAGAACACCCACATGATGGGCCCAGGATGTGTCAAAATACCTTCTGTGGCTCCAGGACAGTCATGAGTCATGAGATAATGTCCTGCTCTCAACAGGAAATTATCAGAGTTTTGGCCCCAGCAATATGCCATACTTTTATCTGTATGCAGGACCTAGGCAAAAGAGGAACATCACCTAAGTGCTGGACCTTGCAATAGGCCAAAAATTCGGGTGGTGGGAATGGTTCCAGAAAATAAGGAGTGTCAAATAACCTGACTTCTGGGCTTTACAATATGTCACAATCCCTTCTTGTGAAGACTAAGCAGAAGCTGAAAGTCACTTCACTTCAGTCTTGGGATCAGAGATATATCCCAGCATCCTCGTTATCAAGGGCCCACAAAGAAAAGTCATATCAACTAGATGCTTCCCTAGTTATATGTCACAATCTAACTTCTGGGCAGAAACCAGGCAGAAGAGCCACACCACATGGGTACAGCCTCAAGTAATATGTCACTATGCCCAATGTAGACAGTTTGCAGTAAACAAAGAAAATCACACCACCTGGGTGCTGGGCTCAGCAGTATGTAATAATTTCCTCTCTTGCTAGAGTTCAGGACAAAGAGAACATTAATGTCACCTAGGTTTTGCACTCAGTGGCATGTCACAATTTCTTCAGTGGGCAGGATGTGGACAGGGGAGCAGAGTCATATTACCTAGATGCTATATCTAACAATAATGACACAGCTCCATATGGGAAGGGCACTCACAAGAGAGACATATTACCTAGTCAATAGGCCCAGAGATATGTGAAAATACCACTGTTTGTAGTTTCCAGACAGAAAAGTCACATTATTATGATTCTGAACCATTTCTGAATCATGTAGCATTATGGTTCTGAACAATTTCTGAACCATGTAACATTATTATGATTCTGAAGCATGTAAGAATGCCCTTCTGGAAAATAATTTATTTCTATTATTTTTATTTTTATTATTATACTTTAAGTTCTACGGTACATGAGCACAATGTGCAGGTTTGTTACATATGCATACATGTGCCATGTAGGTGTGCTGCAACCATTAACTCATCATTTACATTAGGTAAATCACCTAATGCTATCCCTCCCCTCTCCCTCTACTCTATGACAGACCCCAGTGTGTGATGTTCCCCGCCCAGTGCCCAAGTGTTCTCATTGTTCAATTCCCACCTATGAGTGAAAACATGCTGTGTCTGCTTTTCTGTCCTTGTGATAGTTTGCTGAGAATGATGGTTTCCAGCTTCATCCATGTCCCTACAAAGGACATGAACTCATCCTTTTTAATGGCAGCATAGTATTCCATGGTGTATATGTGCCACATTTTCTAAATCCAGCCTATCATTGTTGGACATTTGGGTTGGTTCCAAGTCTTTGCTATTATCAGTACTGCCACAATAAACATATGTGTGCATGTGTCTTTATAGCAGCATGATTTATAATCCTTTGGGTATATGCCCAGTAATGGGATGGCTGGGTCACATGGCATTTCTAGTTCTAGATCCCTAAGGTACTGACAAACTGTCTTCCACAATGATTGAACTAGTTTATGTCCCACCAACAGTGTAAGAAACTCTGGTGAGAGTTTCTTTTGCCGTGCAGAAGCTCTTTTATTTAATTAGATCCTATTTGTCAGTTTTGGCTTTTGTTGCCATTACTTTTGGTGTTTTAGTCATGAAGTCCTTGCCCATGCCTATGGCCTGAATGGTATTGCCTAAGTTTTCTTCTAGGATTTTTATGGTTTTAGATCTAACATTTAAGTCTTTAATCTATCTTCTATTAGTTTTTGTATAGGGTGTAAAGAAGAGATCCAGTTTCAGCTTTCTACATATGGCTAGCCAGTTTTCCCAGCATCATTTATTAAATAGGTAATCCTTTCCCCATTTCTTGTTTTTGTTAGGTTTATCAGAGATCAGATGGTTATTGATGTGTGGCATTATTTTTGAGGGCTGTGTTCTATTCCATTGGTCTATATCTCTGTTTTTGTACTTATACCAAGCTGTTTTGATTACTGCAGCCTTATAGTATAGTTTGAAGTCAGGTAGCATGATGTTTCCAGCTTTGTTCTTTTGGCTTAGAATTGTCTTGGCAACGTGGGATCTTTTTTGCTTCCATATGAACTTTAACATATTTTTTCCCAGTTCTGTGAAGAAAGACATTGGTAGCTTCATGGAGATGGCATTGAATCTATAAATTACCTTGGGCAGAATGGCCATTTTCACAATATTGATTCTTCCTATCCATGAGCATGGAATGTTCTTCCATTCGTGTCCTCTTTTATTTCGTTGAACAGTGGTTTGTAGTTCCCCTCGAAGAGGTCCTTCACATCCCTTGTAAGTTGGATTCCTAGGTATTTTATTCTCTTTGAAACAATTGTGAATGGGAGTTTACTCATGATTTGCCTCTCTGTTTGTCTGTTATTGGTGTATAGGACTGCTTGTGATTTTTGCACATTTCTTTTGTATCTCGAGACTTTGCTGAAATTGCTTATCAGCTTAAGGAGATTTTGGGCTGAGAAGATGGGGTTTTCTAAATATATAATCATGTCATCTGCAAACACGGACAATTTGAGTTCCTCTTTTAATAATTGAATACCTTTATTTATTTCTCTTGCCTGATTGCTCTGGCCAGAACTTCCAACATTATGTTTGATGGGAGTGGTGAGAGAGGCCATCCCTCTCTTGTGCCAGTTTTCAAGGGGAATGCTTCCAGTTTTTGCCTGTTCAGTATGATATTGGCTGTGGGTTTTTCATTAATAGCTCTTATTATTTTGAGATACATGCCATCAATACCTAATTTATTGAGAGTTTTTAGCATGAAGGGCTGTTCTGTTTATATGATGGATTATGTTTATTTATTTGTGTATATTGAACCAGCCTTGCCTCCCAGGGATGAAGCCAACTTGATTATGGTGGGTGAACTTTTTGATGTGCTGTAGTATTTTACTGAGGATTTTGCATCAACGTTCATCAGGGATATTGGTCTAAAATTCTTCTTTCTTTCTGTCTTTGCCAGGCTTTGATATCAGTATGCTGTTGGCCTCATAAAATGAATTAGGGAGGATTCCCTCTTTTTCTATTGATTGGAATAGTTTCAGAAGGAATGGTATCAGCGCTTCTTTATATACCTATGGTAGAATTCGGCTGTGAATTTTTCTGGTCCTGTACTTTTTTTGGTTGATAGGCTATTAATTATTGCCTCAATTTCAGATCCTGTTATTAGTCTATTCAGAGATTCTACTTCTTCTTGGTTTAGTCTTGGGAGGGTCTATGTGTCAAGGAATTTATCCATTTCTTCTAGATTTTCTAGTTTATTTGCACAGAGGTGTTTATAGTATTCTCTGATGGTACTTTGTATTTCTATGTGATCATTCGTGATATCCCCTTTATCACTTTTATTGTGTCTATTTTATTCTTCTCTCTTTTCTTCTTTATTAGTCTTGCTAGCAGTCTATCAATTTTGTTATTCTTTCCAAAGAACCAGCTCCTGGATTCATTGATTTTTTTGAAGGGTTTTTTGTGTGTGTCTCTATCTCTTTCAATTCTGCTCTGAACTTAGTTATTTCTTACCTTCTGCTAACTTTTGAACATGTTTGCTTTTACTTCCCTAGTTCTTTTAACTGTGATGTTAGGGTGTCAATTTTTGATCTTTTCTGCTTTCTCTTGTGGGCATTTAGTGCTATAAATTTCCCACTACACACTGCTTTAAATGTATCCCAGAGATTCTGGTATGTTGTGCCTTTGTTCTAATTGGTTTCAAAGAACATTTTATTTCTGCCTTTATTTTGTTATGTACCCAGTAGCCATTCAGGAGCATGTTGTTCAGTTTCCATGTAGTTGAGCAGTTTTGAGTGAGTTTCTTAATCCTGAGTTCTAGCTTGATTGCACTGTGGTCTGAGAGACAGATGGTTATAATTTCAGTTGTTTTAGATTTGCTGAGGAGTGCCTTACTTAAAACTATGTGGTCAATTTTGGATTAAGTTTGTTGTGATGCTGAGAAGAACGTAAATTCTGTTGATTTGGAGTGGAGAGTTCTGTAGATGTCTATTAGGTCCTTTTGGTGCAGAGCTGAGTTCTATTCCTGGATATCCTTTTTAACTTTCTGTCTCAATCTGTTTAATGTTGATAGTGGGGTGTTAAATATCCCATTATTACTGTGTGGGAGTCTAAGTCCTTTTGTAGGTCTCTAAGGACTTGCTTTATGAATCTGGGTGCTCCTGTATTTGATGCATATATATTTAGTATAGTTAGCTTTTCTTATTGAATTGATCCCTTTACCAGTATGTATTGGCCATCTTTGTCTCTTTTGATCTTTGTTGGTTTAAAGTCTGTTCTACCAGAAACTAGGATTGCAGCCCTGTTTCTGTTTTTGTTTTTGTTTTTTTTTTTTTCATTTGCTTGATAAATCTTTCTCTATGCCTTTATTTTGTGCCTATGTCTGTCACTGCACGTGAGATGGGTCTCTTGAATAGAGCACACTGATGGGTCTTGACTCTTTATCCAATTTGCCAGTCTGTGTCTTTTAATTGGAACATTTACCCCATTTACACTTAAGGTTAATATTGTTATGTGTGAATTTCATCCTGTCTTTATGATGTTAGCTGGTCATTTTGCTCAATAGTTGATGCAGTTTCTTTGTGGCATTGATGGTCTTTACAATTTGACATATTTTTGCAGTGGCCAGTACCAGTTGTTCCTTTCCATGTTTAGTGCTTCCTTCAGGAGCTCTTGTAAGGCAGGCCTGGTGGTGACAAAATCTCTCAGCATTTGTTTGTCTGTAAAGGATTTTACTTCTCCTTCACTTATGAAGCTTTATTTGGCTGGATATAAAATTCTGGGTTGAAAATTCTTTCCCTTAAGGATGTTGAATATTGGCGCCCACTATCTTCTGGCTTGTAGAATTTCTGCCAATAGATCTACTGTCAGTCTGATGGGCTTGCCTTTGTGGGTAACCTGACCTTTCCTCTGGCTCCCTTAACATTTTTTTCTTCATTTTAACTCTGTCGAATCTGACAATTACTTGTCTTGTTGCTCTTCTCAAGGAGTATCTTTTAGGCATTATCTGTATTTTTTTGAATTTGAATGTTGGCCTGACCCACTAGGTTGGGAAAATTTTCCTGGATAACATCCTGCAGAGTGTTTTCCAACTTGGCCCCATTCCCCCATTCACTTTCATGTACACCAATCAGATGTATATTTGGTCTTTTCATGTAGTGCCATATTTCTTGCAGGCTTTGTTCATTTCTTTTCATTCTTTTTTCTCTAAACGTCTCTTCTTGTTCCATTTCATTCATTTGATCCTCAATCACTGATATCCTTTCTTCCACTTGATTGAATTGGCTACTGAAGCTTGTGCATGCATCCTATAGTTTTCATGCCATGGTTTTCAGCTCCATCAGGTCATTTTGGGACTTCTCTACACTGGTTATTTTAGTTAGACATACATCTAATCTTTTTTCAAAGTTTTTAGCTTCTTTGCGATGGGTTCAAACATCCTCCTTTAGCTCAGAGAGGTTTGTTATTACGAATTATCTGAAGGCTTCTTCTCTTAAATCATCAAAATCATTCTCCACCCAGCTTTGTTCCATTGCTGGTGAGGAACTGCATTCCCTTGGAAGAGAAGGGGCACTCTGATGTCTAGAATTTTCAGCTTTTCTGTTCTGGTTTCTCCCCATCATTGTGGTTTTATCTACTTTTGATCTTTGATGATGGTGACGTATAGATGGGGTTTTCATGTGGATGTCCTTTCTGTTTGTTAGTTTTCCTTCTAACAGTTAGGACCCTCAGCTGCAGGACTGTTGGAGTTTCCTGGAGTTCCACTCCAGACCTGTTTGCCTTGGTATCACCAGCAGAAGCTGCAGAACAGCAAATATTGCTGAACAGCAAGTGTTGCTGCCTGATCCTTCCTCTGGAAGCTTCATCTCAGAGGGGTACCCAGTTCTATGAGGTGTCAGGTGGCCCCTACTGGGAGGTGTCTTCCAGTTAGGCTACTCGGGGTTTAGGGACCAGTCTGTCCATTCTCAAATCTCAAACTCCATGCTGGGAGAATGACTACTCTCTTCAAAGCAGTCAGACAGGGATGTTTAAGTCTGCAGAAGTTTCTGCTACCTTTTGTTCAGCTATGCCCTGCCCCCAGAGGTGGAGTCTACATAGGCAGGCAGGCCTCCATGAGGTGCAGTGGAATCCACTCAGCCAAAGCTTCCTGGCCAATTTGTTTACCTACTGAAGCCTCAGTAATGGTGGATCACCCTCCCCCAGCATTGCTACCACCTTTCAGTTTGATCTCAGACTGCTATGCTAGCCGTGAGTGAGGCTCCATGGGCATGGGACCCTCTGAGCCAGGCATGGGATATAATCTCCTGGTGTGTCATTTGCTAAGGCCACTGGAAAAGCATAGTTTTAGGGTGGGCATGATCCAATTTTCCAGGTACAATCAGTCACAGCTTCCCTTTGCTAGGAAAGGGAATCCCCTGATCCCTTGCACTTCCCAGGTGAGGCAATGCCCCTCACTGGTCTGTGGGCTGCACCCACTGTCTGACAAGCCCCAGTGAGATGAACCTAGTACCTCAGTTGGAAATGCAGAAATAACCCACCTTCTGCATTGCTCAAACTGGTAGCTACAGACTGGAGCTGTTCCTATTGTGCAATCTTGGAACCTCCTCCCTGGAAAAGAATTTAAACCAAAAAGTCTCAACACGGGGGTACCAGGTGAAGGATATGACACAATCTCCTCAACTTTAAGGGTGACACCATTAACTGTTACCTAGTTGTGTATATATCAGTCACAAACTCACACGGGTGCTGGCCATTGTATGACACTCTGAGAACTTTATATAACATGCATGAGAGTTGAAATCTCACTGAGGCCTACATTCTTATATGGACTCACGATCTTACATATTGCACTAAACTTCACTATGACAGTCAATATCTCTCTTATATTCTGGATTCAGGGATGACAGCATTATTGGGTTTGTGAGCTGGGTCCAGAATTGAGTGAGCATCCCACCTGTGTCCAGATTCTTTGATAAAAATTACAATTTAATCTTTGTGTTGTGTTTATTATTAGACTGAGGACCTCAACAATGAGCATTGCAAATGCAGGATGGTAATAACTTTTACTGTCACATGAATGTGTTGTGTAAAGTCAAGATATTAACATTTTTCTGGACTATGTATAAAATTCTCTACCACCTAAGAAGTTTTTGTGAGATGAGTTATTGGTGTAAAATTCTGTAAACTTGTTCATGTATGCAATTAAAGACTTTACCTACTGACCTAAACCTAGTCATGAAAGGCAAAATATCTCCTATTGGCTGAATCCCAATGGAAGCAGTATCATTATGCTTTTGAACTGAAGAAAGGTATATGTTATAATCAAATTTGTGGGCAAAAAATGGGCAGAAGTTTGACATCACCTAAGTGCTGTGGCAAGAAATATGACATGTCTATGCCAGGCTTAGGAAAGAGGGTCATATTAATTGGGCTCTGGAGCCAGCAATATAACACAACTTCACAAGGAAGAAATGCAGCAAAATGAGGAGACTCAAAACACCATTGAATGGGCCAAATATATATGAAAATAGCTGCTCTGGCTCTGGCACAGGCTGGAGAGTCACATCATTAGCGTTCTAGGCCCACCAATATGCTGAAATTACCTCTTTATGCACAACCTAGAAATAAGTGTAACAGAATCCAGGTGTGGGGCCCTAAACTACAGCAAAAGTCCTTTTTGTAGGTGTTTTTTGGCAACATGATGAGAGTCACATTACCTAATTGCTAGGCTCATCAACACATCACAATCTTCTCATTGTAAAGGCTTAGACAGAATAAGATCACTTAGGTCATGGGCTCAAAGATATGGCCCAACGACACACGTAGGCAATACTCAGATGGAAATGAAAAGTCATAACACCTAGATGCTTTTTCAGGTATATGTCACAATTTCACCTGTGTCCAGTTCTTACATCTAGACCTTTCTGTCAGCGGGGAGTGCATACAAGACTCACAATTTCAGCTGTGTGCTGAGCCATGCTTTCACTCTGTATAACCCAAAGACTTTGGAAAAATATCTGAAATGTTGTAATCTTTTGTGACCATTGTAGAAGAAGGTAATACAGGACATCATGCATGTCCCTAAATCTAGTTATACGTGTCAAAATATTCTCTATAGGCTGAGTACACATAGGAGAGTCATCATCATTCCTGCGAGTCATGCCTAGATAACTACTACAATATTCTCTGTGGTTATAAAGCAGGAAGAATAGTCATACCACCTAAATGCTGGATGGTACATATTCCAGTATTCTTTTTGTAGGCAGGATCTTGTCAGAAATGTCACATAATTTGTGTGCTAAATCAAGCTCTGTGACACAATGTCCCTTGTGGGTAGTGTCCAGGCAGAAGAGGAGAGTCATATCACCTAAAGGTTGGCCTCAAAAATATGTTACAATGCCTAATGTTGACAGAGCCCAGATAAACGAGTCATATCATTTGGATGTAGTGTTTAGAAATGCTACAATTATAAAAGGGAGCAAGGTACAGGCAGGAGAAGGGAGTCATGTAACCTAGGTGATGTGTCCAGAAATATGTTGCAATACCCCCTGGAGACATTGTTAAGATAGAAAGAGTCAAATCACCAAGGTGCTTGTTCCAGGTATTTGTCAAAACCTCATTTGTGGGTGACACCTAGGCAGAATTATTAAATCACTCAGGAGTTGGGCAAAAGGTATATGTGACAATTACACTTGTGGAAAAGTTTAAGAATAAGAGTAACTTTCCTGAACATATCCTGGCTTCAGGTATATTAGCTGTTATTAGGCTTTTGTTACAGTCTCAGGTATATGACACAACATCACCTCCAGTCAGAGAGAATGCAAGAAAGTCACAGCACCTACATGGGTGTGGCTCCAGTGAGATATCACAATCCACCCTGTGGGCAGAACATTTGCAAAAGTGTCACATCACCTGGATGCTGGTTTCAGTGACAGAAACCTCCTTGTAAACATGACTTTGGAAATAGTGGAGACTAAGTTAACTTAGGCAATTGGCCTATACATATGTCACAATGGCCCTTATGTGCAGTACTAAGGCTGGAGAGTGACCTCACATTTGTCAGTGGGTTTAGCAATATGTGACAAGCTCTCTGTGGCCAGGGCACAGGCAAAAGTGAAGAAACATCACCTTAGGTTCTAAGCCAAGTGATACATTACAATTTTTCCTGTTGGCAGAATGCAAAAAGGAGAATCCCATCCCCTGGATGAAGCTCCCAGTTATGTGACACAATGCACTGTAACTGCAGGGCCAAGGCAGTACAAGGGAGTCACATCACTTAAGTGATGGACCTAGACATAGAACACAATTGTCTTTCTAATCAGGCTTCAGGCAGACAATTCACATCAACTGGGTGATGGTCTCAGTAATATATTAAAGTGACCTTTGTAGTCAGAGTCAAGGAAGATATCATATATTGCTTTGGTGTTTGTTCCACATATGGCACAATTTCATCCATGGTCTGAGCCTAGAAAAGAGAGTCCGACTATTTATCTGCTGGGCAAAGTTACCTGTCCCAATCACATGCTAAGAAAGGTTTGGAAATAATTTCACATTACACACAAGTCCTGGTTTCACATATGTGAATCAATCCTACCTACGTTAGGCTAAACTTGAGGACTCAATCTCAACAATGGGCAAGATCCGTGTATAAGAGCTCTGATAACATATTATGTCAATGAGATCATGTCATATTACTGGAACTAGTAGCCAGGTGTAAAAATTTTGCTTAAATTGTTTCCCACGTGTGCATTGTGATACTCTTCTGCCAGGGCACTGCCAGAAAGAAATATTGTCATGTATCTATGAGCCTATCCACTAGGTGATTTGTCTATTTCACCTGTGCTTTGCTCCCAAGGAACATTGTGACATCTTTTAATGTAGCATTTAGGAAATGTGGCTTCTCTCTCCTGCCTAGGTCCTATGCTCTAAAGAAATAGGTACACAGTGCTGAATGCAAAACTTAAATAATGCAACTCTGCTCTTTATTCTGGAGTCTGCCAAAAGAGGACATTATTTAATATTGTTGAGTCTAACATCTAACACCTTGAAGCTGCACCCAGATGATATGACTCCTCTGACTTGGCACTGCCTGCAAAAGAGATTATAATGTATTCTCAGCTCAGAATCCTGGTGATGAGACTCTCCTAACTTTGTTCTGCCCACAGGAGAAATAGTGACATATACCTGGGTTCAGCTCAAATGCACAAATTCAGCTGTTATATCTAGACCCAGAAAGAAGAGATATTTTGACATTCTTAACCAGTCTTATGGCCATAAGTAAAGCAATGGGTCTACTAATTGTATAAAGTTCACAGAGGACTATGACACTCAGGCATACTATATAAATCCTGAATGGTACAAAGGCTGTCCTAACAGGGACAGCAACCCAGTGCTATTGTGACTCTTATATATACACTCAGCTGATCCTACTGTCATTCTCTTACAAGAATAGGCCCTACAAATAGGGTACTAAATCTCACACAAAATAGCTGTCGATTGTTGAAACTGTTCCTCTAATACATGTGTCTGGTCCACAGGTCTTTTGGTGATGCATGATTCAGCACACCTGTGAAGCTGTGACTCCCCTCCTGCAACACAGTCTTAAAATGGAATTGGGCATCTTATACATGGATCTTGCTCACTGTTGAGATTGTGACTCCTCTACTTTGGCTGAAGTCATAGGGGGTGTTGACTCAAATATACAAACCTGGGGCTTGTGTGGGACTGTGAAACTTATATCTGAATATTTCCTAGTGTGTGATTAGGAAATAAAAGTTAGCCCAACTTCTGAATAACTTGACTCTCATTTTTAGGCCATAAACACAGATAAAATGGTGACATGTCTGGACCATACACCTAAGCATAGGTGCCTGGGCCTGCCTACAAATCGCACTTTTACATATCATTGGGACCAGCACCAAGGTGATTTGAATTATTGTCCCAAGAAGAGCATTGTGGCTGATATCTAGGTCCATCAGGTAAGTGATGTGACCCTTCTACTGCCTTGGCCCTGCACTTATGCTGCATTGAAACACACAACTGGGTTCTGCACCCAAGTGATGTGACCCTCCCTTTTGGGTTATGCCAACGAGAAGCTTTGTAACATGTCACTTTGCTCATCACCTAGGTCATGTTTCTCCTCTCTTCTCTTGACCTGATCATAGGGGAGTTTTTGACATATTGGTAAACTCAGTGCCAATGTGTAGTCACTTTCTTACCTTGGTTTTGCACATAGCAGCCATTGTGACACATATCTATGAAAATTGCCTTAGTTAAGTGAGCCTCCTCTCTTTCTTAAGCCCTGCCCACAGGTGGAATTTTGATCTATCACTGAAAACAGTATCCAGTTGCTGTGATTCTCCTTCCAGGGTCCTGCCCACAAGATGGATTGTGACATCTCACAGGATCAGCACCCACCCAGGTGTTGTGACCTTCCCACTTGCTCTTCACCCACAGCTGATATTGTGCCATACACCTGAGATGAGATAAGAGGACTAATCATGACTCTTAAATATGGAGCCAGGTCATATGCTATATGGTGACTCCCATTCCTGAAGCATTTCACTAGTGTTATTGTGACATACACAATTGTCCAGCTCCTGAGTGATTTAATAATCCTGCTGAGGTGTAGTCCACAAGTGAGATTCACCTATATACTTCAGCTGCTCACCTGGGTGATTTGACTCTTCTGTCTTAACAATATCCTCAGTAACGATTGTAACATGCCTCTGAATCCATCTTCTAGGTTACCTGTCTCCCTGTCTTACCTACTCTGCCTGGACTCTGTTTCCACAGGGATTGTAGCATTTTTTTCTTTGCTTTGCTTTGCTTTTCTTTCATTTTCCTTTTTTTTTTTTTCACCTAGGCTGGAGTGCAGTGGTGCGATCTTAGCTCACTGCAACCTCTGCCTTGGGGATTGTAGCATTTCTAAGCACTGCATGCAAATGACATGACTCTCTTGACTGGTCCCTTCAACAGAAAGCATTATTGCACATCTCTTGGCCAATAATTTAGGTTATATGACTCTCCTCTTCTGCCCAGACACTGCTTAAAATTGGCATTGTGTCATACATCTGGGTATAACCCCCAAGTTATGCAACTTTTCTTCCAGGAACTTGTCTACAAGCAGAATATTTGAAAATTTCTGGTTGAACAATTAGGTGACTTGGCAGTCACACCTGTTTCATTACCACAGAGTAAATTGTGATATATAACTAGGCACAACTCACAGGCATAATAATGACTCTCACACCCTACAAATAGGAGTGATTTTTACTCTCACTACTTGCTTTAGCAACATGAGTGATTGAATCTCTCTCAGTTTAAAAAAAAGGCCACAGAAGATTATAATAGCATCAGAAATTTTGTAAAGCCCTTGGCTTGTACAGAGAGTATAATAACAGAATACAACAGAAAGGTGAAGTTGTAAGTCTCATACACACACTCAGCTGGAAGTAAAGACTGTCACCATCTCATATATATGAAGCCAGATGTCACTCCTGAAAACAGGATATGTGTGGTGTTGTAAATCTCATTTCTGAAATTTTCTGCAAGTGTGAGATTAATATTTGCCTAGTACTGTGTGATTGAACTCTCCAGACTGGTTTCATCCTACATATGTTATCGTGATATGTACCTTGACTAATCTCCAGGTGATGTGGCTGTCCTGCCTGAGCCTTGCTGTCAGTAAGAATGTGACATACCACCAGATCCAGCACCCTGGTTATGTTACGTTTTTGCCTGAGCCCTGCCTACAGAAACCATCGTGACATATCACTGTGTCAACAACTTAGGTAACGTAAATTTCCTTATTCGAATGGTCCTTGTGCACTGTGAGGGACAGTGACATATGGCTGGGCCAGGCACAAAGCTGATGGTACTCTTTTGATATGGCCATGTCCTAAAAAGGCATTATGAAAAATTTCTGGGTCTTCACCTACGTGATTTTGCTCTACTGCTTGGGTCATGCTTACCTGTATAGTGACATGTTGCTAGGCTAGACACAAATGTGTTGGTACTCTTTCACCAGGGCCAAGTCTCAGGGGGAAATTGTGACATATCTCTGGCCCTATCACTTAGGTGATGTGACTCCCTGCCTGGGTCCTGCCCGCATACAGCATTGAAACATAAGGGCAAAAACTGCACACATTTGCTCTAACTCTCTTGCCTGGGTCCTGTCCTAAGAGAGTCTTGTGAGATAGCTCAGAATCCAGCACCAACGTGATGGAGCTCTTTTGCCTGCTTTCACCTCACATCTAAGATTGTGTCATATACCTGGTGAAGCACCTAGGTGATATGTAATATGACTCTTCTCTTTTGCTTGAGCCCTGCCTACTTAGGATATTTGGCCATGTATCTGAGCTCATGTCCTAGGTGATGTGACCCTGTTTTTCCACCAGAGACTTTACAATGATTTAATGTGAGATATTCCTAAGCCTAATACTTAGGTTATATGACCCTTCATTTTTTCCTGAATTGTGCCCATGAAAAGGAATTCTGACATATCGCTGGGACCAGCACCCAGATGATGTTCCTCTGCTGCCTTGGTCCTTCATAGAGAATTATGGCATATGGTTGGGCCCCCAACCCTGATGATGTAAGTTCCTGTCTGTGCCACAGCAACAGAAAGCATTTTAGGATATCTTGGTCCCATGTTGTGGGTGTGTTTGCTATCATCATTTATCTGCTTTTCTTCCATACTTGGGATTGTATTATATTGCTGGGTCTAGCACTCAGTTAATGTAACCCGCATTTCTACACCCTGCCTAGAGAGGGCATTGTGACATATTGCTTGGCACAATAAATAAATTGTGCTACCCTCTTGTGAAGTTTTTTCCTTCACATTGGGTTATTAAATTTACATTGCTTCTATTCAGAGGGATGATGGTCAAATTTAAATTAGGATTACACCAATAGTAGATATGTTGCCTTTCATCACTATGCTTATGGCAATAGGTAAGGTTATGAGTTGCATATTTGTACAAAACTCACAGAATGTTACAACACTAACTCATATTCTATAAACTTATTAGGTGGTACACAGAGTTTTATAACAAGGCCCAGCAAAAGTTAAGATCATGATTCTTGGTTTCACATGCATGTGAGAGCAAAAGTTAACACCATCCCACATTTACAGAGGCCACTGTCAAAGTACTGAGTCTAACAAGTAAATAAAGTACAAAGATGGAATTTTGACTTTCATAAACAGATCTTCCTACAGATGAGATGGTGGCTCATTTCTGGACCCAGATCACAGGCATGATAATCAGTCTCCCATCTGAACCTAGCCTATAAAAGAGATGTTGACTATCATAACTGGGTTTAAGGCAATATATAAGATTATGAGTCAATACGAGCATGTATGCCTCAGAGTACATTGCTACTCTCATGCATGTTGCATAAAGCCTTCAGATGCTGTAGAATGTGTTATACGATGATCTAGGAAACACATGAGATTATGACTCTCATATACACACCAAGCTAGCACTTAAAGGTATCACCCTAAAAGATGAAGAGATTGTGTCATATCTCTAGGCCTAGAATTCCTAGGTGTTGAGAATTTTTGGCTTAAATTCTTTACCATGGGTGCATTGTGATGCATCACTGGGTTAAAGTGATGAAAAGTGACTCTCCTGCTTGGACCCTGGCACCAGGGGATATTGTCACATATCTCTGGGCCTATCAGGTAGGTGATGTGTCTCTCCTCCCCGTGCCCTGCCCACAACGGACACTGTGACATATTGCTAGATACAGCATCTAGATACTGCAAATCTCCTCTCCTGCCTGGATCCTGCAACTGAAGAAATTGTTACATACCACTGAGTATAAAACCTAGATAATGTGACACTACCCTTTGTTATGTACTCTGTCAAGAGAGGGAATTTTAATATATTTTTGACCATGGCACCTAGGGTGTGTGACTATCCACTACTTTTTCAACCATGTATACAGTGGGCATGATGACATATTATTTGAGATTTACCCAGGTGATATAAGCCTCCTGACTGGATTTTTGCCTACAAAGGAGATTATAAGGTATGCGTGGCTAAGGACCCAGATGATGTGGCTCTACTGTCTTGTCTCTGCCCAAATGAAAAATTGGGACTTACTTGTGAAATCAGTTCATATGTGTAGCAATAATTTTCAAACATTGACCCAGCCAGAGGCAATATTTCGACTCTCATTGCCAGTCTTACAGGCATGGGTAAAGTCCAAGACGTCCCACCTGTAAGAATTCACAGAAAACTGTGCTACTCAGGTATATCACATAAATCATGAGTGGTACAGAGAGTTTCATAACAGGCAACAACAACAAGGTACTATTTGGAGTCTTGGATGCACACCCAGTTGACACGATTTTCATTCTCAAACATAAACAGAGCCTACAAATGAAGTACTAAATTTCACACACATAAGTAGTCAAAATCTTAAAATTGTAACTCTCATTAATGAATCTGATCCACAGATGGTTTGGTGACATTTGAACCATGAATCAACAAATCTGTGGTGCTTTGAATCTGCTAATGGAGCACAATCTTCAAGTGGGATTGGGGCTTTTATACATGCATCTTTACCCATTGTTGAGATTGTGATGTTTGTACTTTGACCCAATTCATAGGAGATGTTGACTCTTACACCCAAAGCTGGGACTTGTGTGGGACTGTGAAATGTATTTCTGAACATTTTCAAGTGTGTGATTGAGAAATATGACTTTGCCCAGTATCTGATTGTTTTGAATCTCCTTTCTAGGCCCAGAGCACAGTTCAGATTGTGACAATGTATGCTAAGCACCCAAGCAATATATAACACCTTCTTTGGCAATGGAACCAAGGACACTTTTACATATCCCTGAAAGAAACACCCAGCTGATGCAAAATCTTGGCCAGAAAATTGCCTACAAAGAGCACTGTGGCTTTTATCAAGGTCCATCATATAAGTGATGTGATTTCCTTCTACTGCCTTGGCCTTGCACTTCTGGTGCATTGTTACACATAACTGGGTACTTCACCCATGTGATGGGACCTTTTGTTTGGAGGGCGTAGATTCTACTAATATAAAAACTGCATAACATATCACTTGGCTCAGCACCTAGGTGATGTTTCTTCTCTCTTGACTGAGCCCTGACCACCAGAGAGATGGTGACATATAGGTGAAACCAGCACAAGGTGAGTTCACTCTCCTGACTCATAAACATAGCGGCCATTGTGATATACATCCAAGCCAATTGCCTAGGTGAGGTTTGTGTCCTCTGCTGCCTAAGCCCTGCCCACAGGGGGTTTTAGATATTTCGCTGAAACCAGCATCCTCATTATGTGACTCTTCTAGAGGCCTACCCACAAGAAGATTGTGACATTCAACTAGATCAGAATCCACTCAGGTAATGAGAATTTCCTTTTTTATCCATGTTCACAGGTTATATTTTGCCATATACGTGAGAGCAGATCAAAGGCCTAATAACGACCATTGTACCTGGAGCCTGAAACTTTTTATAGGTGTTATTGTGGCATTTTTTCTTTGCCAATCTCCTGGGTGATTTAGTAATCCTACTTAGTTATAGCTAACAGATGACATTTTGACGTATACCTAGGCAAAACTGTGATGATTTGACTCTCATGTTTTAACAGTGTCCTCAGAAGAGATCGTAACATGTTGCTGGATTCATCCTCTAGGTTATGTGTCTCTTTTCTCCTGCCTGAATCCTGATTCTAGTGAAGATTGTAGCATTTCTATGCACTGCATCCAAATGACACAATTCTATTGCATGTGGCCTTTTCAACAGGAGGCATTGTGACATATCTCTGGGGCCATGATTTAGGCGATATGACTCTACTGTCCTTCATAGATGTTCTCCACAAGGGGCATTATGCCATAGGGCTTTGCTTAAAACCCAAGTTTTGTGAATTTTCTGTTAGTGTCTTGCCTTCAAAGAGAATATTGAAATAATTCTAGCTTAAAATTTAGGTGATGTGATTGTCCTGTCTGTTTAATAACCACACAGGTAATGGTGACATTTACCTAGGCACAGCTAACAGGCATGATAATGACTCTAATATGGGAACCCAGGCAATAAGATAAATTTTGACTTTTGTCACAAGATTTTGAGACATGAGTGATGTCAAGGATCTTTGTCTGGTAAAAAGGTCACAGAAAATTATAATAAACACAGATAATTTATAACAACCTTGCGTTATATAGAGTGTCATAATAATGTCTAGCAGACAGAGAAAATCATGATTCTCATATGCACACCCAAATAACAGTAATGGCTTTCAACATCAAAGATGAATGAAAGCAACTATCCTACATAAAACGAGGACATGTGTGACATCATAAATCTAATTCCTAGAATTTAATTCCATTGCAAATGTGATATAAAAGCACCTGTGTAATTTCACTCTTCAGATTGGGTCCAGCCTATATATGGAATTTTGGTATCTACCTGGGCCAATTTTGAAGTGATGTGACCTTCTGCCTGGGCTGTGCTCTCAATAAGAATTGTGCCATCACTGGATCCAGCACCTAGGTGATGTTACATTCTTGCCGCAATATGCCCACCCCGATAATCCAATGTTATTTCACATAGGTTCTTTTCTATTTTCCTAACTGTTGGCTGGTCTGAGAAATAAAGGGAAAGAGTACAAAAGATATAAATTTTAAAGCTGAGTATCCAGGGGAGACATCACACATCAGCAGGTTGCCTGATGCCCCCTGAGCCATAAAACCAGCAAGTTTTTATTAGCCATTTTCAAAGGGAAGGGAGTGTATGAATAGGGTGTGTGTCACAGAGATCACGGGCTTCAAGGTTAACAAAGCATCACAAGGCAGAAGTTTGGGGTGAGATCACGAGGTCAGGGCAAGATTAGAATCACTAATGAACGTCCATGTCCAGCTGTGCATGCATTTTCATCTTAACAGGGTTCAAGGGCAGAGAACAGGTCTGACTAGAATTCGTCAGGCTGCAATGTCCTAATCCTAGCAAACCTGGGGATGCTGCTATGAAACACTAGGGTGTGTTTCATTCCTATCTACATCTGCATAAGGCAGACACTCCTAGGGTGGCCATTTTAGAGGCTCCCCCCTGGGAATGCATTCTTTTCCCAGGGCTGTTAATTATTAATATTCCTTGCTAGGGAAAGAATTCAGCAGTGTTTATGTTACCCATTTTCAGTAATAAGAGAAATATGGCTTTATTCTACCCGGCCCACAGGCGGCCAGACTTTAAGCTTATCTCCCTTGTTCCCTGAAAATCGCTGTTACCCTGTTCTTAAGGTGCCCAGATTTCATATTGTTCAAACACTCATGCTCTACAAATAATTTATGCAGTTAACGCAATCATCACAGGGTCCTAAGGCGACATACATCCTCAGCTTATGAAGATGATGGGATTAAGAGACTAAAGTAAAGACAGGCATAGGAAATCATAAGAGTACTGATTGGGGAAGGAATAAATGTCCATGAAATCTTCACAATTTATGTTCTTCTTCCACGGCTTCAGCCAGTACCTCTGTTCGGGGTCCCTGACATCCCACAACATCATTGTGACGTATCACTGTGTTCATCACTTAGAAGAGGATGCCAGGGTCATGTAAAAAGAGGGCATTTTGACATATAATAGGCCTATCATGTAGGTGATATGGCTATTCTGCTTGGGAGCTGCCCACTTGAATAGTGACACATTGCCAGGCCAGGCACAAAAGTGATTGTACCCTTTTGCCTGGACCATGCTTTAAAGAAGGCTTTGTGACATATCTCTGAGCCTATCACCTAGATGATGTGACTTCCTGCTTTGCCTTGTCCACATGGAGCTTTGTGATATAAGGGTGGAATCTGCATCCTAGGTGATGTAACTCTCACGCCTGGGTCCTGTTCTAAGGGGAATTTGTGAACATGTCAGGGCCCAGGACCAGATGATGTGGCTCTTCAGCCTGGTTTCTGCCCACATATTAATTTGTGATATATGCAAAAAGGAGCACCTATGTAATATGACTCTCTCTTTCTGTCTGAGCCTTGGCTACTTGGGACATTGGGCCATATCTCTGAGCCCATCATGTAAGTGATGTGAATCCCTTCTACTGCCTTGGCCCTTCACTTACAGTGCACTGTGACACATAAGTGGGTGCTGCACACAGGTGACATGATTCTTCTTTTTGGGTTCTGCCAACAGGAAGTGATGTAACACATCACTTGGTTCTGCATGTAGGTGATGTTTGTTCAGTTTTGCTTGGGCCCTGACCACAGGGAGATTGTGGCATGTTGCTGGGCCCAGAAACAATGTGAGGGCACTCTCCAACATTGGTACTGCACACAAAAATATTGTGAGATATATCTAGATAAATTCCTTAGGTTAAATGAGTGTCCTCTCTTGCTAGTGTCCTGCCCACAGAGGGGGTATGGATATGTCGCTGCAGCCAGCATAAAGGTGATGTGACCTTTCTGCCAGGGTCCTGCCCAGAAGATGGATTATGACATCCCACTGGTGCCACCTCCACATAGGAGATGTGACTTTCTTGCCTTCTCTATGGCCACAGTTGATATTATGCAATATACCAGAGATAATCACACAAGTCTAATAACAACTCCTATGCCTGGTAATTGTGACATGTACTTTTGCCCAGCTACTGAGTGACTTAATATTTCTGCCTTTGTATAGCCCATAAATGAGATTTTGACAAATAACTGTGCCACACATATTAATGATTGTTGTGCTATCTTAACAGTGTCCTCATAGGGGAATTGTTAGCATATTTCTGGACACATATTATAGGTTACATGTCTCTCCTTTCCTGACTGGACCCCCTGCCTCCTTTGGTAATTGTAGCTTTTCTAAACACTGTATCCAAATGATATGAGTTTCTTCCTTGGGCTCTGCCAAAATGAGGCACTGTGACATATGTTTGGGCCCATGATTTAGGTTATATGACTCTCCCCTCCTGCCTGGATACTGCTACAAAGGACATTTTACCACATAGCTGGATCTAGCACACAAGTTATATAAAATTTCTGACAGTACCCTGCCTACTAAGAGAATACTGGAATATTTCTAGCCCAGTATTTAGGTGATGTATCTGTTCTGCCTGCTTCATAAGCATAGAGGGAATTGTAACCTATACTAGGCATGGCTCGCAGGAATTATGACTCTCATATGTGGGCTCAGCCAATAGAAAATATTTTGACTCATAACTAACTTCAGGGACATGTGTGATGTCTTGGATTTCCTTCTGCAAAGATCACAAAAGATTACAACACTCCACATATTTTACAAAGTCTATAGATTATATAGACAGCGCCAAAGCAGGCCTCAGTACACAGGTTAAGTTGTGAGTCCTGTATACTCACCGAGCTGTGGGTAAGGACTGTCATTATTTCACATGGATTAAGCCAACTGTCACACATAAAAGCAAGATATGTGGTATTGTAAATCTCACCTTTGGAATTTTCTGAAAATGTGATTTTGATAAAAAGTTTTGCCAAGCTCCTGTGTAATTTGAGTCTCCAGAGTGGTTCTAGTCCATATATGGGATTGTGATATCTACTTAGGCCAAACTCTAAGTGATAGGACTCTCCTTCATAGGCCCTTCTCTCAGTAAGGATTGTGACATATCACTGGACATAGCACCCAAGTAATGTTGCATTCTTGCCTGTGCCATGCCCACCCAAATTATTGTGACATATTTCTGTGTCCACCTCATCGGTGATGTAACTCTTTTCTCTGGAATGGGCCATGCACAAAGGAAGGATACTGACATATTGCAAGGCCAGGCCCACAGGCAAGGATACCGTTTTGGCAGAGCCATGCCCAAAGGAGGGCATTTTGACATATCTCTGGACCTATCACCTAGGAGATGTGGCTCTCCTGCTTGGGCCCTGCCAACCTTGAGAGTGAAATATTTCTTCGTCATGCACACGAGTAGTAGTAACCTTTTGCCAGAACTATGCTTCATAGAGGACATTGTGACGTAACTCTGGACTTATCTCTTAGGTGAGGTGACTCTTTTTTGGACCCTGCCCACATGGAATATTGCGGCATAAGCAGAGAAACTGCACCTAGGTGATGTAACTCTCTCTACTGGGTGCTGTTTTAAGAGAACCATGTGCTATATTTCAAGACCCAGCACCCAAGTGATGTGGCTATTCTGCCTGGTTTCTGACATGTTACCTGTGAAATATTCCATGGGAAGAACATAAGTGATTTGGCTCTCTTCATCTGCCTGAGTCCTGCATACTGGGAACATTTTGACATATCTCTGAGCCCATGACCTAAGTGATGTGACTCTCTTTTACTGCCTGAGCCTTCACAATAGGAGAATTTTCACACATTACTAAGCCCATCACTCACAATATGTGACTCTCCCTTTTTTCCTGAATTATGCCATAACAAACGGGATTTTGACCTATTGCAGGGCCCATAACCCAGATGATGTCACTCTACAACCTTGGTTCTGCATAAAGAGAAAATTATGACATACAGCATATTGCTGGGCCAAGCACCCTTATGATATGACTCTCCGGTCTGTTCTTGAGCCAGTATTTTCACATATCATAGGCCCATTATCTAGGTGTTTTGGCTCTCATAACTTCACTGGGTTTTTTCCCACATGGGGGATGGTGTCATAATGATGGGTCCAGCACAAAGTTCATTTGACCCAATTTCTTATACCATGCCTGGAAAAGGCATTGTTGCATACTGCTTGGCATAGCATCTAAGTGATATTATCCTTCTGACTAATTTTTTGCTATATATGGGATGATGACATATGGCTTTCTTCAGTTCACAGGCATAATGATTAAACTTATATTGGGATTCAGCCAGTTAAAAATTCCTTTGCCTCTTAGTGTTAGGCTTAGGGCAATAAGTAGGGTCCTGGGTTGCATATTTTTCCAAGCTCCCAGAAGTTTACAACACTAACTTATATTGTATAAACTCTGGTGGTAGAGAGTTTTATAACAGGGCCTGGCAAAAAGTTCAGAATGGGACTCTCATTTACACAACCAGATGAAATTAGAAGTTGTCACCATCCCACATTTACAATGCCCACTGTAGAAGTTCTGAGTCTAATGAGGGAATATATCACAAATTTGAAACTGGGCTTGTTTTACGTGGATCTGGACACAGATGGGATGGTGACTTATTTCTGAACCGAGCCCACAGGCATAATAATGGGTGTTTCTGGGCTGGCACAGTGGCTCACACCTGTAACCCCAGCACTTTTGGAGGCTGAGGTGGTTGGATCATGAGGTGAGGAGATCAAAAACATCTTGGTTAATACAGTCAAACCCCATTGCTACTAAAAATACAAAAAATTACCTGGGCATGGTGGCACACTCCCCTAGTCCCAGCTACCTGGGAGGCTGAGGCAGGATAATCACTTGATCCCAGGAGGTGGACATTGCAGGGAACTGAGATGGCACCACTGCACTCCAGCCAGGGTGACAGAGTGAGAATCCATCTCAGAAAAAAATATAAATAATAAACAATAAATAAAAATAAGTAAAATAAAATGGGTCTCCTCTTTTAACCCTGCCTGTAGGAGAGATATTGGGTGTTATTGCTCAACTTAGGGTGATATGTAAGACTGTGAGTCCATATGAGCCAATAGGCCTCAGAGAGGTTTGAAACTCTCATACAGGTTTTATAGAGTCCTTGGGTGTTTTTCAGAGTGTAACACATTGGTCCAGCACACATGTGAGACTGTGACTCTAATATATATGCTCAGCTAAAGGTTGTCATCCTCAGAGATGAAGTGATTGTGTCATATCACTGGCCTAGTATCGTGGTGTTGAGACTTTTTGCCTCAAATTCCTTTCCATGGGTGCATTGTTACATATTGCTAGGTCAGAATCATCATAATGTGCCTCTTATGCCTGGGCCCTGTTAACAGGGGATATAATCACAAATATTTGGGTCTATCAGCTACATGGTTTGTCACTTCTGCCTGTGCCCTGCCCCCACAGAACATTTTGAAATATCACTGAAACTAACATCTAAGTTACGTAACTCTCCTCTCTTGCCTGCATCCTAAGCCCAAAAGGATTGTGACATACGGCTGAATGTAAAAGCTAGGTGGTATATCTCTCCTCTCTATTTAAGAGTATATGTTTGTGCTGCATTCTATTTCATTACTTTGGTATTCCACCTTTATTCTACCAGTGCCAAAGTGCTTTGATTACTATAGATTTTTGTATGTGTGTGTTCAGAAATTGTTATATGTAATGCTTCTAATATTTTTCTTCTTTTTAAAGTTTGTCAGGCTTTCCATGGTCCCTTAAGATCTTATGTAATTTTGTGGGGTTTTTTTTATGTTTGGAAAACTCAAATTCAAAATTTAAAAGGGTCATGTCTTATATGTGGGTTACATTAAGCCACTAAGAAGCATGGACACATCACAATATTATGTCTTCCACTCTTAAAAAGAGCCTGCTCAAAATGTGTTGTTGGCCAGGTGTGGTGACTCATACCTGTAATCTCTGTACTTTAGGATGCTGAGGAGGGTGTATGGAGACTTCAGGATATTGAGACCATCTTGGACAACATGGTGAAACCCTGTCTCTACTAAACTATAAAAACTATATGTACTTTATGGTTGTGTGACTGTATTCTCAGCTACTCAGGAAACATGGTGGTTTGCATGCCTTTATTCCCAGCTACTCAAAAGGGTGAGGCTGGGGAACTGCTTGAACCCAGAAGTTAGAGGTTGCAGTTAGGTGAGATTGTGTCAATGCACTGCACCCTAGGGACAGAGTGATACTCCATCTCAAAAAAAAAAAAAAGAAAAGAAAAACTTTTTTTCTGTTACCAATTTCCAGTTTTATTTCATTTGCACTGTAAATAATTGTAAAATTTTAATTAAAAAATTATGAAGTCTTTTATGGTGTCACACGTGGTCCACTTCAGAAAATGTTTTATTAGCTATTGAAAAGAATGTGTATTCGGTTTTCTATATACATTTGTTAGGTGTAATTATTGCATAGTGCATTCAAGTTGTTCCTTCCCTTATTGATATTCTGTCTTGCTTTATTTATTTCTAAAAGTGGGTTACTGGTGTATCCTTCCATTATTACATTGCTGTAACGTTTGGCTTCAATTCTGTCAATGTTTACTTAATGTGTTTGAGAAAACTTTCATGTATTGATGGATTCTCAGTGAATGATCTCTCTTACTATAATTGAATGTCCTGTTTGGTCTCCTGTAAATTTTGTCTTAAAGTAAATTTGGGGAGGTTCCAAGATGGCCAAATAGGAACAGCTCCAGTCTACAGCTCTTGCATGAGTGATGCCAAAGATGGCTGATTTCTGCATTTCCAACTGAGGTACCAGGTTCATCTCACTGGGGCTTGTCAGACAATGCGTGCAGGACAGCGGGAGCAGCTACTGAGCATGAGCCAAAGCATGGCGAGGCATCACCTCACCCAGGAAGTGCAACGGATCAGAGAATGCCCATTCCTAGCCAAGGGAAGCTGTGACAGACAGCACCTGGAAGATCGGGTCACTCCCATCCTAATACTGCACTTTTCCAATGGTCTTAGAAAATGGCTCACCAGGAGATTATATCCCACGCCTGACTCAAGGGGTTTCAGCAATCTGAGATCGAGCTGCAAGGTGGCAGCCAGGATGGCGGAGGGGGATCCACCATTGCTGAGGCTTGAGTAGGTAAACAAAGTGGCCCAGAAGCTTGAGCTGGGTGAAGCCCACCACAGCTCAATATGGCCTGCCTGCCTTTATAGACTCCATCTCTTGGGGCAGGGCATAGCTGAACAAAAGGCAGCAGAAACCTCTGCAGACTTAAATGTCCCTGTCTGACAGCTTTGAAGAGAGTAGTGGCTCTCCCAGCAAAGTGTTTGAGATCTGAGAAAGGACAGACTTCCTCCTCAAGTGAGGCCCTCACCCCCAAGTAGCCTAACTGGGAGGAACCCCTCAGCAGGGGCAAACTGACACCTCACACAGCCAGGTATCCCATTGAGATGAAGCTTCCAGAGGAATGATCAGGCAATCAGGCAACAATATTTGCTGTTCAGCAATATTCGCTGCTCTGCAGCCTCCACTGCTGATACCCAGGAAAACAGGGTCTGGAATGGGCCTCCAGCAAACACCAACAGACCTGCAGCTGAGGATCCTGACTGTCAGAAGGAAAACTAACAAACAGAAAGGACATCCACACCAAAACCCCATCTGTATGTCACCATGATCAAAGACTAAAGGTAAATAAAACCACAAAGATGCAGAAAAAACAGAGCAGAAAACCTGAAAATTCTAAAAATCAGAGCACCTCTCCCCCTACAAAGGAATGCAGGTCCTCACCAACAATGGAACAAAGCTGGATGGTGAATGACTTTGACGAGTTGAGAGAAGAAGACTTGAGACTTCTCCAAGCTAAAGGAGGAAGTTTGAACCCTCTGTAAAGAAGGTAAAAACCTTGAAAAAAGATTAGACAAATGGCTAACTAGAATAATCTGTGTAGAGAAGCCCTTAAATGACCTGATGGAGCTGAAAACCATGGCACAAGAACTATGCAATTAATGCACAAGTTTCAGGAGCAAATTCAATCAACTGGAAGAAAGGGCATCAGTGATTGAAGATCAAATAAATGAAATGAAGTGAAAAGAAAAGTTTAGAGAAAAAAGAGTAAAAAGAAATGAACAAAGCCTCCAAGAAATATGGGACTATGTGAAAAGACCAAATCTGTGTCTGATTGGGGTACACAAAAGTGATGGGGACAATGGAACCAAGTTGGAAAACACTCTGCAGGATATTATCCAGGAGAACTTCCCCAATCTGGCAAGGCAGGCCAACATTCAAATTCAGGATATACAGAGAATGCTACAAAGAAACATCTTGAGAAGAGCAACTCCAAGACACATAATTGTCAGATTCACCAAAGTTGAAATGAAGGAAAAAAAGTTAAGGGCAGCCAGAGACAAAGGTTGGGTTACCCACAAAGGGTAGCCCATCAGACTAACAGCTGATCTCTCAGCAGAAACTCTACAAGCCAGAAGACAGTGGGGACCAATATTCAACATCCTTAAAGGAAAGAATTTTCAACCCAGAATTTCGTATCCAGCCAAACTAAGCTTCATAAGTGAAAGAGAAATAAAATCCTTTAGAGACAAGCAAATGCTGAGAGATTTTGTCACCACCAGGCCTGCTCTACAAGAGCTCTCGAAGGAAGAATTAAATATGGAAGGAACAATTGGTACCAGCCACTGCAAAAACATGCCAAATTATAAAGACCATTGATACTAGGAAGAAACTACATCAACTAATGAGCAAAATAACCAGCTAACATCATAATGACAGGACCAAATTCAAACATAGCAATATTAACCTTAAGTATAAATGGGGTAAATGTTCCAATTAAAAGAAACAGACTGGCAAATTGGATAAAGAGTCAAGACCCATCAGTGTGCTGTATTTAGGAGACTCATCTCACGTGCAGAAACACACATAGTCTCAACATAGAAGGATGGAAGAAGATCTACAAAGCAAATGGAAAAAAAGGGCAGGGGTTGCAATCTTGGTTTCTGAAAAAACAGACTTTAAACCAACAAACATCAAAAGAGACAAAGAAGGTCCTTACATAATGGTAAAGGGATCAATTCAATGAGAAGAGTCAACTATAATAAATATATATGCACACAATAAAGGAGAAACTAGATTCATAAAGCAAGTCCTTAGAGACCTATATAGAGACTTAAATTCCCACATAGTAATAATGGGAGACTTTAGCAACCCACTGTCAACATTAGACAGATCAATGAGACAGAAAGTTAAAAAGGATATCCAGTAATAGAACTGAGCTCTGCACCAAGTGGACCTAATAGACATGTACAGAACTCTCCACCCCAAATCAACAGAATATACATTCTCCTCAGCACCACATCACACTTATTCCAAAATTCACCACATAGTTGGACGTAAAGTACACCTCAGCAAATGTAGAAGAAAAGAAATTATAACAAACTGTCTTTCAGACCATCGTGCAATCAAACTAAAACTCAGGATTAAGAAACTCACTCAAAACAGCTCAGCTACATGGAAACTGAACAACATGCTCCTGAATGACTACTGGGTACATAATAAAATGGAGGCAGAAATAGAGATGTTCTTTGAAACCAATGAGAACAAAGACACAACATACCAGAATCTCTGGGATACATTTAAAGTAGTGTGTAGAGGGATATTTATAGCACTAAATGCCCATAAGAAAAATCAGGAAAGATCTAAAATTGACACCCTCACGTCACAGTTAAAAGAACTAGAGCAACAAGAACAAACACATTCACAAGCTAGCAGAAGGCAAGAAATAATTAAGATCAGAGCAGAACTGAAGAAGATAGAGACATAAAAATCCCTTCAATAAATCAATAAATCCAGGAGCTGGTTCTCTGAAAAGATCACTAAAATAGATAGACGGCTAGCAAGACTAATAAAGAAGGAAAGAGAGAAGAATCAAATAGACACAATACAAAGTGATAAAGGAGATATCACAGCCAATCCCACAGAAATACAAACTACCCTCAGAGAATACTAGAAACAGCTCTACACAAATAAACTAGAAAATTTAGAAGAAATGGATAAATTCCTTGACACATATACTCTCCCAAGACTAAACCAAGAAGAAGTTGAAACGCTTAATAGACCAATATCAGACTCTAAAATTGTGGCGATAGTTAACGGCCTACCAACGAAAAAAGTCCAGGACCAGACAGATTCCCAGAAGAATTCTGCCAGAGGTACAAGGAGGAGCTGGTACCATTCCTTCTGAAATTATTCCAATAAATAGAAAAAGAGAGAATCCTCCCTAATTCATTTTATGAAGCCAACAACATACTGATACCAAAGCCAGGCAGAGACAGAACAAAAAATAATTTTAGACCAATGTCACTGGTGAACATCAATGCAAAAACCCTCAATAAAATACTGGCAAACAGAATTGAGCAGCACATCAAAAAGCTTATCCACCACGATTAAGTTGGCTTCATCCAGAGGATGCAAGTCTTGTTCAACATACACAAATCCATAAATGTCACACAGCATATAAAGAGAACCAAAGATAAAAACCACATGACTATCTCAATAGGTTCAGAAAAAGCCTTTGACAAAATTCAGCAGTCCTTCTTGCTAAAAACTCTCAATAAATTAGGTATTGATGGGATGTATCTCAAAATAATAAGAGCTATTTATGACAAACCCACAGCCAATATCGTACAGAATGTGCAAAAACTGGAAGCATTCCCTTTGAAAACTGGCACAAGTCAGGGATGGTCTCTCTCACCACTCCTATTCAAGGTAGTGTTGGAAGTTCTGGCCAGGGCGATCAGGCAGGAGAAATAAATTAATGGTATTCAATTAGTAAAAGAGGAAGTCAAATTGTTCCTGTTTGCAGATGAGATGATTGTATATTCAGAAAACCCCATTGTCTCAGCCCAAAATCTCCTTAAGCTGACAAACAACTTCAGCATAGTCTCAAGACACAAAATCAATGTGCAAAAATCTCAAGCATTCTTATACACCAATAACAGACAAACAGAGAGCCAAATCATGAGTGAACTCCCATTCACAATTGCTTCAAAAAGAAGAAAATACTGATTAAAAGACACGAGAGGGGGTGGAGCCAAGATGGCTGAATAGGAACAGCTCCCATCTACAGCTCCCAGCCTGAGTGACACAGAACACGGGTGATTTCTGCATTTCTGTTTGAGGTACCGGTTTCATCTCACTAGGGAGTGCCAAACAGTGGGTGCAGGACAGTCGGTGAAGCACACTGTGTGTGAGCCGAAGCAGGGTGAGGCATTGCCTCACTCGGGAAGTGCAAGGGGTCAGGGAGTTCCCTTTCCTAGTCAAAGAAAGGGGTAACAGATGGCACCTGGAATATTGGGTCCCACCCTAATACTGCACTTTTCCAATGGGCCTGGAAATTGGCACACTAGGAGATTCTGTCCTGAACTTGGCTTGGAGGGTCCTATGCCCACAGAGTCTTGCTGATTGCTAGCACAGCAGTCTGAGATCAAGCTGCAAGGTGGCAGCAAGACTGGGGGAGGGGCGCCTGCCATTGCCCCGGCGTGCTTAGGTAAACAAAGAAGCCAGGAAGCTCAAACTGGGTGGAGCCCACAACAGCTCAAGGAGGCCTGCCTGCCTTTTTAGGCTCCACCTCTGGGGGCAGGGCACAGACAAACAAAAAGTCACCAGGAACCTCCACAGTCTTAAATGTCCCTGTCTGACTGACAGTTTTGAAGAGAGTAGTGGTTCTCCCAGCATGCAGCTGGAGATCTGAGAACGGACAGACTGCCTCCTAAAGTGGGTCCCTCACCCCTGAGCAGCCTAACTGGGAGGCAACCACCCAGTAAGGACAGACTGACGCCTCACTTGGCCGGGTACTCCTCTGAGACAAAACTTCCAGAGGAACTATCAGACAGCTGAATTTGTGGTCTCCTGAAAATCCGCTGTTCTTCAGCCACTGCTGCTGACACCCAGCAAAACAGGATCTGGAGTGGACCTCTATTAAACTCCAACAGACCTGCACCTGAGGGTCCTGTCTGGTAGAAGGAAAACTAACAAACAGAAAGGACATCCACACCAAAAACCCATCTGTACATCACCATCATCAAAGACCAAAAGTAGATAAAACCACAAAGATGGGGAAAAAACACAGCAGAAAAACTGGAAACTCTAAAAAGCAGAGCACCTCTCCTCCTCCAAAGGAACGCAGTTCCTCACCAGCAACGGAACAAAGCTGGATGGACGATGACTTTGACGATTGAGAGAAGAAGGCTTCAGATGATCAAACTACTCTGAGCTACGAGAGGAAATTCAAAACAATAGCAAAGAAGTTAAAAACTTTGAAAAAAAATTAGAAGAATGGATAACTAGAATAACCAATGGAGAGAAGGGCTTAAAGGAGCTGATGGAGCTGAAAGCCAAGTTTCAAGAACTACGCGAAGGTTGCAGAAGCCTCAGTAGCAGATGCAATCAACTGGAAGAAAGGGTATCGTTGATGGAAGATGAAATGAATGAAATGAAGCAAGAAGGGAAGTTTAGAGAAAAAAGAATAAAAAGAAATGAACAAAGTCTCCAAGAAATTTGGGACTATGTGAAAAGACCAAACCTACGTCTGATTGGTGTACCTGAAAATGATGGGGAGAATGGAACCAAGTTGGAAAACACTCTGCAAGATATTATCCAGGAGAAACTCCCCAATCTAGCAAGGCAGGCCAACATTCAAGAAATACAGAGAACACTGCAAAGATACTCCTCGAGAAGAGCAACTCCAAGACACATAATTGTCAGATTCACCAAAGTTGAAATGAAGGAAAAAATGTTAACGGCAGCCAGAGAGAAAGGTCGGGTTACCCACAAAGGGAAGCCTATCAGACTAACAGCTGATCTCTTGGCAGAAACTCTACAAGCCAGAAGAGAGTGGGGGCCGATATTCAACATTCTTAAAGAAAGGAATTTTCAACCCAGAATTTCATATCCAGCCAAAATAAGCTTCATAAGTGAAGGAGAAATAAAATACACCATACAGACAAGCAAATGCTGAGTGATTTTGTCACCACCAGGCCTGCCATAAAAGAGCTCCTGAAGAAAGCACTAAACATGGAAAGGAACAACTGGTACCAGCCACTGCAAAAACATGCCAAATTGTAAAGACCATCGAGGCTAGGAAGAAACTGCATCAACTAATGAGCAAAATAGCCAATTAACATCATAATGACAGGATCAGATTCACACGTAACAATATTAACGTTAAATGTAAATGGGCTAAATGCTCCAATTAAAAGACACAGACTGGCAAACTGGGTAAGGAGTCAGGACCCATCAGTGTGCTGTATTCAGGAAACCCATCTCACGTGCAGAGACACACATAGGCTCAAAATAAAGGGATGGAGGAAGATCTATCAAGCAAATGGAAAACAAAAAAAGGCAGGGGTTGCAATCCTAGTCTCTGATAAAATAGACTTTAAACCAACAAAGATCAAAAGAGACAAAGAAGGCCATTACATAATGGTAAAGGTATCAATTCAACAAAAAGAGCTAACTATCCTAAATACACATGTACCCAACACAAGAGCACCCAGATTTATAAAGTAAGTCCTGAGTGACCTACAAAGGGACTTAAACTCCCACGCAATAATAATAGAAGATTTTAACACCCCACTGTCAACATTAGACAGATCAACGAGACAGAAAGTTAACAAGGATATCCAGGAATTGAACTCAGCTCTACACAAAGTGGACCTAATAGACATCTACAGAACTCTCCACCCCAAATCAACAGAATATACATTTTTTTCAGCACGACACCACACCTACTCCAAAATTGACCACATAGTTGGAAGTAAAGCTCTCCTCAGCAAACGTAAAAGAACAGAAATTATAACAAACTGTCTCTCAGACCACAGTGCAATCAGAACTCAGGATTAAGAAACTTACTCAAAACTGCTCAACTACATGGAAACTGAACAACCTGCTCCTGAATGACTATTGGGTACATAATGAAATGAAGGCAGAAATAAAGATGTTCTTTGAAACCAACGAGAACAAAGACACAACATATCAGAATCTCTGGGACACATTCAAAGCAGTGTGTAGAGGGAAATTTATAGCACTAAATGCCCACAAGAGAAAGCAGGAAAGATCCAGAATTGACACCTTAACAACACAATTAAAAGAACTAGAAAAGCAAGAGCAAACACATTCAAAAGCGAGCAGAAGGCTAGAAATAACTAAAATCAGAGCAGAACTGAAGGAAATAGAGACACAAAAAGCCCTTCAAAAAATTAATGAATCCAGGGGCTGGTTTTTCGAAAAGATCAACAAAATTGATAGATCACTAGCAAGACTAATAAAGAAGAAAAGAGAGAAGAATCAAATAGATGCAATAAAAAATGAAAAAGGGGATATCACCACCGATCCCACAGAAATACAATCTACCATCAGAGAATACTATAAACACCTCTATGAAAATAAACTAGAAAATCTAGCAGAAATTGATAAATTCCTTGACAAATACACCCTCCCAAGACTAAATCAGGAACAAGTTGAATCTCTGAATAGAACAATAACAGGTTCTGAAATTGTGGCAATAATCAATAGCTTACCAACGAAAAAGAGTCCAGGACCTGATGGATTCAGAGCCAAATTCTACCAGAGGTACAAGGAGGAACTGGTACCATTCCTTCTGAAACTATTCCAATCAATACAAAACGAGGGAATCCTCACTAACACATTTTATGAAGCCAGCATCGTCCTGATACCAAAGCCTGGCAGAGACATAACCAAAAAAGAGAATTTAGGACCAATATCCTTGATGAACATTGATGCAAAAATCCTCACTAAAATACTGGCAAACTGAATCCAGCAGCACATCAAAAAGCTTATCCACCATAATCAAGTGGGGTTCATCCCTGGGATGCAAGGCTTGTTCAACATATGCAAATCAATAAATGTAATCCAGCATATAAACAGAACCAAAAACAAAAACCACGTGATTATCTCAATAGATACAGAAAAGGCCTTTGACAAAATTCAACAACGTTTCATGCTAAAAACTCTCAATAAAATAGATATAGATGGGACGTATCTCAAAATAATAAGACCTATTTATGAAAAACCCACAGCCAATATCATACTGAATGGGCAAAACTTGGAAGCATTCCCTCTGAAAATTGGCACAAGATAGGGATGCCCTCTGTCACCTCTCCTATTCAACATAGTGCTGGAAGTTCTGGCCAGAGCAATCAGGCAGGAGAAGGAAATAAAAGGTATTCAATTAGGAAAAGAGGAAGTCAAATTGTCCCTGTTTGCAAATGACAGTATTGTATATCTAGAAAACCCCATTGTCTCAGCCCAAAATTTCCTTAAACTGATTAGCAACTTCAGCAAAGTCTCAGGATACAAAATCAATGTACAAAATCACAAGCATTCTTGTACACCAATAACAGACAAACAGAGAGCCAAATCATGAGTGAACTCCCATTCACAATTGCTTCAAAGAGAATAAAATACCTAGGAATCCAACTTACAAGGGATGTGAAGGACTTCTTCAAGGAGAACTACAAACCACTGCTCAATGAAATAAAAGAGGATACAAACAAATAGAAGAACATTCCATGCTCATGGATTGGAAGAATCAATATCCTGAAAATGGCCATACTGCCCAAGGTAATTTATAGATTCAATGCCATCCCCATCAAGCTACCAATGACTTTCTTTACAGAATTGGAAAAAACTACTTTAAAATTCATATGGAAACAAAAAAAGCCCACATCTCCAAGTCAATCCTAGGCCAAAAGAACAAAGCTGGAGGCATCAGGCTACCTGACTTCAAACTATACTACAAGGCTACAGTAACCAAAACAGCATGGTACTGGTACCACAACAGAAATATAGATCCTGCTCCCATCTTGCCCCAACAATTTATGTTCATAAATTTACTTGTAATCTTGCAGAAGCATGCACATAAATAACACATCTCTTTTATCTTCTTGCATTCCCAATTCTATTCTTGCCTGTGAATTTCGAAACATTGTTTATGTTTTGCTAAATGACAAGTTAATAGGTGCAGTACACCAACATGGCACATGGATACACATGTAACAAACCTGCGCATTGTGCACATGTACCTTAAAACTTAAACTATAATAATAATAATAAAAAAAACATTGTTTATGTTGTGACTTGTTAAAAATATCTTTGTGTTAATCTTTGTTGTAATTTGCTGAGCTTCTTGATTTTCTTATACTTTTTTGAATGTTGAAGTCTATATTAATTTTTTTGGTACTTCTATGTAATTCTACTCTACAATTTTTAATTCTTTTTGTGATCTTTATCTTTTGTGAATTCCTTTTTGTAATTTCATTTTGTTTTCTTTATTTCCACTTTAGTCTTTCAGATGGTAATATTGATTTTTAGGGTAATTTTTTCTTTTAAATATAGATCTAGACTTTAATTCAAATTATCACAGGTAATTTTTAAATCTCCATTTTTTACGTAATTGTTTTCTGTATATTCATTTTTATGTTTGATTGATCCATATTATCTTGATGTATTTGAATGTTTGCCTCACTGTCTAGGTGGGAAATTTGTCATGGATGATATTCCAAAATATTTATTTCAAGTTCTTTTCATTGTCCCCATCACTTTCAGGCACACTCTTTAATCACATATTTGGTTACTTTACATAATTAAATATTTCTCAGAGATTTTTTTCATTTCTATTTATTCTTTTTTTATTATTCTTGTCTCTATTATTTCCGAAAGCCAGTCTTGAAGCTCTGAACTTCTTTCCTCTGCTCAGCCTATTCTGTAGTTAATATGTGTGAAAAAAAAAAAAAAAAAATTTTGTATTCTGCTTTTAAGCTCTATCACAATGGCCACATTTTCATCCAGACTGTTTGTTTTATCTGTCAGTTTCTTCATTTTTCCCTTCTTTACATTGGCTTGCAGTTTACTTTTGTAGCTCAATGAACCTTATTTCTATTCACATTCTGAATTCTATTTCAGTCATCTTAGGCCTTGCTGGAAATGTAGTTTGGTTATTTGGATGAAACAAGTCATTCTAGCTTTTTTTTTTTCTTTCTCAACAGTTTTGCCTTGATTTTGTATCATCTTTGTAAGCATATATTTGAGGTTGCTGAACTTTGAATGAAGTTTTTTCTTTTTAAATCCGATTTTGATGTTCTTCAGTATTTGATTGTGGCATAAGGTGTTTTCATCCAACAGGCCTTGCTCTTGGGAGAATTTCTTATTTTTTATTTTTATTTTTATCTATATATATTTTTTTGTGGTGGGGTGGGGGGCAATGCTCAGCTCACAACTCAGAGGCTTCATACTCAGGGGGAATTTTATTGAGCCCCAACTCTCTTCCCTGTCTCCTTGATATTTGGAGTCTGCCACTCTGTTGGATTAAGTTGCCACAGCTTCAGCAGAGTGCTAGTGGATATGGAGTTTCTGCTTGTCTTCACTCATTAATCTCAATAGCAGGAGCAAAGTAGGTGGGATGGGAGTAGGGGTACCTGCTGGAGACTGTGTGCTGTTGCACTAAAGGTGGTGTTAGTATGTGGCAGGAGGCTGGCCAATGAAGTTTTGAAGCCTTCTTTTTGCCCCCTAAAGAAAAAGTGATTGCTCAGAATGTGGGAGGATACACTCTTCTCTGCACAGCGTTAGCATAAAAGTAGCAGTGAGGCTTTTCAGCTCTCTGCCCACCAAAGCTTTATCTACAATGGCAACTGCTGGGGTGGCAGGAGAATACTGCATTCCCATTTACTAGTGGGCCAAGCAAAGCCAAATTTGCCTTTGAAGATATGTGCCAGCAAAGTTATTTGAGGAGCTGCCATGACTACTTCTTTCTTCTTCTTCTTCTTCTTCTTCTTCTTCTTCTTCTTCTTCTTCTTCTTCTTCTTCTTCTTCTTCTTCTTCTTCTTCTTCTTCTTCTTCCTCCTCCTCCTCCTCCTCTTCTTCTTCTTCTTCTTCTTCTTTCTTCTTCTTCCTTCTTCTTCCTTCTTCTTCCTCTTCCTCTTCTTCTCCATTTTTCTTCTTCTTTTGGAGACGGAGTCTCATGCTGTAGCTTAGGATGGAGTGAAGGGGCGCGATCTCGGCTCACAGCAACAACCTCCCCCTCCGCCGTTCTAGGTATTAAGTATCTTCCACTCCTAGCCTTCCCCAAACTCCCACCCTTCACCACAGTGTCCACAAATTCCCAGCAACAGCGAAATAGCAGGAGGCTCATGTTCGGCAGCCCTCTCCTTAAGCCGGGGGACGATCACCCCCATACCCCAAACTCCCTTCCTCTGAGCTGCTCCATGGGGGAAAACATGGAACATTTTGGGAGCTGCCCCTTATTCCTCTTTGGCTTCTTGCTTATACTATTGCATAAGTGAATAAAGTCTTGATGGTTTCTTTTTTTTCTTTTAAGTTTGGCCGTTTTCTTAACTGACCACGTTAAAACCTGGCAGCTCAGCTCTCTCTCCAGCTCAGCCCTTGACAGAGGCGATATTAATATACTAAAACAAGTAAATCTTAGAGTGAAAAATGTTACCATAGGCAGAGAGTCATTTCATCATGACAATTTGGTCAGTTAACGAAAATGTGACAATCCTAAGTATTCATGTACTTCATAACAGTGCTTCAAAATATGTGAAGCAAAAACTAATAGACTGCAAGGAGAAATAAACACATCCATAATGGTAGTTGGGAATTTCAATAACCCTTTCTTGATAATCAATAGAACAAGTGGACAGAAAATCAGCAAGGGTATAATAGATTTCAACAATACTATCAAACAACTCCTAATTGACATTTTTACAACAGTCCATCCAATGGCAGCAGAATACATATTATTTTCAAGTACACATTGGCCATTTACAAACACCAACTACATTCTGAGCCATAAAACCATTCTCAATATATGCAAAAAGATTCAAGTCATACAAATATGTTCTTTGACCACAATGAACTTAAATTAGAAATCAATAGAAGAGGGATAACGGAAAAATACCCAAATATTTGGAAACTAAATACCATGCTTCTAAATAACTCATAGTTCAAAGAACAAATCAAAAGGGAAATTACAAAATATTCTGACGTGAATGAAAATGAAAATACAGTATATCAGGATTTGTAGGATGCCACTAATGTTTGGTATCTAATACTAATGGAACTGTATAACCCCAAATACCTATTTTACAAAAAAAAAAAAAAAAAAAAAAAAAAACTGATTCAAGGCAATGACCTCAGGATCCATCTCAAGAAATAAATAATAAAAACAAGAGTTCACATTAAACTCAAAGGAAGGAGACAGTAGGATATAATAAGGATCAAAAGAGAAATCAATAAAATATAAGACAAAAATAGAGAAAATCAACAAAAACAAAGTTTGTTTCTTGACAATAAAAATAAAATGGAGCTGGGCACAGTGGCTCATGCCTGAAATCCCAACACTTTGGAAGGCCAGGGCAGGTGGATCACCTGAGGTCAGGAGTTCTAGATGAACCTGACCAGTATGGTGAAACACCATCTCTACTGAAAAATGCAAACATTAGCTGGGCTTGGGGGTGCACACCTGTAATCCCAGCTACTCAGGATGTTGATGCAGGAGAATCACCTGAACCCAGGAGACAAAGATTGCCCCATTGAGACGAGATCGACCCATTGCACTGCAGCCTGGGCAACAAGACCGAATCTCCATCTCAGGGAGGAGAAAAAAAAAAGAACAAAGCAAAAGAAAATGGATAAATCTCAAGACGGATTGATTAGGAAAAAGGAGAGATCAAAATTTTTCATATTAGGAATGAGAGAATGGGTATCACTAGTTTCTAAGACACTAAAAAGTATAAAAAGGGAATATCACTTTGAAAATTTTATGCCCATAAATATTACAATGGAAATGAAATTAACAAATTTCCTAAAACACATAAAATATCAAAGCTCAGTCACAAAGATACAGATAATAGCCTTATATTTAAAAAAAAAATCAATATAGGGTGTGCACAGTGGCTCATGCCTGTAATCCTGACACATTGGGAGGCTGAGACAGGCGGATCATCTGAGGTCAGAAGTTGGAGACCAGCCTGACTCTACTAAATCCCTGTCTCTACTAAAAATTCAAAAAACTTAGCTGGGCATGGTGGCACACACCTGTAATCCCAGCTGCAAGGGAGACTGAGGCAGGAGAATTGCTTGAACCCAGGAGACAGAGGTTGCAGTGAGCTGAGATCGCACCACTGGGCTCCAGCCTAAGTGACAGAGAGAGATTCCATCTCAGAAAATAAATAAATATATAAATAAAAATAAATTTAAAAATTTTCAATTTGTAGTTAGAAATCTTCCCATAAAGGAAATTCGAGACCCAGATAGCTTTGCCATGAATTCTCCCGAACATTTAATGAAGAAATAATACCAATTCTATACAAACTATCCCAGAGAATTTACGAGGTGGGGAATACTTGTAAGAGACCAGATTTACCATGATACAAAAATCTTACTAAGATGTAACAAAAAAGCAAACTATAGGCCAAGTTCCTTCATGAATATAGAAGAAAGAAATGAAAATTTTAGCAAGCTGAATTCAAAATATGTAAAAAGAATACAATATTATGATAAATTGAGATTTTACTTCGCAGGAATTCAGGATGATTTTACACTGAAAATAAATCAAAACAATTCTCCATGTTAGCAAAGAGATAAAACACATGATCATCCCAAAAGACACAGAAAAAGCAGGTGACAAAAATCTAACATGTATTATTAAATAAAAACTTTCAGCAAACTAAGCATAGAAAAGCACTTCCTCAAACTGATAGAGGGCATCTGTGATGGTTAATACTGAGTGTTAACTTGACTAGCTTGAAGGATGCAAAGTATTGTTCCTGGGTGTGTCTGTGAGGGTGTTGCCAAAGGAGATTAACATTTGAGTCAGTAGAGTGGGAGAGGCAGATCCACCCTCATTCTGGGCGGGCACAATCTAATCAGCTGCTAGCACAGCTAGAATAAAGCAGGCAGAAGAACATGGAAGAACTAGACTTGCCGAGTTTTCCGGCTTTCATCTTTCTCCTGTGCTGGATGCTTCCTGCCCTCAAACATCGGAGTGCGTGTTTTTCAGCTTTTGGAGTCTCAGGCTTAATGCCAGTGGTTTGCTAAGAGCTCTCAGGCCTTCAGCCACAGACTGAAGGTGGCAATGTTGGCTTCCCTACTTTTGAGGTTTGGGGGCTTGGACTGGCTTTCTTGCTCGTCAGCTTGTAGACGGCCTATCATGGGACTTCACCTTGTGATCATGTGAGTCAATACTCCTTAATAAACTCCCTTTCATATACACATCTCTCCTATTAGTTCTGTCCCTCTGGAGACTCCTGAATAATACAGCATCTATGAAAAATCTATAGCTAAAAACATACTTCAGGATAAAAGACTGAATGCAATTCCTCTGTGATCAGGACCAAGACAACGATGTCTGCTCTCACCAATTGTATTCAACCGTGTGCTGGAGATACCAGAACATATAATCAGACATGAAAAAACATGCATCCAGAATGGACGAAACAAAACTGTCTTTATATATGGCCAACATGACCATCTATGTAGAAAATCTAATAGAAACACAAAAAAGTTAGAAGTAATAATGATTTTAGCTAAGGTTTTAGGGTAAAATATCAATAAAAATCAATTTTATTTCTACAGACTAGCAAAGAACAATCACAAGTTGAAATTTTAAGAATACTTTGAATAACACAAAAATATGAAATACATAGGGATAAATCTGACATAAAATGTGAAAGATGTGTATACTATAAACTATAATACATTGCCAAGAGAAATTAAAGACCTTTAGAAATGTTTATGGACCTATAGACCATGTTTATGGATTAAAAGACTCAATATTATTAACATGCCAATTATCTCCAAATTATGGATTCAGTGGAATCACAATCAAAGCCCTAGCAGACATTTTACAGAAATTGACAAGCTGACTCTAAGATTTATGTGGAAATGTAAAGGACCTATACTAGACAAAACAAGTTGGGAAAAGAAGAACTAAGCAGATTAACACTATCTCACTTCAAGACTTATTACTAAGCTACAGTAACCAAAATAGTGGCTATTGACATCAAAATAGACAAGGGATATCATTAAAAAATATAGAGAGCCCAGAAAGAGACCTACGTATATATGGAGTGTGTGTGTGTGTGTGTGTGTGTCTGTGTGTGTGTGTGTTTACAAAGGTGCAAATGTAATTAAGTGGAGAAAGGACAGTGTTTTCAACAAATGGTGCTATAATAATTGGTTACCGTATGCAAAATCCATACTTCACACTATACCTAGAAATGAACTGAAAAATGGGTCACAGGCCTAAGGTAGAAACCAAAAACGATAACATTTCTAAAAGAAAATCTCTGTGACTTTGCATTGGGAAAAGATTTCTTAGCTATAACACCAAAAGCATGATCCATAAAGGAACAAACAGATAAATTTGATTTCATCAAATTTTAAAACTTCTGTTCTTCAGATGACGCCATGAAGAGAACGAGAAAACAAGCCAGGCTGGGAGAAAATGTTTGCACAGAATATGTCTGATAACAGCCTTCATCCAGAATGTATAAAGTACTCTCAAAACTGAGTTAGAAAAACAACAAAACAAGGGGCAAAATACTTGAACAGACACTTCCACAAAGAAGCTACAGGGATGGGAAATAAGCATATGAAAAGATGTTGAAAATCATTAGTAGTTAGGAAAATACAAATTAAAAGCACTATGTGCCTACTACAATAGCTAAATTTTAAAAGATTGACAATACCAAATGTTGTCAAGGAGGTGGAGGAATTGGAACTGATATACCGTTGGAAACAAAAAATGGAAAACTGGCAGTTTCTTAAAAAGTCAGACGTATTCCTGCTATATGATCCAGCACTTGTATATCCAAGAGAACTAAAAGCGTATCATAAAATGACTCATATATAAATGTGTATAGCAGCTTAATTTGTAAAAGTCCCACACTGAAAACAACCCAAATGTCCATAACAGGGAACTAGATAAAGAAACGTTGGTGTATTCATACAATGAAATCCTATTCGGCAAATAAAAAGAAAAGTCTATGGATACATATAACGACATGAATGAATGTTAAAGTAATTATGCTGAATAAAAGAAGCCACACCAAAAGAAACTACTTATTGTATTATTACATTTGCATATGCCTCTAGAAAATTAAAACCAATCTGTATGACAGAAAGGAGATCAGTGATTGCCTGAGAAAAGGGTACATAGAGAGAGAGAGGAAGGAGAGATTACAAAGGAGCACAAGGATACCTTTGAGGCTGATGTTTATGTTCACTATATTGATCGGCTTCATGGGTATATACACACGTCAAAACTTATCAAATTGTACACTAGATATATATGCTGTTTATTTTATGTCACTTATAGTTCAAAATGCTGTTAAAACCCTCACCCAATTAGGTATGGAAGGAATGTTCCTCAACAGAATAAAGGCCATATTTGACAAGCCCACAGCCAACATCATACCCAATGGTAAAAAGCAGAAAGCTTTCCTTCTATGATCAAGAACAAGGGTGCCCACACTCACCACTTCTATGGTGCATACTACTACAAGTGCTACCTAGAGTAATTAGGCAAGAAAAAGAAATACAAAACGTCCAAATCAGAAAGGAAGAAGCAAAATTGTCTCTGTAGAAGACATGACCTTGTATATAGAAACTCCATCAAAAAACTGTTAGACCTAAGAAAAGAATTCAGTAAAGTTGCAGAATACCAAAATCAACCTTAAAAATGAATTGCACTTCTTTTATCATTTATTTATAATTATTATTATTATTATTTTATAATACTTCAAGGTTTAGGGTACATGTGCACAACATGCAGGTTTGTTAGGTATGTATGCATGTGCCATGTTAGTGTGCTGCACCCATTAACTCCAACAATGATAAACTGGATTAAGAAAATGTGGCACATATACACCATGGAATAGTATGCAGCCATAAAAAGTGATGAGTTCACGTCCTTTGTAGGGACATGGATGAAACTGGAAACTGTCATTCTCAGCAAACTATCGCAAGCACAAAAAACCAAACACCGCGTGTTCTCAATCATTGGTGGGAATTGAACAACGAATTGCACTTCTATACACCAACAACAAATTATCTGAAAAAGAAAGAAAGAAAACAATCCTACTTACAATAGCACCAAGCACAATAAGAACACTTAGGAATACATTTAATCAAGAAGTTTAAATATCAGTATATAAAACACTGAGAAAATAAATTGAAGATGACACAAACAAAAAGAAGGATATCACATGTTCATGTATCAGAATTAATATTGTTAAAATGTCCATACTACCCCAGCTGATCTATAGGCTCACTGCAAACTCTATCGAAATTCCAATGGCAGCATTCTTCACAGATAGAGAAAAAATAATTCTACGATTCATATGGAACCGCAAAAAAACCTGACCAAAGCAATCTCGAGAAAGAAGAGCAAAGCTGGAGGCATCACATTTCCTGATTTTGAACTATGTTACAAAGCTATATTAATCTAAAGAGTATGGTACGGGCATAAAAACAAACACATAGACTAATAGAACATCATGAGTTTGAATGGTACAGTCCACTTATATATGAATTTTCTTCTGTTTCTGCCACACCTTGAGACAGCAAGACCAATCCTCCTCTTCCTTCTGTTTCTCAGTCTACCCAATAGGAAGACAAGGAGCATGAAGACCTCTGCGCTTTGACTTAAGTAATACTAAATATATTTTCTTTTCCTTAGGATTTTCTTAATAACACCATCTTTTCTATAGTTTAGCGTAAGAATACAGTATATAATACATATACAAAATACATGTTAACCAACTGTTTATGTTATTGGTAAGGCTACCGGTCGATAGTAGGCTATTAGTAGTTAAGTTTTTGGAGAATCAAGTTTTACGCAAGAGCTGGTCAAAGTGGAACACACCTGTAGCCCTAGCTACTCAGGAGCCTCAGGCAGAAGGATCCCTAAAACCCAGTAATTCAAGGCCAATCTGGGCAACATAGTGAGACCCCATGTCTTAAGAAAAAGTTATATGCTGATTTGTGACTATGCAGGGGTCAGTGCTCAAACTCCATGCTGTTCAAGGGTCAACAGTATATTATATGCAGAATATAAGAGAGTTGAACTCATCAAAACATAGAGTACAATGGCAGTTGCCAGGGAATAGGGGTGGGGGAAATGGGTAGATTTTGACCAAAGGGCACAAACTTTCAGTTGTAAGATGAGCAATTTCTGAGAATCTAATGTATAGCATGGGTGATAATGTATGTATTAATTAATTTGATTGTAGTAAGTATACAATGTATTAGGTTGGTGCAAACTAATTGCATGTGCACAACTAATTGCACCAACCTAATTTAGGTAGATCAAATAATTACATTGTACACTTTGAGTATATACAATCTTCATCAATTAAATAAATAAAAATAAAAATGGTCAGATGAGTTTAATAATTAAGGATCTGAAAGAGGGAAAAATCCGTTAAAATTTTGCTTATAGTTACAGAATAGAGCCAAATATGTGAAATTTCCTTGTTCAATTAAAAATCACTAAAAAACTAACACTAATATGAATGTATGCTAATTGTGCAATGGTTTTGTACAGTGTGGTAATCTGCAAGTTCAAATGCTACACAAGTATTCAAAAAATCATTGTGAAAATGTTTATAGTCTAATGCTAAGGGAGTAAAGGAGAGTGAAAAACTGTGCCTAAACCTATGGGTGACAACTTTCCTTCTCACTATTAAAACTTGTTTCCAGCAATAATTTGTAATAAAATAGGAACAGAAACATTTTAAGGCTATTAATTTTTAATCAATGACTTAAGACAGTCACTTACTTTTTTTCTAAATGATTCAAAACCTAAACAGGTGGTATGGAGGAAAGCCCTGCAGTTTTTGAGGAGTTTGAATCATCAGGCAATTGACCACATCAAACAAATTAATCTCTAGGGAGAGGTTGGAAATCCCTTCTCCAAAATGCTTGAAACCAGAAGTGTTTCGGATTTGTCGGGTTTTTTGTTTGTTCGTTTTTGTTTTTGATTTTGGAATATTTGCATATATATAATGAGATACCTGGGAGTGAGACCCAAATCTAAACATGGAATTCATTTACGTTTCATATATATACCTTAGGCACATAGTCTGAAAGTAATTTTATACAACATTTTAAATAATTTTGTGTATGATACAATGTTTTTGTACACTGAACCATCTGAAAACAAAAGTTTCACTATCTCACGTTAGCACTGAAAAACTTTCAGATTCAGAGGCATTTTTGGATTTCGGATTTTTGTATTAGGATGGACATCCTGTGCTGATTTTAAAAGAAGGCTTTCCTGGGAATGATGCAGCCCAATAGAAATGGCAACTGCCATTAAAAGCAACAAGCTAGATTGAAATATTATCAGAATAAGTTGGCACATCACTGATTATTCACTAAAACATTTCTATTCAAAAGGCCCAATTTTTGTAGATTCCTGAAGTAGGACTTGACACTAGGTATGACAAATTTACAAACTTACCACTTCAGCATTTTAAAACTTTCTTACCAGGATCCCTGGTCTTCCAGGTGCCATGGCAACTCCAACTAGAAAAAAAAAAAAAAAAAAAATGAAATTCCCTTCGGCTAGAAACTCTGTTCATGTCATTCCTGAGCCCCCCTAGATGTCTACTGTAGATTATATAAGCTACAGTTCACAAATGCACTTTGCATTTGTTCCACAAACCCTGTTGAACACCCGTTTGGTAAGAGGTTCCACATGCTGGGCAAAGAATAATGAATATAACACAGTGTCTGCCCTGGAAGAATTTACAAAGAAATAGTGGTACTACAGGTGCTGTGGAACAGCAAAGAGTGTGTAAATGTTAGCTTAATGGTATCTTTCTAACAACAAACTTTTTTATTTCTTCTGTTTTCACACTCTCATTGCAAAAAATTCAAACCATTCAGAAAAGAATCAAGAACATTTAAAACACTGAAATCCTACCATCAAGTAATAAGCATTGCTAGCATTTGATGAATATCTTTCTTAAGCATTCATGTATTACAAAAATGAGAACTATACTCTAAACGCTATTTTTATAAACTCAGTGCTATTTTTCAACATTCCTTTTCCTAATCAGGAGCATGCAGTAGATCTCCTGAGATGTTGCATCTGTTTTTTATGTGATGTCAGCTATTATTATTTATATATATTGGCCTGTCATAAAAGTCTGCAGAATCTAACTCAAGCCACCTATGCTCATTCACCTCTACCTTATCTTGTAGGTGCTGCCTCTTGTCCCAGTGTGAAAGGAACCCTGACCTTGCAATTGAAAGGCCTTTCTTCTGGTGCTGACCATGTTCTGACCCTCGGCCATCCCTTAAATCTCCCTAAGTTCCAATGTTCTCTTCTGTAAAATGAGGGTTGTACATATTTGCCCCGCCTGCCTTCTTCCCACTGGCTATTCCCTCTACCAAAAACTGGGCTACTTGACCTCCAGGAATCTACAGGCCAGTGGGGGATACAGGTAAGAAAAAACAAAATTGCAAAACACTGTCCAGGGCTACCTCTACCCTAATACCCTAACAGTTTGTTCTCAACTCAGTATCGAGAGTGACTCCTTAAATACATAAATCAAATCTTGCCACTTGTATTAGTGTGTTCTCATGCTGCTAATAAAGACTGGAAGATGTATAAAGAAACGGAGGTTTAATGGACTCACAGTTCCACCTGGCTGGGGAGGCCTCACAATCATGGTGGAAGGCAAAGCAGGAGCGAAGGCATTTCCTACATGGTGGCAGGCAAGACACTGTGTGCCGGGAACTTCCCTTTATAAAACCATCATATCCCATGAGACTCATTCACCATCATGAGAACAGCATGGCAACAACCACCCACCCCCACCATGATTCAATTACCTCCCACCAGGTCCCTGTCATGACATGTGGGGATTACGGTAGCTACATTTCGAGATGAGATTTAGGTGGGGACACAGCCAAACAATATCAATACTGCTCTATTCAAAAATATTTCAGTGGCTAAGAACTCATTCAGAGTTAAAAACAATGCCCTCACTATGATCTCTGAGGGCCTTTGTGATCTGGCCACCCATGACCAATCTGCCCCCACTCCTGCCACTGTGTTCCTCCCTCACTCCACTTCAGCCACACCAAAAAATCAGCAGACGTGCTGTTCCTCAAGATCACTAGGCATGCTCTTCCCTTAGACCCTTTGCACTGGCTGTCCCCACCGTCTGCAATGCTCTTCCCCAAGATATCAGTATGATTTCCTACTTGACCTCTTTCAAGTATTTGCTCATTTGCAACCTTCTGAGTAAGGCCTGCTGCGACCATTCTATTTAAAATGGAAATCTCACTCTGCTGAAGCCATGTGGATCTCCCTTGCCACCTTGCTCTATTACTACTTACTAACCTTGCATATGTGTCAATCCTTATTCTCCTTATCATCTTTTTCCTTCACAAGAACATACGCACTACAAGGGCAAACATTTTTGTATGCTTTGTTTCCTGATATTTCTGTCTAGAACAATGTCTAGTGTCGTAGGTGTCAAACAAATGCTGTTGAATTAACTGGATAGAGCTGAACAGAGAATGGGAGGTGGGAAGATTACCTTGTCACACAACTCTGGGGGCATCCTTCACATCGTAGTGCATGTGATGGCATCTCCTGGAATTCTGCAACTGCACAGGCTTCACAGATGTGCGGCAACCCCAACAACAACCATGGAAGTACTTTCTCGAAGAGTATGAATTATTAAATAAAAACATTTTTTTCTAGTAACAAAAAAATGTGAAAACAAAAAAGGGAAAAAAATCATGTCAAATTCTTCAACCTAGTGATAATATCTTCATTAATATTTGCTGAACATCCTTCTAGACACTTCTGTACTGATATATATATATATATATATATATATATATATATATATATACCAATCTTCATTTTGCATAAGTGACATCATACCATAAATGCTATACTAATATCTGCTGTTGTTTTTACCCAATAGTATATTACAATCAGCTCTCTTTGTCAGTAAATACAAATCCATATCATCTCTGTAAACCAGGGGTCTGCAAATTAAGTCTCATAATCCAATTCCACCTGTTTTTTTTTTTTTTTTGTAAATAAAGTTTTATTGGAACATGAATGTGCTGATTCCTTTATGTACTATCTATGGCCATTTCTGTGATACAATAGCAGAATTGATTATTTCTGACAGAAAGCACAGGGCCCACAAATCTACAATACATACTATCTATTCTTTTCCAGGAAAGTTTGCTAGCCCTGCTTCATAGCTGAGTATTAAATGATATGAAAATACTCTATTTGAATTATTCCTCTATTAGAACATATTTAGCTTGTTCCAATTTTTGTTGATGAGTACGTCGTCTACACATCTTTCAACTCATGTCCCGTATATCACCTTAAGATAACTTCCTAGAAGTGGATTGGCTGGGCCAGACATGAACTCTATAAAGGTTCTTGATACACAGGATTAAAATGTCCATGGCATGGAACCCTCATCTATTTCTGTGCTTTTGTATTTTCTGTGTGTATTTCAGTTTTGTTTAGTTGGCTCAAGTAAAATTAGTTCCTTTTGAAAACTTTCAGCTTGTATGAACTCAACTAAGAGTACCAGGAATTTCTGTCCACAACCCAGCCACAAGTTTGCCAGAGGCCAGGAGAGCTCCTGTCCAGGCAGCTCCAAAGTGGCCCAGGATCTGGTGAGGAATGGAGAAGAGCAAGACTGAAAACCTAGAAGAGAGCAGCCAGGGACTGATGCCAGATCCTTTGACCCTGTCAAAAGATCTGAACTCTGGCCTGCATTCGTCCTTTTGACCCCATCAAGTTAACCAAGAGTTTAGCCATCCATGCTCCACCCAACTGTAGCTTTTCTTCTTCTTCTGTGCACCTATAACTCTGTCTCATTAGATTCCTCTGAATTTTGTTATTGATTATCTAGGAAATAAATACAACCAACTTTTCGCCTATTTCCCAATTGTTATGGCTGGTAGAAATAATCAGCATAAAATAAAACTGACAACAGATGATACCATACATGGCAACAGTGCTATTGATTAAAAATGGAAAGAAGGCTCGCATCCTTTTAATAAAATTTATTCAAATTTCATTTTTTGTTTTGTTTTTATTTTTTCTCTCGATAGCTTTAGGGGTACACGTGGTTTTTTGTTACATGGATGAATTGTATAGTGGCAAAGTCTGAAATTTTGGTGCACCCATCACCTGTATGTCGTACCCAATATGTAGTTTTTAACCCTCATGGCTCACCCACGTTCTCCCCCTTTTGATTCTCTGATGTCCATTGTATAACTCTGAATGTCTTTGTGTCCTTATAGCTTAGCTCTCACTTATAACTGAGGACACATGGTTTCTGGGTCTCCATTCTTAAGTTACTTCATTGAGAATAATGGTCTCCAGTTACATCCAAGTTGCTGCAAAAGATATTTTCTTTACATTTAGACTTGCAAAATTTGATGTCAGGGAGATTTGGACTTGGAAAAGAAAAGCAAAAATTGCAGTGGTTGAAACTAAATAGGGAAAAATTAATGTGATACAAAAAAACTGATCAACGAATCTAATTTGTGTAAAAACAACGAAAATAAGGAAAAAACTGCAGTGAAAAGAAAGTTCAACGAAATAAAAACAAACACAGCAAACATGGAAACTGGCTTTGCTGCATGGTACAGAATACAATCAAGGGATTAAATTGGCTTGAGATTGGGCTGGAAAATATTTTCTTGATGAAAAGCCACCTATGTTGGGGATGAAATTTCTTTAAACCGACAGCTAGACAAATAACTTTCTACTAATTATTGGACTTCTTCAGTCAATTTTTCACAAGAATGTTGGGGTCTCTGAAATCACTAAAGCCCCAGTAAAAAGGAAAATGGAATGTCCTATCAGTTGCTGTATGTAGAACCTCTTTTGTAAGCAGGCGGCAGCCAGTGTTAACGCTTCTCACACTGACCTTAACAATTCTTAGAATATTAAAAAAATTCTGCACAGAAATTAAGTATTATGTACTTATTTCTAACAATTCCAAGGAGGTAAACATTATTGTACAATTTCAAAGTCTTTTTACAGTGTATACTTAATAGCAAATAAGACAATATTTTACAATTCGATTACATAATTTTACATGTGAGTTTTGTAGGGTTTATAGGCCATATTATTTTTTACCCATCTACTATACTTATTTAATAGGCCTCTGGAGAGGATTTTATAATGTTACACTAGTTTGTCTTAGTTTTATTAGAATACGCTTTTTATTGAAGATTTCCTGTATCAAAGAAACAAAGCAGAAAAATAAAATACAAAAGTTAGAAATCAGCCATAGACTCTATGGAGTGCAGTCACCAATATGCCAATTCCAGAGGCAAAGTATTTTTGTTTTATTTATATTGTTATGTCTCATGTGGTGACTTCATTTAAAGACACTGTTCCCAAAGCTGAATTATGTATGAAAGCAAATATGGGAGACGGGAAGCAGGGAAGGAAAAGAGTAAAATCAAGAAAGCAATATCTCAAATACCATGAACGATCCCGTTACTTTTTCCACCTCATCAGGACTGACTCAAGGCCAGGGCTGCAAAATACTGAGAAAGACCAATTAAAAACTAAACTGTCTGAAATGACTGTGGTCACATAGGTGAAATTTTGTTTTCTTGAGATAAAAAAGAAATTTGTCAGCTTCTTGGGGGCAGAAATATTGTTGTAAATCTCTATGTTGCCAACACTTAGTAAGGAGCTAGTATAGTTCTTTTTGAATAAGTGAATGGCTAAGAAAAAATTAATGCACAAATGAAAATATGTCACTATTTAAATACCTGGGACTTGTCTGTCTAGTCTTGCTCAGTGGTTCTCAGTGGCTCTCAACATTGACTGCACATTACAGTCGTTTGGAGAGTTATTTTTTCTTCACTTTTTATTATGTACTATAAACAGAGAAGTACACATTTCTAGGGGAGCTTTTAGAAACTGCTAATGACCCCTATAATGGTGTAAATTTAAAATACTGACAATATTGGCGTTGTGGCAAAAATGTAGGACAACTGAACACTCACACATCACTGGTGGATGTGCAAAACAGTACAACTACTTTGAAAAATGGTTTGGAGGTTAGGCACAGTGGCTCATGGCTGTAATCCCAGCACTTTGGTAGGCCGGGGAGGGTAGATCATGAGGTTAGGAGTTGGAGACCAGCCTGGCCAACATGGTGAAACCAACGCCTCTACTAAAAACACAAATATTACCCGGGCATGGTGGCACATGCCTGTAATCCCAGCTATTCAGAAGACTGAGGCGGGAGAATTGCTTGAACCTGGGAGGCCGAGGTTGCAGTGAGCCGAGATCGCACCATTGCACTCCAGTCTGGGAGAAAGAACAAGCCTCTGTCTTGGAAAAAAAGAAAAAAAGAAAAAAAAATGATTTGTAAATTTCTTATAAAGTTAAACAGACACTCACCATAAGACCCAGCAATTCTACTCCTACACATTTACCCAAGAGAAATGAAAACGTATCTCCACACAAAGACTTACATGAACGTACATAGCTCTATTCATAACAGTCAATACGTGGAAACAGCCCAGATGTCCATCAGCAGGTGAATGGATAAACAAAATGTGGTACCTCCATACAATGAAATACTAATCAGTAGTGAAAAAGAATAAACTATGGATATATGTAACAATATGATGACTCTGAGCCAGACTGTTAGATTCTGTTTGTATGAAATTCTCAAATAATCACCATTAATCTATAGTAACAAGCCAGATCGGGGGTTGCCTGGGATGAAATGTGGGGTATTTGAAGATGATGGAAATATTGTATACTTGACTAGAGTGGTGTTTACAGGGAGGATATATACTTGTCAAAACTCATTGAACTGTACATTTAAAATAAATGCATTTTGTTGTATGTAAATCACTACCTTTGAAAGATTGATTAAAAAAAAAACAACTATTGACACACAGGCTCCACCTCTGACCAGTGAAATTAGAATCTCTAATGGAATCCACACGTTAGACCTATTTAAAAGAGCTTCCTGAGTAGTCTGATGTGTAGGAAGAGTTGAGAACCAGTGGCCTTAACTTTAAGAGAATATTGGGGAGAAAATAAAACAACAAAATAATTTTTTAAAGAGTGACATGAAGGATGATGGATGATGTTTATTTTCTTCTTTAAGCTACTCTTTATTTTTGGATTTTTTTCCATCATGAATTACGTGCATAATTTTAAAAGACAGTGTTATTTTATTTATTTACGTATTCTACTCCCCTCATCCTCTCCAATTTTGCCCTCTCATTAATTTTGGTTCAGATAAGCCATTACCTGACATTTGTTCATCCAAAGCTGATTAACCATCCTTTTATGCAAAGGACTGTTTTAGGAATTGAAGGTGCAGAAAAGAACAAATAAATCTACTCCAGGCAATCAAAGGCATAGGAGACAAAGATGTACACATTTATTTTTAAAAGAACCTCCAAATATTATAGTAGCACAAAGATGACAAGAGATAAGATTACGTTAATTTATTCTTGTGTGTTTCCAGAAAATGGTGTGGACATTTCTTTAAAAACTTAAAATGCAACTAACACAGGACCTTGCCGTTCAATTCCTGGGTGTTTGCCCAAAAGAAATAAAAGCATACATCTACACAAAGACTTACACACTAATGTTAGTAGCAACTTTATTTGCAATAGCCCCAAACTTGAAATAGCCCAACTGCCCATCAGTAGAAGAATGGAAACACAAATTGTGTAAAATCCTTATTATGAAATACTACTCAGCAATAAAAAGGAATAAACTATTGATACATGCAACAACACAGACGAATCTAAAAATCATTATGAGAAATGAAAGAAGTCACAGACCAAAGGGTATATACTGTGTGATTCCATTTATATAAACTTCTAGAAAGCTTGAAGTAACTCACAGTGACAGAAAACAGACTATTAGTTGAGAGTGGGTTGGAGAATGAATTACAATGAGATGATGGGAATGTTTCTTATCTTCACTGTTGTGATGGTTTCACAGTTGTATACATACGTCAAAACTCAGCAAGGTGTACAATTTTAATATGTGCAGTTTACGTACAGTAATTATATTGCAATGAAGCTGTTAAAATTAAAACGAGGAGGGAAGCAAAAGTGAAACCAACAAGGCTGTGAATGGGCCTGAATGAGACCCATGGCATCCAATTTGTATCCTTGCTAACAACAAAGAACCATTTTGTGTGTCTGGACTAGGGAGAAGAATATGGTGACTTCCTAAACTTTAGAGTCTGTTGCTAGTAGGAGAAGCAGCCAGTGGAGAGGAGGACACTTGGGATAGGCCTTCTTTGAACCTTGAGAGGAACCTGCATGGATGACAGACATATCAAGAACTCATGCGGCAGAGTCCCAGCACTTCCTTGTCTCATTGATTCTTTGGATTAAGCTAAAGTGATTTCAATCACTATTCAACAAACAGAAAGGTACCAAGTCCTTTTAGTGGGCGAAAGAATTGTCTTTAATGATGCTGGGACCACTGAATATCCAAATGCAAAAGAAGAAAGTCGAGACCCTACTTCATACTATATAAAACGTTAACTCAAGATGAATCAATAACCTAAACATAAAAGCTAAAACTATACCCCTTAGAAGAAAACATACATGTAAATCTTCTTGAAAGTGGATTTAGCAGTGGATCATTACATATGACACCAAAAGCATGAAAAACAAAAATAGATAAATTATATTTTGTCAAAATTTTAAAATTTTATGCATCCAACGAAGGACAGTACCAAGAAAGTAAAAATCCAGCCTACAAAATGGGTGAAAATAATCGTGAATCATATTTTTGATAAAGATCTAGTATTCAGAACATACATATAAACAACTTTTAACAACTCAACTACAAAAAACCTAACAATCCAATTTAAAAATGAGCAAAGGACTGAATAGATATTTCTATAAAGAATATATACAAATGGCAAACAAACATGTTTTACAAATGTTCAATATCATTAGTCATTAGGGAAATGCAAATAAAAGCTACAACGAAGTATCACTTCACAGCCTCTAGGATAGCTATACTTTTTTAAAATGGAAAATTAACAAGTGCTGGTGAGAAATTAGAACTTGTACATTGCCGGTTGTAATGTAATATGGTTTGGCTGCTGTGGAAAACAGTTTGGAAATCTCTCAAATGATTAAACACAGAATTACCATATGACCCTTAAGTTTATTTCTGGTATACACCCAAGAGAATCAAAAATCTGAACTCAACAAAAAATTGTTGAGATGCTGGTGAGGTTGCAGAGAAAAGGGAACCCTTATACACCATTGGTGGAGTGTAAATTCATTCAACCCTTATGAAAAGCGGTATGACAACTCCTCAAAGAGCTAAAAGCAGAAATACCATTTGACCCAGCAATCCTATTACTGGGTATATACCCAGAGGAATGCAAATCATTCTGCCTTAAAGACAAATGCATACAAATGTTCACTGCAGCACTATTCACAATAGCAAAAACAAGGAATCAACCTAGATGCCCATCAATGACAAATTGGATAAAGCAAATGTGGTACATATACACTATCAAATGCTACGTAGCCATACAAAAAGAGCAAGATAATGTCTTTTGCAGGAATGTGGATGGAGCTGGAGGCCATTATCCTCAGCAAACTAGTGCAGGAACAGAAAACCCAATACTGCATGTTCTCAATTACAAGTGGGAGCTAAATGATGAGAACTTATGAATACAAAGAAGGAAACAACAGGCACTGAGGGGCACTTGAGGCAGGAGGATGGGAGGAGAGAGAGCGGCAGAAAAGGTGACTGTTGGGTACTGGGCTTAACTCCTGGGTGATGAAATAATCTGTACAATGAACAGTCCCATGACATGAGTTTATCTATGTAACACACCTTCACATGTGCCCCCAAACCTAAAATAAAAATATTAAAAAAGAAGAAAATAGGGACTCATAAATCAGTACACGGGCACACATGTTTATAGCAGCACTATTTACAATAATCAAAAAGTAGAAACAGCCCAAAAGTCTAGCAGGGGGAATGGATAAACATAATGTGGTATATTCATGGAACGGAATATTATTCAACCATGAAAAGGAATGAAGTATTTGATACCTTCTACAATGTATGCTAAGTGAACAAAACATATAAGTGAAAGCAGATAAAAAGTCACATACTGCATCATTCAATTTATACGAAATATCCAGAAAAGGTAAGAGTGCACATTGGTGGTTTCCAGTGATTGCAGTTGTAGCGGGATGGGGAAAAATTGCTTAAAGGTATTTTTACTTTGGCATGATGAAAACATTTCAGAACTAAGATAGAGGTGCTGTTTGTATGACATTATGAATCTACTTAGTGCTACTTTAAAATGGTTAATTTCATTATTTTAATTTCACCTCAACAAATTATTTTTTAAAAAGATTCTCCATATTCTAAAAAAATCAGATCTGTTCTGTGTAAACCACTGCCTTCTAAGAAAAGGGCATGGAGTGAGATGGGACTGAAGTTTAAGTGACAGAGGAATTTAGGGTGGTAAACTGGGGGGTTCTGCAGTCAGACCCCTGACTCTGTAGCTAACTAGCTCTGTGACGTTAGCTAAGATATTTTATAGTAAACTATTTGTGTTCTCACATATAAAAAATAAGAACAATATCTAACTTCACTAGGGTGTTGTAAGGATTAAATGAGGGGAGTTACTTAATGCAATTTTGTACAGAGCCTGCTGACACATGGTAAATTTTAGCTCAACCTACTCTAAGTGAATTTTTTTCTCTCTCAAATTTTAAGTTGTCCATTTCACATTACAGTCCTAGTTATAGATTTTATAAAGCCCAGTCAAAAATATTTCTGTCTCTTGGACTAATTAAGAGCAAGGGTGACTAGAAGCCCCTAGAGCTTGTCTCCATCACAGATGCCAGAAAGACTAAAAAAAACGCGACATTTTAATGAGAGTAACTGAAGGAGAATTCCAGAGAAACTCAGAGGAATCGCAGGAACCCTCATGAGCACAGAAACAGAACAGCCACAAAGAGAATGGAAGGAAATGCCAGGCCTTCACCGCTCCATCCCCAAATTGAGATAAGCTAGGAACAAAGAGGAACTTCTTCATACAGTGAGGAGGTAAGCAAGAGAACACCAGCAACCCCGATCAACACCTTGGGCATCCACAGACCTCCCCATGGCAGAGGTGCCCTACGGTCCTCACGGGCACTACCTAAGCCCACCTGAAGGAGCTTTCTAGAGTTCACAAAGCTGTGCTCCCTTCAGAGAAGTAGCTAACACGTATGTTGTCCTCTGTGGCCCACATGTCTACTGTGCTATACCATCTTGCAGCTAGACCTACGGCTGGAGTGTGTTGTGCTCAGGGTTCAAGTAGGCATAGGTCCCCTTCATCCCTGAGGCTAAACTGCCACCAAAACACCCGCAGCCTAGTGACTGAACATCCCCAAGGTGAGCTATAAGCAGCTGTTACACACATCTCCTGGGGCCAAGTGGAGGTGGAGCTGATCCACCTACTCTTCCCCTAACTCCTCAGTCCAGATCTCAAACAGTACCCTGCCTCCAAGAAAACAATCCCTTAGTCACTTCGAGCAGTCATGCCTCCCTGTGCCTAAGTTTTAGCAGTGCCCTGTATCCCAGAAAATGGTGTCTCGGCCGCCTGGGGAATCAGTGTCCTGGCCGAGCTGAACTAAACTGCTGTAGTACCTCGCATCCCAGAGAAGCAAAACCGTGGCTGAACTGAGACAGTCTGCCCTCCAGGCCAAACAACTCTAGTATCCTAATTCCCTGGAGAGCTGGAATAGCCACCTAGAGCAGGAGCTGCTGAGACACCCCTCTCCCTAGAAAGTAAAATCATCACGGTGCTGTTTCCTGCCTAACAGAGCCCAAATGACAGCTGTGCCCCACTTGCTACTTGCTACTGCTACACCTGGCCTCAGAGAATCTGGAATACTGCTGACTCTACCATCACAATGTTTAGAGTCACTACTACTGCCACTACAACAACAACTACTACTATTACAACTACGACAACTACAACTACTACTACAACTACTAATACTACTGCTACAGCTACAACTACTACCACCATTACTACTACTACTACTACTACTACTACTACTACTACTGCTACTACAACAATGGGACCCACATTGCCACTGATACCTATTGGTTTAGGTTCCTGAATTGCAGCACTGCCCTGCAATCCCTAGGCCCAAACATCTAGAGCACCCCTTCTTCTCCAGAGTTGGTCCAGTGCCGCTCCCTGGCCACTAGGGATAGAATCACAGCTGCAACCCAAATCCCTGTAACCAAGCTGCTAGGGGGTGCCCCAGAGTCACAGATCCTGGCTCTTTGGGCAACCTGCATTCAACCTCACCACAGAGAATAAACAAGCACCCCAAGACCCAAGTGCCACAAATAGTTCATGAGACCTTGAGCCTAGGACCCTAGTACCATAGCCATTTGGAGCACCTAAACCTGGAACCCAGCACTGCTATAACTACGTATAGGCCATGTCAGACCTGAATCCAGAAAGGATATTCTAGTCTAAATCTACCCAGTGTGTGGAAAATGAGAATGAAGAAAACCCCCAAAGCCTTTGATATGGAGGATATTAACAACTTATGCCACCATCACTACCACAAACTTTTATGGCCTAGGCAACCAAGGTACCCGCAGCTACTGCTGATATTGAATGCAGCCAAAGAAGCTGCATGAGGCCATACCACTTCACCTACCTTGAAAAATAGTCATTACACCCTTCTCAACTGGCACAATAAAACTCAGATACACATGAAAGGCTTTCTCTACAAAAGCAAGAGAAAAGCATCAAGTCACATATAAGGGAATCTCCGTTAGACTAGCAGTGGATTTCTCTGCAGAAATCTTGCAGGCCAGGAGAAAATGAGATGATATACTTCAAAGTGCTAAAAAAAAAAAAAAAAAAAAAAAAAAATCAGTCAAGAATGCTATTCCCAGCAAAACAATCCTTCATAAATGAGGGAGAAATAAAGTCTGCCTAAGGCAGGCAAAAAATGAGGGAGTCCATCACTGCTACATTGGCCTTGCAAGAAATGGTTAAGGAAGTCCTACATACGGAAGTAAAAAGATGTCACTATTATAGAGACATATACAAGTATAAAGATCACTGATAGAGCAGATATGCAAAAATAGAAATAATAATCAAATCTTATCACTATGGAAATCGCCAAACTGCAACGATAAACAGTAAGACAGTCAGGTAGCTTTGATGCCTCCAGCTTTGTTCTTTTGGGTTAGGATTGACTTGGCGATGCGGGCTCTTTTTTGCTTCCATATGAACTTTCAAGTAGTTTTTTCTAATTCTGTGAAGAAAGTCTTTGGTAGCTTGATGGGGATGGCACTGAATCTATAAATTACCTTGGGCAGTATGGCCATTTTCATGATATTGATTCTTCCAACCCATGAGCATGGAATGTTCTTCCATTTGTTTCTATCCTCTTTTATTTCATTGAGCAGTGGTTTGTAGATCTCCTTGAAGAGGTCCTTCACGTTCCTTGTAAGTTGGATTCCTAGGTATTTTATTCTCTTTGAAGCAATCGTGAATGGGAGTTCACTCATGATTTGGCTCTCTGTTTGACTGTTATTGGTGTATAAGAATGCTTGTGATTTGGCCGGGCGCGGTGGCTCACGCTTGCAATCCCAGCACTTTGCGAGGCCGACGCGGGCGGATCACAAGGTCAGGAGATCGAGACCATGGTGAAACCCCATCTCTACTAAAAAAATAAAATACAAAAAATTAGCTGGGCGTGGTGTTGGGCGCCTGTAGTCACAGCTACTCGGAGAGGCTGAGGCAGGAGAATGGCGTGAATCCAGGAGGCGGAGCTTGCAGTGAGCCACGATTGTGCCACCGTACTCCAGCCTGGGCGACAGAGCAAGACTCCATCTCAAAAAAAAAAAAAAAAAGAATGCTTGTGATTTTTGTACGTTGATTTTGTATCCTAAGCATTTGCTGAAGTTGCTTATCAACTTAAGGAGATTTTGGGCTGAGACAATGGGGTTTTCTAGATATACAATCATGTCATCTGCACACAGGGACAATTTGACTTCCTCTTTTCCTAATTGAATACCCTTTATTTCCTTCTCCTGCCTAATTGCCCTGGCCAGAACTTCCAACACTACGTTGAATAGGAGTGGTGAGAGAGGGCATCCCTGTCTTATGCCAGTTTTCAAAGGGAATGCTTCCAGTTTTTGCCCATTCAGTATGATATTGGCCATGGGTTTGTCATAGATAGCTCTTAATATTTTGAGATACGTCCCATCAATACCTAATTTACTGAGAGTTTTTAGCATGAAGTGTTGTTGAATTTTGTCAAAGGCCTTTTCTGCATCTATTCAGATAATCATGTGGTTTTTGTCTTTGCTTCTGTTTATATGCTGGATTACATTTGTTGATTTGCGTATGTTGAACCAGCCTTGCATCCCAGGGATGAAGCCCACCTGATCATGGTGGATAAGCTTTTTGATGTGCTGCTGGATTCGGTTTGCCAGTATTTTATTGAGGACTTTTGCATCAATGTTCATCAAGGATATTGGTCTAAAAGTATCTTTTCTGGTTGTGTCTCTGCCCGGCTTTGGTATCAGGATGATGCTGGCTTCATAAAATGAGTTAGGGAGGAGTCCCTCTTTTTCTATTGACTGGAATAGTTTCAGAAGGAATGGTACCAGTTCCTCCTTGTACCTCCGGTAGAATTCGGCTGTGAATCCATCTGGTCCTGGACTGTTTTTGATTGATAAGCTATTGATTATTGCCACAATTTCAGAGCCTGTTATTGGTCTATTCAGAGATTCAACTTCTTCCTGGTTTAGTCTTGAGAAGGTGTATGTGACTATACTACAAGGCTACAGTAACCAAAGCAGCATGGTACTGGTACCAAAACAGAGATATAGATCAATGGAACAGAACAGAGCCCTCAGAAATAATGCCGCGTATCTACAACTATCTGATCTTTGACAAACCTGGCTAAAACAAGAAATGGGGAAAGGATTCCCTATTTGATAAGTGGTGCTGGGAAAACTGGCTAGCCGTATGTAGAAAGCTGAAACTGGATCCCTTCCTTACACCTTATACAAAAATTAATTCAAGATGGATTAAAGACTTACAGCTTAGACCTAAAACCATAAAAACCCTAGAAGAAAACCTAGGCATTACCATTCAGGACATAGGCATGGGCAAGGACTTCATGTCTAAAACACCAAAAGCAACGGCAACAAAAGTCAAAATTGACAAATGGGATCTAGTTAAACTAAAGAGCTTCTGCACAGCAAAAGAAACTACCATCAGAGTAAACAGGCAACCTACAAAATGGGAGAAAATTTTCGCAACCTACTCATCTGACAAAGGGCTAATATCTAGAATCTACAATGAACTCAAACAAATTTACAAGAAAAAAACAAACAACCTCATCAAAAAGTGGGTGAAGGACATGAACAGACACTTCTCAAAAGAATACATTTATACAGCCAAAAAACACATGCAGAAGTGCTCATCATCACTAGCCATCAGAGAAATGCAAATCCAAACCACAAGGAGATACCATCTCACACCAGTTAGAATGGCCGTCATTGAAAAGTCAGGAATCAACGGGTGCTGGAGAGGATGTGGAGAAATAGGAACACTTTTACACTGTTGGTGGGACTGTAAACTAGTTCAGCCACTGTGGAAGTCAGTGTGATGATTCCTCAGGGATCTAGAACTAGAAATACCATTTGACCCAGGCATCCCATTACTGGGTATATACCCAAAGGACTGTAAATCATGCTGCTATAAAGACACATGCACACGCATGTTTTTAGGGGCACTACTCACAAGAGAAAAGAGCTGGAGCCAACCCAAATGTCCAACAACGATAGACTGGATTAAGAAAATGTGGCACATATACACCATGGAATACTATGCAGCCATAAAAAATGATGAGTTCATGTCCTTTGCAGGGACATGGATGAAAGTGGAAATCATCATTCTCAGTAAACTATCTCAAGGACAAACAACCAAACACCGCGTGTTCTCACTCATAGGTGGGAATTGAACAATGAGAACACATGGACACAGGAATGGGAACATCACACTCCGGGGACTGTTGTGGGGTGGGGGGAGGGGGGAGGGATAGCATTGGGAGATACACCTAATGCTAAATGACGAGTTAATGGGTGCAGCACACCAACATGGCACATGGATACATATGGAACAAACCTGCACATTGTGCACATGTACCCTAAAACTTAAAGTACAATAATAAAAAAAGAAAAAAAAAAACAATAAGACAGAAATAAATGAACAAAGGATATACAAAACAACCAGAAAATAATTAACAAAATGACAGGAGTAACTCCTCACCTATCAGTAATACCCTGAATGTAAACAGATTAAATTCCTCACATAAAAGACTTATGCTAGCAGAATGGACTGAAAAAAGAAAAATGACCCAACTGGATGCTGCCTACAAATAACTGACTTCACCTGTAAAGACACTTGTGTGATTACACAGACTGAAAGTGAAGGAACAGAAAAAGATATTCCATGTGAACAAAAACCAGAAGTGAATTAGAGTAGCTATGCATATCAAATGAAACAGACTTAAAGTCAAAAACTGTAAAAAGGGACCAAAAAGGTCATTATGTAACGATAAAGGGTCCAATTGAGCCAGAGGATATAACAATTGTGAATATATATTCACCCAACATCAGAGCACCCAGATACATAAAAACCAAATATTATTAAATCTAAAGGGTGAGATAGACTTCAATATCGTAATAGTTGGGGACTTCAACACTCACTCTCTGCATTAGACAGACATATATAGAGAAACCAACAAAGAAACTTGAACAGGAAATGAATCTCAGGCCAGACAGACCTCACAGACATTTCTAGAACATTTCATCCAATAGCTGCAGAATACACACTTCTTTTCATCAGTAAATTCTGCACATGGAATGTTCTTGAGGATAGACCACATGTTCATCCACAAAATTAAGTTTCAACAAATCTAAATGAACTGAAAACATGATAAGCATCTTCTCTTACCACAATGGAATGAAACTAGAAATCCGTAACAAGAGTAACTTTTGAAATTATACAAATACATGGAAATTAAACAACATGATCCTGAATGAGAAGAAAGTCAAGGAAAAAATTAAAAAAGATAATTTAAAAATTTCTGGAAACAAATGAAAATAGCAACATTTGAAAACCTACGTGATACAACAAAGCCATTTTAAGAGAGAAACTTACAGCAGTAAATACCTATATCAGAAAAGTGGAAGTAAAATTAAACACCTAACGACGTATATCAACGAACTAGAAAAGTAAGAGCAAACCATGACCAAAATTAGTAAAAAAAAAAAATGAAGATCAGAGCAGAAATAAAATGGGAACTACAAAAATATAAAAGATCAACAAAAGAAAAAGTTGGTTTTGTGAAAAATAAAATTTGCAAACGATTAGCTACACAAACCAAGAATAAAAGAGAAAAAGACCCAAATAAATAAAATCAGAAATGAAATAGGAGACTACCAGAGAAATATAAAGGATCATTAGAGACTATTCTGAACAACTATACACCAAAAACGTAGAAAACCTAGCAGAAAGAAATAGACAAATTCCTGGACACATAAAACCTACCAAGATTGAACCAGTAAGAAATAGAAAACCTGGGCTGGGTGCGGTGGCTCACGGCTGTAATCCCAGGATTTTGAGAGGCCAAGGCCGGTGGATAATGAGGTCAGGAGATCGAGACCATGCTGGCTAACACGGTGAAACCCCATCTCTACTAAAAATACAAAAAAATTAGCTGGGCATCGTGACAGGTGCCTGCAGTCCCAGCTACTCAGGAGGCTGAGGCAGGAGAATGGCATGAACCTGGGAGGAGGAGTTTGCAGTGAGCCAAGATCGCACCACCGCACTGCAGCCTGGGTGACAAAGAGAGACTCTGTCGCAAAAAAAAAAAAAAAAAAAAAAAAGAAAAAAAGAAAAAAAGAAAAGAAAAGGAAAGAAAAGGAATAGACAACCTGAACAGACCAATTATGAGTAACAAGATAGAATCTGTAATAAACAGCCTCCCATCAAATAATTGAGGAACTGAGAGCTTCAATGCTGAATTACACCACAAATTTAAATAAATAATAGCAATTCTTCTCAAACCCTTCCAGAAAGTTGAAGAGGAGAGAATTCTTCAAAGTTCATTATTTGAGGTCAGCATTACTCTAATACCAAATCCAGACAAGGACACAACAACAACAACAAAAAGAAAACTATAGACCAGTATCTCTGATTAACATAAACGCAAGAAACCTCAACCAAATACTAAGAAACTGAAACCAACAGCACATTAAAAAGATCATTCCCCATGACCTCAAGTGGGATTTATCCCAGGGATGCAAGGGATTCATCCCAGTAGAGCACATATGCAAGGGAGAAAGGAAAAAGAATCAAACTTTGTCACCACAGGAAAATACTACACTGCAATGATAAACAATAAGAAAGAAATCAACAAAGGTTATACAAAACAACCAGAAAATGATAAACAAAATGACAGGATGTTTCAACGTATGCAAACCAACTTAAATATGATACATCACATTGACCGAGTGAAGAACAAAAACCATTTGATCTTCTCAATAGATGCAGAAAAAGCATTTGATAAAATTCAACAGGGCTTCCTGATAAAAACTCTCCACAAGTCAGATGTAAAAGGAATATATCTGAACACAATAAAGGCCACATATAACAAACCCACAACCAACATCATACTGAACAGGGAAAAATTCAAAGGTTTTCCTCTAACATATGGAACAGACAAAAATATCCACTCTCACAACTTTTATTCAGCATAGTACTGGAAGTTCTAGCCACAGCAATTAGGCAAGGGAAAAAAAGAGCATCCAAATTGGAAAGGGAGAAGTCAAACTGTCCCCGTTTGCAGATCACATTATCTTACACGTACAAAACCCTTAAAACTCCACGAAAAAACTTTCAGAGGTGATAAATGAATTCAGTAAATTAGAAGTACACAAAATTAATATACAAAAACCAGTAGAATTTCTGTGTACCAACAACAAGCCAGCAGGAAAAAATAATCAAGAAAGCAATCCCATTTACAATAGGTACAAAAAATAAAATAAAATATCTGGGAATAAATTTAAGCAATGAGATAAAAACCTCTACAAGGAAAACTATTAAAAAATATATGAAATAAATTAAAGATTACACAAAAAAGTAGAAAGACACCCCAACCTCATGTTCATGGGTTGGAAGAATTAATATTGTTAAAATAACCAATTCTGCCAAAAGTGATCTACAGATTTCATACAATCCCCGTGAAAATGCCGAATACTTCAGAGAAATTAGAAAAAAAATCATAAAATTCTATGGAACCACAAAAGACTCCAAGAAGCGAAAGCAATCCTGAGTCAAAGGAATAAAGCTGAAGGCATCACACTAGCAAATTTCAAAATCTACTGCAAAACTGTAGTAGTAACCAAAACAGCATGGCATGTTGAAGAGATCTCTGCACTCTCATGTTTATTGCAGTACTATTCACAATATCCAAGATGTGGAACCAACCTAAGTATCCACCAACAGATGAAGGGATAAAGAAAATGTGGTACATCTACACAATGGAGTACTACTGAGCCATTAAAAAGGATGGGATCCTGTCATTGGCAGCAATATGGATGGAACCAAGGACACTATTTTAAGTGAAATAAACCAGGCACAGAAAGACAAATGTCTTCGTTCTCACTCATATGTGGGAGCCAAAATAATTGATCTCATGGAGGTAAAGTGTAGAACAGTAGTTAACAGAGGCTATAGAGAGTGAGTGTTGGGGTTGGGGGATGGGAATTAAGGGAGGTTGTTCGCTGGATACAAAAATACAGCTAGAAGGAATAAGTTCTAGTGTTTGACAGCACAGTAGGGTGACTATAGTTAACAATAACTTATTGTGTAGCTCCAAATAGGTAGAAAATGCTCCCCACACAAAGAAATGATAAATTTGTTTGAGGTGATGGGTATCCCAATTACCCCGTTTTGATCACCACACATTGTATGGAAGTATGAAATTATCACAGATATCCCATAAATGTGTATAACTATTATGTATTAGTAAAGATATTTCTGTATTTTGATTTGGAGAGTCTGCTATCTATGAGATAGTATAAAAAGCAATGGCCCAGAAGTAAAGTCTCAGTTTCTTATTCATCTGAATCCCAGGGTGTGTAAATTTAAGAAAATCACACCTAAAACCTAGACATGTCTAGCACTTCAAAGGAGTTGATGAAGACCAAAGGAAATCATATATATGAAGTAGCTCTGAAAACCCTAAAATCCTATACAAATATCAGGGACTACGCATGTGATGAGAAGAATGGGATATGAAATCTTGCCTGCCACCTCCAGCATTTCATGAAGGAAAAGCAGAAATTGTGCTTAGGGAATGCTGGCCTATGTACCATTATTTCACTCATTTGTTAGTGTTCTACTCATTCAAGGCCCTCTCAGAACAAGGGAACTATTCTAGAAAATATCCCGAAGAGCCTAGCTTAATGAGCTGCTTCCTACTACCAAAGAAGATACACAAAAGACTACATTTCAGGACACAGTCATTCACCAAACCATGGCTCCTCTGTACACAGACCACTTGTGAGGTTCTAGTTACTGAAATGTAAAGGCTACAGAAAACTTAGGTGGGTTTGAGTGGGAGGCAGGTGGGTAGATTTTTGGATGGGAAGATAACCACATTGATGTGTTGCCCAATATAATCTCATAGTAACACTATAAAGTAGATATTAGTATTGTTGTTTTACAAAGGAGGAAACCAAGACTCAGTGAGAAGCTTGTCCAAGCTTACTCTGGAAGTATGTGGGGCTGGGAGTTAAACTTCACTCTTTTTTTGTGACATTCTAGTACCTAAGTGATCAGAGGCATTTAACAATGTTCGTAGGAGCATAGTTTGTAACAGCAATCAATGAATCAACACAATTTACATTTAAAACTTTAAAATTAAAAATAAAATTCAATTGTCCCCCAGCAAGGGAAATAATAAACCATAAAATATTCAACTGATACAACTAAAAAGCAGTGAAAATAAATACAATCTCCCAGTCAACACGGATGAGTCTGACAATGTGCCAAAAAAAAAAAAAAAAAACTTTCAGTATATGTTCTCTTAAAGTTCAAAATCTTGTGAAAAGAAACATTTTATTCAGCAGTTGATTAAACCAAAATTCAATTTAGTGGTTTCTTCTTCTTGGGGAGGAAGAGGGTGTGATCAGGGAGGGCAGATTTTTTTAATTAATGAAATGTTCTATTCCTCAAGCCAACTTGGGTATTTATTATTCTTTAAATAAATATTTTTATACTTTCGAGTGAATTAAATGTGAAAATTTAAAACACAAAGACGCATACAAAAAGAATATGGATATCAGATGCCTAAGGCTGTCTCTGGAACTTGATCTCAACATATTTTTTGATATTTATTTGTTATTATCATTCTTGCTTAAAGATGTAAAAGGTATTAGTTAATTCCACAGCAGGAAAAGGAGCAATGACAGGCCATACTTTTCTAAAAACCATGGGTAATACTATTTGTAAAGCTTGTCAAGTGAGTCAAAGGCATAGTTCTTCACTCCAGGAGGCAAACACAGTGTCTCTGTCCCCACGATATCCACTCTGCCCCCTCCCACTCGAGCCTAGTCCCTCACCCTTGGCTTTCCTGCTCTTGGCCTTGGAATCCAGCTTTGCCTCTGTAGTCACTCCCTCCTGTCACTGATATCCGGCCACAAGTCTTGGTTTTCAAACTTTTTATTCAATCTATTTCAGCCCATTCATGAGTCACCCTTGCCTGTGGACAGCTGGCATTCTCAGGCACGGGCTTGGCACGGAAAGACGAATTTAGTGAATTAAGCCAACGGAATCCTTTATGAAAGTCATAACTGACCTGACAGAGCCGTTTCTATCCTAAATCCAGGGGTAGCTTGAGATGATATAATGAGAGCTCCCCAACTGAGGCCATATTTCTCAAAATATGTTACAGTGGTCAGAATCACCTGGGGCACATGTTAAAAATGCAGATTACCGGGCCCATCCAGAGCATTAGAATAGGAGCATCTGAGAATGGGGGCCAGGATTTGGCCTCTGAAAAACACCCCTTATGATAGCTCTGATGCTCTTTGATTTCCCTGTAAAATTGGTATCTTGAGGAAACCTGCCCTATCAAATATTGGGCTGATCTAAACATGGACACAACTTTGGATGGTGAGCATATGGGTTGGTAAAAGACACATCACGAACCAAAATGATGAGCAACAACCAAGTCACGTTCAGGAAAAAACAACAAAAAAAGTGCCGGTCACGCTTTTCTCAACATAGCGGGTTTACTGCTTAAACACTGTTCAGATTTTACTCACAGTGAAGCTGCTCCAACATTAGGTAGGGGATCGCATAGGTAAAAACGAAGAGAAAATGTCCTCTGCCTTTTTAATTACCTCTCTCCATTCTTATTGGCCTAGTCAGATTTATGGAGGGTGTGAAGGGGGCGGGAAGAGTGGTATCAAAATTTTTAAACAAATGTACAAGGGCAGAGGGGACATGTCCACTGAAACCGCTGGCCTGGCTGTATCATTATCAATTGCCTTCCTTCTGGAGTTTCATCTCAGATTGAGCCAGAATGGAGTGTGTCTCTATCCATTTTATTTTGGGCAAAGACAATAGATGTGATCAGAACTTTAGTGTATTTTTGCTAGATTTTTCTATAAAAAGATCCGATTGAGGATTATGAAACCTCCAGTTTTCCAAAGTGCTTAAAATGTTACTACCGCTTCAGATTTATAAGGAGTGTTCATGACCTGAATATCCCAGTCATCCAAGTATTTGTTCTATTGTTAAAGATCTAGTGAACTGGTATCTTGAAGTTTCATGTGGAAAAAGGCACATTCCGGGCATGCAGCATTAATGAAGGTGCACATAAAATACAAAGCCTTGTCTTGGGAAAACGAACTAGAGACTTACCTAGAAAACTGTTTCAGACCAGTTAAAAACGTAAAATATAGCGACCATAGGGTTTAATTGTACAGTGGTAGTTTCAACTTCTGTACCGAGAAAATTTTTTTTTTGGCATTGTCTTGGGATTGGCCCACAGCTACAGCCATATTGGACAGATGTTTTTAACCCTAAATGCAATGATGAATTACCTATTATTTCTTTGCTATGCAGATTGAATATTTTGCATGAGGATTCAAAAACATCTCTTCATAGTTTGAACTTCTTATGTCTATTGTTTTCTACTACAAAATGTACTGTCTACAGATGGAAAGTCCTGTCTTCGATGAGTGGTAAGGAATTGCTCACAACAATCAGTTACATACAGAGACATACTACACATGCTGGGAAGGGATAGATTACAGTTATCAAAATATGTACAGGAGGAATCCTTATCTAGGGACTCCAAATGATCATACTCAATAGCTGGCCCATTCGCAAGACTTGGTCAAGGGAAAATACTGCTACTTTTCTCTCCCTTATGTTTCCCCACTTTCTCTACTGGCATCTTTGTGAAAGCAGGGTGGCATGTTGCCTTATCGTTGCTGCTCCTTACTACCCTCAGCTGACAGCAAGGAAAGCAGGCAAGGCGATTAAGCAATGTGGCAGCCCATTTTTATCATTTACCTTTAAAACCAGCCAAGAAAAACTTCGTGAAGAAGAGCTAGAGGTGCTTTATAACGAGAGGCAAGTGCTGTGGAGTATTTATTTTTAAGAGTCAATGACTTCCTTGCAAGACAGGTATTGTCAATTTTCTTAATTATTATTATACTTTAGGTTTTAGGGTACATGTGCACAATGTGCAGGTTTGTTACCTATGTATACATGTGCCATGTGGTTTTGCTGCACCCATTAACTCCTCATTTAGCGTTAGGTATATCTCCTAATGCTGTCCCTCCCCCCTCCCCCCACCCCACAACAGTCCCGAGTGTGATGGTCCCCTTCCTGTGTCCATGAGTTCTCATTGTTCAATTCCCACCTATGAGTGAGAACATGCGGTGTTTGGTTTTTTCTCCTTGCGATAGTTTACTGAGAATGATGGTTTCCAGTTTCATCCATGTCCCTACAAAGGACATGAACTCATCATTTTTTATGGCTGCATAGTATTCCATGGTGTATACGTGCCACATTTTCTTAATCCAGTCTATCGTTGTTGGACATTTGGGTTGGTTCCAGCTCTTTTCTCTTGTGAATAGTGCCGCGATAAACATACGTGTGCATGTGTCTTCATAGCAGCATGATTTATAGTCCTTTGGGTATATACCGAGTAATGGGATGGCTGGGTCAAATGGTATCTCTAGTTCTAGATCCCCGAGGAATCGCCGCACTGACTTCCAAAATGGTTGAACTAGTTTACAGTCCCACCAACAGTGTAAAAGTGTTCCTATTTCTCCACATCCTCTCCAGCACCTGTTGTTTCCTGACTTTTTAATGATGGCCATTCTAACTGGTGTGAGATGGTATCTCACTGTGGTTTTGATTTGCATTTCTCCGATGGCCAGTGATGATAAGCATTTTTTCATGTGTTTTTTGGCTGCATGAATGTCTTCTTTTGAGAAGTGTCTGTTCATGTCCTTTGCCCACTTTTTGATGGGGTCGTTTTTTTCTTGTAAATTTGTTTGAGTTCATTGTAGATTCTGGATATTAGCCCTTTGTCAGATGAGTAGGTTGCAAAAATTTTCTCCCATTCTGTAGGTTACCTGTTCACTCTGATGGTGGTTTCTTTTGCTGTGCAGAAGCTCTTCAGTTTAATCAGACCCCATTTGTCAATTTTGGCTTTTGTTGCCATTGCTTTTGGTGTTTTAGACGTGAAGTCCTTGCCCATGCCTATGTCCTGAATGGCGTTGCCTAGGTTTTCTGGTAGGATTTTAATGGCTTTAGGTCTAACATTTAAGTCTTTAATCCATCTTGAATTAATTTTTGTATAAGGTGTAAGGAAGGGATCCAGTTTCAGCTTTCTACATATGGCTAGCCAGTTTTTCCAGCACCCTTTATTAAATAGGGAATCCTTTCCCCATTTCTTGTTTTTGTCAGGTTTGTCAAAGATCAGATAGTTGTAGATATGCAGCATTATTTCTGATGGCTCTGAAGTTATTTTGAATTAAAGGTAATCTGATTTTAGACAAAGAAAAAACCAACATGCAGAGTACGGGGGTGAACAACCTTTTTAGAGCTGCTTGATTTCGCCGTAACTTGAACTTTTTACCAAAAGTGCTGAACTGTCATTTTTCAGTTCCAAAGATTTTTGTGTTAATAATTTAATACGAAACTAGAAACAAACTGGTGTAAAGCAACTATCTTAACCCATATGTAGTCTAGTTTTGGGGTCTGAAAATACTGAAAACTTACTAGCTTGATCAGCTAGAACCAAATATTCTGTATAATCGTTAGTATGTACGTAACCATAGATATATGCAATCATAGATATAGGCATATAGACGCATATGTATACATATATACACATATGCATATAAAGTAGTTACTAATTTTTAGCCTATTATTGGACACTAAACATCATGATTTAATCTTTGGTGATGCAGAAAGCACTGTTTGCTATCCTGCAGATCCTTGGAGTCACCTTTATGGTTATGAATCAGCAAGCTTACTAACTAATGAAATACAAGAGTGTGTGAGGAGAGTTTCCTCTCCACTGGACTCAGCTTATAGAACTGAGTACTAACAATAGAGCTAGAAGAAGTGGTACTGATTTGTTTTTTTATTGTATCCACATCAAGTAAATGCAATATCAAAAATTTAAGCTCCATTAGGCAACTGCAATACCCCTAAATAAATGATCCAGAGACTAGGCCCAAAGTGTACAGTAGACAAAATGCTTCATAGAGTCCAAAATGTGAGGGACCTTAGCTGTGAGACAGCAGAGTCGGATGTGTTCATCAGCATTCCTACTCCACACTGCTGTTGACGCACCTCTTAAATTTATCTTTGTACCTACATTTGCTTTTATGGGCTCACTCAGACAGATTAGTAAATTGAACTTTATACTTCTGCATTTTAAGAATCTTCAGCTTGTTATACGAATTTAAACCTTGTTACACAGTTCCCACGCAACTCCCCACCATTTTAGATTATTACATCGGAAAGCCAAAAACATTTTTGAAGAAAAAAAGTTTATTTTATTCATTTATGCAAAGACAGTATCAGCAATAGGTAGCAGAAACATTTTTCTAGGTTTAGAATTAATTTTCCATTTTGAAAGGTTTAGAACTTAATATCTCTTTTACCTTACGCTTTTAAATACTTCACTCCAACAAAGACAAAAATTTATTCCGTTACTTTTCCTTAAGGTCCTATCAAAATAATTAGAATTAGCTCTTTAGAATATAGGTATTGTTTACAGAAATCTGGAGATTTAATCACAGAATGATGTTTGCCAGAATGTTAAAGCACTAAAAATATTATGAGTAATTTTTTAATGGACAAATCCATGGTGCTTTCAATTTCTGAGGTGTAATAAAGCCCTCTTGGGAATTCTAAAGTTAAAAGACTCTATTCTTCAGATTCAGAACGAAAATTTTGAGAAATCATAGACCCCAGTGGGTATTAGTAATATGGCCCATAGTTAACTACATTAACTTAAGAGTCTCCACGTTTTAGGGAAGAAGCCATTGAAAGAAGGGCCAGAAAGCCACTTTAAACTCATGTCCATGGCAGATCAAATGGTACTGATACAAATGTTTCCCTTAGAAAGGTATTATATCCCATTGCTACCATTCCACAGCTTGGCCCTTGAACTGCTCATACAGGTACTTCCATTCTTCACATTACCAGTTCTAAGAGCAAACCTCCTGAAAGACTAGTAAAAGAGACTGGGAAAAAAAAAAAAAAAGACTGTGAGTATAGCAAAAGGGCTCTGGTGCTCTAGCTGTGTGGTCACAATATAAAATGAGGACACTACCTAATCTAGAAACAACGTTAACTTTAACTCTAGCAGATTCTTAAGATACACTTACTAAACAACTTTCGTGATTTAGAAATATCAAAACTACCTATTTTGTCTCCTCTGGACATATTTTATTTTATAAAAGGAAATATAACAGGCTAAAAACCAAAAATCTATAGCAAGTAACTAATACTTCAATGTTTTTATAAAAACAATTCCCAATTAACCTTTGAGTGACATAAAAAAGTTGCAGCGTTCTTTAATACCAGCGTTTTGCAAATTTCACATACAGCCATTAAGTTTTGCATTTCAAGGAACAATTTTCTTTTTTTATAAAAAAGAAGAATGGTAACTCACTGAGAAGGTTATATACCTAGTAAAGTTTAGTTTGTCTTGGATTCTTTAAAAAATTAGGCCCAGAATTTTAGTTATCCTAATTAACTATCCCAATCAAATTGGAGATATATATATATATATATATATATATATATATATATGGATTCTAGATAAAAGATAACATACTTTGAACAAACATTATGACTCATCGAATGGACTGTTTGCTTAGAATCTGTTTTACTGGGTTTGGATAAGAAGACTTCAATAAAGCTAACCATACATTGAGTTCCACTGATTAAAAATGCAGTTCTAAAAATTCTGCTTTTGAGGTAAATTTCTAGATAAATCATAAATGCAGAGCTCAATATTGAAATATCGTACTGTTCACAGGTACTTCTGGGAGAAGTGAAATGCTTGTGTTCAGACTATCAAAATACTTAGCTTTCAAATCAGGTTTTAAAAACTTTTTTTTGAAAATCAGTATTTGCTTTTAAACACTTAAAATGCAAATTTCAATTTTTTTAAAAATCCTGGCAGATAAATCTTAACTTCTTTCAGTCTCAATTATTTTTTACTTTAAACTATATATTAAACACAGAACCAGGTTCTAAATAAACATCTAATGAAGAACAGTTTCAATGTAAGATAAAACTAGAGAGTCTAATAATACAACTTACACAGAAAGTTTTAGTGTGATTTACCAAAATTCAGAATTTCTATAATAGTGGAAAACTTATAGCTTAATATTCAAAACCAGCAACTTCCCACGAAACTAGATAGCTGAGAGGATCAAACAGATTTAAACACGGCCAAACTTCTTGTAAAGCGATGCACTCTTTTATCCTGGAAAAGACAGAAATAGTCCTTTTATTTTACCGAAAATTTCTGATGACTAGTACGGATCTGAAAGTTGTCAAAACTTAAACCATTTGTTTTGGGTTTAAACATTATAAATAATGAGAAAAAAAGATGATTCTTTTCAGGAAGCATATTTGAACATTGGGATAACAAATGTACCAAGACGGCTGGTTTTATTAAACAGTTAAAAAAGAAATCAATAATTAAAGAAAACAAATTCCAGTAAACTCAGAAATAACAGGACTTAAACTCAGTATCATTTTATGTACTTCTTAGTTAATAATTTTGCAGTAATGTCCCAAAGACAGCTGGTAGAAAATGTAATTGTAAAAAATACTTTTTTCACTAATTGAACGGCATTTAATGGCAACTAGAGCTGGCGAACAGCTCTCCAATCTGAAAGTTCATGTTTTTAGATTAAAATATGTTAAGTTTTGGCATTTAAAGACATACCATTAACCTTTGAAGACACATCATTCTTTAGAAAGGAAGATAAAACTTTAAAATACATGCAAAACTTTCTTTTCACTCTGTGTTGCCTACAGACGTGCAGAGAAGTGAGAGGCCTTACAAGGAGGAATGGGAATGACTGAACGAGTAGTAACATTTCCTTTTCTACAAAGCCGTGCCCTTTTTTTAAGACTTCAGTTTCATTTTCATATAAATAAAAGTGGCCTCTGGAAGTTACCTCATCTGTCAAAAGAGTGATAATCTATTTAGGTTAACATCTAGAAAACTGGTCACCAACATGTATCTTCTGAGGTCATGGAGGAAACAAGATTGTGAGAGGGCTACATAATTAAGACAATGAAGAGTGAGATCAGCTATGGAAATTGTAAATACATTCAAAAGTATCTCAGGCATTCAAATTCAATATAACAACATGCAGTCAATCAAAATAGGTCTAGATGTCAGACAACTGCAGGATGCCAACTACTGATTCCTCTCCCAAATATGCAGAAAACTCTGGAAGTTTCAAAGGGAGTCTTTTGTCTAACACCAGGTGAGAACTCAAGTTTAAAAAAGTATTTTCTGGGCTGGACATGGTGGCACACGCCTGTAATTCCAGCACTTTGGGAGGCTGAGGCAGGAGGATCACTTGAGCCCAGGAGTTCAAGACGAGCCAGGGCAATATAGTAAGATTCTCTCTTAAAAAACATCTTTTGGCTGGCCACGGTGGCTCACGCCTGTAATCCCAGCACTTTGGGAGGCTGAGGCGGGCAGATCACAAGGTCAGGAGATCGAGACCATCCTGGCTAACACAATGAAACCCCATCTCTACTAAAACCACAAAAAAATTAGCTGGGCACGGCGGCAGGCACCTGCAGTCCCAGCTACTCAGGAGGCTGAGGCAGGAGAATGGCATGAACCTGGGAGGCAGAGCTTGCAGTGAGCCAAGATCGCACCACTGCACTCCAGCCTGGGCGGCAGAGTGGAACTCTGTCTCAAAAAAAAAAAAAAAAAAAAAAAAAAACCGTTTTAACTAGCTAAGTGTGCTGGTGCATGTCTATAATCCTAACTATTTGGGACGCTGAGGCAGAAGGATCCCTTGAGTGCAAGAGTTTGAGGTTGTAGTAAGCTGTGAATGCGACACTGCACTCCAGCCTGGATGACCAAATGAGGTCACCTCAAAAAACAACAACAACAACAACAACAACAAAATACAACAACAACAACAACAAAAACACGAAGTATCATCTTCTGCTTTGAAAATCATTTATGTACCACTGTAGACACCAATGTAATCAGAACTTTGAGCAAGGTGAGCTGATGTACAATTCCAGTTCTTTCTTTTCTAAATTATACTATCTACGTAGAATGAAGCAACAAGAGAACAAATGACAAATTTAAATATGTTTACTCCCTGTTGCAAAGACGTTAAGAACTTAATTCTGCTATTTGGCTCTACTCTTCTACATTATACAGAAGATCCATAATATAACCCTTCAAATAAAGGCTTAAGCTTCATCCCATATCCATTCACGAACGAAAAAAAGCTAGTTCTGTTTTAAGATACAAAGTGATGGTTAAACATTTTCTTTCGAATGTGAAGTGTGTAGCCAGTTTTGACAAATCCGGCAGTTCCACTAAAGGTTAAACATGACTTAGCAATTCCATTCCCATGTATATACGCAGGAGAAGTAGGCACGTTATGTCCACACAATAACTTGTACATAAATGTTCACAGCATTATTTATAACAGCTAAAAAATGGAAATAATCCAAATGTCTTTAACAGATGAATGCATGAACAGAATAAGGTAATATCTACAAATAAAAAGAAACGATGAAGTTCTGATACGTGCTAGAATATTGATGAACCTTACAAACATTATGCTGAGTGAAAAAAATCCAGTCACAAAATGCCACATCATTATGTATGATTCCATATACAAGAAACTTCCTTAGAGGAAAAAAGTAAATTAGTGGTTGCCTAGGGATACACAAGTTCCGGCAAAATAGCAGGTGACTGCTAAGGTAGGGGGGTGACTTTTGCGGTGATTTAAATATTCTGAAATTGATTGTGGACATGGTGGCACAACTTTGAATATATAAAAAACAGTGCACACTTTAAATACATAAATTGTATTACTGGTATTATTTCAATAAAATTGTTATTTAAAAAACACCTTCCCTTTATTAACCATAATATTTTACTCCCACTGGGCTGACCAAGTGAGTTCTTTTTCATATTTACAGACTTAGAACCACGGGGACCCAGAAACCTTTAGTCCTGTACCTTCTCATTTTAGACTTGTAAAAACTACAGCCTTAATAAAAGATTTATCTATCTAACATGGATAGAAGGTGGGATCAGAAATCAGATCTTTCTGGAATTCAACTAGCCACATTCTCTTCCACTTCAGCAACTCTGAATCAACCTTTCTTTCTTTCTACTCAACTTTTTACTGATTCATTTTACCGCTTTTCTCCCTTCGCACTGTTCAGGTGTATCATCTGCGTAAACCATTTCTTTTCTTCTCTTTAGTCCAATATGCATGTATTAAGTTCTCCTTTTCTGAGACAAGGTCTCTCAGTCTGTTGCCCAGGCTGGACTACAATGGCACGATCACGGCTCAGTGCAGCCTCAACTTTCCAGGCTCAAGCGATCCTCCTGCCTCAGACTCCTCTGGAGTAGTTGGGACTACAGGCATGTACCATCAAAACTGGCTGATTTTTGGTATTTTTTTGTAGAGACCACCATGTTACCCAGGGTGGTCTCAAACTCCTGAGCTCAAGCAATCCACCCACCTCAGCCCCCAAGTGTTGGAATTACAGGCGTGAGCCACTGCACCCGGCCAAGATCTGCTTTCTGTATCTAAAATTTTCTTCTACTATTTGGTCAAGGTAGTCAACTAACTCTCTTCTCTAGTAAACCCTTTCAAATACAAATTTCTGCTGCAGGATTCTTCCCCAAATTTGACTACATTGTATCAAGGTTCGGCAGCAGAAAATATACTGCCAGGTAAAACCCACACTGGTTTACTGGGTTACAGTCAAGTGCCAACAGTTCAATTAAATGCTCTAGGCTGGGCGCGGTGGCTCACGCCTGCAATCCCAGCACTTTGGGAGGCTGAGGAGGGCGGAACACGAGGTCAGGAGATCGAGACCATCCTGTCTAACAGGGTGAAACCCCGTCTCTACTAAAAACAGAAAAAATCAGCTGGGCCTGGTGGTGGGCGCCTGTAGTCCCAGCTACTCGGAAGGCTGAGGCAGGAGAATGGCATTACGTAAACCCGGGTGGTGAAGCTTGCAGTGAGCCTAGACAGTGCCACTGCACTCCAGCATGGGTGACAGAAGGAGACTCCGTCTCAAAAAAAAAAAAAAAAATCCTCTAAGAAATCTCAAAATACATGTACCACAAGGAAAACAGCTAACTTGAGAGGGAACAAGTGTGCTTTTTAATTATGCATACCATTCCTTTCATACCTTGAAGTAGTCATCTTCAGTAACAACAGAATTTATCAGTCTGTTCTCCAGATTAAACAGACAAGATACCACCATTTGTGTGCGTCGGTCCACAGATTTCTGAAACACAGAAGTTTTCAGTAATGGAAAGACAACTCTTTCTTTCACTCACTCTTAATAAGGGTGTGTGTGTGTTTTTGGTTTTTTTTTTTTTTTTTGATGGTTTAACGAACATATTAGTTTCTTCCTAAAGAAACGCAAAAAATGCTAAAAGAGGCTGGGAGCAGGGGCTCACACCTGTAATCCCACGACTTTGGGAGGCCGAGGCGGACGGATCACCTGAGATCAGGAGTTTAAGGCCATCCTCGCCAACACGGTGAAACCCCTTCTCCACTAAAAAGTATAAAATTAGCTGGGTGGCGGGTGCCTGTAATTCCACCTATTCAGGAGGCTGAGGGAGGGAGAATTACTGGAACACAGGAGATGGAAGTTGCAGTGAGCCGAGATCACACCATTGCACTTCCAGCCTGGGCGACACCGCAAGACAAACAAACAAACAAAAAAAGAAATTCATAAAAATGTGATTTGTAATTCCTACTACATATCCTCAGTATGTAAGTTTTCTGACAAATCGAAGAATTATTTTAGAACCTTAGCGATAGAATACCGGTTTAAAAAGCTGAATTTGTTACATCCCTAAGTGAACTCCAATGTTTCAAGAAAAAATACTCAGGACAAAACCTGACAATTATACTGTAAAAGTATGTTTTAATATTTATTCACATTTTAAAATCCAGTATCAAATCAAGGAATTTACGCTCCAATGGGACTTCTTGGGTATTATACATATTACCAACACATCAACTACTTCCACACTCCCACCTACTTAACAGAACGTATGTGACGCTAGACTGACAGTATTGTTATTACAGAAATTTGCACTAATGATAAAAAAAAGAAACAACCCTGTCTATTTCAGTAATTGAATAATTTGTCCTGACTTCACCACTGTTGGAAACTTCTGCCACATATAATGTTATGGAGAGAATGCTTATTTAAATAATATTTTTCACTGCTTAAGATCAAAACTGTGGTAAAAGAAAAGGGACATATAATTCAAACAAATTCTTCTTTCGAGTAGAATTCTAGAGGAAACCCTCCCATAGCATTCTGCCAAATCATATTAATACAGTATTTATTAAAGAATGGCTTTTTCTTAAAATCAGTGGAACTGAAATACAGGAAAGGACTGCTGAATCAGAAACTTTACATACCTATATACTGAAAATTTGGGGTATCTGAAATTTCAACAACCTTTACATTAACTTCTGAGTATCAGTCCGTTATTTAAGCTCCATGATTTATGGCTAACATCTTAAAATTTGGGCAAAAATGTTTGCTTCTCAAAAAAAAGTTATTAAAATTAGAAAAATAATATGAAATATATATTTTAAAAAACTCAAAATTAGATGTTTGCCTTTTGTGGGCCATTTCCAGAGGGTGGGGTAGCTTCATGAATTGAGCATTCATTTGGCACAACATCACCTCCTGCATCAACTTCTCTACAGTGATAGTTAAGAGCTGAATAAGCCTATATTTAGAATAATGAAAGTGTAATTAAACAGATACACAGATATGTTTAAAAGCTACTTATTTATTCCCCAAAAAGGTGAGCTGGTATCAAAAGTTTCAATGTAGGCTGTGTTGAAATTCAATTGTGTTACTTCAGAAACCTTGTTTTAAACAAAAAGTTGAAATACATTAAGGCAGCCCTTTGTTTTAAAATCTCTTCCAGGCATCAACATAGTCAGAGGTAGAAGGATTCTAAGAAACAAATGTAGTAAGGGAGTGTTTGAGAATTTTAACACTTACTATATCCTTCAAATATCCAATCGTGATGTAAGACAGCAGCTCTGGTGTATTAGAGGTAATACTCTTGTTTTATTCCTATTCCTCTTTAAGAGTAATTAATAGCAAAACATTTCGGTTTCTCTTCAACAAATTTTTTATGGCTAGTAAAGCCAGAGGCGTATTCTAGGCAGATACATGCTAATTCTAAAGCCACATTAATACTACCATTCCTGGATTATATAGTCTATCAACAAGTAACTGCATACTTATAATTCTGTGGACCAGCCACTGTTTCAGCACACAAAAACCTGAGAGACAAAAAGGCACTGTGGCTCCCATGGGAGTTTATAATTGGGTTAAAAATAAAGTAACAAAACATAAAACATTAATATAAAGAACCATTTAAAAATATCTATAGGCATATATGGCATAGAAAAAAAGTCAAGAAAGATGAGGAAGTATATGTTTCACTAATTCACTTTACTCCATAACCCCTTTTGCTCCCCAATAGGGCACGGTGGTGGCATCTTAAAAAAAAAAAAAAGAAGAAGAAGGAAACCAAAACTATTAAAATATTCCTACACATTTTCAAAAACTCATGAGATACACAATATTCAAGCACTTATCATGCTGGCTCCTTTGTTATTAAAATGAAAGAAACAGAGTAGAAAAAAGAAGTACTTTATGTTTCTAACCCCTGACGTTCTTGTTACTTTTGTATGTAAAACCTCACCATTTTCCCAATTTTCTGGAGTCGGCATTGTGGAAATCTCAAGGATACGAGTTCTTTCAATTTATTACTTATCACCATACATATGATTATGGGTCATGGATATAGTCATATCTATGAAAAGAGGCCCAGAGAACTACTATCATGAAGCAGCAAACTAAAATAAAAATATAATTGGAATTCTGTGCTCTAAGCATGGGATGATAATTTTATTTCACTCTATCTCCCTAAACAATTGATGAAAGTCAGTCTGGATGTTTCAGATATTTGACAGTAAAGATGAAAAACTACATGCTGAAATATAGAAGGGGACAACGAATCTCAGAAAACTGTTTTACAGAAAAGTTATTGCTAAGTATATTCCTGTCAAAATGTTAATCCGTTACTTCTAAATAATACAGAGGGCTTCATTCTAGACCAATTGCCAAGTGTTTTCCTAAATTTTAGGTACATTTCACTAGTTTAAAATGACACACTATTCAGGAAATTTGTATAAACAAGTTAAAGGCCTCAATAATATCTGAAAATATATCATTTTACTCCCTCTTCAATTACCTGACAATTATATACAGGTAACTGATACCCAGTGGTGACCTGACCTGGTGAATCTGGGTAAGTAGGGTATGTCTGAAAGTAAGTTTACAGAAAGAATGAATACAATAAAACATCTTTTTAAATTAGAAATATTATTCCCAAAATTAAAAAAAAAAATGAAAAACTTTAAAATAATTATTACTTTTCTAAATACAACAATGCAGAACTCTAAATGAATGAATGACTTTAGGAAGAAAGAAATATTCTCTGTCAAGTGCTAAGCCCCTTTGGGTGGGGCGGGGGGACACACAAATGACAAAGTAGTGACTATTTCACCAGGCAAAGTTTACCTTACTTACACTGTGTACTTACGCTCACCCAGAAGTTATTTCTGACACTGCTGATAAGGCTCCATTAAGACAGATTTCAATGTAAGTTAATACATTTGCTATTTCTTTGTCAATATACTTCCAGATAGTTTTGGGTTTGACAACACTACAGGGTAATATGTAGTTCTCCTACAGATGTTATATTTTTTTCTGTACTTCATTTCGAAAAACTAAGGGCAGTATACAATCCAAAACTGGAGAAGGACAGTACAATGTCTTATATGTTTCAATAAGTACTTATTGTTTGAAAACATATAGGAAGCAGCATACATGAATACACCCAGATTCAGTAATGGCTCACCGTAAATGTTAGAAACAAGTAGGGCCTTTTCTCTAGCCATTGTTCAGAGAAGAAAAAAGAAGAAGAGGTATAATCCTACACATTTCAAGTACATGGAGAATGTCAATAAATGACAGACACTGAAGAACCATTTCACTACTATTTTGTTACTTTATTTTCCATCAAAGAAAATGTCTCTTAAACTAACACATAAATAGAATGGACTAAGAAGAAAATAAATGTCATCACCAATAAGTGATAGAGTATGTGAAATCCTCCTTTAAATATCAAAGTAATCAGGCTCAGAGAAATTACATGCCAGAAATTCACAGGATTTATAGGTATAGTAAAATACATCAGAAATCTACCCATCCCAGAACGAGAATATATCCAGAAGTGAGCAGTTTATATGAGGAGGCATCTGGAAATCATTGCAAGTAAAGAAGAGCTAGATTAATCGCTAACCTTAAAGAATAAACTAGGCAGAAACATTAGAACAGCTGCTTTCAAATATTTTCGGAACTAGGTATAAGGGGGGGAAGAAGCTCAGGTGTTTTAGAGGTAATACTCTTTTTTTATTCCTATTCTTATTTAAGAGTAATTAACAGCAAAACATTTCTGTGTCTCTTCAACAAATTATTTGTGGCTGGTAAAGCCAGAGGCAGACCCTAGGCAGATACATGCTAATTCTAAAGTAACACTAATACTATCTTTCTTAGATTACACAGTCTATAAACAAGTAACTGAATACTTATTATGTGGACCAGCCACTGCTTAAGCACACAAAAACCTGAGAGAGAAAAAGGCACTGTTGCGCCCATGGGAGATTGTAACCGGGTTAAAAAGAAAGTAACAAAATGTAACACATTAATATAAAGAAACATTTAAAAATATTTATAGGCATATATAATATGGGAAATAATCCAGAAAGAACAGGAAGTACATGGTCGTACATTCACTTTACCAGAGGTACAACCTACCTCCTTTGTTCCCCAACAGGCCACTGCGGTGGCATCTTAAAAAAAAAAAAAAAAAAAAAAAAAAGAAACCAAAATTATTCAAATATTTCTAAACATTTTCAAAAACACATGATACATATAATATTGAAGTACTTATGCTGGCTCCTTTGTTATTATAATAAAAGAAACGGAATGGAAAAAGGAAGCACTTTATGGTTCTAATCCCTGACATTCTTCCTGTTACTTCCACATTCCACATATAAATATAAAACATCACCTTTTCCCCAATTTTTTGGATTTGGCATTGTGGAAATCTCAAAGACGTTACTACTTTGAATTTATTACGATAGGTATGATTAATGGTCATAGATAGAGTCCTATCTACTATGAAAAGAGAACCAGACAACAACTGTCGTGAAGCAGCCTGCTAAAATGAAACTATAATTTGAATTATGTGCTCTAAGAATTGGGTAATAATTTTATTCAATCTATATCCCTAAAAAAATCATGAAAGTCCTTCTGGATGGTTCATTCAGCTATTTGACAGCAAAGACGAAAACTATATCCTGAAATATAGAAGGGCCAAATCTCAGAAAACTGTTCTACAGAAAAGTTATTGCCAAGTATATTCCTGTCAAAATATTATTCCATTACTTCTAACTAATACAGAGGTCTTCATTCTAGACTTATTCTAAGTGTTTTCTTAAATTTAAGGTATACTTCACTAGTTTAAAATGACAAACTACTCAGGAAATTTGTATAAACAAGTTTAAGGCCTCAATAATATCTGAAAGCAAAGATTTTACTCCTTCTTACATTACCTGATAATTATACACAGGCAACTGATATCCAGTGGTGACCTGAACTGGTGAACTTGGATAAGCAGGAAATGCCTGAAATTAAAGGTTACAGAAAAAAATGAATATGGTAAAACAGTTTTTCAAATTAGAAAGAAATATAATTCCCAATATAACAAAAATATTTGAAAAGTTAAAATATTGTTTTTCTACATACAACGATGCAGAATTCTAAATCAATGACTGACTTTATGAAGAAAGAAATATTCTATGACAAGTGCTACACTTTGGGTGTGAAGGGGGAACAAATGACAAAAGAATTGACTATTTCACCAAAGTTTACCTTATACTGTGTACTTATTCACACCCAGAAGTCATTTCTTACACTGGTGACAAGGCTCCATTAAGACACATTGCAATGTAAGTTAAATTAAAACATTTGCTATTCCCCTGTAAAAATATTTCTAGACTGTTTTGTATTAGACAATATTATAGGGTAATACGTAGTTCTACAGATGTTACGGCTTTTTCTGTACTTCATTCCAAAAAACTAAGTGCAGTCTACAATCCAATACCGGAGAAGAGAAAATATAATGTCTTACATGTTTCAATAAATTCTTATTGTTTGAAAACATACAGGTAGCAGCATACACGAATACACCCAGATTCAGTAATGGCTCACAGTAAATGACAGAAACAAGCAGGGCTTTTTTTCTAGCCATTGTTCAGAGAAGGAAAAAGAAGGGGTATACAATACATGTTTCAAGTATGTGGAAAATGTCAACAAATTAGAGACACTGCAGAACTATGTCACTATTATTTTGTTACTTTATTTTCCATCAAAGAATATGTCTTTTAAACTAACACATAAATAAAATAGACTAAGAAGAATATAAACGTTATTTATCAAAAGTAAGTGATAGAGTATGTCAAACCCTACTTTAAGTATCAATGTAACCAGGATCTGAGAAATTAGATGACAGAAGCTCATGGGTTTTACATATATATATATATACTACACCACATCGGAAATCTACCCATTCCAGAACCAGAATATATCCAGAAGTCAGCAATTTATATGAGGAGGCATCTGGAAATCATTTCAAATAAAGAATACCTAGATGAACTGCTAAACTTACAGAAGAATAAAGCAGGCAGACACATAAGGAGAGCTGCTTTCATTCACTTTAGGAACTGGTTATAAGGGAGAAAGCAGCTCGGGTGGTTTAGAGGTAATACTCTCGTTTATTCCTATTCTTATTTAAGAGTAATTAACAGCAAAGCATTTCTGTTTCTCTTCTACAAATTTTCTATTGCTGGTAAAGCCAGAGGCAGATTCCACGCAGACACATGCTAATTCTACAGCCACGTGAATACCACCTTTCTTTGATTATATAGCCTATCATTACGTGGATCTGCCATTGCTTAAGCACATAGAAACCTGAGAGCAAAAAAGGCACTGTTGCTCCCATTGGAGTTTATAATCGGGTTAACAACAAAGTAAAAATAAACAAATTAATAAAACATTAACATAAAGAATCATTTAAAAATATTTATAGGCATATATGACATGGAAAAAATCAAGAAGGAACAGGAAGTATATGTTTGGCTAATTCACTTAATGTCAAGTACAACATAATCCCTTTGCTCCCCAACAGGCCACTATGGCGGCATCTTAAAAAAAAAAAAAAAAAAAAAAACGGAAACCAAAACTGTTAAAATATTCCTACACATTTTCAAAAACACATGAGAAGCACAATATTGAAGTACTTATCCTGCTGTCTCCTTTTTTATTATAATAAAAGTAACAGAATGGAAAACTTAAGTACTTTATGTTTGTAGTTCATGACATTCTTGTTACTTTTATATATGAAACTTCACCTTTCTCCAAATTTTCTGGAGTTGGCAATGTGGAAAACTCAAAGATACCAGCTCTTTCAGTTTATTACCACAGATATAATTATGGGTCATAGATATAGTTGTATCTACCAAAAGAGATCCAGAGAATTACTATCGGGAAACAGCCAGCTAAAATGAAAATATAATTGGAATTCTGTGCTCTAAAAAGTGGATCATAATTTTATTTCACTCTATCTCCCTAACAAAATTCATGAAAGTCAAGTTTGGATGTTTCATTCAGCTATTTGACAGCAAAGATGAAAACTACATCCAGAAATGAAGAAGGGGACACCAAATCTCAGAAATCTGTTCTACAGAAAAGTTACTGCCAAGTATATTCCTGTCAAAATCGTACTTCATTACTTCTAAATAAGACAGAGGTCTTCATTCTACACTAATTCTAAGTGTTTCCTTAATTTTTAGGTATACTTCACTAGTTTAAAATGACAAACTATTCAGGAAATTTGTATAAACAAGTTAAAGGCCTCAATAATATCTGAAAGCAAATCATTTTACTCCCTCTTACATTACCTGATAATTATATACAGGCAACTGATAGCTAGTGATGACCTGAACTGGTGCATTTGGATAAGTACGATATGCCTGAAAATAAATTATACAGAAAGAATGAATTAATACAGTAAAACATTTTTTTAATTAGAAATAAATATTCCCAGTATAAAAAAAAATGAAAAAAATTGAAATACTAATTATTTTTCTATATACAACAATGCAGAATTGTAAATGACTGACTGATTGATGAAGAACGTATTATTCTCGGTCAAGTCCTACGGTTGGCTGTGGAGGGGGAAGAGACAAACGACAAAAGAATTGGCTATTTCGCCAGGCAAAGTTAACCTTACTTACATTGTGTACTTATGCCCACCCAGAAGTTATTTCTTACACTGGTGATAAGGCTGCATTAAGACAGAGTTCAATGTAAGTTAAATTAATACATTTGCTATTTCCCTGTAAAAATGCTTCCGGACTGATTTGTACCTGACGATATTATAAGGTAATACGTAGTTCTACAGAATGTGTGGCGTTTTCTGTACTTCATGCTGAAAAACTAAGTGCAGTATATAATCCAATACTGGAAAAGAGACAGTATAATGTCTCATATGTTTCAATAAATACTTATTGTTTGAACACATATAGGTACGCAGCATGCATGAATACACCCAGATTCAGTAATGGCCCACAGTAAATGTTAGAAGTAAATGACTTTTATTCTAGCCATTGTTCAAAGAAGGAAAAAGAAGATGAGGTATACCATACATGTTTCAAGCACAGGGAAAATGTCAACAAATGAGAAACACTGAATAACTATTTCACTACTATTCTGTTATTTATTTTCTATCAAAGAAAATGTCTTTTAAACTAAGATATAAATAAAATGAACTAAGAACAAAATAAATGTTATTTATCACCGCTAAGTGACAAAGCATGTCAAATCTACTTTAAATAGCAAAGTAACAAGGATCAGAGACATTACATGCCAGAAACTGATGGTATTTATAGATATCTAAAACATATCAGAAATCTACCCATTCCAGAACCAGAATATATCCAGAAGTCAGCAATTTATATGCAGAGGCATCTGGAAATCATTTCAAATAACGAATAGCTGAATTAATTGCTAAACTTAGAGAAGAATAAAGTAGGCAGACACATGAGGAGAATTGCTTTCAATTATTTTAGTTACATGGGGGAAAGCAGCTCAGGTGTTATACAGGTAATACTCTTTTTAATCCTATTCTTATTTAAGAGTAATTAACAGAAAAACATTTCTGTTTCTCTTTATCAAATTTTTTATGCTTGGTAAATCCAGATGCAGATTCTAATCAGATACATGCTATTCTAAAGCCAAATTAATACTACCTTTCTTAGACAAAGCTACATTAGGACTACCTTTCCTAGATTAAATAATCTATCAACAAGTAACTGAACACTTGTCATTACGTGGATAAGCCACTGCTTAAGCATACAAAAACCTGAGAGAGAAAAAGGCACTGTTGCTCCCACGGGAGATTATAATTGTAAGGTTAAAAAGAAAGTAACAAAACGTAACACATTAATATAAAGAATCATTTAAAATATTTATAGGCATATATGACACACAAAAAAATCAAGAAAGAAGAGGAAGTATATGTTTCACTAATTCCCTTTACCGGAGGAACAACATAACTCCTTTGCGCCCCAACAGGCCAGTGTAATGGAATCATAAATAAAAAAAAAAGTAACCAAAATTATGTAAATACTCCTACACATTTTCAAAAACCCATGAATTGAATAATATTTAAATATTTGATCATGATGGCTCCCTTGTTATAATAAAAGAAACAGACTAGAAAAAAAAAAGTACTTGAGGTTTCTAATCCCTGAAGCTCTTGTTGTTACTTCTACATGGAAAACCTCAACTTTTTCCCAATTTTCTGGAAATAGAATTGTGGAACCCTCAAAGATATTAATTCTTTGAATTTGTTACCACAGATATGATTATGGGTCATAGATATAGTTGTATCGTTGAAAACAGACCCAGAGAACTACTATCATGAAGCAGCAGGCTAAAATAAAAATACAATGGGAATCCTGTGCTCTAAGAATTGGGTAAAGCTTTTATTTCGCTTTATATCTCTGCAAGATTCATGAAAGTCAGCCTGGATGTTTCAGCTCTTTGACAGCAAAGATAACAAAGTACATGCTGAAACAAAGAAAGGAACACCAAATCTCAGAAACTGTTCTACAGAAAAGTTATTATTGCTAAGTACACTCCTGTCAAAATCCAATTTCATCACTTCTAAGTACCACAGAGGTCCTCATGACACTAATTCTAAGTGATTTCTTAAATTTTAGGCACACGTCACTAGTTTAAAATGACAAACTATTCAAGCAATTGGTATAAACACGTTGAAGGCCTCAATAGCAGCTGAAAGTAAAACATTTTACTCCCTCTTCAATTACCTGATAATTACATACAGGCAACTGATATCCAGTGATGACGGAATTTATAGATACAAATTGACCTGGTGAATGTGGATAAGTAGAATAAGCCTGAAAATAAAGTTTAGAGAAAGAATGGATTAATACGGTAAAACATTTTTTTAATAAGAAAGAAATATCATTCCCAATGAAACAAAAATATGAAAAACTTTGAAATAGTAATTAATTTTCTACCTACAGCAATGCAGATTTCTAAATGACTGACTTTACGTAGAAATAAACATTCTCTGTCAAGTGCTACCCTTTGGGTGGGGAGGGGGAAGAGACAAATAACAAAAGAAGTGACTATTGCACCAGCCAAAGTTTACCTCATTTATACTGTGTACTTATGCCCACTCAGAAATTATTTCTTACACTGGTGATAAGGCTCTATTAACACGGATTTCAACGAAAGTTAAATTAATACTTTTGCTATTTCTTTGGCAAAATACTTCTAGACGGTTTTGTATTTGACAATATTACAGGGTAATACTGTAGTTCTTCGACAGATGTTACGGCTTTCTCTGTACTTCACTTCCACAAATTAAGGGCGGTATATAGCCACAACTGGAAAAGAGACAGTATAATGTCTTCTACGTTTCAATAAATGCTTACTAATTAAAAACATGCAGGTAGCAGCATTCACAAATATACCCAGATTCAGTAATGGCTCACAGTAAATGCTAGAAACAAGTAGGGCTTTTCTTCTAGCCATTGCTCAGAGAAAGAAAAAAAAAAGAAGAGGTATACCCTACAAGTTTCAAGTACATGGAAAATGTCAACAAATGACAGACACTGAATAACTATTTCACTACTATTTTGTTACTTTCTTTCCCATCAAAGAAAATGTCTTTTAAACACACACTTACATAAAAGGAACCAAGAACAAAGTAAACGTTATTTTTCACCAGTAAGTGACAGAGTATGAGAGTATGTCAAATCCTACTTTAAATATCAAAGCAACCAGGATCAGATAAATTACATGCCAGAAACTCACGGGATTTACAGATAGAGTAAAAGAGATCAGAAATCCACCCATCCCAGAACCAGAATATATCCAGAAGTCAGCAATTTATAGGAAGAGGCATCTGGAAATCATTGCAAGTAAAGAATAGCTAGGTTAACTGCTAACCTTAGAGAACAATAAACTACGCAGACACATAAGGAGAGCTGCTTCCAAATACTTTAGGAACTAGTTATCTGGGGTGAAAAAGGAAGAGGTAGGAAGAGATTTGTTCATGTGTCTACAGAGGTCATTTCTAAGAGAAAGCCTTGCAAAGTTTAGAGAAGATTTTTAGCTCAAATAACGAACACTAAGAAAAAGAAATTTCTAACAAAAATAACAAATTTCCCATTACTCACACTGTTCAAACAGGGATACTATTGTCACTTACTATGGGAAGTGTAGATACGATTCCACAGAGGGAAGGATGACTACAATAAACAAGAGAACAGGAACACACGCAGTTCTTACCTGAACGTACTGAGTTACAGGATTCAGCGTGATTAGGGGCTGCAGGTAAGTTTCAGTGTTTGGATTCCTCCAGATGTTCCGAAACTGTGGTGGAGGAGGAGGATTAAATGCCAAAGGACGTGGCTGCACATCACAAGCACCTTTTTAAAAAGCAAGAAGAAAACAGCCTATTTTTAGTTAATTTGAAAAGCTACACGGGTCAAAAAAGAACAATTTCTTTTCCTACTCACATAACTTTTGTTTCCTGATTGCAGGGCCCAGCTTCAGCTTTTTACCATGGAGATGTATCTGTGACTGAAAATAGCACAGTAACAAAACTACAATCAATTTTCAAGTCTTAGCTTCCAAGACTTGGGTGAACACCTAAAGTCTTCTGAAGTTCCTACCACCATAGACGATCAATGACAACTACACAGCAAATTAAAATGTGTCATCATGAAGCTACCTTACTCACCGTTACCACTCTAATCAGTATCAAGAGGCATCAAGTGAAAGTTGATCAAAAACTTTTCATCACCCTGTCTCCAACCCTTCCTGTCTGTAGTTCATGAACCTAGGCGTCCAGTCAAAAATAAACAGGATCTATCAAGTTATGGGGGGCTACTCTGAGTTTGGATTTTGTACAGGAAGTCTACCTTTCTCCAAATTTTACACAAGTCTGAGTATATCACTAACACTAAACGTCGTATCAGTAAGATAAATAAGAGATTTTTCTATTAGATTACTTACTTCTACTATCTTCTGGACATCCACGTCATCCACAAATGAAACAAATCCATAGCTATAAAGGCAGATAAATGAAGCATAAAATCACCATCATACAGTACATGGTTCAGCACTTCTACTATTCTATATACAGAAGTGATCATGAAAAACGATGAATAATAGACCATGGTAAGTATTTGCTAGGCCGGGCACGGTGGCTCACGCTTGTAATCCCAGCACTTTGGGAGGCCGAGGCGGGCGGATCACGAGGTCAGGAGATCGAGACCATGGTGAAACCCCGTCTCTACTAAAGGTACAAAAAATTAGTCAGGCGTGGTGGCGGGCGCCTGTAGTCCCAGCTACTCGGAGAGGCTGAGGCAGGAGAAGGGCGTGAACCCGGGAGGCGGAGCTTGCAATGAGCCGAGATCGCGCCACTGCACTCCAGCCTGGGTGACAGAGCGAGACTCCATCTCCAAAAAAAAGAAAAAAAAAAAAAAAGTATTTGCTAAGATGTACATGACAGATCCTCTACAAATAGTACTTTTTCTTAGGCACAGCTATGTCAAAATGTGCTAGGATTAGGGCAGTGTGAAAACTTTATTGATTAACAAAGAATTCATATCTGTGAACCTGCATTTAACTTACTATCTAAGACAAGGTGGTTAAAATTTAAGATGCTGTGCAGTGTATGAAGAAAACAATTATTTGAGAAAACTGATTAACTCATCTGTATGAAATAAAAATTGGAGACATTTAAAAACGAACATTAGAAAAATGACTAAATAAAAGAACTGGTATTAACCTTTTGTCCCCTATGTGAAAGAAATTAACACTGCAAAAAATTTCATTTATACAAGGGTCAGAATATCAGTTGTGAATTCTTGTCTGATACCTATAGAACAGGTGACTGGAGTTCAGATATATTTTATAAAATTACTGACCCTTTGGACACACCACTTCGATTCCTGATTATCTTCACTTCTTTCACTGAACCGTATCTACCAAAGCAGCTTCTAATCTCAGTTTCATCCATCTATGGAAAAGAATTGAACATCAGAGTAAAAATGCAGCATTCAAACATTTCAACTTTACTACAATTTTACTACCATGAGGTGGAAATTTCTCCCCCATTTATCCCCAAATGACCAGTAGCTCTTTGTCAAAGGTATTTTTAGTACCTATGGGTCAAACCTAAAAGCAATTCTAAACCTCTATGAAGTACAAAAAAAATTAAGTTTGTAACAGGGCCCAAATCCCATTTTTCATAACGTACTTTAAGGAAAAAACGAGGTATGAATACAATACCCTATCATCAATTCCACCAACAAAAACAGTGTTTGGCATGATTGTGCCTTCTGGTAAAACCCAGCCTTGGCTAGGTGCAGCTGATGAAGACTGGGTGCTGGCCTCTCTGGAGAGGGTTGAGTTTGGAGTCTCAGGATTTGCAGCAGACTGTAATTTGGAAAGTAGACATCATAATTACATATACAAGCAAAACCCAAACATAACGTGAAATATCATTTTTGTATTTTAAGTATAATATATTTTACATAAGTTACTTTCATTGTAAATTAGTCACCGGTGCAGCTCAGTTCAGGCTCAGGATTTAAACTAATCAGAGTACATCAGCATGGAATTTTAACCAAAGGATATAGTACTTTCTTAAACCTAGTGCCGCTCATCACCAAGTCTTGTATAATGCTGTGGAAGTATACTCATTTAGTATTTGTGAAAATACTCTGTGAAGTAGTTAAAAAAGACACCCAAAACTAGAAAGTTTAGATTTGTAGAAATTAAAGTTATTAAAATCATCCTGTTCCATATTCATAAACAACTTTTCACTTTACTGAGTAGACTTAAGATAAACCTTACAAAAAAAGCCACACCAAAAAGAAAATAAGCCTCAGTGTTTTAAACCAATTTGTTATAATCCTCTTCCCTAATTGCTAGAGTGTTGAAAGCATCTTTTGAAACAACATTTTTCTTCCTGAGTAACACCAAATCAGTCCGACTGATAATTCTAATTTTCACAGTGGGCTGATAGATATAAATGATAGATATAAATAATACCATCTTTATTTTCAGATAAGAAAAAAAACATACATATAACTCATTAATTTTCTAGCTTCTGATCAGAACTGTCTTTATTCTTTGCACAGTAGACTCTAAGGTTAATGTAAAATTTTCTGAAGTAGTATTCATAAGTAATCCATATGTTGGAGAAACAATATACCATAGTGAAACAAAAATTAATTTAGTCAGATCTACTAGGTTTACGTCCCTTACAGGTAAGTGGTTATAAGCCACCTACTTGCCAGCTATGTATCTGTGGGCAAACTGCTTTGAGAATGAAATGAGATAACATCTGTGAATTCATTTTGTACATATAAAGTCGTAAAAGTGGAAAAGTGGTATGCCAATGTAAGTTAGTGTCCTGTTATTTGAATTTATTTTCAGCCGATTTGTTTTCAAGTTTCTTTTTTGGCTTCACTATTTAGCTGACTTATTTTGAAAGAATTTTAATTAAGAACTAACTGAAGCATCAGGACACTATGACACATCATTAACTTAAAAATCACTGGTGAAGTGCTGTTGACTTTAAAAGGTAAGTACAAAAAGCTGCCTAAGAGAAAGCTGTTACACATACACCTGTCTGAAATAAAAGACGAAAGAAACTGTGTATCTTTTTGAACAACACAATGATGTTATAGAAGTTAATAAGAAAGGAGACTTCCTGCTTTGTTAATTAGATGCTAGAAATTATCCATTCTACACAGCTTTACTGGAGATGAACTCTAAATTGGCAAATCAACTAAAGCCAAGGTTACTGCATTTCTCTTTTCTTTCATGCCTGTACTTGCTATTTTGGGTTTGTAACTAATTCCTAATTCTTTCCTCTAATAGTGTTATTTCATGACAATGATGTGGAAGAAAAATTTAAAACACTATTTTTTAGTTTTTCCTTTCTAAAACTGTCTTACGTTATTTGTTTTTTCCAAATGACATTAAGCTGCATTATCTTGAACTATTAGGAACCTGATTAGATTTCCCTTCCCTATAGGGAATTTACGGATTCCTTCTCAGTTCATTCAGAAATCCCAAACAGAATCAAACAAAACAAAAGAAATTCTGAAATTCTTGTAGTTTCTTTTTCTCTTTTTCAATCCCCCCTTGATATGCGGATGAACTTTGGATATGTTTTTCTTTGATAAACAAGCTATATTACAGTATTGTCTCTGCACCATAGTGTTTCGATATATTTTAATTTAGAAATGTAACATCTGTCAGAAAACTGTGTCAGATTATGAGAGGTTATGCAAATGCACTGATTCTCAACTGGGCAAGATTTTTGAACCCCAGGGGCATTTAGCGACGTTTAGAGATTGGCTGTCACAACTGAGATGTATTCCTGGAATCTGATGGGCTGAAGGCCAGGCATGCTACTGCTCATCCCAAAATGTAAAGACAGCCTCCTACAATAAGGAATTATTTGGTGCAAAATTTGAAAATTTTGAAAGGTCTGGTTAAGAAACCTTGTGACAGCGCCACAAGAATTGAAGAGGAAAATTCTCGTTTGGGAAGAACCTGATTTCCATTGCTCACTGAAGTAAATCTTTTCATGACCTCAGTTTCAGTTTCCTTGCTTGAAAACGAATGGCTGGAAAAGATCTCTGGTGTCTCTTCTGATTCTCTTACTCATTTGGATACTCGAAACAACCATAGTTTGGTAAAGAAGAAAAAAGGCATTTGATTTTATAAGAAGTTTGACTTTAGCTTGGATCTTACAAACTGGCTGCCTGCTTAACTGGAATTGTACACATAAAATTCACTGAATCTCTTTAATAGCATCATAATATTATAAATTAAGGAAGTAATGATCGTGTCCTAGTCCTCGGCCAGCAGGTGGCCATCAAAGCTAACAAAGTAAGCAATGTACTTCAGTTTTTGCAATGTACTTCATTTTTACCATGTCTTGATTAGCAGGGATTGTTCAATTCCTACTGTGTGTGTATTTATACATAATTATATAATGTATATATAAAAATCCACAATCAACAGACAACCTCTGGTTAGTTTTAAACTATGGCCAAAAACATAAATGAATGCTTAGGATAAGCAAAAGTTTAACTTTAAAGAAAGTACCATCATAACCGCCAATGGCATCCTGAAAACAAACTGCATTAAAGAAGTAATTTTCTTAATCGTATCTTCAAGTGAGTTGTTGAATTTTGAAATGAGAAATGCTGGAACAGTTAACAGGGGTGAGTTTCAAGACCATCATATACACAACTCTCATTGCTACATAGAGCAAATACATTCCTTGTTACAGGCGGACAACCAAGTGAGAAAGGCAGCTAAAAGCTGCCAAAAAAATTATTGTTATTTAAACTCCTGGGATGTCAGCCCCTTTGCCAGTATTATCTAATTCAATTACTATGTCAACATGTAAGCAAATTGGTATTTATATAAACTGACCAGGAAAAAGCCTATCATTTGTAGTCGGCAAAGTTACATTCACAGCAATAGAAGAGGAGCAAATAAAGAGAGTGATAAAATTAAGAAAATACGACGTGAAAATCAGAATCAAAACCTTAAGCACATCAAAGAGCAGATTCTCGGGGAGTGGTGCGTGGGGAGGATGAAATTCAAGCAATAAACAATCCTGCCAAAACAAAGCAAGGAAACGCAAGAAAGCAAAAGTATGTATGAGACCTGAAAAATTGGTTGTGGCCACAGATAATGAAAGAATGCTACGCAGAAACCCTGTTTTCGAAGAGGAAGAAAGTATTTCTCAACGCATTTTACAAAGCTAAAAGCATATAAGTAACAAAGCCTCATCCAGATGATCCATCCCTGCCCTCAACACAAATGAGAAATTCCAGCAGTATACAAAGAGTCTAAGTTTATATTGGGAATGCAAGAATACTCCATTTGCAGGATACATTACTTTAATTCATCACTGACAATCATTTGATAAAATACAGCACTCGTATTTAAATTTTTTAAAACCCCAAGTAAAATAGAGACAGAGGAATCTTATTTTCTATCAATCTCATTCTACCCTATCATCAAGCTTACAAGTGAAACAGTTCAGTCAACTCAACTGAAAGTAGGAATAAGGTAAGGGCACCAGGGCACCTCCTTATTACTCCTACATATTTTTCCACTATGTATGACAAAAGTGAATACTAATATAAAGTCTTCTACGAATCAGCAAGAAAAAGAAAATTAAAAAGGTAACTTAAAAAGCTAAAGATCAATGATCAACTTCAATGATGATTTTAAAAAGTGCACATCAACATAATGTAATATTTTCCAGCTATCAGGCTGACAATTTAAAAAATACTCGTAACTTTCATTGGAATGGGTGTGGAAAAGAGAGCACTCTACACACCATCAGTGAGAAAATACAAATACGTGATTTACCAAGAGTACTTTGGAAAAGGTGTATCATAATTTGATAAGCGGGGATACTCACCAGTATATTACAAAGGAGAATTAGTTATAAAATTGTTATAAAAGGGGCAAAGTGCTTTCACCTAGCAATTCCACGGATAGCAATTCATCTCAATAAATTAATAGCAGAAGCGTGCCAAGATATTTACACAAAGATATTCATAGTAGTTTTTTTTTTTAAGACTGAGTCTCTCTTTGCTGCCTAGGCTGGAGTGCAGTGGCACAATCGCAGCTAATAGCAATCTGCATCCCAGGATCAAGTGATTCTGCTGCCTCAGCCTCCTGAGTAGTTGGGATAACAAGTGTGCGCCACCACGCCTGGCTAATTTTTTTGTGTTTTTAGTTGACACAGGAAACAAAAATCATTCAAATATTACTTCACATTTTCAAAAACACATGAGATAACACAATATTCAAGTACATATGCTGGCTCCTTTAATTTGTTATTATAATAAAAGAAACAGAACAGAAAAAAGTATTACTTTAGGTTTCTAATCCCTGACGTTCTTGTTGTTACTTCTATATGTAAAACCTCAACTTTTTCCCAATTTTCTGGGGTTGGTATTGTGGAAATCTCAACGATATTAGTTCTTTGAATTTATTATCATAGATACGATTATGGGTCATATATACAGCCATATCTATGAAAAGAGACCCAGAGGACTACTATTGTGAAGCAGCCAGATGAAATAAAAATATAATTCAAATTCTGTGCTCTAGAAAGTGAGTAGTAATTTTATTTCACTCTGTCTCTTTAAAAAAATTCATAGAAGTCAGACTGGATGTTTCAGCTATTTGACGGCAAAGATGGAAAAAAAAAAAAAAAAAAAAACAAGAAACGTGCTACAATATAGATAGAAGGGGACACCAAATCTCAAAAAACTGTTCTACAGTGAAGTTTTTGCTAAGTACATTCATGTCCAAATATTACGCAACTACTTCTAAATAATACAGAGGCCTTCATTCTAGACTAATTCTAAGTGTTGTCTTAAATTTTAGGTACATTTCACTACTTTAAAAGGGCAACTTATTCAAGCAATTTCTATAAACAAAGGGCTCAATAATATCTGAAAGTAAATCCTTTCACTCCCTCTTAAATTACCTGATAATTATATACAAGCAAATGATACCCAGTGATGACGTGAACTGCTGAATTTGGATAAGTAGGATGTGCCTATAAATAAAGTTTACAGTAAGAATGAATGAACACGGTAAAACATTTTGTTAATTAGAAATACTATTCCTAATACAAAAAACTATGAAAAAGTTTTAAAACGTTACTTTTCTATATACAGCATTGCAGAATTCTAAATGAGTGACTGATTTTACGAAGAAGGAAATATTCTGTCAAGTGAGGCCCTCTGGCTACGGAGGGGGAACAGACAAATGACAAAAGAAGTGACTATTTCACCAGACAAGTTTACCTTATTTGTACTGTGTAGTTATGCCCACCCAGAAGTTATTTCTTATGCTGGTGATAAGGCTCTATTAAGACAAACTTCAGTGTAAGTTAAATTAATGCATTTGCTATTTCTTTGTTAAAATACTTCAAAGGGGTTTTGTATTTGACAATATTATAGGGTAATATGAAGTTCTCCTACAAACGTTACGGCTCTTTCTGTACTTCATTTCAAAACCCTAAGGGCAGCATATAATCCACAACTGGAGAAGAGATAGTATAACGTCTTCTACGTTTCAATAAATACTTACTGATTGGAAACATATACGTAGCATCACACATGAGTACACCCAGATAACGTAATGGCTCACAGTAAATGTGAGAAACAGGGCTTTTTTTCTAGCCATCGTTCAGAGGTATACCCTACCTGTTTCAAGTACACGGAAAACGTCAGCGAACGAGAGACACTGAAGAACTAATTCACCATTGTTTTCTTACTTTATTTTCCATCAAAGAAAATTTCTTTTAAACTAAGACATAAATAAAACAAACTAAAAAGAAAATAAACGTTACTTATCACCAGTAAGTGACAGAGTATGTCAAATCCTACTTCAAATATCAAGGTAACCAGGATCAGAGAAATTACGTGCCAGAAACTCATGGGATTTACAAATATAGTAAAACACATCAGAAATCTACCCATTCCAGAACCAGAATATACCCAGAAGTCAGCAATCTGTATGAGGAGGCATCTGGAAATCACTGCAAGTAAGAAGAGCTGGATGAATTGCTAACCTTAGAGAAGAATAAACTAGGCAGACATATGAAGACGGTTGCTTTCAAATATTTTCGGAACTAGTTATATGGGGGGAAAGCAGTTCGGGTGTTTTAGAGGTAATACTCTGTTTTCTTCCTACTCTTATTTAAGAGTAATTAATAGCAAAACATTTCTGTTTCTCTTGAACACATTTTTTTTTTTTTTTTTTTTTTTTTTACGGGAGGGTAAAGCCAGAGGCAGATTCCAGGCAGATACATGCTCATTGTAAAGCCACATTAATATTACCTTTCATGGATTGTATAGTCTATCAAAAAGTAACTGAATCCTTATCACCATGTGGACCAGCCACTGCTTAAGCACGCAAAAAACCTGGGAGAGAAAAAGGCACTGTTGCTCCCATAGGAGTTTAAACTTGCGTTAAAAAGAAAGTAACAAAATGTGCCACATTAATACAAAGAACGATTTAAAAAATATATAGGCATGTATGGCATAGAAAAACATCAAGAAAGAACAGGGAGTATATGTTTGGCACATTCACTTTACCTGAGGTACAGCATAACTCCTTTGCTCCCCAAAAGGCCACTGTGGTGGCATCTTGAAAAAGAAAAAAAGGAAACCAAAATTATTCAAATATTACCATACATTTTCAAAAACACATGACACACACAATATTGAAGTACTTCTCATGCTGGCTCCTTGGTTAATAGAACAAAAGAAACACAATAGAAAAAAAGAAGTACTTTAGGTTTCTAATCCCTCAAGTTCTTGTTGTTTCGTCTACATAGAAAACCTCACCTTTTCCCCAGTTTTCTGCAAATGGCATTGTGAAACTCTCAAAGATACTACTTCTTTGAATTTGTTATCACACATATGATTATCGGTCATAGATATAGTCGTATCGTTGAAGAGAGACCCAGAGAACTACTATCATGAAGCAGCAAGCTAAAATAAAAGTACAATTGAAATTCTGCGCTCTAAGAATTGGGTAAAGCTTTTATTTCATTCTGTATCTCTACAAAATTCATGAAAGACAGTCTGCATGTTTCAGCTCTTTGACAGCAAAGATAATAAGATACATGCTGAAACAAAGACAGGAACACCAAATCTCAGAACTTGTTCTACAGAAAAGTTATGGCTAAGTGCCCTCCTGTCAAAATATTATTTCATCACTTCTAAATACTACAGAGGTCTTCATTACGCTAATTCTAAGTGTTTCCTTAAATGTTAGGTACATTTCACTAGTTTAAAATGACAAACTATTCAGGCACTTTGTATAAACAAGTTGAAGGCCTCCATAGTAGCTGAAAGTAAATCATTTTACTCCCTCTTCAATTACCTGACTATCATATACAGGCAACTGATACCCAGTGATGACCTGACCTGGTGAATTTGGATAAGTAGAATAAGCCGAAAATAAAGTTTACAGAAAGAATGGATTAATACGGTAAAACATTTTTTTTTAATTAGAAAGAAATATCGTTCCCAATATCACAAAAGTATGAAAAACTTTGAAATAGTAATTATTTTTCTACTTGCAGCAATGCAGAATTCTAAATGAATGACTGACATTATGAAGAAACAAATACTCTGTCAAGTGCTAACCTTTGGGTGGGGAGGGGGAAGGAACAAATGACAAAAGAAGTGACTACTGCACCAGCCAAAGCTTACCTTATTTATACTGTCTACCTATGCCCACCCGGAAGTTATTTCTTACACTGGTGATAAGGCTCTATTAAGATGGATTTCAATGTACGTTACATTAATACATTTGCTATTTCTTTGGCAAAATAGTCCTAGACGGTTTTGTATTTGACACTATTATAGGGTAATACTGTAGTTCTTCGACAGATGTTACGGTTTTCTCTGTACTTCATTTCCACAAATTAAGGGCAGTATATAGCCACAACTGGAAAAGAGAGAGTATAATGTCTTCTACGTTTCAATAAATGCTTACTAATTAAAAACATACAGGTAGCACATTCAGCAATGGCTCACAGTAAATGCTAGAAACAAGTAGGGCTTTTCTTCTAGCCATTGCTCAGAGAAGGAAAAAGAAGAAGAGGTGTACCCTACACGTTTCAAGTACATGGAAAATGTCAACAAATGAGGGACACTGAAGAACTATTTCACTACTATTTTGTTACTTTATTTTCCATCCAAGAAAATGTCTTTTAAACACACACATAAATAATAGGAACGAACAACAAAATAAACGTTATTTATCACCAGTAAGTGACAGAGTATGTCAAATCCTACTTTAAATATCAAAGCAACCAGCATCAGAGAAATTACATGCCAGACACTCACGGGATTTATACATAGAGTAAAAGAGATAAGAAATCTACCCATCCCAGAACCAGAATATATCCAGAAGTCAGCAATTTATAGGAGGAGGCATCTGGAAATCATTGCAAAAGTAAAGAATAGCTAGGTTAACTGCTAACCTTAGAGAACAATAAACTACGCAGACACGTAAGGAGAGCTGCTTCCAAATACTTTAGGAACTAGTTATATGGGGTGAAAAAGGAAGAGGTAGGAAGAGATTTGTTCATGTGTCTACAGAGGTCATTTCTAAGAGAAAGCCTCGCAAAGTTTAGAGAAGATTTTTAGCTCAAATAACGAACACTAAGAAAAAGAAATTTCAAACAAAAGTAACAAATTTCCCATTACTCACACTGTTCAAACAGGGATTCTATTGGCACTTACTACGGAAAGTGTAGACACAATTCCACAGAGGGAAGGATGACTATAATAAACAAGAGGACAGGAAGACACACAGCTCTTACCTGAACGTACTGAGTTACAGGATTCAGCGTGATTAGGGGCTGCAGGTAAGTTTCAGTGTTTGGATTCCTCCAGATGTTCTGAAACTGTGGTGGAGGAGGAGGATTAAATACCAAAGGACGTGGCTGCACATGACAAGCACCTTTTTAAAAAGCAAGAAGAAAAAAGCCTATTCTTAGTTATTCAAAAAGCTACAGGGGTCAAAAAAGAACAACTTCTTTTCCTACTCACATAACTTCTGTTTCCTGATTGCAGGGCCCAGCTTCAGCTTTTTACCATGGAGATGTATCTGTGACTGAAAATAGAACAGTAACAAAACTACAATCAATTTTCAAGTCTTAGCTTCCAAGACTTGGGTGAACACCTAAAGTCTTCTAAAGTTCCTATCATCATAGACGATCAGTGATAACTACACAGCAAATTAAAATGTGTCATCATGAAGCTACCTTACTCACCCTTACCATTCTAATCCGTGTCAAGAGGCATCAAGTGAAAGTTGATCAAAAACTTTTCATCACCCTGTCTCCAACCCTTCCTGTCTGTAGTTCATGAACCTAGGCGTCCAGTCAAAAATAAACAGGATCTATCAAGTTATGGGGGGTTACTCTGAGTGTGGATTTTGAACAGGAAGTCTATCTTTCTCCAAATTTTACACAAGTCTGAGTATATCACTAACATTAAACGTCGTATCAGTAAGATAAATAAGAGATTTTTCTATTAGATTACTTACTTCTACTATCTTCTGGACATCCACGTCATCCACAAATGAAACAAATCCATAGCTATAAAGGCAGATAAATAAAGCATAAAATCACCATCATACAGTAGTACATGGTTCAGCACTCCTACTATTCTATATACAGAAGTGATCATGACAAAAGATGAATAATATACCATGAAAAGTATTTGCTAAGATGTACATGACAGATCCCCTACAAATACTACTTTTTCTTAAGCAGAACTATGTCAAAATGTGCTAGGATTAGGGCAGTGTCAAAACTTTATTTTAATCAATAAATCAAAGAATTCATATCTGTGAACCTGAATTTAACTTACTATCTAAGACAAGGTGGTTAAAATTTAAGATGCTGTGCAGTGTATGAAAAAAAAAACAATTATTTGAGAACACTGATTAACTCATCTGTATGAAATAAAAAGTAGAGACATTTAAAAACAAACATTAGAAAAATGATTAAATAAAAGAACTGGTAATAACCTTTTATCCCCTACGTGAAAGAAATTAACACTGCAAAAAAATTTCATTTATACAAGGGTCAGAATATCAGTTTTGAAGTCTTGCCTGATACCTATAGAACAGGTGACTAGAGTCCAGATATTTTGGATAAAATTACTCACCCTTTGGACACACCACTTCGATTTGTGATTATCTTCACTTCTTTCACTGAACCGTATCTACCAAAGCAGCTTCTAATCTCAGTTTCATCTGTCTATGGAAAAGAATTGAACGTCAGAGTAAAAATTCAGCATTCAAACATTTCAACTTTACTACAATTTTACTACCACGAGGTGGAAACTTCTTCCCCATTTATCCCCAAATGACCAGTAGCTCATTGTCAAAGGTACTTTTAGTACCTATGGGTCAAACCTAAAAGCAATTCTAAACCTCCATGAAGTACAAAAAAAAAAACATTAAGTTCGTAACAGGGCCCAAATCCCATTGTTCATGATGTACTTTAAGGTAAAGATGAGGTATGAATACAATACCCTATCATCAATTCCACCAACAAAAACAGTGTTTGGCATGATTGTGCCTTCTGGTAAAACCCAGCCTTGGCTAGGTGCAGCTGATGAAGACTGGGTGCTGGCCTCTCTGGAGATGGTTGAGTTTGGAGTCTCAGGATTTGCAGCAGACTGTAATTTGGAAAGTAGACATCATAATTACGTATGCAGGCAAAACCCATACACAATGCGAAATATCACTTTTGTATTTTAAGTATAATATATTTTATATAAATTACTTTCATTGTAAATTAGTCACCGGTGCAGCTCAGTTCAGGCTCAGGATTTAAACTAATCAGAGTACATCAGCATGGAATTTTAACCAAAGGATATAGTACTTTCTTAAACCTAGTGCCACTCATCACCGAGTCTTGTATAATGCTGTGGAAGAATACTCATTTAGTATTTGTGAAAACACTCTGTGAAGTAGTTAAAAAAGACACCCAAAACTAGAAAGTTTAGATTTGCAAAAATTAAAGTTATTAAAATCATCCTGTTTTATATTCATAAACAACTTTTCACTTTACTGAGTAGACTAAAGATAAACCTTAAAAAAAAAAAAAAAAAAAGCCACACCAAAAAGAAAATAAGCCTCAATGTTTTAAACCAATTCGTTATAATCCTCTTCCCTAAAGCTAGGGTGTTCAAAGCATCTTTTGAAACAACATTTTTCTTCCTGAATAACACCAAATCAGTCCAACTGATAATTCTAATTTTCACAGTGGGCTGATAGATATAAATGACATCATCTTTATTTTCAGATTAAACTCATTAATTTTCTAGATTCTGATCAGAGCTGTCTTTATTCTTTCCACAGTTGACTCTTAAGGTTAATGTAAAATTTTCTGAAGTACTATTCATAAGTAATATATATGTTGGAGAAACAATATAGCACAGTGAAACAAAAATTAATTTAGTCTGGAGATCTACGTTTACATCCCTTACAGGTAAGTGGTTATAAGCCACCTACTTGCCAGCTATGTATCTGTGGGCAAACTGCTTTGAGAATGAAATGAGATAACATCTGTGAATTCATTTTGTACGTACAGAGTGGTAAAAGTGGTATGCCAATGTAAGTTAGTGTCCTGTTATTCGAATTTATTTTCAGCCGATTTGTTTTCAAGTTTCTTTTTTGGCTTCACTATTTAGCTGACTTATTTTGAAAAAAATTTAATTAAGAACTAATTCAAACATCAGGAAACTATGACACATCATTAATTTAAAAATCACTGGTGAAGTGCTGTTGACTTTAAAAGGTAAGTACAAACAGCTGAAAAAGACAAAACTATTACAAATACACCTGTCTGAAAGAAAACGAAAGACGAAAGAAACTGTGTATCTTTTTGGACAACACAGTAATGTTATAGAACTTAATAAGAAAGGTGAGTTCCTGCTTTGTTAATTAGATGCTAGAAGTTACTGATTCTACACAGCTTTACTACACATGAAATCTAAATTGTCCCGTCAACTAAAGCCGAGGTTACTGCATTTCTCTATTCTTTCATGCTTGTACCTGCTATTTTGGGTTTGTAACTAATTCCTAATTCTTTCCTTTAACAGCGTTATTTCATGACAATGATGTGGAAGAAAAATTTAAAACACTATTTTTAAAGTTTTTCCTTTCTAAAAATGCCTTACATTATTGTTTTTCCCAAATGACATTAAGCTGCATTATCTTGAACTACTGGGAACCTGATTAGATTCCCCTTCCCTATAGGCAATTTACGGATTCCTTCTCAGTTCATTCAGAAATCCCAAACAGAATAAAACAAAACAAAAGAAATTCTGAAATTCTTGTCGTTTCTTTTTCACCTTTTCAATTCCCCCTTGATTTGTGGATGAACTTTGGATATGTTTTTCTTTGATAAACAAGCTATATTACAGTATTGTCTCTGCACCATAGTGTTTGGAGGTATTTTAATTTAGAAATGTAACATCCAGCAGAAAACTGTGTCAGATTATGAGGTTATGGAAATGCACTGATTCTCAACTGGGCAAGATTTCTGAGCCCCAGGGGCATTTAGCGACGTTTAGAGATTGGCTGTCACAACTGAGATGTAGTCCTGGAATCTGACGGGCTGAAGGCCAGGCATACTACTGCTCATCCCACAATGTAAAGACAGCCTCCTACAATAAGGAATTATTTGGCGCAAAATTTGAAGAGAGTCTGGTTAAGAAACCTTGTAACAGCGCCACAAGAATTGAAGAGGAAAATTCGTGTTTGGGAAGAACCTGATTTCCATTGCTCACTAAAGTGAATCTTTTCATGACCTCGGTTTCAGTGTCCTTGCTTGAAAACGAATGGCCGGAAAAGACCTCGGGTGTCTCTTTTGATTCTCATACTCTATACGTTAATAGTAAAATGGATACTTAGTTTGGTAAAGAGGAAAAAAGGCATTTGATTTTATAAGAAGTTTGACTTTAGCTTGGATCTTATAAACTGGCTGTCTGCTTAACTGGAATCGTACATATAAAATTCACTGAATCTCTTTAACAGCGTCATAACATTTTAAATTAAGGAAGTCACCATCGTGTCCTAGTCCTCAGCCAGCAGGTGGCGCTCAAAGCTAACAAAGTAAGCAATGTACTTCATTTTTTGCAGTGTACCTCATTTTTACCATGGCTTGACTAGCAGGGATTGTTCAATTCCGACTGTGTGTGTATTTATACATAATTATATAATGTATATATGTATGTGTGTGTGTGTGTGTGTGTGTGTGTGTGTGTGTATATATATATATATATATATATATCCACAATCAGTAGATAACCTTTGGTTACTTCTAAACTATGGCCAAAAATATAAATGAATGCTTAGGATAAGCTGAAGTTTATTTCTAGAGAAAGTACCACCATAACCGTCAATAGCATCCTGCAAACAAACTGCATTAAGGAAGTAATTTTCTTAATCATACCTTCAAGCGTGTTGGTGAATTTTGAAGTGAGAAATGCTGGAATAGTAAACAGGGGTGAGCTTCAAGACCATCATATACACAACTCTCATTGCTATTTCTAGCAAACATATTCCTTGCTACATGCGGACAATCAAGTGACAAAGACAGCTAAAAGCTGGAAAAAATTATCATTAAACTCCTGCGATGTCAGCTCCTTTGCCAGTATTATCTAATGCAATTACTATGTGAACATGTAAGCAAATCGATACTTACATAAACTGGCCAGGAAAAAGTCTATCATTTGTAGTCATCAAAGTTACATTCACAGCAATAGGAAGAGGAACAAATAAAGAAAAAGCTAAAATTAAGAAAATATGACGTGAAAACCAGAAGTTAATCCAAGAGCAGATTCTCGGGGAGTGCTGGGTGGGAAAGATGAAATTCAAGCAATAAAGAATCCCTGCAAAACTAAGCAAGAAATAGCAGAAATATATATGAGACCTGAAAAATGGGTTGTGGCCCGTGGTTATAAAATAGTGTTATGCACAAACTCTAAAGGAATAAATTTTGAAATCGACGACATGGTCAACTTGTACAGAAATTTTAATTTTTCCCAAACAATCTTGAAAAAGAACACCCAGTGATATTTGGCTTAGTTTCCCTGGGAGTTTTTTCAGCTTGTAAAGAAACAGGTAACTTGGGTGTATGCGGTGTGTCAGAGAGAGGTGCACACAGACACCAGAAACCTGAAGTAAAGACAGAAGATGTAGAAGAAGAGATTAAGAAATTTAAACTCTTTTCTTCAATTTTCAAAGAGGAAAAAAGTACTTCTCAATGCATTTTACAAAGGTTAACAGCATATAAGCAACAAAGCCTCATCAAGATGGTCCAACCCTCTCCTCAACACAAATGCAAAATTCCAGTAGTAAAGAACATAGTTTATGTCGGCAATGCAAGAATACTCCATTAGCAGGATACGTTACTTTAATTCATCATTGAAAAAGTATTTAATAAAATACAACATTCATTTTTAAATGTTTTAAAAACCTAAGTAAAATAGAGATAGAGGATTCTTATTTTCTATCAATCTAATTCTACCCTATCATTAAGCTTACAGTGAAATACTAGAGCCATCTCCACGGAAAATAGGAATAAGGTAAGGGCACCGCGGCACCTCATCGTTACTACTGTATATATTTTCCCACTATGTATGACAAATGCGAATATTAATACAGAGTTTTTATGAGTCAATAAGAGAAATAAAATTAAAAAGGAAATTTAAAAAGCTAACGATCAATGATCAACTTCATTGATGATTTAAAAAAGTGCACGTCAACATAGTGTAATACTATCCAGCTATTAGGTTGACAATGTAAAAAATCCTAATACCGTTCATTAGAAAGGGTGTGGGACAGAGCTCACTCTACACATCATCAGTGGGAAGATAGTGATACATGCTTTACCAAGAGTACCTTGGAAAAGGTGTATCATAATTTGATAGGGGGATACTCACCACTATACTAATGAGGAGCATAATTTAAAATTGTTATGAAAGGGCAAAGCACTTCCACCCAGCAATGCCACTTACAGCAATTCATCTCAAGGAATTAATAGTACAAGTGTGCCAAGATATTTACACAAGGACATTCACAGCAATGTTTTGTTGTCTTTTTTCTTTCTTTTTTTTTTTTTTTTTTTTTTTTTTGAGACTGAGTCTCCCTTTGTTGCCTAGGCTGGAATGCAGCGGCACCATCTCAGCTCACTGCAACCTACTTCCCAGGATCAAATGATTCTCCTGCCTCAGCCTCCCGAGTAGCTGGGATTACAAGTGCATGCCACCACGCCTGGCTAATTTTTCGTATTTTTAGTAGAGATGCGGTTTCACCATGTTAATCAGGCTGTTCTCAAAATCCTGACCTCAAGTGATCCGCCCGCCTCAGTCTCCCAAAGTGTTGGGATTACAGGCGTGAGCCAGCGCGCCCAGCCCGTGATAGTTTTAACACTGAAACAGTATTCATCATACGGGAATTCAGTAAAACAAGAGTATAATTTTTAACATGATACACTGAAAATTAAAGTTATCTTCAGAATAATACCCACATTAATTGAAAGCTGCAAGTTGTAAAATAGTATTAAGCAGTACTTTCGTAAAAGTTGGCCTATCTATACACAATTGCAATACACGCATAAAAATACCCTGGAAGGGCATTCATGTTATCAAAATTTAACTGTGGTTTTATCTGTTGGTATTAAGATGGACTGCTATTTTCTTACTGTGACTGTTTTCAAATGAGTACATATACTACTTTTATAATCAGGAAAAAACCTAATGAAACTGTAAGCATTTCTTCCCTTTACCTCTAAAAATGAAAAGTATTATTGTAAATAATTATAACTTATATCTCAAGGTGATGTTTTTTATTAGCATGGATAACATGTTGCAGACTTATTACACATAATAGTTGCTTATATATTTTTAATGTTTATACATGGTAATATAAACCGTGTGTAAAACTCCTCCTTTTACCTCTAAAAATCAAAAGACAGAATTATCAATGCAGACACACACACGGCATGTAATGCGCGTGTTTGTGACTCAGTGTTTGGTCAGCATATTCAGAGCCACATCTGTGATGGCGCTCCACGAACGCTGGGCATTTACCAAACTCACAGAAATGCACACCCAACATTATCTACCAGAGTCAACGATTCCTGGTTTACCGAGAAGGGAAAAATTGTGCCTGGAGTTTAAAAATTCTAAAATTCTCAATGGTAACTACTGAAGCCAACCTCTTGCCACAAAGATGGCGTCGAGTGAGCTTTTGTGCCTGTCGCGGTTGCAGGAGGCAGCCGCCATCAGCAAGTCCCCAGCAGCTGCTAGGCGCGAAATGCCCGGAGGCACTTCCCACCCAGCCCCCTCAGCTAGTGGGCCGTGCCTTCAGGCCACCCTACCCGCCACACTCAGGCCCCCACGAACCCCACCAACCCACCCCACCCAGTACAAGGACCAGGAGGGAACCACTTCCTGAAGAAGTTCCAGCCCTCCCAATCCAAGGAGCCAAGTCCCTCGGCAGGTCCGCTGCCATCTTGCAGAGCCCCCGGGAGAGCCTCAGAAGTGAAGTTGGCGGAGTGGGGGCGTGTGGGAGTGGGGGAGGGGGAAAGGGCGCCTAGGAGTGGGGGTGGGGAACCCACACCCCAAACCGTTGCCAGGGGAGAACTTGGGGCAGGAAATGGGTTCCGCAGGAAGGCCGTGGCCCTTGCAAGGGAACTGTGAGGCAGCGCGTCCTGGGGGCCCACGCCATGCTCGCTGTCCCGCCACTTCTGTGCCTGCCTCTCTGTGTAGGGTGCACTGCTGCCAGGCCGCCTCGCCCCACCCTGCGGGTCACGGCTCCTAATGCGTCCAGACAGGTGGCCCCAAAACAGGAACACCGAGGATAAGGCGCAGCCTGGTTTCACCCACCGGTGAACACCCCACAGGCCTTGCCCCTCAGGTCTCTCCTTCAACTCACCATGATGGCGGCAGGCAGCGGCTCCTGACAGGCTCAAGGAGGAACAGAGGCTGTGTTTCACCCACCACTTCTGGGTCCGCGGGTGAAGGCCGCTGGAATCCGCTGTGGGGCTTCGAGTGGTCAAAGGAGCCAAAGGCGAAGGTGTAAGGAAAACCAAGGGCGGGCGAACCCTCGGAGGTAAAACCACCAGGCTGAGGAGCGCAGGCGGACTGAGGCGTGGACCCCAGGGCTCTGTGAGGTGACTCCTGTGCCGGGTACCGGGGCGCGTGGTATCGGCCTCAGCCAATGGGTGGCAGCGCCCACGCCCCCTGGAGGGTGGAGGCCTGCGGGGGATGACGGCGTCCCCCACGGTGTGGGTGCGTAGAGTACGCAGGGTACGTGGTGCGTGTGTGCTGGTCCCAGGCAGGCACCACCCTCACGTAGACCGACAGACACGCACATCATCTCCGAAACATCCTTGAAATAAGTATGCATACTGAATTATTTGGTATAGTTTTAAAAAACGATAATGCGTCTGGGCTGTAGTTTCAAAATGGCTTCTGGAATGCACAGGTTTAGCACAATCACTGTTAGCGTGACACCCACCCCAAAATCTTTTAAAGTACCTACAGAAATAAATAGTAGCAAGTCTGTGGAAAAAGGAGGGAGACATCAACAGGCCAGAAACTTGGACTCCTTTTTGTCAAGTTTGAGATACAAGGGGTTGGATGGGAGGAAATGCCAGTTTTGACATTCAGGATGTTCGTTCTTTCAAGAAATAGTTACTGAGTGCCTGTGATTACCAGGTACTGCAGATACAGGAGTGAACAGAATAAAATAGTATCTCTTTGCTCAGGGATTTTACATTTTAATGGGAGAATTCACCTTCTAGGACTTACAGGAAGACGCTAGGCCTGCCTAGAGACTTACAGAACATTCTCAAGATCAGAGCAAGGGCCTAGAGTGGGAGCAAGCTGTGGGGCAGGTGGTGGAGCCAATCACATAACTTTGGGGACCACTCCAGCACCTTGTTATACACACAGGGCTAAGTGGCTATGACCTTTATCCTCAAACTTCACTTCTGTACTGACAGAAAGAATTAAAATGTGACTTTTTCAACTGGCAAAATGCCGGACTTCTATAACGTGAGAAGTGTCTCACTACTGACATCTAGTAATGCGGGATAAAATAAATAAATAAATAAATAAATAAATAAATAAATAAATAAATAAATAAAACGTTTTGTTTCCAATAGGCAGATAAACCCCCCAAAAAAGAAGGGAAATTCCAAGTACCAAAAATAAACTGAAAACCAGAGCAATGAATTCTTCAACTGATTCTTCTCCTGCCCTGGATATGGGGGCTGGGTTGTAGGGCAGCCAGTCGTACTAGTTTGCCCAGGACTTACTGGTTTTAGCGCTGAGAAATTCCTGCATCCCTAAGGAAACCAGAAAGATTGCTCCTCCTAGGTGTGGGCAAAATGTTACTCTCTCTAACTTGAGGTCTGGATGTTTAGGGGCAGGAGGTAAGGGCTCAAGGTGGGAGCTGGAACTGAGTACTCTGCAAAAAGCCATTGTCCCTAAAATCCTCAGGAAAAGGATGGAGTGGGGAAAATGTAAATCACCCATGAACGAGCAGATGAGGAAGCTTGCCTCATCTCTGGATGAAGAAAATACGTATTTAACTCTCATTAAATTTTGAAACCCTAGACCTGCATTTCCTCAAAGTTTGGGGTTTAAATCTATAACGTATTATTGGAATCTGCAAGCCAAGAAATGGGTCCTCCTACACCATCACCCTCTCTCCTGCCTAAAGAGATCCTAGACATGGGGCATCTAGAATGCCTGGCAGAAGCAAACATAAAGCCGACTTGGATGAATCCTTCTTCAGCCTAGGCTGAAAGAAAATGATCCTTTAAGGACACGCTCACAGTAAAAATTTGTACAACACTACTTAACTTGAATAAGAATGGCATACAAACAAGAAAGTTAAAACTTACAGAAGCTTCTCAGTAGCAGTAGACACTAGAAGATAACAGTAATATGCTCACCTGTGTACCTGTGTTTTTTTTGTTTTTTGTTTTTTGTTTTTTGTTTTTTTTCATTTTCTCACCTCATTTTTTTCCTCAACTTATTTGGAGTAATGCAGTCTATATTTTTAAGTGACTGTTCTAGTATTTTAAAATGTGAACTTAAAATATAAAGCTAATACATAGCTTTACTCTCCTCTTGAATAATACAAAGGCCTTTAGGATGTTTTAGCTCTAGACACCCTCCCCTCTCTCAGTTTATACGTTATTCACTATTTTAGCTCTATCCTGGTTTCATCATATTAGGCATCGTTTTTTAGACCCATCCACATATGTAGTAACATTTTGCTTACCATTTCTTTGCATTTCTCAGATCTGCCTTCTGAATCATTTTCCTTATGCCTGTAGCAAATTCTTTATAGTTTCCTTGTGTGACAGTGTGATGTGGTAACTCTTGGGTATTTTTTCTACCTAAAATATTTTGATTTTTCCCTGTTGTTTCATAATTCTACTGAATATATAATTCTAGGTCTAAAAGTATTTTCCCTCTCAGAATATTGAGCATATTACTCTGTTATCTTCTAGTTACTATTGCAAGTGAGAAATCTGCCGTCAGTCTTTTTGCTGTGTAAGATCAGTTTTTCTTTGGTGTTCTGAACTTTCACAATGATGTAAGTAGGTGTGGAGTTTTTAAAAATTTCTCCTGCTTAGGAGTTTTAACATTTTATGGATTTGTGTGTTAGTTCTTAACAGTTCTGAACAGTTTCACCCATTTTCATTTTTTTTTTTTTTTTTTTTGAGACGGAGTCTCGCTCTGTCGCCCAGGCTAGAGTGCAGTGGCGCAATCTCGGCTCACTGCAAGCTCCGCCTCCCGGGTTCACGCCATTCTCCTGCCTCAGCCTCTCCGAGTAGCTGGGACTACAGGCGCCCACCACCACGCCCGGCTAATTTTTTGTATTTTTAGTAGAGATGGGGTTTCACCGTGGTCTCGATCTCCTGACCTCGTGATGCGCCCGCCTCGGCCTCCCAAAGTGCTAGGATTACAAGCGTGAGCCACCGCGCCCGGCCAGTTTCACCCATTTTCTTGTTAAAGGTTAGCTGGTCAAGGGATCAAACATTATTTGTATTTTATATTTTATAAGTGATGCTTAGAATTTACTGTTCTTTAGATCATGAATTTTTCAAAGGCTGGTGCTGTTTTCTTGAAATCTTATGAAACCTCTTAAAAAAATTTCTGGGATCAAAACTGATTGTATCCATTTCAATGTGTTAAGTAAGATTAGTGGTGTAATTCGTATCAGCTCAGAAATAAATCTCTATATTTCTTCCTCATACGTTGGGGGAGAAGAAAAAATGCTGGTGTCTTTGAACACCTCTGCCAGTTCTTCTGTGCTCCTGAAGCCTATGGCTTTGGAAAGAAGGCTACGTTTGTATAGGCACACTTGAATTTCAATCACTTGCAAATCATTTTCAAGATTTTTGTTATATCTGCCCTGAGCCTCTATTATTATTTACCTGTTTTGAAAATTAACTTCTTGTCCTAAACAATAACGTTTGCAAGATCAGATGTACTGTTTTAGCTACATTTTAAACAGTGACATTAAAATAAATACAGAACCATTCAAATTTAAAACAATGTTTGTTTATGCATCACTTTGTACCACATTCTTCCAGGTCAACAGGTAACATGGTTTTGGGAAACACTGGATTAGCAGAACTCTATAGAGCTTTCGATATGCAAAGTTAGGCCCAAGGGACTAAAGAGTAGAGTTTCAAATTGTTCTGCCTAATAAATGAGAATAATCAAATTACAAGGGGAGAAACCAAGCAAGGGGATGGGGGGAGAAGTGGAAGTCCTGGAAGCTGGAGAAAAGAAGTCACTTTGCAGGTTGGCTTATTTGCTCACACCTGTAATTCTCACACTTTGGGAGGCTGAGACCGATGGATCGCCTAAGTTCAGGAGTTTGAGACCAGTCTGGGGAACGTGGGAAAACCCTGTCTCTGCCAAAAATACTAAAAATTAGCTGGGTGTGGCAGTGCACACCTGTGGTCCCTTCTCCTCAGGAGGCTGAGGTGGGAAGATCATTTGAGTCTGGGAGGTGACGGCTGCAGTGAGCCAAGATTGCTCCCACTGCATTCCAGCCTGGGTGACACAGTGAGACTCCTTCTCTGAAAAATGAAATTAAAATAACCTTGCAAAGAGACAAGAAGTTGGAGCCTGCAGTGAAAGGTATCTGAGTATATTAGAAACTTAAAAAATTTATATGTCCATGCCTCACCCCAAACCAATTAAATCAGCTGAGGGCAGGGCTCAGAAGTCAATATTTTTTTTAAGGAAATGTTTCTCTTGTTACTCCAATACGGAGCCAAATTTGAAAATTGGTGCTAGTGGTGCTATGGAGGCTTGCTACTCAGTGTATGATCCTCAGATCAGCAACTTCACATCACGCGAGTGCTGTAGAATCTCAGGTCCCGCGCCAAACCTACTGAATTAGAATCTGCGTATTAACAAGATCTCCAAATGGCTCATGTGCACACTGACGGTCAAGAAGCATTGCCATAGAGAGTGCTTGTCATAAACAAGTTGCACCCCCCCTGGATTTGAGAATGCTTCACCTTATAAGTAAATAGTCTACTTTCTCAGCCTTTCTTGCGGGTACATCTTGGGCAGGTAACCTACAAACATCAGTGAGATGCACCCATCCCAAATTTTTAATAGGGGACTACTGATGCTGTAAAGAAGGGACTGCGGAGAATACTTTCTGGAGAAGAGTATCAACAGCAGCAGCAGCCATGGTATTGGTTAGAGCTGCAATGGCCACTACTGTCAGTTCTGCAAGCCATGATGTAACTCAGTGCCCAGTGGTGACAGCTGAGGTTTCCTCCCTGGCCAAGTTCTGCGGCATGGTTTTGTGCGTCATTCCTGGAGACAACCTAGCTCTTTGGTTCATTTTGAGATTCTGTGAGCTAGTTACCCAATAAATTTTAATAAGTTGTTTTCCTGTTTAAACCAGCCAAAACTTCTGTGACTATTGCTTGCAAAAGCATCTTGACTACATTAGGTGATGAGTGAGGTTAGCCAAACTGCTTTTAAAAAGAAGGTTAACAGCTTAAATATTTATGACTCTTCACTGTGATTGTGTAGCATACTGTCCTGCTATTGTGTCCAACCTTTACCAAGCTTCCAGTACACACACAAATGCCTTATGTCAGCGGTATTTTGTGAGGAGTGTCAAGGACACTGTCCATTGCAACATGGGTCAGGGACAGCATGCTGACCCACAGCAAGATGATACGTAGATGAAATAATTCAGCAGAAACAGTAGCTTACAGCCAAAAGTGACCTGGAAAAGCAAAAATCGTAAGCTCAGTATGCCCAGCAAGATAGAAAGAACTATGTGCTATTCCCACTGCATGTTAGCAGATGTTTAAACCAATTCCATTTAAATCTCAGGGTATGGTGCCTCGTCTTCTATTGGGCCTGTATTCATGTGGTCCAGCATGGCGATACACATCTCGTGTACACTTGTGCATACTTACAGATATGTCTATCAACTGAGCAACATTGGCTTAAGCCCCTGCTTATTCACCTTTTACCCTACTACCTGCAATAATAGTTTATTCGGTCAAAACTTTAATCTCCCAAGCAGATTGTCTGAATTTTGGGATTGGTCTGAAATAAACTTACATAATCTTCATGGTGGCCTCTTGATACTACATATTAAATATTTAACCGAAAAATTATTGATTTGTTAAAAGTAATAATATTGACACAAGGCACTGATACTGATATGGTACATACTATGTATCAGGCATTATTGTAATCATTTTACTTCTAGTTCATCTAATCTTCATAACAATACTAGGTGCTATTATTATCTCAATTTTACGGAGAAGGAAGTAGAGGTACACAGAGACTTGTGGTTGTACCATATCAGTATCAGTGCCTTGTGTCAATATTATTACTTTTAACAAATCAATAATTTTTCGGTTAAATATTTAATATGTAGTATCAAGAGGCCACCATGAAGATTATGTAAGTTTATTTCAGACCAATCCCAAAATTCAGACAATCTGCTTGGGAGATTAAAGTTTTGACCGAATAAACTATTATTGCAGGTAGTAGGGTAAAAGGTGAATAAGCAGGGGCTTAAGCCAATGTTGCTCAGTTGATAGACATATCTGTAAGTATGCACAAGTGTACACGAGATGTGTATCGCCATGCTGGACCACATGAATACAGGCCCAATAGAAGACGAGGCACCATACCCTGAGATTTAAATGGAATTGGTTTAAACATCTGCTAACATGCAGTGGGAATAGCACATAGTTCTTTCTATCTTGCTGGGCATACTGAGCTTACGATTTTTGCTTTTCCAGGTCACTTTTGGCTGTAAGCTACTGTTTCTGCTGAATTATTTCATCTACGTATCATCTTGCTGTGGGTCAGCATGCTGTCCCTGACCCATGTTGCAATGGACAGTGTCCTTGACACTCCTCACAAAATACCGCTGACATAAGGCATTTGTGTGTGTACTGGAAGCTTGGTAAAGGTTGGACACAATAGCAGGACAGTATGCTACACAATCACAGTGAAGAGTCATAAATATTTAAGCTGTTAACCTTCTTTTTAAAAGCAGTTTGGCTAACCTCACTCATCACCTAATGTAGTCAAGATGCTTTTGCAAGCAATAGTCACAGAAGTTTTGGCTGGTTTAAACAGGAAAACAACTTATTAAAATTTATTGGGTAACTAGCTCACAGAATCTCAAAATGAACCAAAGAGCTAGGTTGTCTCCAGGAATGACGCACAAAACCATGCCGCAGAACTTGGCCAGGGAGGAAACCTCAGCTGTCACCACTGGGCACTGAGTTACATCATGGCTTGCAGAACTGACAGTAGTGGCCATTGCAGCTCTAACCAATACCATGGCTGCTGCTGCTGTTGATACTCTTCTCCAGAAAGTATTCTCCGCAGTCCCTTCTTTACAGCATCAGTAGTCCCCTATTAAAAATTTGGGATGGGTGCATCTCACTGATGTTTGTAGGTTACCTGCCCAAGATGTACCCGCAAGAAAGGCTGAGAAAGTAGACTATTTACTTATAAGGTGAAGCATTCTCAAATCCAGGGGGGGTGCAACTTGTTTATGACAAGCACTCTCTATGGCAATGCTTCTTGACCGTCAGTGTGCACATGAGCCATTTGGAGATCTTGTTAATACGCAGATTCTAATTCAGTAGGTTTGGCGCGGGACCTGAGATTCTACAGCACTCGCGTGATGTGAAGTTGCTGATCTGAGGATCATACACTGAGTAGCAAGCCTCCATAGCACCACTAGCACCAATTTTCAAATTTGGCTCCGTATTGGAGTAACAAGAGAAACATTTCCTTAAAAAAAATATTGACTTCTGAGCCCTGCCCTCAGCTGATTTAATTGGTTTGGGGTGAGGCATGGACATATAAATTTTTTAAGTTTCTAATATACTCAGATACCTTTCACTGCAGGCTCCAACTTCTTGTCTCTTTGCAAGGTTATTTTAATTTCATTTTTCAGAGAAGGAGTCTCACTGTGTCACCCAGGCTGGAATGCAGTGGGAGCAATCTTGGCTCACTGCAGCCGTCACCTCCCAGACTCAAATGATCTTCCCACCTCAGCCTCCTGAGGAGAAGGGACCACAGGTGTGCACTGCCACACCCAGCTAATTTTTAGTATTTTTGGCAGAGACAGGGTTTTCCCACGTTCCCCAGACTGGTCTCAAACTCCTGAACTTAGGCGATCCATCGGTCTCAGCCTCCCAAAGTGTGAGAATTACAGGTGTGAGCAAATAAGCCAACCTGCAAAGTGACTTCTTTTCTCCAGCTTCCAGGACTTCCACTTCTCCCCCCATCCCCTTGCTTGGTTTCTCCCCTTGTAATTTGATTATTCTCATTTATTAGGCAGAACAATTTGAAACTCTACTCTTTAGTCCCTTGGGCCTAACTTTGCATATCGAAAGCTCTATAGAGTTCTGCTAATCCAGTGTTTCCCAAAACCATGTTACCTGTTGACCTGGAAGAATGTGGTACAAAGTGATGCATAAACAAACATTGTTTTAAATTTGAATGGTTCTGTATTTATTTTAATGTCACTGTTTAAAATGTAGCTAAAACAGTACATCTGATCTTGCAAACGTTATTGTTTAGGACAAGAAGTTAATTTTCAAAACAGGTAAATAATAATAGAGGCTCAGGGCAGATATAACAAAAATCTTGAAAATGATTTGCAAGTGATTGAAATTCAAGTGTGCCTATACAAACGTAGCCTTCTTTCCAAAGCCATAGGCTTCAGGAGCACAGAAGAACTGGCAGAGGTGTTCAAAGACACCAGCATTTTTTCTTCTCCCCCAACGTATGAGGAAGAAATATAGAGATTTATTTCTGAGCTGATACGAATTACACCACTAATCTTACTTAACACATTGAAATGGATACAATCAGTTTTGATCCCAGAAATTTTTTTAAGAGGTTTCATAAGATTTCAAGAAAACAGCACCAGCCTTTGAAAAATTCATGATCTAAAGAACAGTAAATTCTAAGCATCACTTATAAAATATAAAATACAAATAATGTTTGATCCCTTGACCAGCTAACCTTTAACAAGAAAATGGGTGAAACTGGCCGGGCGCGGTGGCTCACGCTTGTAATCCTAGCACTTTGGGAGGCCGAGGCGGGCGCATCACGAGGTCAGGAGATCGAGACCACGGTGAAACCCCATCTCTACTAAAAATACAAAAAATTAGCCGGGCGTGGTGGTGGGCGCCTGTAGTCCCAGCTACTCGGAGAGGCTGAGGCAGGAGAATGGCGTGAACCCGGGAGGCGGAGCTTGCAGTGAGCCGAGATTGCGCCACTGCACTCTAGCCTGGGCGACAGAGCGAGACTCCGTCTCAAAAAAAAAAAAAAAAAAAATGAAAATGGGTGAAACTGTTCAGAACTGTTAAGAACTAACACACAAATCCATAAAATGTTAAAACTCCTAAGCAGGAGAAATTTTTAAAAACTCCACACCTACTTACATCATTGTGAAAGTTCAGAACACCAAAGAAAAACTGATCTTACACAGCAAAAAGACTGACGGCAGATTTCTCACTTGCAATAGTAACTAGAAGATAACAGAGTAATATGCTCAATATTCTGAGAGGGAAAATACTTTTAGACCTAGAATTATATATTCAGTAGAATTATGAAACAACAGGGAAAAATCAAAATATTTTAGGTAGAAAAAATACCCAAGAGTTACCACATCACACTGTCACACAAGGAAACTATAAAGAATTTGCTACAGGCATAAGGAAAATGATTCAGAAGGCAGATCTGAGAAATGCAAAGAAATGGTAAGCAAAATGTTACTACATATGTGGATGGGTCTAAAAAACGATGCCTAATATGATGAAACCAGGATAGAGCTAAAATAGTGAATAACGTATAAACTGAGAGAGGGGAGGGTGTCTAGAGCTAAAACATCCTAAAGGCCTTTGTATTATTCAAGAGGAGAGTAAAGCTATGTATTAGCTTTATATTTTAAGTTCACATTTTAAAATACTAGAACAGTCACTTAAAAATATAGACTGCATTACTCCAAATAAGTTGAGGAAAAAAATGAGGTGAGAAAATGAAAAAAAACAAAAAACAAAAAACAAAAAACAAAAAAAACACAGGTACACAGGTGAGCATATTACTGTTATCTTCTAGTGTCTACTGCTACTGAGAAGCTTCTGTAAGTTTTAACTTTCTTGTTTGTATGCCATTCTTATTCAAGTTAAGTAGTGTTGTACAAATTTTTACTGTGAGCGTGTCCTTAAAGGATCATTTTCTTTCAGCCTAGGCTGAAGAAGGATTCATCCAAGTCGGCTTTATGTTTGCTTCTGCCAGGCATTCTAGATGCCCCATGTCTAGGATCTCTTTAGGCAGGAGAGAGGGTGATGGTGTAGGAGGACCCATTTCTTGGCTTGCAGATTCCAATAATACGTTATAGATTTAAACCCCAAACTTTGAGGAAATGCAGGTCTAGGGTTTCAAAATTTAATGAGAGTTAAATACGTATTTTCTTCATCCAGAGATGAGGCAAGCTTCCTCATCTGCTCGTTCATGGGTGATTTACATTTTCCCCACTCCATCCTTTTCCTGAGGATTTTAGGGACAATGGCTTTTTGCAGAGTACTCAGTTCCAGCTCCCACCTTGAGCCCTTACCTCCTGCCCCTAAACATCCAGACCTCAAGTTAGAGAGAGTAACATTTTGCCCACACCTAGGAGGAGCAATCTTTCTGGTTTCCTTAGGGATGCAGGAATTTCTCAGCGCTAAAACCAGTAAGTCCTGGGCAAACTAGTACGACTGGCTGCCCTACAACCCAGCCCCCATATCCAGGGCAGGAGAAGAATCAGTTGAAGAATTCATTGCTCTGGTTTTCAGTTTATTTTTGGTACTTGGAATTTCCCTTCTTTTTTGGGGGGTTTATCTGCCTATTGGAAACAAAACGTTTTATTTATTTATTTATTTATTTATTTATTTATTTATTTATTTATTTATTTTATCCCGCATTACTAGATGTCAGTAGTGAGACACTTCTCACGTTATAGAAGTCCGGCATTTTGCCAGTTGAAAAAGTCACATTTTAATTCTTTCTGTCAGTACAGAAGTGAAGTTTGAGGATAAAGGTCATAGCCACTTAGCCCTGTGTGTATAACAAGGTGCTGGAGTGGTCCCCAAAGTTATGTGATTGGCTCCACCACCTGCCCCACAGCTTGCTCCCACTCTAGGCCCTTGCTCTGATCTTGAGAATGTTCTGTAAGTCTCTAGGCAGGCCTAGCGTCTTCCTGTAAGTCCTAGAAGGTGAATTCTCCCATTAAAATGTAAAATCCCTGAGCAAAGAGATACTATTTTATTCTGTTCACTCCTGTATCTGCAGTACCTGGTAATCACAGGCACTCAGTAACTATTTCTTGAAAGAACGAACATCCTGAATGTCAAAACTGGCATTTCCTCCCATCCAACCCCTTGTATCTCAAACTTGACAAAAAGGAGTCCAAGTTTCTGGCCTGTTGATGTCTCCCTCCTTTTTCCACAGACTTGCTACTATTTATTTCTGTAGGTACTTTAAAAGATTTTGGGGTGGGTGTCACGCTAACAGTGATTGTGCTAAACCTGTGCATTCCAGAAGCCATTTTGAAACTACAGCCCAGACGCATTATCGTTTTTTAAAACTATACCAAATAATTCAGTATGCATACTTATTTCAAGGATGTTTCGGAGATGATGTGCGTGTCTGTCGGTCTACGTGAGGGTGGTGCCTGCCTGGGACCAGCACACACGCACCACGTACCCTGCGTACTCTACGCACCCACACCGTGGGGGACGCCGTCATCCCCCGCAGGCCTCCACCCTCCAGGGGGCGTGGGCGCTGCCACCCATTGGCTGAGGCCGATACCACGCGCCCCGGTACCCGGCACAGGAGTCACCTCACAGAGCCCTGGGGTCCACGCCTCAGTCCGCCTGCGCTCCTCAGCCTGGTGGTTTTACCTCCGAGGGTTCGCCCGCCCTTGGTTTTCCTTACACCTTCGCCTTTGGCTCCTTTGACCACTCGAAGCCCCACAGCGGATTCCAGCGGCCTTCACCCGCGGACCCAGAAGTGGTGGGTGAAACACAGCCTCTGTTCCTCCTTGAGCCTGTCAGGAGCCGCTGCCTGCCGCCATCATGGTGAGTTGAAGGAGAGACCTGAGGGGCAAGGCCTGTGGGGTGTTCACCGGTGGGTGAAACCAGGCTGCGCCTTATCCTCGGTGTTCCTGTTTTGGGGCCACCTGTCTGGACGCATTAGGAGCCGTGACCCGCAGGGTGGGGCGAGGCGGCCTGGCAGCAGTGCACCCTACACAGAGAGGCAGGCACAGAAGTGGCGGGACAGCGAGCATGGCGTGGGCCCCCAGGACGCGCTGCCTCACAGTTCCCTTGCAAGGGCCACGGCCTTCCTGCGGAACCCATTTCCTGCCCCAAGTTCTCCCCTGGCAACGGTTTGGGGTGTGGGTTCCCCACCCCCACTCCTAGGCGCCCTTTCCCCCTCCCCCACTCCCACACGCCCCCACTCCGCCAACTTCACTTCTGAGGCTCTCCCGGGGGCTCTGCAAGATGGCAGCGGACCTGCCGAGGGACTTGGCTCCTTGGATTGGGAGGGCTGGAACTTCTTCAGGAAGTGGTTCCCTCCTGGTCCTTGTACTGGGTGGGGTGGGTTGGTGGGGTTCGTGGGGGCCTGAGTGTGGCGGGTAGGGTGGCCTGAAGGCACGGCCCACTAGCTGAGGGGGCTGGGTGGGAAGTGCCTCCGGGCATTTCGCGCCTAGCAGCTGCTGGGGACTTGCTGATGGCGGCTGCCTCCTGCAACCGCGACAGGCACAAAAGCTCACTCGACGCCATCTTTGTGGCAAGAGGTTGGCTTCAGTAGTTACCATTGAGAATTTTAGAATTTTTAAACTCCAGGCACAATTTTTCCCTTCTCGGTAAACCAGGAATCGTTGACTCTGGTAGATAATGTTGGGTGTGCATTTCTGTGAGTTTGGTAAATGCCCAGCGTTCGTGGAGCGCCATCACAGATGTGGCTCTGAATATGCTGACCAAACACTGAGTCACAAACACGCGCATTACATGCCGTGTGTGTGTCTGCATTGATAATTCTGTCTTTTGATTTTTAGAGGTAAAAGGAGGAGTTTTACACACGGTTTATATTACCATGTATAAACATTAAAAATATATAAGCAACTATTATGTGTAATAAGTCTGCAACATGTTATCCATGCTAATAAAAAACATCACCTTGAGATATAAGTTATAATTATTTACAATAATACTTTTCATTTTTAGAGGTAAAGGGAAGAAATGCTTACAGTTTCATTAGGTTTTTTCCTGATTATAAAAGTAGTATATGTACTCATTTGAAAACAGTCACAGTAAGAAAATAGCAGTCCATCTTAATACCAACAGATAAAACCACAGTTAAATTTTGATAACATGAATGCCCTTCCAGGGTATTTTTATGCGTGTATTGCAATTGTGTATAGATAGGCCAACTTTTACGAAAGTACTGCTTAATACTATTTTACAACTTGCAGCTTTCAATTAATGTGGGTATTATTCTGAAGATAACTTTAATTTTCAGTGTATCATGTTAAAAATTATACTCTTGTTTTACTGAATTCCCGTATGATGAATACTGTTTCAGTGTTAAAACTATCACGGGCTGGGCGCGCTGGCTCACGCCTGTAATCCCAACACTTTGGGAGACTGAGGCGGGCGGATCACTTGAGGTCAGGATTTTGAGAACAGCCTGATTAACATGGTGAAACCGCATCTCTACTAAAAATACGAAAAATTAGCCAGGCGTGGTGGCATGCACTTGTAATCCCAGCTACTCGGGAGGCTGAGGCAGGAGAATCATTTGATCCTGGGAAGTAGGTTGCAGTGAGCTGAGATGGTGCCGCTGCATTCCAGCCTAGGCAACAAAGGGAGACTCAGTCTCAAAAAAAAAAAAAAAAAAAAAAAAAAGAAAGAAAAAAGACAACAAAACATTGCTGTGAATGTCCTTGTGTAAATATCTTGGCACACTTGTACTATTAATTCCTTGAGATGAATTGCTGTAAGTGGCATTGCTGGGTGGAAGTGCTTTGCCCTTTCATAACAATTTTAAATTATGCTCCTCATTAGTATAGTGGTGAGTATCCCCCTATCAAATTATGATACACCTTTTCCAAGGTACTCTTGGTAAAGCATGTATCACTATCTTCCCACTGATGATGTGTAGAGTGAGCTCTGTCCCACACCCTTTCTAATGAACGGTATTAGGATTTTTTACATTGTCAACCTAATAGCTGGATAGTATTACACTATGTTGACGTGCACTTTTTTAAATCATCAATGAAGTTGATCATTGATCGTTAGCTTTTTAAATTTCCTTTTTAATTTTATTTCTCTTATTGACTCATAAAAACTCTGTATTAATATTCGCATTTGTCATACATAGTGGGAAAATATATACAGTAGTAACGATGAGGTGCCGCGGTGCCCTTACCTTATTCCTATTTTCCGTGGAGATGGCTCTAGTATTTCACTGTAAGCTTAATGATAGGGTAGAATTAGATTGATAGAAAATAAGAATCCTCTATCTCTATTTTACTTAGGTTTTTAAAACATTTAAAAATGAATGTTGTATTTTATTAAATACTTTTTCAATGATGAATTAAAGTAACGTATCCTGCTAATGGAGTATTCTTGCATTGCCGACATAAACTATGTTCTTTACTACTGGAATTTTGCATTTGTGTTGAGGAGAGGGTTGGACCATCTTGATGAGGCTTTGTTGCTTATATGCTGTTAACCTTTGTAAAATGCATTGAGAAGTACTTTTTTCCTCTTTGAAAATTGAAGAAAAGAGTTTAAATTTCTTAATCTCTTCTTCTACATCTTCTGTCTTTACTTCAGGTTTCTGGTGTCTGTGTGCACCTCTCTCTGACACACCGCATACACCCAAGTTACCTGTTTCTTTACAAGCTGAAAAAACTCCCAGGGAAACTAAGCCAAATATCACTGGGTGTTCTTTTTCAAGATTGTTTGGGAAAAATTAAAATTTCTGTACAAGTTGACCATGTCGTCGATTTCAAAATTTATTCCTTTAGAGTTTGTGCATAACACTATTTTATAACCACGGGCCACAACCCATTTTTCAGGTCTCATATATATTTCTGCTATTTCTTGCTTAGTTTTGCAGGGATTCTTTATTGCTTGAATTTCATCTTTCCCACCCAGCACTCCCCGAGAATCTGCTCTTGGATTAACTTCTGGTTTTCACGTCATATTTTCTTAATTTTAGCTTTTTCTTTATTTGTTCCTCTTCCTATTGCTGTGAATGTAACTTTGATGACTACAAATGATAGACTTTTTCCTGGCCAGTTTATGTAAGTATCGATTTGCTTACATGTTCACATAGTAATTGCATTAGATAATACTGGCAAAGGAGCTGACATCGCAGGAGTTTAATGATAATTTTTTCCAGCTTTTAGCTGTCTTTGTCACTTGATTGTCCGCATGTAGCAAGGAATATGTTTGCTAGAAATAGCAATGAGAGTTGTGTATATGATGGTCTTGAAGCTCACCCCTGTTTACTATTCCAGCATTTCTCACTTCAAAATTCACCAACACGCTTGAAGGTATGATTAAGAAAATTACTTCCTTAATGCAGTTTGTTTGCAGGATGCTATTGACGGTTATGGTGGTACTTTCTCTAGAAATAAACTTCAGCTTATCCTAAGCATTCATTTATATTTTTGGCCATAGTTTAGAAGTAACCAAAGGTTATCTACTGATTGTGGATATATATATATATATATATATATACACACACACACACACACACACACACACACACACACATACATATATACATTATATAATTATGTATAAATACACACACAGTCGGAATTGAACAATCCCTGCTAGTCAAGCCATGGTAAAAATGAGGTACACTGCAAAAAATGAAGTACATTGCTTACTTTGTTAGCTTTGAGCGCCACCTGCTGGCTGAGGACTAGGACACGATGGTGACTTCCTTAATTTAAAATGTTATGACGCTGTTAAAGAGATTCAGTGAATTTTATATGTACGATTCCAGTTAAGCAGACAGCCAGTTTATAAGATCCAAGCTAAAGTCAAACTTCTTATAAAATCAAATGCCTTTTTTCCTCTTTACCAAACTAAGTATCCATTTTACTATTAACGTATAGAGTATGAGAATCAAAAGAGACACCCGAGGTCTTTTCCGGCCATTCGTTTTCAAGCAAGGACACTGAAACCGAGGTCATGAAAAGATTCACTTTAGTGAGCAATGGAAATCAGGTTCTTCCCAAACACGAATTTTCCTCTTCAATTCTTGTGGCGCTGTTACAAGGTTTCTTAACCAGACTCTCTTCAAATTTTGCGCCAAATAATTCCTTATTGTAGGAGGCTGTCTTTACATTGTGGGATGAGCAGTAGTATGCCTGGCCTTCAGCCCGTCAGATTCCAGGACTACATCTCAGTTGTGACAGCCAATCTCTAAACGTCGCTAAATGCCCCTGGGGCTCAGAAATCTTGCCCAGTTGAGAATCAGTGCATTTCCATAACCTCATAATCTGACACAGTTTTCTGCTGGATGTTACATTTCTAAATTAAAATACCTCCAAACACTATGGTGCAGAGACAATACTGTAATATAGCTTGTTTATCAAAGAAAAACATATCCAAAGTTCATCCACAAATCAAGGGGGAATTGAAAAGGTGAAAAAGAAACGACAAGAATTTCAGAATTTCTTTTGTTTTGTTTTATTCTGTTTGGGATTTCTGAATGAACTGAGAAGGAATCCGTAAATTGCCTATAGGGAAGGGGAATCTAATCAGGTTCCCAGTAGTTCAAGATAATGCAGCTTAATGTCATTTGGGAAAAACAATAATGTAAGGCATTTTTAGAAAGGAAAAACTTTAAAAATAGTGTTTTAAATTTTTCTTCCACATCATTGTCATGAAATAACGCTGTTAAAGGAAAGAATTAGGAATTAGTTACAAACCCAAAATAGCAGGTACAAGCATGAAAGAATAGAGAAATGCAGTAACCTCGGCTTTAGTTGACGGGACAATTTAGATTTCATGTGTAGTAAAGCTGTGTAGAATCAGTAACTTCTAGCATCTAATTAACAAAGCAGGAACTCACCTTTCTTATTAAGTTCTATAACATTACTGTGTTGTCCAAAAAGATACACAGTTTCTTTCGTCTTTCGTTTTCTTTCAGACAGGTGTATTTGTAATAGTTTTGTCTTTTTCAGCTGTTTGTACTTACCTTTTAAAGTCAACAGCACTTCACCAGTGATTTTTAAATTAATGATGTGTCATAGTTTCCTGATGTTTGAATTAGTTCTTAATTAAATTTTTTTCAAAATAAGTCAGCTAAATAGTGAAGCCAAAAAAGAAACTTGAAAACAAATCGGCTGAAAATAAATTCGAATAACAGGACACTAACTTACATTGGCATACCACTTTTACCACTCTGTATGTACAAAATGAATTCACAGATGTTATCTCATTTCATTCTCAAAGCAGTTTGCCCACAGATACATAGCTGGCAAGTAGGTGGCTTATAACCACTTACCTGTAAGGGATGTAAACGTAGATCTCCAGACTAAATTAATTTTTGTTTCACTGTGCTATATTGTTTCTCCAACATATATATTACTTATGAATAGTACTTCAGAAAATTTTACATTAACCTTAAGAGTCAACTGTGGAAAGAATAAAGACAGCTCTGATCAGAATCTAGAAAATTAATGAGTTTAATCTGAAAATAAAGATGATGTCATTTATATCTATCAGCCCACTGTGAAAATTAGAATTATCAGTTGGACTGATTTGGTGTTATTCAGGAAGAAAAATGTTGTTTCAAAAGATGCTTTGAACACCCTAGCTTTAGGGAAGAGGATTATAACGAATTGGTTTAAAACATTGAGGCTTATTTTCTTTTTGGTGTGGCTTTTTTTTTTTTTTTTTTTTTAAGGTTTATCTTTAGTCTACTCAGTAAAGTGAAAAGTTGTTTATGAATATAAAACAGGATGATTTTAATAACTTTAATTTTTGCAAATCTAAACTTTCTAGTTTTGGGTGTCTTTTTTAACTACTTCACAGAGTGTTTTCACAAATACTAAATGAGTATTCTTCCACAGCATTATACAAGACTCGGTGATGAGTGGCACTAGGTTTAAGAAAGTACTATATCCTTTGGTTAAAATTCCATGCTGATGTACTCTGATTAGTTTAAATCCTGAGCCTGAACTGAGCTGCACCGGTGACTAATTTACAATGAAAGTAATTTATATAAAATATATTATACTTAAAATACAAAAGTGATATTTCGCATTGTGTATGGGTTTTGCCTGCATACGTAATTATGATGTCTACTTTCCAAATTACAGTCTGCTGCAAATCCTGAGACTCCAAACTCAACCATCTCCAGAGAGGCCAGCACCCAGTCTTCATCAGCTGCACCTAGCCAAGGCTGGGTTTTACCAGAAGGCACAATCATGCCAAACACTGTTTTTGTTGGTGGAATTGATGATAGGGTATTGTATTCATACCTCATCTTTACCTTAAAGTACATCATGAACAATGGGATTTGGGCCCTGTTACGAACTTAATGTTTTTTTTTTTGTACTTCATGGAGGTTTAGAATTGCTTTTAGGTTTGACCCATAGGTACTAAAAGTACCTTTGACAATGAGCTACTGGTCATTTGGGGATAAATGGGGAAGAAGTTTCCACCTCGTGGTAGTAAAATTGTAGTAAAGTTGAAATGTTTGAATGCTGAATTTTTACTCTGACGTTCAATTCTTTTCCATAGACAGATGAAACTGAGATTAGAAGCTGCTTTGGTAGATACGGTTCAGTGAAAGAAGTGAAGATAATCACAAATCGAAGTGGTGTGTCCAAAGGGTGAGTAATTTTATCCAAAATATCTGGACTCTAGTCACCTGTTCTATAGGTATCAGGCAAGACTTCAAAACTGATATTCTGACCCTTGTATAAATGAAATTTTTTTGCAGTGTTAATTTCTTTCACGTAGGGGATAAAAGGTTATTACCAGTTCTTTTATTTAATCATTTTTCTAATGTTTGTTTTTAAATGTCTCTACTTTTTATTTCATACAGATGAGTTAATCAGTGTTCTCAAATAATTGTTTTTTTTTTCATACACTGCACAGCATCTTAAATTTTAACCACCTTGTCTTAGATAGTAAGTTAAATTCAGGTTCACAGATATGAATTCTTTGATTTATTGATTAAAATAAAGTTTTGACACTGCCCTAATCCTAGCACATTTTGACATAGTTCTGCTTAAGAAAAAGTAGTATTTGTAGGGGATCTGTCATGTACATCTTAGCAAATACTTTTCATGGTATATTATTCATCTTTTGTCATGATCACTTCTGTATATAGAATAGTAGGAGTGCTGAACCATGTACTACTGTATGATGGTGATTTTATGCTTTATTTATCTGCCTTTATAGCTATGGATTTGTTTCATTTGTGGATGACGTGGATGTCCAGAAGATAGTAGAAGTAAGTAATCTAATAGAAAAATCTCTTATTTATCTTACTGATACGACGTTTAATGTTAGTGATATACTCAGACTTGTGTAAAATTTGGAGAAAGATAGACTTCCTGTTCAAAATCCACACTCAGAGTAACCCCCCATAACTTGATAGATCCTGTTTATTTTTGACTGGACGCCTAGGTTCATGAACTACAGACAGGAAGGGTTGGAGACAGGGTGATGAAAAGTTTTTGATCAACTTTCACTTGATGCCTCTTGACACGGATTAGAATGGTAAGGGTGAGTAAGGTAGCTTCATGATGACACATTTTAATTTGCTGTGTAGTTATCACTGATCGTCTATGATGATAGGAACTTTAGAAGACTTTAGGTGTTCACCCAAGTCTTGGAAGCTAAGACTTGAAAATTGATTGTAGTTTTGTTACTGTTCTATTTTCAGTCACAGATACATCTCCATGGTAAAAAGCTGAAGCTGGGCCCTGCAATCAGGAAACAGAAGTTATGTGAGTAGGAAAAGAAGTTGTTCTTTTTTGACCCCTGTAGCTTTTTGAATAACTAAGAATAGGCTTTTTTCTTCTTGCTTTTTAAAAAGGTGCTTGTCATGTGCAGCCACGTCCTTTGGTATTTAATCCTCCTCCTCCACCACAGTTTCAGAACATCTGGAGGAATCCAAACACTGAAACTTACCTGCAGCCCCTAATCACGCTGAATCCTGTAACTCAGTACGTTCAGGTAAGAGCTGTGTGTCTTCCTGTCCTCTTGTTTATTATAGTCATCCTTCCCTCTGTGGAATTGTGTCTACACTTTCCGTAGTAAGTGCCAATAGAATCCCTGTTTGAACAGTGTGAGTAATGGGAAATTTGTTACTTTTGTTTGAAATTTCTTTTTCTTAGTGTTCGTTATTTGAGCTAAAAATCTTCTCTAAACTTTGCGAGGCTTTCTCTTAGAAATGACCTCTGTAGACACATGAACAAATCTCTTCCTACCTCTTCCTTTTTCACCCCATATAACTAGTTCCTAAAGTATTTGGAAGCAGCTCTCCTTACGTGTCTGCGTAGTTTATTGTTCTCTAAGGTTAGCAGTTAACCTAGCTATTCTTTACTTTTGCAATGATTTCCAGATGCCTCCTCCTATAAATTGCTGACTTCTGGATATATTCTGGTTCTGGGATGGGTAGATTTCTTATCTCTTTTACTCTATGTATAAATCCCGTGAGTGTCTGGCATGTAATTTCTCTGATGCTGGTTGCTTTGATATTTAAAGTAGGATTTGACATACTCTGTCACTTACTGGTGATAAATAACGTTTATTTTGTTGTTCGTTCCTATTATTTATGTGTGTGTTTAAAAGACATTTTCTTGGATGGAAAATAAAGTAACAAAATAGTAGTGAAATAGTTCTTCAGTGTCCCTCATTTGTTGACATTTTCCATGTACTTGAAACGTGTAGGGTACACCTCTTCTTCTTTTTCCTTCTCTGAGCAATGGCTAGAAGAAAAGCCCTACTTGTTTCTAGCATTTACTGTGAGCCATTGCTGAATGTGCTACCTGTATGTTTTTAATTAGTAAGCATTTATTGAAACGTAGAAGACATTATACTCTCTCTTTTCCAGTTGTGGCTATATACTGCCCTTAATTTGTGGAAATGAAGTACAGAGAAAACCGTAACATCTGTCGAAGAACTACAGTATTACCCTATAATAGTGTCAAATACAAAACCGTCTAGGACTATTTTGCCAAAGAAATAGCAAATGTATTAATGTAACGTACATTGAAATCCATCTTAATAGAGCCTTATCACCAGTGTAAGAAATAACTTCCGGGTGGGCATAGGTAGACAGTATAAATAAGGTAAGCTTTGGCTGGTGCAGTAGTCACTTCTTTTGTCATTTGTTCCTTCCCCCTCCCCACCCAAAGGTTAGCACTTGACAGAGTATTTGTTTCTTCATAATGTCAGTCATTCATTTAGAATTCTGCATTGCTGCAAGTAGAAAAATAATTACTATTTCAAAGTTTTTCATACTTTTGTGATATTGGGAACGATATTTCTTTCTAATTAAAAAAAAATGTTTTACCGTATTAATCCATTCTTTCTGTAAACTTTATTTTCGGCTTATTCTACTTATCCAAATTCACCAGGTCAGGTCATCACTGGGTATCAGTTGCCTGTATATGATAGTCAGGTAATTGAAGAGGGAGTAAAATGATTTACTTTCAGCTACTATGGAGGCCTTCAACTTGTTTATACAAAGTGCCTGAATAGTTTGTCATTTTAAACTAGTGAAATGTACCTAACATTTAAGGAAACACTTAGAATTAGCGTAATGAAGACCTCTGTAGTATTTAGAAGTGATGAAATAATATTTTGACAGGAGGGCACTTAGCCATAACTTTTCTGTAGAACAAGTTCTGAGATTTGGTGTTCCTGTCTTTGTTTCAGCATGTATCTTATTATCTTTGCTGTCAAAGAGCTGAAACATGCAGACTGTCTTTCATGAATTTTGTAGAGATACAGAATGAAATAAAAGCTTTACCCAATTCTTAGAGCGCAGAATTTCAATTGTACTTTTATTTTAGCTTGCTGCTTCATGATAGTAGTTCTCTGGGTCTCTCTTCAACGATACGACTATATCTATGACCGATAATCATATGTGTGATAACAAATTCAAAGAAGTAGTATCTTTGAGAGTTTCACAATGCCATTTGCAGAAAACTGGGGAAAAGGTGAGGTTTTCTATGTAGACGAAACAACAAGAACTTGAGGGATTAGAAACCTAAAGTACTTCTTTTTTTCTATTGTGTTTCTTTTGTTCTATTAACCAAGGAGCCAGCATGAGAAGTACTTCAATATTGTGTGTGTCATGTGTTTTTGAAAATGTATGGTAATATTTGAATAATTTTGGTTTCCTTTTTTTCTTTTTCAAGATGCCACCACAGTGGCCTTTTGGGGAGCAAAGGAGTTATGCTGTACCTCAGGTAAAGTGAATGTGCCAAACATATACTCCCTGTTCTTTCTTGATGTTTTTCTATGCCATACATGCCTATATATTTTTTAAATCGTTCTTTGTATTAATGTGGCACATTTTGTTACTTTCTTTTTAACGCAAGTTTAAACTCCTATGGGAGCAACAGTGCCTTTTTCTCTCCCAGGTTTTTTGCGTGCTTAAGCAGTGGCTGGTCCACATGGTGATAAGGATTCAGTTACTTTTTGATAGACTATACAATCCATGAAAGGTAATATTAATGTGGCTTTACAATGAGCATGTATCTGCCTGGAATCTGCCTCTGGCTTTACCCTCCCGTAAAAAAAAAAAAAAAAAAAAAAAAATGTGTTCAAGAGAAACAGAAATGTTTTGCTATTAATTACTCTTAAATAAGAGTAGGAAGAAAACAGAGTATTACCTCTAAAACACCCGAACTGCTTTCCCCCCATATAACTAGTTCCGAAAATATTTGAAAGCAACCGTCTTCATATGTCTGCCTAGTTTATTCTTCTCTAAGGTTAGCAATTCATCCAGCTCTTCTTACTTGCAGTGATTTCCAGATGCCTCCTCATACAGATTGCTGACTTCTGGGTATATTCTGGTTCTGGAATGGGTAGATTTCTGATGTGTTTTACTATATTTGTAAATCCCATGAGTTTCTGGCACGTAATTTCTCTGATCCTGGTTACCTTGATATTTGAAGTAGGATTTGACATACTCTGTCACTTACTGGTGATAAGTAACGTTTATTTTCTTTTTAGTTTGTTTTATTTATGTCTTAGTTTAAAAGAAATTTTCTTTGATGGAAAATAAAGTAAGAAAACAATGGTGAATTAGTTCTTCAGTGTCTCTCGTTCGCTGACGTTTTCCGTGTACTTGAAACAGGTAGGGTATACCTCTGAACGATGGCTAGAAAAAAAGCCCTGTTTCTCACATTTACTGTGAGCCATTACGTTATCTGGGTGTACTCATGTGTGATGCTACGTATATGTTTCCAATCAGTAAGTATTTATTGAAACGTAGAAGACGTTATACTATCTCTTCTCCAGTTGTGGATTATATGCTGCCCTTAGGGTTTTGAAATGAAGTACAGAAAGAGCCGTAACGTTTGTAGGAGAACTTCATATTACCCTATAATATTGTCAAATACAAAACCCCTTTGAAGTATTTTAACAAAGAAATAGCAAATGCATTAATTTAACTTACACTGAAGTTTGTCTTAATAGAGCCTTATCACCAGCATAAGAAATAACTTCTGGGTGGGCATAACTACACAGTACAAATAAGGTAAACTTGTCTGGTGAAATAGTCACTTCTTTTGTCATTTGTCTGTTCCCCCTCCGTAGCCAGAGGGCCTCACTTGACAGAATATTTCCTTCTTCGTAAAATCAGTCACTCATTTAGAATTCTGCAATGCTGTATATAGAAAAGTAACGTTTTAAAACTTTTTCATAGTTTTTTGTATTAGGAATAGTATTTCTAATTAACAAAATGTTTTACCGTGTTCATTCATTCTTACTGTAAACTTTATTTATAGGCACATCCTACTTATCCAAATTCAGCAGTTCACGTCATCACTGGGTATCATTTGCTTGTATATAATTATCAGGTAATTTAAGAGGGAGTGAAAGGATTTACTTTCAGATATTATTGAGCCCTTTGTTTATAGAAATTGCTTGAATAAGTTGCCCTTTTAAAGTAGTGAAATGTACCTAAAATTTAAGACAACACTTAGAATTAGTCTAGAATGAAGGCCTCTGTATTATTTAGAAGTAGTTGCGTAATATTTGGACATGAATGTACTTAGCAAAAACTTCACTGTAGAACAGTTTTTTGAGATTTGGTGTCCCCTTCTATCTATATTGTAGCACGTTTCTTGTTTTTTTTTTTTTTTTTTTTTCCATCTTTGCCGTCAAATAGCTGAAACATCCAGTCTGACTTCTATGAATTTTTTTAAAGAGACAGAGTGAAATAAAATTACTACTCACTTTCTAGAGCACAGAATTTGAATTATATTTTTATTTCATCTGGCTGCTTCACAATAGTAGTCCTCTGGGTCTCTTTTCATAGATATGGCTGTATATATGACCCATAATCGTATCTATGATAATAAATTCAAAGAACTAATATCGTTGAGATTTCCACAATACCAACCCCAGAAAATTGGGAAAAAGTTGAGGTTTTACATATAGAAGTAACAACAAGAACGTCAGGGATTAGAAACCTAAAGTAATACTTTTTTCTGTTCTGTTTCTTTTATTATAATAACAAATTAAAGGAGCCAGCATATGTACTTGAATATTGTGTTATCTCATGTGTTTTTGAAAATGTGAAGTAATATTTGAATGATTTTTGTTTCCTGTGTCAACTAAAAACACAAAAAAATTAGCCAGGCGTGGTGGCGCACACTTGTTATCCCAACTACTCAGGAGGCTGAGGCAGCAGAATCACTTGATCCTGGGATGCAGATTGCTATTAGCTGCGATTGTGCCACTGCACTCCAGCCTAGGCAGCAAAGAGAGACTCAGTCTTAAAAAAAAAAACTACTATGAATATCTTTGTGTAAATATCTTGGCACGCTTCTGCTATTAATTTATTGAGATGAATTGCTATCCGTGGAATTGCTAGGTGAAAGCACTTTGCCCCTTTTATAACAATTTTATAACTAATTCTCCTTTGTAATATACTGGTGAGTATCCCCGCTTATCAAATTATGATACACCTTTTCCAAAGTACTCTTGGTAAATCACGTATTTGTATTTTCTCACTGATGGTGTGTAGAGTGCTCTCTTTTCCACACCCATTCCAATGAAAGTTACGAGTATTTTTTAAATTGTCAGCCTGATAGCTGGAAAATATTACATTATGTTGATGTGCACTTTTTAAAATCATCATTGAAGTTGATCATTGATCTTTAGCTTTTTAAGTTACCTTTTTAATTTTCTTTTTCTTGCTGATTCGTAGAAGACTTTATATTAGTATTCACTTTTGTCATACATAGTGGAAAAATATGTAGGAGTAATAAGGAGGTGCCCTGGTGCCCTTACCTTATTCCTACTTTCAGTTGAGTTGACTGAACTGTTTCACTTGTAAGCTTGATGATAGGGTAGAATGAGATTGATAGAAAATAAGATTCCTCTGTCTCTATTTTACTTGGGGTTTTAAAAAATTTAAATACGAGTGCTGTATTTTATCAAATGATTGTCAGTGATGAATTAAAGTAATGTATCCTGCAAATGGAGTATTCTTGCATTCCCAATATAAACTTAGACTCTTTGTATACTGCTGGAATTTCTCATTTGTGTTGAGGGCAGGGATGGATCATCTGGATGAGGCTTTGTTACTTATATGCTTTTAGCTTTGTAAAATGCGTTGAGAAATACTTTCTTCCTCTTCGAAAACAGGGTTTCTGCGTAGCATTCTTTCATTATCTGTGGCCACAACCAATTTTTCAGGTCTCATACATACTTTTGCTTTCTTGCGTTTCCTTGCTTTGTTTTGGCAGGATTGTTTATTGCTTGAATTTCATCCTCCCCACGCACCACTCCCCGAGAATCTGCTCTTTGATGTGCTTAAGGTTTTGATTCTGATTTTCACGTCGTATTTTCTTAATTTTATCACTCTCTTTATTTGCTCCTCTTCTATTGCTGTGAATGTAACTTTGCCGACTACAAATGATAGGCTTTTTCCTGGTCAGTTTATATAAATACCAATTTGCTTACATGTTGACATAGTAATTGAATTAGATAATACTGGCAAAGGGGCTGACATCCCAGGAGTTTAAATAACAATAATTTTTTTGGCAGCTTTTAGCTGCCTTTCTCACTTGGTTGTCCGCCTGTAACAAGGAATGTATTTGCTCTATGTAGCAATGAGAGTTGTGTATATGATGGTCTTGAAACTCACCCCTGTTAACTGTTCCAGCATTTCTCATTTCAAAATTCAACAACTCACTTGAAGATACGATTAAGAAAATTACTTCTTTAATGCAGTTTGTTTTCAGGATGCCATTGGCGGTTATGATGGTACTTTCTTTAAAGTTAAACTTTTGCTTATCCTAAGCATTCATTTATGTTTTTGGCCATAGTTTAAAACTAACCAGAGGTTGTCTGTTGATTGTGGATTTTTATATATACATTATATAATTATGTATAAATACACACACAGTAGGAATTGAACAATCCCTGCTAATCAAGACATGGTAAAAATGAAGTACATTGCAAAAACTGAAGTACATTGCTTACTTTGTTAGCTTTGATGGCCACCTGCTGGCCGAGGACTAGGACACGATCATTACTTCCTTAATTTATAATATTATGATGCTATTAAAGAGATTCAGTGAATTTTATGTGTACAATTCCAGTTAAGCAGGCAGCCAGTTTGTAAGATCCAAGCTAAAGTCAAACTTCTTATAAAATCAAATGCCTTTTTTCTTCTTTACCAAACTATGGTTGTTTCGAGTATCCAAATGAGTAAGAGAATCAGAAGAGACACCAGAGATCTTTTCCAGCCATTCGTTTTCAAGCAAGGAAACTGAAACTGAGGTCATGAAAAGATTTACTTCAGTGAGCAATGGAAATCAGGTTCTTCCCAAACGAGAATTTTCCTCTTCAATTCTTGTGGCGCTGTCACAAGGTTTCTTAACCAGACCTTTCAAAATTTTCAAATTTTGCACCAAATAATTCCTTATTGTAGGAGGCTGTCTTTACATTTTGGGATGAGCAGTAGCATGCCTGGCCTTCAGCCCATCAGATTCCAGGAATACATCTCAGTTGTGACAGCCAATCTCTAAACGTCGCTAAATGCCCCTGGGGTTCAAAAATCTTGCCCAGTTGAGAATCAGTGCATTTGCATAACCTCTCATAATCTGACACAGTTTTCTGACAGATGTTACATTTCTAAATTAAAATATATCGAAACACTATGGTGCAGAGACAATACTGTAATATAGCTTGTTTATCAAAGAAAAACATATCCAAAGTTCATCCGCATATCAAGGGGGGATTGAAAAAGAGAAAAAGAAACTACAAGAATTTCAGAATTTCTTTTGTTTTGTTTGATTCTGTTTGGGATTTCTGAATGAACTGAGAAGGAATCCGTAAATTCCCTATAGGGAAGGGAAATCTAATCAGGTTCCTAATAGTTCAAGATAATGCAGCTTAATGTCATTTGGAAAAAACAAATAACGTAAGACAGTTTTAGAAAGGAAAAACTAAAAAATAGTGTTTTAAATTTTTCTTCCACATCATTGTCATGAAATAACACTATTAGAGGAAAGAATTAGGAATTAGTTACAAACCCAAAATAGCAAGTACAGGCATGAAAGAAAAGAGAAATGCAGTAACCTTGGCTTTAGTTGATTTGCCAATTTAGAGTTCATCTCCAGTAAAGCTGTGTAGAATGGATAATTTCTAGCATCTAATTAACAAAGCAGGAAGTCTCCTTTCTTATTAACTTCTATAACATCATTGTGTTGTTCAAAAAGATACACAGTTTCTTTCGTCTTTTATTTCAGACAGGTGTATGTGTAACAGCTTTCTCTTAGGCAGCTTTTTGTACTTACCTTTTAAAGTCAACAGCACTTCACCAGTGATTTTTAAGTTAATGATGTGTCATAGTGTCCTGATGCTTCAGTTAGTTCTTAATTAAAATTCTTTCAAAATAAGTCAGCTAAATAGTGAAGCCAAAAAAGAAACTTGAAAACAAATCGGCTGAAAATAAATTCAAATAACAGGACACTAACTTACATTGGCATACCACTTTTCCACTTTTACGACTTTATATGTACAAAATGAATTCACAGATGTTATCTCATTTCATTCTCAAAGCAGTTTGCCCACAGATACATAGCTGGCAAGTAGGTGGCTTATAACCACTTACCTGTAAGGGACGTAAACCTAGTAGATCTGACTAAATTAATTTTTGTTTCACTATGGTATATTGTTTCTCCAACATATGGATTACTTATGAATACTACTTCAGAAAATTTTACATTAACCTTAGAGTCTACTGTGCAAAGAATAAAGACAGTTCTGATCAGAAGCTAGAAAATTAATGAGTTATATGTATGTTTTTTTTCTTATCTGAAAATAAAGATGGTATTATTTATATCTATCATTTATATCTATCAGCCCACTGTGAAAATTAGAATTATCAGTCGGACTGATTTGGTGTTACTCAGGAAGAAAAATGTTGTTTCAAAAGATGCTTTCAACACTCTAGCAATTAGGGAAGAGGATTATAACAAATTGGTTTAAAACACTGAGGCTTATTTTCTTTTTGGTGTGGCTTTTTTTGTAAGGTTTATCTTAAGTCTACTCAGTAAAGTGAAAAGTTGTTTATGAATATGGAACAGGATGATTTTAATAACTTTAATTTCTACAAATCTAAACTTTCTAGTTTTGGGTGTCTTTTTTAACTACTTCACAGAGTATTTTCACAAATACTAAATGAGTATACTTCCACAGCATTATACAAGACTTGGTGATGAGCGGCACTAGGTTTAAGAAAGTACTATATCCTTTGGTTAAAATTCCATGCTGATGTACTCTGATTAGTTTAAATCCTGAGCCTGAACTGAGCTGCACCGGTGACTAATTTACAATGAAAGTAACTTATGTAAAATATATTATACTTAAAATACAAAAATGATATTTCACGTTATGTTTGGGTTTTGCTTGTATATGTAATTATGATGTCTACTTTCCAAATTACAGTCTGCTGCAAATCCTGAGACTCCAAACTCAACCCTCTCCAGAGAGGCCAGCACCCAGTCTTCATCAGCTGCACCTAGCCAAGGCTGGGTTTTACCAGAAGGCACAATCATGCCAAACACTGTTTTTGTTGGTGGAATTGATGATAGGGTATTGTATTCATACCTCGTTTTTTCCTTAAAGTACGTTATGAAAAATGGGATTTGGGCCCTGTTACAAACTTAATTTTTTTTGTACTTCATAGAGGTTTAGAATTGCTTTTAGGTTTGACCCATAGGTACTAAAAATACCTTTGACAAAGAGCTACTGGTCATTTGGGGATAAATGGGGGAGAAATTTCCACCTCATGGTAGTAAAATTGTAGTAAAGTTGAAATGTTTGAATGCTGCATTTTTACTCTGATGTTCAATTCTTTTCCATAGATGGATGAAACTGAGATTAGAAGCTGCTTTGGTAGATACGGTTCAGTGAAAGAAGTGAAGATAATCAGGAATCGAAGTGGTGTGTCCAAAGGGTCAGTAATTTTATAAAATATATCTGAACTCCAGTCACCTGTTCTATAGGTATCAGACAAGAATTCACAACTGATATTCTGACCCTTGTATAAATGAAATTTTTTGCAGTGTTAATTTCTTTCACATAGGGGACAAAAGGTTAATACCAGTTCTTTTATTTAGTCATTTTTCTAATGTTCGTTTTTAAATGTCTCCAATTTTTATTTCATACAGATGAGTTAATCAGTTTTCTCAAATAATTGTTTTCTTCATACACTGCACAGCATCTTAAATTTTAACCACCTTGTCTTAGATAGTAAGTTAAATGCAGGTTCACAGATATGAATTCTTTGTTAATCAATAAAGTTTTCACACTGCCCTAATCCTAGCACATTTTGACATAGCTGTGCCTAAGAAAAAGTAGTATTTGTAGAGGATCTGTCATGTACATCTTAGCAAATACTTTTTTTTTTTTTTTCTTTTTTTTGGAGATGGAGTCTCGCTCTGTCACCCAGGCTGGAGTGCAGTGGCGCGATCTCGGCTCATTGCAAGCTCCGCCTCCCGGGTTCACGCCCTTCTCCTGCCTCAGCCTCTCCGAGTAGCTGGGACTACAGGCGCCCGCCACCACGCCTGACTAATTTTTTGTACCTTTAGTAGAGACGGGGTTTCACCATGGTCTCGATCTCCTGACCTCGTGATCCGCCCGCCTCGGCCTCCCAAAGTGCTGGGATTACAAGCGTGAGCCACCGTGCCCGGCCTAGCAAATACTTACCATGGTCTATTATTCATCGTTTTTCATGATCACTTCTGTATATAGAATAGTAGAAGTGCTGAACCATGTACTGTATGATGGTGATTTTATGCTTCATTTATCTGCCTTTATAGCTATGGATTTGTTTCATTTGTGGATGACGTGGATGTCCAGAAGATAGTAGAAGTAAGTAATCTAATAGAAAAATCTCTTATTTATCTTACTGATACGACGTTTAGTGTTAGTGATATACTCAGACTTGTGTAAAATTTGGAGAAAGGTAGACTTCCTGTACAAAATCCAAACTCAGAGTAGCCCCCCATAACTTGATAGATCCTGTTTATTTTTGACTGGACGCCTAGGTTCATGAACTACAGACAGGAAGGGTTGGAGACAGGGTGATGAAAAGTTTTTGATCAACTTTCACTTGATGCCTCTTGATACTGATTAGAGTGGTAACGGTGAGTAAGGTAGCTTCATGATGACACATTTTAATTTGCTGTGTAGTTGTCATTGATCGTCTATGGTGGTAGGAACTTCAGAAGACTTTAGGTGTTCACCCAAGTCTTGGAAGCTAAGACTTGAAAATTGATTGTAGTTTTGTTACTGTGCTATTTTCAGTCACAGATACATCTCCATGGTAAAAAGCTGAAGCTGGGCCCTGCAATCAGGAAACAAAAGTTATGTGAGTAGGAAAAGAAATTGTTCTTTTTTGACCCGTGTAGCTTTTCAAATTAACTAAAAATAGGCTGTTTTCTTCTTGCTTTTTAAAAAGGTGCTTGTGATGTGCAGCCACGTCCTTTGGCATTTAATCCTCCTCCTCCACCACAGTTTCGGAACATCTGGAGGAATCCAAACACTGAAACTTACCTGCAGCCCCTAATCACGCTGAATCCTGTAACTCAGTACGTTCAGGTAAGAACTGCGTGTGTTCCTGTTCTCTTGTTTATTGTAGTCATCCTTCCCTCTGTGGAATCGTATCTACACTTCCCATAGTAAGTGACAATAGTATCCCTGTTTGAACAGTGTGAGTAATGGGAAATTTGTTATTTTTGTTAGAAATTTCTTTTTCTTAGTGTTCGTTATTTGAGCTAAAAATCTTCTCTAAACTTTGCGAGGCTTTCTCTTAGAAATGACCTCTGTAGACACATGAACAAATCTCTTCCTACCTCTTCCTTTTTCACCCCAGATAACTAGTTCCTAAAGTATTTGGAAGCAGCTCTCCTTATGTGTCTGCGTAGTTTATTGTTCTCTAAGGTTAGCAGTTAACCTAGCTATTCTTTACTTGCAATGATTTCCAGATGCCTCTTCCTATAAATTGCTGACTTCTGGATATATTCTGGTTCTGGGATGGGTGGATTTCTGATCTCTTTTACTCTATCTGTAAATCCCGTGAGTTTCTGGCATGTAATTTATCTGATCCTGGTTGCTTTGATATTTAAAGTAGGATTTGACATACTCTCATACTCTGTCACTTACTGGTGAAAAATAACGTTTACTTTGTTCTTGGTTCCTTTTATGTAAGTGTGTGTTTAAAAGACATTTTCTTTGATGGGAAAGAAAGTAACAAAATAGTAGTGAAATAGTTATTCAGTGTCTGTCATTTGTTGACATTTTCCATGTACTTGAAACTTGTAGGGTATACCTCTTCTTTTTTTTTTCTTTCTCTGAGCAATGGCTAGAAGAAAAGCCCTACTTGTTTCTAGCATTTACTGTGAGCCATTACTGAATCTGGGTATATTTGTGAATGCTGCTACCTGCATGTTTTTAATTAGTAAGCATTTATTGAAACGTAGAAGACATTATACTGTCTCTTTTCCAGTTGTGGCTATATACCGCCCTTAATTTGTGGAAGTGAAGTACAGAGAAAGCCGTAACATCTGTCGAAGAACTACAGTATTACCCTGTAATATTGTCAAATACAAAACTGTCTAGAAGTATTTTGCCAAAGAAATAGCAAAAGTATTAATTTAACTTTCGTTGAAATCCGTGTTAATAGAGCCTTATCACCAGTGTAAGAAATAATTTCTGAGTGGGCATAAGTACACAGTATAAATGAGGTAAACTTTGGCTGGTGCAATAGTCACTTCTTTTGTTATTTGTCTCTTCCCCCTCCCCACCCAAAGGGTAGCACTTGACAGAGAATGTTTATTTCTACGTAAAGTCAGTCATTTAGAAATCTGCATTGCTGTAGGTAGAAAATTAATTACTATTTCAAAGTTTTTCATATTTTTGTTTCATTGGGAATGATATTTCTTTCTTATTAAAAAAATGTTTTACCGTATTAATCCATTCTTTCTCTAAACTTTATTTTCAGGCTTATTCTACTTATCCACATTCACCAGGTCAATTTGTATCTATAAATTCCGTCATCACTGGATATCAGTTGCCTGTATGTAATTATCAGGTAATTGAAGAGGGAGTAAAATGTTTTACTTTCAGCTGCTATTGAGGCCTTCAACGTGTTTATACCAATTGCTTGAATAGTTTGTCATTTTAAACTAGTGACGTGTGCCTAAAATTTAAGAAATCACTTAGAATTAGTGTCATGAGGACCTCTGTGGTACTTAGAAGTGATGAAATTGGATTTTGACAGGAGTGTACTTAGCAATAATAACTTTTCTGTAGAACAGTTTCTGAGATTTGGTGTTCCTTTCTTTGTTTCAGCATGTACTTTGTTATCTTTGCTGTCAAAGAGCTGAAACATCCAGGCTGACTTTCATGAATCTTGCAGAGATATAAAGCGAAATAAAAGCTTTACCCAATTCTTAGAGCACAGGATTCCCATTGTATTTTTATTTTAGCCTGCTGCTTCATGATAGTAGTTCTCTGGGTCTGTTTTCAACGATACAACTATATCTATGACCCATAATCATATCTGTGGTAACAAATTCAAAGAATTAATATCTTTGAGGGTTCCACAATTCTATTTCCAGAAAATTGGGAAAAAGTTGAGGTTTTCCATGTAGAAGTAACAACAAGAGCTTCAGGGATTAGAAACCTCAAGTACTTTTTTTTTTCTAGTCTGTTTCTTTTATTATAACAAGGGAGCCATCATGATCAAATATTTAAATATTATTCAATTCATGGGTTTTTGAAAATGTGTAGGAGTATTTACATAATTTTGGTTACTTTTTTTTTTATTTATGATTCCATTACACTGGCCTGTTGGGGCGCAAAGGAGTTATGTTGTTCCTCCGGTAAAGGGAATTAGTGAAACATATACTTCCTCTTCTTTCTTGATTTTTTTGTGTGTCATATATGCCTATAAATATTTTAAATGATTCTTTATATTAATGTGTTACGTTTTGTTACTTTCTTTTTAACCTTACAATTATAATCTCCCGTGGGAGCAACAGTGCCTTTTTCTCTCTCAGGTTTTTGTATGCTTAAGCAGTGGCTTATCCACGTAATGACAAGTGTTCAGTTACTTGTTGATAGATTATTTAATCTAGGAAAGGTAGTCCTAATGTAGCTTTGTCTAAGAAAGGTAGTATTAATTTGGCTTTAGAATAGCATGTATCTGATTAGAATCTGCATCTGGATTTACCAAGCATAAAAAATTTGATAAAGAGAAACAGAAATGTTTTTCTGTTAATTACTCTTAAATAAGAATAGGATTAAAAAGAGTATTACCTGTATAACACCTGAGCTGCTTTCCCCCATGTAACTAAAATAATTGAAAGCAATTCTCCTCATGTGTCTGCCTACTTTATTCTTCTCTAAGTTTAGCAATTAATTCAGCTATTCGTTATTTGAAATGATTTCCAGATGCCTCTGCATATAAATTGCTGACTTCTGGATATATTCTGGTTCTGGAATGGGTAGATTTCTGATATGTTTTAGATATCTATAAATACCATCAGTTTCTGGCATGTAATGTCTCTGATCCTTGTTACTTTGCTATTTAAAGTAGATTTGACATGCTTTGTCACTTAGCGGTGATAAATAACATTTATTTTGTTCTTAGTTCATTTTATTTATATCTTAGTTTAAAAGACATTTTCTTTGATAGAAAATAAATAACAGAATAGTAGTGAAATAGTTATTCAGTGTTTCTCATTTGTTGACATTTTCCCTGTGCTTGAAACATGTATGGTATACCTCATCTTCTTTTTCCTTCTTTGAACAATGGCTAGAATAAAAGTCATTTACTTCTAACATTTACTGTGGGCCATTACTGAATCTGGGTGTATTCATGCATGCTGCGTACCTATATGTGTTCAAACAATAAGTATTTATTGAAACATATGAGACATTATACTGTCTCTTTTCCAGTATTGGATTATATACTGCACTTAGTTTTTCAGCATGAAGTACAGAAAACGCCACACATTCTGTAGAACTACGTATTACCTTATAATATCGTCAGGTACAAATCAGTCCGGAAGCATTTTTACAGGGAAATAGCAAATGTATTAATTTAACTTACATTGAACTCTGTCTTAATGCAGCCTTATCACCAGTGTAAGAAATAACTTCTGGGTGGGCATAAGTACACAATGTAAGTAAGGTTAACTTTGCCTGGCGAAATAGCCAATTCTTTTGTCGTTTGTCTCTTCCCCCTCCACAGCCAACCGTAGGACTTGACCGAGAATAATACGTTCTTCATCAATCAGTCAGTCATTTACAATTCTGCATTGTTGTATATAGAAAAATAATTAGTATTTCAATTTTTTTCATTTTTTTTTATACTGGGAATATTTATTTCTAATTAAAAAAATGTTTTACTGTATTAATTCATTCTTTCTGTATAATTTATTTTCAGGCATATCGTACTTATCCAAATGCACCAGTTCAGGTCATCACTAGCTATCAGTTGCCTGTATATAATTATCAGGTAATGTAAGAGGGAGTAAAATGATTTGCTTTCAGATATTATTGAGGCCTTTAACTTGTTTATACAAATTTCCTGAATAGTTTGTCATTTTAAACTAGTGAAGTATACCTAAAAATTAAGGAAACACTTAGAATTAGTGTAGAATGAAGACCTCTGTCTTATTTAGAAGTAATGAAGTACGATTTTGACAGGAATATACTTGGCAGTAACTTTTCTGTAGAACAGATTTCTGAGATTTGGTGTCCCCTTCTTCATTTCTGGATGTAGTTTTCATCTTTGCTGTCAAATAGCTGAATGAAACATCCAAACTTGACTTTCATGAATTTTGTTAGGGAGATAGAGTGAAATAAAATTATGATCCACTTTTTAGAGCACAGAATTCCAATTATATTTTCATTTTAGCTGGCTGTTTCCCGATAGTAATTCTCTGGATCTCTTTTGGTAGATACAACTATATCTATGACCCATAATTATATCTGTGGTAATAAACTGAAAGAGCTGGTATCTTTGAGTTTTCCACATTGCCAACTCCAGAAAATTTGGAGAAAGGTGAAGTTTCATATATAAAAGTAACAAGAATGTCATGAACTACAAACATAAAGTACTTAAGTTTTCCATTCTGTTACTTTTATTATAATAAAAAAGGAGACAGCAGGATAAGTACTTCAATATTGTGCTTCTCATGTGTTTTTGAAAATGTGTAGGAATATTTTAACAGTTTTGGTTTCCGTTTTTTTTTTTTTTTTTTTTTTTAAGATGCCGCCATAGTGGCCTGTTGGGGAGCAAAGGGATTATGTTGTACTTGACATTAAGTGAATTAGCCAAACATATACTTCCTGTTCCTTCTTGATTTTTTCCATGTCATATATGCCTATAAATATTTTTAAATGATTCTTTATGTTAATGTTTTATTAATTTGTTTATTTTTACTTTGTTGTTAACCCGATTATAAACTCCAATGGGAGCAACAGTGCCTTTTTTGCTCTCAGGTTTCTATGTGCTTAAGCAATGGCAGATCCACGTAATGATAGGCTATATAATCAAAGAAAGGTGGTATTCACGTGGCTGTAGAATTAGCATGTGTCTGCGTGGAATCTGCCTCTGGCTTTACCAGCAATAGAAAATTTGTAGAAGAGAAACAGAAATGCTTTGCTGTTAATTACTCTTAAATAAGAATAGGAATAAACGAGAGTATTACCTCTAAACCACCCGAGCTGCTTTCTCCCTTATAACCAGTTCCTAAAGTGAATGAAAGCAGCTCTCCTTATGTGTCTGCCTGCTTTATTCTTCTGTAAGTTTAGCAGTTCATCTAGGTATTCTTTATTTGAAATGATTTCCAGATGCCTCCTCATATAAATTGCTGACTTCTGGATATATTCTGGTTCTGGAATGGGTAGATTTCCGATGTGGTGTAGTATATATATATATATGTAAAACCCATGAGCTTCTGTCATCTAATTTCTCAGATCCTGGTTACATTGATACTTAAAGTAGGGTTTGACATACTCTATCACTTACTTTTGATAAATAACGTTTATATTCTTCTTAGTCTATTTTATTTATGTGTTAGTTTAAAAGACATATTCTTTGATGGAAAATAAAGTAACAAAATAATAGTGACATAGTTCTGCAGTGTCTCTAATTTGTTGACATTTTCCACATACTTGAAACATGTATTGTATACCCCTTCTTTTTCCTTCTCTGAACAATGGCTAGAAAAAAAGCCCTGCTTGTTTCTGTCATTTACTGTGAGCCATTACTGAATCTGGGTGTATTCGTGTATGCTGCTACCTGTATGTTTTCAAACAATAAGAATTTATTGAAACATGTAAGACATTATATTTTCTCTTCTCCGGTATTGGATTGTAGACTGCACTTAGTTTTTTGGAATGAAGTACAGAAAAAGCCGTAACATCTGTAGAACTACGTATTACCCTATAATATTGTCTAATACAAAACAGTCTAGAAATATTTTTACAGGGGAATAGCAAATGTTTTAATTTAACTTACATTGCAATGTGTCTTAATGGAGCCTTGTCACCAGTGTAAGAAATGACTTCTGGGTGTGAATAAGTACACAGTATAAGGTAAACTTTGGTGAAATAGTCAATTCTTTTGTCATTTGTTCCCCCTTCACACCCAAAGTGTAGCACTTGTCATAGAATATTTCTTTCTTCATAAAGTCAGTCATTGATTTAGAATTCTGCATCGTTGTATGTAGAAAAACAATATTTTAACTTTTCAAATATTTTTGTTATATTGGGAATTATATTTCTTTCTAATTTGAAAAACTGTTTTACCATATTCATTTTTTTCTGTAACCTTTAATTTCAGGCATTTCCTGCTTATCCAAGTTCACCAGTTCAGGTCACCACTGGATATCAGTTGCCTGTGTATAATTATCAGGTAATGTAAGAAGGAGTAAAATCTTTGCTTTCAGATATTATTGAGGCCTTAAACTTGTTTATACAAATTTCCTGAGTAGTTTGTCATTTTAAACTAGTGAAGTATACCTTAAATTTAAGAAAACACTTAGAATAAGTCTAGAATGAAGACCTCTGTATTAGTTAGAAGTAATGGAATAATATTTTGACAGGAATATACTTGGCAATAACTTTTCTGTAGAACAGTTTTCTGAGATTTGGCCCTTCTATATTTCAGGATATAGTTTTCGTCTTTGCTGTCAAATAGCTGAATGAACCATCCAGAAGGACTTTCATGATTTTTTTAGGGATATAGATTGAATAAAATTATTACCCAATTCTTAGAGCACATAATTCAAATTATAGTTTCATTTTAGCAGGCTGCTTCACGACAGTTGTTGTCTGGTTCTCTTTTCATAGTAGATAGGACTCTATCTATGACCATTAATCATACCTATCGTAATAAATTCAAAGTAGTAACGTCTTTGAGATTTCCACAATGCCAAATCCAAAAAATTGGGGAAAAGGTGATGTTTTATATTTATATGTGGAATGTGGAAGTAACAGGAAGAATGTCAGGGATTAGAACCATAAAGTGCTTCCTTTTTCCATTCCGTTTCTTTTATTATAATAACAAAGGAGCCAGCATAAGTACTTCAATATTATATGTATCATGTGTTTTTGAAAATGTTTAGAAATATTTGAATAATTTTGGTTTCTTTTTTTTTTTTTTTTTTTTTTTTTTAAGATGCCACCGCAGTGGCCTGTTGGGGAACAAAGGAGGTAGGTTGTACCTCTGGTAAAGTGAATGTACGACCATGTACTTCCTGTTCTTTCTGGATTATTTCCCATATTATATATGCCTATAAATATTTTTAAATGTTTCTTTATATTAATGTGTTACATTTTGTTACTTTCTTTTTAACCCGGTTACAATCTCCCATGGGCGCAACAGTGCCTTTTTCTCTCTCAGGTTTTTGTGTGCTTAAGCAGTGGCTGGTCCACATAATAAGTATTCAGTTACTTGTTTATAGACTGTGTAATCTAAGAAAGATAGTATTAGTGTTACTTTAGAATTAGCATGTATCTGCCTAGGGTCTGCCTCTGGCTTTACCAGCCACAAATAATTTGTTGAAGAGACACAGAAATGTTTTGCTGTTAATTACTCTTAAATAAGAATAGGAATAAAAAAAGAGTATTACCTCTAAAACACCTGAGCTTCTTCCCCCCCTTATACCTAGTTCCGAAAATATTTGAAAGCAGCTGTTCTAATGTTTCTGCCTAGTTTATTCTTTAAGGTTAGCGATTAATCTAGCTCTTCTTTACTTGCAATGATTTCCAGATGCCTCCTCATATAAACTGCTCACTTCTGGATATATTCTCGTTCTGGGATGGGTAGATTTCTGATGTATTTTACTATACCTATAAATCCTGTGAATTTCTGGCATGTAATTTCTCTGAGCCTGATTACTTTGATATTTAAAGGAGGATTTCACATACTCTATCACTTATTGGTGATGACATTTATTTTCTTCTTAGTCCATTCTATTTATGTGTTAGTTTAAGAGACATTTTCTTTGATGGAAAATAAAGTAACAAAATAGTAGTGAAATGGTTCTTCAGTGTCTGTCATTTATTGACATTCTCCATGTACTTGAAATGTGTAGGATTATACCTCTTCTTCTTTTTTCTTCTCTGAACAATGGCTAGAGAAAAGGCCCTACTTGTTTCTAACATTTACGGTGAGCCATTACTGAATCTGGGTGTATTCATGTATGCTGCTTCCTATATGTTTTCAAACAATAAGTACTTATTGAAACATATAAGACATTGTACTGTCCTTCTCCAGTTTTGGATTGTATACTGCCCTTAGTTTTTCGAAATGAAGTACAGAAAAAAATATAACATCTGTAGGAGAACTACATATTACCCTGTAGTGTTGTCAAACCCAAAACTATCTGGAAGTATATTGACAAAGAAATAGCAAATGTATTAACTTACATTGAAATCTGTCTTAATGGAGCCTTATCAGCAGTGTCAGAAATAACTTCTGGGTGAGCGTAAGTACACAGTGTAAGTAAGGTAAACTTTGCCTGGTGAAATAGTCACTACTTTGTCATTTGTGTGTCCCCCCGCCCCACCCAAAGGGGCTTAGCACTTGACAGAGAATATTTCTTTCTTCCTAAAGTCATTCATTCATTTAGAGTTCTGCATTGTTGTATTTAGAAAAGTAATAATTATTTTAAAGTTTTTCATTTTTTTTTTTAATTTTGGGAATAATATTTCTAATTTAAAAAGATGTTTTATTGTATTCATTCTTTCTGTAAACTTACTTTCAGACATACCCTACTTACCCAGATTCACCAGGTCAGGTCACCACTGGGTATCAGTTACCTGTATATAATTGTCAGGTAATTGAAGAGGGAGTAAAATGATATATTTTCAGATATTATTGAGGCCTTTAACTTGTTTATACAAATTTCCTGAATAGTGTGTCATTTTAAACTAGTGAAATGTACCTAAAATTTAGGAAAACACTTGGCAATTGGTCTAGAATGAAGCCCTCTGTATTATTTAGAAGTAACGGATTAACATTTTGACAGGAATATACTTAGCAATAACTTTTCTGTAAAACAGTTTTCTGAGATTCGTTGTCCCCTTCTATATTTCAGCATGTAGTTTTTCATCTTTACTGTCAAATATCTGAAACATCCAGACTGACTTTCATCAATTGTTTAGGGAGATAGAGTGAAATAAAATTATCATCCCATGCTTAGAGCACAGAATTCCAATTATATTTTTATTTTAGTTTGCTGCTTCATGATAGTAGTTCTCTGGGCCTCTTTTCATAGATATGACTATATCCATGACCCATAATCATATGTATGGTGATAAGTAATAAATTGAAAGAACTCGTATCCTTGAGATTTCCACAATGCCGACTCCAGAAAATTGGGAAAATGGTGAGGTTTTACATACAAAAGTAACAAGAACGTCAGGGGTTAGAAACATAAAGTACTTCTTTTTTCTACTCTGTTTCTTTCATTTTAATAACAAAGGAGCCAGCATGATAAGTGCTTGAATATTGTGTATCTCATGAGTTTTTGAAAATGTGTAGGAATATTTTAATAGTTTTGGTTTCCTTCTTCTTCTTTTTTTTTTTTTTTTTTAAGATGCCACCACCGTGCCCTATTGGGGAGCAAAAGGGGTTATGGAGTAAAGTGAATTAGTGAAACATATACTTCCTCATCTTTCTTGACTTTTTTTCTATGCCATATATGCCTATAGATATTTTTAAATGGTTCTTTATATTAATGTTTTATGTTTTGTTACTTTATTTTTAACCCAATTATAAACTCCCATGGGAGCCACAGTGCCTTTTTGTCTCTCAGGTTTTTGTGTGCTGAAACAGTGGCTGGTCCACAGAATTATAAGTATGCAGTTACTTGTTGATAGACTATATAATCCAGGAATGGTAGTATTAATGTGGCTTTAGAATTAGCATGTATCTGCCTAGAATACGCCTCTGGCTTTACTAGCCATAAAAAATTTGTTGAAGAGAAACCGAAATGTTTTGCTATTAATTACTCTTAAAGAGGAATAGGAATAAAACAAGAGTATTACCTCTAATACACCAGAGCTGCTGTCTTACATCACGATTGGATATTTGAAGGATATAGTAAGTGTTAAAATTCTCAAACACTCCCTTACTACATTTGTTTCTTAGAATCCTTCTACCTCTGACTATGTTGATGCCTGGAAGAGATTTTAAAACAAAGGGCTGCCTTAATGTATTTCAACTTTTTGTTTAAAACAAGGTTTCTGAAGTAACACAATTGAATTTCAACACAGCCTACATTGAAACTTTTGATACCAGCTCACCTTTTTGGGGAATAAATAAGTAGCTTTTAAACATATCTGTGTATCTGTTTAATTACACTTTCATTATTCTAAATATAGGCTTATTCAGCTCTTAACTATCACTGTAGAGAAGTTGATGCAGGAGGTGATGTTGTGCCAAATGAATGCTCAATTCATGAAGCTACCCCACCCTCTGGAAATGGCCCACAAAAGGCAAACATCTAATTTTGAGTTTTTTAAAATATATATTTCATATTATTTTTCTAATTTTAATAACTTTTTTTTGAGAAGCAAACATTTTTGCCCAAATTTTAAGATGTTAGCCATAAATCATGGAGCTTAAATAACGGACTGATACTCAGAAGTTAATGTAAAGGTTGTTGAAATTTCAGATACCCCAAATTTTCAGTATATAGGTATGTAAAGTTTCTGATTCAGCAGTCCTTTCCTGTATTTCAGTTCCACTGATTTTAAGAAAAAGCCATTCTTTAATAAATACTGTATTAATATGATTTGGCAGAATGCTATGGGAGGGTTTCCTCTAGAATTCTACTCGAAAGAAGAATTTGTTTGAATTATATGTCCCTTTTCTTTTACCACAGTTTTGATCTTAAGCAGTGAAAAATATTATTTAAATAAGCATTCTCTCCATAACATTATATGTGGCAGAAGTTTCCAACAGTGGTGAAGTCAGGACAAATTATTCAATTACTGAAATAGACAGGGTTGTTTCTTTTTTTTATCATTAGTGCAAATTTCTGTAATAACAATACTGTCAGTCTAGCGTCACATACGTTCTGTTAAGTAGGTGGGAGTGTGGAAGTAGTTGATGTGTTGGTAATATGTATAATACCCAAGAAGTCCCATTGGAGCGTAAATTCCTTGATTTGATACTGGATTTTAAAATGTGAATAAATATTAAAACATACTTTTACAGTATAATTGTCAGGTTTTGTCCTGAGTATTTTTTCTTGAAACATTGGAGTTCACTTAGGGATGTAACAAATTCAGCTTTTTAAACCGGTATTCTATCGCTAAGGTTCTAAAATAATTCTTCGATTTGTCAGAAAACTTACATACTGAGGATATGTAGTAGGAATTACAAATCACATTTTTATGAATTTCTTTTTTTGTTTGTTTGTTTGTCTTGCGGTGTCGCCCAGGCTGGAAGTGCAATGGTGTGATCTCGGCTCACTGCAACTTCCATCTCCTGTGTTCCAGTAATTCTCCCTCCCTCAGCCTCCTGAATAGGTGGAATTACAGGCACCCGCCACCCAGCTAATTTTATACTTTTTAGTGGAGAAGGGGTTTCACCGTGTTGGCGAGGATGGCCTTAAACTCCTGATCTCAGGTGATCCGTCCGCCTCGGCCTCCCAAAGTCGTGGGATTACAGGTGTGAGCCCCTGCTCCCAGCCTCTTTTAGCATTTTTTGCGTTTCTTTAGGAAGAAACTAATATGTTCGTTAAACCATCAAAAAAAAAAAAACCAAAAACACACACACACCCTTATTAAGAGTGAGTGAAAGAAAGAGTTGTCTTTCCATTACTGAAAACTTCTGTGTTTCAGAAATCTGTGGACCGACGCACACAAATGGTGGTATCTTGTCTGTTTAATCTGGAGAACAGACTGATAAATTCTGTTGTTACTGAAGATGACTACTTCAAGGTATGAAAGGAATGGTATGCATAATTAAAAAGCACACTTGTTCCCTCTCAAGTTAGCTGTTTTCCTTGTGGTACATGTATTTTGAGATTTCTTAGAGGATTTTTTTTTTTTTTTTTGAGACGGAGTCTCCTTCTGTCACCCATGCTGGAGTGCAGTGGCACTGTCTAGGCTCACTGCAAGCTTCACCACCCGGGTTTACGTAATGCCATTCTCCTGCCTCAGCCTTCCGAGTAGCTGGGACTACAGGCGCCCACCACCAGGCCCAGCTGATTTTTTCTGTTTTTAGTAGAGACGGGGTTTCACCCTGTTAGACAGGATGGTCTCGATCTCCTGACCTCGTGTTCCGCCCTCCTCAGCCTCCCAAAGTGCTGGGATTGCAGGCGTGAGCCACCGCGCCCAGCCTAGAGCATTTAATTGAACTGTTGGCACTTGACTGTAACCCAGTAAACCAGTGTGGGTTTTACCTGGCAGTATATTTTCTGCTGCCGAACCTTGATACAATGTAGTCAAATTTGGGGAAGAATCCTGCAGCAGAAATTTGTATTTGAAAGGGTTTACTAGAGAAGAGAGTTAGTTGACTACCTTGACCAAATAGTAGAAGAAAATTTTAGATACAGAAAGCAGATCTTGGCCGGGTGCAGTGGCTCACGCCTGTAATTCCAACACTTGGGGGCTGAGGTGGGTGGATTGCTTGAGCTCAGGAGTTTGAGACCACCCTGGGTAACATGGTGGTCTCTACAAAAAAATACCAAAAATCAGCCAGTTTTGATGGTACATGCCTGTAGTCCCAACTACTCCAGAGGAGTCTGAGGCAGGAGGATCGCTTGAGCCTGGAAAGTTGAGGCTGCACTGAGCCGTGATCGTGCCATTGTAGTCCAGCCTGGGCAACAGACTGAGAGACCTTGTCTCAGAAAAGGAGAACTTAATACATGCATATTGGACTAAAGAGAAGAAAAGAAATGGTTTACGCAGATGATACACCTGAACAGTGCGAAGGGAGAAAAGCGGTAAAATGAATCAGTAAAAAGTTGAGTAGAAAGAAAGAAAGGTTGATTCAGAGTTGCTGAAGTGGAAGAGAATGTGGCTAGTTGAATTCCAGAAAGATCTGATTTCTGATCCCACCTTCTATCCATGTTAGATAGATAAATCTTTTATTAAGGCTGTAGTTTTTACAAGTCTAAAATGAGAAGGTACAGGACTAAAGGTTTCTGGGTCCCCGTGGTTCTAAGTCTGTAAATATGAAAAAGAACTCACTTGGTCAGCCCAGTGGGAGTAAAATATTATGGTTAATAAAGGGAAGGTGTTTTTTAAATAACAATTTTATTGAAATAATACCAGTAATACAATTTATGTATTTAAAGTGTGCACTGTTTTTTATATATTCAAAGTTGTGCCACCATGTCCACAATCAATTTCAGAATATTTAAATCACCGCAAAAGTCACCCCCCTACCTTAGCAGTCACCTGCTATTTTGCCGGAACTTGTGTATCCCTAGGCAACCACTAATTTACTTTTTTCCTCTAAGGAAGTTTCTTGTATATGGAATCATACATAATGATGTGGCATTTTGTGACTGGATTTTTTTCACTCAGCATAATGTTTGTAAGGTTCATCAATATTCTAGCACGTATCAGAACTTCATCGTTTCTTTTTATTTGTAGATATTACCTTATTCTGTTCATGCATTCATCTGTTAAAGACATTTGGATTATTTCCATTTTTTAGCTGTTATAAATAATGCTGTGAACATTTATGTACAAGTTATTGTGTGGACATAACGTGCCTACTTCTCCTGCGTATATACATGGGAATGGAATTGCTAAGTCATGTTTAACCTTTAGTGGAACTGCCGGATTTGTCAAAACTGGCTACACACTTCACATTCGAAAGAAAATGTTTAACCATCACTTTGTATCTTAAAACAGAACTAGCTTTTTTTCGTTCGTGAATGGATATGGGATGAAGCTTAAGCCTTTATTTGAAGGGTTATATTATGGATCTTCTGTATAATGTAGAAGAGTAGAGCCAAATAGCAGAATTAAGTTCTTAACGTCTTTGCAACAGGGAGTAAACATATTTAAATTTGTCATTTGTTCTCTTGTTGCTTCATTCTACGTAGATAGTATAATTTAGAAAAGAAAGAACTGGAATTGTACATCAGCTCACCTTGCTCAAAGTTCTGATTACATTGGTGTCTACAGTGGTACATAAATGATTTTCAAAGCAGAAGATGATACTTCGTGTTTTTGTTGTTGTTGTTGTTGTATTTTGTTGTTGTTGTTGTTGTTGTTGTTTTTTGAGGTGACCTCATTTGGTCATCCAGGCTGGAGTGCAGTGTCGCATTCACAGCTTACTACAACCTCAAACTCTTGCACTCAAGGGATCCTTCTGCCTCAGCGTCCCAAATAGTTAGGATTATAGACATGCACCAGCACACTTAGCTAGTTAAAACGGTTTTTTTTTTTTTTTTTTTTTTTTTTTGAGACAGAGTTCCACTCTGCCGCCCAGGCTGGAGTGCAGTGGTGCGATCTTGGCTCACTGCAAGCTCTGCCTCCCAGGTTCATGCCATTCTCCTGCCTCAGCCTCCTGAGTAGCTGGGACTGCAGGTGCCTGCCGCCGTGCCCAGCTAATTTTTTTGTGGTTTTAGTAGAGATGGGGTTTCATTGTGTTAGCCAGGATGGTCTCGATCTCCTGACCTTGTGATCTGCCCGCCTCAGCCTCCCAAAGTGCTGGGATTACAGGCGTGAGCCACCGTGGCCAGCCAAAAGATGTTTTTTAAGAGAGAATCTTACTATATTGCCCTGGCTCGTCTTGAACTCCTGGGCTCAAGTGATCCTCCTGCCTCAGCCTCCCAAAGTGCTGGAATTACAGGCGTGTGCCACCATGTCCAGCCCAGAAAATACTTTTTTAAACTTGAGTTCTCACCTGGTGTTAGACAAAAGACTCCCTTTGAAACTTCCAGAGTTTTCTGCATATTTGGGAGAGGAATCAGTAGTTGGCATCCTGCAGTTGTCTGACATCTAGACCTATTTTGATTGACTGCATGTTGTTATATTGAATTTGAATGCCTGAGATACTTTTGAATGTATTTACAATTTCCATAGCTGATCTCACTCTTCATTGTCTTAATTATGTAGCCCTCTCACAATCTTGTTTCCTCCATGACCTCAGAAGATACATGTTGGTGACCAGTTTTCTAGATGTTAACCTAAATAGATTATCACTCTTTTGACAGATGAGGTAACTTCCAGAGGCCACTTTTATTTATATGAAAATGAAACTGAAGTCTTAAAAAAAGGGCACGGCTTTGTAGAAAAGGAAATGTTACTACTCGTTCAGTCATTCCCATTCCTCCTTGTAAGGCCTCTCACTTCTCTGCACGTCTGTAGGCAACACAGAGTGAAAAGAAAGTTTTGCATGTATTTTAAAGTTTTATCTTCCTTTCTAAAGAATGATGTGTCTTCAAAGGTTAATGGTATGTCTTTAAATGCCAAAACTTAACATATTTTAATCTAAAAACATGAACTTTCAGATTGGAGAGCTGTTCGCCAGCTCTAGTTGCCATTAAATGCCGTTCAATTAGTGAAAAAAGTATTTTTTACAATTACATTTTCTACCAGCTGTCTTTGGGACATTACTGCAAAATTATTAACTAAGAAGTACATAAAATGATACTGAGTTTAAGTCCTGTTATTTCTGAGTTTACTGGAATTTGTTTTCTTTAATTATTGATTTCTTTTTTAACTGTTTAATAAAACCAGCCGTCTTGGTACATTTGTTATCCCAATGTTCAAATATGCTTCCTGAAAAGAATCATCTTTTTTTCTCATTATTTATAATGTTTAAACCCAAAACAAATGGTTTAAGTTTTGACAACTTTCAGATCCGTACTAGTCATCAGAAATTTTCGGTAAAATAAAAGGACTATTTCTGTCTTTTCCAGGATAAAAGAGTGCATCGCTTTACAAGAAGTTTGGCCGTGTTTAAATCTGTTTGATCCTCTCAGCTATCTAGTTTCGTGGGAAGTTGCTGGTTTTGAATATTAAGCTATAAGTTTTCCACTATTATAGAAATTCTGAATTTTGGTAAATCACACTAAAACTTTCTGTGTAAGTTGTATTATTAGACTCTCTAGTTTTATCTTACATTGAAACTGTTCTTCATTAGATGTTTATTTAGAACCTGGTTCTGTGTTTAATATATAGTTTAAAGTAAAAAATAATTGAGACTGAAAGAAGTTAAGATTTATCTGCCAGGATTTTTAAAAAAATTGAAATTTGCATTTTAAGTGTTTAAAAGCAAATACTGATTTTCAAAAAAAAGTTTTTAAAACCTGATTTGAAAGCTAAGTATTTTGATAGTCTGAACACAAGCATTTCACTTCTCCCAGAAGTACCTGTGAACAGTACGATATTTCAATATTGAGCTCTGCATTTATGATTTATCTAGAAATTTACCTCAAAAGCAGAATTTTTAGAACTGCATTTTTAATCAGTGGAACTCAATGTATGGTTAGCTTTATTGAAGTCTTCTTATCCAAACCCAGTAAAACAGATTCTAAGCAAACAGTCCATTCGATGAGTCATAATGTTTGTTCAAAGTATGTTATCTTTTATCTAGAATCCATATATATATATATATATATATATATATATATATATATATATATCTCCAATTTGATTGGGATAGTTAATTAGGATAACTAAAATTCTGGGCCTAATTTTTTAAAGAATCCAAGACAAACTAAACTTTACTAGGTATATAACCTTCTCAGTGAGTTACCATTCTTCTTTTTTATAAAAAAAGAAAATTGTTCCTTGAAATGCAAAACTTAATGGCTGTATGTGAAATTTGCAAAACGCTGGTATTAAAGAACGCTGCAACTTTTTTATGTCACTCAAAGGTTAATTGGGAATTGTTTTTATAAAAACATTGAAGTATTAGTTACTTGCTATAGATTTTTGGTTTTTAGCCTGTTATATTTCCTTTTATAAAATAAAATATGTCCAGAGGAGACAAAATAGGTAGTTTTGATATTTCTAAATCACGAAAGTTGTTTAGTAAGTGTATCTTAAGAATCTGCTAGAGTTAAAGTTAACGTTGTTTCTAGATTAGGTAGTGTCCTCATTTTATATTGTGACCACACAGCTAGAGCACCAGAGCCCTTTTGCTATACTCACAGTCTTTTTTTTTTTTTTTTCCCAGTCTCTTTTACTAGTCTTTCAGGAGGTTTGCTCTTAGAACTGGTAATGTGAAGAATGGAAGTACCTGTATGAGCAGTTCAAGGGCCAAGCTGTGGAATGGTAGCAATGGGATATAATACCTTTCTAAGGGAAACATTTGTATCAGTACCATTTGATCTGCCATGGACATGAGTTTAAAGTGGCTTTCTGGCCCTTCTTTCAATGGCTTCTTCCCTAAAACGTGGAGACTCTTAAGTTAATGTAGTTAACTATGGGCCATATTACTAATACCCACTGGGGTCTATGATTTCTCAAAATTTTCGTTCTGAATCTGAAGAATAGAGTCTTTTAACTTTAGAATTCCCAAGAGGGCTTTATTACACCTCAGAAATTGAAAGCACCATGGATTTGTCCATTAAAAAATTACTCATAATATTTTTAGTGCTTTAACATTCTGGCAAACATCATTCTGTGATTAAATCTCCAGATTTCTGTAAACAATACCTATATTCTAAAGAGCTAATTCTAATTATTTTGATAGGACCTTAAGGAAAAGTAACGGAATAAATTTTTGTCTTTGTTGGAGTGAAGTATTTAAAAGCGTAAGGTAAAAGAGATATTAAGTTCTAAACCTTTCAAAATGGAAAATTAATTCTAAACCTAGAAAAATGTTTCTGCTACCTATTGCTGATACTGTCTTTGCATAAATGAATAAAATAAACTTTTTTTCTTCAAAAATGTTTTTGGCTTTCCGATGTAATAATCTAAAATGGTGGGGAGTTGCGTGGGAACTGTGTAACAAGGTTTAAATTCGTATAACAAGCTGAAGATTCTTAAAATGCAGAAGTATAAAGTTCAATTTACTAATCTGTCTGAGTGAGCCCATAAAAGCAAATGTAGGTACAAAGATAAATTTAAGAGGTGCGTCAACAGCAGTGTGGAGTAGGAATGCTGATGAACACATCCGACTCTGCTGTCTCACAGCTAAGGTCCCTCACATTTTGGACTCTATGAAGCATTTTGTCTACTGTACACTTTGGGCCTAGTCTCTGGATCATTTATTTAGGGGTATTGCAGTTGCCTAATGGAGCTTAAATTTTTGATATTGCATTTACTTGATGTGGATACAATAAAAAAACAAATCAGTACCACTTCTTCTAGCTCTATTGTTAGTACTCAGTTCTATAAGCTGAGTCCAGTGGAGAGGAAACTCTCCTCACACACTCTTGTATTTCATTAGTTAGTAAGCTTGCTGATTCATAACCATAAAGGTGACTCCAAGGATCTGCAGGATAGCAAACAGTGCTTTCTGCATCACCAAAGATTAAATCATGATGTTTAGTGTCCAATAATAGGCTAAAAATTAGTAACTACTTTATATGCATATGTGTATATATGTATACATATGCGTCTATATGCCTATATCTATGATTGCATATATCTATGGTTACGTACATACTAACGATTATACAGAATATTTGGTTCTAGCTGATCAAGCTAGTAAGTTTTCAGTATTTTCAGACCCCAAAACTAGACTACATATGGGTTAAGATAGTTGCTTTACACCAGTTTGTTTCTAGTTTCGTATTAAATTATTAACACAAAAATCTTTGGAACTGAAAAATGACAGTTCAGCACTTTTGGTAAAAAGTTCAAGTTACGGCGAAATCAAGCAGCTCTAAAAAGGTTGTTCACCCCCGTACTCTGCATGTTGGTTTTTTCTTTGTCTAAAATCAGATTACCTTTAATTCAAAATAACTTCAGAGCCATCAGAAATAATGCTGCATATCTACAACTATCTGATCTTTGACAAACCTGACAAAAACAAGAAATGGGGAAAGGATTCCCTATTTAATAAAGGGTGCTGGAAAAACTGGCTAGCCATATGTAGAAAGCTGAAACTGGATCCCTTCCTTACACCTTATACAAAAATTAATTCAAGATGGATTAAAGACTTAAATGTTAGACCTAAAGCCATTAAAATCCTACCAGAAAACCTAGGCAACGCCATTCAGGACATAGGCATGGGCAAGGACTTCACGTCTAAAACACCAAAAGCAATGGCAACAAAAGCCAAAATTGACAAATGGGGTCTGATTAAACTGAAGAGCTTCTGCACAGCAAAAGAAACCACCATCAGAGTGAACAGGTAACCTACAGAATGGGAGAAAATTTTTGCAACCTACTCATCTGACAAAGGGCTAATATCCAGAATCTACAATGAACTCAAACAAATTTACAAGAAAAAAACGACCCCATCAAAAAGTGGGCAAAGGACATGAACAGACACTTCTCAAAAGAAGACATTCATGCAGCCAAAAAACACATGAAAAAATGCTTATCATCACTGGCCATCGGAGAAATGCAAATCAAAACCACAGTGAGATACCATCTCACACCAGTTAGAATGGCCATCATTAAAAAGTCAGGAAACAACAGGTGCTGGAGAGGATGTGGAGAAATAGGAACACTTTTACACTGTTGGTGGGACTGTAAACTAGTTCAACCATTTTGGAAGTCAGTGCGGCGATTCCTCGGGGATCTAGAACTAGAGATACCATTTGACCCAGCCATCCCATTACTCGGTATATACCCAAAGGACTATAAATCATGCTGCTATGAAGACACATGCACACGTATGTTTATCGCGGCACTATTCACAAGAGAAAAGAGCTGGAACCAACCCAAATGTCCAACAACGATAGACTGGATTAAGAAAATGTGGCACGTATACACCATGGAATACTATGCAGCCATAAAAAATGATGAGTTCATGTCCTTTGTAGGGACATGGATGAAACTGGAAACCATCATTCTCAGTAAACTATCGCAAGGAGAAAAAACCAAACACCGCATGTTCTCACTCATAGGTGGGAATTGAACAATGAGAACTCATGGACACAGGAAGGGGACCATCACACTCGGGACTGTTGTGGGGTGGGGGGAGGGGGGAGGGACAGCATTAGGAGATATACCTAACGCTAAATGAGGAGTTAATGGGTGCAGCAAAACCACATGGCACATGTATACATAGGTAACAAACCTGCACATTGTGCACATGTACCCTAAAACCTAAAGTATAATAATAATTAAGAAAATTGACAATACCTGTCTTGCAAGGAAGTCATTGACTCTTAAAAATAAATACTCCACAGCACTTGCCTCTCGTTATAAAGCACCTCTAGCTCTTCTTCACGAAGTTTTTCTTGGCTGGTTTTAAAGGTAAATGATAAAAATGGGCTGCCACATTGCTTAATCGCCTTGCCTGCTTTCCTTGCTGTCAGCTGAGGGTAGTAAGGAGCAGCAACGATAAGGCAACATGCCACCCTGCTTTCACAAAGATGCCAGTAGAGAAAGTGGGGAAACATAAGGGAGAGAAAAGTAGCAGTATTTTCCCTTGACCAAGTCTTGCGAATGGGCCAGCTATTGAGTATGATCATTTGGAGTCCCTAGATAAGGATTCCTCCTGTACATATTTTGATAACTGTAATCTATCCCTTCCCAGCATGTGTAGTATGTCTCTGTATGTAACTGATTGTTGTGAGCAATTCCTTACCACTCATCGAAGACAGGACTTTCCATCTGTAGACAGTACATTTTGTAGTAGAAAACAATAGACATAAGAAGTTCAAACTATGAAGAGATGTTTTTGAATCCTCATGCAAAATATTCAATCTGCATAGCAAAGAAATAATAGGTAATTCATCATTGCATTTAGGGTTAAAAACATCTGTCCAATATGGCTGTAGCTGTGGGCCAATCCCAAGACAATGCCAAAAAAAAAATTTTCTCGGTACAGAAGTTGAAACTACCACTGTACAATTAAACCCTATGGTCGCTATATTTTACGTTTTTAACTGGTCTGAAACAGTTTTCTAGGTAAGTCTCTAGTTCGTTTTCCCAAGACAAGGCTTTGTATTTTATGTGCACCTTCATTAATGCTGCATGCCCGGAATGTGCCTTTTTCCACATGAAACTTCAAGATACCAGTTCACTAGATCTTTAACAATAGAACAAATACTTGGATGACTGGGATATTCAGGTCATGAACACTCCTTATAAATCTGAAGCGGTAGTAACATTTTAAGCACTTTGGAAAACTGGAGGTTTCATAATCCTCAATCGGATCTTTTTATAGAAAAATCTAGCAAAAATACACTAAAGTTCTGATCACATCTATTGTCTTTGCCCAAAATAAAATGGATAGAGACACACTCCATTCTGGCTCAATCTGAGATGAAACTCCAGAAGGAAGGCAATTGATAATGATACAGCCAGGCCAGCGGTTTCAGTGGACATGTCCCCTCTGCCCTTGTACATTTGTTTAAAAATTTTGATACCACTCTTCCCGCCCCCTTCACACCCTCCATAAATCTGACTAGGCCAATAAGAATGGAGAGAGGTAATTAAAAAGGCAGAGGACATTTTCTCTTCGTTTTTACCTATGCGATCCCCTACCTAATGTTGGAGCAGCTTCACTGTGAGTAAAATCTGAACAGTGTTTAAGCAGTAAACCCGCTATGTTGAGAAAAGCGTGACCGGCACTTTTTTTGTTGTTTTTTCCTGAACGTGACTTGGTTGTTGCTCATCATTTTGGTTCGTGATGTGTCTTTTACCAACCCATATGCTCACCATCCAAAGTTGTGTCCATGTTTAGATCAGCCCAATATTTGATAGGGCAGGTTTCCTCAAGATACCAATTTTACAGGGAAATCAAAGAGCATCAGAGCTATCATAAGGGGTGTTTTTCAGAGGCCAAATCCTGGCCCCCATTCTCAGATGCTCCTATTCTAATGCTCTGGATGGGCCCGGTAATCTGCATTTTTAACATGTGCCCCAGGTGATTCTGACCACTGTAACATATTTTGAGAAATATGGCCTCAGTTGGGGAGCTCTCATTATATCATCTCAAGCTACCCCTGGATTTAGGATAGAAACGGCTCTGTCAGGTCAGTTATGACTTTCATAAAGGATTCCGTTGGCTTAATTCACTAAATTCGTCTTTCCGTGCCAAGCCCGTGCCTGAGAATGCCAGCTGTCCACAGGCAAGGGTGACTCATGAATGGGCTGAAATAGATTGAATAAAAAGTTTGAAAACCAAGACTTGTGGCCGGATATCAGTGACAGGAGGGAGTGACTACAGAGGCAAAGCTGGATTCCAAGGCCAAGAGCAGGAAAGCCAAGGGTGAGGGACTAGGCTCGAGTGGGAGGGGGCAGAGTGGATATCGTGGGGACAGAGACACTGTGTTTGCCTCCTGGAGTGAAGAACTATGCCTTTGACTCACTTGACAAGCTTTACAAATAGTATTACCCATGGTTTTTAGAAAAGTATGGCCTGTCATTGCTCCTTTTCCTGCTGTGGAATTAACTAATACCTTTTACATCTTTAAGCAAGAATGATAATAACAAATAAATATCAAAAAATATGTTGAGATCAAGTTCCAGAGACAGCCTTAGGCATCTGATATCCATATTCTTTTTGTATGCGTCTTTGTGTTTTAAATTTTCACATTTAATTCACTCGAAAGTATAAAAATATTTATTTAAAGAATAATAAATACCCAAGTTGGCTTGAGGAATAGAACATTTCATTAATTAAAAAAATCTGCCCTCCCTGATCACACCCTCTTCCTCCCCAAGAAGAAGAAACCACTAAATTGAATTTTGGTTTAATCAACTGCTGAATAAAATGTTTCTTTTCACAAGATTTTGAACTTTAAGAGAACATATACTGAAAGTTTTTTTTTTTTTTTTTTGGCACATTGTCAGACTCATCCGTGTTGACTGGGAGATTGTATTTATTTTCACTGCTTTTTAGTTGTATCAGTTGAATATTTTATGGTTTATTATTTCCCTTGCTGGGGGACAATTGAATTTTATTTTTAATTTTAAAGTTTTAAATGTAAATTGTGTTGATTCATTGATTGCTGTTACAAACTATGCTCCTACGAACATTGTTAAATGCCTCTGATCACTTAGGTACTAGAATGTCACAAAAAAAGAGTGAAGTTTAACTCCCAGCCCCACATACTTCCAGAGTAAGCTTGGACAAGCTTCTCACTGAGTCTTGGTTTCCTCCTTTGTAAAACAACAATACTAATATCTACTTTATAGTGTTACTATGAGATTATATTGGGCAACACATCAATGTGGTTATCTTCCCATCCAAAAATCTACCCACCTGCCTCCCACTCAAACCCACCTAAGTTTTCTGTAGCCTTTACATTTCAGTAACTAGAACCTCACAAGTGGTCTGTGTACAGAGGAGCCATGGTTTGGTGAATGACTGTGTCCTGAAATGTAGTCTTTTGTGTATCTTCTTTGGTAGTAGGAAGCAGCTCATTAAGCTAGGCTCTTCGGGATATTTTCTAGAATAGTTCCCTTGTTCTGAGAGGGCCTTGAATGAGTAGAACACTAACAAATGAGTGAAATAATGGTACATAGGCCAGCATTCCCTAAGCACAATTTCTGCTTTTCCTTCATGAAATGCTGGAGGTGGCAGGCAAGATTTCATATCCCATTCTTCTCATCACATGCGTAGTCCCTGATATTTGTATAGGATTTTAGGGTTTTCAGAGCTACTTCATATATATGATTTCCTTTGGTCTTCATCAACTCCTTTGAAGTGCTAGACATGTCTAGGTTTTAGGTGTGATTTTCTTAAATTTACACACCCTGGGATTCAGATGAATAAGAAACTGAGACTTTACTTCTGGGCCATTGCTTTTTATACTATCTCATAGATAGCAGACTCTCCAAATCAAAATACAGAAATATCTTTACTAATACATAATAGTTATACACATTTATGGGATATCTGTGATAATTTCATACTTCCATACAATGTGTGGTGATCAAAACGGGGTAATTGGGATACCCATCACCTCAAACAAATTTATCATTTCTTTGTGTGGGGAGCATTTTCTACCTATTTGGAGCTACACAATAAGTTATTGTTAACTATAGTCACCCTACTGTGCTGTCAAACACTAGAACTTATTCCTTCTAGCTGTATTTTTGTATCCAGCGAACAACCTCCCTTAATTCCCATCCCCCAACCCCAACACTCACTCTCTATAGCCTCTGTTAACTACTGTTCTACACTTTACCTCCATGAGATCAATTATTTTGGCTCCCACATATGAGTGAGAACGAAGACATTTGTCTTTCTGTGCCTGGTTTATTTCACTTAAAATAGTGTCCTTGGTTCCATCCATATTGCTGCCAATGACAGGATCCCATCCTTTTTAATGGCTCAGTAGTACTCCATTGTGTAGATGTACCACATTTTCTTTATCCCTTCATCTGTTGGTGGATACTTAGGTTGGTTCCACATCTTGGATATTGTGAATAGTACTGCAATAAACATGAGAGTGCAGAGATCTCTTCAACATGCCATGCTGTTTTGGTTACTACTACAGTTTTGCAGTAGATTTTGAAATTTGCTAGTGTGATGCCTTCAGCTTTATTCCTTTGACTCAGGATTGCTTTCGCTTCTTGGAGTCTTTTGTGGTTCCATAGAATTTTATGATTTTTTTTCTAATTTCTCTGAAGTATTCGGCATTTTCACGGGGATTGTATGAAATCTGTAGATCACTTTTGGCAGAATTGGTTATTTTAACAATATTAATTCTTCCAACCCATGAACATGAGGTTGGGGTGTCTTTCTACTTTTTTGTGTAATCTTTAATTTATTTCATATATTTTTTAATAGTTTTCCTTGTAGAGGTTTTTATCTCATTGCTTAAATTTATTCCCAGATATTTTATTTTATTTTTTGTACCTATTGTAAATGGGATTGCTTTCTTGATTATTTTTTCCTGCTGGCTTGTTGTTGGTACACAGAAATTCTACTGGTTTTTGTATATTAATTTTGTGTACTTCTAATTTACTGAATTCATTTATCACCTCTGAAAGTTTTTTCGTGGAGTTTTAAGGGTTTTGTACGTGTAAGATAATGTGATCTGCAAACGGGGACAGTTTGACTTCTCCCTTTCCAATTTGGATGCTCTTTTTTTCCCTTGCCTAATTGCTGTGGCTAGAACTTCCAGTACTATGCTGAATAAAAGTTGTGAGAGTGGATATTTTTGTCTGTTCCATATGTTAGAGGAAAACCTTTGAATTTTTCCCTGTTCAGTATGATGTTGGTTGTGGGTTTGTTATATGTGGCCTTTATTGTGTTCAGATATATTCCTTTTACATCTGACTTGTGGAGAGTTTTTATCAGGAAGCCCTGTTGAATTTTATCAAATGCTTTTTCTGCATCTATTGAGAAGATCAAATGGTTTTTGTTCTTCACTCGGTCAATGTGATGTATCATATTTAAGTTGGTTTGCATACGTTGAAACATCCTGTCATTTTGTTTATCATTTTCTGGTTGTTTTGTATAACCTTTGTTGATTTCTTTCTTATTGTTTATCATTGCAGTGTAGTATTTTCCTGTGGTGACAAAGTTTGATTCTTTTTCCTTTCTCCCTTGCATATGTGCTCTACTGGGATGAATCCCTTGCATCCCTGGGATAAATCCCACTTGAGGTCATGGGGAATGATCTTTTTAATGTGCTGTTGGTTTCAGTTTCTTAGTATTTGGTTGAGGTTTCTTGCGTTTATGTTAATCAGAGATACTGGTCTATAGTTTTCTTTTTGTTGTTGTTGTTGTGTCCTTGTCTGGATTTGGTATTAGAGTAATGCTGACCTCAAATAATGAACTTTGAAGAATTCTCTCCTCTTCAACTTTCTGGAAGGGTTTGAGAAGAATTGCTATTATTTATTTAAATTTGTGGTGTAATTCAGCATTGAAGCTCTCAGTTCCTCAATTATTTGATGGGAGGCTGTTTATTACAGATTCTATCTTGTTACTCATAATTGGTCTGTTCAGGTTGTCTATTCCTTTTCTTTCCTTTTCTTTTCTTTTTTTCTTTTTTTCTTTTTTTTTTTTTTTTTTTTTTTTGCGACAGAGTCTCTCTTTGTCACCCAGGCTGCAGTGCGGTGGTGCGATCTTGGCTCACTGCAAACTCCTCCTCCCAGGTTCATGCCATTCTCCTGCCTCAGCCTCCTGAGTAGCTGGGACTGCAGGCACCTGTCACGATGCCCAGCTAATTTTTTTGTATTTTTAGTAGAGATGGGGTTTCACCGTGTTAGCCAGCATGGTCTCGATCTCCTGACCTCATTATCCACTGGCCTTGGCCTCTCAAAATCCTGGGATTACAGCCGTGAGCCACCGCACCCAGCCCAGGTTTTCTATTTCTTACTGGTTCAATCTTGGTAGGTTTTATGTGTCCAGGAATTTGTCTATTTCTTTCTGCTAGGTTTTCTACGTTTTTGGTGTATAGTTGTTCAGAATAGTCTCTAATGATCCTTTATATTTCTCTGGTAGTCTCCTATTTCATTTCTGATTTTATTTATTTGGGTCTTTTTCTCTTTTATTCTTGGTTTGTGTAGCTAATCGTTTGCAAATTTTATTTTTCACAAAACCAACTTTTTCTTTTGTTGATCTTTTATATTTTTGTAGTTCCCATTTTATTTCTGCTCTGATCTTCATTTTTTTTTTTTACTAATTTTGGTCATGGTTTGCTCTTACTTTTCTAGTTCGTTGATATACGTCGTTAGGTGTTTAATTTTACTTCCACTTTTCTGATATAGGTATTTACTGCTGTAAGTTTCTCTCTTAAAATGGCTTTGTTGTATCACGTAGGTTTTCAAATGTTGCTATTTTCATTTGTTTCCAGAAATTTTTAAATTATCTTTTTTAATTTTTTCCTTGACTTTCTTCTCATTCAGGATCATGTTGTTTAATTTCCATGTATTTGTATAATTTCAAAAGTTACTCTTGTTACGGATTTCTAGTTTCATTCCATTGTGGTAAGAGAAGATGCTTATCATGTTTTCAGTTCATTTAGATTTGTTGAAACTTAATTTTGTGGATGAACATGTGGTCTATCCTCAAGAACATTCCATGTGCAGAATTTACTGATGAAAAGAAGTGTGTATTCTGCAGCTATTGGATGAAATGTTCTAGAAATGTCTGTGAGGTCTGTCTGGCCTGAGATTCATTTCCTGTTCAAGTTTCTTTGTTGGTTTCTCTATATATGTCTGTCTAATGCAGAGAGTGAGTGTTGAAGTCCCCAACTATTACGATATTGAAGTCTATCTCACCCTTTAGATTTAATAATATTTGGTTTTTATGTATCTGGGTGCTCTGATGTTGGGTGAATATATATTCACAATTGTTATATCCTCTGGCTCAATTGGACCCTTTATCGTTACATAATGACCTTTTTGGTCCCTTTTTACAGTTTTTGACTTTAAGTCTGTTTCATTTGATATGCATAGCTACTCTAATTCACTTCTGGTTTTTGTTCACATGGAATATCTTTTTCTGTTCCTTCACTTTCAGTCTGTGTAATCACACAAGTGTCTTTACAGGTGAAGTCAGTTATTTGTAGGCAGCATCCAGTTGGGTCATTTTTCTTTTTTCAGTCCATTCTGCTAGCATAAGTCTTTTATGTGAGGAATTTAATCTGTTTACATTCAGGGTATTACTGATAGGTGAGGAGTTACTCCTGTCATTTTGTTAATTATTTTCTGGTTGTTTTGTATATCCTTTGTTCATTTATTTCTGTCTTATTGTTTTTTTTTTTCTTTTTTTATTATTGTACTTTAAGTTTTAGGGTACATGTGCACAATGTGCAGGTTTGTTCCATATGTATCCATGTGCCATGTTGGTGTGCTGCACCCATTAACTCGTCATTTAGCATTAGGTGTATCTCCCAATGCTATCCCTCCCCCCTCCCCCCACCCCACAACAGTCCCCGGAGTGTGATGTTCCCATTCCTGTGTCCATGTGTTCTCATTGTTCAATTCCCACCTATGAGTGAGAACACGCGGTGTTTGGTTGTTTGTCCTTGAGATAGTTTACTGAGAATGATGATTTCCACTTTCATCCATGTCCCTGCAAAGGACATGAACTCATCATTTTTTATGGCTGCATAGTATTCCATGGTGTATATGTGCCACATTTTCTTAATCCAGTCTATCGTTGTTGGACATTTGGGTTGGCTCCAGCTCTTTTCTCTTGTGAGTAGTGCCCCTAAAAACATGCGTGTGCATGTGTCTTTATAGCAGCATGATTTACAGTCCTTTGGGTATATACCCAGTAATGGGATGCCTGGGTCAAATGGTATTTCTAGTTCTAGATCCCTGAGGAATCATCACACTGACTTCCACAGTGGCTGAACTAGTTTACAGTCCCACCAACAGTGTAAAAGTGTTCCTATTTCTCCACATCCTCTCCAGCACCCGTTGATTCCTGACTTTTCAATGACGGCCATTCTAACTGGTGTGAGATGGTATCTCCTTGTGGTTTGGATTTGCATTTCTCTGATGGCTAGTGATGATGAGCACTTCTGCATGTGTTTTTTGGCTGTATAAATGTATTCTTTTGAGAAGTGTCTGTTCATGTCCTTCACCCACTTTTTGATGAGGTTGTTTGTTTTTTTCTTGTAAATTTGTTTGAGTTCATTGTAGATTCTAGATATTAGCCCTTTGTCAGATGAGTAGGTTGCGAAAATTTTCTCCCATTTTGTAGGTTGCCTGTTTACTCTGATGGTAGTTTCTTTTGCTGTGCAGAAGCTCTTTAGTTTAACTAGATCCCATTTGTCAATTTTGACTTTTGTTGCCGTTGCTTTTGGTGTTTTAGACATGAAGTCCTTGCCCATGCCTATGTCCTGAATGGTAATGCCTAGGTTTTCTTCTAGGGTTTTTATGGTTTTAGGTCTAAGCTGTAAGTCTTTAATCCATCTTGAATTAATTTTTGTATAAGGTGTAAGGAAGGGATCCAGTTTCAGCTTTCTACATACGGCTAGCCAGTTTTCCCAGCACCACTTATCAAATAGGGAATCCTTTCCCCATTTCTTGTTTTAGCCAGGTTTGTCAAAGATCAGATAGTTGTAGATACGCGGCATTATTTCTGAGGGCTCTGTTCTGTTCCATTGATCTATATCTCTGTTTTGGTACCAGTACCATGCTGCTTTGGTTACTGTAGCCTTGTAGTATAGTCACATACACCTTCTCAAGACTAAACCAGGAAGAAGTTGAATCTCTGAATAGACCAATAACAGGCTCTGAAATTGTGGCAATAATCAATAGCTTATCAATCAAAAACAGTCCAGGACCAGATGGATTCACAGCCGAATTCTACCGGAGGTACAAGGAGGAACTGGTACCATTCCTTCTGAAACTATTCCAGTCAATAGAAAAAGAGGGACTCCTCCCTAACTCATTTTATGAAGCCAGCATCATCCTGATACCAAAGCCGGGCAGAGACACAACCAGAAAAGATACTTTTAGACCAATATCCTTGATGAACATTGATGCAAAAGTCCTCAATAAAATACTGGCAAACCGAATCCAGCAGCACATCAAAAAGCTTATCCACCATGATCAGGTGGGCTTCATCCCTGGGATGCAAGGCTGGTTCAACATACGCAAATCAACAAATGTAATCCAGCATATAAACAGAAGCAAAGACAAAAACCACATGATTATCTGAATAGATGCAGAAAAGGCCTTTGACAAAATTCAACAACACTTCATGCTAAAAACTCTCAGTAAATTAGGTATTGATGGGACGTATCTCAAAATATTAAGAGCTATCTATGACAAACCCATGGCCAATATCATACTGAATGGGCAAAAACTGGAAGCATTCCCTTTGAAAACTGGCATAAGACAGGGATGCCCTCTCTCACCACTCCTATTCAACGTAGTGTTGGAAGTTCTGGCCAGGGCAATTAGGCAGGAGAAGGAAATAAAGGGTATTCAATTAGGAAAAGAGGAAGTCAAATTGTCCCTGTGTGCAGATGACATGATTGTATATCTAGAAAACCCCATTGTCTCAGCCCAAAATCTCCTTAAGTTGATAAGCAACTTCAGCAAATGCTTAGGATACAAAATCAACGTACAAAAATCACAAGCATTCTTTTTTTTTTTTTTTTTGAGATGGAGTCTTGCTCTGTCGCCCAGGCTGGAGTACGGTGGCACAATCGTGGCTCACTGCAAGCTCCGCCTCCTGGATTCACGCCATTCTCCTGCCTCAGCCTCTCCGAGTAGCTGTGACTACAGGCGCCCAACACCACGCCCAGCTAATTTTTTGTATTTTATTTTTTTAGTAGAGATGGGGTTTCACCATGGTCTCGATCTCCTGACCTTGTGATCCGCCCGCGTCGGCCTCGCAAAGTGCTGGGATTGCAAGCGTGAGCCACCGCGCCCGGCCAAATCACAAGCATTCTTATACACCAATAACAGTCAAACAGAGAGCCAAATCATGAGTGAACTCCCATTCACGATTGCTTCAAAGAGAATAAAATACCTAGGAATCCAACTTACAAGGAACGTGAAGGACCTCTTCAAGGAGATCTACAAACCACTGCTCAATGAAATAAAAGAGGATAGAAACAAATGGAAGAACATTCCATGCTCATGGGTTGGAAGAATCAATATCATGAAAATGGCCATACTGCCCAAGGTAATTTATAGATTCAGTGCCATCCCCATCAAGCTACCAAAGACTTTCTTCACAGAATTAGAAAAAACTACTTGAAAGTTCATATGGAAGCAAAAAAGAGCCCGCATCGCCAAGTCAATCCTAACCCAAAAGAACAAAGCTGGAGGCATCAAAGCTACCTGACTGTCTTACTGTTTATCGTTGCAGTTTGGCGATTTCCATAGTGATAAGATTTGATTATTATTTCTATTTTTGCATATCTGCTCTATCAGTGATCTTTATACTTGTATATGTCTCTATAATAGTGACATCTTTTTACTTCCGTATGTAGGACTTCCTTAACCATTTCTTGCAAGGCCAATGTAGCAGTGATGGACTCCCTCATTTTTTGCCTGCCTTAGGCAGACTTTATTTCTCCCTCATTTATGAAGGATTGTTTTGCTGGGAATAGCATTCTTGACTGATTTTTTTTTTTTTTTTTTTTTTTTTTTAGCACTTTGAAGTATATCATCTCATTTTCTCCTGGCCTGCAAGATTTCTGCAGAGAAATCCACTGCTAGTCTAACGGAGATTCCCTTATATGTGACTTGATGCTTTTCTCTTGCTTTTGTAGAGAAAGCCTTTCATGTGTATCTGAGTTTTATTGTGCCAGTTGAGAAGGGTGTAATGACTATTTTTCAAGGTAGGTGAAGTGGTATGGCCTCATGCAGCTTCTTTGGCTGCATTCAATATCAGCAGTAGCTGCGGGTACCTTGGTTGCCTAGGCCATAAAAGTTTGTGGTAGTGATGGTGGCATAAGTTGTTAATATCCTCCATATCAAAGGCTTTGGGGGTTTTCTTCATTCTCATTTTCCACACACTGGGTAGATTTAGACTAGAATATCCTTTCTGGATTCAGGTCTGACATGGCCTATACGTAGTTATAGCAGTGCTGGGTTCCAGGTTTAGGTGCTCCAAATGGCTATGGTACTAGGGTCCTAGGCTCAAGGTCTCATGAACTATTTGTGGCACTTGGGTCTTGGGGTGCTTGTTTATTCTCTGTGGTGAGGTTGAATGCAGGTTGCCCAAAGAGCCAGGATCTGTGACTCTGGGGCACCCCCTAGCAGCTTGGTTACAGGGATTTGGGTTGCAGCTGTGATTCTATCCCTAGTGGCCAGGGAGCGGCACTGGACCAACTCTGGAGAAGAAGGGGTGCTCTAGATGTTTGGGCCTAGGGATTGCAGGGCAGTGCTGCAATTCAGGAACCTAAACCAATAGGTATCAGTGGCAATGTGGGTCCCATTGTTGTAGTAGCAGTAGTAGTAGTAGTAGTAGTAGTAGTAGTAGTAGTAATGGTGGTAGTAGTTGTAGCTGTAGCAGTAGTATTAGTAGTTGTAGTAGTAGTTGTAGTTGTCGTAGTTGTAATAGTAGTAGTTGTTGTTGTAGTGGCAGTAGTAGTGACTCTAAACATTGTGATGGTAGAGTCAGCAGTATTCCAGATTCTCTGAGGCCAGGTGTAGCAGTAGCAAGTAGCAAGTGGGGCACAGCTGTCATTTGGGCTCTGTTAGGCAGGAAACAGCACCGTGATGATTTTACTTTCTAGGGAGAGGGGTGTCTCAGCAGCTCCTGCTCTAGGTGGCTATTCCAGCTCTCCAGGGAATTAGGATACTAGAGTTGTTTGGCCTGGAGGGCAGACTGTCTCAGTTCAGCCACGGTTTTGCTTCTCTGGGATGCGAGGTACTACAGCAGTTTAGTTCAGCTCGGCCAGGACACTGATTCCCCAGGCGGCCGAGACACCATTTTCTGGGATACAGGGCACTGCTAAAACTTAGGCACAGGGAGGCATGACTGCTCGAAGTGACTAAGGGATTGTTTTCTTGGAGGCAGGGTACTGTTTGAGATCTGGACTGAGGAGTTAGGGGAAGAGTAGGTGGATCAGCTCCACCTCCACTTGGCCCCAGGAGATGTGTGTAACAGCTGCTTATAGCTCACCTTGGGGATGTTCAGTCACTAGGCTGCGGGTGTTTTGGTGGCAGTTTAGCCTCAGGGATGAAGGGGACCTATGCCTACTTGAACCCTGAGCACAACACACTCCAGCCGTAGGTCTAGCTGCAAGATGGTATAGCACAGTAGACATGTGGGCCACAGAGGACAACATACGTGTTAGCTACTTCTCTGAAGGGAGCACAGCTTTGTGAACTCTAGAAAGCTCCTTCAGGTGGGCTTAGGTAGTGCCCGTGAGGACCGTAGGGCACCTCTGCCATGGGGAGGTCTGTGGATGCCCAAGGTGTTGATCGGGGTTGCTGGTGTTCTCTTGCTTACCTCCTCACTGTATGAAGAAGTTCCTCTTTGTTCCTAGCTTATCTCAATTTGGGGATGGAGCGGTGAAGGCCTGGCATTTCCTTCCATTCTCTTTGTGGCTGTTCTGTTTCTGTGCTCATGAGGGTTCCTGCGATTCCTCTGAGTTTCTCTGGAATTCTCCTTCAGTTACTCTCATTAAAATGTCGCGTTTTTTTTAGTCTTTCTGGCATCTGTGATGGAGACAAGCTCTAGGGGCTTCTAGTCACCCTTGCTCTTAATTAGTCCAAGAGACAGAAATATTTTTGACTGGGCTTTATAAAATCTATAACTAGGACTGTAATGTGAAATGGACAACTTAAAATTTGAGAGAGAAAAAAATTCACTTAGAGTAGGTTGAGCTAAAATTTACCATGTGTCAGCAGGCTCTGTACAAAATTGCATTAAGTAACTCCCCTCATTTAATCCTTACAACACCCTAGTGAAGTTAGATATTGTTCTTATTTTTTATATGTGAGAACACAAATAGTTTACTATAAAATATCTTAGCTAACGTCACAGAGCTAGTTAGCTACAGAGTCAGGGGTCTGACTGCAGAACCCCCCAGTTTACCACCCTAAATTCCTCTGTCACTTAAACTTCAGTCCCATCTCACTCCATGCCCTTTTCTTAGAAGGCAGTGGTTTACACAGAACAGATCTGATTTTTTTAGAATATGGAGAATCTTTTTAAAAAATAATTTGTTGAGGTGAAATTAAAATAATGAAATTAACCATTTTAAAGTAGCACTAAGTAGATTCATAATGTCATACAAACAGCACCTCTATCTTAGTTCTGAAATGTTTTCATCATGCCAAAGTAAAAATACCTTTAAGCAATTTTTCCCCATCCCGCTACAACTGCAATCACTGGAAACCACCAATGTGCACTCTTACCTTTTCTGGATATTTCGTATAAATTGAATGATGCAGTATGTGACTTTTTATCTGCTTTCACTTATATGTTTTGTTCACTTAGCATACATTGTAGAAGGTATCAAATACTTCATTCCTTTTCATGGTTGAATAATATTCCGTTCCATGAATATACCACATTATGTTTATCCATTCCCCCTGCTAGACTTTTGGGCTGTTTCTACTTTTTGATTATTGTAAATAGTGCTGCTATAAACATGTGTGCCCGTGTACTGATTTATGAGTCCCTATTTTCTTCTTTTTTAATATTTTTATTTTAGGTTTGGGGGCACATGTGAAGGTGTGTTACATAGATAAACTCATGTCATGGGACTGTTCATTGTACAGATTATTTCATCACCCAGGAGTTAAGCCCAGTACCCAACAGTCACCTTTTCTGCCGCTCTCTCTCCTCCCATCCTCCTGCCTCAAGTGCCCCTCAGTGCCTGTTGTTTCCTTCTTTGTATTCATAAGTTCTCATCATTTAGCTCCCACTTGTAATTGAGAACATGCAGTATTGGGTTTTCTGTTCCTGCACTAGTTTGCTGAGGATAATGGCCTCCAGCTCCATCCACATTCCTGCAAAAGACATTATCTTGCTCTTTTTGTATGGCTACGTAGCATTTGATAGTGTATATGTACCACATTTGCTTTATCCAATTTGTCATTGATGGGCATCTAGGTTGATTCCTTGTTTTTGCTATTGTGAATAGTGCTGCAGTGAACATTTGTATGCATTTGTCTTTAAGGCAGAATGATTTGCATTCCTCTGGGTATATACCCAGTAATAGGATTGCTGGGTCAAATGGTATTTCTGCTTTTAGCTCTTTGAGGAGTTGTCATACCGCTTTTCATAAGGGTTGAATGAATTTACACTCCACCAATGGTGTATAAGGGTTCCCTTTTCTCTGCAACCTCACCAGCATCTCAACAATTTTTTGTTGAGTTCAGATTTTTGATTCTCTTGGGTGTATACCAGAAATAAACTTAAGGGTCATATGGTAATTCTGTGTTTAATCATTTGAGAGATTTCCAAACTGTTTTCCACAGCAGCCAAACCATATTACATTACAACCGGCAATGTACAAGTTCTAATTTCTCACCAGCACTTGTTAATTTTCCATTTTAAAAAAGTATAGCTATCCTAGAGGCTGTGAAGTGATACTTCGTTGTAGCTTTTATTTGCATTTCCCTAATGACTAATGATATTGAACATTTGTAAAACATGTTTGTTTGCCATTTGTATATATTCTTTATAGAAATATCTATTCAGTCCTTTGCTCATTTTTAAATTGGATTGTTAGGTTTTTTGTAGTTGAGTTGTTAAAAGTTGTTTATATGTATGTTCTGAATACTAGATCTTTATCAAAAATATGATTCACGATTATTTTCACCCATTTTGTAGGCTGGATTTTTACTTTCTTGGTACTGTCCTTCGTTGGATGCATAAAATTTTAAAATTTTGACAAAATATAATTTATCTATTTTTGTTTTTCATGCTTTTGGTGTCATATGTAATGATCCACTGCTAAATCCACTTTCAAGAAGATTTACATGTATGTTTTCTTCTAAGGGGTATAGTTTTAGCTTTTATGTTTAGGTTATTGATTCATCTTGAGTTAACGTTTTATATAGTATGAAGTAGGGTCTCGACTTTCTTCTTTTGCATTTGGATATTCAGTGGTCCCAGCATCATTAAAGACAATTCTTTCGCCCACTAAAAGGACTTGGTACCTTTCTGTTTGTTGAATAGTGATTGAAATCACTTTAGCTTAATCCAAAGAATCAATGAGACAAGGAAGTGCTGGGACTCTGCCGCATGAGTTCTTGATATGTCTGTCATCCATGCAGGTTCCTCTCAAGGTTCAAAGAAGGCCTATCCCAAGTGTCCTCCTCTCCACTGGCTGCTTCTCCTACTAGCAACAGACTCTAAAGTTTAGGAAGTCACCATATTCTTCTCCCTAGTCCAGACACACAAAATGGTTCTTTGTTGTTAGCAAGGATACAAATTGGATGCCATGGGTCTCATTCAGGCCCATTCACAGCCTTGTTGGTTTCACTTTTGCTTCCCTCCTCGTTTTAATTTTAACAGCTTCATTGCAATATAATTACTGTACGTAAACTGCACATATTAAAATTGTACACCTTGCTGAGTTTTGACGTATGTATACAACTGTGAAACCATCACAACAGTGAAGATAAGAAACATTCCCATCATCTCATTGTAATTCATTCTCCAACCCACTCTCAACTAATAGTCTGTTTTCTGTCACTGTGAGTTACTTCAAGCTTTCTAGAAGTTTATATAAATGGAATCACACAGTATATACCCTTTGGTCTGTGACTTCTTTCATTTCTCATAATGATTTTTAGATTCGTCTGTGTTGTTGCATGTATCAATAGTTTATTCCTTTTTATTGCTGAGTAGTATTTCATAATAAGGATTTTACACAATTTGTGTTTCCATTCTTCTACTGATGGGCAGTTGGGCTATTTCAAGTTTGGGGCTATTGCAAATAAAGTTGCTACTAACATTAGTGTGTAAGTCTTTGTGTAGATGTATGCTTTTATTTCTTTTGGGCAAACACCCAGGAATTGAACGGCAAGGTCCTGTGTTAGTTGCATTTTAAGTTTTTAAAGAAATGTCCACACCATTTTCTGGAAACACACAAGAATAAATTAACGTAATCTTATCTCTTGTCATCTTTGTGCTACTATAATATTTGGAGGTTCTTTTAAAAATAAATGTGTACATCTTTGTCTCCTATGCCTTTGATTGCCTGGAGTAGATTTATTTGTTCTTTTCTGCACCTTCAATTCCTAAAACAGTCCTTTGCATAAAAGGATGGTTAATCAGCTTTGGATGAACAAATGTCAGGTAATGGCTTATCTGAACCAAAATTAATGAGAGGGCAAAATTGGAGAGGATGAGGGGAGTAGAATACGTAAATAAATAAAATAACACTGTCTTTTAAAATTATGCACGTAATTCATGATGGAAAAAAATCCAAAAATAAAGAGTAGCTTAAAGAAGAAAATAAACATCATCCATCATCCTTCATGTCACTCTTTAAAAAATTATTTTGTTGTTTTATTTTCTCCCCAATATTCTCTTAAAGTTAAGGCCACTGGTTCTCAACTCTTCCTACACATCAGACTACTCAGGAAGCTCTTTTAAATAGGTCTAACGTGTGGATTCCATTAGAGATTCTAATTTCACTGGTCAGAGGTGGAGCCTGTGTGTCAATAGTTGTTTTTTTTTTAATCAATCTTTCAAAGGTAGTGATTTACATACAACAAAATGCATTTATTTTAAATGTACAGTTCAATGAGTTTTGACAAGTATATATCCTCCCTGTAAACACCACTCTAGTCAAGTATACAATATTTCCATCATCTTCAAATACCCCACATTTCATCCCAGGCAACCCCCGATCTGGCTTGTTACTATAGATTAATGGTGATTATTTGAGAATTTCATACAAACAGAATCTAACAGTCTGGCTCAGAGTCATCATATTGTTACATATATCCATAGTTTATTCTTTTTCACTACTGATTAGTATTTCATTGTATGGAGGTACCACATTTTGTTTATCCATTCACCTGCTGATGGACATCTGGGCTGTTTCCACGTATTGACTGTTATGAATAGAGCTATGTACGTTCATGTAAGTCTTTGTGTGGAGATACGTTTTCATTTCTCTTGGGTAAATGTGTAGGAGTAGAATTGCTGGGTCTTATGGTGAGTGTCTGTTTAACTTTATAAGAAATTTACAAATCATTTTTTTTTCTTTTTTTCTTTTTTTCCAAGACAGAGGCTTGTTCTTTCTCCCAGACTGGAGTGCAATGGTGCGATCTCGGCTCACTGCAACCTCGGCCTCCCAGGTTCAAGCAATTCTCCCGCCTCAGTCTTCTGAATAGCTGGGATTACAGGCATGTGCCACCATGCCCGGGTAATATTTGTGTTTTTAGTAGAGGCGTTGGTTTCACCATGTTGGCCAGGCTGGTCTCCAACTCCTAACCTCATGATCTACCCTCCCCGGCCTACCAAAGTGCTGGGATTACAGCCATGAGCCACTGTGCCTAACCTCCAAACCATTTTTCAAAGTAGTTGTACTGTTTTGCACATCCACCAGTGATGTGTGAGTGTTCAGTTGTCCTACATTTTTGCCACAACGCCAATATTGTCAGTATTTTAAATTTACACCATTATAGGGGTCATTAGCAGTTTCTAAAAGCTCCCCTAGAAATGTGTACTTCTCTGTTTATAGTACATAATAAAAAGTGAAGAAAAAATAACTCTCCAAACGACTGTAATGTGCAGTCAATGTTGAGAGCCACTGAGAACCACTGAGCAAGACTAGACAGACAAGTCCCAGGTATTTAAATAGTGACATATTTTCATTTGTGCATTAATTTTTTCTTAGCCATTCACTTATTCAAAAAGAACTATACTAGCTCCTTACTAAGTGTTGGCAACATAGAGATTTACAACAATATTTCTGCCCCCAAGAAGCTGACAAATTTCTTTTTTATCTCAAGAAAACAAAATTTCACCTATGTGACCACAGTCATTTCAGACAGTTTAGTTTTTAATTGGTCTTTCTCAGTATTTTGCAGCCCTGGCCTTGAGTCAGTCCTGATGAGGTGGAAAAAGTAACGGGATCGTTCATGGTATTTGAGATATTGCTTTCTTGATTTTACTCTTTTCCTTCCCTGCTTCCCGTCTCCCATATTTGCTTTCATACATAATTCAGCTTTGGGAACAGTGTCTTTAAATGAAGTCACCACATGAGACATAACAATATAAATAAAACAAAAATACTTTGCCTCTGGAATTGGCATATTGGTGACTGCACTCCATAGAGTCTATGGCTGATTTCTAACTTTTGTATTTTATTTTTCTGCTTTGTTTCTTTGATACAGGAAATCTTCAATAAAAAGCGTATTCTAATAAAACTAAGACAAACTAGTGTAACATTATAAAATCCTCTCCAGAGGCCTATTAAATAAGTATAGTAGATGGGTAAAAAATAATATGGCCTATAAACCCTACAAAACTCACATGTAAAATTATGTAATCGAATTGTAAAATATTGTCTTATTTGCTATTAAGTATACACTGTAAAAAGACTTTGAAATTGTACAATAATGTTTACCTCCTTGGAATTGTTAGAAATAAGTACATAATACTTAATTTCTGTGCAGAATTTTTTTAATATTCTAAGAATTGTTAAGGTCAGTGTGAGAAGCGTTAACACTGGCTGCCGCCTGCTTACAAAAGAGGTTCTACATACAGCAACTGATAGGACATTCCATTTTCCTTTTTACTGGGGCTTTAGTGATTTCAGAGACCCCAACATTCTTGTGAAAAATTGACTGAAGAAGTCCAATAATTAGTAGAAAGTTATTTGTCTAGCTGTCGGTTTAAAGAAATTTCATCCCCAACATAGGTGGCTTTTCATCAAGAAAATATTTTCCAGCCCAATCTCAAGCCAATTTAATCCCTTGATTGTATTCTGTACCATGCAGCAAAGCCAGTTTCCATGTTTGCTGTGTTTGTTTTTATTTCGTTGAACTTTCTTTTCACTGCAGTTTTTTCCTTATTTTCGTTGTTTTTACACAAATTAGATTCGTTGATCAGTTTTTTTGTATCACATTAATTTTTCCCTATTTAGTTTCAACCACTGCAATTTTTGCTTTTCTTTTCCAAGTCCAAATCTCCCTGACATCAAATTTTGCAAGTCTAAATGTAAAGAAAATATCTTTTGCAGCAACTTGGATGTAACTGGAGACCATTATTCTCAATGAAGTAACTTAAGAATGGAGACCCAGAAACCATGTGTCCTCAGTTATAAGTGAGAGCTAAGCTATAAGGACACAAAGACATTCAGAGTTATACAATGGACATCAGAGAATCAAAAGGGGGAGAACGTGGGTGAGCCATGAGGGTTAAAAACTACATATTGGGTACGACATACAGGTGATGGGTGCACCAAAATTTCAGACTTTGCCACTATACAATTCATCCATGTAACAAAAAACCACGTGTACCCCTAAAGCTATCGAGAGAAAAAATAAAAACAAAACAAAAAATGAAATTTGAATAAATTTTATTAAAAGGATGCGAGCCTTCTTTCCATTTTTAATCAATAGCACTGTTGCCATGTATGGTATCATCTGTTGTCAGTTTTATTTTATGCTGATTATTTCTACCAGCCATAACAATTGGGAAATAGGCGAAAAGTTGGTTGTATTTATTTCCTAGATAATCAATAACAAAATTCAGAGGAATCTAATGAGACAGAGTTATAGGTGCACAGAAGAAGAAGAAAAGCTACAGTTGGGTGGAGCATGGATGGCTAAACTCTTGGTTAACTTGATGGGGTCAAAAGGACGAATGCAGGCCAGAGTTCAGATCTTTTGACAGGGTCAAAGGATCTGGCATCAGTCCCTGGCTGCTCTCTTCTAGGTTTTCAGTCTTGCTCTTCTCCATTCCTCACCAGATCCTGGGCCACTTTGGAGCTGCCTGGACAGGAGCTCTCCTGGCCTCTGGCAAACTTGTGGCTGGGTTGTGGACAGAAATTCCTGGTACTCTTAGTTGAGTTCATACAAGCTGAAAGTTTTCAAAAGGAACTAATTTTACTTGAGCCAACTAAACAAAACTGAAATACACACAGAAAATACAAAAGCACAGAAATAGATGAGGGTTCCATGCCATGGACATTTTAATCCTGTGTATCAAGAACCTTTATAGAGTTCATGTCTGGCCCAGCCAATCCACTTCTAGGAAGTTATCTTAAGGTGATATACGGGACATGAGTTGAAAGATGTGTAGACGACGTACTCATCAACAAAAATTGGAACAAGCTAAATATGTTCTAATAGAGGAATAATTCAAATAGAGTATTTTCATATCATTTAATACTCAGCTATGAAGCAGGGCTAGCAAACTTTCCTGGAAAAGAATAGATAGTATGTATTGTAGATTTGTGGGCCCTGTGCTTTCTGTCAGAAATAATCAATTCTGCTATTGTATCACAGAAATGGCCATAGATAGTACATAAAGGAATCAGCACATTCATGTTCCAATAAAACTTTATTTACAAAAAAAAAAAAAAAACAGGTGGAATTGGATTATGAGACTTAATTTGCAGACCCCTGGTTTACAGAGATGATATGGATTTGTATTTACTGACAAAGAGAGCTGATTGTAATATACTATTGGGTAAAAACAACAGCAGATATTAGTATAGCATTTATGGTATGATGTCACTTATGCAAAATGAAGATTGGTATATATATATATATATATATATATATATATATATATATCAGTACAGAAGTGTCTAGAAGGATGTTCAGCAAATATTAATGAAGATATTATCACTAGGTTGAAGAATTTGACATGATTTTTTTCCCTTTTTTGTTTTCACATTTTTTTGTTACTAGAAAAAAATGTTTTTATTTAATAATTCATACTCTTCGAGAAAGTACTTCCATGGTTGTTGTTGGGGTTGCCGCACATCTGTGAAGCCTGTGCAGTTGCAGAATTCCAGGAGATGCCATCACATGCACTACGATGTGAAGGATGCCCCCAGAGTTGTGTGACAAGGTAATCTTCCCACCTCCCATTCTCTGTTCAGCTCTATCCAGTTAATTCAACAGCATTTGTTTGACACCTACGACACTAGACATTGTTCTAGACAGAAATATCAGGAAACAAAGCATACAAAAATGTTTGCCCTTGTAGTGCGTATGTTCTTGTGAAGGAAAAAGATGATAAGGAGAATAAGGATTGACACATATGCAAGGTTAGTAAGTAGTAATAGAGCAAGGTGGCAAGGGAGATCCACATGGCTTCAGCAGAGTGAGATTTCCATTTTAAATAGAATGGTCGCAGCAGGCCTTACTCAGAAGGTTGCAAATGAGCAAATACTTGAAAGAGGTCAAGTAGGAAATCATACTGATATCTTGGGGAAGAGCATTGCAGACGGTGGGGACAGCCAGTGCAAAGGGTCTAAGGGAAGAGCATGCCTAGTGATCTTGAGGAACAGCACGTCTGCTGATTTTTTGGTGTGGCTGAAGTGGAGTGAGGGAGGAACACAGTGGCAGGAGTGGGGGCAGATTGGTCATGGGTGGCCAGATCACAAAGGCCCTCAGAGATCATAGTGAGGGCATTGTTTTTAACTCTGAATGAGTTCTTAGCCACTGAAATATTTTTGAATAGAGCAGTATTGATATTGTTTGGCTGTGTCCCCACCTAAATCTCATCTCGAAATGTAGCTACCGTAATCCCCACATGTCATGACAGGGACCTGGTGGGAGGTAATTGAATCATGGTGGGGGTGGGTGGTTGTTGCCATGCTGTTCTCATGATGGTGAATGAGTCTCATGGGATATGATGGTTTTATAAAGGGAAGTTCCCGGCACACAGTGTCTTGCCTGCCACCATGTAGGAAATGCCTTCGCTCCTGCTTTGCCTTCCACCATGATTGTGAGGCCTCCCCAGCCAGGTGGAACTGTGAGTCCATTAAACCTCCGTTTCTTTATACATCTTCCAGTCTTTATTAGCAGCATGAGAACACACTAATACAAGTGGCAAGATTTGATTTATGTATTTAAGGAGTCACTCTCGATACTGAGTTGAGAACAAACTGTTAGGGTATTAGGGTAGAGGTAGCCCTGGACAGTGTTTTGCAATTTTGTTTTTTCTTACCTGTATCCCCCACTGGCCTGTAGATTCCTGGAGGTCAAGTAGCCCAGTTTTTGGTAGAGGGAATAGCCAGTGGGAAGAAGGCAGGCGGGGCAAATATGTACAACCCTCATTTTACAGAAGAGAACATTGGAACTTAGGGAGATTTAAGGGATGGCCGAGGGTCAGAACATGGTCAGCACCAGAAGAAAGGCCTTTCAATTGCAAGGTCAGGGTTCCTTTCACACTGGGACAAGAGGCAGCACCTACAAGATAAGGTAGAGGTGAATGAGCATAGGTGGCTTGAGTTAGATTCTGCAGACTTTTATGACAGGCCAATATATATAAATAATAATAGCTGACATCACATAAAAAACAGATGCAACATCTCAGGAGATCTACTGCATGCTCCTGATTAGGAAAAGGAATGTTGAAAAATAGCACTGAGTTTATAAAAATAGCGTTTAGAGTATAGTTCTCATTTTTGTAATACATGAATGCTTAAGAAAGATATTCATCAAATGCTAGCAATGCTTATTACTTGATGGTAGGATTTCAGTGTTTTAAATGTTCTTGATTCTTTTCTGAATGGTTTGAATTTTTTGCAATGAGAGTGTGAAAACAGAAGAAATAAAAAAGTTTGTTGTTAGAAAGATACCATTAAGCTAACATTTACACACTCTTTGCTGTTCCACAGCACCTGTAGTACCACTATTTCTTTGTAAATTCTTCCAGGGCAGACACTGTGTTATATTCATTATTCTTTGCCCAGCATGTGGAACCTCTTACCAAACGGGTGTTCAACAGGGTTTGTGGAACAAATGCAAAGTGCATTTGTGAACTGTAGCTTATATAATCTACAGTAGACATCTAGGGGGGCTCAGGAATGACATGAACAGAGTTTCTAGCCGAAGGGAATTTCATTTTTTTTTTTTTTTTTTTTCTAGTTGGAGTTGCCATGGCACCTGGAAGACCAGGGATCCTGGTAAGAAAGTTTTAAAATGCTGAAGTGGTAAGTTTGTAAATTTGTCATACCTAGTGTCAAGTCCTACTTCAGGAATCTACAAAAATTGGGCCTTTTGAATAGAAATGTTTTAGTGAATAATCAGTGATGTGCCAACTTATTCTGATAATATTTCAATCTAGCTTGTTGCTTTTAATGGCAGTTGCCATTTCTATTGGGCTGCATCATTCCCAGGAAAGCCTTCTTTTAAAATCAGCACAGGATGTCCATCCTAATACAAAAATCCGAAATCCAAAAATGCCTCTGAATCTGAAAGTTTTTCAGTGCTAACGTGAGATAGTGAAACTTTTGTTTTCAGATGGTTCAGTGTACAAAAACATTGTATCATACACAAAATTATTTAAAATGTTGTATAAAATTACTTTCAGACTATGTGCCTAAGGTATATATATGAAACGTAAATGAATTCCATGTTTAGATTTGGGTCTCACTCCCAGGTATCTCATTATATATATGCAAATATTCCAAAATCAAAAACAAAAACGAACAAACAAAAAACCCGACAAATCCGAAACACTTCTGGTTTCAAGCATTTTGGAGAAGGGATTTCCAACCTCTCCCTAGAGATTAATTTGTTTGATGTGGTCAATTGCCTGATGATTCAAACTCCTCAAAAACTGCAGGGCTTTCCTCCATACCACCTGTTTAGGTTTTGAATCATTTAGAAAAAAAGTAAGTGACTGTCTTAAGTCATTGATTAAAAATTAATAGCCTTAAAATGTTTCTGTTCCTATTTTATTACAAATTATTGCTGGAAACAAGTTTTAATAGTGAGAAGGAAAGTTGTCACCCATAGGTTTAGGCACAGTTTTTCACTCTCCTTTACTCCCTTAGCATTAGACTATAAACATTTTCACAATGATTTTTTGAATACTTGTGTAGCATTTGAACTTGCAGATTACCACACTGTACAAAACCATTGCACAATTAGCATACATTCATATTAGTGTTAGTTTTTTAGTGATTTTTAATTGAACAAGGAAATTTCACATATTTGGCTCTATTCTGTAACTATAAGCAAAATTTTAACGGATTTTTCCCTCTTTCAGATCCTTAATTATTAAACTCATCTGACCATTTTTATTTTTATTTATTTAATTGATGAAGATTGTATATACTCAAAGTGTACAATGTAATTATTTGATCTACCTAAATTAGGTTGGTGCAATTAGTTGTGCACATGCAATTAGTTTGCACCAACCTAATACATTGTATACTTACTACAATCAAATTAATTAATACATACATTATCACCCATGCTATACATTAGATTCTCAGAAATTGCTCATCTTACAACTGAAAGTTTGTGCCCTTTGGTCAAAATCTACCCATTTCCCCCACCCCTATTCCCTGGCAACTGCCATTGTACTCTATGTTTTGATGAGTTCAACTCTCTTATATTCTGCATATAATATACTGTTGACCCTTGAACAGCATGGAGTTTGAGCACTGACCCCTGCATAGTCACAAATCAGCATATAACTTTTTCTTAAGACATGGGGTCTCACTATGTTGCCCAGATTGGCCTTGAATTACTGGGTTTTAGGGATCCTTCTGCCTGAGGCTCCTGAGTAGCTAGGGCTACAGGTGTGTTCCACTTTGACCAGCTCTTGCGTAAAACTTGATTCTCCAAAAACTTAACTACTAATAGCCTACTATCGACCGGTAGCCTTACCAATAACATAAACAGTTGGTTAACATGTATTTTGTATATGTATTATATACTGTATTCTTACGCTAAACTATAGAAAAGATGGTGTTATTAAGAAAATCCTAAGGAAAAGAAAATATATTTAGTATTACTTAAGTCAAAGCGCAGAGGTCTTCATGCTCCTTGTCTTCCTATTGGGTAGACTGAGAAACAGAAGGAAGAGGAGGATTGGTCTTGCTGTCTCAAGGTGTGGCAGAAACAGAAGAAAATTCATATATAAGTGGACTGTACCATTCAAACTCATGATGTTCTATTAGTCTATGTGTTTGTTTTTATGCCCGTACCATACTCTTTAGATTAATATAGCTTTGTAACATAGTTCAAAATCAGGAAATGTGATGCCTCCAGCTTTGCTCTTCTTTCTCGAGATTGCTTTGGTCAGGTTTTTTTGCGGTTCCATATGAATCGTAGAATTATTTTTTCTCTATCTGTGAAGAATGCTGCCATTGGAATTTCGATAGAGTTTGCAGTGAGCCTATAGATCAGCTGGGGTAGTATGGACATTTTAACAATATTAATTCTGATACATGAACATGTGATATCCTTCTTTTTGTTTGTGTCATCTTCAATTTATTTTCTCAGTGTTTTATATACTGATATTTAAACTTCTTGATTAAATGTATTCCTAAGTGTTCTTATTGTGCTTGGTGCTATTGTAAGTAGGATTGTTTTCTTTCTTTCTTTTTCAGATAATTTGTTGTTGGTGTATAGAAGTGCAATTCGTTGTTCAATTCCCACCAATGATTGAGAACACGCGGTGTTTGGTTTTTTGTGCTTGCGATAGTTTGCTGAGAATGACAGTTTCCAGTTTCATCCATGTCCCTACAAAGGACGTGAACTCATCACTTTTTATGGCTGCATACTATTCCATGGTGTATATGTGCCACATTTTCTTAATCCAGTTTATCATTGTTGGAGTTAATGGGTGCAGCACACTAACATGGCACATGCATACATACCTAACAAACCTGCATGTTGTGCACATGTACCCTAAACCTTGAAGTATTATAAAATAATAATAATAATAATTATAAATAAATGATAAAAGAAGTGCAATTCATTTTTAAGGTTGATTTTGGTATTCTGCAACTTTACTGAATTCTTTTCTTAGGTCTAACAGTTTTTTGATGGAGTTTCTATATACAAGGTCATGTCTTCTACAGAGACAATTTTGCTTCTTCCTTTCTGATTTGGACGTTTTGTATTTCTTTTTCTTGCCTAATTACTCTAGGTAGCACTTGTAGTAGTATGCACCATAGAAGTGGTGAGTGTGGGCACCCTTGTTCTTGATCATAGAAGGAAAGCTTTCTGCTTTTTACCATTGGGTATGATGTTGGCTGTGGGCTTGTCAAATATGGCCTTTATTCTGTTGAGGAACATTCCTTCCATACCTAATTGGGTGAGGGTTTTAACAGCATTTTGAACTATAAGTGACATAAAATAAACAGCATATATATCTAGTGTACAATTTGATAAGTTTTGACGTGTGTATATACCCATGAAGCCGATCAATATAGTGAACATAAACATCAGCCTCAAAGGTATCCTTGTGCTCCTTTGTAATCTCTCCTTCCTCTCTCTCTCTATGTACCCTTTTCTCAGGCAATCACTGATCTCCTTTCTGTCATACAGATTGGTTTTAATTTTCTAGAGGCATATGCAAATGTAATAATACAATAAGTAGTTTCTTTTGGTGTGGCTTCTTTTATTCAGCATAATTACTTTAACATTCATTCATGTCGTTATATGTATCCATAGACTTTTCTTTTTATTTGCCGAATAGGATTTCATTGTATGAATACACCAACGTTTCTTTATCTAGTTCCCTGTTATGGACATTTGGGTTGTTTTCAGTGTGGGACTTTTACAAATTAAGCTGCTATACACATTTATATATGAGTCATTTTATGATACGCTTTTAGTTCTCTTGGATATACAAGTGCTGGATCATATAGCAGGAATACGTCTGACTTTTTAAGAAACTGCCAGTTTTCCATTTTTTGTTTCCAACGGTATATCAGTTCCAATTCCTCCACCTCCTTGACAACATTTGGTATTGTCAATCTTTTAAAATTTAGCTATTGTAGTAGGCACATAGTGCTTTTAATTTGTATTTTCCTAACTACTAATGATTTTCAACATCTTTTCATATGCTTATTTCCCATCCCTGTAGCTTCTTTGTGGAAGTGTCTGTTCAAGTATTTTGCCCCTTGTTTTGTTGTTTTTCTAACTCAGTTTTGAGAGTACTTTATACATTCTGGATGAAGGCTGTTATCAGACATATTCTGTGCAAACATTTTCTCCCAGCCTGGCTTGTTTTCTCGTTCTCTTCATGGCGTCATCTGAAGAACAGAAGTTTTAAAATTTGATGAAATCAAATTTATCTGTTTGTTCCTTTATGGATCATGCTTTTGGTGTTATAGCTAAGAAATCTTTTCCCAATGCAAAGTCACAGAGATTTTCTTTTAGAAATGTTATCGTTTTTGGTTTCTACCTTAGGCCTGTGACCCATTTTTCAGTTCATTTCTAGGTATAGTGTGAAGTATGGATTTTGCATACGGTAACCAATTATTATAGCACCATTTGTTGAAAACACTGTCCTTTCTCCACTTAATTACATTTGCACCTTTGTAAACACACACACACACAGACACACACACACACACACACACACACTCCATATATACGTAGGTCTCTTTCTGGGCTCTCTATATTTTTTAATGATATCCCTTGTCTATTTTGATGTCAATAGCCACTATTTTGGTTACTGTAGCTTAGTAATAAGTCTTGAAGTGAGATAGTGTTAATCTGCTTAGTTCTTCTTTTCCCAACTTGTTTTGTCTAGTATAGGTCCTTTACATTTCCACATAAATCTTAGAGTCAGCTTGTCAATTTCTGTAAAATGTCTGCTAGGGCTTTGATTGTGATTCCACTGAATCCATAATTTGGAGATAATTGGCATGTTAATAATATTGAGTCTTTTAATCCATAAACATGGTCTATAGGTCCATAAACATTTCTAAAGGTCTTTAATTTCTCTTGGCAATGTATTATAGTTTATAGTATACACATCTTTCACATTTTATGTCAGATTTATCCCTATGTATTTCATATTTTTGTGTTATTCAAAGTATTCTTAAAATTTCAACTTGTGATTGTTCTTTGCTAGTCTGTAGAAATAAAATTGATTTTTATTGATATTTTACCCTAAAACCTTAGCTAAAATCATTATTACTTCTAACTTTTTTGTGTTTCTATTAGATTTTCTACATAGATGGTCATGTTGGCCATATATAAAGACAGTTTTGTTTCGTCCATTCTGGATGCATGTTTTTTCATGTCTGATTATATGTTCTGGTATCTCCAGCACACGGTTGAATACAATTGGTGAGAGCAGACATCGTTGTCTTGGTCCTGATCACAGAGGAATTGCATTCAGTCTTTTATCCTGAAGTATGTTTTTAGCTATAGATTTTTCATAGATGCTGTATTATTCAGGAGTCTCCAGAGGGACAGAACTAATAGGAGAGATGTGTATATGAAAGGGAGTTTATTAAGGAGTATTGACTCACATGATCACAAGGTGAAGTCCCATGATAGGCCGTCTACAAGCTGACGAGCAAGAAAGCCAGTCCAAGCCCCCAAACCTCAAAAGTAGGGAAGCCAACATTGCCACCTTCAGTCTGTGGCTGAAGGCCTGAGAGCTCTTAGCAAACCACTGGCATTAAGCCTGAGACTCCAAAAGCTGAAAAACACGCACTCCGATGTTTGAGGGCAGGAAGCATCCAGCACAGGAGAAAGATGAAAGCCGGAAAACTTGGCAAGTCTAGTTCTTCCATGTTCTTCTGCCTGCTTTATTCTAGCTGTGCTAGCAGCTGATTAGATTGTGCCCGCCCAGAATGAGGGTGGATCTGCCTCTCCCACTCTACTGACTCAAATGTTAATCTCCTTTGGCAACACCCTCACAGACACACCCAGGAACAATACTTTGCATCCTTCAAGCTAGTCAAGTTAACACTCAGTATTAACCATCACAGATGCCCTCTATCAGTTTGAGGAAGTGCTTTTCTATGCTTAGTTTGCTGAAAGTTTTTATTTAATAATACATGTTAGATTTTTGTCACCTGCTTTTTCTGTGTCTTTTGGGATGATCATGTGTTTTATCTCTTTGCTAACATGGAGAATTGTTTTGATTTATTTTCAGTGTAAAATCATCCTGAATTCCTGCGAAGTAAAATCTCAATTTATCATAATATTGTATTCTTTTTACATATTTTGAATTCAGCTTGCTAAAATTTTCATTTCTTTCTTCTATATTCATGAAGGAACTTGGCCTATAGTTTGCTTTTTTGTTACATCTTAGTAAGATTTTTGTATCATGGTAAATCTGGTCTCTTACAAGTATTCCCCACCTCGTAAATTCTCTGGGATAGTTTGTATAGAATTGGTATTATTTCTTCATTAAATGTTCGGGAGAATTCATGGCAAAGCTATCTGGGTCTCGAATTTCCTTTATGGGAAGATTTCTAACTACAAATTGAAAATTTTTAAATTTATTTTTATTTATATATTTATTTATTTTCTGAGATGGAATCTCTCTCTGTCACTTAGGCTGGAGCCCAGTGGTGCGATCTCAGCTCACTGCAACCTCTGTCTCCTGGGTTCAAGCAATTCTCCTGCCTCAGTCTCCCTTGCAGCTGGGATTACAGGTGTGTGCCACCATGCCCAGCTAAGTTTTTTGAATTTTTAGTAGAGACAGGGATTTAGTAGAGTCAGGCTGGTCTCCAACTTCTGACCTCAGATGATCCGCCTGTCTCAGCCTCCCAATGTGTCAGGATTACAGGCATGAGCCACTGTGCACACCCTATATTGATTTTTTTTTTAAATATAAGGCTATTATCTGTATCTTTGTGACTGAGCTTTGATATTTTATGTGTTTTAGGAAATTTGTTAATTTCATTTCCATTGTAATATTTATGGGCATAAAATTTTCAAAGTGATATTCCCTTTTTATACTTTTTAGTGTCTTAGAAACTAGTGATACCCATTCTCTCATTCCTAATATGAAAAATTTTGATCTCTCCTTTTTCCTAATCAATCCGTCTTGAGATTTATCCATTTTCTTTTGCTTTGTTCTTTTTTTTTTCTCCTCCCTGAGATGGAGATTCGGTCTTGTTGCCCAGGCTGCAGTGCAATGGGTCGATCTCGTCTCAATGGGGCAATCTTTGTCTCCTGGGTTCAGGTGATTCTCCTGCATCAACATCCTGAGTAGCTGGGATTACAGGTGTGCACCCCCAAGCCCAGCTAATGTTTGCATTTTTCAGTAGAGATGGTGTTTCACCATACTGGTCAGGTTCATCTAGAACTCCTGACCTCAGGTGATCCACCTGCCCTGGCCTTCCAAAGTGTTGGGATTTCAGGCATGAGCCACTGTGCCCAGCTCCATTTTATTTTTATTGTCAAGAAACAAACTTTGTTTTTGTTGATTTTCTCTATTTTTGTCTTATATTTTATTGATTTCTCTTTTGATCCTTATTATATCCTACTGTCTCCTTCCTTTGAGTTTAATGTGAACTCTTGTTTTTATTATTTATTTCTTGAGATGGATCCTGAGGTCATTGCCTTGAATCAGTTTTTTTTTTTTTTTTTTTTTTTTTGTAAAATAGGTATTTGGGGTTATACAGTTCCATTAGTATTAGATACCAAACATTAGTGGCATCCTACAAATCCTGATATACTGTATTTTCATTTTCATTCACGTCAGAATATTTTGTAATTTCCCTTTTGATTTGTTCTTTGAACTATGAGTTATTTAGAAGCATGGTATTTAGTTTCCAAATATTTGGGTATTTTTCCGTTATCCCTCTTCTATTGATTTCTAATTTAAGTTCATTGTGGTCAAAGAACATATTTGTATGACTTGAATCTTTTTGCATATATTGAGAATGGTTTTATGGCTCAGAATGTAGTTGGTGTTTGTAAATGGCCAATGTGTACTTGAAAATAATATGTATTCTGCTGCCATTGGATGGACTGTTGTAAAAATGTCAATTAGGAGTTGTTTGATAGTATTGTTGAAATCTATTATACCCTTGCTGATTTTCTGTCCACTTGTTCTATTGATTATCAAGAAAGGGTTATTGAAATTCCCAACTACCATTATGGATGTGTTTATTTCTCCTTGCAGTCTATTAGTTTTTGCTTCACATATTTTGAAGCACTGTTATGAAGTACATGAATACTTAGGATTGTCACATTTTCGTTAACTGACCAAATTGTCATGATGAAATGACTCTCTGCCTATGGTAACATTTTTCACTCTAAGATTTACTTGTTTTAGTATATTAATATCGCCTCTGTCAAGGGCTGAGCTGGAGAGAGAGCTGAGCTGCCAGGTTTTAACGTGGTCAGTTAAGAAAACGGCCAAACTTAAAAGAAAAAAAAGAAACCATCAAGACTTTATTCACTTATGCAATAGTATAAGCAAGAAGCCAAAGAGGAATAAGGGGCAGCTCCCAAAATGTTCCATGTTTTCCCCCATGGAGCAGCTCAGAGGAAGGGAGTTTGGGGTATGGGGGTGATCGTCCCCCGGCTTAAGGAGAGGGCTGCCGAACATGAGCCTCCTGCTATTTCGCTGTTGCTGGGAATTTGTGGACACTGTGGTGAAGGGTGGGAGTTTGGGGAAGGCTAGGAGTGGAAGATACTTAATACCTAGAACGGCGGAGGGGGAGGTTGTTGCTGTGAGCCGAGATCGCGCCCCTTCACTCCATCCTAAGCTACAGCATGAGACTCCGTCTCCAAAAGAAGAAGAAAAAGGGAGAAGAAGAGGAAGAAGAAGAAGAAGAAGAAGAAGAAGAAGAAGAAGAAGAAGAAGAAGAAGAAGAAGAAGAAGAAGAAGAAGAAGAAGAAGAAGAAGAGGAGGAGGAGGGGAGGAGGAGGAGGAGGAAGAAGAAGAAGAAGAAGAGGAAGAAGAAGAAGAAGAAGAAGAAGAAGAAGAAGAAGAAGAAGAAGAAGAAGAAGAAGAAGAAGAAGAAGAAGAAGAAGAAAAAGAAAAAGAGGAAGAAAGAAGAAATAAGAAATAAGAAACAATGGAGAAAAGCATGTTGTTCAGGTTACCTTCAAAAAGTTGGTCTCTAGCAGAGGCAGCCAAGAAAGACCTCTGCCAGTACTCCCCTGACCCGGGGACCTCTGCATGGAAGAATCTGGGCTGGGAATGCAGGTATGTGTAAGAACATAAGTGCGGGGGGATCTGAGTCTTTGATACAACTCCCCTAGGTGACTGTGTGCTCTGTGCACTGAGGCCAGGTTGGGAGAACCCATGGAACAAACACTGTACCTCACACACAGCATTGGGTTTTGTCTCTCAGAAAACTGCTCAGCCAGTCCAGCTTCGTCTTGACCAGTGTCAGCAATATCATACCCTTGTCAAAACTTAATACTATATGGCCAGGCCCTGTGGCTCCTGCCTGTAATCTCAGTACTTTGGGAGGCTGAGGCAGGTGGATCCTGAGTGCAGGAGTTTGAGAACAGACTGGCCTCAAGAAAAAAAAAAAAAAAAAATCACTTTTAACCCTTTCGTGTCTTTATATTTTAAAGTGCATCTCTTGCAGGCAGCACAAAGTTGCCTTGCATTTTTATCCAGTCTGACGGTCTGCCTTTTAATGGGGCTATTTGGACTATTTTTATTTAAACTTTTTATCTGTAATGGCTAACTTTCACTCTATCACATTGACATTTGTTTCCTATTTGTTCCACCTGTTCTTTGTTCCTTTTTTCCTTCCTCTCTGTCTTATTTTAGATTAATTGGATTAATTTAGATTAACTGGATTGATTTGAATTAGTTGAGTAGTTTTATGATCTATTTTATCTCCTTTATAGAATTACTAGCTTTAACTCTTTGTTTTATTATTTTAGTGGTAGCATACATCTTTTCTTATCACAATATACTTTTGAGTGATATTGTACCTCTTCATAGGTGGTATGACACCCTTAAATGAGTATACTTCTATTTCTCCCCCACCAGCCTTTATGTTATTGTTTTTGTTTTCCAATTTATATACATGGTCATTTTTATGTTAAATAGCCAATTATCTCTTATTTGGTAATTTTTATTGTGATAAAATATACACAACATAAAATTTACCATTTTAACTGTTAGCAGTGGTGAATCCATACAAGACTGCAGCAACCTCAATTCTTACCTCCTTCAGAAGAAATAATTCAACCAAAGGGAATAAGATAGAGGGAGAAACTTAGGCAAGTTTAAGGGAAGGAGTGAAAGTTTATTAAGAAGTTTTAGAGCAAGAATGAAAGGAAGTGAAGTACACTTAGAAGAGGGGCAAGCCGGTGACCTGAGAGATCAAGTGCAAGGTTTGACCTTTGACTTTGGTTTTCATGCTTCCGGGGTGATTGTGCCCTTCTCCCCTGATCCTTCCCTTTGGGTGGCCTGCCAGCACTTAGTAGGGGCCACATGTGAAGTATGTTTACTAAAGTTGTATGCAGGCTGCCTTGAAACATTTTTCCCTTACTGGTGGAGTATTGCCTAAGGAAGGTCATATACCAGTTAATTCCACCATTTTGCCTCTTAGTGTGCATGCTTGAGTTTACTCACCCAACTCCTGCGATCTAATCAGGAAGCTGCTGATCATCAGTTTCAGGTGTTTTCTATCTATTGGGGGACTGCCTTTCCCTGGCCCCGGCTGCAACCAATTATTATTTTAGAGACGGTTTAACAATCACCTCACTATCACCTTATGGTTGCCTGACATTCTGCATGAAGAGAGCCCTCTCCTTCCCTGCTCATGTCTGCCTAACTACCTATGGTAATAAAAGCTTTTTTTGTTTGTTTGTTTGTTTTTGTTTTGAGACAAGGTCTTACTCTGTCACCCCAGATGTTGTGCAGTGGGGCAATCTTAGTTCACTGAAACCTCAACCTCCAGGGCTCAGTTGATCCTCCCACCTTAGCCTCCTGAGTAGCCAGGACTACAGGTGTGTGCCACCACACCTGGCTAATTTCTGTATTTTTTGTAGAGACAGGATTTGCCTTGTTGTTTAGGCTGGCCTTGAATTCCTGGGGTCAAGCTATCTGTTGGTCTCCACCTCCCACAGTGTTGGGATTATAGGTGTGAACCACCGTGCCTAGACCCCCAAATTTTCTTTTTTTCAGACACAGTGTGATAGCTCTCAAACCATCACCTAGCATTCCTAGTAGGAGGGAGAAGATCTTGCTCTTGCCCCAGTCATGCCTGTCTAACTACATGTAACTAGTTAGCTCAGCTTACTGTTAGAATTTTTCTCACTGATACAATTTTTGCAAAGGCACTTTCAGTACTACCAAAATAAGTAGTAATCAACCATTTGGAAAGCATTTTGAAGTAATTGAAGTCCCTACTTACACCAAATGAGGAAAAGCCAAACTACACCGTGGGACACACAATAAGTCCCTGCGTCAGTCAGCTGTTGCTGTGCAAACACCTCCTCAAGACTCAGCAGGATAAAGCAATGATCATTTATAATCGCTCACATGTCTGCAGGTCAGCTGCTTTTTGGCTGACCTAGGCAGGGCTTAGCTAGGCTGGCTCTGCAGTGTGTGTCTCTCATTCTCCTCTGGTGGCAAACAATGGCAGATGACAATGGCAAATGTGGAAAGCCTTTAAAGCAGAAATCTCATAACGAGTTCCCTGTCACTCCCATTCATCTCAGTCTTTCAGCCAAAGCAAGTGATATGGCCAAACCCCATATCAAGGGGTGGGGAAATATATTTTGCTTATTTATTAGGAGCAAAGTCACATGGTGGTCAGTGAAGAATGGGTTGAATGACACAACCTATCATCAGCCCTGAAGAAACTCATCATTCATTTCCTTCCTCAAGACTCCCCTCATCAGGGCATCTCCAAATCTTACCCTTTCCCACACTCTGTATCAAACAGTCCACTCACACTAGCTACCCTGCTTCCTTTGGCACCCTCTTTCCACTAGATAACCTGTTCACTCAGCATTTCTATTTTCCTTTGCATCTCCACCCTTTGCCCGTTACCCCAGCAACTCACAGGGGACCCTGACAGAATAGGCAAAACCCAGAATTTGGGTGGGTAGATAATGTGTGAAAGCTCACAGGGTTCTGATTCCTCCTTGCCACAGCACATTACTAGCGAATGATGTGTTTGGGGCCTGGGGTGTTTGCAGAACCAAATCAGGTGTGGAGGAAATTATATGTAAATATCTCCATGGGTGTGTGATTGTACCATACCCGACCATAACAAAGCTCAAATGTCATTTCATTTCCACATGTGGCTAGGTTACCCTGTTTTATATATCATTGAGAGCCAGTATAAATAAATATCTGTGGAAGTCTTAGCTGACTGCCTGCTTTGTTTCTCCCACAAAACTGTAAGCTCCTCATGAACAGAACATTTCTGTATGATTCACTAGCTGTCTCTATCTTTACCCCACAGACAATCCACAAATGAATGCTGTCAGCCTTGTCCCCCATCATATCCCAACCATCTATGTCTGGCTACTCCATTGCTAGCCCAACCGAAGCCCTTTGTATCTCATGCCTGGGTTATTTCACAGCCTTCTAGGCTGGTAACTCCCGCTGCTACTGTGCCTGGCTGCAGTCTATTCTCTACCTGGTGAAGAGGAACCTTTGAAAAATGGATAAAATGAGTAGCAAATTGTGTTTCTCTTGCACTCAGAATCCTCCTCTGGCTCCTCACTGTAACCTCTGGCTTCAGTAGTTGATGGCAAATATTTAAAAGTCAGCCTGCAGGAAGAATCCCGATTTACTGGGTTATTCAATGTTAGTAGTAGAAATACTCATCATGGCCAATTTTAAGCTGCCTTCTTTCCTTCACTCCATCCCTCCCTCCTCCCCTTCTGCCCTCCTTCCTTTATTTCCTCCCTCTTTCTCTCACTTCTTCTGTCCTCCCCTCCTTTCCTTCCTTTCCTTCTCACATCCTTCTTTCCTTTCTTCTCTCCTCCCCTCCTTTCTTCCATATTCTCTGCCTCCTACTCTAGAATTGACATTTCATGACAGGCAGTCCATGTCTGTCTCAGTCATTGCTTAGAAGTACCTGGCACATAACGAAGGCTCAGTACATATTTCTTGAACAAATAGTTGACTAATTGAATAGATGATCCTTTCTTAATTCTGTACCAGGATTTAAGAATTATTCGAAGAATATGTCATTGTTTTAAAATGACCAAGTACTGCTCAGCACTTTCAAGTTCACAAAGCATGCCTCATGCATCATCTCTATGATCTGTATCCGGGTGCCATCCTGAGAAGCTGTGAAAGGATTTTCTCTTCCTCCTCACTTTGCAAATGAGGAAACAAAGACTCAGAGAGATGGAGGTTCCCACTCAAGCCAAACAGCAAGTGTGTATCCACATGTCTGACTCTCAGCCTGGCAGTCTTCTCAGTGGTCTCCAGGAACTGTTTAGCTCTTGGGGGGATCTCATAAGGGAAGCCTGGAGGCTTCAGGGAGAGCTGTCCCAAGGAAGAGGAGAGAAAGACATGGTGGCAAGGAAGGAGGATTGACTAACAGGGAAGGCCTTACATAGGCCTCTACCAGGCTGAGCGTCTGGCATCAGGCCAGTAACATAGTAATTCAGGTCCCCAATCCTGATTCTGTCTCTTGATTCCCACTAACCTCCCCACAGACATGGAGCATTGAGCCCTCCTTTCCCACATATAGAGTACCCAAGATAGAGTAGGCTCCACACCTAGCACCCACCTTCTTGCAAGACTATAGCAATGAACAGCGGAGTGCAAGCTGAGATCCACAAGCTGAACTTGGTCCCCAGGGATAATTTCTTTAGGCCCTGTAGTGTTTAAAAAATTGGGCCAACATTTACAAGCAGGATATCCCAAGTGGTTGGTTGATTTTGGTATACAGAAAAATCTTGCCACGCATCCTGGCCATTCTGGGCTGACAGCAGTCATCCACCTGAGACCAGGTAAGTCTTGTCCAGTTCAATGCAGCCAATCAATGCAGCCAGTCAAACCAGTTCAATGCAGTCCAATTCAATGCAGTTTCCTATAACCTCTCCAATTTTCAGGGGAGCCACTGACTGCAGTTTATTTCCATGCTGGAAGTTTTACTTGTGTCAAAAAATGTACCTCTGAAACCGAAGCTTATACCAAAAGAAGAAAAACAAAATATGTAGGGCTTTGTGATTTTATTACATCAACTGACAGAACCCTGAGTTTACAAGCCTTGGGCTATGCCTCAGTTTAAAATGCCTGCCTGCCTGCCTGCCAGCTTGCCCGCCCGCCCACCCGCCTACCCGCCCTCCTTCCTTCCTGCCTTCTTTCCTTCTCTTCTTCCCTCCCTCCCTCCTTTCTTTCTTTCTTTCTTTTTCTTTCTTTCTTTCTTTCTTTCTTTCTTTCTTTCTTTCTTTCTTTCCTTCCTTCCTTCCTTCCTTTCTCTCCTTCCTTCCTCCTTCTCACTTCTCTTTTTTCTTTTCTTTCCTGACAGAGTCTCTCTGTTACCCAGGTATGGCGTATAATACATGCTCACACCACCACACTCAGCTATTTTTTTAATTTTTATTTTGAAGAAATGAGATCTTGCCATCTTGCCCAGGCTCGTCTCTAACTCCTGGCCTCAAGTGATCATCCTGCTTCAGCTTCCTAAAGCATTGGGATTGCAGGCATGAGCAACCTAGCCCAGTTAAGTACACCTTTTCTTAGTTCTGTCAACAGTCTCACAAAGCTGGCATCCAGAACCCTCCTTTAGGTGAGGATCCTTGAGTTAAGACACAGATTGTGAAGATAACATCTCATCTAGCACAGGCATCCCCATAAATTGCATTCCCACACACACACCACCAGTGTGTTCATTGTGACAGGGTGTGTGACCTGACACAACAGCCCTTGTGTAATCTGACACATTCCCATTAGGTAGTGACATAAACCAACAAAGCTTTCCAGGACAATGCCTTTGTAGAAATTGGTTTTCTTGTGTTATTAGGGATTTTAAGGCAGAATGGTTTTTCCCATCTTTCTGTCTCTCTCTCTCTCTCTGAAAAAAAAAGTCCTTTCAATACCCAATATTGCATGGCTTTCATGCCAGGCATAAAATGAAATTTGCCATAATCCATTGCCTAGGGAGAAAGTCGTATGTGTGTGTCACAACTAACATCTGTTAAATCAAGTAAGCAAGCAATAAGAAGGTCTGAAATATATTCTTTGCTCAAGAAGTCATGCAGACACTGATCCACTGCTCTGTACAATTGAGAAGAGAACAAGCGCCTTTTTTTTCCCAACGTGTACCACAGAAAGCCTCCAAGGAGGACAAAAGCAGAGGATGGATGAACTTTGCACACCATGAGGTTAACACTTCTGTTTCAAGTTGAAGCAAATTGGCTGAGCACAGCAGGGATGACCACATTGCCAGCTCCATCATACCTACTTCCTCCCCAGGGCTGAACAGGAGCTCAGGCTAGTCCTTCCTTACCTGTCACTTCTTTTGCAAAGTGTAGGAAAGTGTGAGGCTTCATCCAGACTACCTGATCAGTTTTGACCATCAGCATGTTATTATGGTGGATCTATTCTTATAATACCTTTGTTCTTTTGTTTTCCTCACTAGCAAGGAATTTTGAACCAACAGCTCCAGAGTTAGCCCTTGCAATTTAATAATTAAGCTTCATTATTAATATGAGAATGAGAACAGATGTAGTTCCAATATGCAGCTGGAATATCAGCTAAGATGTGGTCCTTATAGAGATATACTAGGATCATCAAATGAGAAAGAGAAGCTTTGCCTATGCAACCAATTATAATTGTGGGATGGTGTATTTTGAGTATTGGAATTTTTTGGTAAACATAAGGATAGGCAGAAAGTCCTTCAGTTTCAATCCTTTGTTTTGTCCTTTCCCTCACCCCTAGAAATAGGTTATGTATCTATGACAATAACAGTGAGTGCCTCTCAAAAAATCACACACGTTTTCAAACCTCCCCTGTAGTTTAATTGAACTATGTGGATGAGTTCCGGTAAATGGGAAAATGTTTACTTATATATTCTTTGAGTTCTATTGTGGTTTTATTTTTGTATTTAATCCACATGGAATTTTTTTTAGTATATTACTTTCAAGGCAGTTGTTCCCAGACTATTTAATTAATCTTTCCTTTTCCTACTGATTGCAAATACCAATCAGTGTATGATAAATTCTGATTTCTTGTTCAGTAATCAATTTTCTCATTCCTATGTTGGTATCAAATTCCTAAATTATAGTAATTAAAAATATATCTTATTATCTAGTAAGAGCTATCACCTTTAATTTTTTAAATGGGGTCTCACTCTGTTGTCCAGGCTGGTCTTAAACTTCTGGGCTCAAGCACCCCTTCTATCTCAGCTCAGGCTCCAGAGTAGCTGAGACTACAGGCTCACAACACCACACCTGGCTCCTTTAAAAGAATTAATTTAGTTACTTTTACAAATATATTCTTTGAGTAGAATTTAAAAATCAGTTTGCTAAGTTAAAAAATCAAAGATTGATTAAATTCACAGGGTGACTGGGAAATAATTGATATGTTGTCAGGCCTGAGCCTTCTCATTCACGTGTGTGATGTTTCCCTTCATGTCTTCTTCCATGTCCTTAGGCCATTTTGTATTTCTTCTGTGTTTGATTCTGAGTATGCTATGATTTTGGTTGCTTCTGTAAATGGGATATTTTTCTCATTTCTCATCATTTTTTCTAATTTATTATGGCTGAATATTATTCCACTGTATGTCTATATCACAATTTATTTATCCATTCATCCATCAATGGACATGTGGTTTGCTTCCATCTTTTGGCTACTGTGCTGCTATCAACATGTGTATGCATGTACTTGCATCCCTGTTTTCAATTCTTTTGGGTACAGATACCTAGGAGTGGAATTGCAGGGCCCTGTGATAATTCTGTGTTGAGTCATCTGAGGAACCACCAACTGTTTCCTGCAGTGGCTGAACCATATTACATTCCCACCAGCAATATACAAATTCCAGTTTCTCTACATCCTCACCAATACTTGCTGTTTTCTGTTTACTTTTTAAAAAATTATTGCCATCCTAATGGGTGTGCAGTGTTGCTTCATTTTTATTTGCATTTCCCTAATGGTGAATGATGCTGACCATGTTTTCATGTGTTTGTGGGCCATGGTCTATCTGCTTTGGAAAAATATCCACTCAAGTCCTTTTTCCATTGTTTAAGGGATGATTTGTCTTTTTATTGTTAGTTTCCTCACTTTTTGGCATGAAAAAAGTTAACTGAAAGTTGCTGTGTTACATAGGATTCTCTCAAAAGCAACAACTAGAAGATGCAACTCAGAATGACTTAAATGATGAAAAAATGTTAAATGTTTGAGTGATCAGGTACGGTTCTAGCATTCTCCACATATTAATTCATTTAGTTTTAACAAGAATACTACATGGTAGGTCTACAATCAGAAATATGAGGCACAGAGAAGTCCAAAGTCACACAGCTGGTAAGTGGTAAAGTTGGAATTTGAACCTAGGAAGTCTGACTGCATAGTCTCATCTCTGAGTGACCAGGTAATAAGTCTACAGGGAGGCAGTACTGGCATTGATTGGTTTAGCAGCTCAACCTAATACAGGAGTCTAGATTTGTCATGTTCCTATTCTGTTACCCTAAGCATGTTGCCTTTGACTCAGGGTCCTCCCTTCATGGTTGCAAAATGGCTGCAACAGCTCCAAGTATCATATTATCTCCCAGAAACATCCAAATGACAGAAACAGAAAGTCTCTGGTTTCTTCTTTTTTAAGAGTAAGAAAAACTCTTCTAGAAGTACCTCTAGCAGGCTTCTCATTGACCAGAATTGTGCCACATGCCTCATCCTAAACTGATCACTAACAAGTGACACAGAACTACAATTTTGGATACAGACTAATCAAGGTTTATACCTTGAAACTTCAATGGGGTCCAGATTCTAAAAACTATCTGCTGCTCAGTTCCTGAACAGAAATCATTTTCTGTTAACAAAGAAGAAGGAGGTAATCACTGTTGAGTTGGTGACCAACAGCTGCTGCCACAATTGTCATTTACTTCTGTTAGCCTCAAGGTTAGTGATGTATCCTCTGTGGGCTGGTGATTTCTCACCCTTGATTTCTGCTAGGCCATGTGTCTGATATCTTCTAGGCCACAGATTCAACACATACACGAAAATCTGAATTCCCACCACATATTTGTTTGTAAAACTCTGTTTGCCATTTCTCTCTACTTCTGACAGCTACCCCTAAAGATCACAGGGGTATGCATCTCTTTAGGGTGACCTTTGTATGCTTATGCTAATTGCAGATTAAAACTGTAAGCCCTAACACTCATAATCTCCTGGCTTACCTCTGTAAAAAGTCCCCCTAAGTGATATTTAATTTCACATGCTTGCCATATCTTAAATCCAAAAGCAAAAGCCGATTTACCTCTGTACTGAAATTAAAGCTATACAAATTTTTTGGCTTTGGGGGCACACATCACTGTTCTCAGTGGCCCTTTGTAGGTCAGATTTAAATTAGGAGTCTCCCTGACATTTCAAAATGTCATCAATCTATCCTGGCTAAAAAGAAATGAAGAAGCTTTCTTCCACATTTATGCAAGTCACAGGAAATCTTTCTAAGTGGACAAAGTGAAATAATCTTGGGACAAACATTTTACTCCATGTTTATACAATGAATACACTGCACTGACCATCTGTGAATTTTTCTGAACATTGCTCCTAATCCAATTTTAATGTATTTCTGGTCATGGAAATGAAAACAAACATACTTAACCTTCAAAAGGGAAGATGAATGACATTGACTTCAGGTTTTTCACAAATATCTGTACATAGCTGAACAACCCAATCTAGCAGATGATCTTTCTGCTATTGCTGGATGAGTCAAGTTCTCCCTTCCCATTTACTCTGGAGCTTAGGTGAGATGGCTGTGATTTAACCAGAGGAAGCTCAAGTCACAAGGCTTTGTGGTAGTGAGTTTTTCTTCAAAGAAAGGTGGTAAGTTTCCCATAATAGAAAGGATTCAAGCAGAGGGTAAATGACCTTTTGTCCAGGACTCTGCATAGTAGAGGTTGAAATTAGAGACCTTATTGAAGGTCTCTTACTGAAGGTCTCTTTCAAAAGATCCTAAGATAAGTCAGGAAAACAATCCTTATATACCTGTGATGTTTTACGAATCAGAAAACCCTTAGACACATGCTTTGTCTCATTTAAATATCAAAACAACTCTATAAGCTAGGTGGGTTGATTATTCTTGTTTTACAGATGATGAAATTGAGGTTCTGGTAGAGGTTAAGCAACTTATCTAGGGTCACACATTTAGGAAGCGAGGTTCTAGGACCTCCAGGTCAGAGATATCTCCATCCTCAGGACAGGGCAGAGAGGAGGCAGGCCCATTCTGCATGGCTGGAGCATTGTTGGTGGGTGGCTACACTGCTGGGCATAGAGAAGTGGCTGTGGCTGCTCTGGCCTTTCTCTTTCTCCTATGCCCTAAAGCTGGTCATTGACAAAGCTCTCTGTCCTCAAGGACCCCTGTGTATTCTTTCTCAGCTGCTGCAGGTTGGAGCTGACCTGCCTCCCAAAAGCCAAGTGTGTGAAGCCTACAATTTACACTTGCTTGGTATTTCAACCCATGCCCCGAATACACCCTTTTTGAAAGGACCACCACAGAAACACCTCCAAAGCAGGGGGCTATCAGGCAGGCTCTCTCTCAGCCCACAGTTTTGGCAAGGGAGAAGGGGAACACTTCTGCTCAGAAGGGTCATTCCAGTCATGCCGTACAAGCTACTCCACATAGTCTGAATTGTGTGAGAACACAAAAGAAAATGCCACTGCCTGGTGGGGAAAGAATGTTGGTGGAGGGGACAGGATGTTCCGTTTCAATCTCCTCATAGCCCCCAGGCTGTGACATAGATGGGAGCACAGAGTCCCTTGTGTGAGGGCCTGGGAACTGAGCTTTCTTCCACGTAGTTCTCCCAATCACATTATGCCCTTTTCTGGTAATTCAGTGGGAAACGAATCCACCCAAGAGTCTGGGCTGGCCCACAGAACGAAGGTAAATATCCCAAAGAAAAAAATTATTGCCAACTACAGAGACCATGTGTTCACAGGAATAAACAGGAATACAGCTGAGTGGAAAAATGGGTGTATCACCACACATTCCATCTGATCAGGCAAGAGCTGGGCCAGAAATGAGTTTCATATCTTTTTTCATTTGGGTCAGCCAGAAGGGGGTATATGAAAGGGAATAAAGCATACACAGATAGCTTCAAAAATAATATCTATAAGCTTCTAGAAAGCCATCCAGTCTTGCTACTCCTAATGCAATGGGAAGTTGTTGCATTTTCATTGAATCTGGAAGATTTTTCTCTCTCTGCTTGACTGTATTTGACCATAGAGGATGAACCTAGGGCCTTCTGGCAGTAAGTTTTCTAACTCTGAGGGCCAAAGGAAACTGATGTTAGGAGAGAGGTCAGTGGCTTGCCCAGGGTTACACAGCTTGGAAATGTGAGGTCAGGACTTTCCCTGTCAGGTGCATCCCACACACCTGGACAAGACCCAGACATGAGAGGAGCCAGACACCCACTGCACACCAAGGTGATGTGCGGGTCCTGATTTCCTCACTATTTTCACCCCAAGGGCTTTCTCCCATTGGAGCTACACTGGGAGGTATCTGCTGTCTAAACGGAGGGATGCTGGGGAATATCAAGAGAAACTCATGTTTTCTGTTCCCACACCAAAGGTTTGACATGCAGGACCTTAAAACCCTGACCCTTACAGTTCAGGTACTAAGTTGATGCCAAAAGCATTTGACTTGGAAGAGTAAATAAAGTTGGAAGAGCTGGTTCTTCTCACTCCAGAGAGCAGGAGAGAAGAGAGACTAGGGACCACAAGAGTTTGGCTGTTGGTAAATGTCACAGAGAAAAGGGACTGTGCCTCATTCCTGCCACAGACATTTCATAGCAGCACCCACGGGAGATGTGGGAAATGCTGAGATGAGGCTGGCTCAGGAAGCCCTGGCTGATGGGGCTAAGGCAGGTGAGGTTTTTGTGGACCAATGATGGAGAGCATAGGAGAGCAAGGACATCTCAGAGGCACAACTGAGTGGGTGGTGATGGAAACCACATGGCCCCTGGGATCATGACTGTCAAAAACCCTGGGAGTGATGGAGATAAATTATCATCTGGGCCATATGTAGTGGTGATTTTTATAGTTTAGAAATGATCAAATAGCAGCAATTTCATATTGTTTTGTGTAACATCGTGGGAAAGCCTGAACTGCCCGCTATTTGATTTCTACCATGCAGTAGAATAAGAGTTTGAAGTGGAACCAAATTCAGTCTTAGTCAAAGACAATCAGGCTTCTCACCCATCTGCATGGAGGCTATGTGTAGCACTAACCACACTGAAATACCTCGACACTACCCCACCACCAATCAGTTCTTCAGATGCTTGATGGTTCAGATCTCCTTCCCCAGGAGGATCCTGGGATGTCATCATAACATTCAACTCTAATTTGGACGGATTCTCCTCCACCCCCTGCTGTTTAAGATTTACGCATAGTTTCCAGTATTCAGATGGAACATGCTTGGGAGCTGGGGAAACTTGTTCTTTCCTCACAATTCAATCCAGTTTTCAGTCTTATCTATCTCATATACCTGTGAGCATAGGATGAGAGGAATATAGGTAATTTCAGAAAACATGCAGGAGCTTACCATCATCAACTTTCCTTTTTAAATAGGTTGGGTTTTACTTCTTGTTGGGAAGCTTGGTTCCTCCTGGCTGAGGAATGGTAGCTGGGAAATTGCTGGTCAAATCATCAGCCCTTTGTCCTCCTGGCATGACACAGGAGCCTTGGAAGGACAGAGGAAGTGGCTGCCAGGGAGGTTAGAAGGCATTACTCCTCCAGAACAGCCATATCTAGGTATAGCATGGTGACTTGTATGTCATGGTTCTCAAATTGTGTGCTGAGGCTCTCTGAGGTGCCTCAGTGAACACATCAGAACACTGCAAGATAGTTTAGACTTTTCAAGAAAACTCATTAACATCTGTCAGATACTGTGCCAAAACATTGGTTTTGATGGTTTTGCACAGTATCTGAGTTTCAGATAGTTGCTATGATAAAAAAGATGCATTGTGAAAAAAATCAATGTGAAATAGAAAATGACAATGGCAGTATCCAATCTGAGTCCAAGGTTTGAGTAATTGCTCAGTGCCCAAAAGGCACACACCTCTCATTATTAAGAAATTGTGGCTGGGCGCGGTGGCTAATGCCCGTAATCCCAGCACTTTCGGAGGCCGAGGTGGGCAGATCATGAGGTCAGGAGATCGAGACCATCCTGGCTAACATGGTGAAACCCATCTGCACTAAAGATACAAAAAAAAAAAAAATAGCCAGGCATGGTGGTGGGAGCCTGTGGTCCCAGGTACTCAGGAGGCTGAGGCAGGACAATGGTGTGAACCTGGGAGGCGGAGCTTGCAGTGAGCCGAGATTACACCACTGTACTCCAGCCTGGGCAACAGAGTGAGACTCCGTCTCAAAAAAAAAAAAAATTGTGATCATTTGAAAATAAAGTAAATGTATTTTTATTTCAGTCTGTCAGTGTTATTTTTTCCCGAAGTGGCTACGGTGTTTTCAGGACATAAATAATTGGTACATTATTTGGACCTGACTAATTCATAAACAAATTTTGGGGTATTTCTCTTGACCTGTATGTGCCATGAAAAAATTACAAAGATACTAGGGGAGCTGTGAACTGGAAAAACTTGAGAATCTCTGTCTTAGTGACAGGTGACAGCATGCTGGCAGCCCTTGCAGCCCTCGCTCACTCTCCGTACATCCCCGGCCCCAGCGCTTATTCTGGCTGCGATTGAGGAGCCCTTCAGTCAGCCGTTGCTCCATGGGAGCCCTTCTCTGGGCTGGCCGAGGCTGGGGCTGGCCGGGGCTGGAGCCGGCTCCCTCCCCTTGTGGGTCAGTATGGAGGGAGAGGCACGGGCGGGAACTGGGTCTGTGCACCGCACTTGCCGGCCAGCTAGAGTTTCGGGTGAGTGTGGGTTTGGCAGGCCCACACTTGGAGCAGCCACCTGGCCCTGCTCTCCCCAGACAGTGAGGGGCTTAGCACCCAGGCCAGCAGCTGCACCAGTGCTCCAGGTCCCCCAGCAGTGCTGGCCAAACGCACTGCCCTGGATTTCTTGCCGGCCTTAGCTGCCTCCCCGCGGGGCAGGGCTCCGCACCTGCAGCCCGCCATGACTGAGTCTCCTGGCCCCTACCCTGGCCCGCCCTGCGGTCCCCACCCCGCCTGCCACCCCAGTTCCCCCCCCACCCCCCGCCATTGTCCCCACAAACCCCACCCCCCGCCCCAACTGCTCCCGTCCCCCCGTTCCCTCCTCCCTGCCATGGGTTCCTGCCTGGCCTGAGCCTCCCAGATGAACGCCACCCCTTTCCGTGGCACTAGGTCCCATTGACCGCCTAACAGCTGAGGAGTGCAGGTGCATGGTGAGGGACTGGCGGGCACTCCACCTGCCTCCTGGTGTGAAATCCACCGGGTGAGGCCAGCTGGGCTCCTGAGTCTAATGGGGACTTGGAGAACCTTTATGTCTAGCTAAGGGATTGTTGAGTGCACCAATCAGCACTGTGTCTAGCTCAAGCTTTGTGAACACACCAATCAGCACCCTGTGTCTAGCTCAGGGTTTGTGGATGCACCAACAGGCACTCTGTATCTAGCTAATCTGGTGGGGACTTGGAGAATCTTTATGTGGAGCTAAAGGATTATGAATGCACCAGTGGGCACTGTGTGTCTAGCTCAAGGTTTGTAAATGCACCAATCAGAGCTCTGTGTCTAGCTAAGCTGGTGGGGACTTGGGGAATTTTTATGTCTAGCTGAGGGATTGTGAATGCACCAGTAGGCACTCTGTATTTAGCTCAAGGGTTGTAAGTACACCAATCAGAACTCTGTGTCTAGCTCAGGGTTTGTAAATACAACAGTCGACAGTGTATCTAGGTGATCTGGTGGGAGGTGGAGAAGATTTGTGTCTACCTCAGGGATTGTAAACACACCAATCAGCACCCTTTCAAAACAGACCAATCAGCTCTCTGTAAAACAGACCAATCGGTCTCTAAAATGGACTCTCTAAAATGGACCAGTCAGCATGATGTGGTTGGGGCCATATAAGAGAATAAAAGCAGGCTGCCTCAGCCAGCTGTGGCAACCTGTTCGGGTCACCTTCCACACCGTGGAAGCTTTGTTCTTTCGCTCTTTGCAATAAATCTTACTACTGCTCACTCTTTGGGTCCACATTGCCTTTATGAGCTGTAACACTCACCACGAAGATCTGCAGCTTCACTCCTGAAACCAGAGAGACCACGAACCCACGGGGAGGAATGAGCAACTCCAGATGTGCCGCCTTAAGAGCTGTAACACTCACCACAAAAGTCTGCAACTTCACTCCTCAGCCAGAGAGACCACAAACACACCAGAGGGAAGAAACTCCAAACACATCTGAACATCAGAAGGAACAAACTCCAGACACGCTGGCTTTATGAACTGTAACACTCACCTGAAGTGTCCGCAGCTTCATTCTTGAAGTCAGTAAGACAAGAACCCACCAATTCCAGACACATTTTGGCGACCATGAAGGGACTATAGCCAAGTGGTGAGACTGTCACCTGTCACCAAGCAGTGAGGAGCATCGGACCCCTTTCGCTTGCTATTCTGTCCTATTTTCCTCAGAATTCAGAGGCTAAATACCGGGCACCTGTCGGCCAGCTAAAAGCAACTAGTGCGGCCACCAGACTAAAGACACGGGTGTCAGGCTTTCTGGAAAAGGACTCTCTAGCAACCCCCAACCCTTTGGAGTTGGGAGCGTCGGTCTGCCGAGAACAAGCTTCTGCTTTTCCTGTACTTCTGGGCTGAGACGAGGGTCAACAGAGAGGAAAGCCATGCAGCTCCAGGGTCCTGACAACACGTTGGTTGACCCTGAGGCCATGGGCAGAACTTTCAAGGGCATGTCGCCCATCTCTCTTGTCTGTCCTGACCCTTGCTCCCTGGGTCCAAATGCTTGCCACACAAATTTCCTCTTGCCTCTCTTCTCTGAGGTTAGTCCTACTTCTAAACATTGTTACCTGTATCTGGTGCTTTTCTAGTTTCTCCTTTAAGAATGATTTCTAGTATAAACTCCAGGACTCTGTTACTTTCTTTAGGCACCCAGGCTTACCAATCAGAAAGACATAATTTTTGCCCAAAGCCCCATCGTAGTGGGGACTACCTGGAATTTTAGGATCCCTTCTCAGACTAATAGGCCTAACCAAAGCTATTCCTGAGGCTAGGATATGGGGAGTCTCAGAAATTGTATCCTTCCTATTCATATAAGTGAGGACAAAAGGTGTCACTCTTCCAACCCTGGAGATCCCCTCCCTCCCTCAGGGTATAGCCCTCCACTTTATTTTTGGGGCATAATGTCTTTATAGGACAGGGGTAAAGCCCCAATACTAACAGGTGAATTCTTAGGACTCTAACAGGTTTTTGAGAATGTCGGTAAGGGCCACTAAATCTGATTTTTCTCGGTCAGTCCTCTTTGTGGTCTAGGAGGACAGGCAAGGGTGCAGGTTTGTGAGAATGCATCAGTAAGGACCGACCTTCCTCGGTCCTCCATGTGGTCTGGGAGGAAAACTAGTGCTTCTGCTGCTGTGTCCGTGAGTGCAACTATTCTGACCAGCAGGGTCCAGGGACCCTTGTGGGTTCTTGGGCAGGGGTGGCTTCTGCTGCTGCGTTGGTGAGTGCAACTATTCTGATCAACAGGGTCCAGGGACCGTTGCGGGTTCTAGGGCAGGGGGAGAAACAAAGCAAATCAAAACCTCAGGCAGTTTTGTTTTTCAGATGGGAAACACACAGGCATCAACTGGCTCACCCTTGAAATGCATCCTAAGCCATTGGGAACAATTTAACCCACAAACCCTGAAAAAGAGGCGGCTCATTTTTTTTCTGCACTATGGCTTAGCCCCAATATTCTCTCTCTGATGGGGAAAAATGGCCACCTGAGGGAAGTAGAAATTACAGTACTATCCTGCAGCTTGACCTTTTCTGTAAGAGGGAAGGCAAATGGAGGTAAATACGTTATGTCCAAGTTTTCTTTTCATTGAAGGAGAATACACAACTATGCAAAACTTACAATTTACATCCCACAGGAGGACCTCTCAGCTTACCCCCATATCCTAGCCTCCCTATAGCTCCCCTTCCTATTAGTGATAATCCTCCTGTAATCTCCCCTTCCCAGAAGGAAATAAGCAAAGAAATCTCCAAAGGACCACAAAACCCCCCAGGCTATTGGTTATGTCCCCTTCAAGCTGTAGGGGGGAGGCGAATTTGGCCCAACCAGGGTGCATGTTCCCTTCTCCCTCTCTGATTTAAAACAGATCAAGGCAGACCTGGGGAAGTTTTCAGTTGATCCTGATAGGTACATAGATGTCCTACAGAGTCTAGGGCAAACCTTTGACCTTGCTTGGAGAGATGTCATGCTACTCTTAGATCAAACCCTGGCTTTTAATGAAAAGAATGTGTCTTAGGCTGCAGCCCGAGAGTTTGGAGATACCTGGCATCTTAGTCAGTAAGTGATAGAATGACAGCCAAAGAAAGGAACAAATTCCCTACCGGTCAGCAAGCCACCCCCAGTATGGATCCCCACTGGGAACTTGCCTCAGATCATGGGGACTGGAGTCATAAACATCTGTTGACCTGTGTTCTAGAGGGACTAAGGAGAATTAGAAAAAAAAAAAACCCATGAATTATGCAATGATGTCCACCATAACTCAGGGAAGGGAAGAAAATCCTTCTGCCTTCCTCGAGCAGCTACGAGAGGCCTTAAGAATATACAATCTCCTCTCACCTGAATCCCTCGAGGGTCAATTGATTCTAAAAGGTAAATTTATTACCCAATCAGCCACAGATACCAGGAGAAAGCTCCAAAAGCAAGTCCTGGGCCCTGAACAAAATCTAGAGGCATTATTAAACCTGGCAACCTCTTTGTTCTATAATAGGGACCAAGAGGAACAAGCTCAAAAGGAAAAGTGGGATCAGAGAGAGGCTGCAGCCTTAGTCCTGGCCCTGAGATAAACAAACCTTGGTGGTTCAGAAAGAACAGAAATGGAGCAGGCCAATCACTGGTAGGGCTTGTTATCAGTGTAGTTTACTAGGACACTTTTAAAAAGATTGTCCGGCCGGGCGCGATGGCTCAAGCCTGTAATCCCAGCACTTTGGGAGGCCAAGGCGGGAAGATCACAAGGTCAGGAGATCAAGACCATCCTGCCTAACATGGTGAAACCCCATCTCTACTAAAAAAAAAAAAGAAAATACAAAAAATTAGCTGGGTGTGTTGGTGGGCGCCTGTAATCCCAGCTACTCAGGAGGCTGAGGCAGGAGAATGGCATGAACCTGGGAGGCAGAGCTTGCAGTGAGCCAAGATCACGCCACTGCACTCCAGCCTGGGGGGCGGAGCAAGACTCCATCTAAAAAAAAAAAAAAAAAACAGATTGTCCAGTGAGAAACAAGCCGCCCTGTCATCCATGGCCGCTATGCCGAGGCAATCACTGGAAGGTGCACTGCCCCAGAGGACGAAGGTTTCCTGGGTCAGAAGCCCTCAACCAGATGATCCAACAACAGGACTGAGGGTGCCTGGGGCAAGTGCCAGCTCATGTCATTACCCTCACTGAGTTCTGGGTATGTTTAACTATTGAAGGCAAGGAAACTGACTTCCTCCTGGACACTGGCACAGCCCTCTCAGTGTTAATCTCCTGTCCTAGATGACTGTCCTCAAGGTCTGTTACCATCTGATGAATCCTGGGACAGCCTGTTACCAGGTATTTCTCCCACCTCCTGAGTTGGAATTGGGAGACTTTGCCCTTTTCACATGCCTTTGTTGTTATACCTGAAAGTCCCACACCCTTATTAGGGAGGGTTATATTAGCCAAGGCTGGAGCTATTATCTACATGAATATGTGGAATGAGTTACCCATTTGTTGTCCCCTACTTGAGGAGGGAATCAACCCTGAAGTCTAGGCATTGGAAGGACAATTTGGAAGGGCAAAAAATGCCCGCCCAGTCCAAATCAGGTTAAAAGATCCCACCACTTTTCCTTATGAAAGACAATATCCTTTAAGGCCTGAAGCTAATAAAGGATTACAGAGTATTGTTAAACATTTGAAAGCTCCAGGCTCAGTAAGGAAATGCAGCCAACCCTGCAACACCCCAATTCTAGGAGTACAAAAACCAAACAGTCAGTGGAGACTAGTGCAAGATCTTAGACTCATCAATGAGGCTGTAATTCCTCTATATCCAGTTGTACCAACTCCTATACCCTGCTCTCAAATACCAGAGAGAGCAGAATGGTTCATTGTTCTGGACCTCAAGGATGCCTTCTTCTGTATTCCGCTGCACTCTGACTCCCAGTTCGTCTTTGCCATTGAGGATCCCACAGACCACACATCCCAACTTAACATGGACGGTCTTGCCCCAAAGGTTTAGGGATAGCCCTCACCTGTTTGATCAGGCACTGGCCCAAGATCTAGGCCACTTCTTGTCCAGGCATTCTGGTCCTTTGCTATGTGGATGACTTATTTTGGCTACTGGTTTGGAAGCCTCATGCCAGCAGGCTACTCTAGATCTCTTGAACTTTCTAGCTGACCACGGGTACAAGATGTCTAGGTTGAAGGCCCAGCTTTGCCTACAGCAGGTCAAATATCTAGGCCTAATCTTAGCCATAGGGACCAGGGCCCTCAGCAAGGAATGAATACAGCCTATACTGGCTTATCCTCACCCTAAAACATTAAAACAGTTGCGGGGGTTCCTTGGAATAACCGGCTTTTGCACACCATAGATCCCCAGATGCAATAAGATAACCAGGCCCCTCTATACTCTAATCAAGGAAACCCAGAAGGCAAATGCACATCTAGTAGAATGGAAACCAGAGGCAGAAACAGCCTTAAAAACCTTAAAGCAGGCCCTAGTACAAGCTCCAGCTTTAAGCCTTCCCACAGAACAAAACTTATATTTATACTTCACAGAGAGAACCAGGATAGCTCTTGGAGTCCTTACTCAGACTTGTGGGACAACCCCACAACTAGTGGCATATCGAAGTAGGGAAACTGATGTAGTAACAAAAGGCTGCCCTCATTGCATAAGGGTAGTTGCAGCAGTGGCTGTCTTAGTGTCAGAGGCTATCAAAATAATACAAGGAAAGGATCTCACTGTCTGGACTACTCATGATGTGAATGGCATACTAGGTGCCAAAGGAAGTTTGTGGCTGTAAGACAACCACCTACTTAGATACCAGGCACTACTCCTTGAGGGACTGGTGCTTCAAATACTCATGTGCATGGCCCTCAACCCTGCCACTTTTCTCCCAGAGGATAGGGAATCAATCATGCATGACTGCCAACAAATTATAGTCCAGACTTATGCCGCCTGAGATGATCTCTAAGAAGTCCCCTTAACTAATCCTGGCCTTAACCTATATACCGATGGAAGTTCATTTGTGGAGAATGGGATATGAAGGGCAGGTTATGCCATAGTTAGTGATGTATCCATACTTGAAAGTAAGCCTCTTCCCCCAGGGACCACTACCCAGCTAGTAGAACTAGTGGCACTTACCCGAGCCTTAGAATGGGGAAAAGGAAAAAGAATAAATGTGAATACAGATAGCAAATATGCTTATCTATTCCTACATGCCCATGCTGCCATATGGAAAGCGAGGGAGTTCCTAACCTCTGGGGGAACCCCCATTTAATACCACAAGGCAATTATAGAGTTATTGCATGCAATGCAGAAACACAAGTAGGTGGCACTCTTACACTGCCAAGGCCATCAAAATGGGAAGAAGAGGGGAGAACAGCAGCATAAGTGACTGGCAAAGGTAGGGAAAGACCGGCAGGAAGGAGAGAAAAAGAAAGTCAGAGAAAGAGAGAGAGACGAAGAAACAGAGAGACAAAGACAAGGAGTTGGAGAGAAAGAGGGACAGACACAGAAAGTCAAAGAGAGAGTTAAAAAGAGAGGAAGAGACAAAGGAGTCAAAGAGAGAAAGAGAGAGAAAGAAATAGTAAAGAAAAAAACAGTGTACCCTCTTCCTTTAAAAGCCAGGGTAAAGTTCTGTCTACGCAGACAAGGCATATTCTTCTTATGTGGAACAATGACCTATGTCTGCCTCCCCACTAACTTGACAGACACCTGCACCTTAGTCTTTCTAAATCCCAACATTAACATTGCCCCAAGAAGTCAGACCTTATCAGTACCCCTCAAAACTCAAGTCTGTCAGTGCAGAGCCATACAACTAATACTGCTACTTATAGGGTTAGGAATGCCTACTGCTACAGGAACTGGAATATCCAGTTTATCTACTTCATTATCCTACTACCACACACTCTCAAAGGATTTCTTGGACAGTTTGCAGGCCCCTTCATCACCCCTGTGCATCAGGAAGTACCTAGAGTGGTCATTAGCCAAATTCCCAACAGCAGTTGAGTTGTCCTGTTTAGAGGGGGGATTGAGAGGTGACAGTGTGCTGTCAGCCCTCACCAGCCCTCGCTCACTCTTGGTGCCTCCTCAGCCTCCATGCCCATTCTGGCCATGCTTGAGGAGCCCTTCAGCCTGCCACTGCACCATGGGAGCCCTTCTCTGGGCTGGTTGGCTTGCGGGGAGGTGTGGAGGAGAGTCACGGGCAGGAGCCAGGGCTGTGTGCAGTGCTTGTGGGCCAGCTAAAGTTCCGGGTGGGTGTGGGCTTGGTGTTCCCTGCACTTGCAGTGTCCAGCCAGCCCTGTTGGCCCCAGGCAGTGAGGGACTTAGTACCCAGGCCAGCAGCTGCAGAGGGTGTGCCAGGTCCCCCAGCAGTGCTGACCCACTGGCGCTGTGCTCAATTTCTCACTGGGCCTTAGCTGCCTCCCCACGGGGCAGGGCTTGGGACCTGCAGCCCACCATGCCTGAGTCTCCCCGCACTGCCATGGGCTCCTGCGCAGCCTGAGCCTCCCCAACGAGCACCTCCCCCTACTCCATGGCACCTGGTCCCATCAACCACCCAAGGGCTGAGGAGTGCAGGTGCATGGTGAGGGACTGGTGGGCAGCTCCACCTGTGGCCCCAGTGTAACATCCACTGGGTGAGGCCAGCTGGGCTCCTGAGTCTAGTGGGGACTTGGAGAACATTTATGTCTAGCTAAGGGATTGTGAGTGCACCAATTGGCACTCTGTGTCTAGCTCAAGCCTTGTGAACACACCAATCACACCCTGTGTCTAGCTCAGGGTTTGTGGATGCACCAACCAGCACTCTATATCTAGAGAATCTGATGGGGACTTGGGGAATCTTTATGTCTAGCTAAGAGATTGTGAATACACCAATCAGCACTCTGTATCTAGGTCAAGGTTTGTGAACACATCAGTCAGCACCCTGTGTCTAGCTCAGGGTTTGTGGATGCACCAATCGGCACTCTGTATCTAGCTAACCTGGTGGGGACTTGGAGAATCTTTTTATCTAGCTAAGGGATTGTGAATGCACCAGTCAGCACTCTGTATCTAGCTCAAGGTTTGTAAATGCACCAATCAGTGCTCTGTGTCTAGCTCAGGGTTTGTAAATACACCAATCAGCACTCTGTATCTACCTAATCTAGTGGGGATGTGGAGAACTTTGGTGTCTAGCTCAGGGATTGTAAACATGCCAATCAGCACCCTGTCAAAATGGACCAATCAGCTCTCCGTAAAACAGACCAATCGGCTCTCTGTAAAATGGACCAATCAGCAGGATGTGGGTGGGGCCAGATAAGAGAATAATAACCATGGAAATATTTTGAAAACTGTTGTACAGATGTAGATAGTCATTCTTGTTGAAACATTGATGAGGATGCTAATAACTCATGAGACCATCTTAAAAGGGGCTGGTTGGTAGGAAGGAAAGCCTGAATTAGTGCAAGGTCTGAATAATCAGGTTTCTTCTTACTTTTTAAAAAAATCAAACTGAATTTTTCACAGCAGTTTAGAAACACATTTCAAGGGCTGCCACTTAGAGGCAAATTTTAACAAAGAAAGGCCAGGCACAGGGGCTCATGCCAGTAATCCCAGTACTATGGGTGGCTGTGATGGAAAGATAACTTGAGGCTAGAAGTTTGAGCCAGGGAAACATAGTGAGCCCCTGTCTCTACAAAAATTAAAAATTAAAAAATTGCCAGATATGGTGGCATGTACCTGTAGTCCCGACTATCTGAGAGGCTGAGATGAGAGGATTGTTGGAGCCAGAAATTTGGAGGCTGCAGTGAGCTTTGATCATGTCACTGCACTCCAGCCTGGATGACAGAGCAAGACTCTCTCTAAAAAAAAAAAAAAGAGAGAGAGAGAGAAAGTCAAAATTTCAGCCCCAGTAGCTCACCTATTTAGGTGGTTTGACTATTATTATATTCATCTGGGTCACCAAACAGTTAATCAAGTAGTTAAACAGTCTTCCATTTTATTGATACCTTTTATTTATTAAAAACTTCCTTTTCCTGTTTCAGCATTACTGTTAAACTCCATTCCTCTCCCTGGGTGAGTTCTTGTAATATTAAATTGGTAGGATCTGAATTCATAACTGTTTTGGATAAATCTACCAAATTTAAGGAGGAACTAGGAAAGAACAACTTGAGAGGTGGCCATAGAGTGGACAGGAGCCCTGTACGACATTGATCATTTGGAGGCCACCTGGCCTCCACTTCTCTCTGTGACTGCCTTCTCTTGAGGGATTTTCCATTGTGTAGGGCTTTGGAAGGTGAGAACACAGCTGGGGAAGAAGACTCTACCAATCGGACTCAACTTTCCCTGAAGACTCTGAATACTGTAAACATGGGGCAAGAAGTGTCCATGGTACATCTCAGACTGAGGAGAAGCTCAGATCGGGTAGTTCCTACAACATGGCCCTCTTCAGGAGCTCCCTAGTTCTGGGACCCCCCTAGCCTAAAATGAAGTTAGTAAGCCCCAGATATCCTCCAATTACCCTTCTTTTCATTCAGGAGAGCCAAAAATTGGCTTTTATTTGTAAGCAGATAACAACGTGGCTAATAAAGTGTCCTTTTCCAAACAATTTTTCACCTACAAACAATTTTTTTTGTGTGTGCTAATCTATAATGTTGCTGAGTGAATGGTTTAACAAGAAACAAATCAGAGTGATTTTAGCAACAAGAGCACTCATTCCTGTCTCGGTGTAGAACTCCTGATATTTAAGATGGATCTGAAAAGTCTGTGTTCTCTTAAAGTGTAGTCATGTTTTCATAATCGGTGTGTTGTGCCTTTTCATATACTTTATCTTCATGCAGCTGTTTAAATTTAAAGGAAAGTTTCTGCCCCAAAAGCATAATTCCTCGACAGAAAGTGGTTTATTGGTTTTTGTTTGTTTGCTTGTAGGTCATAATCATGTTTTTGAGAATGTTTATTTCACTTTAGTGTAACATCGTACAGTTCAAACTCATGGGCATTCTTTATTCTGACACTTACAACTCTGAGTAAGAATACCATCTATTTTGAGAGAAAAAGCACAAAGAGAATGTTTCTTTAATAAATATGCTTAATGTTCAATTAAAGTGTGTCTGTGGTGGAGAAGAGGGACAACAGATATTTTCTTGAAATTCGTAGAAGGCTAAATTATTCAACGCAGACAGTCTACCTTGAATAAATTTTGTCATCTAATAACATTAAGAATCTGGGCCTGTGGATGCTGACATTCTTAACCTTGGATACAAACCCAAAGGAAGTGATTGCAACACCAATTGTGATAATTTGGCTGTAATATTCAGTCTAAAGAGACTAATTGTGAATGCAACTCTGCCTTTTTGTGTGTAAAATTATTTAGCTTAGTATCTTAATTTTTGATTCAGCTCTATCTGTGCTAACCACCCAGTTTAATCCATTCTCTCAAGCGATTTTCTTCTCTCTGCACCATATTGGTTGAGGCTGCCTCATCTCCTGCTCATAGTAATATGGCACGTTTTTATCAGATTCTGTTACACTCTTCTCACCCCAACTCATCTTCTTCAGACCATTTTCAATAACTACAGAGACCTGTTAAAACACAAATCTGGTAACTTTTTTCTTCCAAAGATTAATGTGTTCCCTGTGTTCTTAGGATGAAAACCAAAGCCATTAATAAATATGCTAAGGCCAGCATTATCACTGTATTTTTAACATTAAACAAAAACTAAAAGGTTTGCCATATAATTGATATCTACCATATCCTATAGTCAATTACTTCAAACAAATTAACCAGAGATGGATTTTGAAACTTGTAATCTGCCACAGCTTCATCTTTCCATAACTCTATCAATAAATGTTCAAATTTCATGCTTTTGATGGAGAAAAATTGCAAAGCCACAGAAACATCTAGTTTGATGGAAAGAAGATGCCAACACTAAGCAAAAACATGTAATTTGGCAAAAATTTGAGCCAAGAAACCATGGAGAAAACAGCCAAGCCCATCCATCAGGGAGGGTTTGGTTAATGACCATATCCAGACTGGAAAATAAAATCCCAAGAGTTGAAAAATGTGTGGGCAAAAGGTAACTTTGACCAATAGTCACTTTCTTTCTTTCTTTCTTTCTTTCTTTCTTTCTTTCTTTCTTTCTTTCTTTCTTTCTTTCTTTCTTAAAAAAATAGAGGTATGTGATTTTCAGTGGGAATAAAAACAAAATGACATGCTTTTGGGATAAAATTGCTCTCGCTGTAATATCTTCCTTAGTGGGCAATTGACCATGCATGATAAAGAATGCGGTACCAGATGGAGATCTTTAATACCACATCTTTAGTATCATGGCCCTATTAATCTCGACTTCTGATGGATTTGCCATGGGGTTCACTTCCTCCAGAGACCCAGCCTGCAGAAAAGGACCTAGTTTTATGCAAAACTAGGTTGATTTTTCATTACTCTAGAGGGAAGGGATGTGTCAAATATATAAAGATCCACTGCTTTCTCTAGGTAGAGGTTCAGAACTGCAAAATGGTGTGGTTGGACTTGCAAGATCATTGATCTGTGCTAGGATGTAAAATTCAGAGAGAGCTGAATCAAAAATTAAGATGATAAGCTAAAATTATTTAGCTACAATTATTTAAAATTATTATGTATTAGGGACTTCCTATAAGCCACACTGTGCTGTTTTATCTCATTAAATTTTCACAATGTAGCCAGTTTTCCCCATTTTACAGGTGACAAGATTCAATCCCAGAGAGAGAAGAGATATATCTCTGTCCTCTCCATTCTCAGCATCCTTCGCCCTTTTTCTGGTGCCAGCATCCTGGCTTTCTTTGAGGGATGTTTTTCCTTCCCCTGTGTTGGTAGACAGATGCCTGGAAGCTGCCAGTCACAGTATCCTGCTCTCCCCTGGCCGGTTGTACCCTCTTCCCAAAGAACTCAATCTTGATTAAGTAACAGGCAGAGATAAAATGTTTGGAAAAGATTTATCTCTCCCTCAAAGTACCTTCTGCCACCAACCCCCTTCTTCCCTTTCTGTGTTCTGGTTCTTCAGTTTATCTTCCTTTTGGCTTAGGTTGCCCAGAGTGGATTTCTGTTGCTTGCAGTGAGCTAACTGTGGCTGAAATAAGAGGGTTAGTAGCTTTTCTGCACACACACATTCCAACTGCTACTTTCCTCACCCCTTCTGCCTCATCTCCCTGCTGCCTGTGGTAGTGATTGCTGGGCACTGGGTGCTTGATGCACGTGCATCCTGACCCTCCTTCCCACACTAGGATAGTGGAGGAGGTGGTATGCTGTGGTCTATGGACACAAGAAACTCCAAGCCAAGACTTTGGGTTGCTGCTTCTCTGTACTGCTGGACTGCACAAAAGCTGATCTTCCATCTCAGTGTGGTTTGAAGGTGGCCAAATGGCCATTAACTGGGCACTGGATCCAGCAGTATGACTCAATTCCACATGTAGAAAAAGCCAAGAGATAAGAGCTAAAACACCTACAGAATGGGACGAAGATATGTCAGAATACCCTCTGTGGCTCTGGCACAGGCAGGACAGTAGCATCATCAGGGTGCCGGGCCCACCAGTATGCAATAATTCCCTCTTTATTCAGTGTTGTAGCAGAAGTGTAACATCCTGTGGGCAAAACGTCAAAATTTTTCTTTGTGGGCAGGAGGGTCACAGGACCTAAATGCTGTGCCAGCAATATGTCACAATTCCACCATTTTAAAGGCCCAGGCAAGGAAAGAGAGTCATATCAGTTAGGTTATGGCCTCAGAGATATGTCCCAATGTCCCCATTAGGCAGGATTCAGGCAGAAAAGGAGAGTCTTATCACCTAGGTTTTCCTTTAGGTATGTGTCACAGTATAAGACATGGGCAGAAACCAGGCAGAAAAACCACATCACCGGGTGTTGGGTCCTGAGATATGTTGCAAGGCTCCCTTAGGACAGAATCAAGGTGAAAGAGTTACATCACCTTGGTGTAGGTTGAACTTTTATGCCATAATGCCTTATGTGGCTAAAGCCCAAGCTTTGAGTCACATCACTTCAGTAATATGCCCAAAGATATGTCATAATGCCCTGTTTGAAACATAGCCCTGGCAAAAGAGTACTGTCCCTTGTGTGCTTGGGCCTAGCAATATATTGCTACCACCTGATGTGTTCAGGGTCATTTCCAGAGAGGAGTGTTACATTTCCTAAGTGGTGGACACAGTGATATGTTACAATGATGTCTGTGGAAATGGCCCAGGCAAAAATGTAACATCACCTGGGTGTTAGATCTGATAATATTTCACAATCATTAGAGAATGGCAAAGGCAGGATGGTCACATCATCTAGAAGTTGTAACATCACCTGGGTTTTACATCCAGCGATATGTCACAATCCTGAGAGAACATCCAAGGGAGGAGAGTCATATCATCTAGAAGTTGGCCCAGGTAGAGATCACAATCCCATACGTGGGCTGAAACCAATTTAGAGGGTCAAACCACACAGATGCTTGCAAATATTTGTATCACATTCACACTGGTAGAATATACCAGAGATGAGATTTACAATACCACACATATCCTGTTTTCATGAGTGACAATTGGCTTCATATATATGAGATGTGACAGTCCTTACTTTCAGGTGGGTGTGCATGTGAAACTTACAATTTCATCCTTCTGGGTTCTGTTAAGACACTCTCTGTACAAATCATGGGCTTTATAAAATATCTGAGGCTGTTATAATCTTCTGTGACCTTTTTACCAGAAAGAGATCTAAGACATCACTCGTGTTTCTAAAGCAAGTTACAAAAGTCAAATTAAATCCTGTTTGTGGGGTCTGCATATAACAGTCATTATCATGCCTGTGAGCTGTGCCAAGGCATATGTCCAGATTTACTCTGTGGTAATGAAACAGGCATGACAGCCATATAACCTAAATGCTGAGGCAGAAATATTCCAATATTCTCTTTTTAGGCAAGTTCCTGGTGGAAATGTCCCATCACATTGGGGCTATGCCCAACTGTATGGCACAATGGCCCTTGTGGGCAGTTTCCAGGCAGAAGAGGAGAGTCATATCACCTAATTAATAGGCCCAGAGATATGTCACAATGCCTCCTGTTGAAAGTGGCAGGAACGTATTAATGTATTATTTCTGATTATATCTATCTGAACTGGAGTAGTCTGGTATCTTATTGTGGTTTTAATTTGCATTTTTCTAATAATAGTGTTGACCATCTTTGCATGTACTTGGCCATTTGTATATCTTCTTTGGAGAAATTTCACTTAAGGTCTCTCATGTATTACTAAATTTGGTGTTATTTTTGCTTTTGTGTTTTTTATATATTTTGTGTGATTATGCCTTGTCATATGTATATTTTGCAAATATATCCTCCCACACTGTAAGTTGTCTCTACTCTGTTAATTTATTTTTGTTATGTATTTTTTAGATTCTGTTAAATTCACTTGCCTGCTTTTGCTTTTGTTGTCTATGCTTTTGAGTTCTTATTTACATTTTTCAATGTCCTATTTTGTAAATCATTTCTCTATGTTTTTTTCAAATAGATTTTAAGATTGAGTTGTACCTTTAAGTCTTCTAATTATATATAATTAAGTTGTTTTAATATGGTAGGTAACCAGTTGACATCTAGTTATATTCATTTAAATAATCAATTTTCCTAGCACTATTCATTGAAAAGATTGTCGTTTCTCAAATGTGTATTCTAAACAACTTAAAAATTACTTGGCCCTAGGTTTCTGAATTTATTATAGGGATCACTGCATACTTTGGTCTATGTGTCTGTTTTCCATGCCAGTATCATGCTGTTTTGTTTGTTATAGCTTTGTAGAATATGTTAAAGTCAGGTACTTTGATGCTTTCAGCTTTGTTCTTTTTTCATAGGATTACTTTGGCTAGTTGGAGAGGTTTTCTTTTGTTTTCTATTAATTTTTGGCCTGTTTTTCCCATTTCTGTGAAAAAAAATGTCATTTGGTATTTTATAGAGTTTGCATTGAATCTGCAGATTCCCTTGAGTGGCAAAGCCATTTTAACAATATGTTTTATAACTCATGAGCAAAAATATTCTCTTAAACTTTTCATGTTTTACTTTCTTTATAAGTGTTTTATAACTTATAGTGTACAGAGTGTTTATTTTTTAATTAGTTTTACTGTTAAGCACCCTTATTTTTTATTCTAGATGCAAAAAATGTATTTGGAAAAATCTAACATGACTTTGCGATTAAAACAACAGAATAAATTAGGTATAGATAGTATCTAGCTGAATACAATTAAAGCAAAATATGAAATTCATTAGCTGATATCACACTGAACAGGCAAATAGGAAAGTTTTTCCTTTAAGATTTGGAACAAGACAATGATGTCTACTTTTACCACTTTAATTCAACAGAGTACTGGAATTCTCAGCCTGATCATTTTGCAAGAGAAAGAAATAAAAGACATCCAAATGAAAAAGGAGAAAGTCAGATTGTCTCTGATTGCAGATCATATAATTTTTTATTAGCAGAACTAAATAGTACACTAAAAATCTTGAGAATTAATAAAGACATTCAGTAAAGTGGCATTATATCAAATTCACATACACAATTAGGAGCATGTTTACATGCCAAGAATGAGCCATCTGAAGGAAAAGTTCAAGAAAAAATTATTTACAACAGCTATAAAAATAAGTCCTATTTCATTTTAAGTTCATCCTTGTGGTAAGGTTCAAAAAATTTTTTTTTGTTTGAATATTCAGTATTCTCTACCTCATTTGTTAAAGAAACTGTTCTTTTATCATGTTTAGTGATAGAGACAGGAGATAGCCAAGGGACTTTTTCTCATTTTGAGTAATAGAGACAGCAGACAGTCAAGAGTCCAGGCCAAAACTCCACCTTTAAGCCTGAAATAGCCTAAAGGCTGATAAATTGAACTGCTGATTTCAGATAAAATCGGCCCTTTCCTGACTGTTTCTCTCTGAGTAATGCCCACACATGCACTGGGAAAAGGAGGTGGAGCCATGGAAATTTCATGGAAGGGGAACAAGTAAAGAAAAAAATGGATGCATGGGAGGCCAGTAATTCAATAAGGAAATTGGCAAATTTAAAATCTTACAGGTACTGGGTTTTTCTTCTGCCTGTATGTGTGTAAAAGAGCTCTAACAAATTTACTGAAAAAATGACAAGCACTTGGATCAAATATTTTTAAGATGAAAGCTGTGTATGTTTTAGTTCTCATGACTTTAACCTTTGAGAAATAAAAACAACCTTAAGATTATCGGTAAAACACAAATGTCATCAGTATTTGAGTAGGTGGACTAAGTTATGCAGGTCATATACTAGGTTTGCTAAATGTTTTAAGGTTATAACTGCTTTTTTTGGTTTTTGAAAACAGTTCAACTTTGCTTCACAATTGGTCAATCCTAAGGACAAATAGAACTAAACACATCCTTAATTATGGCTGCTCCTAGCACATAATTAGAACAATTTGCCTGGTTTTACATTAAAGTTAAAATTGCTAAAATTTACCATGGTAATATGTAATTGAAACCACTGGAAGTACATTTCCAGATAAGGGGTGTAAGGACAGTAAAATGTGTTTTTAATAAAAGATTATAAGAAGGCATGCAAATATAAATTATTGCTTAGGGTCAAACAACCATTTTGAATTACAGATGATAAAGCTAAAAGTTCAAACAAGTTATGGAAGAATTGTAAAAATAAACCTTTCCAAGAAATTCTGTGTGTGAACATCAATTAAATTCAAAAAGATATTATATATATATATATATTTTGGAAATTGAGCATTGAAATGAAAGCACAAAAAGGTACTCTTAAGGCACTAATCTGCTCTGTAGCAAAATTTTTAAAGAACGTAAAAGTTTTGGCTTCTTTATTTCTAGGTCATTATTTTGGTTAAATAAGTAATTTATGGTAATCTGGAAATTTATTTTATAATATCAAGCATTTTAAACTCCTAACATGTAATATCCTTCTCAAAATCAAACTTTGGTTACAAAATTGTCATTCCTAATTCCTGGTTTTTGAATGCTAAAGAGGGTGCCTGGAGTATCCACGAGAGATTTATATAGGATCATATGACATGTTTAGTTACAAGGAATCCCCAAAATGGTTTTCAATATTTTTAGATGGTATTTTCCTGAATAATACTAATACATGTTCCTAAATTGTATGGAATTTCTAAAATTCTGATGTCTGAAGTACATGCTATCAACCACAATTAATGCTGTTATGTTAAGTTATTGCAAACCATAGAAAGAACCAAAGTTTTTGTCAATCATCTTTCTGACTGTAACTACCCTGGACATTTTCTTAAACACAGACAACTGTCATCTGGTTTTGATTTTTTGCAAAAAAATGTTTTTTAATCAGCTATAGAACTTTGACTGGTGCTCACAAATGCAGGCTTCTGAAAACTCTGGAGCTCTGATGGGAATACAGGAAAAACCTACCAGGACTCATGAAGTGATAAAATGTTTATGAATATTAAACAAAACAAGAGTTAACTGAATGGACTGGGCTGATAGAAACCTGAAGTAATCTTTCCTACTTTTGCTTGTAACATTACTGACTCACGTATTGTTTACCAGAGTCAATGAAACTTATTTTGAGCTATTTGAAGCCTTTAATATTTAAGTAAGGTGTACTCTTGTGAAGAAAATTTGAATCATGTTTCTCTCTCTCTTCCTGGCTTCTTCAGAATTTGAAAAATAGTTATGAGTGTTCTTAACTTATGGCAATATAGGTGTTTGAATCAGTGTCATAATAGTCTATTTTATTTGCAACAGGACACAGTTAAAGAAACTGGTTGTTTTATCAAGGCCTTGATTGAAAAGTTCTGCTTCCCTTTAAGCAGTGAAGCTCAACTTGCCGTGCCAATAATAGCCTCTTGGATAAACTGGACTTATACCTTTTCTATGCAGTCCTTGTGCAGGGTTCCTGATCTGTGGTAAGTAAAGAATGACACTTTGGACAGGCCCAGGAGCTCCAAGTTTATTTTGGGACCATAAGAGAAGGGGATCACCCAACTCATAAGTAACTGATGGTACAAAACCATGGCTGGGTTTGACTTCAGAAAGTTCTCTCTGAAATTTCTTGTGGAAGAGTTCTATTAAAGCCAATGTAAAATAACTATGTAGGAATAATTTTTCTTGCTGCACTTTATGTAAACAATGAACCCAAGCATATGATTAAAGTTTATTTCACAAAGAACAGAGTTCTATCATTATTTGCTTCTAACAACAACAACAAAAATAACTGAATGGAAAAGATTATTTGTCAAAACTAATTATATATTTGTCATTAAATCCTAAACTCATTAGATTTGCATTTTTCCTACATTTTAGAACAAACCTTCTTATTCTTGTAAACCGATTAGTGATATTCAACTGCATCTCAGAAGAAATGAAAAGAAACTGATAAAAATCTGGATTAGTACTCTATTTCTGGGCAATTATCCTGCAAACCCTGCATTGTTATGGGGATAAGTAGCATGCCCACCCAAATGTTAGCATGCATAACTAGAGCCGCTAGTTATCTGGATGTGTTACAGGACATTCTTTCTCTCCCTCATGGAAAGAGGACTCAATCCCACAGCTTCATCTAAAAATTCAGCTAATTATATGGAGGCCGTGCAAACCCCTGAGACACATTTTTGTCCCAACCTCAATTTCAAGTTTCAGGTTGTAGCCCTAGGAAATCACACTGGATCTGAGAAATCCAGAAGGAGGTGATAATGGAGGATAAAAGGCATGGTACAGGTTAGCATGAAAAATTCCAGACAATTAAGCCAAGCCTCCCATTTCATGGATAAAGATTATGCTAGTGTCCTTGGCATAAATAAAGTCTAGTGAACTCCAGAACTACTGACAGCAGAGTAAATAGGGAATATGTGGGTAAGAGCAGACATTTCAACCACCCTAGTTCCCTCTGTTAACATGGGTGAAAGCTGCTTTGACAGCCATGGATGGACCTTGTTACAATCACTGGGGCTTGGGGATACAAGAATAGGAGCAGGAAAGAGATTTTTTCTCCTATCCCTCAACATATCCTGGAAATTTGCAAGAAGGAGAAAGTAATCAGGGAGAAATGCTTCTCTCTTTCTAGATGAGTAGCCATTCGTCTTCAGTCTATATGCCTTTTGGATGCAACCTAAACCCTTGGGACTTCTCTGAAAATAATTTTTTTTTGTTTTTTCTTTCTCCTCTGTCCTCGATTTACAGATAGGTAATCATGTCTTCATACTATGGGACACTTTCCTCAGATGCATCCTCAAAGCCTGGAAGAGTTAATTTCCCACAACTTAGACTGGTTTGCTTAGGATTGAACTCAAGGTAAAAGAACGCAGAAGCCTGACATGCTGGGAAAACAATATATATTTTTTTCCATTTGAGTTTTTGTCCTTCCTCTTTCTATGCAAACTAGGAAAAGACCTTGGAAATTTTGACCTGACCTTGCCATTTACCCCTTGTTTCATTTCAATACATGTTTTTTAATAACTCAGTTTGATTCTTTTTATTTTAGCCTACCAAAGTTCAAAAAGTCACTCAACCAGAGCCTTGAACAATGACCCCTTTCAGTGGGGACAATTAGATAGCCTTCTTAGTGAGATCTGACTGCCAATTTTCCAAAAAAAGTGCCCCCTCTCAGCAGGGAGCACTTAAAAGTGGTTTTTGTCCTAATCCTTTTCCTCATTCTAATGACAGTCAGATGTACTCATTTAAAGGGGGGAAATAGCGAGTTAGAAAAGAGACAAGGGTTCTTGGCAAAACCGCACATTCAAGCTTAAAACAGCCTGAAGTCTGAAAAATCAGACTGCTGGCCCCAGATAAAGCCTTCCTTTTTCCAGCTGATTTTCTCTCAGTAATATCCACCTGCGCAATTGGGGAAGAGGGTGGAGCCAGGGAAAGTTCACCTCTTGTGCAGGGAGGAGAAGGCTGGACTCTTTAGTTTTCTGTGATGGTCTGGTGTTCATCAATCTGGGAGGTGGGGGTCTGTAAACAGGACTCCAACTCATTGCGTTAAGAGTTTTCTTATTCTTCTTTTTTTTCCCCATTTTACCCAATCACCTCTACACCTCATCCTTCAGAGTGTCCCTGACTTAATATTTTCTAGTCATGTGACCAGAACCCAATTTTTCTGATGTAAGGAAAATGTTCTGCAACATGAGGATTTGCAACGCTCATTTAAGATAAGTTGAGTATATGCATGTGGGTTTCTTTCTAGCTTCTCTTACCTCTTTCAACATTTATTTTTCTGTCTTTTTGCCAGCACCACACTGTTTGATTACTGTAACTTTGCAATATGTTTTAAAATAAAAAATATATGCCCCTGAATTTATTATATTTTCCCAGGTTTTTTGTCTACTTGTGGTTTTTGAACGTTTATAAAAATCATAGGGCAATATTTGGTGGCTCACTCCTGTGATTCCAGAACTTTGGGAAGTCAATGCAGGTGGATTGCTTGAGTCCAAAAGTTTGAGACCAGCATTGACAATAGGGTGAAACCCTGTCTCTACAAAAACCCCCCAGTCTTGCTGACCGTGGTGGCATGCACCTGCAGGCCCAGCTACTTGTGAGGCAGAGGTGGGAGGATCAATTGAACTTCAGAGCTCAAGGCTACATGCAGTGAGCCATGATTAGGACACTGCACTCTAGCCTGGGTGACACAACTAAATATTGATGCCAACACTTCAGAATATTTTAGTACGTCTGGAAAAACTACCATTGGTTTTTTGAAAGAGATACCATTGATAGGTAGATCATTTTGAATACCATAAACATCTAAAGAAACGTGCATGTTCTAACTCTTTTAAAATAGTGTGTGGAATAATTTGTCTAGTTTTCATATATATGCAGACATGCTAGCTTTCTTTTGGTTTTTAACCTCCGGTTATATTTTATTGTAGTCAGAAATAATACTTTTTATTACTGTTTGTTTAAATATGCTAAAACTTTAATACTAGCTAAGAAGTTTGCCTATCTTAGGAAATGAGCTATATGTAATTAGAAATATTACGTATTATGCTATTGTTGCATGAAATGTTTTGTAGATTATCCCTAGATCTTATTTTTCTCTTTAATCTTTTATTTTTCTGTACATTTGTCTTTGTTTTTATCTTGTCTTTTATTTACTTTCATTTTTTCTATTAATTTAATTGTATTTCTTTTTTTATTATAGTCTCTTAATTTCAAATATTCTAGACTTTTGTTGTTTGTAACATTTTATTCAATTTCTTGTTTCTTTTATTTCCATGCATCTCTATTATTTTATTTTTTCTCTATTTTTTTTTTACTTTCACTTTTTTCTTATTATTAAAATTTTCTTATTTTATTTCTCAATTTTGTATTTATTGTTTATCTTCATCTTCATTTTATTTTCACTAATCTTAGTTATATTTTTCTTTACTTTTCTCTATTTTGTTTCAGTTTATTTTATTTGCCCTATTTTCCAATCACTTTAAATTTATTTTTAAATTTTATTTCTCTTGAATTATTTTTTCTTTATTTGTCTACATTTTGCTGAGGCAGGGTATATTCAGGGGCTCCTATCAGGATTGCTGTTATCCCTGGACAGATCTTTTATTGTTACAAGCCCAACTAGTGTTCAGTTTTACAGGCCACTTCTACTGCTTTCAAAAGCCCCCTGCAAGCCTCACTGTTGCTAGGCTGAAGCCCTGATTGCCTCTTTATTTGTGTACCAGTGGGTTCCCTACATGCAATCCAGGGCACTGATTGCTCTTCCTACTTTACAAGGACAGAGCCACACCCACTCCACTCCATCAAGTAATGTCTGGACCATATGTGAATCTTTTTGTTGTTAAAAAATAAAATTTTGAGTCTTGCTATGTCATCCAGGCTGGAGTGCAGTGACATAATCTCAGCTCACTGCAATCTCCACCTTTCAGTTTCAAGTGATTCTCCTGCCTCAACCTCCAAAGTAGCTGGGAATACAGGCGCCAGCTTTTTTTTTTTTTTGTATTATTAGTAGAGACAGGATTTCACCATGTTGGCCAAGCTGGTTTAAACACCTGACCTCAATGATCTACCCTCCTTGACTACCCGAAGTGCGGGGATTACAGGTGTGAGCCACTGCACTCAGTCAAAAAAATTTTTTAAGTTTTAACTTGACATATATTTGATTTATTTTGAATATATTAGCTTTATGGGTAGATACATATTCAAATATGTTAAAAAATGCAATTGATGTGAGAAGATGAATATTTCTACATTTTATCTTATGATTTCATGGAGTTGCTATTTTACCTTTTCCTTTCTTTATCTTTATATGTTTAATGGGAAGATCCTCAGTGAAGACCCCTGACTATGAAAGACAAAATATTGTGCAATAAATCATGAATAGATGCAGTGAAGTAACTTCTCATTTTTATTTGGAGATCTCATAGTTGGGATTAAAAACTCTTGGTGGTAAAAGTCACCTGATGAGGAGTTTTAGTATTCTGTCTTCTCCTGCACATTTTTCCACCATCACAATTTTTGAATTTCCCAAGAAAAACTGGAAAATTATTTCCCTCAGACCTACTCATCTCCCTTTTGTAGGTTTTCAGGTTATGCATTGTCCAGATTGCTTAGAAGCTCATGATCACAGACATCATATTTGTCAAGAGAAAGCTTTGTTGAACCAGTATTAAGTTTAGGTGTTTACCTCCTAGGGCCCATGGTTCCTCTAGAGGTTGGATGGATCTTCAAAACTATTACTGAATCCAGAAACTGATGACAGAATTTGAGGGCATTGAAAAATGCTCCGTTTTGATTTCCAAGTGGTCACTGCCTATTCTGGCATTAATCTTGATTGCGACCATGATGTTTTTCTTAGTCATCTTTCCTGGTATGTCTCTGATTGTGCATCTAAGGAAAAGAGACCTGAATGAGAGTGGTAAAGAAAACAACTGCATCCTTCTCAGCTGATGCCTCGGTGAGCTTTGAGGCACATTGATCAGACTCTGAAATCCTTCTTTAATATAGGATAAGTTGCATCAAATTTGACTCCCATGGAAATGGCACCAGGTTCAAGATGTCAAAGAAGAGACTCAGAACCAGTGAATGAGATCATAGAGTTTTACTGGGGACTTAAAAAGAGGGGAAAAAAGTCCACTGTCAGTGGGCTTAGCATGATAACCATTCCCACTTACAAAAAGCATGCAGTTTGTATAGCATTGTTATTTAGCACTTTTTTCAACAACTTTTCACCTGTCAGCATTTATTTAACAAAAAAGGAGTGGCCTCAGTCCCTTGTGTGGCCTGCGTTCCATGCCACAAGATGGAACAGATCTGGTACTGAGATGTTCCTCATAAATAAAGAATAATTTTCAGGTCAGCCACTACTAGATTTTTTAACTTGGAACTCTGGGCACTCAAAAGCTTTTTTTTTTTTTTTTCTTTCTTTCTTTTTTTTTTTTTTTTTTTTTTTAATACAAGGTAAGTCTCCAGCTTTGCCCAAGTCAAGTTAACACTGTCAGTTTCATCCATCATACAGGCTGGTTCAGGCAGTGGAGGGTCTTCTTCCTGAGACTCTAAATTCAAAATGGTTTGATTTTTCTTCAATCCTTAAGTTGAGAGTTTACTAAAAGGCCCGTTGTGTGTGCACATTGCTGGTATGGTTGTCTAAGATAATGAGATGGCTTCTTAGTTGGTAGGGTGTGTTTCTTTTACAGGGGTGGCTGGGTTTGTACAGGCTGCTGAGGTGCCCCTTCTCCAGACTGTCATTGCATCATGACATTCTGGGGCCCCAGTTCCACTATTTTCCAAGGTGGGACACACTGATGCAGAACCTGAGATTGTGATTCATGGTGACTAGACTGAGGCCGGCCCTTAAAAGGCAGAACTGTCAGGTCTGTGTCTTATTTTCTTTGTCATTCTAATTTGTCTTTAGCTATGGAGAGCAGAAAACTGTCTGAGGGTGTGACAGCCCTCCTCCTAGAGTTGGCACTATTTATGCATGGCTTTTAAGTGTCAACGTAGGTTGAGAGATCTCTTTTCCTGGCACAGCCTGAGTAGTCTAGAGTTCTGTGACCCTTAACTCTAGTCATGCAGTCTTCAGAGGAATTTCAAAAACCACAGGATGTGGGTGGTAGAGAAAGAGCTGGTACAAATGACAAGTTGTAGGTAAAATAATTGGAGGCAGGAAGAGAATGGGACCTTCTTGGGTCAGTACACACACTGCATGGGTGCAGCTTAAGAGTCAATCCATTTCTCTGATTTGGCCCTTGTGTCATAGAATCAACATGTCCACTTCTGCTCTGGTCTCAGGGCTGAACTCTTTGTTTCTAGAACTAAATTTAAATTCTCATCTCTGGAATTACATTTGGGTTTCACGGGCCACTGGAGTGTGCAGGCCCAGGTGTGCCCACAAAAGTGGCTGTGGTTGGGTTTTCTTCACATGACTTTTGTGCCTATGCTCACGAGGATAAGGGATCTTCTTCCTCAAGGCACACCAGGAAGGCTTATGGGAGCTGGTGAAGAAAAAGTGTGGTGCCTCAGCCCAGTGCTCTTGCCCCTCCTGGCTTGTGGCTTTGGGCTCTCAATCATTCTCATCAGAAAAGTGAGCAATGAAAGCCCCTCAGTGACTGACTGCTTACCCCTCTTTTACTATGCCACAGCATAGTGCCAACCCTGAAGCTCCAAGTATGGCCTGTGCTTCAAAAAACTGAAGAATCTCTCGGTTCAGTTCAGGGCCCTAAGAGGGTTCTACCCTGCAGGGAAGTCTGATGCCTAGCCCTCCTTGTCCACCTGACAGCTAAGCATGTCTGCTGTGTGCCACCCTTGTTGCCTGCTCTTATCAAGCCCATGTCTCCACGAATTGACTCGGGGTACAGGCTCACTGAAGCCCAAGTGACCTGTCTAGTGCTCCTTCAATGCACAGCCTCAGGCATGTGCCACACAGTTTTCTCCTAGAATGTAATCTTAGGGTGTCACACCACCAAATTCTGCTGTAACTTTTGGACTAGCTTATCAGTAAGTCATTTAATGTTCTAAGATGGGTGTGAGACTTGATGCTCTTTATCTGCTTCCTCTAGTGGGGCTGCATTGGGGGGTCGCCATCCTGATTTCTTTGTGGACAAAGATAGCAGATGAGGCAAGACCCAAGGGCCAGGGACAGGATAGAACACCTAGGCTGGCCTCCCCTAATGCCCTCTGAGGTCCCTGCAGGCAAGAGGGCTCAATGGAGTTCCAGGCCTCTTTTCTAGGATGGTGGGAATAGCCCCTTCCTGGACCACCAAGAAAAGTCTACTGTTTCTGCAATCTGCACCCACTTGTCTCTAGGAGATGAGCATTCATTTATCTTTGTGGTCACAGCCTTCTGCTTCATTTCCATAAGATGTTCTCCTGGAAGAAATGCCTGGGGAATCCTGGGCCTATAGTGAAGGTTCTCAAAGTGCCAACATCCATAAGATTCTCAAAAACATAGTTAATAGTATTTTCTACACATTGCTATCTCAGGGTTGATTTTGCCAAATAATGTGTAAAAACAAATATTAAAATTTTTATCTTTTACATTTTTTTATTTAGATCATCACACAAAGCTTTTATTTTTCTGATATTTATTGTTATACCAATCGTTGAATTTTTCTTTTCTTCTTTGTCCAAATTGTTACCTGTTTTAAACACCAAATCTTAAAAAAAATTCTACACAAATACCAACAGGTGATAGCAGTTTATTTAAAATTTAATTAAATTTCTTAAATAAGTAAATAATTTCAGTAAACTTAGTTTATATTATTTACATAAATTATTTTTCATCTTATTCTCAATCTTAAAATAATGTTATCTTTGTATGCAATTCAAAACTGACAGATTTTTTTAAATAGCAAATTAAAAATATTTTTTGGACATGTTGGGTAATATAATTCTCAAATAGTTTATCTTTCTCCAGTAAAAAAAAAAGAAATCAATGCACTTGACAATTGATATTCATAGCATCTTTAAAAGTTACATTATGAATATGCTTTTATAGTTACCAAAAATTTAGGAAAATGAAATCTAGTCTTCCACAGTAAAACTTAAGGGTTATACAAATGAGATTAAATTTACAGACTAAATTTCCCACAAAAAATGAAACAGATTATTTGCTTTATCTTTCAGTATCTGATAATAAACAGATTTTTTGACCTTCAGAATCTGCTTGAGTAAAGAAAGCTAAAGAGCTCTTGTGAAAGTATCATTAAAAATATACAGAACAAACCTATTATGCGTATTATCTTTAAAAATCACCTAATTCATACTTCAAACAAATACTAATTTTACTGAGATTTACTACTTGAAGAAGGTGGATTGACTTAGAACCTGATGGAACATAACCACTCTTTATATACCACCCAATTGCCCGTAATCTACCCAGAATTGAAGGCTGATCCTGCCAGTTGCTAAGAAGATAAACTTGACACACACAGAATTCTCATTCAGGCTTGTTTCCCACTTCTACCTTCCAGTAATGTCTGCCAAGCCTACACTTCTGAGAATCCAGGAGAGCAGGGCACAAACAAAATCTCCTTGAATTGTAATAAATGTTTGGTTTTGTTCTTCCATATTACACAGCTTTTCTATCTGCAGAAACAATAAGTTGAAAATGTGCTGTGTCAAGATCTAGAATCAAGTCTGAGCGTGGTGGCTCATGCCTGTACTCCCAGCACTTCAGGAGATCAAAGAGGGAAGATCACAAGGTCAAAATATCTATACCTTCCTGGCTAACACGGTAAAACCCAGCCTCTACTAAACATATAAAAATTTATCCAGGTGTGATGACACACACCTGTAATCCCAGCTACTTAGGAGGCTGACACAGGAGAAGCACTTGAACCTGGGAGGTGGAGGTTGCAGAGAGTGCAATCATGCCACTGCACTCCAGTCTGAGTGACAGAGTGAGACTCTATCCCAAAAAATAAGTAAATAAGTAAGTAAATAAGTAAATAAATAAATAAATAATAAATCTAGAATCAAATCTACATGAAATGTCTTGATAATTCTGTCTAAGCCAGAACTTAGAGGATGAAGACAAAAACAATATTTTGTTCATCTAAATGAAAAGAGTTCAGGGCATTTTAGGTGTCAATACCTGTGGTGAATACTGTTAACATGTGTCAGCCATTTCAAGTTTGACTGGATAGACTTGTGCACTACTTCTCTCACTAAATGTTTAAATGTAGAAACATAATCTGAAAATTTTACAACGTTTTCACTTAGTTTTGCTAAGATGTCCATCTCTTAATCTTGTTTCAATTGTGCAGCATTGGTTACAGTTATGCTGTCCTCATATGCAGAATTAATGTCATTTATTTACTATAGATATTTTAGATTTTTCACTTGAGAACACAGGCTAATTTTAAAAAGAATATTTATTTCTAATTACGTAGCTTCCATTACATACCTAGTATTGTATTTGTTTACTTCATGTATATGTCAAAAAGACCTCATGACTTATTAGACATTCTATTGATTACTTGAATATATTGGCCCAAATTAATAAACTCAATTCTGTCAATTTTATAGAGTAAAATAGACAATAAGTAAATGAAAATTGGATTAAATAGAATTCTAAAATTGAAAAAAATATAAAATATACTAAACAAATAGCATATATACTATACATGCATTGTAAAATTACTCATATGTAAAAATTATTTTCTGAATAGCATTACATTTTATCAAAGTCACTTTCATAATTTCTGAGAGAATTGTACAGAGAATTTCTTTTTGTTTGTTTGTTTGTTTGTTTTGAAATGGAGTTTGCTTTGTTGCTCAGGCTGGAGTGCAGTGGCACCACCTTGGCTCATTGTAACATTCGTCCCCTGGGTTAAGGTGATTCTCCTGCCTCAGCCTGCTGAGTAGCTGGGATTACAGAAGCCCACCATCATGCTCACCTAACTTCTGTATTTTTAGTAAAGACAGGGTTTCACCGTGTTGGCCAGGCCGGTCTGAAACTCCTAATCTCTGGAGATCCACCTGCTTCAGCCACCCAAAATGCTGGGATTTCAGGCATGAGCTGCCAAGCACAGTCCAAATAAAGTTTTATGAAACTTGATGAAAAGAAAATTATATATTATGTCTAGGGTGAGCAACAGGCAAACATACAAAAAAAGAAAAATTTGCAGAAGATGATTCTAAACCACTAGCAACCACATTTTAAATCAAGGAATTTCATAATCAGAGAAAATAGATTTGCTTTGAAAATCTATGAAGTTTCTGGTTTGCTGGTAAGATATCAACACTTGTAAAAGGATTTGTTTCACATTAATATTTTTCTTTTCTTCTCAATGTAACCAACCGTAAATAAATATTATTTTTTCTATAAGTTACATACCTAGAGTTTATTTTACAGTAATATATTTCTTATATTTAAATTCATGTAAGTCAAAACTAAAGGTCTGTGTGTGTTTATCAGAGCAGAGCAGTCACACATTTAATAGACAAAAAGTAGGATAAAATTTTATAAATAGTTGTTCAGTATTCAGAAACATAGAGCTCCATTATACTAATATGATCTTTGTTACAACCATCATAATAACCTTTAGTTTCAAGGAAAACAAAAATGTAAGTTGTAAAAACCACACTTTCCAAATTATTTTATTTTAAAAACCACTGACAAAGAAATCACTACAGATGTTATTCCACTGTCTCTCAATAGTATATTGTTACCATCAGTCTACAGCATTGGTTAAGATGGGATAACTTATCATCAGTTGCAAGATACACATTCAATGTCAAATAGCTTTAACAAAATAACAATATTGATTTATTAAAAGAAATTGAGTCCACACATTTTCATTAAACAGGCATTTTTGAATTCACTTTATTTTAATTACCTTAATTTGCAAATGGTAAAGCAACATCCAACTAAAAATCAAATTGTTTCTCTTACTATGCAGAATGCTGCCCTTACTACACTCCTATCATCCCGTCATTTATGACACTGTTGTAAACCAATAACTAAGTTGCCTTTGCACATAGAAATTCTTCAGGTATCTTAGATTTCTGTTTTCTTAATCTTCCATGGAAAAGTATATAAACTTGTCCTTCTAATACAGAAGAATCTCTCATAACTCTGGTGCAGCAGCTATTGACCATGTTCTTTCACATAAATTCTAGAAATAAAGATATATCATCAAAGGTAAGAGATGAATTACATCAATATTTGCTTTTGAAAATATGTGTTTTCCAAAAACATTCAATTCTTTTAATATAAAAAGTAAATTCCTTTTAGAGGAAGGTGATCAAGATTGCTGACTAGAAAGAGGCAGCTAGACTCTGTAGTTCTCATAGACAGGAATGCAAGGTGTGCATAAATACATGATTTTCAGCTGAAACATCCAGGTAATTGCATTGAGTCCAGTCAAAGAAGCAACTTAACATAAGGAGAATGGAGTAAAGCAAGGCAGGACACTGGGACACCTGAAAGCAACATGGGGACAGAGACATCTTCACAACCAGTAAGGCAGTAAGTGAATGCATGAACCTGGGAACCCATGATTCTTCCACAGATCTTTGCAACCCTCAGGTAAGGTGATCCCCTAATAAACCCACTTCACCACGGTCTTTTCTATAATGCGCATAGCTACATGGAATCTCAGCAGAGCAGCCACTCAACACTGTGCAGTGATTGAAGAGCCTTAGATACACTGACTTTCCAGGCTTTCCAGAACAATTAGCTGGAACTCCAGCAAAGCAGGAGGTTACAATCCTGAACATATCCATAGGAAAAAGGCAGAATCCAGGGCCCTTGGCACGGATGGTCTTTAGGATGCATTTTCTCAGTGCCTCACAGGGTAAGACGTACTGGCTTAGAATTCCAGCCAACCATTGGTAGCAGCACTGCATCGCCCGGGGATGGAGCTACCAGAAAGAGGAGTTGGCCATCATCTTTGCTCCCTGGGAAATTTAGCCACTCCAGCCTTTAGGTTTTGAAGAGCCCCAGCTGACTAGAGGCACAAAGCATAGTGCAGGTGCTCTAAAAATCCATGGCCAGACTGCCTGTTAAAGCAGGTCCCCAGTATCCTTCCTCCTCACTGGAAAGTACTTCCCGATGAGTTTCTCCAGCTAACACCACTGGTACTCTTCGGTTGATGGAATTTTGAAATATTTTTGAGCTGTAGTTCCTGGAGCAAAGAGTGAGCTGCCATTCTTCCTGTTTGTGTGACTTATCTGTTCCATCCTTCTGGCTTTGGAGAATCCAAATAAACTGTGGATGTAAGCGATACGTCTGCACAGCAGACTTGTTCTACAAAAGTTGGTTAGAGTTCTTTCTTTCTTTCTTTCTTTCTTTCTTTCTTTCTTTCTTTCTTTCTTTCTTCTTTCTTTCTTTCTTTCTCTTTCTTTCTTTCTTTGTTTCTTTCTCTTTCCTTCTTTCTTTCTTTCATTCTTCCTTTCGTTCTTTCTTCCTTTTCTTTCCTTTTCTCTTTCTCTGTCGCTTTCTTTCTTTCTTTTTTTTCTTTCTTTCTTTCTCTCTTTCTCTCTCTCTCTCCCCTCCCTTCCTTCCTTCCTTCCTTCCTTCCTTCCTTCCTTCCTTCCTTCCTTCCTTCCTTCCTCCCTTCCTTCCTTCCTTCCTCCCTTCCTCCCTTCATTCCTTCCTTCTTTCTTGAGACAGAGTGTCACTCTTGTTGCCCAGGCTGGAGTGCAATAAAGCAATCTCAGATCACCACACACTTTGCCTCTTGGGTCAAATGATTCTCCTGCCTCAGCCTCTAGACTAGCTGGGATTACAGGCATGCACAAACACGCCTGGCTAATTTTGTGTTTTTAGTAGAGATGGGGTTTCACCATGTTGGTTCAGGCTGGTCTCCAACTCCGGACCTCTAGTTGATCTGCCCACCTCAGCCTCCCAAAGTGCTGAGACTACAGGCATGAGCTGCTGCACCCAGCAGACTGCTTTTTTAAGTGGATCCCTAATCATTTTCTTTTCACTGGGGAAGACCTTTCAACAGGCATTTCTGGCTACTTCCTACAGGTGCTTTGGGGCTGAAAACAGGTCTATACCTCCCTGGGATGGAGCTCCCAGAGAAAAGGGCATGCTGCCATTGTCACTTTTTTGCACATTCACTGGTGATAACTTCAGGTACTGGAAAATCTGAGGTGACTAGACACTGTAGTGGACACCCAGCATATTGCAGATGCAGCAGCTTTTCACAAAAGGAGTCAGACTGTTACATGTGTTCCTGTTCTTATATACTCTCACTGGGCAGGTTCTCCAGACCTGGGCCACTAGCCAATCATTGCCAGAGCCATTGAGCCAGTAAAAACTTAGGAACTCCATGGACACAGCTTCCAGGGGCAACTGAATATATTTCATCACTGCCTGTGCAGAACTGTCCCTGCCACCCTCAAACTAATGAAATATTCAAAACCCTAATTGCCTTATTCACACCTCAAATGAGCTGCATTATACCCAAGGAGAGGAGGTTAGACCATCCTCCATGGGGCTCACAAACTCCCCAGTGCTCCTCACCAGACAGTGAGAACCTAACTTGGCCAAAAGCACATATTTTCCATCCAGGGCTGACTGCACTGAGGGATTGATGACCTACATCTCTCTCAAGTGCAGCCCCCCAGAAGACCAGCAAAGAGGTGGGGCAGTAAGCCATTTCATACGGTTTCCAGAGGGTTTGGTGCAAGAGCATCTATAGTAAAATATGGCCAGTGATGGCCATTTCTATAGACTGAACTTTCTCCCATAAGAGACTTCAGCCTGAGGGGAACTAATTTCTACAGGATAATGTTGCAAATCAGAAGGGGTGGTCCAACTTAGCACTCCTTGGTCTTCTGGCCTCTCCCAGGGTCCCAGTCTAGCTACAGCTGCTTATAGGGCAGTCTCAGTAACCTTGGAAGACCATACCGTAGCATCGGCAATAGTAATCCATGCCTGATCCCTGAAGAGCTACAGCAAGGCAGACCCTATCACTTCAGCTTACATGTATCTTCTCCATTCTGCAGGCCATATGTATCTTCCTCATACTGCAGCTTCCCCTGATACCATGGCAACTCCCCATATTACTTTCCTGGCATATGTTTGCAAAGGTGGGTTTGGCTTTGCTTACCCCACCAGCAAATGGGAACGAATGTAGTATGCCTCTGCCACCCTCAGCAACTTCTAAGCTTTGGTGGGTAGAGAACCCGAAAGCCTCACCCCTGCTTTTCTGCTAACACCGTGTGGCGAGCAGTGTATCCTCACACTCTGAATGATTAGAACTTCATGAGGGGGCACAAATAAGGCATCAAAACATTCACTGGCCAGTATCCTACCCAAGCCAACACCCACTTTATTGCAACAGCACACACAGTCTCCAGCAGGTACAGCCTACTCCCCTCTGAGCTGCTTTGCTCCTGCCTCTGAGGTGAATGCCCAAAGACAGGCAGAAACCCCATATCCACTAACACTCTTCTGAAGCTGTGACACATTAGTCACAAAGAGTAGTGGACTGTAAATATCAAGGAGCCAGAGAAGAAACCTGGAGCTCAATACAAGTTCCTTAGAGTATGGAACCTCTGAGCTGTGAGCTGAGCATAGCCACTCCACAACCAAAAAAAAAAAAAAAAAATCTCCCAGAAACAAAGCTTGTTAGTTGCAAACACCTTATTCCACATCAAATACTCAAGACCATTAAACAGGATCAAAAAAAAAATCCCATTCAAAGTCAGCAACCTCAAAGATACGTGCATGATGATTAGACAAAATCAGTGCGAAAATGTTGAAAACACAGAAAGCCACAGTGACTTCTTTGATCCAAATGACAAAATTACATTTCCAGCAAGGCCTAAGATGACAGAAGTAGAATTCAGAATATGGAAATGAATAAACTTCATTGAGCTACAAATGTAAGTTGCAACCCTATGCAATGAAGGGAAAAAATTTGCAGGAATGGATAGAAAAAACAGCCAATCAGGAGAAAAATGGACCAATCTGATACAGCTGAAAAAACATAATACAAAAACTTTGTAATATATTCTTGAAAAAGAATTTCAAATCAAAAATGTATATCCAAACAAAGTAAGCTTCAGAAGTGAAAAATAAATGTGATTCTATTCAGTTAAGAAAAGGCTGAAGAAATCTTTTATCACAGAGATGACTTACAAGAGCTTCTAAAGAAACATTAAATAAGAAAAAGACTATAACAGTCATTACAAAAACACGCTAAAAATCATAAATTGCTGACACTATAAAGCAACCACATAAATGTGCAAAATAGCCAGCTAAGATCATAGGGACAGAATCAAATCCATACATACGAATACTAACCTTAAATGAAAATGGGCTAAGTCCCCCAATTACAAAACAGAGCGGCAAGCTGAATAAATAATCAATATCTAATGATGTGCTGTAATCAAGACACCCATCTCAAATAAGCTCAAAAGAAAGGGAAAAAGAAAAATCTACCAAGCAAATAGAAAACAGAAAAAAAAAGACACGTGCACATGTGTGTTTATAGTGGCACTATTCACAATAGCAAAGACCTGGAACCAACCTAAATGTCCAACAACAATAGACTGGATTAAGAAAATGTGACACATATACACCATGGAATACTATGCAGCCATAAAAAATGATGATTTCATGTCCTTTGTAGGGACATGGATGAATCTGGAAGCCATCATTCTCAGTAAATTATCGCAAGGACAAAAAAACCAAACACCGCATGTTCTCACTCATAGGTGGGAATTGAACAATGAGAACTCACGGACACGGGAAGGGGAACATCACACACTGGGGACTGTTGTGGGGTGGGGGGAGGGGGAGGGATAGCATTAGGAGATATACCTAATGCTAAATGACGAGTTAATGGGTGTAGCACACCAACATGGCACATGGCATATGTAACAAACCTGCACATTGTGCACATGTACCCTAAAACTTAAAGTATACTAATAATAAAATAAAAAAAGATTTAGTCCTTAATAAAGACTCAAAATGGCAAAAAAAAAAAAAAAGAAAAAAGAAAACACAAAAAAAGTAGGGGTTGCAATCCTAGTTTCTGGAAAAACAGACTACATCAACATAGGTTTTAAAAAAAGACAAAGAATGGCATTACATAATAATAAACACCTATATATGTGTCCAACAAAAAAGCACTCAGATTACGAAGCAACTTCCTAGAGACTCTCCAAGATCATAAGTTAAATGTTCTTAAATCATTAACTTTATACCACATTGGTTCAGTATAAAGTCTCTGATGTTGAACCCAAAATGAGGACTTATTGAAGGCTTTTCCACATTTTGAACACTTGCAGAACTTCTCTCTATATGAATTATCTTAAGTCTAATGAGGTGTGAGAATGAGCTCAATGCTTTGCCACATTCTTCACATTTGTGGGGTTTGTCTCCTGTGCGAATTATCTTATGATTAACAAGTTCTGAGAAGCACTTAAAGGTTTTGCCACATTCCTTATATTTGTAAGATCTCTCTTCCATACGAATTCTCCTGTGGTTAATAAGGGTTGAGGAGCCGGTAAAGGCTTTGCCACATTCTTCATGGATGTGGGGTTTCTCTCCAGTATGAACTATCTTATGTTTCCTAAGGACAGATAACTACATAATACTTCTTCCATGTTCATTATGTTTGTAGAGTTTCTCTCTAGTATGAATTATCTTATGTTTACTAAGGTCTGAGAACCACCTGTAGGCTTAATTACATTCTTCACCTTTGTAGCTTTTCTCTGCAGTATGAATTATCTTATGTTTATGAAGATCTGAGAACAACCTATAGGCTTTGTTACATTCTCCACATATGTAGGATTTCTCAGCAGTATGAATTCTCTTATAATTAGTAAGGTCTGAGAAGCACTTAAAGGCTTTGCCACACTCTTCACTTCTGTAGGGTCTGTCTCCAGTATAATTTATCTTGTGTTTAATAAGGGTTGAGGAGCAGGAAATGGTTTTGTCTCATTCTTTAAATTTTCAGCACTTGTCTCCACTAAAACTTTTTTTATGTTCAGCGAAGTTTGAGCACAACTCAAAAGCTTTGACATTTTTATTAGGTTGACAGGTTTTGCTAAGGGTAATTAACAAACGTTGATAAAGGCCATCATAACTGCCTTCTGCACATTGGAATTACCCACACTTTGGTAGTCTTTCTTTAAATGTAAACTATTAAGGTCACAGCTTCCATATTTTCTCAGGATCACTTTTTGAAATGATTCTTTTATGTCATACTCCAGCAATATCTCTACAGTAAAATAAGAAGAGAAAGCTAAGAAAAAAAGAACGATAAATTTCTCCCTCATTAGACTCAGGTGAATACACTCTACAAATATATAATTAAACAAAGCACATTAACAAAGTGACAACAAAATGTCACTTTTTTTGTTGGCTCTAATTGCTTAATAGAAATTTAAACTGAACAGAAATATACCGATCAAAATGCCTTTGTGAGAAGTCTAATAACCAGCTAAAAATTTGCAGCACCCGAAGCGAGCAAAACACAAAAAACCACATAGTGGTTTAATAAAAGTATTTTGTGTTTACCCATGACAGCCATTCTTCATCCTATGATGACTTTAAATATAGACTCCCAACTCCTGTCTCCACCATCCAATAATAAATAAAATAGTGACACCCATGTCCATGCTTCTGGGTTTTTGAAGCCTTACAATAAACTAATTTCTATATTCCATGGCAGTGTTGAAAGGAACGTTGGTAACTGACAGTTTTGGATAGCTGAGACTAAAGGTAAATAACCGTTACAAGTGAAGGCAGAAAAGGGGTATAGCAACTGATATAGGATCTCAGTAAGGAACATGGAGAATGCCGGAAGTGGTTGCTCACACCTGTAATATCAGCAATTTGGGAGCCTGAGGCAGGCATATCACCAGAAGTGAGAAGTTCCAGACAAGCCAGGTCAACATGGTGAAACCTTGTCTCTACTAAAAATACAAAAATTAGCTGGATGTGGTGGCAGGCTCCTGTAATCCCTATTATTTGGGAGGCTGAGGATGGCGAATTTCTTGAACCCAGGAGTTGGAGGTTGCAGTGAGCCATGATTGTGCCATTGTACTCCAGCCTGAGTAACAACAGTGAAGCTCCCACTCAAAAAGAAAGAAAGAAAGAAAGAAAGAAAGAAAGAAAGAAAGAAAGAAAGAAAGAAAGAAGAAGAAGAAAGAGAGAGAGGGAGGGAGGGAGGAAGGAAGGAAGGAAGGAAGGAAGGAAGGAAGGAAGGAAGGAAGGAAGGAAGGAAGGAAAGGCAGAAAGGAAGATGGGAAGGAAGGAAGGAAGGAAGGAAAGAAGAAGAGAGAAAGAAATAAAGAAAGAAAGGAGGGAAGGAAGGAAGGAAGGAAGGAAGAAAGAAAGAAAGAAAGAAAGAAAGAAAGAAAGAAAGAAAGAAAGAAAGAAAGAGAGAAAAGAAAGAAATGGAAGGAAGAGAAAATAAGAAAATAAAATAAAAATATGGGAAAACGTGTTAAACTAAAAAACACACAAGCCCAGAGAGAACATCTACAGAACAAGCTTTAGAGACTCAAGAATCTCTAGCCTAAAAAATGTGTATTTTATTCCCCCCAGACAAAAGAAAGTTAATAAAGATTTTGACATGTGATATTTTATTATACAAATTGCAACCTAAGATTACGACGTATACAAAACCTCAAGATAATAAGGCTCAATCAAAGATAAAAATAAATATCCAGAAATCAAGTATCAAAAAATGGGGGTGTAAAAATTACCAGAGACAATATGAGTTATAGTCTACATATACTCTTAAAATAATTAATTACCCTTAAAAATTAACATTGCCGACTTAGTGATGCTCAGTGAGTAAAATGAAAATAAAGAAATTAAGAAAAAGGAAATAAATGAAATAAGAAAATTTAAACCAACAAAAAATAAAACGCACACAAAAAATAAAAATTGTGCAGTGGAAATACAAAAAAAAGACTAGTATGTACTTCAACATTAGTAAAATAATATCAGGAAATCAATAAGCTCAGCACATTTCAAATAAAATTAACATTAAGAGATTTACAACAAGACACAAGTTAAGCAACGTTTTGAAAGTCACATAAAAGAGAATGAAGAATGCAGAGAGAAAAAAAAAAACAAATGTATTATTTATATGCATGCTTCTGCAAGATTACCAGTAAATGTATGAACATAAATCTTTCAAGCAAGAAGAGGGTAGGATGACATAGTTAAAACCCTGAAAAAAAAGCTCTAAACAAGAATAGTATATTTTGCAAAAGTATCCTTCAAAATGAAAAAAAACCCTTTATCACTATAATAACATCTAACTATGTCATGTCTTCAAAAGACTTATTTCATATCTAATTTTAAAAGACTGACAATCACAGGATAGAAATACATTTCATGCAAGTGTCAAGCAAATGAGAGGAGAAGAGGCAACAATTTATTAAGATGAAAACTGCCATATTTAATATAATTTACTTTATGTCAAAATTAACAAGAGACAAAGTAGGACATTCAATTATAGCAAGAGGGTTTATTCACTAAGAACTTATAAATATATGACAATTTTCCCGAACACATAAAGCAAACATTGACAGAATTGAAGAAAAAATAGACAGCAATATAATAATGGAAAATACATCAATATTTCACTTTCAGTAGTAAATAAATAATGAGAGAATATCAATGAAGGAATGAAAAATCTGAATACATTACACAATAATTACACCTAACAAATATATGCAGACAACAGAATCACATTCTTTTCAATACCTCAGAAAACATTTTTCTAGATGGACCATATGTGACACCACAGAAGAAGCCTTAATAATTTTTTAACTAAAATGTTACAATTATTTACAGCCCAAATGGAATGAAACTAGAAATCAGTTAACAGAAGAAAAGCTGAAAAATTCAAAACTTATAAAGATTAAGCAACACAATTTCCTGTTTTGTTTTGTTTTGAGATGGAGTATCTCTTTCACTAGGCTGAAGTTCAGTGGTGCAATATCAGCTCACTGCAACCTCCACCTCCAGGTTCAAGTGGTTCTTCTGCCTCAGACACTAAGTATCTGGGATTACAGGCATGCACCATCTTGCCCAGCTAATTTTATGTATTTTAGCAGAGACGGGGTTTCACCATGTTGGCCAGGATTATCTCAATCTCCTGAACTAGCCATGCATCCTCCTGGTTTCTCAAAGTTCTGGGTTAGAGACATGAGCCACTACCCCCAGCTCCAACACACTTTTTATTATGCTCTTTTCCAATGGTTGGAAGACTAGTATTGTGAAGATACCCATGCCATTTAAAGTGACCAACACATTCAACACAGCCTGTTTCAATTTTCAATTGTACTTTTGCAAAAATAGAAAAAAAACCCCACAAAGTTATGTAAGATCTCAAGGCACCGTGAAAAGCCTGGCAATCTTTAAAAAGAATTAAAATATTGGAAGCATTATACTTAACAATTTCCAAACACAAAACAAACCTATAGTAATCGAAGCACTCTGGTACTGGTATAAAAATAGAGCACCAAAGTAATAAAACAGAATGCAGCACAGATATAAACTGTTGAAGAGAGAGTAGAGGCATACCACCTAGGTTTTACATTCAGCCATGTGTCACAATTCCTTTGGTAAGAAGGATCCAGGCAGGAGAGAAGAATTACATTACATAGATGCTAGTTTCAGTGATATTTAAAACTGTCCTCTGGGAGCAAAGCACAGGCTGGAGAGACACATCACCTAGCTAGGAGAGACACATCACCTAGACCCAGAGATATGTGATAATATTCCCTCTTTACAGGGCCCAGGCAGAGGAGTCAAATTATTGTGATTCTAACCCATTGATATGTAACAATGCACCCATAGAAAGGGATTTGAGACAAAAAGTCTCAACACCAGGGTACTAGGCCCAGTGATATGACAAAATCCTATCATCTTTGAGGATGATATTTTTAACGTTTAGCTGAGCATGTATATTAGAGTCACAATGTCACATGTGTGCTCAGACAATATGTAATTTTCTCTGCAACATTCAAGGGCTTCATGAAACCTGTATGAGATTTGCAAACCTCTCTGTGGCCTGCTTGCTCCTACGGACTCACAGTCTTGCATATTGCTCTGAACCACATTTGATGGTCAACATCTATAGGCAGGGTTAAGAGAAAAGACCCATTATTATGCCTGTGGGCTGGGTCCAGAAGTGAGTCACCATCTCCCCTGTGGCCAAAGCCACATATAAACATCAAAATTTTAATTTGTGTACTGTATTCTTTTGTTAGACTCAGGACCTCAATAGTGGAAATTATAAATGTGGAATGGTGACAACTCTTAATTTCACCTGGGTGTGCAACCAACAGTCACATTCTGAACCTTTTGCTGGTCCTTGTTATGAAACTCTTTACCACCAAAGAGTTTATACAATGTAAGTTAGCTTATTTGCATTAGTACAAATATGCAACCCAGGCCCTTAAATATTGCCTTAAGCCAAACAAAGAGAGGAAAAATATCTCCTATTGGCTGTATCCCAATATAAGTTTGATCTTCATGCCTGTGAACTAAAGCAAGGTATATGTCATAATTCTATACGTGGGCAAAAAACAAGACAGGAGGGTAACATTACATAGATCATGTACCAAGCAATATGTCACAATGCCTTCTCTAGGCAGGGTATAAAAATTTGGGTCACATTAACCTGGTGCTGGACCAAGCATTGGACAACATTTCACGTGTGGAAAATACCAAACCAAGTTAAGAGAGCGAAAACCCCTACATAATGGGCCCAAGATATGTCAATGTATATTTGGTGGCTCCAGCATGGGCAGGAGAGTCACAATCATAAGGGTGCTGGGCCTAGCAATATGCAATATGCCATAATTTCCTCTTTATGCACAATCCAGGAAGCAGAGAAAAATCACCTTGGTGTTGAGCCATTCAGTAGGTCAAAATTTCTGGCCCGGCGCGGTGGCTTAAGCCTGTAATCCCAGCACTTTGGGAGGCCGAAGAGGGCAGATCACGAGGTCAGAGATCGAGACCATCCTGGCTAACACGGTGAAACCCCGTCTCTACTAAAAATACAAAAAATTAGCCGGGCGTGGTGGCGGGCGCCTGTTGTCTCAGCTACTTGGGAGGCTGAGGCAGGAGAATGGTGTGAACCCGGGAGGCGGAGCTTGCAGTGAACCAAGATTACACCACTGTACTCCAGCCTGGGTAACAGAGCGAGACTCCGTCTCAAAAAAAAAAAAAAAATTATTCTTTGTGGGTATAATTCAGGAAAAATAGGAGAGTTACGTATTTTGAGTGCTGGGCTTAGCAATAAGCCAAAATCCACCTATTGTGAAGGCCCAGGCAGCAAAACAGTCACATCACTTAGGTCAAGGGCTCAGAGATATTTCAAGGTGTCCCAAGTAGTCAGGCTCAGGCAGATGAGGAGAATCACATCACCTAGATGCTGCCCTAGGAATATATCACAATGGAACATGAGAGCAGCATGCAGGCAGAAGGTCCACATCACTTGAGTGCTGGGTTCTGAGATATTTCATAAGGATCTCTTCACATACCACCCAGCAAAGAGAGTTACATCAATTAATTGAAGGTTCTCTGCTCATGTCACAATGCTCCATGTGGGTAGGGTCCAAGGAGGGACTCACATCTCCTAGGTGATAGGCCAGAGATGTGTCAGAATATCCTCTATTGAACATAGCCCTGGCAAAGGAGTACCATCACCTGAGTGCCTGGCCTAGAAATATGTCACACTCTAGGTTGACGGGACCCCAGCAAGAGTCCCACATAGCCTAGATGGCAGGCCCAGAGATATGTCACGATTCCCTTCTTTGGGCATGGCTGCGGCAAAATAGTTCTCTTGCTTGTGTGCCTGGCCTTGCAATATGTCTCTATATTTCCTTTGTGCAGGGCCCATTCCAGACAGGAGAGTTATATCACCTATGAGGTGAATACAGGGATATGTCACAATAATTTCGGTGGGCATGGCACATGCAAAAATGTTACATCACCTGGGTGCTAGATCCAGTGATAAGACAATCCATACTGAGAGAACAGCCCTGGCAGGAGAGTCACACCACCTTGAGGCTGGCATTAAGTAGGTATCACAATCCCATATATGAGCTGAAAGAAGTCTAGACAGTCAGATTACACAAGTGCATGGCAATAATTTATATCACAATCACACCGTCAGAAAATTCCAAAGGTGAGATTTAAAATACCAATTATTTCTTGTTTTCATCTTTGACAATTGACTTCACATGTAGGGAAGACTTTGGCAAGAAAGAGACTTTTTTCACCTAGGCACTTGGCCTAGATTTATGTCACAATGTCTGTTCTGTGCAGTACAAAAGCTGGAGAGTGACCTCACACTGGTGCTGGGACCAGAAATATGTCAAAATCTCCATATGGTTAGGGTACAGGCAAAGTGAACAGCCTGTTGCTCAGCCAAGGGTAATGTTTCAATGCTTTCTGTTGGCAGAATCCCCTAAAAAGAATCACATCACCTGGATGCAGTTATGTGTCACAATGCATTGTAAGCACAGGGCTAAAGGAGTAGAAAGGAGTCACATCACTTATGTGATGGACCTAGATATGAAACACAATTCTCTTTGTAGCCATGTTTTAATTCACATCACGTGGGTGATGATACAAGTGATAAATAAAAGTAGGCAGAAACATGGTAGATGCTATATATTGCAAAGGTGTTTGTTATACTTACGGCACAATTTTATCTGTGGTCTGGGCCTAGAAAAAGAGTCAAATCATTCATGTGCTGGGAAAAGTTACCTGACCCAATCATACTCTCAGAAAGCTTTGCAAATAAGTTTCACAATCCACATAAGTTCTGGTTTGCTGTATGTATGTCGTCAACTCTTTCTATGAGTGTGGTGGAAGTAAAGGAGTCAAAATCTCAACAATGGGCAAGATCCATGTATAGGAGCTCCAGTCCCATTTGAAGATTGTGTTCCAGTAGGGGAGCCACAGCGCCACAGGCATGCGCAATCATGGTTCAAATGTTACAAAAACACCTGTGAATCTAATCCCTGTATGAGAGTAATGATTTCAATCTTTGACGACTTTTACATGTGAGATTTAGTACCTCATTACTAGGCCCTGTTTATGCGTGAGAATCACAATTGTATCAACTAGGTGTGCATAGAGAGTCACATTCTTATCTGGTTGCTGAGGATAGTGACATATGGCTCAACCATATGTCACTATCCCCAACTGTGTACAGGGCCGATTCTGAGGAGAGTTATAACGCCTAAGTGGTTGACACAGTGATACATCACAATAATTTATTGGGCATGGCTCAGGTGATTCTTTCTGAGAGTGGGGCCCAGACAGAAGGGTCAAATCACCTAGAGATTGGCCCTCGTAGATTTCAAAATAACATCACTGGGCTGGAACAAGTCTGGAGAGTCAAATCACACAGATGCTCAGAAAAGATTTATATCACAGTCAGACTGGCAGAAAATTCCCAGGATGAGACTAACAATGCCACATATATTCTGTTTTTATTAGTGACAGTTGGCTTTATATATATGAGATGGTTACAGTCTTTAACTGTCAGCTGGGTGTTCATATGAGACACAATTTCACCTTTCTTATAGGTTCTGTTATGACACCCACTGTACAAGACAAAGGCTTTTTAAAATCACTTATGCTATTATAATCTTCTGCAATCTTTTTACCATAAAGAAATTTAATCATCACTTAAATAACTCTAAAGCAACTTATGAGATTAAAAACTATTCCCATTTGGGAGTTCTACATATGAGAGTCATTATCATGCCTGTGAGCTGTACTTAGATATATGTCACAATTTACATTGTGGTAATGAAACAGGCATGAGAGCCATATAATCTAAATGCTGAGGCAGAAATCTTCCAATATTATTCTTTTTGGCAAATTCCTAGAAGAAAAATCACATAACTTTGGGGCTACGCCCAACTTTATGGCAAAACACCCCTTGTGGGCAGTGGTCCACAGAAGAGGAGAGTCATATCACATAAATGATAGGTCCAGAGACAAGTCATAATGACTCCTGTTGAAAGGACCAGGCAAGAAATTAATATAATTTGAATGCAGTGTTTAAAAATGCTACAATACCCAGTGGAAGCAGAATCCAGGCAGGAGAGCAGACTGAGGTAACCTAGATGATGGATCCAGAGACATGTTACGAACTTGCCTGAGCATATTGTTAAGACAGGAGAATCAAATCACAAAAGTGCTCAGCTGAGATATATGTCCATATACGTGTTAGACTCAATTGTGCGCTATACGTAGGCAAGATTACTAAATCATTCAGCAGCTGGGCAAAAGTATGTCATAATAACAACTGGTGGAAAGTTCCAGGAGTGGGAGCCACCATCATGCATATAACCTGGCTCCAGGTTTAAGAGTCATGATTAGTCCTCTTATCTGGTCTCAGTTGTATGGCACAATATCCCTGTGTGCAGACAGCAAGCTAAAAGGTCACATCACCTGGGTGGGCACTGGTCCAGTGAGATGTCACAATCCTTACTGTGGGCAGAATTCTGGAAGAAGTGTCACATCACCTGGATGCTGGTTTAAATGATATATCAAAATTTCCCTTTTGTGCTTGGCTTAGAAAGGAGAAGAGACTCACTTCACCTAGGCAATTCATATAGATTTATGTCACAATGGCCACTATGTGCAGGACCAAAGTTTGAAAGTGACCTTAACTTGGCACTGGACTTAGCAATGTGTCACAATCTCCCCTGTGGTCAGGGCAGGGCAAGAGAGGAGAAACATCACCTAGGTGTTGAGTCAAGTTATATGTTACAAACCTTTCTGATGGCAGAAACCAAAATGGAGAGTCCCATCACTTGGGAGCAGTACCCAGTTATGTGTCACAATGCACCGTTAATGCAGGGCCAAGGCAGTAGAATTGAGTAACATCACTTATGTGATGAACCCAGATATAAGCCACAGTGCTTTTTATAGACAGGGATTAGGCAAATAATCCAAATTACCTGGGAGCTGTTCCCAGCGACACGTAAAAGTGCCCTTTGTATATAGGCCCAGGCACCTATGCTTAGGTGTATGGTCCATGCATATCACAATTTCATCTGTGGTCATGGCCTAAAGAAGAGAGTCAAATTATTCAGGAGCTGGGCTAACTTTTATGTCCTAATCACACACTAGGAAATATTCAGAAATGTTTCACAGTCACAGAAGTCCTGGCTTCATGTACATACAGGAGGAGTCAACACCTCCTGTGAGTTGTGTCAAAGCAGGGAAGTCCCAATCTCAACAATGGGCAAGATCCATGTATAAGATGCCCAGTTCCACTTGAAGATTGTGTTCCAGTAGGGGAGTCACAGCCTCATAGTTGTTCTGAATCATGTATCACCTAACCACCCGTGGGTCAGATTTGTGTATGAGAGAAACAATTTCAACTTTCAACTGATCTTTTTTGTAACATTTAGTTCCTTATTTGCAGATTATATTTTTGTGAGGGAATGACAATTACGTCAGCTAGGTGTGCATCCAAGAGTCACAATCGCACCTGGTTACTGTTCCCTGTTATCACAGTTTTGGTACCACTCAGGCTTTATATGATATGTTTGAATGTCATAATCCTTTGTGAACTTTATAGGAGATTCATTTCTTTACTTATGGCCATGAGACTGACCATGAGAGTCAAAATATCTCTCCCTTCTGGGTAAAGATATGATAGTTATATTTGTGTACGTAAGCTGGACTTAGGTATATGTTAAAATTTCACCTGTGGGCAGAAACAAGGCAGCATAATTGCTTTACCTGGATTCCGAGCACAGAATTCATTATAATCTCCTTCACAGGCAGGCCAAGTCAGAACAGTCCTGTCAACTGAGAACAGCCTCAATGAATATGGCACCAAATCGACTGTAGATGTGGTTGAAGAAAAAGAGGAGAGTCACACCTCCTAGGTGCCTAGCTCAGCAATATGTAATAATTTCCTCTATTGGCTGACTCCAGAATAAAGAGGATAGTTACGTTACCTAGGTTTTGCACTCAGTAGTATGTCACAATTCCTTTTGTGGGCAGAACCTAGGCAAGAAACGAAAGTCACATTTCCTGGATGCTATGACCACTGATGTCACAATGTGCCTTGGGGCAAAACTACAGGAAAAATAGGCAAATCACCTAGCTGATAGGCTCAGAGAAATGTGATAATATCTCTTGCTGTCAGGGTCCAGGCAAAAAAGTCCCATTGTTATGATTCTTATGCAATGATATGTCAAAATACACACATGGGAAACAATTTAAGCAAAAGTTTTAACACTTGGGTACTCGGCACAGTGATATGACACAATCTCCTCATGTTTGAGGGTGACAGCTTTAACTGTTAGCTTCGTGTCTGTAACAAAGTCACATTGTCACATGTGTGTTGGGCCACCAAATGATACCCTCTACAACATCCAAGGGCTTCATATGGCATGCATTATATTTGCAAACTTCTCTGAGGCCCATAGGCTCATATGGACTCACAATCTTATATATTGCCTTAAATTCAGGTATGATAGTCAACATTTCTAATTTAGGCTACATTCAGGAATAGTAACCATTTTAATTCCTGTGAGCTGGGCCCAATAATGAGTCACAATCACACCTGTGGCCAGATCCACATGTGAGAGTCACAATTCCATTTTTCTACTGTTTTCTCATGTTAGACCCAGTAACTCCACATGTACTTTGTAAATGTGGGATGGTGACAACTTTTACTTTCACTTGGGTGTGAAACTAAGTGTCACAATTTTAACTTTTTGCTGGGCCTTGTTATAAAATGCTCTGTACCACCCATAAAGTTTATACCACAGGAGTTCGTGTTGTAAAATTCTGTGAGCTTTGTACAGATATTCAACCCAGAATTTTTTCTATTGCCATAAACCTAGCGATGAGGGGCAAAATATCTTCCATTGGCTGAATCCAATATAAGTTTGATCATCATGCCTGTGAACTGAAGTAAGATATAAACCATAATCCCATTTGTGGGCAAAAAATTGGAAAAAATGTAATATTACTTAGGTGATGTGGCAATTACATGTCACAATATTCTCTCGACACAGAATCTAGGAAAGAGGGCCACATTAACTGGGTAACGGACCCAGCAATATGACACAATTCCACACGTGGAAAAACATAATGAAGAGATGAGAGCCAAAACACTTACAGAATAAGCCAAAGATGTGACAAAATACCCTCTGTGGCTCTGGCACAGGCGGGACAGTAGCATCATCATGGTGCTGGACCTACTGCTATGCAATAATTATCTCTTAATTCAGGATTCTGGCAGGAGAGTAACATCATCTGGGTGCAATAGGTCAAAATTTCCCTTTGTGGGCATGGTTCAGAAAAAAGAGTAGAGTCACATAACCTAAGTGCTGGGCTCAGCAATATGTCATAATCCCATTATTTTAAAAGCCCAGGCAGGGGAAGATAGTCATATCACTTAGGTCATGGGCTCAGAGATATGTCCCAGTGTCTCCAGTAGGCAGGACTCAGGCAGAAAATGTGGGTCATATCACGCAGGTGCTTCTTTATGTATACATCACAATATAACACATGGGGAGAAACCAGACAGAAGGGCCACATCACCTGGGTGCTGGGTGCTGAGATATGTCATAAGTTTCCCTAGGACAGGACTAGGTTGAAAGAGTCACATCACCTTGATGCAGGTCTAACATTTATGTCACAATGATCTATGTAGGGGAGGCCCAAGCATTCAGTCACATCACTTAGGTGACAGGCCCAGAGATACGTCACAGTGACCTCCTTGAAATATATCCATGTCAAAAGAGTATCATCACCTGTATGCCCTGGCCTGCCAATATGTCACTACCATCCTTTGTGTTCAGGGTCCATTCCAGAGAGGGGAGTTACATCACCTAAGTGGTAGACACAGTAATATGCCACAATGATGCCTGTGAATATGGTCCAGGCAACAATGTAACATCACCTGATATGTCATATGTAATATCACAGTGATATGTTACAATCCTTACTGAAAAAAGGGTCGAGGCAGGAGAATCACATCACCTAGATGTTGGCTCAGAGATCACAATCCCATATATGTGCTGGAACCTGTCTGGAGAGTCAAATCACACAGATGCTTGGCAAAGTTGTGTATGACATTCACACTGGGAGAATATTGCAGAGATGAGATTTAAAATAACATACATGTCCTGTTTTCATGTTTCACAGTAGGCTTCATGTACATGAGATGCTGACAGTACTTCCTGTTAGCTGGGTGTGCATATGAGACTCATAATTTCATCTTTCAGTTGGGTTTTGTTATGGCATTATCTGTACAAGCCAAGGGCTTTAAAATATCTGAGGGTGTTATAATCTTCTGTGACCCTTTTACCAGAAAGAGATCTAAGACATCACTTGCATTGCTAAAGCAAGTTACAAGAGTCAAACTTACTCCTATTTGGGAGGTCTGCATATGGGTCATTATCATGCCTAGTTATTTGTCAAAATATTGAGCTGTGCCTAATGATTTGTCAAAATTTACTCTGCAGTAATGAAACAGGCATGACAGCCACATAACCTAAATGCTGAGGCAGAAATGTTCGCATATTCTCCTTGTAGGCAGACTCCTGGCAGAAAAATCACATAACTTTGGGGCTATGCCCAATCATATGGCACAATGACCCTTGTGAGTAGTGTCCAGGCAGAAGAGGAGAGTATATATCACTTAAATGATAGGCCCAGAGATATGTCACAATGCCTCCTGTTGAAAGGGCTAGGCACGTATTATTTATAATGGTAGCCATTTTAACTGGAGTCATTTGTTATCTTATAGTAGCTTTAATTTGCATTTTTCTAATAATAATGTTGAGCATCTTTACATGTACTTGGCCATCTGTATGTCTTCTTTGGAGAAGTGTCACATAGCGCATCTTGCCTATTACTAAACTGTGTGTTATTTTTGCTGTTACGTTTCTTATTTATTCTCTACGATTTTCCATTGTGATATATATATTTTGCAAATATATTCTCCCACACTGTAAGTTGTCCTTTCACTCTGTTAATTTATTTTTGCTATGTAAATTTTTTTTAGATTCTGTTAATTTTATTTGTCTGCTTTTGCTTTTCTTGACTTTGCTTTTGAGATCTTATTTAAAATTTTTTCCTGTCCTATTTAGTAAAGAATTTCTCTATGTTTTACTCAAACAGTTTTAGAAATTTGAGTTTACATTTCAATCTTCTATTTATTTTTATTTAAATTGGTTTAGTATGGTAACAGGTAGGCAACTAGTTGTTTCCTCTGTGTTTAAATAATCAATTTTCTTAGCACCATTCATTGAAAAGATTGTCTTTTCTTAAATGTGTGTTCTAAACAACTTAAAAATTACTTGGCTCTAGGTTTATGAATTTTGTTACTGGGATCATTGGATACTTCGGTCTATGTGTCTGTTTTCTATGCCAGTATCATGCTGTTTTGCTTGTTATAGCTTTGCAGTATAGTTTGGAGTCAGGTAGTTGGATATTTTCAGATTTGTTCCTTTTTCACAGCCATTTGGGGAGTGTTTTTTGGTTCCCCATAAATTTTATGCCTCTTTATTTCATTTTTGTTCAAAAATGTTCTTGGTATTTTTATAGAGTTTACACTGAATCTGTAGATTTCCTTGTATAGCATAGCCATTTTAGCAATATTTTTTATCTCATGAGCAAAAATATCTTTTTTTCCTTTTTTCACCAATGTTTTATAATTTATAGTGTAAAGAGTGTTTCTCTTCTTAATTAAGTTTACTGCTACACATATTTATTTTTTATTCTAGATCAACAGAAGTCTTGGAAAATTTTACATGACTTTGTAATTAAAAACAACTGAACAAATTAGGTATAGATGATAGGTACTTCAACACAGCTAAGGCAAAATATGACAAATCAGTAAACAAATCAAATATTGTTACTAGTAGGTCTTCATGATTATTTTTAAATTAGAGGACTGGATAGAGAAAGATTATGTATCAAAACTTATTATACATTTGTCATTAAATTCTAAAACCATGAGATTTGAATTTTTGCCTACATTTTAGACCAACCAAGCTTATTCCTACGAAAAAACTTGTAATCTTCAACTGCAGCTCAGAAGAAACAAAAAGGGATGAGTAATGAAAAATCTGGTTTAATATTCTAGTTCTGGGCAATTATCCTGCAAATTTTTCAGAGTGATGAAAATAAATAGAGTGTCCCCCCAAATCTTAGCAAGGTTAACTATTGCCACTAGTTATCTGAATTTGTCACAAGCATTTTTTTCTCTTCTTTGTGGAAAGAGGACTTAATTCTACAGCTTTATCTTAGCATTCAGCTACTAATAACGAGTCCATGAAATCCCCTGAGAAACATTTTTGTCCCAAACTCAATTCCAAGCCTCAGGTTGAAGCCCTAAGAAGGAATACTGGATCTGAGAAATCCAGAGGCAGATGATTATGGAGGTTAAAATTCACCATGGAAGTGAGCATGACTAATTCCAGTGGATTAAGCCAAGCCTCACATTTCACGGATAAAGGTCATGATAGTATCTGTTGCATAAATGAGGTCTAGTGAACTCCAGAACTACTGAGAGCAGGGAAGATAGGACATATGTAGGTAAGAGCAAATATTTCCATCCCCAACAGGCCTCTCTGTTAAAATGAGTGAAAGCTGCTTTGACATCCATGGGTTGCACACTATCACAATCCCTGGGACTCGGGGATACAAGGATACAAGGGGGAAAGACAACATTCTTTCTTCTATCCCTCAGCATACACTGGATATTTCCCAGAAAGATAAAGGAATCAGGGATACATGGTCTTCACTCTCCTTCTAGATGAGTAGCCATTCATTTTTAGTCTATATTCCTTTTAAATGCATCCTGAAATTTTGGGTCTCCTTTGAAAAAATGCTTACTTTTTACCTTGTTTTCTCCTCTGTCCTCTTTTTACAGACAGGTAATCATGCCTTCATAGTATGGGACAGTCACCTCAGATGCATTCTCCAACCTTCAACTGGTTGGCTTAGCTTAGGATTGGACTCAGGACAAAAGAACACAGAAGCCAGACATGCTGGCCAAACGGTGAAAAAAAATTTTCAAGTTGTGCTTTTGTCCTCCTCCTTCCTATGCAAACTGGAAAAATACCTTGGAATTTTTTATCTGTCCTTGCCACCTTCCCCTTGTTTTATTTTAATACATGATTTTTAATAACCCAGTTTGATTCTTCCCACATTTCGGTTACCAAATTCATGTCACAAGAGCCTCAGACAAGGCCTCTTTCACTGGAGACACTTAGATAGGCCTTTTAGGAAAATCTGACTGCCAGTTTTCCAAAACAGTGCCCCCTGTCAACAGGAAGCTCTTAAAAGTGGTGCTTGTCCTGATCCTTCTCCTTATTCTAATGGCAGTTAGATGTACTTCTTTATATGGGGAAATAACAGAGTTAGAATACAGCCAACGGTCCTGGGTGAAACCCCATCATCAAGCCTAAAACAGCATAAAGACTGAAAAATCAGACTTTTTCTCCCAGATGTAACCTACATTTTTTCAACCGATTCTCTCTGAATAATATCCATGTCCACACTGGGGGAAGTGATTGGAGCCATGGAAATTTCACTCCTTGTGCAGGGAGAAGGAGACTGGCCTCTGCAGTCATTATGTGATGGTTTAGTGTTAATCTACCCAGGAGGTAGGACCTGTAAACAGGATTCCCACTCACTCTGTTGACAGTTTTTCTTTTCTTCTTTTTACCCAATCAGCTCTACCCTTCATCCTTCAGAGTATCCCTGGGCCTAATCTTTCCTAGTCATGTGAGAAGAACCCAGTTTTGCTGAAGTAAGGAGAAAGTTCTGCCACATGGGGATTGGGAACCCTCATTTATGATAAGCTGGGTATATGCATGTGGATTTATTTTTAGCTTCTCTTATTGGTTTCAACATTTATTTTTCTATCTTTATGCCAGCACCGCACTGTTTTGATTAATGTAACTTTGCAATATGTTTTGAAATACAAAACAATTATTCCTCTGAGTTTATTTATTTTTTTACAGGTTGTTTGCTTACTTACGCTTTATTGAGTGTTTATGGAAATTATAGGGCAATATGTGTTGGCTCACTCCTGTAATCCCAGAACTTTGGAAAGCCAAGCCAAGGTAGGTGAGTTGCTTGAGCCTAGGAGTTTGAGACCAGCCTGGGAAATATGGTGAAACCCTGTCTCTAGAAACAAAATATACAAAAACTTTCTGAGCATGCTGAGATGCACCTGCAGTTTCAGCACTCGTGAGGCTGAATTCGGAGGATCAATTGAGCTTTGGAGGTCAAAGATACAGTAAGTCATGATTATGACATTATACTGCAGCCTGAGTTACACGGGTAAATATTGACTCAAACATTTTAGAATAATTTAGTACTTCTGCAAAACTATCACCTTTTTTGAAGAGATCTCATTGATCCGTAGATCACCTAGTATACCATTAACATCTAAAAAACATGCATGTTCTAACTCTTGAAAAATAGTATGCTCAAGAGTATGTCCAGTTTTCAAATATATGCAAACATGATGGTTTTGTTTTAACTTCCAGTTGTATTTTATTGTAGTAAGAAATAATACTTTTTGTGATTACCATCAGTTTAAATATGCTAAAACTAGCATGCTACCTTAGAAGTTTGCCTGTCTTAGAAAATGTGTCATATACATTTAGAAGTATTATGTATCATGCTATTTTTGGGTGAAATGTTTTGTAAATTAACCTGACGTCTTATGTCTTTATTTAACTTTTTATTTTTGTGCATTCTGTTTATCTTTATTTTGTTTTCCTTGATTTTTTATTTTATTTTATCTATTAATTTAATTTAATTTTATTTCTGTTTTTCTTTTTTCTCATTACATTCTCTTCATTTCAAACATACTTCAACTTGTATCTTGTTTTTAGCAGTTTATTTAATTGTATATTTTTTCTTTTATTTATTTCTAGTCTTATTCCTTTATATTATCTTATTTTTTATCCATATTTCTTTTTTATTTTTTCTCCTTATTCTGAAATTTTTTGTTGCAAATTATTTCATTCCTGTTTATTTATTTTTTTGTATTTATTGTTTATCTTCATTTTATTTTCACTTATCTTAATTACATTTCTCTATTTTTCTCTATTTCGGTTTATTTTATTTGTCTTTACTATTTTTCACTTACTTTAAATTTATTTTTACATTATATTTCTCTTGATTTTCTTTAAATTTACCTTTCTATGCTTTGCTTCGTAAAACAGAAGAGATAAGATATTTTAGATTGGTGCAGCCATAGTCATCAAGGCTTATGTTTGCTGAGGCTCTCTCTCAGCTACTCTACCCTAGGAGTCTTCAATCCAAATTATAGTCACGACATCCTAGTAAGATTGCTAAGATCTCTGGGCAGATGTTTCATTGTTACAAGCCCATCTAGCATTCAGTGTCATGGGCCATTTTTGCTGCTTCCAGAAGCCCCCCGCAAGCCTCAGTGTTGCTAGGCCAAGGCCCTGACTGCCTCTTCATTAGTGTCCCAGTGGATCCCCCAAACATAATCCAAGGTCCTGACTGTTCTTTCTCCTTTCCCAAAACAGGATCATACCCACTCTAATCAACCAGGACACGTCTAGACCACATGTGTGTCTCTGCGTTTTAATTTTTCTTTTTTTTTTTTTTGAGACAGAAGCGTGCTCTGTCACTTAGGCTGGAGTGCAGGGATGTGATCTCTGCTCAATGTAAACTCTGCCTCATGGATTCAAGTGATTCTCCTGCCTCAGCATCCCAAGTAGCTGAGATTACAAGTGCCCATCATTTTTTTCTTTTTTTGTATTTTTAGTAGAGATGGTGTTTCACCATATTTGCCAGGCTGGTCTTGAACTCTTGACCTCAAGAGATCCACCCTCCTCGGCCTCCGAAACTGCTGGGATTACAGGTGTGAGCCACCATACCTGGTTGAAGTTTTTTTTTAATATTAACTTGACATATAACTGATTTATTGGCGCCGTGGCTTATGCCTGTAATCCTGGCATTTTGGGAGGCCGAGGCAGGTGGATCACGAGGTTAGGAGATCTAGACCATCCTGGCTAACACGGTGAAACCCCATCTCTACTAAAAATACAAAAAATTAGCTGGTCGTGGTGGCAGGCGCCTGTAGTCCCAACTACTCGGGAAGCTGAGGCAGGAGAATGGCCCAAACCCGGGAGGCAGAGCTTGTAGTGAGCTGAGATCGCACCACTGCACCCCAGCCTGGGCAACAGAGCAAGATTCTGTCTCAAAAAAAAAAATAAAAAAGAAAAGAAAATATCAGCTTTACGGGTAGATATACATGCAAATACGTGCAAAAATGCTAATGATATGAGGAGATGAACATTTCTACATTTTATCTAAGGAATTCATGGAGTTGCTATTTTACGTTTTCTGGTTTTATCTCTATATATTCAATGGGGAAATCCTCAATGAGGACTCCTCAGTGTGATAGACAAAATGTTCAGTTAGTCATTGATAGATACAGTGAGTTAACTTCTGGTGTTTATTTGGAGCTCTCATGGCTAGGATTAAAAACCCTTGGCTGTAAACTCAGATGATGAGGAATTATGCTATGCTGTCCTCTTTTATACACTCATCTACCATCACAATCTTTTGAACTTGCCAAAGGAAATGGAGGGAAATTTTTTCCCTCAGACCTACTCATCTCCCTTTCGTAAGTTTTAAGGTTGGGCATTGTTTAGATTTCCTATAAGCCCATAATCACAAAGGTCATATTTATCAGGAGAAAGCTTTCTTGAATCAGGATTAAGTAAAGATGTTTACCAACCATGGCTTATGGTTCCTCCAGAGGCAGAATGGAGCTTAAAAACCATTGCTGAAGCCAAAAAGTGATGAAAGAAGTTGAGGGCTGCCCAGAGGATAAAGAAAAAATGCTACCTTTTATTTCCCAAGCAGTCACAGCTAATTTTGACATTAATCTTGCTTCTGACCATGATATGTTTCTTACTGGTCTTTCTTTGTATTCCACTGATTGTGCATTTAAAAAAAAAGAGGCCTAGATGAGAGTGGTAAAAAGAATAAATTCATCCTTCTATAGCTAATGCCTTGGTGAGCTTTGAAGCACATTGAGCAGAGTCTGAAATCCTTCCGTACTGTGGGGTAAGTTGTGTCAAACTCGACACCCATTGAAATGGCACAAGGATCAAGATGTCAAAGAAGAGACTCAGAACCAGTGAATGAGATATGGACTTTTAGTAGAAATTTCCACAGAGAGCAGAAAGCACAGTGTCAGTGGGCCTAGCTGAATAACCGTGCCCACTTGCAAAAAACATGCAGTTTCTATAGCCTTTTTATTTAGCAGTTTTTTTCTGAACAAGCTTTCGCCTGTCAGCCCTCATTTAACAAAATGGAATAGCCTCACTTCCTTGTGTGACCTGTATTCCTATGCCACATCATGGGACAGAACAGGGGCTCAGATATTCCTCATAGATAAAGAGTAATCTCCAGGTTGACCATGACGCGGTTTTTTAGACCTGGAACTCTGAACACTCAGAAGCATCTATTTATAGAGGGTCAATAACCAAGTATGCCCAAGTCAAGGTAACACTGTCAGTTTCATCCGTCACATAGGCTGATTTAAGCAGTGGAGTTTCTTCTTCCTGAACTTTTAGATACAAAATAGTTATTGCTTTACTTGAATTGTTGGGTTGACAGGAGTTTATCTGAAAGTCCTGATGTGTGTGCACATTGCAGGTACAGCTGTATAAGTTAATGTGACGGCTTCTTAGTTGGTAGAGTCTGTTTTTGTTACAGGTATGACTGGGTGTATACAGGCTGCTGAGGTGACCTTCTCCATATTTACTGGACCACGACATTCTGGGGCCCCACTTCCACTATTTTCCAAGGTATGACATGCTGAACAAGACCCTGAAATTGTGATTCTCTGTGACCAGGCTGAGGCTGCCATTTAAAAGGCAGAACTGCCAGCTTGGTGTATTATTTTCCTTGTCATTCTAATGTATCTTTTGGTAAGGAGACAAGAAAACAGTTTGAATATGTGACAGCCCTCTTCATAGAGTTGGTACTATTTATTCATGACTCTTAAGTGTCAAGAAAGGTTGAGAGATCTCTCTTCCTGGCATAGCCCGAGTAGGCTAGAGCACTGTGACCCTTAGGGCTTAGCTGATGTGATCTTCGCAGAAATTTCAAAAAATCATAAGATATGTGGGGTAGAGAAAGAGTTGGTACAAATAACAACTTGCCAGTGAAATAATTGGAGACAGGAAGAGAATGGGATCTGCTTGGAACAGGAGACACACTGCCTAGGTGCAGCTGAACAGTCAAGTCTGTTCTCTGATTTGAGCCTTGTGTCTTGGAATTAACAGGTCCAGTTCTGCTCGGCCTGAGTACTACAGTTTTGGTTCTAGAACCAAATGTGAACTCTGGACTCTGGAATTCCAGTTGGGTTTCACAGGCCAGTGGATTAAGGAGGCCCATGTGAGCCCACAAAAAGGGGCTGTGGATGGCTTTGCCACACATGACTGGTTGCTTTTGTGCCTAGACTCTCAACGAATAGGCATCTTCTTCCTCAAGGCAAGCCCAGGGAAGTCTGAAACTTATGGGTGCCTATGAAGAAAAATGGGAATGCCTCAGGCCAGTGCTTTTGCCCCTCCTGCCTTGTGACATTGGGGATTCAGTTCGCTCATCAAAAAATGGGCAATGAAATCCCCTCAGTGACTGGCTCCTCACCCCACATTTGCCAGGCCACTGCACAGTGCCCACCCAGCACCTCCAGGTACATCCTGTGCTTCAAAAGGCTAAAGAATCTCTGGGCTGAGTTAAGGGCCCTGAGAGGCTTTGCTCACTCTGGGACCTCTCATACCTACGCATTTATGCCCATCTGACAGCTCAGCATGTCTGCTGCCTGCCAACCTTATTGTCTACTTTTGCCAAGCCCATGTCTTCACTGATTGGCTAGGGGAACGTGCTCACTGAAGCCCAGGTGACCTATCCTTTCTCCAATGCACAGCCTCATGCAGATGCCACCCAGCTTTCCTTTTACATTGCAATCTTAGAGGGTTAGAGAGCACTAACTTATTGACTAATTAACCTGCTCTAACTTATTGACTAATAAATCAATATGTCACTTAATGTTACAGGATGGGTGTGGAACTTGATACTCTTGATTTCTTTCCTCAAGTGGGCATTGCCATCCTGATTTTGTTGTGAAAAAAGCTAGCAGGTGAGGCAGGATTCAAGTCCAGGAACAGAACAGAGCACCTAGGCTGGCCTGCACAGGGCCCTCTGAGGCCCTTGCAGGAGGAGGGCTCACTGGAGGTCCAGGCCCCTTTTCTAGGATGGTGACCATAGCCTCTTCCTGGACCTCCAAGGATGGCCTATTTTTTCTGCAACTTGCAACCACTGGATTCTAAGGAGTGAGCATCCATTTGTGTGTGTGTGTGTGTGTGTGTGTGTGTGTGTGTGTGTGTACATGACCTTCTGCTTCATTTCCATGGGATGTTGTCCTAGAAGAAATTCCTAGGGAATCCTGGGACTGTGCTGGAGATTCTCAAACTGCCAAAGTCAGTAAGAGTGTCTCAATAATATAATTAATAGTATTTTCTGCTCATTACTATGTCAGGGTTATTTTTGCCAAAAAAATGTGTAAAAAAAGTTGTTAATCCTTTACATTGTTTTAATTAGGTCATCAAAGAAAACTTTTATTTTCTTCAAATTTATTTTTATGACAATCATTGAATTTTTGTTTTCTTCTTTGTTCCAATTGTTACCAATTTTAGAGGAAAATATTTTAAAAATGTGATACACATATACTAACAAATGACAGCAATTTATTTAAAATGTAATTAGACTTCTTAAATGAGTAAATAATTTCAGTAAACTTAGTTTATGTTAATTGTATAAATTATTTTTCATCTTATCCTCAATCTTAAAAAAAATTAGCTAGGTATGCAATTCAAAATTGATAGATGTTTTATATAGGCAACTTAAAAACATTGTATTGGTCAGGTTGGGTAGTATAATTCCCACATGTTTTATCTTAGAAATCAACACACTTGACAATTCATATTTATAGTATCTATAAAAGTGACTTTATAAACATGCTTTTATAGTTGCTAAAATTTTAGGAGAAAAAATCTATTCTGGCCTTCATTAGTAAAACTTAAAGATTATAGAAATGAGATTATATTTACTGGCTAAATTGACCACAGAAACTGAAACAGATTCATTTATTTATTCTTTATCTTTCAGTATCTGAAAATGAACAGATTTAAAGATGCTCAGAATCTGCGTCAGTATAGAAATAAAGCAAACAGCTCTTGTGAAAGAGTTACTGAAAATATACAGAACAAACATATCAATTATATTTAAAAATTTACCCAATTCATAGGCCAAAAAATACACTCTTACAGAGTTTTACTACTGGCAGAATCCAGGTTTTCTTATGACCTGGTACAATGTAACCACTCTTTATATATCATCCGATTGCCCGAAATCTACCCAGAACTGAAGGCTAATCCTGCCAGTTCCTAAAAAGACTGTCTTCACACACACCCTACTTTCATTTAAGTTGTTTTCCACGTCGACCTTTCAGTAATGTCTGCCAGAACTACACTTCTCAAAGTCCAGGACAGCAGGGCAGAAATAACGACTCCTTAGGTTATAAGAAATATTTGGTTTTGTCTTTCCATATCACACAGTATTTCTATCTTCAGAGACATTAAGTTGAGGATGAGCTGTTTCAAAATCTAGAAATAAGGCTGGTCATGGTGGCTCATGCCTGTCATCCTAGCATTTTGGCATGCCCAGGTGGCTGGATCACAAGGTCAGGAGATCAAGACCATCCTGCCTAACATGGTGAAACACTATCTCTACTAAAAATACATCAAATTAGCCAGGCTTGGTGGAGGGCACCTGTATTCTCAGCTACTCAGTAGACTGAGGCAAAAGAATAGATTTAAACCAGGAGACAGAGGTAGCAGTGAGCCGAGATCGTGCCACTGCACTACAGCCGGGGCAACAGAGTGAGATTCCATCTCAAAGGAAAAAAAAAATAGGTTGGGCGCGGTGGCTCATGCTTGTAATCCCAGCACTTTGGGAGGCCGAGGCAGGCAGATCACGAGGTCAGGAGATCGAGACCACGGTGAAACCCCGTCTCTACTAAAAATACAAAAATATTAGCCAGGCATGGTGGCGGGCACCTGTACTCCCAGCTACTCGGAGAGGCTGAGGCAGGAGAATGGCGTAAACCTGGGAGGCGGAGCTTGCAGTGAGCCGAGATTGTGCCACTGCACTCCAGCCTGGGCAACAGAGCGAGACTCTGTCTCAAAAAAGAAAAAAAAAAAACTAAAATGGAATGTAAAAAAATGGCGTGATAATTCTGTGTAAGCCAGAATATAGAGGAGGAAGACTAAAACCATATTTTGTTAATCTAAATGAAAAGAGTTCAGGGCATTTTAGGTTTCAATACCTGTGGTGAATACCCTTAACATGTGTCAGCCATTCCAGGTTTGACTGCATAGACTAGCGCTTTGCCTTCCTCTATAGATGTTTAAATGTAGCACCATAATCCAATAAATTTACAAGGTTTTCATATAATTATGATCTCTTTTTGAGAACAATTAATGTCATTTATTTATTATAGATATTTTCAATTTTTCACTAGAGACAATAGGCTAATTTTAAAAAGAGTATTTTTTTCTAATCATGTAGCTTCTATTACATAGCCAGTTTTGTCTTTTTTACTTCATTATATGCCAAAACGGCCTCATGACTTATTAAATGTTCAACTATTTACTTGAATAAATTGGCCCTATACATTTAATAAGCTCAATTATATCAATTTTATGAAGTAAAATGAACAATAACTAAACAAAAATTGGATTAATTGCATTTTCTAATTGAAACAAAATATAAAATATACTAAATAAATAACATTCAATAATGCATGCACTGTGAAATTACTCACACGTGAAAATTATTTTGTGAACACCATTATATTTTACCAAAGCCACTTTCATAATCTGTGAGGAAATTATACAAATAATGTTTTACAAAATTGGACAAAAACAAAATTGTGTATTATGTTTACAGTTAGTCACAAAAAAAAACAGATATAAAAGAAGAATTTGCATAAGATATTTCAAAGCCCGGAGCAATGACATATTAGATAAATACATTTAATACAAAGCAGAGATAATAAATTTGCTTTCAAATTCTTTCAAGATTCTGGTTTGCTGGTGACTTATCAATGCTCATATAATTACCTGCTTCATTCTAATATTTTTCTTTTCTTCTCAAAGTAGGTACATGACCATAAACAAATATGATTTGTTTAGAGAAATATTTATTCTCTAGAAATCTGTTACACCTAAAGTTTATTTTACCGTGATATATCTGTATAATTAAAACCACATAAACCAAAAACGAAAGTCTGTATATGTTTGGCAGACCAGAGAAGTCATATTTTCAAAAAAAGTAGGATAAAATCTTGTACATAGTTGTTCAGAATTCTGAAACTTATAGTTCCATTATACTCAAAATCTTCATTGCAGCATCATAATAATCTGTAGTTATAAGAAAAACAAAAATGTAAGTGGTAGAAACCATATTCTCAAAAATATTTTCAGTTAAAGACCACTAACAAAGTTACCACTAGAGATTTTATTTCACTGTCACCTGATAGTGTATTGTTACCATCTGTTTGTTACCTACAACCTTGAGTAAGATGGGAAAAGTTAACATCAGTGGCAAAATACACATTCAATGTAAAATAGCCATAACACAAAAACAACAATTTTGGTTTATTAAAACAGATTAAGTTCACACATTGTCATTAAAATGGCATTTTTAAATTCAGTGTATTTTAATTACGTTAATTTGCAAATGGCAAAGGAATTTTCTTCTAAAATTCATATGGTTTCTCTTACTGTGCAGAATACTATCCTGAGCACTTAAAACACTCCTATCATCCTGTCACATACAATACTGCTGTTAACATGGCCAGATGTAGTGGCCCATGCTTGTAATCCCAGCACTTTGGGAGGCTGAGGCAAGAAGATCACCTGAGGTTGGGAGTTGAAGACCAGCCTGACCAACATGGAGAAACCCTGTGTCTACTAAAAATACAAAATTTACCAGGCGTGGTGGTGCATGCGTGTAATCCCAGATACTAGAGAGGCTGAGGCAGAAGTGCTTGAACCTGGGAGCTGGAGGTTGCAATGAGCAGAGATTGGGCCGTTGCACTCCAGCCTGGGCAACAAGAGTGAAACTCCAACTCCAGAAAAACAAAAACGAAAACAAAACAAAACAAAACAAAACAAAAATACTGCTGTAAACCAACCACTAAGTGGCCTTTCTACTTAGATTTTCTTCATTTACGTTAGATTTCAGTTTTCTTAACCCTCCACGAAAAAGAATGTAAATCTGTCTAATATAGAAGAACCACTCATAACACTGGTATAGCAACAATTGATCATGTTCTTTCACATAAACACTAGAAATGAAGAGAACATCAAATGTAGGTGTTAAATTACATCAATATTTGCTTTTGAAAACAATATTACATTTTATTTTTTGTTTTTGTTTGAGATGCAGTCTCACTCTGTCGCCAGGCTAGAGTGCAGTGGTGCAATCTCGGCTAACTGCAACCTTCACTCCCAGGTTGAAGCGATCTTCCTGCCTCAGCCTCACATGTAGCTGGGACCACAGGCACTCACCACTACAGCCAGCTAATTTTTTGTATTTTTAGTAGAGATGGGGTTTTGCCGTGTTGGAGAAGATAGTCTTGATCTCTTGACCTCTTGATGTGATCCCCTCAGTGTCCCAAAGCATTGGGATCACAGGCATGAGCCACTGGTCTGGCCTAATTTCTTTTAAAATAAAAAAGTAGGTTTCTTTTACAGGAAAGTAATCAAGATGCCAGCTAGAATCTGCTGGACTGTGTAGTTCTCACAGAGCAAAATGCAAAATACACATAAATACAGCAGCTTCAACTGAAACATCCAGGGACTAGCATTTGGAACAATCAAAGAAACGACTTATGTAATGGAGAATGGAGAAAGCAAGGTAGAATAATGGGCCATCTGGGAAAAACATGAAGCCAGGGGAAACTTTCCACCCAGTAAATCAATAATTGCATGTGTGACCCTGGCAACCCACGATTCTGTCGCTGATCTTTGCAACCCTCAGGTAAGGAGACACCCTCATGAACCCACTTCATTATGGCCTTCCGTTTAACAAACAGAGCTACATGGAGTCACAGCAGAGCAGCCACCCAGGCCGGTGCAGAGATTCAAGAGCCTTAGATAATCTGGCTTTCCAGGATTCCAAGAAAAATTAGCTGCAACTCCAGTAAAGCAGGAGGTTACATCCTTGTACACTCTCACAGGAAACAGGCAGAATCCAGGGGGCTGAGCAGTGATGGTCTGTGGGACTCATTTCCACAATTCCTCGCAGAGTAAGATTTACTGGCTGATAATTCCAATCAACCATTGATAACAGCATTTCACCTCCACATGATGGAGCTACCAGAAAGAGGAGTGGGCCACCATCTTTGCTGCTTTGGCAAATTAGCCATTCCAGCCTTCAGGCTTTGAAGAGCTCAAGCCGACTGGGGACAGAAAGAATCTCCTAGCACAGTACAGGTGCTGTAAAAAGACATGTCCAGATTGCCTGTTAAAGCAGGTCTGCAATCTCATTCCTCCTCTCTGGGAAGTGCTTTCCAACCAGGGTGTCCATCTACCACCACTAGTGCTATGTGATCAATGGAATTTTGGAATGTCTTTGGGATATAGTTCCTGGAGGGAAGAGTGAGCTGCCCTTTTTGCTGTTTGTGTGGCTTAGCTGGTCCAGCCTTCTGGCTTTTGAGAGTCCAAATATATTGAGGGTGGAAGTGGTACCTCTGCCCAGCAGAGCTGTCCTACAGAAATGTGGCTAGATTGCTTTTCAAGTGGGCCCCAGTTGTGTTATCCTCACTGGGTAAGATCTTTCAACTGAGATTTTTAGCTCCCTCCTATATGTGCTTTTGTGCTGGAAACAGGTCTAACCTCCCTGGGATAGGGCTCCCAGAGAAAAGGGCATGCTGCCGTTGCTGTTTTGCAGCATTTACTGGTGATAACTTCAGATACTGGAAAATTGGACATGACTAGAAACTGCAGTGGACACTCAGGATAATGCAACAGCCCTTCAGAAAGTGGCCAGATTGTTACGTAAGGGCCCGTTCTCCTATATTCTCATTGGGAAAGTTCTCCAGGACTGGCCCACTAGCCAATCATTCCCATAGTTATTGAACCAGTAGCAAGTTAGCAATTCCCTGGACAGAGACTCCAGCAGCAATTGAAAATACTTTGGCCACTGCCCCTGCAGTAGAACTGTCCTTGCTTCCCTCAGGCTAATGAAAAGTCCAAAAACTTAAGTGCATTATTCACACAAGCTGCAGTTTACCCAAGGAGAAGAGGCCAGTCCATCCTCCATGGGTTTCACACACTCCTCACTGCTCCTCACCAAACAGTGAACCTCTACTTGGCCAAAAGCACAGCTTCTCCATCCTGGGCTGACTGCGCTGAGGGATTGCTGACCCACATCTCTCTGAGATGCAGCCCCCCAGAAGAGAAGCCAGGAGGTGGGGCAGCAAGCCGGCTTATGTGGTGCACAGTGAGTTTGGCACAAGAGCATCTGTAGTAACGTGTGGCCAGTGATGGCCATTTCTCTGGCTAAACTTTCTCTCATAAGAGACTTTAGCCCTAGAGAACCTGTTGGACCTAATTTCTGCAGGATAGTCTTGCAAATGAGAAGAAGCTGCTCCAACTAAACACTCCTTGGTCTGCTGGTCTTTCGCAGGGACCCAGTCTGGCTGCAGCCACTTACAGGGCGGTCTCAGCTCCTCTGGAAGAGTAGTTTACCATACCATAGCATCTGCATTGGTGGATGATGCCTGAGCCCTAACTGCTCCAGCCAAGCAGCCCCTGTGGCTGCACCAGCCCATGTGTATGTTTTCCATACTGTGACTTCTCCAGAGACCATGGCAACTCCTGATATTACTTTGGTGGCACATGTCTGCAAAGGTGGGTTGGACTTTGCTTGACCCATCAGCAAATAGGAATGCAGTATTCCCCTGCCACCAACAGCAGCTTCCACTGTAGATGAAGCTTTGGTGGGCAGAGAGCCAGAAAGCCACAACTCTGCCTTTGTGTTAACACTGTGCAGAGAACTGTGTATTCTCCCACACTCTGAACAATCACTTCTTTATTGGTGGGGCACAAAGAAGGCATCACGACATTCACTGGCCAGCATCCTGAACCAAGCTAACACAACCAACCATTAGCGCAACAGCACACACAATGTCCAGCAAGTACCTCCACACTCCGCTCCCAACTTCTTTGCTCCTGCCACTAAGGTAAATGCCCAAAGGCAGGCAGAAAACTCGTATCCACTATCACTTTGCTGCAGCTGTGGCATGCTAGTCCTACAGAGTGATGGACTTGAAATATCAAGGAGCCAGAGAATACGGCTGGAAATAAATACAACTGCCCCAGAGTATGCAGCCTCTGAGTTGTGAGACGAGCATTGTCTCCCTGCACCAAAAAAAAAAAAAAAAAAAAAAAAAAAATTCCCAGGAGCAAAGATTGTAGGCTGAACCCACCTTATACCACAATTAGATATTACAGACCATTGAATAGGATTAAAAAAAAACTCCATTCAAAGGTCAGCAACCTCAAATATATGCCCACAAAGATTGGACAAAATCCATGCAAAAATGTTGAAAACACAAAAAGCCACAGTGACTTCTTTCATCCAAATGACAAAATTATGTAATTTGGTCATTTCAGCAAGGCCTAAGGTGACAGAAGTAGAATTTGGAATATGGATAGAAATAAACTTCACTGAACTACAAATGTAAGTTGCAACCCAATGAAATAAAGGGAAAACATTGCAGGAATTAATGGAAAAAACAGCCAATCACGAGGAAAATGTCGTCAACCTGATAGAGGTGAAAAGCACAATACAAAACTTTATAATTTAATCAAAAGTATTAACTGCAGAAATAAGACAGACAAGAAGAGTGAAAAAAGAATAAAGAGAAATGACCCAAAGTCTCTAAGAAATACAGGATTATGTAATGAAACCAAATCTATGATTAAAAAGAATGCCTGAAATCGATGGGAAGAATGAAGACAACTTGAAATACATAATTCCAGATATCATCCATGAGAATTTTTTCAGCCTAGATAGAGAGGTCAACATTCAAATGAAGGAAATGTGGATAACTCCAGTAAGATACCCTACAAGAAGGTCATCCTCAATACACAAAATCATGAGATGCTCCGAGGTCAAAATGAAAGAAAAAAATGTGTTAAAGGCAGTTAGAGCGAAAGGCCAGGCGACCTCTAAAAGACGACCATCAGACAAACAACAAACATTTCAGCTGAAATCCTACAACTCGCAAGAGACTAGGGGCCAATATTCAACATTCTTTAAAAAAAGAATTCCAAACAAGAATTATCATGGGAACCAGCCCCCAGTATTTCAACGTAGGTTCTTTTCTATTTTCCCCAAGTGTCAGCTGGTCTGAGAAATAAAGAGAAGGAGTAAAAAAGAAAAAAAGGGAAATTTTACAGCTGGGCCTCTGGGAGTGACATCACATGTCAGTAGGTTCTGTGGTGTCCACCTGAGCCACAAAATCAGCAAGTTTTTATTAGGGATCTCAAAAAAGGAGGGGTGTGTGAATAGGGAGTGGGTCACAGAGTTCACATGCTTCACAGGGCAATAAAAGATCACAAGGCAAGGGGGCAGAGCAAGATCACAAGGCGAAGGTGAAATTAGAATTACTGATGAAGGTCCATCTCCCACTGGGCATGCACTGTTATTGATAAATATCTTAACAGGAAACAGGGTTTGAGAACAGACAATGGATCTGACTAGAATTTGCCTGGCTGTAATTTCCTAATCCTAGCAAGCCTGAGGGCACTGCAGGAGACCAGGCCGTATTTCATCCCTTATCTTCAACCACACAAGACACTCCCAGAGTGACCATGTTAGAGACCTCCCCCTGGGAATGCCCTTTTTTCCCAGGGCTATTCCTTGCTGAGAAAAGAATTCAGGGATACTTCTGCTATTCACTTCCTACAAGAAGAGAAATATGACTCTGTTCTGCCTGGCCCCATAGGCAGTCAGACCTCATGGTTATTTCTCTTGTTCCCTGAACATCGCTGTTATCCTGTTCTTTTTCAGGGTGCCCGGATGTCATATTGTTCAAATACACATGCGTTACAAACAATTTGTGCAGATAACGCAATCATCACAGGGTCCTGAGGCGACATACATCCTCAGCTTATGAAGATGAAAGGATTAAGAGATTAAAGTAAACTCAGGCATAGGAAATTCTGAGAATATTGATTGAGGAAGTGATAAATGTCCATGAAATCTTCACAATTTATGTTCCGAGACTGCAGTATTGACAGGCGTAAGAAATTATAAAAATATTCATTTGGAGAACTGACAAATGTCCATGAAATCTTCACAATTTATGTTCTTCTGCCATGGCTTCAGCAGGTCCCTTCATTCAGAGTCCCTGACTTCTCACAACAAGAATTCTATATCTTACCAAAGTAAGCTACAGAAGTGAAAAATAAATATATTCCTATTCAGATAAGCCAACACTGAGCAACCCTGTTACCACAAGACTGGCCTTACAAGAACTTCTGAAAAAAGCATTAAATAAGAGACTATTACAAGACACTACAGAAACAACAACAACAACAACAAAAACCACAAAAGTACATAAACAGCTGGCACTATAAAGCAACTACATAAATGTGCAAAAGAGCCAGCTAAGATCACAGAGACAGAATCAAATCCACACATAAAAATGCTAACTTTAAATGTAAATGGGCTACATATCCCAATTAAAAAACAGAGTGGCAAATTGAATGCAGAGTTAATATCTAATGGTATGCTGTAATTGAGACACTCAACTAAAATAACAATAAATGGAAAAAGAAAAATCTACCAAGCAAATAGAAAACAGAAAAAAAGCAGCTGTTGCAATCATAGTTTCTAGCCAAACAGACTTTAAGTCAACAGACTTTTTGAAAAGACAAAAAAGAACATTACGTAAGAGTAAGGTGCTATATATGCACCCAAAACAGAAACATCCAGATTATAAACCAAGTTCTTAGAGACCCCCCAAGATGTTAAATAAATGGTCTTCATCAGTCATTACCCTTATATTGCATTCGTTCAGTATTAAATCTCTGATGTCGAACACAATATGAGGACTTGTTAAAGGCTTTTCCACATTTTTAACACTTGTACACTTTCTCTCTAGTATGAATTTTCTTATGTCTAATGAGGTGTGAGAACGAGGTCAATGCTTGTCCACATTTTTCACATTTGTAGGGTTTCTCTCCAGTTTGAATTCCCTTATGATTAGTAAGGTCTGAGAAGCACTTAAAGGCTTTGACACATTCCATGCATTTTTAGGATGTGTCTCCAGCATGATTTCTCTTGTGATTAATAAAGGTTTAGGAGCAGGTGAAGGTTTGTCACATTCTTTATATTTGTAAGATTTCTCTCCAGTATAAACTTTCTTATGTTCAGTAAGGCTTGATAACTTTTCAAAGGCTTTCCACATTCTTCACATTTGTGGCATCTCTCTGCAATATGAATTCCCTTTTTTATACTAAAATCTGAGAACAATGTACAGTCTTTGCCATGTTCTTCACATTTGTAGCATTTCTCCCAGTAACTATTTTTTTTTATATTCACTGAAGTTTGAGCACAACTCAAAAGGTTTGCTGCATTTGTTTTGCTATGGGTAGAGGACAAACATTGAGGAAAGACATTAAAACTGCTTTTCTGCCCTTGCAATAACCCACACTTTGGTAGTGTTTCTCTAAAAGTAAGTTATTAAAGTCACAGCTTTCATATTTTATCAGAGTCACTTTTTGGAATGAATCTTTTATTTTGTGCTCCATCAATATCTCTGTAGTAAAATGAAAACACCCAGCTGAAACAAATGAACAAAAAAAGACAGAATTTCTCCCTCATTAGGCTCAGGTGAATACACTTTACAAATGTGTAATTATACAAAGCACACATTAACAGGGCGACAATAAAATACCACAGGGCCTAATTCCTTTATAAACATAAACTTAACATAATATACTTAACCAAAATGCCTTTGTGAGAAGTCCAAGAATCAGTTAGTCATTTGCAGCACCAAGTGAACAAAATGCCAAGAACCACATAGAAGTGTAATAAAAGTATTTCATATTTACCCACTACAGACATCTTTTATCCTATGAAAAGTACAGAGACTGACAACTCCTGTCTTTCCCCTTCAAAAATAAATAAAACAGTGACATGTCCATGCTTCTGGCTTTTTGAGTTTTTACCAAAGACAAATTCCTATATTCCAAGACAGTGTTGGAAGGAAAGATGGTATACTTTGACTGAGACTAAAGACAAATGACTGTTACAAAAAAAGAAAGACTTCAGTATCATAGACAGACTATGGGTATCCAGCTGACGGCAGGATCTCAATGAGAAATATGGGGAATGGCTGGGAGTATTGGATCACACCTGTAATTCTAGCTATTTGGGAGGCTGAGGTGGGTGCATCACCTAGGTAAGAAGTTCAAGACCAGCCAGGTCAACATGGTGAAACCCTGTCTCTACTGAAAATACAAAAGTTAGCCATGCTCTTAAGTAGGCAGAGGCAGGAGAATTGTTTGAACCTGGGAGTTGGAGGTTGCAGTGAGCCAAGATCATGCCATTGCACTCCAGCCTGGGCAATAAGAGTGAAACTCCAACTCAAATTAATAAATAAATAAATAATAAAAAGGAAAAAGAAAAAAACATGGGGAATCTTTTTTAACTAAAAAACACACAAGATCAGAAAAAACATCCAAAGAACAGGCTTGAGAGACTCCAAGAATCTCTAGCCTAAGAAATTGGTATCATATTCCCCCAAAGCCACTTAATAGAGATTTTGAAATGTTGCTTTTTATTATGCAAATTGCAACCTAAGATTACAACATATACAAAACATCAAGATGATATGTCTCAATCAAAGATAAAAATGAATATCCAGGAATCAGTTATAAAAAATGGAGATATAAAAATTACCAGAGGCAATTTGGGTTAGTTTAGATCTATTTAAAAAAATGCTAAAAAATTAAAATCACCATCTCAATGATGCTTAATCCATAAAATAGAAATAAAGAAAAAAATAAAAATAAATAAATGAAACCAACAAAAAGATAAAAATCACAAAAAGGAATGAAAATTGTTCAGTAGAAGTACAGAAAAAGACTAATATGCACCTCAACATTTGTAAAAAATTTTAAGAAAATCAAGAAGCTCAGACACTTTCAACTAAGGTTAACACAAAGAGACTTCTAACAAGACAAAACATAAGCAATGTTTTGAAAGTCACAGAAAAGAAGAGAATCTGGAATTCAGAAAGAAAAAGTAGATGTGTTATTCATATATATGCTTCTGCAGGATTACCAGTAAATTTATGAATGTCAATCTTTTGGGCATGAAGGGATTAAGATGACACAGTTAAAACACTGAAATAAAAAGCCTAAGAAAGAATACTATAGCCTGCAAAAGTATCCTTCCAAATGAAAAAAAAAAAATGTGGCTATATTGTAGTCTATATATCAGGATGTAACCAGGTCATGTCTTTAAGAGACTCATTTCAGATGTAATAAAAATTAGACTGAATATAACAGTATAAAAATACATTCCATGCAAGTGTTAATCAAATGAGAGAAGAGATAACAACTTATTAAGTTGAAAACTGTTATATTTATATAATCTATTTTATGTCAAAATTCACCAGGGACAAGGTAGGACATTCAAATATAGTAAGAGGGTTCATTCACAGAGAACTTATAAATGCAGGACAGTTATTCCAAACACATAAATCAAACATTGACAGAATTGAATCAAAAATAGGCAGCATCAGATAATGGAAGTAGACATCAATACCCCACTTTCAGTAATAAATAAAGCAAGACAGAATATCAATAAGGGAAAAAACTTGAATGAACTGTACAATAATCACACCTAAGAAATGTATAGAGACAACAGAATAGACATCCTTTTCAATAGCGCATAAAACATTTTCCTAGATGAATCACATGTGACACCACAAAAGAAATCTTAATTATTTTTACTTGAAATTTTACAGAAAATTATTTATAGCCCAAATGGAATGGAACTAGAATTTAGTAACAAAAGGAAAACAGAAAAACTCCAAAAATATAAAAATTAAGCAACACAGTTTTCTTTTTTTTTTTTTTTTTTATCTTTTGAGACGGACTATCACTCTGGAGCTAGGTTGGAGTCCAGTGGCACAATCTCAGCTCCACTGCAATCTCCACCTCCTTGGTTCAAGTAATTCCACTGACTTGGACTCCACAGTAGCTATGACTACATTCATGCACCACCAAACCCAGCTAATTTTTTGTATTTTAGTAGAGACGGGCTTTCATTATGTTGGCCAGGATCGTCTGTACCTCTTGACTTCTCTATGCACCCTACTCAGCCTCCAAAAATTCTGGGAATAGAGGTATGAACCAACACACCCATACAAGAATGCACTTTTAAGCATGCTGTTTTTCAAGGGTTGGAAGGTAAAATATTATGAAGATGCCCATACTGCTTAAAGTGACCGACACCTGCAACACACTCCTTTTCAATTTTTAATTTTACTTTTCCAAAAATAGAAAAAACTCCACAAAATTACTTAAGATTCCAATAAATCATGAAAAGCCTGACAATCATAAATATATATGTATATATACACACACACATAAAACGTCTCCTATTGGCTGAATCCCAAAATAAGTTTGATTATCATGCCTGTGAACTAAAGCAAGATATATGTCATAATCCCATATGTGGCCGAATAAGTATGTGGGAGGGAAACATCACTTATATGGTGTGCCAGGCAATATGTCAAAATTCCTTCTCTAGGCAGAGTATAGGATATTAGGTCACAATAACCGGGTGCTGGAGCCAGCAATATGAAAACATCTCACATGTGGAAAATACCCAGCCAAGTTAGGAGAGCCAAAACATCTACGTTATGGGCCGAAGATATGTCAAAATACCTTCAGTGGTTCCAACACAGGCCGGAGAGTCATATCATAAGGATGCTGGGCTTATCAATATGCAATATGCCATAACTTCTTCTTTATGCAAAACCGAGGCAGGTGAGTAACATCACTGGGATGCTGGGCCCTGCAATAGGTCCAAATTATTTTTTTTGTGGGTATGGTTTGAGAACAAGAGGAGACTCACATATTCTGAGTGCTGGGATCAGCAATGTGCCAAAATCCTCTTAATGTGAAGCCCCAGGCAGAAAAATACAGTCACCTTTTTAGATCATGGGCTCAGAAATATGTCCAAATGTTTCCAGTAGGAAGGGCTCATTGAGACGAGGAAAGACATATCACCTAGGTGCTTCCCTTCAAATATGCAGAATGTAACATGTAAGCAGAAACAAGGTAGAGGAGCCACATCCCTTTGGTGCTGGGTCCTGAGATATGTCACAAGACTGTCTTAGGGTATCATCCAGCAAAGGGAGTTACATAAACGAGGTGCAAATTCTCTGCCTATTCCACGATGCTCCATGTGAGTAGATCCCAGAGAGGGAGTCACTTCAACCAGGTGATAGCTGAAGAGACATGTAACAATGTCCTCTATGAAGCATAGCCCTGGCTAAAGAGTACCCTCACCTGTGTACCTGGCCTAGAAATAGGTTGGCAGGGCCCAAGCCGGGGAGCCACATAACTTAGGCCTAGAGGTATGTCACAATGCCCTACTTTCAGCATGGCTCTGGCAAAAGAATAGCCTCACCTGTGTGATTGGCATTGTGATATGTCACTATCCTTCCTTTGGGCAGGGCCCATTCCAAAGATGAGAGTTACATCACCTATGAGGTGGACACAGGAATATGTCACAGTAATTTTTGTGGACATGGCACAGGCAAGAATGTAAGATCACCTGGCTGCTAGATCCAGTGATCTGTCACAACATTTACTGAGAGAAGAGCCCAGGCACGAGCGTCACATCCCCTCGAGGTTGACCCAGGTAGATATCACAATTTCACATGTAAACTGGGACCATTTTGGAAAGTCAAACTACACAGGTGCTTGGCAAATATGTATATCAAAATCACACTGTCAGAAAATGTCAAAGGTGAGATTTATGATACCACACATGTCCTGCTTTTATGTGTGACAGTTGGCTGCAACCATGTGAGATGATGACAGTTATTTCTGTCAGCTGGGTTTGCATACAAGACTCACAGTTTCACCTGTGTACTGAGTGCTACATTGGTCCTGCTTGTATAACCCAAAGACTTTATAAAGTATGTGTGAATGTGTAATCTTTTGTGACCTTTGTACAAGAATGTGATCCATAATATCACACATGTACCTACACCTAATTATAAGAGCCTAAATATTCTCTATTTTGCTTAGTTCACATCTAAGAGTCATTATCTTTCATGTGAGGCTTGTCTAGGTATATGTTACAATTCCATGAGTGGTTATGAAGCAGGCAGAACAGCCTCATCATTTAAATTCTGGGCCTGAAATATTTCAATATTATCTTTCTAGACAGCGTCCTGTCAGAAATGCCACATGACTTGTGTGCTGGGTCCAGCTCTGTGGCACAATGTCCCTTGTGGGCAGTGTCCACAAAGAAGAGGAGAGTAATATCACCTAAATGATAGGCCCCAAAATATGTCAAAATGCCTCCTGTTGACAGGGCCCAGGAAAGAGAGTTGTATCATTTAGATGCAGTGTTTAGAAATTCTACAATTACCAAAGTAAGCAGGGTACAGGCAGGAGAGGAGAATCATGTAACCTAGATGATGTGTTCAGAAATATGATACAATCCCTCCTGAGGCCATTGTTAAAATAGCACAGTAAAATCATCAAGTTACTTGGCCAGGTATTTGTCCAAATCTCATTTGTGGGCCATACCTAGGGAGAATTATTAAATCTCTCTGGAGCTGGGCAAAGGTATGTGTCACAATTTCACTTGTGGAAAGATTTAAGAATGAGAGTCATCATCCTGCACATGTCCTGGCTCCAAACATATGGGTTGTTACTAGGCTTTTGTTTTGGTCTAGATATATGACACAATATCACCTGTGGCCAGAAAGAAAGCAAGAAATTCACGTGACCTACATGGGTGCAGGTCTAGTGAGATATCACAATCCACCTGGCGGACAAAACCCTTGCAGAAGTGTCTGATCACTTGGATGCTGGTTTCAGTGATATATTAAAAAAAACCCTCTGTGGGAAGGACTTTGGCATGACAGAAGACTCACTTCATCTAGGAAATTGGCCTAGATTATGTCACAATGACTATTAACTGCAGTAACAAGGCTAAAGAGTGACTTCACCTTGGTGCTGTGCCCAGGAATATGTCTCAAGCTCCCTGTGGTCAGGACAGAATGAAAAGTGAAGAAACATCACCTAGGTGCTGAGCCAAATGATATGTTACTATGTTGGCAGAACACCCCAAAAAATCACATCTCCTGGGTGCAGTAACCTGCTTTGTGTCACAATGCTCTGTAACTGCAGAGCCAAGACAGTAGAAGGGAGTCGCATCACTTACATGATGGACCTAAATATAAGACATAATTCTCTTTTTAGGCAGTTTTCAGGCAGGTAAATCACATCACCTGGGTAATGGTCCCAGTGATATATAAAAGTGCCCTTTGTAGGCAGAGACAAGGATGATACTATATATTGATTAGGGGCTTGTTCTGCATATGGCAAAAATTCATCTGTGGTCTGGGCCTAGAAATGTGCATCAAATTACTCATGTGCTGGGCAGAGTTACATGACCCAATCACACTTTCAAGAAGGTTCAGAAATAATTTTCAATCCGCTCAAGTCCTAGCTCTGGGTATGAGAATCAACAGATTCTATGAGTTGGGTCGTAGTACAGGAGTCACAATCTCAGCAATGGGAAGATCCATGTGTAAGAGCCCCAATCCCACTTGAAGACTGTGTTCTAATAAGAGAGACACAGCACCACAGTTGTGCTTAATCATGATTGCAATGTCATCAAACACCTGTGGATCAGATTCATGTAAAAGTGTAACAGTTTCAAGCTTCAATAGCTTATGTGTGTGAGATTCAGCACTGCATTGGTAGGCTGTGTTCATGTGTGAGAATAACAATTGTGTCAGCTTGGTGTGCATCTAAGAGTCACAATACCACCTGGTTTCGGGTGCCTGTTATGACACTCTTTGTACCACTCAGGCTTTATATTATACGCCTGAGTGGAATACTTTTCTGTGTATTCTTACAGGTGGGTGATACAGAACTTTACCCATGGCCATAGAGTTATTATTGTGCATATGAGCTGAATCCAGGTATATGTCATGATTTCACCTTTGGAGAGAGACAAGACAGAAGAGTCTCATCATCTGGATTCTGATCCAGGGATACATTTTAATCTGCACTGTAGATGCAGATGCAGTCAGAAGAGTCATTATCACCTGGCTACGGTCTCAAATAATATGTCATCATGCCTACTGGGGGGTAACCCTACAGGGTTTAAAAAAAGTGGATAGTCAAATTCTCTTGGGACTGGGCTCAGCACATATTCTGGGACTCTCTTGGCAGAGTCCAGGACAAAGAGGAGAGTTACATCACCTAGGTTTTTCACTCAGTGGTATGTCACAATTTCTTCAGTGGGCAGGATTCAGCAGGAGAGGAGATTCACATTACCTAGATGCTTTATCTAGTGATATGTCACAGTGTCCTTTGTGGGCAGGGCACTGGCAGGAGAGACACACCACTTAGCTGACAGGCCTAAAGACATGAGATAATATCCCCTATTGTCAGGATCCAAGCAGATGGTTAAACTATTATGATTCTAACCCAGGGATGTTTTACAAAGCAACCATGGTAAAGAATTTAAGCCTGAAATTCTCGACACCTAGAGGTACTAGGCCTAGTGATATGGCACAATCTCTTCATCTATTAGGGTGACAACTTTGACTGTTTGTTTGGTGAGTATATAACAGTAATAATCTCATGTGTATTCTGGGTGATCCTATGACACACTCTACAACATGCAAAGGCTTTAAGCAACATGCATGAGAGTTGCAATCCATTCTGAGGCCTACATGCTTCTATTGACTCACAATCTTACATACTGCTTTAAACTCAGTTATGATAGGCAACATCCCTCTTTATAGGCTAGGTTCAGAAAGAAGACACGTTATTATGCCCCTGATGTGGGTCCAGAAGTGAGTTACCATTTCACCTGTAGCAAGATCCATATATGAAAGTCACAATTCCATCTTTGTACTTTATTTACTTGTTAGATTCAAGACTCCAACAGTGGGCTTTGTAAATGTGGGATGTTGACAACTTTTTCTCTCACCTGCATGTGTAATCACGAGTCAAAACCTTAATTTTGCTGGGCCCTGTTATAAAACTCTGTGTACCAACCAAGGAGTTTATAGATTATGTGTTACTGTTGTAACCTTCTGTGAACTTTATACAAATTTGTAACTCATAACCTTACCTATTGTTCTAAGTGTAGCCATGAAAGGCAAAACATCTACTATTGATGAAATTTCAATTTCAGTTTGATCATAATGCATCTGAAATGAGGCAATGAAAATTTCATATGATTTATAGAAAAAAAAACTTTGCAGAAAGGTAGCATAGTTAGGTGCTGTGCCAAGCAATATGTCACAATGCCCTCTCAATGCAGGGTCTACAAATTGGGGTTATGATAACTGGGTGCTGGACCCAACAATAAGACACAAACCCAAATGTAGAAAATATAGGAAAAAGAAATGCATATTAATGATGAGAACAATATTACCTATAGAATAGGCCCATGGTATGTAAAAATACTTTGTTATTCTGGCACAGGCAAAAGAGTTACATCATCAGGGTGGGGATCCCAGCAATAGGCCATAATTATCTCTTGATGCTGGACCTAGTAAGAAGAGAAATGTCATTTTCATGCTGGGTCCAGCAATACATCAAAGTTCCTTTTCGTGGGCATAGTTCAGGAAAAAAGGAGTCATCTTACCTAAGTATTGGGCTGAGCAATATGTCACATCACCCCATTCTAAAGGTTCTTGCAGAAAAGAAGATTCACATCAGTTAAGACACAGGCTCATATATATGGCTCAATGTCCCAAGTAGGCAGGACTCATGCAGAAGAGAAGGGTCATATCACCTAGGTGCTTCCTAGGTATATAACACAATCTAACATGTGAGGTGAAGCCAGGCAGAAGAGTCACATCACCTTGATGCTGGGTGCTAAGATATGTCATAAGACTTCCTTAAGACGGGACACAAGCAAGAGGGTTACAAAAAATAAGTACAAAAAATATCACAATGCTCAATGTGGGCAGGGCACAAGCAGAGAGGCACATCACCTAGGGGATTGGCCCAGAGATATGTCACAATGTCCTCCTTGAGTCATGGCCCTGATGAAAGAGCACCATCACCTATGTGCACAGCCTAGCAATATGTCCACTATCCAGGTAAGCAGCACCCAAGCAGGAGAGCAAAATCACCTAGCTGATAGGCCCAGAGATTTGTTACAATTCCCTCTTTAGGACATGGCCCTAGCAAGAAAGTACCATCACCTCTGTGCATTATGTTGTTATCCAAGTAAGCAGTACCCAAGCAGGAGCACAACATCACCTAGGTGATAGGACAGGAGATTTGTCACAATGCCCTCTTTAGGACATGGTACTAGCAAAAAAGTCCTTGTCATCTCTGTGCCTGGCCCAGTTATATGTCACTATCACCCACTCAGGCAAAAATGTAACATGACCTGGGTGCTGGATCTAGTGATATGTCATGATTTTTAATGACAGCCGGGCTGAGGCAGGAGCTTCACATCACCTAAAGGTTGACCCAGGTAGATATCACAATAACATACGTGGACTGGAACAAGTCTGGAGAATAAAATCACACAGGTGCTTGGTGAAGATTTATATCACTCACACTGGCAGAAAATTCTGAGGATGAGATTTATAATACCACACATGTCCTGTTTTCATGATTGACCGTTGGTGTCATATATGTGAGATGGTGACAGTACTTGCTGTCAGCTGAGTGCACATATTAGAGTCACAGTTTAACCTTTCTCTGGGGTTCTGTTATAAAACTCTTTGTATGGGTGAAGGTCTTTATAAAACATCTGAGGCTGTTATAATCTTCTTTGTCTTCTTTTTTACCAGAAAGTGATTTAATCACTCATGTTTCTGAAGCAAGTTATGAGACTCAAAATTAACCCTATTTATCGGGTCCACATATGACAGTCATTATCATGCCTGTAAGTTGTGCCTAGGTATATGTAACCATTTACTTTGTGGATTATGAAATAGGCATGACAGCCAAGTACACTAAATGCTGAGCCAGAAATGTTCCAATATTCTCCTTGTAGGCATATTCCTGGCAGTAAAGTTGCATAAACTGGGGGTTATAACAAGATATATGGCACAATGCCCCTTGTGGGCAGTGTCTAGACAGAAGAAGAGACTCCTATCACTTAAATGCTAGGCCCAGAGATATGTCACAGTGTCTCATGTTGAAGGCACCAGGTAATAGAGTCATATCATTAGGATGGCATGATTGGAAATGCTATACTCCCCAGTGGAAGGAGGGTTCAGACAGCAGAGGAGAGTAAGACAACTAGATGATAGGTCCAAAGCCATGTTACAATCCTTCCTGAGGATATTCTTAACACAGGAGAGTCAAATTGCCAAGGTGCTCAGCTGAGTAATATGTCCAAATCTCATTTGTGGGCAACATTTAGGCAAGATGATTAAGTCACTCAAGAGATGGGAAATAGAATATGTCACAATAACACCGATGGAAAGTTTCAGGAATGGGAGTCACCATCTTGGATGTGACCTGGCTTCAGGTTTAAGAGTCATGAGTAGTCCTCTCATTTGCCCTCAAGTATATGGCATGATATCATCTATGAACAGAGAGCAAGCCGAAATGTCACATCACTTGTGAGGGTGCTGGTCCAGTGAGATGTCACAGTCTTTCTTGTGGCCAGGACCCTGGAAGAAGAGGCACATCACCTGGAAGCTGGTTTTAGTGGTATATCCAAAGTTCTTCTGTTGGGCAGGACTTAAGAAGGTGAGGAGAATCACTTTACCTATATCTAGGCAGTTGGCCTAGATATATGTCACAAAGGCCACTAGGTGCACAACCAAAGTATGAAAATGACCTCACCTTGGAGGTGGGTTTATCAATATGTCACAATTTCCCCTGTGGTCAAGGTGAGGTAGGAGAGTAGAAACATCACCTAGGTGCTAAGCCAAGTGATATGTTACAAAGTTTGTGTCTGTAGAACCCAGAATGGAGTGTCACAATTTCTGGGTATGGTATCCAGTTATGTGTCACAATGCACCATAATTACAGGGCAAAGGCAGTAGAGGTGAGTCACATCACTTACATGATGGACCTAGATAAAAACCACAATGCTTTATATAGGCAGGAATCAAGCAAATAATACACATCTCCTGGGTGCCCGTCCCAGTGATATGTAAAAGTGCCATTTGTAGGCAGGCCCAGGCACCATTGCTTAGCTTTTTGGTCCACCTATGTTACAATTTCATCTCGGGTTATGGCCTAAAAGGGAGAGTCAAATTACTCAGGAGTTGGGCTAACTTTTAAGTCCTGATCCCACACCAGGAAATATTCAGAAGGAAGTTTCACAGTCCCACACAAGTCCTGGCTTTATGTACATAAGTAAACACCTCCTGTGAGTTGGGTCAAAGCAGAGGAGACACAATCTAAACAATGGGCCTAGTCCATGTAGAAGATGACAATCCCAATTGATGACTGTGTTCCAGGGGGAGAGTCCCAGCCTCACAGGTGTGCTGAACCATGCATCCCCAAATCACCTGTGAGTCAGACCCACGTATGAGAGGAACAATTTTAATCTTTTACTGCTCTTTTGGTGAGATTTAGTACTTTATTTGCAGGTTCTGTTCTTGTGAGAGAATGACAGTTGTGTCAGCTGGGTGTGGATCCAATAATCACGATAGCATTGGGTTGCTGTTCCCTGTTACAATACTCATTGTAGTACTCACATTTTATGATATGCTGGAGTGTCACAATACTGTGTGAACTTTATACCACTATGAGAAACATTACCTTGCTTATGGCCATAAGAATGGATCTGAGAATTAAAATATCTCTCATTTTTGGGTCCAGGTATGATAGTTATATTATTGCATGGTATCTGAAGCTGGGTATATGACAAAATTTTACCTGTGGGCAGAAACACGGCAGGAGAGTCTCATCACCTGGATGGTGAACTCAGGATACATTATAATCTTAGAGAAACAGAGAAGACTCACATCACCTAGGTGCTGGGCTCAGCGATATGTAATAATCCCCTGTTTTGGTAGACTCCAGAATAAAGAGGAGAGTTGCATTACCCAGTTTTTGCAGTCAGCATTATGTCACAGTTCTCTTAGTGGGCAGAACCTAGGCAGGAGAGAAGAGTCACATTTCCTAGATGTTATCCCCAATGCTGTCACAATGTTCTTTGGTGAAAAAGCGCGAGCAAAATAGACAAATCACCCAAGAAATAGGCTCAGATACATGTGATAATATCCCTACTTGGCAGGACCAAGTAGTAAAGAGTCACATTATTATGACTCTGACCCAACAATACGTCACAATGCACACATGAGAAACAATTAAAGCAGTTTTTACACCTGAGTATTAGGCATAATGATATGACAATATCTCCTCATCTTTTAGGGTGACACCTTTAATTGCTAACTCCTATGTATGTAAGTCACATTGTCACATGTGTGCTGGGCCATTGTATGACATCCTCTAGAACAGCCAAGAGTTTTATACAACATGCATGAGATTCACAAACTACTCTGAGGTCCACATGCTCATTTTGACTCTGAATATTATATATTGCCTTAAACCCAGATATGACAGTCAACATTTCTCATTTATTTTTAGTTCAGGAATGAGACTTATTTTTACGCCTGTGAGCTGGGTCTAAAAATGAGTGATGCTTGCACCTGTGGCAAAATCAACAAATGAGAGTCACAATTCCATCTTTGTACTGTTTTACTTGTTAGACTCAGTATCTCAGCAATGGGCTTTCTAAATGAGCGGTGGTGACAAGTTTTACTTTCAACTTTGTGTGTACTTGAGAATCACAATCTTAACTTTTTGCTGGGCCTTGTTAGGAAACTCTCTGTACTACCCAAGGAGTTTATACAATATTAATTATTGTTCTGTGAGTTTAGTACAAATATGCAACCCAGGATTTTACCTATTGCCCTGAGCCTTGCGATGAGAGGCAAAATATCTTCTATTTGCTGAATCACAATGTAATTTTGACTTTCATACCTGTAAACTGAAGCAAGGTATATTTTATAATCCCATTTGTGGGCAAAAAATTACAAAAAAGAGTAACATCACTTAGGTGCTGTAGCACACAGCATGTCACAGTGCCATCTCTAGGCAGAATCTAGAAAGCAGGGCCACATTATCTGGATGCTTGACCTAGCAATATGACACAATTGTACTTGCCAAAAAAAAAAAAAAAAAATTCAACCAAGGGATGAAAGCCAAAACACTTACAGATTTGGCTGAAGATATGTCAAAATATTCTCTTTGGCTCTGGCGCTGGCAGGACTGAAGCATCATTAGAGTGCTGGGCCTATCATTATGCAATCACTCCCTCATTATTCGAGACTGTAGCAGAAGAGTAACATCATCTGAGTGCAATAGGTGAAATTTTCCCTTTGTGGGCATGATTCAGAAAAAAGAAATAGTCACATAACCTAAATCCTGGTCTCAGAAATACATCACAATTTCAACATTTTAAAGGCTGAGGCAGGGGAAGAGAGTCATGTCACTTAGGTCATGGGCTTAGAAACATGTCCCAATGTGCCCAGTAGGCAGAACTCAGACAGCAGAGTAGAGTAATGTCTCACTGGTGCTTCTTTAGGTATACGTCTCAATCTAACAAATGGGCAGAAACCAGACAGAAGAGCCATATAACCTGGGTGCTGTGTCCTAAGGTATGCTGCAAGTGCCCATTAGTTCAGAACCAAGGTGAAAGAGTTACATCACCTTGGGGCAGGTTTCACTTTCATGTCACAATGCTCTATGTGTGTGAGGCCAAAGCATTCAGTCCCATCAACTAGTTTATTGGCCCAAGAGATAGGTCATAAAGTCCTCTGTGAAGCATAGTCTTAGCAAAGGAGTACCATCACCTGTGTGCCAGGCCTAGAAATATGTCATTCTCCAGGTTGTCAGGGCCCAAGCAGGACAGCCGCTTAACCTAGGTGATAGGTGCAGAGATATGTCACAATGCCATGGCTCTGGCAAAAATTACCCACATCTGCATGCCTGGCTTCACAATATGTCACCATCCTTCCTTTGTGCAGAGCCCATTCCAGAGATCAGAGTTTCATCACCTATGAGGTGCACACACAAATATGTTCACGATAATATTGGTTGGCATGGCACAGACAAGAATGTGAACATCAACTGGATGCTAGATCCAGTGATATGTACAATCCTTACTGAGAGAAGGGCCCATATCTCCTTGAGGTTGGCTTAGGTAGATATCACAATCCCGTATATGGGCTGGAACAAGTCTGGAGAGTCAAATTACACTGGTGCTTGGCAAAGATTTATATCACAATCACACTGTCAGAAAATTCCAAAGATGTGATTTACAATACCACACATGTCCTGTTTTCATGTGTGAGAGTTGCCTTCATCCATGAGAGATGATGACAGTCCTTACTGTCAGGTGGGTGTGTATACAATACACAAAATTTCATCTGAGTTGAACCCTGCTTTAACTCTTTCTGTATAAAGCAAAGACTCTGTAAAATATGTGTGAGTGTTGTAATTTTTTGTGACATTTGTACAAGAAAGTGATTCAGGACATCACGCACGTCCCTAAACTGAATTTTAAGAGTAAAAGTATTCTCTATTGGATGAGTCCATATATAAGAGTCATTATTATTCCTGTGAGCCCTGCCTAGGTATTTGTTACAATTTTCTCTGTGGTTATGAATCAGGCCTAACAGCCACATCACCTAAATGCTGGGCCAGAAATATTCCAGTATTCTTCTTGCAGGAAGGGTCCTGTCCAAAATATCACATAACTTGTGTGATAATCCAACTCTGTTGCACAACGTTCATTTTGGGCTGTGTCTAGGAAGGAGAGGAGAGTCATAAGACCTAAAAACTGGGCTCAAGCATGTGTCAAAATACCTCTCAACAGGAGAGTTTCTCCAAAAAAGAGAGTCATGTCATTTGAATGCAGTGTTTAGACAAGCTACAATTACTATAGGAAGCAGGGTACAGGTCAAAGAGGAGAGTCATATACCCTAAATAATGGGTCCAGAAATATGTGACTATTTTGCCTGAGGACACTTTTTAGATATCACAGTCAAATCACCAAGGTGCATGATGCAGATATTTGTCAAACTCTCTTTTGTAAGCTATATCTAGGCAGAATTACTAAATCACTCAGGAACTGAACTACAATATATGTCACAATTACACTTGTGGAAAGGTTTAGGTATAAGACTCAACTGTGAGCTTTGTAAATGTGGGGTGGTGGCAACTTTTAATCCCACTTGGGTGTGTAATCAAGAGTCCCAGTTTGAACTTTTTGCTGGCCCCTGCTATGAAAATTTCTACCACAAAAGAGTCTATAAAATGTAAGTTAGTTGTGTAAGTTTCTGTTAGCTTGGTACAAATATGCAACACAGAACCTTATCTATTGCCCCAACCCTAACAATGCAAGGCAAATATTTTCTATTGGCTGAATTCCAATATAAGTTTGATCATCATGGCTGTGAACTTAAACTGGGTATATGTTATAATCACATATGTGGGCAAAACACTGCACAGAATGGTAACATCACTCAGATGCTGTGCCCAGCAATATGTCACAATGCCTTCCGTATGCAGGGTGTAGGAAATTGGGTCACATTAACTGGGGGCTGGACCGAGAAATATGACACAATTTCACATGTGTAAAAAACCCAGCTCACTTATGAGAGCCAAAACACCTACATAATGGGCCAAATCTATGCCAAAATACATTCGATATCAGCAGCAAGGCAGGGGCATCACATCTTAAGGGTGCTGGGCCCAGCAATATACAATATGCCATAATTATCTCTATATGCAGATCTCATGCAGAAGAGTAACATGATCTGTGTGCTGGGCAATAATAAGTGTCAAATTTCTTTTTTTTAGGCATGGTTCAGGAGAAAGAGGAGAGTCACATATCCTGAGTCCTGGGTTCAGAAATGTGAAAAAACCCTCCTATTGTGAAGGCTCAGGGAGAAAAAGAGAGTCACATCACTTAGCTCATGGGCTCAGAGATATGTCCTAATATTTCAGCTAGGCAGAGCTCAGGCAGATGAGGACAGCCATATCGCCTATGTGCTTCCATCAAAATATGTCACAATTTAACATGTGGACAGAAACTATGCAGAAGAGCCACATCACTTCGGTGCTGGGTCCTGTGATATGTCACAAATTGCTCTTAACACAGCACCTAGCCAAGAGAGATACATCATACTAGGTGAAGTTTCTCTGCTTATGACACAATGCTTCATCTGGTTAGGACCCAGGGAGACAGTCACTTCATTTCGGTGACAGGCCCAGAGATATGTCACAATGTACTGTGTGAAGCATAGCCCTGGAAAAGGGTACCATTGGCTGTGTGCCTGGCCTAGAAAAGTGTCACTTTCAAGGTTGGAGGGACCGTAGCAGGAGAGCCACATAATGTAGGTGATAGACCCAGAGATATGTCACATTGCCCTCCAAGCATCCACAGGATAAGGAGCACCCTTGCCTGTGCACCGGTCCTTGCATTATGTCACTATCATTCTGTTGTGCAGTGCCCATTCCAGAGAGGAGACTCACATCAACTATGAGGTAAACACAGAAATATGTCACAATAATTTTTGTGGGAAGGGTGCAAGTAAGGATGTAACATTACCTGGGAGCTAGACCCAATGATATGTCACAATCTTTACTGAGAGATAGGACAAGGCAAGAAAGTCATGTCACCTTGAGGTAGATTTCATAACTCCACATATGAGCTAAAACAAGTCCGGAGCATCAAATTACACTAGTGCTTGGCAAAAATTTATATCATACTCACACTGTCAGAAAATTCCAAAGATGAGATTTACCATCTTACCACACATGTCCTGTTTCATGTGTGACAGTTACCTTTATCCATGTGGGATAATGAGTTCCTACTTTCAGCTGGGTGTGCAAACAAGACTCATGATTTCATCTGTGTCCTGAGCCCTATTTGACTTTGTGTGTATAACCCAAAGACTTTGTAAAATATGTATGAGTGTTGTAATATTTTGTGACCTTTGTACAAGGAGATCCAGGACATCACGCATGTCCCTAAAGTGAGTTATAAGATGCAAAATATCCTGTATTGTCTGAGTCCACATATGAGAGTCATTATCGTGGCTGTGAGCCATGCATAGATATATGTTACAATTCACTCTGTGGTTAAGTAGGAGGCCTAACAGCCATATCACATAAATGCTGGGTCAGAAATATTCCAATATTATTTTTGTAGTCAGGGCCCTCTCAGAAATATCACATAACTTATGTGCTATGTCCAGATTTGTGGTTCAGTATCCCTTGTGGATGGTGTCTAGGTAGGAGAGGAGAGAAATATCATGTAAATGGTGGGCCCAAAATTTTGTCAAAATGCTTCCTGTTGACAGGTCCCAGGCAAAAGTGTCATATCATTTGGATGCATGGATTCTAAATACTACAATCTCCAAAAGAAGCAGGGTACAGGCAGGAGAGAAGAGTCATGTAACCTAGATGAAGGGTACAGAAATATGTTACAACATTCCCTGAGGACACATTCTTACCTGGTTGCTGGTCTCTGTTATGACCCTCTTTGCACCATTAACTCTTTATATGATATACCTGAGTATTATAATCCTTCATGACTCTTATATGAGTGAAAAACACAGGGCTTTACCCACAGCCATGAGACTGGCTACGAGAATCAAAATATTCCTGCTGGCTGGGTCCAGATATGAGAGTTATGTTTGTCCACGCGTGCTTAACCCAGGTATAGGTCAAAATTTCACCTGAAAGCAGGGAGAAGGAAAGGCAGTCAACTCACCTCGACACTGAACTAGTGATACAGCATAATGTCATTTGTATGCTGGGCCTAGTCAGATGAGTCACTTCACCTGGGTACAGTTTCAAATAATATGTCATGAAACCCACTATAGACAGGGAAGAAAAAAGAGAGGAGAGTGCAATATGTAATTACGCTGTCTCTTGGTAGAGTCTAGAATGTGAAAGAGAGTCACATCATGTAGGTTTTTCAATCAGCGGTATGTTGCAATTTGTTTGCTGAGCAAGGTTCCGGCAGGAGATGAGAGTCACATTACCTAGATGTTAAGCCAAACAATATTTCACAATGTCTTCTCAGTGCAGGACACTGTCAAAAGAGACAAAACATCTAGCTTATAGACCCATAGATATGTGATAATATCCCCTTTTGGCAGGGTCCAGACAGAAGAGTCACATTATTATGATTATAACACCGTGATATGTCACAATCCGCCGGAGGAAAGGAATTTAAGCCAAATAGTCTCAACACCTAAGCACTACGCCTATTAATAGGCTAAATCCCTTTGCCTTTGAGAGTGACACTATAAACTCTGAGCTGGGTGTGTATATGAGAGTAACAATTTCACAAGTATCCTGGGCTGTTGCATGACTCTCAACAATATTCAAAAGCTTTATACATCATGCATGAGAGTTTCAAACCATGCTAAGGCCTACATGTTCATATGGATTCATGACCTTACATATTCCCCTAAACCCAGGCATAATAGTCAGCATCCCTTCTATAGGCTGGGTTAGAAATGAGACTCATTTTTATGCCTGTGAGCTGGATCTAGAAATAAGTCACAATCCCACCTGTGGCCAGATCCACATATGAAGGTCACAATTCCAACTTTGTACTGCATTCAGTTGTAAAACTCAGGTTCTTAACAGTGGCCTTTGGACATGTAGAATGATGACAACACTTGCTTTTACCTGGGTATGTAATCAAGAATCTCAAACTGAACTCTTCAATGGTCCCTATCACCAAACTATACCACCAAAGAAGTTCATACATTACGAGTTAATGTTGTAAAGCTCTGTGAGCTTGGTACAAATATGCAACCCAGACTTTATGTATTGCCCGAAGCCTAGCAATGAAAGGTAAAATATCTCCTATTGGCTGAATCTCAATATAAATTTGACCATCATGCCTGTGAACTGAAGTCATAGTCCCATTTGTGGGCAAAATGTAGGCCAGAGGGTAACATCACTTAGGTGCTGTGCCAAGCAATATGTCTCAATGCCCTCTCTAGGTAGTGGATAGGAATTAGAGTCATGTTAACTGAGTTCTGGACTCAGCAATATGGAACAATCCATTATGTGGAAAAAAACAGAAACAAAAATGAAAAAAAAAAAACAGCAAAAAGATAAGAGCCAAAACACCTACATAAAGGGCCCAGGATCTGTGAAAATACCTTCTCTGGCTACAGCAAAGTCATGAGTTTTATATTTTCAGGGTACTGGGCCCAGCAGTATGTTATAATATTCTCTACATACAGGACCCATGTAAAAGTGTAACATTATCTGGTGCTGGGCCCTGCAATAGGCCAAAATTTCTGTTTGTGGGCATGATTTGATTAAAAAAAGAGGTGAATCAAATAACCTGATTGCTAGGCTGAGCATTATTTCACAATCTCTCCATTGTAAAGACCCAGCAGAAAAAGAGAGTCACTTCCCTTAGTTCATGGGCTCAGAGATATAGCCCAGTATCCCCAGTAAACAGGGCCCAGCAGAAAGAGAGAGTCATATCACCTAAATGCTTCCCTAGTTATGTGCCAAAATCTTACCTATGGGCAGAAACCAGGCAGAAGAGCCACATCACCTGGGTTCAACTGCAAGTAACATGTCACCATCCCCGGTATAAATAGGTTTCTTATAAAAATAGATAATGACACCACGTGGGTGCTCTGCTCACCAATATGTAATAATTACCTCTCTTGACAGAGTCCAGGAAGAAAAGGGGACTTCCATCACCTAGGCTTTGCACTCAATGGTATATCACAATTTTTTCAGTGAGGAGGATTCAGGCAGGAGGGATGAGTCAAATTACCTAGATTCTAAATCTAGCAATATGTCACAGTGTCTCCTCTGGGCAAGGTACTGGCAGGAGAGACATATTACATAGCCAATAGGCCTGGAGATATCGGAAAATATCCTCTGTTTGCAGGGCCCTGGAAGAAGAGTCACATTATTTTGATTCTGATCTGGTGATATGTAACAATGCCCTAATGGAATGAAATTTAAACTAAAAGTTCTCAACACCAGGTACTAGTGCAAGAAATCTGACAAAATCTCCTCATCTTTAAGGGTGACACCATTAAATGTTAGGTATCTGCATATAAGACAGTCACAATCTCATGTGTGTGCTTGCCATTGTATGACACTTTCTATAATACCTGAGAATGTTATACAATATGCATGAGAGTTGCAATCCTCTCTGAGGCCTACAGGCATTTACAGAATTATGATTATACATATTGCCCTAAACCCAGGTATGACAGTCAGCGTCTCTCCTATAGGCTGGTTTTAGGGATGAGATCATTACTATGACTGAGAGCTGGCTCCAAAAATCAGTCACCATCCCACCTGTGACCATATTCATTTGTGAAAGTCACAATTCCATCTCTGAGGTGTATTCACTTTTTAGACTCAGGATCTCAACAATGGGCTTTGTAAATGTAGGATGGTAAAAACTTACTTTCATCTGAGTGTGTAGTCAAGAATCATAATCTTAACTGTTTGCTGCGCACTGTTAAGAAACTCTTTGTATCACCCAGGAAGTTTTTATTACATGAGTTAGTGTTGTAAACTACTGCAAGCTTTGTAGAAACATGCAATGAATAACCTGACTCTTTGACCTAAAGCCAGTGGTGAGAGGAAAAATATCTCCTATTGGCTGAATCCCAACATAAGCTTGATCATCATACCTTTGGACTGAAGCAAGGTATTTGCCATAATGCCATTTGTTAGCAACCTATGCAGAATGTTAACATCACTTAGGTTCTTTGTCAAGCAATAGGTCATGATGCCCTCTGTAAGCAAAGCCTAGGAAAGAGGGCCACATTAACTGCAGGCTGGAGTCAGCAATATAATACAACCACACATGGAAGAAATTCAGCAAAGTGGTAAGAGCGAAAACACCTAGAAAATGGGCCAAAGATATGTCAAAATACCTCCTGTTGTCCAGGCACAAGCAGGAGAGTCACATCATTAGGGTTCTAGGCCAAGAAATATGCCACAATTTCCTCTTTATGCACAACTTAGGCAGAAGGGCAACTTCATCTGGGTACTGGGCTCTGAAATATGGCAAAAGATCTGTTCGTGGGCATTGTTCAGTTACAAAACGAGAGTCACATTACCTAAGTGCTGAGCTCATCAATATGTCATAATCTTACCATTGTAAAGCCCTAGACAAAGATAGAGTCACATCACTTAGGTCATGGGCTTAGAAATATGGCCCAATGTCACCAGTAGGCTGGGTTCAGACAGAAGAAGAGTCATATTACCTAGATACGTCTTTAGCTATATGTCACAATTTAATATGTGGGCAAAAGCCAGGTTGAGGAGCCACATCACATGGTCCTGTGTACTGAGATATTCACAAGTCCCCCTTAGAAAAGGACCCAGGCAAGAGAGTTACATCACTTCGGTGCAGATCCCACACTTATATCTCAATACTTCATGTGGGCAGGACCAAGCAGGAAGTCCCATCACCTTGGTGATAGGCCCAGAGATACGTGACAAAGCACTTTTGAAAGCATGGCCCTGGCAAAAGAGTTCCATCACCTTTGTGCCTGGCCTAGCAGTATGTCACTATTCAATTGGGCAAGTTTTAAGCAGAAGAGCCATATCATCGACATGATAGGTCCTGTGATCTGTCAAATGCCCTTTTTCGGGATAGCCCTGGCCAAAGAGCATTATCACTTGTGTGCCTGGCCTAGAAACTTGTCACTATTTTGCCCCATGTTCAAGGCCCTTTCCAGAGAGGAGAGTGACATCTTCTAACTGATGAACACTGTAATATGTCAGAAAGATATCTGCGAGCATGGCACAAGCAAGAAGGTAACATAACCTGTGTGCTGGATCCAATGATGTTATAATTCTGAGTGGAGGGTCCAGGCAAAAGAGTCACATCACTTCAAGGTTGGCTTAGGTAGATATCAAAATCCCATAGGTAGGCTGGAACCAGTCTGAAGGGTGAACTCACACAGTTGCTTGGCAAAGGTTTATATCACAGTCATGATGGAATAAAATTCTAGGGATTAGATTTACGATATCACACATGTTCTATTTGTATGTAGGACAGTTGCCTTCATCATCTGTAATGGTGAAAGCCATTACTGTCATATGAATGTGCATATGAGAATCCCAATTTTCTCCATGTGCTAGGCCCTGTTATGATTCTCTCTATACAACACAAGGATGTTATAAAATATGTGTGAATCTTGTAATCTTCTGTGGCCTTTTTACCAGAAGGAGATCCTCGATATCACCTATCTCCCTAAGCCTAGTTATAAGAGTCAAAAGACTTCCTATTGGCTGGGTTCACATATGAGAGTCCTTATCATGCATTTTAGATGTGTCTACATATATGGCACCATCTCATCTGTGGTAATTAAACAGGCAGAAAACCACATCACCTGTATCCTAAGCCAGAAATACTCCATTTTTTTTTTTTCGTAGAGAAGGACCTAACAGAAATGTCACAAAACTTGGGTGCTAGGCTCAGCTCTATGGCATAATGCCCTTTGTGGAGTGTGTCCAGGCAGTAGAGGAGAGTCATGTCACCTAAATTATGGGCCCAGAGTGATATCACAAAGCCTCCCCTCTTAAAAAGCCCAGAGAAGAGACTCATGACATTTGGGTGCAGTGCTTAGAAATGCTACTCTTCACTGGAAGCAGGGTTCATGCAGAAGAGGAGAGTCATGTAACCTAGACAATGGCTCCAGAGATATGTTATCATCACTTCTGAGAACCTATTAGGACACAAGAGTAAAATCACAAAGGTTCTTGGCAAAGGTATAGGTCCAAATGTCATCTGTGGGCTATAACAAGGCAGGACTATTAAATCACTCAGGAGCTGGGCAAAGGCGTATGTCACAATAGTACACAGGGATGAGAGTAATGATCCTGCACATGTCCTGGCTCTGGGGACAAGCATCATCATTAGGCTTTTTATCTGGTCTCAGGTAAATGGAACAATATCACCTGTGGGCAGAGAGAAAAAGGAAAGTTGCATCACCTTAGTGGATGCTGGTCCAGTGAAACGTCTGAATTGTCCTTGCAGCCAGGACTCTGAAAGAATATTCACATCATCTGGATGCTGGTTTCAGTGATATATAAAATACCCCCTTTGAGCAGAACTTAGGCAGGAGAGAAGACAAACTTCACTTAGGCAATTGGCCTGAATATATATCACAATGGCCCCTATGTGTAGGATCAAGGCAGGGTAATAAGCTCGCTTTGGTGCTAGGTTCAGCAATATGTCACAATCTCTCTGGCCGTCAGGGCACAGGCAAGAGAAAAGAAACATCACCTAGTTTCTGAGCCGGTAATATGTTACAAAGCTTCCTATTGGCAAAAACTTCATCCCCCAAAAAAGTCATTATCACCTGGGTGCAGTACCTAGTTATGTGTCACAATCCACCAGAAGTGCAGGACCAAGACAGTAGAAGGAAGTCATATCACATAAGTAATTAACTTAAATAAAAACCACAGTGCTCTCTGTAGGCAGGCTTCAGGCCAAGATTTCACATCAGCCAATTGCTGGTCTCAGTGATATGTAAAAGTGCCCTATGTTTCATTATCAAAAAAGATGTTACTTATTGCTTAGGTACTTGGTGCACATAAGTCACAATTTCAACTGTGCTCTGGGCCTAGAAGGAAGAGTCGAAGCACTCAGATTCTGTGCAAAGTTACACTTCTCAATTACACACTCAAAAATGTTCAGAAATAAGTTTCACAGTCCCACACAAGTCCTGGCTTTGGGTATGAGAGTCAATACCTCCTATAAGTTGGGTTGAAGTACAGGTGTCACAATCTCAAAAATAGGAAAGATCACATATAAAAGCCTCAATCCCACTTGAAGATTGTGTTCCAGTATGAAAGTCAAAGTACTACGGTTTGGCTAAATCATAGTTCAAACATCACCAAACCACCTATGGATCAGATTCATGTGTGAGAGTAACAATTTCAAGCTTCAACTGCTTATGTGTGTGAGATTTACTACTTTATTTGTAGGCTCTGTACATTTGTGCAGATGAAAATCGTGTCAGTTGTGTATGCATCTAAGAGTCACAATAGGACCTGGTTGCAGGTACCTGTTATGAAACTCTTTGTAACATTCAGGCTTTATATGATATGCCTGAGTAGTATAATTTCCTGTGAATTATTACAGGTGGGAGATCTAGGACTCTACTCATGGCCTTAAGACTCCCTGTGAAAGTCAAATATCTCCCACAGGCTAGGTCTAGGTATGAGGGCTATTATTGTGCATATGAGCTGAATCCAGGTATATATCATGATTTCACCTTTGGACAGAGACAAGACAGAAGAGTTACATTATCTGGGTGCTGAGCAAGGGATACATTATAATTTCCTTTTCAGCCAGGACCCAGTCAGAACAGTCATATCACCTGGATACAGTCTCAGATAATATTATCATGACCACTAAACACTGGGTTGAAAAACAGAGGATTGTCACGCCCTTAGGTGATGGGCTTAGCAATATGTTATTATTTCCTCATTACCAGAGTCCAAGACAAAGCTCATTGGCAGGGTCCAAGACAAAGAAGAGAGTCACATCACCTAGGTTTTGCACTCAGTGATATGTCATAATTTCTTCAGTGGCCAGGATCCAGGCAGGAGTGGAGAGCCACATTACCTAGATACTGTGATAGTGATATGTCCCAGTGTCCTCTGTGGCAGGGCACTGGCATGAGAGACACATCACCTAGCTGATAGGCCCAGAGATATATGATAATATCCCCTGTTGGCTGGGTCCAAGAAGAAGTTTCACATTATTAGGATTCTGACCCAGTGATAATTCATAATGCACCTATGGGCAAGAATTTAAGCCAAAATTCTCAACACTTGGTTACCGGGCCTAGTGATAAGACTCACTCTCCTCATCTTTTAGCGTGACACCTTTAACTTTCAGCTAAGCTTGAATATTAGAATCACAATCTCACATGTATGCTGGGCCAACGTATGACACTCTTTACATCCAAGGGCTTTGTAAAACCTGCATGAGAGTTGTAAACCTCTCAGTGACCTTCATGCTCATATCGATTCATAATTTTATATATTGCCCTCAATTCAGGTTTGATGGTCAGCATCTCTTCTATATGTAGGGTTAAAGGAGAAGACCCATTATTATCCCACCTCCAGACAAATCCACATATTAATTCACAATTCCAACTTTGTGCCGTATTCCACAGTGGGCATTTTATATGTAGGATAGTGACAACTTTTAATTTTACCTGGGTGTGTAATCAATAGTCCAAATCTGAACTTTTACTGGGCCTTGTTATGAAAGCTTTTACCACAAACGAATTTATACAATATAAGTTAGTGTTGTAATCTTCTTTGGGCTTCATACAAATATGCAACCCAGGACTTACCTATTTCCCTAAATCCAAGGATCAGAGGCAGAATATCTCCTATTTTCTGAATTCCAGTATAAACATGATCATCATGTGTGTCAACTGAATCAAGGTACATGTCATAATCCCATTTGTAAGAAATAAAAATAATAATAATAAACAGAAAGGTAACACCAGTTAGATGCTGTGCCAAGCAATATGTCTCAGTGCCTTCTCTAAGCAGGGTAAAGAAAATTGGGTCAAATTAACTGGGTGCTAGACCCAGCAATATGACACCATTTACATGTGACAAAAAGCCAGAAAAGTTATGAGAGCCAAAACACATACATAATGGACCCAAGACATGTTAATATACCTTCAGTGTCTCCAGCACAGACAGGAGAGTCACATCATAATGGTGTTGGGCACAGCAATAGGAAATATGCCATAATTTCCTCTTTTTACAGACACCAGGCAGAAAAGTAACAATATCTGGGTTTTGGGCCCTGTAATAGGTCAAAATTTCTTTTTAGGGGGACATGGTTTGGGAAAAAGAGGAGAATCACTTATCCTGAGTGCTGGGCTCAGCAATGTGTCAAAATAATCCTATTGTGAGGCCAAGGCAGTAAAAGAGAGTCACATCACTTAGGCCATGAGCTCAGAGATATGTCCCAATGTCCCCAGCAGGCAGAGCTCAGGCAGATGAGGATAATTATATCAACGAGGTGCTTTTGTAGGAATATGTCACGGTGTAACCTGTGCACAGAAGCCAGGCAGAAGAGCCACATCACTGGAGGCTGGGTCCTGATGTATGTCACAAGGCTATCTAAGGGCAGCACCCAGGTAAGAGTCTCACATCACCTAGGTGCATGTTCTCTGCTTATGCCAAAATGCTCCATGTCTGTAGGTCCCAATTTGGGAGCCACTTCACTGAGGTGATAGGCACAGGGATATGTCATAATAACCTCTATGAAGCATAGCTCTGTCAAAGAGTAACATCACCTGTGAGTCTGTCTCAGACTTTATATATATATATAAAGTACTCCCTGTGGTTATAAAGCAGGCAGAATAGCCACATCACCTAAATTCTTGGCCAGAAATATTCCAATATTCTCCTCGTAGGCAGGATCCTGTAGAAATGCCATATAACTTGTGTGCTAGATACAGCTTTGTGAAGCAATGTCCCTTGTTGGAAGTGTCCAGGGAGGAGAGGAGAGCCATATCAGCTAAATGATGGCCCCCAAAATATGTTACTATGCCTCCTCTTGACAGGGCCCAGGCAAGAGAGTCATATCATTTGGATGCAGTGTTTAGAAATGATACAGTTACCAAAGGAAATCATGTACAGGAAGGAGAGAACAGTCATGTAACCTATGTGATGGGCCAGAAATATGTTACAATCACTCCTGTGGATATTATTAAGATAACACAGTCAAATTATGAAGATGCTTATACCAAGGATTTGTCAAAATCTCATTTTGATGCTATACCTATGAAGAATTATTAAATCACTAAGGAGGTGGGCAAAGGTATATGTCACAGTTACACTTGTATATAGCTTTAAGAATAAGAGTCACCATTCTGCACATGTCCTGGCTCCAGATATATGTGTTGTTATTAGGCTTTTATTATGGTCTCTTGTATAAGGCACAATATCGGCAGTGGCCAGAAAGAAGACAAAAAAATATCATCAGCCACATGGGTATGGATTCAGTGAGAAGTCACAGTCTACCTTGTGGACAAGACCCTGGCAGAAGAGTCAAATCACCTGGATGCTGGTATCAGTGAAATATCAAAACCTCTTCTCTGGGCAGGATTTTTGCCAGAGAGGAGACTCACTTCACCTGGGCAATTGGCCTAGCTATTTGTCACAATGCTTCTTATGTGCATTACCAAGGCTGGAGAGTGACCTCACAAGGGTGCTGGATCCAGAAATATGTCACAATCTCCCCGTGGTCAGGGCCTAGGAAAATGCAAAGAAACATCACCTACGTTCTGAGCTAAGTGATATGCTACAATGTTCCTGTTGGCAGAACCCAAAAAGGACAATGATCACCTGGACAAAGTTTCCACTTATGTGTCAAAATGCACTGTAAGTGCAGGGCCAAGGCAGTAGAAGGGAGTCACATCAATTCCTGGTGGATGCAGATCTAAAACACAATTCTTCTTTTAGGCAGGTTTTAGGCAGATAATTCACATCACCTGGGTGATGGTACCAGTGATATATGAAAGTGCCCTTTGCAGGCAAGACCAAAGAAGGTATTATATATTTCTCAGGTGCTTGTTCAACATGTGGCACTATTTTATCTGTGTTCTGGCCTAGAAAAGAGAGTCAGATTATTCATGTGCTGGACATTGTTACCTGTCCCAATCACACTCTCAGAAATGTTTGGAAATAAGTTTCACCTGCCACACAACACCTGGTTTCCTGTACGAGTCAACGCTTTCTATGAGGTAGACCTTAGCAGAGGAGTCACAGTCTCAACAATGGTCAAGATTCATGTATAGGAGCCCCAATCCCACTTGAAGATTGTGTTCCAGTAGGGAAGACACAACACCACAGGTGTGCTGAATCATGGCTCAAACTTTACCAAACCACCTGTGAATCAGATCTATGTATAAGAGTAATTATTTAAACATTTGACTGCTTTTTTATGTATGAGATTAGTATCTCATTCCTAGGCCCTGTTCTTGTGTGAGAATGACAGTCATGTCAGCTAGGTGTGCATTTAAAAGTCCCATTCTCAGTTCATTTCTGATCTCTCTTATGACACTCATTGTACAGTTAAGGCTGTATATGATACACCTGAGTGTTATAATCCTTTGTGAACTTTATACAATTGAAAAACCCAGGACATAACCCACTGTCATGAGACTGGCTATAAGAGTCAATTATCTCTACTGGCTGCGTCCAGGTATGAGAGTTATTATTCTGCATGTGTGCTTAACCCAGATATATGTTAAAACTTGACCTGTGAGCAGGGACAAGAAAGGAAAGTCACATTACCTGGGTGTTGAGCCATTTATACAGTGTAGTATTATTTGAAGGCTGGACATAGTCAGAAGTGTCAGCTTTATGCTGGTCCAGTGATACAATATAATCTTGGTGATGTGACAGCCTCAAAGTTTAAGTCACCAAGCACATTATTGACAGGAAAAAAAGAAAACGAGGAGTGTCACTCTACTCTACCTAAGTGGTGGGCTTTGCAAACTGTAATAATCTGCTGGCTTGGCAGAGTCTAGAATATGAAGGAAAGCCACATCACATAGATTTTGCAATCAGCAGTATGTCACAACTTCTTTGGTGAGCTGGACTCAGGCAGGAGTGTAGAGTCACATGACCTAGATGTTAAGTTAATATTTTCCAATGTCCTCTGGGGGCAGGGAACATGCAGGAGAGAAAAATTCCCCTACTTGTAGGTCTAGAAGTGATAATATCCCCTGTTGGCATGGTCCAGACAGAAGAGTCACATTGTAATGATATGAACCAAGTGATACATCACAATGCACCCGTGGGAAAGAATTTATGCCAAAATGTCTCAACAGCTGGGTACATGGCCTAGTAATACACCAAATTTTGTTGCCTTTCAGGGTGACACCATTAACTGTGAACTGGTTGTGTATATGAACATAAAAATTTCATGTGTTTCCTGGGCTGATTGACACTCTATGACATTTGAAAGCTTTATACAGCATGCATGGGAGTTGTAAACCACTCTGAAGGCTACATGCTTGTATGGATTCATGATCTTACATATTACCCTAAACTCCGGTATAACAGTCAACATCTCTTCTGTAGTCTGGGTTCAGGGATGAGACACTTTATTATGTCTGTAAGCTGGATCCAGAAATGAGTCACCAACCCACCTATGGCCAGATCCACATACGAAGGTCACAATTCCGATTTTGTACTGTATTCACTTGTTAGACTCAAGACCTTAACAGTGAGGTTTGGACATATGGAATAGTGACAATGTTTGCTTTTACTTGGTTGTGTAATCAAGAGTCCCAATTTGAATTTTTGCTAGTCCCTGTCATGAAATTTTCTGAACTCCACATGTTTATACATTATGAGTTAGTGTTGTAAAGGTCTTTGAGTTTGGTACAAATATGTAACACACAACCTCACCTATTGCCCTAGTTCTAGTGATAAAAGGCAAAATATCTCCTTTGGCTGATTCTCAGTGTAATTTAGACCATCGTGCCTGTGAACTGAAGTAAGGTATATGCCATAGTCCCATTGGTGGGCCAAAACTAGGCAGGGGTTTAACATCACTGTGCTGTGCCAAGCATTATGTCACAATGCCATCTCTAGGCAGTGTATAGGAATTAAAGTCATATTAACTGGGTACTGGACCCAGCAATATGACACAATCCCATATGTAGAAGAAGAACGGGCAAAAAATCAGAGCCAAGACACCTACAGAATAAGCTCAGTGTATATCAAAATGCCTTCTGTAGCTGCAGGAAAGCATCATAGTCACATTTTAGTGTGCTATTATTATATATTATTATATGCCATAATTCTCAGTGTATGCAAAATCCAGGCAAAAGAGTGTGTCCGGAATTGGTGGGTTCTTGGTCTCACTGACTTCAAGAATGGAGCCGCGGACCCTCGCGGTGAGTGTTACAGCTCTTAAGGTGGTGCATCTGGAGTTGTTCGTTCCTTCTGATGTTCGGATGTGTTCGGAGTTTCTTCCCTCTCGTGGGTTTGTGGTCTCGGTGGCTCAGGAGTGAAGCTGCAGACCTTCACCGTGAGTGTTATAGCTCATTAAAGCAGTGTGGACCCAAAGAATGAGCAGTAGCAAGATTTATTGCAGAGTGAAAGAACAAAGCTTCCACAGTGTAGAAGGGGACCCGAGTGGATTACCGCTGCTGGCTGGGGCAGTCTGCTTTTATTCTCTTATCTGGCCCCACCCACGTCCTGCTGATTGGTAGAGCTGAGTGGTCTGTTCTGACAGGGCTCTAATTGGTGCATTTACCATCCCTGAGCTAGACATAAACGTTCCCCACGTCCCCATCAGATCAGTTAGATACAGAGTATCAACACAAACGTTCTCCAAGGCCCCACCTGAGCAGCTAGATACAGAGTGTCAATTGGTGCACTCACAAACTCTGAGCTAGACACAGGGTGCTGATTGGTGTGTCTGCAAACCTTGAGCTAGATACAGAGTGCTGATTGGCGCATTTACAATCCTTGAGCTAGACATAAAGGTTCTCCAAGGCCCCACCAGAGCAGCTAGATAGTGTCAATTGGTGCATTCACAGACCCTGAGCTAGACACAGGGTGCTGCTTGGTGTGTTTACAATCCCTGAGCTAGACATAAAGGTTCTCCACATCTCCACCAGACTCAGGAGCCCAGCTGGCTTCACCCAGTGGATCCCGCACTGGGGCTGCAGGTGGAGCTGCCCGCCACTCCCGCACCCCCGCACTCGCACTCCTCAGCACTTGGGTGATTGATGGGACTGGGCGCCGTGGAGCAGGGGGTGGCGCTCGTCGGGGAGGCTCCGGCCCTACAGGAGCCCATGGAGGGGGTGGGAGGCTCAGGCATGGCAGGCTGCAGGTCCTGAGCCTTGCCCCTAGGGAAGGCAGCTAAGGTCCAATGAGAAATCAAGCGCAGTGCCGGTGGGTCGGCACCGCTGGGGGACCCAGTACACCCTCGGCAGCCGCTGGCCTGGGTGCTAAGCCCCTCATTGCCGGGGCGGCAGGGCCCGCTGGCTCCTCCAAGTGTGGGGCCCGCCAAGCCCACGCTCACCCGGAAGTCCAGCAGGCCTGCAAGCGCGCACGCAGCCCCGGTTCCGGCTCGCACCTTTCCCTCCACGCCTCTCTGCAAGCTGAGGGAGCTGGCTCCCGCCTTGGCCAGCCCAGAAAGGGGCTCCCACAGTGCAGCGGTGGGCTGAAGGGATCCTCAAGTACCGCCAAGGTGAGAGCCCAGGCAGAGGAGGCGCTGAGAGCAAGTGAGGGCTGCGAGGACTGCCAGCACACTGTCACCTCTCAAGAATAACATTATATGAGTGCTGAGCCCTCCAATAAGTCAAAATTTCTGTTGGTTTGCATGGTTCAAGAGAAATAGAAGTCAATAAATCTGAGTGCTGGGCTCAGCAATATGTCACAATGCCCTCATTGCAAAGACCAAGCTGAAGAAGAGAGTCACTTCACTTAGGTCTTGAGCTCAGAGATAGATCCCACTCTCCCAGCAGGGCAGGGCATGGGCTGAAAAGGAGAGTCATATACTTAGGTGCTTTCCTAGTTGTATGTCACAATCTAACATGTGAGCAGAAATCAGGCTGAAGAGCCACATCACCTGGGTAGAGCCTCAAGTAACATGTCACCATGCCCAATGTAGACAGATTTGATGAAAAATAAAAATAAAAAAAAAGAATCACAACACCTGGGTGCTGGGCTCAGCAATATGTAGTAATTCCCTGTCTTGGCAGAGTCCAGGACAAATAGGAGAGTCATGTCACCTAGGTTTTGCACTCAGTTGTATGTCGCAATTTATTTGGTGGACAGATTCCAGGCAGGAGTATTACCTAGATGCTGTATCTAGTGATAAATCACAATGTCCCCTGTGGGCAATGCACTAGCAGGAGAGACATATCACCCAGACAATAGGCTTGGAGGTGTGTGAAAATATCCCTTGTTTTCAAGGCCCTGGCAGAAGAGTCCCATTATCATTATTCTGACCCAGTGATATGTGACAATGCCCTTTTGGAAAGGAATTTAAACAAAAATAGCTCAACACTGGGGTATGATGCCAAGTGATATGACACAATCTCTTCACCTTTAAGGGTGACACGATTAATGGTTATCTAGTTGTTTATATGACAGTCACAATCTCATGTGTGTGCTGACCCTTGTACGACATTCTCTGCAATATCTGAGAACATTATACAACATGCATGAGAGTTGAAAACCTCTCTGAGGCCCACATGCTTATAGGAACTCACGATCTTACATATTGCCCTAAACCAAGGTATGACACTCAACATCTCTGCTCTAGGCTGGCTTCAGAGATGAGACCATTTTTAAGCCTGTGACCTGTGACCAGATATGAGTCACCATCCCACCAGTGACAAGATTAGCTTTTGAAAATCACAACTCCAACTTGGTCCTGGATTCCCTTGTTAGACTCAGGACCTTAACAATGAGGTTTGTAAGTGTGAGAAGATAAGAACTTTTACTTTCATTTGAATGTATAGTGAAGATTCACTATCTCAACTTTTTGCTGGGATCTGTTATAAATATCTCTGTACCACCCAGGGAGGTTTTATGATATGAATCAGTGGTGTAAATTTTTCTGAGCTTTGTATAAATATGCAATGAAGGGACTAACTTATTGATCTAAACCTAGCGATGTGAGGCAAAATATCTCCTGTTGGCTGAATCCCAACATAAGCATCATGCTTTTGAACTGAATCAAGGTATCTGTCATAATCCCATTTATGGGCAAAATCTAGGCAGAAGGTTAATATCAGTTAGGTGCTGTGCCAAGCAATATGTCACAATACTCTATCTAGGCAGGGCCTAGGAAAGAGAGTCACATTAACTGGGGGCTGGAACCAGCAATATGATACAACAACATGTGGAAGAATACTAGCAAAGTTATGAGAGCCAAAACACATACAAAAAGGGAAAAAAGATATATCAACATACCTTCTGTGGCTCTGGCACGAGCAGGAGAGTCATATCATTAGGGGACTGGGGCAAGCAATGTGCCCTAATTCCCTCTTTATGCATGACCTACGCAGAAGAGTAACATCATCCAGGTGTTGGGCCCTGAAATACAGCAAAAGTCTTGTTTGTGGGGGTTGTTCAGCAACCAGAAAAAAGTTACATTACTCAAGCGCTGGGCTCATCAACATTTCACAATCTTCTTATTGTCAAAGCACAGACAGAATAAGAGAGTCACATCACATACGTTATGTGCTCAGAGATATGGCTGAATGTCACCAGTAGGCAGGGATCAGGCAGAAAAAGAATCATATCACCTCGGTGCTTCTTTAGGTATATGTCACATTTTAATATGTGGGAAAAAACAAGGCTGAATACCATATCACGTGGTCCTGTGTCCTGAGATATTCACAAGCCCCCCTTAGAAAAGGACCCAGTCAAGAGAGTTACATCACTTAAGTGCAGGTTCCACACATATGTCACAATGCTCCATGTGGACAGGGCCAAGCAAGAAGTCACGTCACCTAGGTGATAGGCATAGAGATATGTCACAAAGCTTTTTCTTTTCTTTCTTTCTTTTTTTTTTTTTGAGACAGAGTCTCACTCTGTTGCCCAGACTGGAGTGCAGTGGCATGATCTCGGCTCACTGTAAGCTCTCACTCCTGGGTTCATGCCATTCTCCAACCTCAGCCTCCCGAGTAGCTGGGACTTCAGGCACCTGCCATGCCGCCTGGCTAATTTCTGGTATTTTTAGTAGAAATGGGGTTTCACCATGTTAGCCAGGATGGTCTCAATCTCCTGACCTCATGATCTGCCTGCCTTAGCCTCCCGAAGTGCTGGTATTACAGATGTGAGCCACCACACCCAGCCACAAAGCTTTTCTTAAAGCATTTCCCTGGCAAAACAGTACCATCACCTTTGTGTCTGGCCTAGCAATATGTCACTCTTCAAGTGGGCAGATCCCAAGCAGAACAGCCATATTACCTGAATTATAGGCCCCTTGATATGTCAAAATGCCCTCTTTTGGACATGGCCCTGGCAAAAAAAAAAAAAAAGTATCATCACCTGTGTGCCTGGCCTATGAATATGTGACTGTCCTATCCTACGTGCAGTGCCCATTTCAGAGAGGAGAGTTACATCTTTTAAATGATGGACACAGTAATATATCACAATGATGTCTGTGTCATGGTGCAGTCAAGAATATAACATTACCCGGTTACTGCATCCAGTGATGTCAAAATTCTTACTGAGAGCAGGGCCCAGGGAGAAGAGTCAAACTACTTCAAGGTTGGCCCTGGGAGATCTCAAAATTTTACATGTAGGCTTGAACCAGTCTTAAGAATGAAATCACAATGGTACCTGACAAAGATTTATATCACAGTCACGATGGAATAAAGTTCTAGAAATTAGGTTTACTATACTACACATGTCCTATTTTCATGTAGAAGAGTTTCCTTCATCCATCTATGATGGTGAAAGTTCCTGCTGTCAGCTGGGTTTGCATATGAGACTGAGAATTTTCTCTGTATGCTAGGCCTTGTTATGGCATTCTTTATCAACACAAGGGTGTAACAAAATATGTGTGAGTGTTGTAACCTTCTATGACATTTTTACCAGGAAGAGATCATTGACATCACTTATGTTCCTAAACCTAGTTATAAGAGTCAAAATTTCTCCTATTGGCTGGGTTAACATATGAGAGTCACTATCATAGCTGTTAGTTGTGCCTAGGTTTATGCTACCATGCCCTCTGTGGTTATTAAATGGGCAGAAAAAACACATCACCTAAACCATGAGCCAAAAATGTTCCAATATTTTATTTGCAGGAAGGGCCATAAGAGAAAAGCCACAAAATTTGGTCATAGGTCAAAGTAAATTTCACAGGTCATTGGCATAATGTCCTTGCTGGAGAGTGTCCACACAGGAGAGGAGAGTCATATAATCTAAATGATGGGCCCAGAGAAATGTAACAATACCTCCTGTTGAAAGGGCCCAGGCAAGAGGGTCATGTCATTTAAATGCAGTGCTTAGAAATGCTACACTCTTCACTGGAAGCAGGGTTCAGGCAGGAGAGAAAAGTCAAATAACCTAAATGATGGGTCCAGAGATTTGTTACGATCCCTTCTGAGGACACTGTTAAGACAGGCAAGTCAAATCACCAAGGTTTTTGGACAACATATATATGAAACTGTTATCTCTGGGCTATAAATAGGCAGGATTATGAAATCACTCAGCAGCTTGGCAAAGGTGTATGCTACAACACCTTTGGAAAGGTTCAGGGATGAAAGTCACCTTCCTGCAAATGTTCTGTCTCCAGGTACCAGAGTTGTTATTAGAATTTTTATATTCTCTCAAATATATGGCACAATATCACCAGTGGGCAGGGAGAAGAGAGGAAAGTCACATCATCAGAGTCGGTGCTGGTCCAGTGAAATTCACAATCCTTCTTGTGGGCAGGACTCGGGAAGAAGTTTCACATTGCCTGATTTCAGTGATATATGCTGAATTTCGGTGATATATCTAAATTCCCCCTGTGGACAAGGCATAAGAAGGAGAGGAGAAAAACTGCTCCTAGGCAACTGGGCTGGATATTATGTCACAACTGTCCCTATGGGCAGGAAAATGCAGGAGAATGACCTCACCTTTGTGCTGAGTTCAGCAATATGTTACAATCTCTCTGGTGGTCAGGGCTCAGGCAAGAGAGGAAAAAAATCACCTAGGTGCTGAGCTAAGTGATATGCTACAAATATTTCTATTGGCAGAACTCCACCCAAAAATGAGTCACATCACCTGGGTGCAGTATCCTGTTATGTGTCACTAGGCACCATAAGTGAAGAACCAAGGCAGTAGAAGGAAATGACATCACTTACATGTTACAGCTAGATAAAAGCCATAATGCTCTTTGTAGGTGTGTTTCAGGTCAAGATTTTACATCAGCTGGGTGCTGGTCCCACAGATATGCAAAAGTGTGCTCTGTCGCATTGCCAAAAAGGTGTTATACATTGCTTAGGTGCTTGGTGAATGTATGTCACAATTTCAACTGTCCTCTGGGCCTAGATAAGAGATGCAAAACCCTCATAGGCTGGGCAAAGCCATGTTTCTCAATCACACACTCAAAAATGTTCAAAAGTAAGTTTCACAGTCCCACACTACTCCTGCTTTCAGGAATGAGAGTTAACACCTCCTATCACTCTGGACAAATTACGGGAATCACAATCTCAACAATGGGCAAGATCCATGTATAAGAGCCCCAACTCTGGCCAGGTGCTGTGGTTCATGCCTGTAATCCCAGCACTTTGGGAGACTGAGGTGGGTGGATCACTTGAGGTCAGGAGTGGCCAACATGGTGAAATCCCACCTCTACTAAACATACAAAAAAATAGCCAGGCACGGTGGCAGGTGTCTGTAGTCCCAGGTACTCAGGAGGCTGCGGCAGAAGAATCGCTTGAACCCAGGAAGTGGAGGTTGCAGTGAGCCAAGATGGCACCACTGCACACCAGTCTGGGCAATAACAGCAAAACTCTGTCTCAAAACAACAACAACAAAAAGCCCCAATCCCACTTGAAAATTGTGTTCCAGTAGCATAGTCAAAGCACCACAGGTCTGCTGAGTCATGCTTTGAATGTCACCAAACCACCTGTGGATCAGATTCATGTATGAGAGTAACAAAAATTTCTACTGCTTATGTGTGTGAGATTTAATATCTGATGTGTAGGCTTTGTTCATGTGTGAGAATGACAACTGTTTCAGCTGGGTGTGTGTCCAAATTCTCAATAGCACCTGGTCGCTGGTGTCTCTTATGACATCCTTTGTACCATTCAGACTTTATGTGATATGACAGAGTAGGACACTTTTCTATGAATTCTTACAGATGTGAGATTGAGGAATTTAAACGTGGTAGAAAGACTGTCTAAGGGAATAAAAATAAATCCCCTGGCTGTGTCCAGGCATGAGAGTTATTATTGTGCATATGAGCTGAATCCAGGTCTAGGTTACAATTTCACCTTTGGGCAGAGAAAAGAGAAGAGTCACATTATCTGGGTCCTGAATCAGGGAAACAGTATAATCTCCTTTTAGGCAGGACCCAGTCATAAGAGTCATATCACCTGGGTACAGTCTCAAGTAATATGTCAATATGTCCACTGTATACAGGATTGAATAAATCGTGGATAGTCACATCCCCTAGGTGCTAGGCTCAATAACATGTTATAATTCTCTCTTTTGGCAGTGTCCATAACTAAGAGGAGCATCATATCACCTAGGTTTTGTGATCAGTGTTCTGCAACAGCTTCTTCAATGGGAAGGATCCAGTCAGGAGGCAAGAGGCACATTACATAGATGCTACACCTAGCAATATGTCAAAATGTTCCCTGTGGGCAAGACATTGGCAGGAGAGACACATTCCTTAGCTGAAAGATACAGAGATGTTTGATAACATCCAGTGTTTGCAGGGCTCAGGAGAAGAATTACATTATTATGATTCTGACCCAGTGATATGTAACAATACATTCATGAAAAGGAATTTGAGGCAAAAATTATCAAAACCTGGGCACTAGTCCTAGTGATATGACACAATATCTTCATCTTTGAGGGTAACACCTTTAAATTTTGGCTGATCATGTGTATTAGTGTCACAATCTCATGTGTATGCTGGGCCAATATATTACACTCTCTACCCGTGGGGTTTATGAAACCTGCATGAGAATTGCAAACCTCTCTGATGCCTACATGCTCATAGGGACTCACAGTCATACATACTATCCTGAACTTAGGTTTGACAGTCAACATCTCTCCTATAGACAGGGTTAAGGGGGAAGACCAATTATTAAGCCTGTGAGCTGGATCCAGAAATGAATCATCATTTTCCCTGTGGCGAGATCCACATATAAAAGTCACAATTCATACTTTGTGCCGTATTCACTTGTTAGACCCAAGATCTCAACAGTGGGCACTGTAAATGTGGAATGGTGACAACTTTAATTTTCAACCAGTTGTGTAAGTGAGAGTCACAATCTGGACTTTTTGCTGGGCTCTGTTATGAAACTCTCTACCAACAAAGAGTTTATACAATGCAAGTTACTGTTGAAAGATTCTATGAGCATGGTACAAATATGCAACCCAGGGTTTAACCTATTGCACTAAGCCTAATGATGAAAGGCAAAATATGTTTTATTGGGTGAATCCCAATATAAAGTTCATCATCACGGCTGTGAAGTGGACCTAAGTATATGTCATAATCGCTTTTGTGAGCAAAAGCTAGGCAAGAGGGTAATATTACTTAGGTGCTATGCCAGGCAATATGTGGCAACACCTTCTCTAGGCAGGGTATAGGAAATTTGGTCACATTAACTGAGTGCTGGATCCAGCAATAAGACACCATCCCAGATGTGGAAAAAAAAACCTAGCCAAATTATGAGAGCCAAAGCACCTACCTAATGGGCACAAGATACATCAAAATATTGACTCCAGCACAGGCAGGGAGTCAAATTATAAAAATGCTGGGTCCAACAATGTGCAATATGCCATAATTTTCTTTTTATGCAGAACCCAGTTAGAAGAGTAATATCACCTGGGTGCTGGACCCTGCAATAGGTCAAAATTCCTTTTTGTGGACATCATTCAGGAAAAAGAGGAGAGTCACATATCCTGAGTGCCCTGCTCAACAATGAGTCAGTATCCTTGTTTTGAAGGCCCAGGCAGAAAAAAAGAGTCACATCGCTTCAGTCTTGGTCTCAGACATGTGTCCCAATAGCCCCTCTAGGCACGGCACAGGCAGATTAGGAGAGTCATATCACCTAGGTGCTTCCCTAGAAATATGTCACAGGGTAACATAAGGACAGAAACCAGATAATTTGGCTTCTGTTTATAGAAGAACCTGTTATAGGATTTATAGAAGAACTACATAATTTGGGTGCTGGGTCCTGCGACATGTCATGAGGCTCTCTTAGGACAGCACCTACGCAAGAGGCTTACATCACCTCGGAGTAGGTTCTCTGCTTATGCCACAATGCTTCATAGGGGTAGGGCCCAAGAAGCAAGTCACTTCACCTAGGCAATAGGCCTAGAGATATGTGACAATGTCCTCTATAAAGTATGGCCCAGGCAAAAGGGTACCATCACCTGTATGATTGGGCCTAGAAATATATCAGTCTCCAGTTTGGCAGGGCCCAAGCAGGAAAGCAGCATAACCTAGATGATAGGCTCAGAGATATGTCACAATGCCCTTTTTGGGCATGGCTCTGGCAAAAGGCATCTATGCCTTTGTGCCTGGCCTTGCAATATGTCACTATTCTTTCTCTGTGCAGAGAACATTCCAGAGAAGACAGTTACATCATCTATCAGGTGGACACAGGCATATGTCACAATTGTTGTGGCCATGGTTCAGGCAACAATGTAACATCAGCTGGATGCAAGATCCAGTGATATACTACAATCCGTACTTAGAGAACAGCCCTGTATGTGCTGGAACAAGCCTGGAGAGGCAAACTATGCAGGTACATGGCAAACATTGATATCACAATCACACTGTCCAACTATTCCGAATATGAGATTTACAATACCCCACATATCCTTTTTTGAGTGTGACAGTTGGCTTCATCCATGTGAGATGATAACAGTCCTACTGTCAGCTGTATGTGCACACAAGACTCACAATTTTATCTGCATTCTGAGACCTGCTTTGACTCCTGTATAACCCAAGGACTTTGTAAAATATGTGTCAATGTTGTAATCTTTTGTGACCTTTGTGCAAGAAGGTGATTCAGGACATCATGCATTTCCGTAAACCTAGTCATAAGAGTCAAAATATCCTCTATTGGCTGAATCAACATATAAGAGTCATTGTCATTCCTGATAGTCATGCCTAGGTATATCTTAAAATTCCGTCTGTGGTTATGAAGCAGACAGAAGAACAATGTTACCTAAATGGTGGGCAAAAAATATTCCAATATTCTGTTTGTAGGCAAGGTCTTTTCAGAAATGTCTCCAAACTTGTGTGCTAGGTTTATCTCTGTGGCACAATGTCTTTGTGGCCAGTGACCAGGCAGTAGAGGAGAGACATACCACCTAAAAGCTGTGCCCAGAAATATGTCACAGTGCCTCCTATTGACAGGATCCAGAAAAGACATTCATCTCTTTTAGATGCAGTATTTACAAATGCTACAATTACTAAAGGAAGCTGGGTACAGGCCAAAGAAGAGAGTCATGTAACCTAGAAGGTGTGTCCATAAATATGTGACATTCCCGCTGAGGAGATTTTTAAGATAGCACAATCAAATCACCAAGGTGGCTGGCACAGATATTTGTCAAAATCTCATTTTGGGGCTATACCTAGGCAAAATTATTAAATCACTTAAGAGCTGGGCAAAAGTATATGTCACAATTAAACTTGTGGAAAGGTTTAATAATAAGACTTATCATACTGCACATGTCCTGGCTCCAGATATATGAGTTGATATTAGGCTTTTGTTATGAGCTCAGGTATAAAGCACAATATGACCTGTGGCCAGAGAGAAGGTAAGAAAGTTACATCACCTATGTGGGTGGGGGGTCCAGTGAGATGTCACAATCCCTTTTGTGGGCAGGATCCTGGCAGAAATGTTACATCACCTGGATGCTCACATCAGTGACATTAGAAAACACCCTATGTGGGCAGGACTTTGGCAAAAGAGGATGCTCATTTCACCTAGGCAATTGTTCCGGATGTTTGTCACAATGGCCCTCATGTGCAGTACCCAAGCTGGAGAGTCACCTCACATTGGTGCTGGGCCCAGCAATATGTCACAATCTCCCTTTGGTCAGGGCCCAGGCAAAAGCAAAGAAACATTACCTAGTTGGTAAAACAAGTAATATGTCATATAAATCCTGTTGGCAGAACCATAATAGAAGAATCACTTCACCTGCATGCAGTACCCAGTTATGTGTCACAATGCACTGTAATGCAGGGCCAAAGGAGTAGAAGGGAGTCACGTCAATTAATGATGGACCTAGATATAAGACACAATTCTCTTTTAGGCAGTTTTCAGGCAGATGATTCTCATCACCTGGGTAACGGTCCCAGTGATACATAATAGTGCCGTTTGCAGAAAGAGCTAAAGAATGTGTTATATATTGCTTAGATGCTTGTTCCACATATGGCACAATTTCTTCTGTGATCTGGGTGTATAAAAGAGATCCAAATTATTCATGTGCTGTGCAAAGTTACCTTTCCCAATCACATTCTCAAAAAGTTTCAAAAATAAGTTTCACATCTCACACAAGTCCTGGTTTCCTGTATGTGCGTAAACACTTTCTATGTGTCGGGTTGAAGCAGAGGAGTCACAATCTCAACAATCAGCCATATTCATATATGACAGCCCATTCTCACTTGAAGATTGTGTTTCAGTTGGTGAGTCACAGCACCACAGTATGCTGAATCATGTTTCATATGTTACCAAACCACCTGTGAATCAGATTCCTTTATGAGAGTAACTATTTCAACTTTTGACTGCTTTTTTATATGTGAGATTCAGGGCCTAAATTAGTAGGCCCTGTGCATGTGTGAGAATGACAATTGTGTCAGCTAATTTTGCATACATGAGTCATGTTCTCACCTGGTTGCTGGTCTCTGTTATGACATTCTTTGTACCTTAAGGCTTTACATGCTATACCTGAGTGTTATAATTCTTCATGAACTTTATACAAGTGAAAAACCCAGGACTTTACCAATGATTCAAAGTGGTTGTAAGAGTCAGAATATCTCTTCCGGTGAGGCTGCACTCCTTTTGTGGGGGCACTAGCTGCGGAGAGTCTGTCCCTTGCAGACCCCTGACCTGGTGACAAAAAAATAAAATATACTGACACACAGATATTTTGATTTGCCAGTCAAGCTGAGGGTCCTAGGCCACTGAGACTCTGAAGAGAGTCCTGTAAAGAATGACAAACTTGGCACTAAGCAGCTTGCAATCCAGGCATTTCTTTAATATAGAATTAACAACAGAAGCTTTGAGTAAACACAGTTGTGGATAATTAACATGGTTAAGAAAGTAGTTCTACAAATGATTAAGGTCAGGTACCATGGTCTAAAGTAAATACTATTAGGGAGCAACTTTCCTGGTCGAGCTCCCCACTGAGAGAGCTATCTGGTTCAAAGACTGGTTAATGGAGGTAAAATAAACAGACTTAACTGGGGAAGCCTATATTGTCCCTAATTTTACCCTATGACCTAATATTCTCAAGTAAGAACTGGACACCTTAAGCCTGTTCAATTATTACAAGCTATGTAACCTTTCAGCCTTGCAAAAACTTTGTGACTATTCCTTATAATGTTCCCCATAATTCCTTTTAATATTTCTGCCACAAACCTGAGTGAATCACAACATACTGGCTGTGTCCAGCTATGAGAGTTATTGTTATGCAGGAGTGCTTAACCTAGGCATTTGTCACAATTCCACCTATGAACAGGAAGAAGCCAGGAGAGTCACACCACCTGGATGCTTAGCCAGTTATACAGTATAATCACATTTGTAGGCTGGGCGTAGTCTGAAGAGTCACATCAGCTGGATACAGACTGAAATAGTGTGTCATTAATCCTGCTATTGACAGAAAAAGAGAAGAGTCACTCAACCTAGGTGCTGCACTCTGCAATATGTAATAATCCCCTCTCTTAACAAAGAATATGAAGGAGAGTCATATTCCCTAGGTTTTGTAACCAGCAGTATGTTACAATTTACTTGGTGAGCAGAAACCAGACAGGATAGGTGAGTAGCATGACCTAGATGTTAAGCCAAATGATATTTTACAATGTCCTCTGGAGGCAGGGCACAGGCAGAAGAGACAAATCACCAAGCTTATAGGTCCAGAGATACGTGATACTATAGTTTTTTGGCAGGGTCCAAGCAGAAGAGTCACATTTTTATGATTCTAACCCAGCAATATGTCACAATGCACCCATGGGAAGAAATATAAGCCAAAATGTCTCAACACCTTGGTACTCTGCCTAGTAATATGGCAAATCTCTTTGTCTTTGAGGGTGACACCATTAACTGTGAGCTCATTGTGTATATGAGAGTCACAATCTCACATGATTCCTGGGCAACTACAACATTTGAAGGCTTTAAACAGCATGCATGAGCATTGCAAACAATTCTGAGGCCTACATGTTTCTATGGACTCACAATATTACATATTTTCCTAAACCAAGGTATGACAGTCCACATCTCTCCTATATGCTGGCTTCAGGGATGAGACCATTATTATGCCTGTGAGCTGGCTCCAGAAATGAGTCACCATCCCACCTGTGGCCAGATTCACTTATGAAAGTTACAATTCTAATTTTGTACTGTATTCACTTGTTAGACTGAGGACCACAACAATGAGCTTTGTAAATATAGAATGGTCACCTCAATGTGTAGTTGAGAGTCACAATCTTAATATTTTGATGAGCTGTGTTATGAAACTCTGTACCACACAAGAAGTATTTATGATATGAGTTAGTACTGTAACCTTCTGCGAGCTTTGTACAAATATCCAATGAAAGACCTTACCTATTGACCTAAGCCTAGTGACAAGAGGAAAAATATGTCCTATTGACTCAATATAAGCTTGATCATCATGCCCTTGTACTGAAGCAAGGTATATGTCATAATCCAATTTTTTTGGTGGGCAACACCTAGGCAGAAGTTTAACATCACCTAGGTTCTGTGCAAAGCAATATATCACAATGCCTCATTAGGCAGGGGCTAGTAAAGAGAGTCACATTAACTGGGGGATGGAGCTTTGTAATATGATACAACCACATGTGGAAGAAAGCAAGCAAAGTGATAAGAGCCATAACACCTACAGACTGGGCCAAAGATATGTCAATATACTTTCTGTGGCTCTGGCACAGGGAGGAGAATCACATCATTAGCGTGCTGGGCCAAACAGTATGCCATAATTCCCTCTTTATGCATGACCTTGGCAGAAGAGTAACATCATCTGGGTGCTAAGCCCTAAAATAAGGCAAAAGGCCTGTTCATGGGCATTGTTCGGCAACATGTCGAGAGTCACATTACCTAAATGGTGGGCTCAATATGTCACAATATGTCAATTGTTTAGGTACATTTCATATACCTAGGCAATTTATTAAGTGGGCAGAATCCAGGCTGAAGTGCCACATCACCTAGCCCTGGGTCCTGAGATATTCGCAAGCACTCCTTAGAAAAGGACCCAGTCAGGAGAGTTACATCACCTAGGTGCAGGTCCCACACTTATGTCACAATGCTCCATGTGGGCAGGGCCAAGCAGGAAGTCACATCACCTAGGTGATAGGCATAGAAATATGTCACAAAGCTTTCCTTAAAGCATGTCCCTGGCAAAAGAGTACCATCCCCTTTGTGTGTGTCAATCTTTAAGTGTGCAGGTCCCAAGCAGAAGAGACATATCATCTCTATGATAGGTCCTGAAATATTTCAAAATGCCCTCTTTTGGGCATGGCCCTCTCAAAATAGTATCATCATCTCTATGCCAGTCCTAGGAATATGTCACTATCCTGCCCTGTGTGCAGGGCCCATTCTAGAGAGGAGAGTTACTTCTTTTAAGTGAGGGACACAGTAATATGTCACAATAATGTATGTGTCATGGTGCAGGAAAGAATGTAACATCACCTGGGTGCTGGATCCAGTGATGTTACAATTCTGAGAGGAGGGCCCAGGCGGAAGAATAACATCATGTCAAGGTTGGCCCAGGTAAATATCAAAATCCCATATGCAGGCTTGAACCAGTCTGAAGAGTGAAATCACACCGGTAATTGGCAAAGATTTACACCACAGTCTTGAAGGAATAAAATTCTGGGGATTAGATTTAGAATACCACATGTGTCCTCTTTTCATGTAGGACAGTTGCCTTCATCCACCTGTGGTGGTGAAATTCCTTACTGTCAGCTGAGTTTGCATACAATACTCACAATTTATTCTGTGTGCTAGGTGCTTTGTGACACTCTCTATTCAACACAAGCGTGTTAAAAAATATGTGTGAGTGTTGCAATCTTCTGTGACCTTTTTACCAGAAGGAGATTCTACATCACTCATGTCCCTAAACCTAGTTATAAGAGGCAAAATTTATTCTATTGGCTGGGTCCACATAAGAGAGTCATTATCATGCCTATTAGCTGTGCCTAGCTATTTGTCACCATCCCGTCTTTGGTTATAAAAGAGACAGAAAAAACACATCACCTACATTCTAAGCCAGAAGTATTACAACCTTGTCTTTGTCAGCAGGGCACTAACTGAGAAGTCAGAAAATTTTGGTTCTAGTCCCAGCTCTATCACATAATGCCTCTTGTGGACAGTGTCCAGGCAGATGAGCAGAGTCATATCACCAAAATGATGGGCCCAGAGATATGACACGAAGCCTCTTGTTGAAATGGCCCAGGCAAGAGAGTCATGTCATTTGGATGCAGTGTTTAGAAATGCTACACTCTTCACTGAAAGGAGGTTCTGACAAATGGAGAACATCACATTACCTAGATGATGGGCCCATAGATATGTTATAATTTTTTCTAAGGACCCTCTATGACAGGAGAGTCAAATCACCAAGGTTCTAGGTGCAGGTACATGTCAAAATGTCATATGCAGGCTATAATTAGGCAGGATTATTAAATCACTAAGGAGCTGGACAAAGGTGTATGTCACAATAACACTGGTGGAAATGTTCAGGAATGAGAGCCACTATTCTGCACATCCTGGCTCCAGGTATAAAGTTGTTATTATTCCTTTGATCTGTCTCAGGTATATGGCACAATTTCACCTGTTGGCAAGGAGAAGAAAGGAAAGTCACATCACCTGAGTGGGTGCTGGTCCAGTAAAATATCACAGTCCTCCTTGTGGGCACGACTCCTGGAAAAAAGTCGCATCACCTGGATGCTGGTTTAAGTGATTTATCAAAATCCACCCTAAGGACAGGGCTTAGGCAGGAAAAGAGACAAACTTCACCTAAGCAATTGGCCTGGAGATATGTCACAATATCCCCTATGTGCAGGGCCAAGGCAGGAGAGTATCCTCACTTTGGTGCTGGGTTCAGCAACATTTCAGAGCTCAGGCAAGAGAGAAAAACATCACTTAGGTGCTGAACCAAGTGTTTTGTTACAAAGCTTTCTATTGGCAGAACACCACAAAAAAATGAGTCACATTACCTGTGTGCAGTACCCAGTTATGTGTCACAGTGCACCATAAGCACAGTGCCAAGGCAGTAGAAAGAAGTCACCTCACTTATGTGATGGACCTAGAAAAAAGCCACAGTGCTGTCTGTAGGCAGGGCTCAAGCCAAGATTTTACATCAGCTGCATTCTGGTGTCAGTGTCATGTAAAATTGCCCCTTGTCACATTGCTGAGGGAAAAACTTTTAAAAACTTCTAAGAGTGTCCAGGAATCCCATGTGAGGGACAAAGAGTCAGAACCCAGCATAAGTGTTCTGGAATGATTTGTGAGGGACTAACATTCATAACCCCATAGCAGTCTTCTGGAATCATACGTGAGGGACAAACAGACAGAATCCAGCTCCTGTGTTCTGGAATACTACCTGAGAGAAAAACATTCAGACATTCGTAGAAGTGTTCTGGAATCTTATATAAAGGACAAACACTCAGAAACAAGCAGTGTTGCTCTGGAATCCTTTATGACAGAAAAACAGACAGAATCCTGAAGCAGTGTTCTGGAATCTTTTATGATGGAAAAACATTCAGACTTTCATAGGAGTGTTCTGGAAACCTCTCTGAGAGACAAACCCTCAGAACCCAGCAGCAGTGACCTGGAATCCCATGTGAGGGACAAACACTGAGAAACCAGCAGCAGTATTCTAGAATCCTTTGTGATTCTGGAATCCCATGTGAGGGACAAACCTTCAGACACTCGAAGCAGTGTTATTGAATCCCATGTGAGGGACAAAAACTCAGAACCCAGCAGAAGTGCTCTGTAATCCTTTGTGAGGGACAAAGAAAAAGAACCCAACAGCAGTGTTCTGGAATCCTATGTGATGGACAAGCACTCCGAACCCAGCAGCAGTGTTCTGGAATGCCATATGAGGGAGAAACACTAAGAACCCAGCCACTGTGTTCCAGAATCCTATCTGAGGGTCAAACACTCAGACAATCTTAGAAGTGTTCTGGAATCCTATGTAAGTGAGAATCACTCAGAAATGAACAGTGGTGCTCTGGAATCCTTTGTGAGGGATAACCAGAATCCAGCAGAAGTGTTCTGGAATCCTTTGTGAGGGAAAGACTTTCAAAAACTTCTAACAGTGTCCTGGAATCCCATGTGAGGGACAAAGACTCAGAACCCAGCAGAAGTGTTCTAGGATGATTTGTAAGGGAATAACATTCAGAACCCCATAGCATTGTTCTGGAATCATATGTGAGGGACAAACTTTCTGAAACCAGCAGCACTGTTCTGGAATCCCATCTTAGGGACAAACACTCAGAAGCCAGCTGTCGTGTTCTGGAATCCTATCTGAATAACAAAAACTCAGAAACCAACAGCAGTGTTCTAGATTCCTTTGTGAAGGACAAACATTCAGACCCTTGAAGCAGGGTTCTGGAATCCTATGTGAGGGACAAACACACAGGACCCACTAGCAATGTTCTGGAATCCTATGTGAGGGACAAACACACAGAACCGAGTAGCAGTGTTCTGGTATCCTATGTGAGGGACAAATACTCAACCCAGCCAATTGGTTCGGGAATCCTATCGGAGGGACCAATATTCAGACACTTATAGAAATGTTCTGCAATTCTACAGGAGGGACAAACACTCAGAACCCAGCATCAGTGTTCTGGAATTGTATGTGAGGGAGAAGCACTCAGAGCCCCGCAGCAGTGCTCTGGAATCCTTTGTGAGGGAAAACTTTCAAAATCATCTAACAGTGTTATGGAATCCTATGTGAGGGACAAAGACTCAGAACCCAGCAGCAGTATTCTAGAAAGATTTCTGAGGGACAAACATTCAGAACCTCATAGCAGTGTTGTGGAATCTTATGTGAGGGAGAAACATTCTGAAACCAGCAGCACTGTTCCGGAGTCCCATGTGTGGAGAAAATCTCTGAACCCAGCAGAGGTGTTCTAAAATCCTTTCTGAGTGACAAACACTCAGAACCCTGCAGCAGTGTTCTAGACTCCTCTGTGAGGGAAAGACATTCAGACCCTCGTTCTAGTGTTGTGTAATCTTATGTGAGGGACAAACACTCAGAACCCAGCAGCAGTGTTCTAGAATACTTTTTGAGGGAAAAACCTTAAGACACTTGAAGCAGTGTTCTGTAATCCTATGTGAGGGACAAACATTCAGAACCCAGAAGAACTGCTCTGTAATCCTTTGTGAGGGACAAACCCTAGGAACCCAGTAGCAGTGTTCTAGAATCCTTTGTGTGGGAAAAACATTCTGACCCTCAAATTAGTGGTCTGGGATCATATGTGAGGGACAAATACTCAGATCCCAGCAACAGTGTTCTGCAATCCTATGTGAGGGACAAACATTCAGAACCCAGCCACTGTGTACTAGAATGCTACCTCACTGACAAACATTGAGACACTCGTAGAACTGTTCGGGAGTCCTAGTTGAGGAACAAACACCCAGAAACCAGCAGTGTTCTCTGGATTCCTATGTGAGGGATAGACAAATAGAACCCAGCAGCAGTGTTCTGGAATCTTTTGCACTGGAAAAACTTTCAGACATTCACAGGAATGTTCTGGAATCCTATGTGAGGGAAAAAGACCAGAACCCAGCAGCAGTGTTCTGCAATCCCATGTGAGGGACAAATACTCAGAACCCAGCCACTGTGTTCTGGAATCTTTCCTGAGGGACAAAGAATCAGACACTCGTAGACATATTCTGGAATCCTATGTGGCATACAAACAATCAGAAAACCAGCAGCGGTGTTCTGGAATCCCTTGTGAGGCACAAACAGAACCCAGAAGCAATGTTCTGGAATTCTTTGTGGGGGAGAAAGTTTCAGAACTTCTCACCAGTGTTCTGGAATCATATGTGAGGGACAAACAGTCAGAATCCAGCTCCTGTGTTCTGAAATACTACCTGAGAGAAAAACATTCAGACATTCGTAGAAGTGTTCTGGAATCTTATATGAGGGACAAACACTCAGAAACCAGCAGCGTTGCTCTGGAATCTTTGTGAGAGAAAAACAAACAGAACCCTGAAGCAGTGTTCTGGAATCCTTTGTGATGGAAAAACATTCAGACCTTCGTAGGAGTATTCTGGAATCCTATGTGAGGGACAAATACTCAGAACCCAACAGCAATGCTCTGCAATCCTTTGAGAGGGACAAAGAAAAAGGACCCAGCAGCAGCGTTCTGGCATCCTATGTGATGGACAAGCACTCAGAACTCAGCAGCAGTATTCTGGAATGCTATATGAGGGACAAACACTAAGAACCCAGCCACTGTGCTCTAGATACCTATCTGAGGGTCAAACATTGAGACAATCTTAGAAGTGTTCTGGAATACTATGTGAGGGAGAATCACTCAGAACACAACAGCGGAGCTCTGGAATCAATTGTGAGGGACAACCAGAACCCAGCAGCAGTGTTCTGGAATCCTTTGTGAGGGAAAGACATTCAAAAACTTCTAACAGTGTCCTGGAATCCCATGTAAGGGACGAAGACTCAGAACCCAGTATAAGTGTTCTAGAATGATTTGTAAGGGACTAACATTCACAACCTCATAGCATTGTTCTAGAATCATATGTGAGGGACAAACATTCTGAAACATGCAGAGGCATTCTGGAATCCCATGTTAGGGAAAAACAAACAGAAATCTGCAGTGGTGCTCTGGAATCCTTTGGGAGGGAAAAACAGAACCCAGAAGCAATGTTCTGGAATCCTTTGCAAGGGAGAAAGTTTCAGAACCTCTTACTGGTGTTCTGGAGTCCCATGTGAGGGACAAACACTGAGAAACCAGCAGCAATGTTCTAGAATCCTTTGTGAGGACAAACTTTCAGACATTTGAAGCAGTGTGTTGAATCCCATGTGAAGGACAAAATCTCACAACCCAGCAGCAGTACTCTGTAATCCTTTGTGAGGGACAAAGAAAAACAACCCAGCAGCAGTGTTCTAGAATCTTATGTGATGGACAAGCACTCAGAACTCAGCAGCAGTGTTCTGGAATGCTATATGAGGGATAAACTAAGAACCCAGCCACTCTGCTATGGAATCCTATCTGAGGGTCAAAAATTGAGACAATCTTATAAGTGTTCTGGAATCCTATGTGAGGGAGAATCACTCAGAAAGCAACAGCGGTGCTCTGGAATCTTTTGTGAGGGACAACCAGAACCCAGCAGCAGTGTTCTGGAATCCTTTGTGAGGGAAAAACTTTCAAAAACTTCTAACAGTGTCCTGGAATCCCAAGTGAGGGACAAAGACTGACAACCCAGCAGCAGTGTTCTAGAATGATTTCTCTGGGACAAACATTGGGAACCTCGTAGCAGTGTTCTGGAATCACATGTTAGGGACAAACAATCTTTAAACAGCAGCAGTGTTCTAGAATCCCATGTGTGGGACAAAGTCTCTGAACCCAGCAGCAGTGTTCTAGAATCGTATCTGAGTGACAAACACTCAGGACCCTGAATCAGTGTTCTAGACTCCTTTGTGAGGGAAAGACATTCAGACACTTGCAGCAGTGTTCTGTAATCCTATGTGAGGGACAAACACTCAGAACCCCGCAGTAGTGTTCTGCTAACATATGTGAGGAACAAACATTCAGACCCTCGTAGCAGAGTTCTGGAATCCTATGTGAGAGACAAACACTCAGAAGACAGCAGCAGTGTTCTACAATACTTTGTGAGGGAAAAACCTTCAGATACTCGAAGCAGTGTTCTGTAATCCTATGTAAGGGACAAACACTCAGGACCCAGCAGCCATACTCTGTAATCCTTTGTGAGGGACAAACCCTAGGAACCCAACAGCGGTGTTCTCGATTCCTTTGTGTGGGATAAATATTCTGACACTTGAAGTAGTGGTCTGGGATCCTATGAGAGGTACAAATACTCAGTTCCCAGCAGCATTGTTCTGCAATCCTATGTGAGGGACAAACATTCAGAACCCAGCCACTGTGTTCTGAAATCCTACCTAAGTGACAAACATCAAGACACTTGGAGAACTGTTCAGGAGTCCTAGATGAGGGACAAACACTCAGAAACCAGCAGTGTTGCTCTGGATTCCTATGTGAGGGATAAAAAAACAGAACCCAGCAGCTGTGTTCTGGAATCCTTTGTGATGGAAAAACTTTCAGACCCTCAAAGGAATATTCTGGAATCCTATGTGAGGGAAAAACATTCAGAACCCAGCAGTAGTGTTCTGCTATCCCATGTGAGGGACAAACACTCAGAACCCAGTCACCGTGTTCTGGAATTTTTCCTCAGGGACAAACATTCAGACACTTGTAGATGTGTCCTGGAATCCTATGTGAGGTAAAAACACTCAGAAACAAGTAGCAGTGCTCTGGAATCCTTTCTGAGTGACAAGGAGAACCCAGAAACAATGTTCTGCAATCCTTTGTCAGGGAGAAAGTTTCAGAACCTCTTATGAGTGTTGTGGAATGGTATGTCAGGGACAAACAGTCAGAATCCAGCTCCTGTGTTCTGGAATACTACATGAGAGAAAAACATTCAGACATTCGTAGAAGTGTTCTGGAATCTCATATCAGGGATAAACACTCAGAAACCAGCAGCATTGCTCTGCATTCCTATGTGAGGGAAAAACAAACAGAACCCAGAAGAAGTGTTGTGGAATCTTTTGTGATGGAGAAACATTCAGACATTCCTAGGAGTGTTCTGAAATCCTATCTGAGGGACAAAACCTCAGAATTCAGCAGCAGTGGTCTGGAATCCTATGTGAGGGACAAACACTGAGAAACCAGCAGCAGTGTTCTAGAATCCTTTGTGAGGGACAAAACTTCAGACACTCAAAGCAGTGTTGTTGAATCCCATGTGAGGGAGAAAAATTCAGAACCCAAAAGAAGTGCTCTGTATTCCTTTGTGAGAGACAAAGAAAAAGAACCCAGCAGCAGTATTCTGGAATCCTATGTGATGGACAAGCACTCCGAACCCTGCAGCAGTGTTCTGGAATGCTATATGAGGGACAAACACTAAGAAATCAGCCACTGTGTTCTGGAATCCTATCTGAGGGTCAAACATTGAGACAATCTTAGAAGTGTTCTGGAATCCCATGTGAGGGAGAATGACTCAGAAAGCAACAGTCGTGCTCTGGAATCCATTCTGAGGCACAACCGGAACCCAGCAGCAGTGTTCTGGAATACTTTGTGAGTGAAAAACTTTCAAAAACTTCTAACAGTGTCCTGGAATCCCCTGCAAGGGATAAAGACTCAGAACCCAGCATAAGAGTTCTAGAATGATTTGTGAGGGACTAACATTCATAACCTCATAGCATTGTTCTGGAATCATATGTGAGGGACAAACATTCTGAAACTAGCAGAGGTGTTCTGGAATCCCATGTTAGGGACAAACACTCAGAAGCCAGCAGTCGTGTTCTGGAATCCTATGTGAATGACAAAAACTCAGAAACCAGCAGCAGTGTTCTAGACTCCTTTGTGAGGGACAAACATTCAGACCCTTGAAGCAGTGTTCTGGAATCCTATGTGAGGGACAAACACACAGGACCCAGTAGCAATGTTCTGGAATCCTATATGAGGGACAAACACTCAGAATCCATGAGCAGTGTTCTGGTATCCTATGTGAGGGAAAAATACTCAACCTAGCCAATTGGTTCTGGAATCCTATCTGAAGGACAATATTCAGACACTCGTAGAAATGTCCTGGAATCCTATGGGAGGGCCAAACACTCAGAACCCAGCAGCAGTGCTCTGGAAACTTATGGGTGGGAGAAGCACTGAGAGACCAGCAGCAGTGCTCTGGAATCCTTTGTGAGGAAAAAACTTTCAAAATCCTCTAACAGTGTTCTGGAATTCCATGTGAGGTACAAAGATTCAGAACCCAGCAGCAGTGTTCTAGAATGATTTCTGAGGGACAAACATTCAGAAATTCGTAGCAGTATTCTGGAATCATACGTGAGGGACAAACATTAAGAAACCAGCAGCACTGTTCTAGAATCCCATGTGTGGGACAAAATCTCCGAACCCAGCAGCAGTGTTCTAGAATCCTATCTGAGTGACAAACTCTCAGCATCCTGCATCAGTGTCCTAGACTCCTTTGTGAGTGAAAAACATTCAGATCCTCGTAATAGTGTTGTGTAATCCTATGTGAGGGACAAACACTCAGAACCCAGGAACAATATTCTACACACCTTTATGAGGGTAAAGCATTCAGACACTCGTAACAGTGTTCTGGAGTCCTTTGTGTCGGACAATAATTCATATCCTCGTAGCAGTGTTGGTGAATACTATGTGAGGAAAAGACACTCAGAACCCTGTAGTAGTGTTCTGGAATCCTTTGTGGGGGAGAAACTCTCAGAACCCAGCATCATTATTCTGGAATCCTATGTGAGGGCCAAAAAATTAGAAATCAGCAGCAGTGTTTTGGAATTCTAAATATGGCTGCAGGGTTCTGAGTGTTTCTCCCTCACATGGGATTCCAGGGCATTGCTGCTGGTTTAGGAGTGTTTGTCTCTCACATAGGATTCCAGAACACTGCTGCTGGGTTAGAGTGTTTGTCCCTCACATAGGATTCCAGAACACTGCTACAAGGTTCTGAATGTTTGTCCCTCACTAACGATTTCAGAACCCTGCTGCAATGTTCTTGAATCCTCTGTGAGGGACAAACACCCTGAACCCAGAAGCAGTGTTCTGGAGTCCTATGTGAGGGACAAATATTCCAACACTCATAGAATTGTTCTGGAATCCTATGTGGGGGAGAAACACTCTGAACCCGGCAGCAGTGCTCTGGAATCCTATGTGAGGGACAAATATTCTGACACTTGTAGAAGTGTTCTGGAATCCTATGTGAGGGAGAAACACTCAGAAACCAGCAGCAGTGCTCTGGAATCTTTGTGAGGGACAAACAGAACCCAACAGAAGTGTTCTGGAATTCTTTGTGAGAGATAAACTTTCAGACCCTCATAGCAGTGTTCTGGAATCCTATGTGTGGGACAAACAATGAGAACCCAGAAGCAGTGTTCTGGAATCCCATGTATGAGACAAACACTCAGAAGCTAGTAGCAGTGTTCCAGCATCTTTTGCATGAGACAAACCTTCAGACACTCGAAGCAGTGTTCTGTAATCCTGTGTGAGGGACAACCACGCAGAAACCAGAACCTGTGCTCTGTAATAAATTGTGAGGGACAAACAAACAGAACCCAGCAGCAGTGTTCTGGAATCTTATGTGAGGGACACACATTGAGTCCCTCGTTGCAGTGTCTTGAATCCTATGTGAGGGACAAACCTTCAGACACTCAAAGCAGTGTTCTGGAATCCTACGTGAGGGACAAACACTCAGAACTCAACAACATTGTGCTGGAATCCAATTTGAGGGACAAACACTCAGAACCCAGCAGCAGTGTTCTGGAATTTGATGTGAGAGACAAACCCTCAGAACCCAGCAGCAGTTGTCTGGAAACCTAGGTGAGGGACAAACAGTAAGAACCCAACAGCAGTGTTCAGGAATCCTATGTGCGGGACAAGCACTCAGAACCCAGCAGCAGTGTTCTGGAGTCCTATCTAAGGGACATATATTCAGACACTCGTAGAAGTGCTCTGGAATCCTCTGTGTGGCACAAACACTCAGAAACCAGCAGCCGTGCTCTAGAATCCTTTGTGAGGAACAAACAGAACCCAGCAGAAGTGGTCTGGAATCCTTTGTGAGGGAAAAACTTTCAGACCCTCGTAGCCGTGTTCCTGAATCCTATTTGAGGGACAAACACTCAGAACCCAGCAGCAGTGCTCTGGAATCTTTGTGAGGGACAAACAGAACCCAACAGAAGTGTTCTGGAATTCTTTGTGAGAGATAAACTTTCAGACCCTCATAGCAGTGTTCTGGAATCCTATGTGTGGGACAAACAATGAGAACCCAGAAGCAGTGTTCTGGAATCCCATGTATGAGACAAACACTCAGAAGCTAGTAGCAGTGTTCCAGCATCTTTTGCATGAGACAAACCTTCAGACACTCGAAGCAGTGTTCTGTAATCCTGTGTGAGGGACAACCACGCAGAAACCAGAACCTGTGCTCTGTAATAAATTGTGAGGGACAAACAAACAGAACCCAGCAGCAGTGTTCTGGAATCTTATGTGAGGGACACACATTGAGTCCCTCGTTGCAGTGTCTTGAATCCTATGTGAGGGACAAACCTTCAGACACTCAAAGCAGTGTTCTGGAATCCTACGTGAGGGACAAACACTCAGAACTCAACAACATTGTGCTGGAATCCAATTTGAGGGACAAACACTCAGAACCCAGCAGCAGTGTTCTGGAATTTGATGTGAGAGACAAACCCTCAGAACCCAGCAGCAGTTGTCTGGAAACCTAGGTGAGGGACAAACAGTAAGAACCCAACAGCAGTGTTCAGGAATCCTATGTGCGGGACAAGCACTCAGAACCCAGCAGCAGTGTTCTGGAGTCCTATCTAAGGGACATATATTCAGACACTCGTAGAAGTGCTCTGGAATCCTCTGTGTGGCACAAACACTCAGAAACCAGCAGCCGTGCTCTAGAATCCTTTGTGAGGAACAAACAGAACCCAGCAGAAGTGGTCTGGAATCCTTTGTGAGGGAAAAACTTTCAGACCCTCGTAGCCGTGTTCCTGAATCCTATTTGAGGGACAAACACTCAGAACCCACCAGCAGTGTTCTGGAATCCCATGTGGGGTAAAAACACTCAGAACCCAGCAGCAGTGTTCTAGAATCCGTTGGGTGGGACAAACCTTCAGACACTCGAAGAAGTGTTGTGGAATCCTGTGTGAGGAAATGCCACTCAGAAAGAAGCAGCTGTGCTCTGTAACAATTTATGGAGGACAAACAAACAGAACCCAGCAACAGTGTTCTGGAATCCTATGTGAGGGACAAACACTCAGGACCCAGGAGCAGTACTCTGTAATCCTTTTTGTGGGACACACCTGCAGAATCCAGCAGCAGTGTTCTGAAATCCTTTGTGTGGGACAAACTCTCAGACATTCGAAGCATTGTTCTGGAAACCTGTGTGAGGGACAACCACTCAGTATCAATCAGCTGTGCTCTGTAATAATTTGTGAGGGACAAACAAACAGAATGCAGCAGCAATGTTCTGGAGTTCTAAGTGAGGGACAAACACTCGGAACCCAGCAGCAGCGTTCTGGAATCTTTTTTGAAGGACAAACATTCACAATCTCATAGCAGTGTTCTGGAATCCTATGTGAGGGACAAACACTCTTAACCCAGAAGCAGTGTTCTGGAATCCCATGTGAGAGAAAAACACTCAGAACCCAGCAGTCAACAGAGCAAGACTCCATCTCAAAAAAAATGTGGCTAATGCACTTCAGTGTTTTTTTTTTTTTTAAATCTCCCAACTATTTGATGGCCTGTCTCTGTGGCTCTGCTTGCGCTTTGGGGATCCATGTCCTTTTTGCTTCTGTGGATCATGAATCCAAGGTGAATTGGGAGGCATGCCAGGACCATCCAGCTTCCAAAGCATCTCTCCCTGCAAAAAAATCCAATCTCCTAAAAAAGAAGAGGAATAATCCAATCCAAACAACTGACATCTCCCAATGTTTCATTGTCCTGCAACCAACCAAGAAAAAGACACTAGAAGCCCTGTTTCCAAGACCCCTTAAATTTACCCCAAATTGGGTTCCCAACCAAGCAGGTGCTTCACATCATGAGGGGGCACTCCTCCATCGTCTTGAGATTTCATCCTGGGACATAGAGTGTGAGCACCAATAAGGTCAGATAGGGGTGACGATACATCTTCACCTGAAAAGAAAAATGAAGACAGATGATACAGAAGCTGCTTCCAATTCCATCCCCGCATTTTCTTAATTGTACAACCAGTCCACACAATGGACCATTGCTCATGTAAGAGTACTCCAATGTGCAATAAACCCTTGGAGTCCAAATAGGGATAACCCTAACAAACACCTGATTTGAGGGCTTTCATACCCAGAGCCAGATGGGAGGGAAATGAATTGCGGCTGTGTGGGATGTGGACCCTACAATTGCCTCTTCTTTCCCTGACTTCCATGTTCGCCTTCAGCCTAGAGTTTCCTGGACCTAGCTCAAGGATTTCCACAATAAATGTTTCCCAGTTCACAGAGAATGACCGTCATGGGAATCTGTTCCGTGAGTACTTGTTTCTAAACACTCTTATGCTTTAATAACTTGGCAGTTTTGATAATTTTAAAACTGTAAATTCCTGTAACAGCCACCAGCAAAAAAAACTCTTATTCTCCCACTTTTATTAGAGGGTGGCATGATTCCAGTAGGATAAGAAGCAGGAGGTTGTGTCTGGCTTTTGCCTGGCAATGTAGCCTCTGTTTCATTTCATCTGCATGGCCTTCTCATTGTGTAGGTGCTTTTTCATTGGGCTGTTGCTGGATAAGACTGCATCTCCCCAGAGATTGTTTAGCTGCCAGGGATTTCAGAGATGAAAAGGGACTTCTGGTAGGCTTGCTACACTCCAGGTTTTGGGTCATTTTCTCATTGTGGAGGCTGAGGTAATTTGCACTTTGCTGGAGGCATTTGGGTTCTCTGACTGGAATCATTGAACCTTGCTTGAACTCCACCACAAGACAGTTTGTTCTCTCAGGTGAGCCTTGATTTTTCTTTGCTTTCATGGGAAATCCAAAGTGCCCCTCAAAAGCACTACTGAACACCCTTTTCAGGCTTGCCATTGCAACAGAAGGCCTCTTAGACACTGTCTAAAACCCACCTGCACCAGTGAGTGGCCAGTCCCAGGTGTTAGGGCACTGCTCCACCTTGAACTTGCCTTTGATGTTTTTCCTGCTTTTCCCAGATAACCCCTGAAAGACCCAGGATGAAGAAAGGTGGGAGGTCAAGTGCCCAAGCCATATTCCCCCGACACTTCTGGGGTCTCAGGTATGATTCTATCACCCAAAGAACCCTAAACAACACACCAGACTATATTCCAATCCCCATGGGATTTGATTCTTGCACACAGCCTATTTCAGAAATGGAGTCAGAAGCACAGTTCTCAGCTACCACCTCACAGTCTTGAAATGCCTCTTTTTCAGTGAAGACTGACCATGGAGACAGAATGTGCCCTGAGGTTGAGGATTTTAGGGGCCCACGATGGGTTTTTGCAGGCAGTATTTTTCCCAATACCAAGACAGCTCTTCCTGTATCATTTTCCTCTTCTTAGGCAGGCTGACAGCCCTGACAGCCAAACACTGGAGACTGCATCATGAATGTGTGTGCACTAGTATCAGGGCACCAGGCCTGCTTGTGAACTGTGGCTAGCATCACAATGAAAGTCACCATTGCCTAGACACAAGTCTCTGCAGCTCAGCAGAGAAGAAGACATCCATTAAGTTGTATCAGCAGTAAACTTTTGCCTCTCTTCTCTGTGGGATCCACAGGATAGTCACATGATCCTAGGAGGGGACAGGTGTGAGCCAGCCTGAATAAACATCAAGCAGAGCCCGAGGAATAAGCCACAAAATTTCTAAAGATCCAAAAGTATTTGCAGAATTACTCAGGCCTGCCTAGACGTTGTAGGTGTTAGTCATATTGAAATTTGACCCATTGTAATTTCTAGGTAGAGCCTGCCTCTGTTATCCGTGGTTACTCTCTCCCAGACAGGGCTTCCGGCACAACCATGCAACCTCAGAAGCTGCTGGGCTGTGTATTTCTGTGGCAGTGTTGTCAGTGTTGGATGTCTGCATGTGTGTGCGGCATTGTCTGTGTGTGTGTGTGTGTGTATGTGTGTTCCTGTAATTGGAGTCTGCTTAAAGGAATGTGGCTAATGCACATTAGCACTTCTTTTATTTTGAATCTCAAAATTTTTTAGTGGCCTCTCTGTGTGGGTCTGCTCAGCTCTGGGACTCCATGTTCTTTGTTTTTCTGTGGATTATGAATCCACAGATAATTGGGAGGAGGACTGAGACAACGTTGCCATCCAAATCACATCCCCCTGAAAAAAACCCACCCTTTTAGAAAGAAAAAGAGCACACCACACCAAAAACTAGACATCTCCCAGTGTTTCATTGTCTTGTAGTCAACCCAGAAAGAGACACTAGGAGTCCTGTCCACAGGCACCCTTGAATTTATCTCAAATTTGGGTCCCAGTTGAGCAGGTGCTTCATGTCCTGAGGGCGCAGTCTTCCATCTTCTTGGAATTTCCTTATGGGAAATAGAGTGTGAGCACAAATAAGGTCACATAGAGGTGAAGATACAATTTGTTGAGGGGTGGATGCCATCCCACAAGTCACCTGCAAAAATAATGAAGACAGTTATCAGAGAAGTTGCTTCCAACTCCATCCCCACATTCCTTAATTGCACAGTGATTCCAAACCATGGCCCAGTGTTCAGGTGGGAGTACTCCAACATGCAAGGTACAGTTGGGGTGCAAATAGGGTCCATCCTGGCAAACCCTTGATTTGAGGGCTTTCATACCTGGAGACAAATAAGAGTGCAATGGATTGATGCCGAGTGGGATGTGGCCTCCACTGTTCTCTCTTCTTTTCCTGACTTCCATGTTCTTCGTCTGTCTAGGGTTTCCTGGGTCTGGCTCAATGACTTCCACACTAAACATTTCCCAGTTCACGAAGAGCCACCCTCATGGGAGTCCATTGCATAACTCTTTCCTTCTAAAAATTGGACGTTTTAATGATTTTATAGTTTAGGTACTTTTAAGACAGTAAATTCTTGTTACAACTGCCAACATGGAAACACTTGTTATCCCACTTTCCTCAGAAGGCTGCATGATTCCTATAGAATGAGAAGCAGGAGGCCATGTCTGGCAGTTGACTAATAATCTAGCCTGTTTCATTCTATCTGTGTGGCTTTCTCACTGTGAAGGGAGCCTTTCATTGGGCTGTTGCTAGATTGGACTCCCTGTCAACACAAATTATTAGCTGCCATGGATTTCAGAGATCAAATGAGACTTCGATTAGCATGGCTGCACTTCAGCTTATGGGCTGTTGTCTTGTTGTGGGGGCCGAGGTTGTTTGCATTTTGCAGGAGGCTTTTGGGTCCTCTGAAACAAATCATTGAACATTGCTTAGACTCTAGCATGGGGAAGCTCATTCTCCCAGGCAAGTCTTGGTTTCTCTTTGCTTTCATGGGGAATGCACAGTGCCCAAAAACAGCACTACTGGACACCCTTTTCAGGCTTGCCATCACCACAGACGGCCTCTGAGAAACTCTCAACCTTATCTGCAACTGTAAGAAGCTAGTCCAAAGTACTGCTCCACCTTGGACTTGCCTTTGTCATGGTTCTTGCCTATCCCAGAAAGCCCCTGTGAGTCCTAGGATGAAGAAGGCGTGAGGTCAAGAGCCTGGCTATCTATCACTGACATGTGCCTCTGGTGTCCCAGATATGATTCTATCACCCAAACAGCTTTCAACAACACACCAGACTACATTCCAATCACCATGGAATTAGATTCTGTCACACAGCCTCCTTCAGGAATGGAATCAGAAGAGCAGTTTTCCGTGAAAGGTTCACAGTCTCAAAATGGCTTCTTTTCCAGCAGGACCTGACCATAGAGACAGCCCAAAGAGGCCCTGAGACTGAGATTTTTGGGTCCCACAGTGTGTGTTCACAGTCAGATTTTTTCCTGATTCCAGGCCAACTATGCCTCTACTATTTTCCTCTGTTTAGGCAGGCTAACACCTCTGAGATCCATCCTCCTGAGCCTGCCTCATAAGTGTGCATGCACTAGTCTCAGGGCACCAGGCCTGATTGTGGTCTGTGCCTAGCATCACAATAAATGTCGCCGTTGTCTAGCAACAAGTTCCTGTGGATTGTCAGAGAAAGAGACCTCTCTGGAGGTGTGTCAGTGGTGGACTTTCGCCTGTCTCCTCTGTGTGATCCATGGGTTAGTCCCATAATTGTAGGAGAGGGAAGAGTTGAGCCAGCCTGAAGACAGGTGAAGCACAGCCCCAGGAAAAAACAGTGTAATTCATACAGATCGAAAAGGATCTGCAGGATTCCAAAGGCCCGCCTAGATATTGTAGGGGTGAGTCTTTTTTTTTTTTTTTTAAATGTAGTCTCGCTTTGTCAGCCAGGAAGGAGTGTATTGGCTGATCTCAGCTCACTGCAACCACCGCCACCCAGTTTCATGCCATTTTCCTACAGGGGTGAGTCTTTGAAACTTGCTTCACTGTGATTGCTAGGTTCCGCCCACCTATGAACTCTATCAAAGGTGGGGCTTCCTACAGAACCACAAAGCCTCAGAAACTACAGGGCTGTGTGTCTCTGTGGGAGTGTTGTGAGTATTGGAAGTCTGCTTGTGTGTGGCATTGTGTGTGTGTGTTTCTGTGTGTGTGCCTGAAAATGGAGTCTGCTTAAAGGAATGTGGCTACTGCACTTCAGTGCTTGTTTTTTTTTTTTTTTTTTCTCACAACCTGTTGGTAGTGGTTTCGTCACAACCTGTCTGTGGCTCTGCTTGGACTTAGGGGCTCCGTGTTCTTTATTTTTCTGTCAATCATGAATCTGCAGTGAATTGTGAGGCAGGCCAAACCCATTGGCATTTTAATCAACTCCCCCTACATTAACAAGCCACTCTTCTACAAAGAAGGGGAGCACACAACATCAAGAAAAGGATATCTCCCATTGTTTTATTGTCCTGCAGCCAACCCAGGGAGAGAAACTATCAGTCCTTCCCTCAGGGTTCCTTGAAATTACCTCGAACTTTGTTCCCAGCAGAGCAGGTGCTACATGTGGTGAGGAGTCACTCCTCCATCATCTTGGGTTTTCATCTGAGGACATAGAATGTGAGCATGAATAAGGTCACATGGGGTAAAAATACAATCTAGTGTGGGGTGGAAGGGGTCCCACAACTTCATCTGCAAAAAAATAAAAATTAAGACAGGTAACATACAAAGTGCTTCCAACTCCATCTCCACATTCCCTTAATTGCACAAGCAGTCCACACCATGTCCCAGTGTTCAGGTGGGAGTACTCCAACATGCAAGGAACATTTGAAATGCAAATTTGGGCCATCCTGGCAAACTCCCGATTTGAGGACTTTCATACCCAGAGAAAAATGGGAATGTGATGGATTGATGCTTGGTGGGATTTGGCCTTTACACTTGTGTCTTCCTATCCTGACTTTTATGTTTCTCATTGGCCTAGGGTTTCCTGTGTCTGGCTCAGTGTCTTCCACACTAAGTGTTTCTCACCTCACAAAGAGCTAACCTTATGGGAATCCATTGCATGACAGTTTCCCTCTAAGTAATTTCTCAATTTAATGACTGGGCAGCTGTGATACTTTTAAACCAATAAATTCTCATTCCTGTGGAAAACAGGGAAACTCTGGTCTTCCCATTTCTATCAGAGAATGGCATGATTCCTGTAGAATGTGGAGCAGGCAGCCATGTGTCATTTCCTGGTCATCTAGGATCTGTTTCGTTGGATCTGCACGTCCTTTCTCATTATGGACGTGTTTTTCACTGGGGTATTGCTGGATGGGACTGACTCTTACTACAGATCTATTGGCTGCCAGGGATTTCAGAGAAAATAAGGGACTTTGGGTAGTTTGGCTGCAATCCAAGTTGTGGCTTGTGGTTTTATTATGTGGTCTGATGTTGTTTTCACTTTGTAGAAGGCTTTGAGTTCTCTGACAGGAATCTTTGAACATTGCCTGGACTCCAACACAAGTCAGTTCGTTCACTTAGAAGAGTCTTGATTTTTTTTTTCATTTAACTGGGGGTCCACCTGCCCCTGAATAGCACCAATGACCATTCTTTTCTGGCTTGCAATAGCCACGGACAACCTATGAGACCCTGTCTCAACTTTATCTGCACCAGTGAAAGGACAGTTTGAGATATGAGAACACTGCTTTTCACTGGATTTGCCTTTGTCATGGTTCCTGCCTTTCCCAGAGAGCCCCTGAGAAGCCCAGGATGAAGAAAGGCAGGAGATCAAGGGCCTAACCATCTTTCACTGACACCCACGTTTGGGGTTTCAGGTATGGTACCATCACTCGAAGAACCCTCAACAACCCACCAGACTATATTCCAATATCTTTGATACACGATTCCTGCACACAGCCTCTTTTGGGGATGGAGTCAAGAGAGAAGTTTCCAGTGACAACCTCACAGTCTTGAAATGTCTCCTCCTTCAGAGGGACACTACTCCAGAAATGGCCCAAGGGTGCCCTAAGTTTGAGATTTTAGAGTCCTGCAGTGGGTTATCACAGGCAGTGTTTTTCCCAATTCCAGGCCTCCTCTGTCTGTACCATTTTCCTCTGTTTAGGCAGGCTGACATCTCCTAGACCCGGGTGCCCCCTCCTGCCTCACAAATGGGCATGCAGTAGTATGAGTACCCAGCATGAGCTGTGAAGTATGGCTGGCGTCACAATCAATGCCACCATTGGCTAGCAAAAATTCTCTGTGGCTAGGCAGAAAAGGAGACTTCTGTGGAGGTGCATCAGTATTGGACTCACCTACCTTCTCTGTGGAATCCATGGGATAGTCTCATGATCCTAGGACAGGGCACACATGAGCCAGCCTGAAGAAAAGTCAAGCAGAGACCAAGCAATAAGCTCTGAAATCCCTAATTATCTAAAAAGGTCTGCAGGATTCCTTAGGCCTGCATGGAGGTTGTAGGGGTAAGTGTTTCTGAAACTTGCCCCACCCAGATTTATAGGTACAGCTAAACTATTTTCCCCACTGTTGCTCCTGCCAAGGTGGGTCTTCCTTCTGAACCATGAAACCCAGAAGCTGCCAGGCTATTTGTTTCTTTGGGAGTGTTGGAAGTGCTGGACATCTTTGTGTCTGTGTGGCTTTGGGTGTGTGGTGTGTGTGTGTGTGTGTACATGTGTGTATGTGTGTGTGTAAGTGGAGTCTGCTTAAAAGAATGTGGCTAACACACTGCAGCTCTTCTGTTTTTTAATTGAGTCACTCAACATTTTGGTGGTTTGTGTGTCTCTGCTTTGACTGCAGAGCTCTGTGTTCTTTATTTTTTTATGGATCATAAATCTACAGTAAATTGGGAGGCTGGCAGAGACTTTTCTGGGTCCAGATCATCTTTCCCTGCAAAAACAGCCACTCTCTAGAAAGAAGAGGATCACACCACACATCTCCCAGAGTTTATCCTGCAGGCAATCCAGGGAGAGACACTAGTAGTCCTGCCCACAGGGCCCCTTTTATTTACCTAGAATTCAGTTCCTTCTCAGTAAGTGTTTCATAGCATGAAGAGGCACTAATCCATCATATTGGGGTTTCTCTCTGGGTCAGACGGTGTGAGCAGCAATGAGGTCAGATAGGTGTGAGGATACAATCTGGTGAGGGGTGAATGGAGACCTGCAGTATCACCTGAGAGAAGGCAAAGACAATTGACACAGAAGGTACTTCCAACTACATCCTCATATTCCATTAATAATCACAAGCAGTGAACAACATGACTCAGTGTTAAGGTGGGATTAATCTAAGGTGCAAGTAACATTTGTAGTGCAAACTGGGGCTATCCTTACAAACTCCCGATTTGAGGGCTTTCATACTCAGAGAAAAATGGGAGTGGGATGGATTGATGCTGTGTGGGATGTGACCTTTACACTTATCTCTTCTTTTTCTGACTTCCATGTTCCTCATCGGTCTGTGGTTTCCTGGGTCTGGCTCAATGTCTTCCAAACTAACTTTCCCAATCCATGGAGGACGACCATTATGGGATTCCATTGCACGAGTTTCCTTCGAAATACTGTCATATTTTAATGACTAGGCAGCTGTGATATTCTTAAAACTGTAAATTCCTGTAACAGTTGCCAACAAGGAAACCTTCGTTCTCTCACTTCTGTAGGAAAGATGCATGATTCCTGTAGGATGGGAAGCAGGCAGCTGTGTCTGATTTTTGCCTGGAAATGTAAGCTCTGCTTCATTTCTTCTGCATGTGCTTTCTCATTGTGGAGGGGGTCTTTAATTGGGCTGTTGCTGAATGAAAATGCCTCTTGCCACAGATCATTGTCTGTCAGGAAATTCAGGGAGCAAATGCATCTTCAAGTAGACTGTGCTCCAGGCTTTTGGTCGTAATCTCTTTGGGGAAGCTGAGGTTGTTTGCACTTTGCAGGAGGCTTTTGGCTTGTCTGACAGAAATCTTTAAATGTTGCTCGGATTCCAGCACAAGTAAGCTTGTTCTCTCAGGCTTTGCTATCATGTGGGGTCCACAGTGTCCCTCAACAGCACTGCTGGACACCCTCTTCAGGCTTCCAATCACTACTGATGGCATCTGCATCACTATCTCAACCTCACCTCTACTTGTGGAAAGACAGTTCGAGGTGTGAGAACCCTTTTTCTCTTTGAACTTGCCTTCGTTTTGGTTCCTGTCTTTCTCAGAGAGCCCCTGTGAGGCCCAGGGAGGCAATGAGGTCAAGGGCCCAGCCATCTGCTGACAGCTGCTCTGGTGTCTCATTTATGATTCCATTACACAAAGATTTATCAACAACTCACCAGACTAATTTCCAAACCCCATGGGATCCAATTCCTGCCCACAGCCTCTTTTGGGAATGGACTCAGAAAAGCGATTTTCAGCAACCATCACACAGTATCAAAACGCCTCCTGTTTCAATGTGACCTGACCATGGAGGCAGCCAGAAGGGGTCTTGAGGTCCCATATTTTTGCTACTATTTGAACTATACTCTAGTCTCCATGGGACCCAATTCTTGCACACAGCCTCTTTCATGAATGGAGTCAGAAGAGCAGTTTTCCTCTACCTCCTCACAGTTTGGAATAGCATCCTCTTCTGGAGACCCCAACCACAGAGATGTCCCAAAGGGGCCTTAGGGTCAAGGATTTTAGGGTCCTGTGGTGGGTTATTGCAGTCACCCTTTTTGCAATACCTGACTAGCTCTGTGTGTAGCAATTTCCTGTTTAGGCAGGCTGACAGCTCTTATAGCCAAGCACCAGAGCCTATTTTGTGAATGTGCAATGTTGGATGCCTGTGCGTATGTGTGGTTTAGAGAGAGAGAGAGTGTGTGTGTGTGTGTGTGTGTGTGTGTGTGTGTGTGTGTGTCTGTAACTGGAGTCTGCTTAAAGGAATGTGGGTAATGTACTGCAGTGCTTCCTCTTTTTTGAGTGTTCCAACATTTTGGTGTCCTGTCTGTGTGGCTCTGCTTATGCTGTGGGGCTCCATGTCCTTTATTTTTCTATGGATCATGAATCCACAATGAAGGAGGCTGTCTAAGACCCATCAAGGTAAAAATCATCTCCTTCTACAAAAATAAATAAATAAATAAATAAATAAATAAATAAATAAATAAATAAATAAAACACTCTTCTAGAAAGAAGAAGAGCACCATACCACACCACCACACCCAAGAACAGTCATCTCCCCATGTTTCATTGTTTTTCAGCCAACCCAGGGAGAGACACTAGCAGTTCTGTCTGCAGTGCTTCTTGAAATTACCTCGAATTTGGTTTCCAGACAAGCAGATGCTTCACCTCAGGGGCAAGCCTCTGTCATATTTGGATTTCATTCTGGGACAGAAAGTGTGAGCAGTAGTAAGGTTATATAGGGGTGAGGATATAATCTGGTGAGGGGTGGATGGGGACCCACATTTTCACCTGCAAAAAAGTGATGACAGATGATAGAGAAAGTGCTACAAACTGCATCCCTGTTTTCCATTAATTGCACAGCAGTCCACACCATGGCCCAGTGTTCAAATTTCAGTACTTCAACTTGCAGGTAACATTTGGAGTGCAAACTGGGGCCATCAGTTTGCATCTCACTACAGATTATATTACTGCCAGGGATATCAGAAATCAAAAGGGACTTCGGGTAGGTTGGCTGAACTCCAGATTTTAAGTCATTGTCTCATTGTGCGGGCGAAGTTTGTTGGCACATTGGAGGAGGCTTTTGGGCACTCTGACAAGAATCGTGGAACATTGCTTGGACTCCAGCACAAGGCAGCGCATTCTCTCAGTCAAGTCTTGATATATATTTGCTTTCATGGAGAATTCCCAGTATCCCTAAATGATATTACTGGGTAACATTTTCAGGATTGCCATCACCCTAGATGACATCTGAAACACTGTGTGAACCCTCATCTGCACCTGAGAGAGGCCAGTCCAAGTTGTGAGAATACTGTTCCACCTGGGACTTGCCTTTGTCATGGTTCCTGCCTTTCCTAGAGAGCCCTTGAGAATCCCAGGATGAAGGGAGGTCATGAGGTCAACAGCCCAGCCATATTTTGCTGACACCAGCCTCCGGGGTCTCAAGTATAATTCTTTCACCCAAAGAACATTTAACAACAGACCAGACAATATTCCAATTCCCATGGGACCCGAGTCTAGTACACAGCCTCCTTCCTGAGTAAAGTCAGAAGAGCAGTTTCCAGTAATTACCTTACAGTCTCCAATCGCATCCTGCTTCAGACAAAAGTGTCCACCAAGACTTCTCAAAGGGGCCCTGAGGTCAAAACTTTCAGGGTACCACAGTGTGTTTTCATAAGCAGCTTTTTTCCCAATACTATTCCAGCTCTGCCTGTACCATTTTCCTTTGCTTAGGCAGGCTGACATCTGTGGCAGCCAACTCACAAAGCCTGCCTCAGGAGTGCAAATGAACTAGTGTCAGAGCATGAGGCCTGACTGTAAGCTCTGGCTAGCATCACAGTGAATGTCACCATTGGCCAGCAAAAAGTCTCTGTGGCTTAGCCGAGAAGGAGACCTCTGTAGAGGTACATCATTGGTGGATTCTCACCTGTCTTCTCTATGAAATCCATGGGATAGTCCCATGAACCTAGGAGAGGGCAGATGTGAGCCAGCCTGTAAAAACATCAAGCAGAGCCCTGGGAATAAATCATGAAATCCTTAAGTATTTAAAAGGATCTGCAGGATCCCTCGGGTCTGCCTAGACATTGTAGGGGTGAGTGTTTGAAACATGCCTCACAGTGATTTCTAGAAGTAGCCCACCTGTATTCCCTGGAGATGCTCTCTTCCAGGTGGGGCTTCCTGAAGAACCAGGGAGCCCCAGGAGATGTTGGGCTGTGTGTTTCTGTGAAAGTGTTGTGAGTGTTGGATGTCTGCGTGTGTGGGGGGGCATACTGTGTGTGTGTGTGTAATCTGTTTAAATAAATGTGGCTAAAGAAGCACTTCAGAGCTTCTTTCTTATGAGTCTCCCATTTTGTTGGCTTGTCTCTGTGGCTCTGCTTGGGCTGTGGGGCCGGGTTCTTTATTTTTGTGTTTATTATGAATCTGCAGTGAATTGGAAGGTGTCCTGAGACACACTAGCATCCAAATTACCTAGCAGAAAGAAAAGCCACTCTTATAGAAAGAGGAGGATCACACTACACCAAAACTCAGATATCTCCCAGTGTTTCATTGGCCAGCCAACCTGGGAAAAGACACTAGAAGTCCTGTCTGCGGGGCCCTTTGAATTTACCTCAAATTTGGTTCCCAGCCAAGCAGGTGCTCCACATCAAGGGGGGACACTTTTGTATATTTTGGGGATTTCATCCTCAGACATAGAGTGAGAAGAGCCATAAGGCCAAAGAAAGGTGAGGATACAATGTGGTGAGGGGTAGATGGGCTACCACAAGGTACCACAACTTCACCTGCAAAAAAATGAAGAAGGGTGACATAGAAGGTGCTTCAAAATCCATTCCTACATTCTGTCAGGTGCCCAAGCAGTCCAACCATTGCCTGATGTTCAGGTGGGAGTACTCCAATGTGCAAGGAACATTTGGAGCACAAATAGGTGCCATTCTAGCAAACTCCCAATTTGAGAGCTATCATGCATAGACCAAATGGGAGTGGAATGGATAGATGCTGAGTCTGATGTGGCCTACACATTTGCCATTTCTTTTTCTGAATTTTCTGTCTCTCATAAGCCTAGGGTTTCCTGGATCTGGCTGAAACACTTCAACATAAAGCATTTCCCATTTCACGAAGAATGAACCTCCTGGGAATCTACTGCATGAGTGTTTTCTTCTAAACACTGTCATGTTTTAAAGAATAGGCAGCTTAGATACTTTTAAAACCATAAATTTTTGTTACAAATGCCAACAAGAAATCTCTTGTTCTCCTACTTCTATCAGAGAACTGCTTGATTGCTGTAAGATGAGAAGCAGGCAGCCATGTCTGGCTTTTGCCTGGTAATCTATCCTCTGTTTCATTTCATCTGCACGGCCTTCTTATTGTGGCTTTTTCATTGGGCTGTTGCTGGATGGGACTGCCTCTCGTCAGAGATTATTTTACTGCCAAAGATTTCAGAGTGCAAAAAGACTTTGGGTAAGCTGGCTGTGCTCCAAGTTGTGGGTCATTGTCTCAATGTTGGGGCTGAATGTGTCTGAACTTTGCAGGAGGTTTTCGTGTACTCTGACTACAATCTTTTAATATTTCTTGGATTCCAGCACAAGGCAGTTTGGTCTCTCAGGCTAGCCTTGATTTTTCTTTGCTTTCATGGTGAATCCACAGTGCCCCTCAACAGCACTACTGAAAACAACACCTTTTTCAGGCTTTCCATTGCCACAGAGAGCCTGTGAGACACTGTCTCGACCACATCTGCACCCGTCAGAGGCCAGACTGATGAGTGACAAGTGAGGAAATTGCTTCACCTTGGACTTGGCTTTGTGCTGGTTCCTACCTTTCCCTGAGAGCCCCTGCAATTTGCAGATAAAGGGAGGCAGCGAGATCAAGACCCCAGCCATCTTTCACTGGCATTTCCCTCTGGGGTCTCAGGTATGATTCCATCACCCAAAGAACCCTCAACAACACAACAGACTATATTCCAATTCCCATGGGACAGGATTGTTGCACACAGCTTCTTTTTGGAATGGAGTCAGAATATCAGTTTCCAGCAACCACCTCACAGTCTCAAAATGTCTTCTCCTCCAGAGGGACCCAACAATGGAGACGGGCCCCTGAGGTTAATCATTTTAGAGTCTTTCAGTGGGTGTTCACAGGCAGCCTTTTTTCCCAATACCAGAGTGGCTTTGATAGTACAATTTCCTTCTGCTTATGCAGGCTGAAAACTCTGACAGCCAGGCACAGGAACCTGACACAAATGCACATGGGCTAGTCTTATGTCCCCAAGCCTTATTGTGTGCTATGGCTAGCATCACAATGATTGTCCCCATTACCTAGCAATCAGTCCTTGTGGCTTGGTGGAGAAGAACTGTCAGCTATGGAGTCTCGCCTGTCTTCACTTTGGGATCCACAGAATAGTCCTATGATTTTAGGAAAGGGCAGATGTGTGCCACGCTGAATAAAAGTCAACCACAGCCCCAATAATAAACTGCAAAATCTCTAAGAATCCAAAATGATCTGTCCATTTCCTCGGGCCTGTCTAGACGTTCTAGGGGTGGGTCTTTGAAACTTGCCATACTTGATTTATAGGTACAGCCCACCTGTGTTCCCCAGGGTTGCTCTATCGAAAGTGGGGCTTCCTGCAGACCCACACAGCTACAGGATCTGCCAGGATGCATGTTTCTGTGCAAGAGTTCTGAGTGTTGGATATCTGCATTTTTGTGTGGCATTGTGTGCTTTTGTGTGTGTGCATGTGTGTGTGTGCCTGCAAGTGCAGTCAGCTTAAATAAATGTGGCAAATGCACTTCAGCACTTCTTTTTTTTTCCTGACGATTCCCACTGTTTTGGTGCCCTGTCTGTGTGGCTCTGCTTAGGCTGCAAGGCTCCTTGTTCTTTAATTTTTAGTGGATAATGAATCAGCAGTGAATTGGGAGGCAGATTGAGACACACAGGTTTCCAAATCACATCCCCCTGCAAAAAAATAAAAGTCACTATTTTAGAAAGTAGAGGAACACACCACACCAAAAAAAAGACATTTCCATTGTTTCATTGTTGTGAGGCCAAGCCAAGGAGAGTCACTAGCAGCCCAGTCCACACAGCCCCTTCAATTTACCTAGAATTCGGTTCCCAGGTGAGCATGTGTTTAACGTCATGAGGATGCACTCCTCCATCCTCTTGGGATTTCATCCTCCTATCTGAAGACTAAGCCATAGTGTGGACTACATTTGCAGTTTAAATAATTTGGGGAAGGTGTTGGAAGCACTTTCTCTATCATCTGTCTTCATTTTTTTTTTTTTTGCAGGTGAAGTTGAGGGACCTTTTCCACCCCCAATAGATTGTATCCCACCCCTCTCTAACTTTATTGCTGCTCACACTTTGTACTATCAAAGCCACCCTGGTATTGGGAAAAAAGGCTGCCTGTGAACACCTACTGCAAGACTCTAGAATTGCATGATTCCTGTAGGATAAGATCAGGAAGCTGTGTCAGGCTTTTGCCTTGTAATATGGCCTCTGTTTCACTTCACCTGCACAGACTTCTCATTGTGGAGGGAATCTTCCCTTCGGCTGTTGATAGATGAAACTACCTCTTACCACAGATCATTTAGCTGCCACGGATTTCAGATAGCAAAAGGGAGTTCAGGTAGGCTGGCTGCACTCCAGATTGTGGGTTGCTGTCTCATTGTGGGAGCTGAGGTTGTTTGTATGTTGCAGGAGACTCTTGGGTCCTCTGACTGGAATCATTGAACATGGCTTGGACTCCACCACTAGGCAGCTCTTTCACTCAGGTGTGCTTTTATATGTATTTGCTTTAATGAGGAATTCACAGTGCCCTTCAACATCACAACTGGACACCATTTTCAGGCTTATTATCTCCAGAGATGGCCTTTGAGACACTGTCTCAACCTCATCTGCACCTGTGAGAGCCCAGTCCAAGGTATGAGAACACTGCTCCACTTTGGACTTGCCTTTCTCATGGTTCCTTCCTTTCCCAGAGAGTCCCTGCAAAGCCCAGGATGAAGGGAGGCAATGAGGTCAACAGCCCAGCTATCTTTTGCTGACACCTCCCTCTGAGGTCTCAGTTATGATTCTGTCACCCAAAGAACACTTAACAAATCAGACTATATTCCAATCCCCATGGAACACAGTTGTTGCACACAGCCTCATTCAGGAATAGAGTCAGAAGTGCACTTTCAAGGGACCACCTCACTCTCAAAAGGCCTCCTCCTCCATCAAGACCCTACCACAGAGACAGCACGAAGGTGCCATGAGGTTGACACTTCTAGGGTCACACAGTGGGTTTTCACAGGGAGCCTTTTTCCCGATACCAGGCCAGCTCAGCCTGTACTATTTTCCTCTGCTTTGGCAGGCTTACAGATCTCTCAACCTGGTTCAGTTGCCTGCCTCACAAATGCACATGCTGTAGTCACAGGACACCAGGCCTGGTTGTGAGCTCTGAGTAGCATTACAGTGAAAGTCTCAGTTGTTTAAGGACAAGTCCCTGCAGCTTGGAGGAGAAAGAGACCTCCCTGGAGGTGCATAGGTGGTGTACTCTCACTTGTCTTCTCTGTGGGATCCACCAGATAGTCTTACTATTCTAGTAGAGGGCAGAAGTGAGCAAGCCTGAAGAAACCTCAAGGACAGTCACAAGAATAAATCATGAAATCCCTTAGAAAGAAAAAGGATCTGCAAGATTTCTCATGCCTCCCTATATGTGGTATGGGTGAGTTTTTTTGAAACTTGCACCACTCATTTCTACGTGCAACTTGCCTGTGTTCCTTGGGGTTTCTCTCTCCAGTGTGGAAAATCATGCAGAACCAGGCAGCCTCAGGAACTGCCAGACTGTGTTTTTCTGTAAAAGTTTTGCAAATGTTGGATGTCTGCATGTGTGTGCGGTATTGTATGTGTGTGTGCGTGCACACACTTGCACGTGCCTATAAGAGGAGTCTGTTCAAAATACTGTGGCTAACGCACTTCATTGCATTTTTACTCTTGACTCTCCCAAACTTTTGTTGCCTGTCTGTGTGGCTCTGGTTGGGCTGCAAGGCTCCATGTTCTTTAATTTTCTGTGAATCATGAATTTGCAGTAAATTGGGAGGCAGGCCGAGACATGCCGCCATCCAAATCACCTCCGTCAGCAAAAATAAAATAATAAAATAAAAATAAAATAAAGTAAAATAAAATAAAATAAATAAAAAAATAAAAGCCACATTGCTAGAAAGAGAGGAGCACACCAAACCATAAAACACACATCTGACATGTTTCATTTTCTTGCAGCAAAGGGAGAGAAGCTAGCAGTCCTGTCCCCACGGCTACTTTAATTTAACTCCAATTTGTTTCCCAGCTAAGCAAGTGCTTTATGTCATGAGAAGGCCCTTCACCATGGTATTGAGATTTCATTCTGGGACATAGAGTGTGAGCAGCAATAAGGTCATATGGGGGTGCAGATGCAACCTGGTGAGGGGTAGATGGGATCCCATAACTTCACCTGCAAAAAAGAAAAAAAAGAAGAAAAAGTCAGATGACACAGAAGGTGCTTACAACACCTTCTCCACATTCTTTCAATTGCACAAGCAGTCCACACCAAGACCCTGTGTTCAGGTGGGAGGTCTCCAAAGTGCAAAAAACATTTGGAGTACAAATTTGGGCCATCCTGGCAAACTCCTGATTTGAGGGCTTTCTTACCCAGAGACAAATAGGAGTGGAATGGATTGATGCTGGGTGGTATGTGGCCTCCAGATTTGCCTCTTTTTTTCCTGACTTCCATGTTCCTCATCTGCCTTAGGTTTCCTTGGTCTGCCTCTATGACTTTGACACTAAACATTTCTGAGCACACGGAGAATGATTCTCAAGGGTTTCCTTTACATGAGTGTTTCCTTCTAAATGCTGTCACGTTTTAATGATTGGGCAACTTTGATAGTTTTAAAATCATAAATTCCATTACAGCCACCAACAGGGAAACTCTTGTTTTCCCACTTCTATTGAAGGGCTGCATGATTACTGTAGAATGAGAAATAGGCCTCTGTGTCTATTTTTGCCTGGTAATCTAGCCTCTGTTTCATTTCATCTGCATGGCCTTCTAATTGTGGAGGGGCTCTTACACTGGGCTGTGGCTGAATGGAACTGCCTCTGTCCACAGATTAGTTAGCTGCCAGGGACTTCAGAGAGCAAATGGGACTCTGTATAGTCTTCTTGTGCTCCAGATTGTGGGTCATTGTCTCCGTGTTGAAGCTGAGTTTGTCTGCACTTTGCAGGAGGCTTTTGGGTCCCCTAACAGAAATCATTGAACATTGTTTCGAGTACAGATCAAGGCAGCTCTTTCTCTCAGGCATGCCTTGATTTGTCCTTGCTGTGATGAAGAATCCACAGCGTCTCTCAACAGCACAACAGGACACAATTTTCAGCTTTCCATCACCACAGATGGCCTATAAGACACTGTCTCAAAGTCATCTGGACCCATGAAAGGACAGTCTGAGGTATCCACCTTGGATTTGCCTTTGTTGTGGTTCCTGTTTTCCCCAGAGAGCCTACTGTGAGGCCAAGGAGGAAGGGAGGCAGTGAGATCAAGATCCCAGTCATCTTTCACTGACACCCACCTCTGGGGTCTCAGGTATGATTCAATCACCCAAAGAACCCTGAACAACAAACTAAACCATGTTGCAATCTTTATGATACCTTATTCTTGCACACAAACTCTTTCAGGAATGGAGTCAGAAGAGCAGTTTCTAGCCACCAGCTCACTTTCTCAAAACAACTGCTCCTCAAGTGAGACCTGATTATGGGGCCCAGATTTAGAGACGTTTAGGGTCTTTCAATAGGTTTTCACAGGCAGCCTTTCTCTCAATACCAGGCTGGCTCTGCCTGTACCATATTTCTCTGCTTAGGCAAGCTGACAGCTCTGATACCCGGGTGCCTCAGCCTGCCTCACAAATGTGTATGTGCTAATCTCAGATCACCAAGACTGACTGTGAGCTCTAGCTAACAACACAGCAAGTGTCACCATTGCCTAGCAAAATGTCCTTGTGTCTTTTCAGAGAAGGAGACCTCCATGAAGGTGCATTGGCACTGGACTCTGGTCTGTCTTCTCTGTGGGATCCACTGGATTGTCTTATGATTCCAAGTGTGGGCATATGTGAGCCTGCCTGAAGAAGCATCAAACACAGCTGCAGGACTAAACCACGACATCACAAAGGATCCTAAAGGATCTGAGGATTCCTCAAGCCTACCTAGATGTTGTAGGCATGTCTTTGAAACTTCCTCCACTGTGGTTCTATGTACAGCCCACCTGTGTTTCTTGAGTTTGCTGTCTCACAGGTGGGGATAGGCATGCAGAATCACACAACATCAGGAGCTGCCAGGCTGTGTGTTTCTTTGGTAGTGTTGTTAGTGTTAGATGTCTGCATGTGTGTGTGACATTTTGCGTGGATGTGTGTGTGTGTCTTTGTGTGTGTGTGCCTGTAAGTGGAGTCTGCTTAAAGAAATGTGGCTAACACACTTCCATGCTTCTTTTTTTTTCAGTCTCCCAACCTTTCAGGTGGAGTGTTGTGAGTGTTGGATGTCTGTGTGTGTGCATGTGGCTTTGTGTGTTTGTTCGTGTGTGTGTTTGTGTGACTGTAAATGGAGTCTGCTTAAAGGAATGCTGCCAATGCACTTCAGTGCTCTTTTTTTTGTCTCCCAACCTTTCTGGTGGAGTGTTGTGAGTATTGGTTGTCTCTCTGTGTGTGTATGGCTTTGTGTGTTTGTTTCCGTGTGTGGTTGTGTGACTGTAGATGGACTCTGCTTAAAGAAATGCTGTTATTGCACTTCGGAGCTTCCTTTTTTTTGTGAGTCTTCCCAACATTTTGGTGGCCTGTCTTTGTGGCTCTGCTTGAGCTGTGGGGCTCTCTTCCATGTGGCGCTTCCTGGACAACAATGCAGACTCAGGAGCTGTTGGGCTGTGTGTTTCTGTGGGAGTGTTGTAAGTGTTGGATGTCTGAATGTGTGCCTGTATCATTGTGTGGGCAAAAAGACCTCTCTTCTAGAAAGAAGAGAAGTACACCGCACCAAAGAAAAGGTATCTCCCAGTGTTTCATTGTCCTGGGTCCAACAGAGGGTGGGTGGTATGTGGCCTCTAGATTTGCCTCTTTTTTTCCTGACTTCCATGTTCCTCATCTGCCTTAGATTTCCTTGGTCTGCCTCTATGACTTTGATACTAAACGTTTCTGAGCACACGGAGAATGATACACTAGCAGTTCTGTCCACAAGACCCCTTGAATTAATCTCAAATTCAATTCCCAGCTGAGCAGGTGATTCACATCTTGGACGGTGGCACTCCTCCACCTTCTTGGGATTTCATCCTGGGACATAGAGTGTGAGCAGCAATAAGGTAAGATAGGGGTAAGGATATAATCTGCTGAGGGTTACATGGGGTCCTGCAACATCAACTTCAAAAAAATATATAAAGACGGATGACACAGAAGGTACTTCCAACTCCACAGCCCAGTGTTCTGGTGAAAGTACTCCAACATGTAGGGAACATTTTGAGTACAGACTGGGGCCATTCTGGCGAATTTTGATGTGAAGGCTTTCATATCTGGAGTCAATGGAGACTGTGATGGATTGATGCTGGGTGGGATGTGGCCTCCACACTTGCCTCCTCTTTTTCTGACTTCCATGTTTTTCTTTGGCCTAGTGTTTCCTGGGTCTGCCTCCGTGTATTCCACACAAAAAGTTTCCCAGTTCATGGAAGACAACAGTCATGGGAATCCATTGCATGAGAGTTTCTTTCTAAACTCTGTCACCTTTTAATGACTGGGCAGCTGTGACACTTTACAAGTGTGAATTACCATTACAGCCACCAACATGGAACCACTTGTTCTCCCAATTTTATTGTAGAGCCGCATGATTCCAGTAGGATATGAAATAGGCAGCCATGTCTGTATTTGCCTGTAAATCTTGGCTGTGTTTCACTTCATCTCCAAGTCTTTGCTTGCTGTGGAATTGATCTTTCATTGGCTCTTCCTTGATGGGACTCCATCTCAATACAGATCTTTTGGCTGACAGGAATTTCAGGAGGCAAAAAAGGACTCTGAATAGGCTGGTTATGCTCCAGGTTGTGGTTCTTGGACTTATTCTGTGGGCTGATGTTGTTTGCATTTTGCAGGAGGCTTTTAGTTCCTCTGACAGAAATCTTCAAACATCGCTTGGACTCCCACACAACTCAGCTTATTCTCTCAGGTGAGCCTATATATATATTTTTTTTTGCTTTCACTGGGGGTCCCACATTGCCCCTCATCATCTACACTACTGGACATGCTTTCCTGGCTTGCAATCACCACAGATGGCCTCTGAGTCACTGTCTTAACCTCATCTGCACACAAAAGAGGCAAGTTTGAGGTGTGAGAACAATTGTTTATCTTGAACTTTCTTTTGTCATGGTTCCTGCCTTTCCCTGAGAGCCCCTGTGAGATCCAAGATGGAGGGAAACAGTGAGGTCATAAGCCTGGCCATCTTTGGCTGACACCTGCCTTTTCAGTCTTGATGATCCCATTACCCAAAGACCCCTCAAAACCTCACCAACGGTATTCCAATCTCCATGGGAACCGACTCTTGCACACAGCCTCTTTTAGGAATGGAGGCAGAGAAGCAGATTGCAATGACCACCTCACACTCTCAAATTGACTCCTCCTTCAGCTTAACCCAACCATGGAGACTGTCTGGAAGGGCCTCATGCTCTAGATTTTTTGGGCCCTGATGTGGGTTTTCGCACACATCTTTTTTCCTGATACCTGGCAGGCTCTGCCTGTACCATGTTCCTCTGCTTAGGCAGGCTGACAGTTCTAAGAGCCAGGCACCTGAACCTGCCTCACGAATGCACATGCACTAGTCTTATGGCGCCAGGCCTGAGCTGTGAGCTCTGGCTAGCATCACAGAGAACACCGCTGTTGCCTGGTGACAAGTTCCTCCGGGTTGGCAGAGAAGGAGACCTCCTTGGAGGTGAGTCAGTGATGGACCCTCGCCTGTTTTCTCTGTTGTATTTACAGGATGGACACATGATTTTAGGAGAGGACAGACATGAGCCAACCTGAAAAAAAAGTCAGTCAGAGCCCCAGGATTAAACCATGAATTCCAGAAGGATCCAAAATGATCTGCAAGATGTCTCAGGGCTGCATAGATGTTTTAGGGGTAAGTCTTTTTGAAACTTGCCCCACTGTGACTTCTAGGTAAAGTGATCCTTTGTTCCCTGCTGTTGCTCCCTCCCAGGTGGGGCTTCCTGAAGAACCACACAGCCTCAAGAACTGCCAGGCTGTGTGTTTCCGTGGGAGCATTTCGAGTGTTGGATGTTTGTTTGTGTGAGTGTTGCTTCGTATGTTTTTGTGTGTGTGCCTGTAAGTGGAGTCTTCTTAAAGGAATGTAGCTAATGCACTACGGCACTTTATTTTGTTGAGTCTCCTAACCTTTTGGTGCTTTTCTGTGTGCCTCTGCTTGGGATGCGGAGCTCTATGTTCTTTATTTTTCTATGAATCATGAATCTGCAGTGAATTGGAAGGATGGTCGAGACACGCCACTGTCCAAATCACCTCACCCTGCAAAAAATTCCACTCATCTACAAAGAAGAGGAGCACACCACACCCAAGAACAGACATCTAGTTTTTTATTGTCCTGTGACCAATCCAGCGAGACACACAAGCAGTCCTGTCTGAAGGGACCCTTAAATTTACCTCAAATTACGTTCCCAGGCAAGCAGGTGCTTCACATCATGAGGGAGCACTCCTCCATCATGTTGGGTTTTCATTATTGAACAGAGTGTCATCAGAATGTCAGATAGGCCTGAGAATATAATCTGGTGAGGGGTGGATGGGGTCCTATACCTTCACCTGCAAATAAGATGAAGACAAATGACACAGAAGATGATTCCAACTGCATCTCCACATCCCATTAATTGCAAGAGTAGTCCACACCATGGCCCATTTTCCAGGTGGGAGTACATCAACATGCAAAGAACATTTTGAGTGCAAACTGGGGACATCCTTGGCAAACTCCCAATTTGTGGGCTTTCATACCCAGAGCCAAATCGTACTGTAAGGGACTGATAATAAGTAGGATGTGGCCTTGACACTTGCCTCTTCTTTTCCTGACTTCCATGTTCATCATTGGCCTAAGGTATTTTGCATGTGGCTCAATGTCTTCCACACTAAATGTTTCCCATTTTATGGTGGTCGAACTTATAGGAATCCATGGCATTAGTGTTTCCATCTAAACACTGTCACATATTAATGACTGAGCAGCTATAATTCTTTTAAAAGCATAAATTCCCATTATAGCCACCATTAAAGAAACTCGTGATCTCCCACTTCTATCAGAATGCTGCCTGACTCCTGTAAGATGAGAAGCAGGAAGCCACGTCTGGATTTGCCTGGTAATGAAGGCTCTGTTTCACTTCATCTGCACATTCTTTTTCATTGTGGAAGGAATCATTCATTGAGCTTTTCCTCAATAAGACTGCCTCTCAAAACAGATCTTTTGGCTGTCAAGAATTTCAGGGAGCAAAAGAAAGTTTGGGCTGGGTGGCTGGGCTCCAGGTTATGTGTTGTGGTCTTGTTATGGTTGCTGAGGTGGTTTGCAATTTTCAGGATGCTTTGGGGTTCTCTGGCAGAAATATTTGAACTTTTCTTGGACTCCAGCATAAGTCAGCTCATTCTCACAGGCGAGACCTGATGTTTCTTTGGTTTTATGAGAAGTCAACATTGCCCCATTACAGCATTACTGGACACCTTTTTCAGGCTTGTAATTGCCACAGATAGCCTCTGTGACACTGTCTCAACATTTTCTGCAACCGTGAGCAGCCCGACAGAGGTATGAGAACACTACTCCACCTTGAACTTGCTTATCTCATGGATTCTGCAATTTCCAGAGAGCTCCTCTGGGGCCCAGGATGAAGAAAGGAAGGAGGTCAAGGGTATGGCCTTCATTTGCTGACACCCACCTCTCAAGTCTCAGGTATAATTCTGTCACCAAAAGGCCCCTCAACAACTCACCGGACTACATTCTCATCCCCAGGGGACACAATTATTGCACACAGCCCCTTTGGGAATGGAGTCAGAAGAGCTTCTACCAACGACCACCTCACAGTCTAAAAACTCATCCTTTTCCATCACGATCTAACCATAGAACCTGCCCTAAGAGGCCATAAGTTAGAGAATTCTAGGGTCCCACAGTGTGTTATCACAGGCAGTGATATTTCCGATACCATTCCAGCTCTGCCTGTACCAGTTTCCTCTGCTTAGACAGACTGACAGCTCTGACAGCTGGACACCTGATCCTGCCTCGTGAATGCACATGCACTATTATCAGAGCCCCAGGACTCTGCTGTGAGCTCCGGCTAGAGTTACAATGAATGTCACCATTGCCTAGTGACAAGTCCCTGCTACTTGGTGAAGAGGAAGACTTTTGTAGAAGTGCGTGGGTGGTAGACTCTCACCTGTTTATTCTGTGGGATCCATGGGATAGTCCCATGGTGCTACGTGAGGGCAGACATGAGCTAGCCTGAAGAAATCTCAAGCAGAGCCCCAGGAATAAACTGCTAAATCCTGAAGAATGCAAAATGATCAGCAAGATGTCACAGGCCTGCCAAGATATTGTATGGGTGAGTCTTATTTAAACTTGTCTCACTGTGATTTCCAGGTACAGCCCTCTGTGTTCCCTAGTGTTGCACCCCCTCAGGTGGGGCTTCCTGCAGAAACACACAGCCTCAGAATCTGCAGGGCTTTGTGTCTCTCTGAAAGTGTTGTGAGTGTTAAATGTTGGCTTGTGTCTGTGGCTTTGCGTCTTGGTGTGTGTGTGTGTGTGTGTTTGTGCGTGTCTGTGTGTTTCTGTGTTCCTGTAAGTGGAGTCTGCTTAAAAGAATGTGGATAACCCACTTTAGCAATTCTTGTTTTTTTTTTCTTTTAAACTTTTGTTGGCCTTTCTGTGTGACTTGGCTTGGGCTGCAGGGTTCTGTGTTCTTTATTTTTCTGGGTATCATAAATACACAGTGAGTTGGGATGCGGACCAAGACCCACTGGCATCCAAATCACCACCCCCTGCAAAAAAGTCACTCTTGCAGAGAGAAGAGGAGTACACCACACCAAAAAAAAACCCAGAAATCTCCCAGTGTTTCATTGTCCTGTGGCCAACCCAGGGAGAGACACTAGCAGTCCTGTCCACAGGAGAGATACTAGCAGTCCTGTCCACAGGACTTCTTGAATTTACCTCAAATTTGGTTCCCAGCCAAGCAGGTGCTTCATGTCATGAGGGGGCACTCCTCCATTGTCTTGTGATGTTATTCTGGGACAGATAGTGTGAGCAGCAATAAGGTCAGTTAGGGAAGAGGATACAATCTGGTGAGGGGTGGATGGGGTCCCGCACATTCACCTGCAAAACAGTTAAAAAGAGATGACACAGATGGTGCTTCCAACTGCATCCCCCCCATTCCCATAATTGCACAAGCAGTCCACACCATGGCCCAGTGTTCAGATGAGAGTTCTCCACCATGCAGGGACCACTTGGAGTGCAAACTGGGGCCATACTGCAAACTCTCATTTTGAGGGCTTTCTTACCTGGATCTAAATAAAGGTGGGATGGATTGATGTTATGTGGTATGTGGCCTCCACACTTGCCTGTTTTTTCCTGACTTTCATGTTCCTCATTGGCCTAGGTTCCCTGGGTCTAGCTCAACGTCTGCCACACTAAACATTTTTCACTTCACAGAGGAGACTTTCATAGGAATCCATGGCATGAGTATTTTTATCTTAATATTGTTACGTTTTAATTACTTGACAGCTGTGATACTTTTAAAACCATGAATACCAGTTACAGCTGCCATCGTGGAAACACTTGTTGTTCCACTTCTATCGGATGGCTGCAGGATTCCTGTAAAATGAGAAGCAGGCATCTACATCTGGATTTGCCTGGCATTCTAGGCATTCTATTCCATCTGCACCTCCTGTCTCATTGTGGAGGCGATTTTTCACTGGGCTGTAGCTGTATGGGACTTACTCTTTCCACAGATCTTTTGGCTGCCAGGGATTTCAAGGTGCAAAAGGGACTTTGTGTAGGCTGGCTGCACTCCAGGTTGTGGTTCATGGTCTCATTGTGGGGGCTGAGGTTGTTTGCACTATGCAGGAGGCTTTTAAGTATTCTGACAGGAATATTTGAACATTGCTTTAACTCCAGCACAATTCAGCTCTTTCTCTCAGGTGAGTCTTGATTATTCTTTGCTTTCATGGGGGTTCCACATTGTTCCTCAACAGCACTACTGGACATCATTTTCAGGTTTGCAATGGCCACAGATGGCCTCCAAGACACAGTATCAACCTCATCTGTGCCCACGAGACACCAGTCTGAGGTATAAGAACACTGCTCCACCTTGGACTTCCCTTTATTGTGGTTCCTGCCTTCCACAAATCCCCTTCAAGGCTCAGAATAAAAAGAGACAGTTAGGTCAAGAGTCCAGACATCTTTCACTAACAGTCTCCTCTGGGGCCTCAGGTATGATTCTTTCATCCAGAGAACCCTCAACAACACTCCAGACTATATTCCAATACCCATAGGACCTGATTCTTGCATACAGCCCCTTTGGAGAATGGAGTCAGAAGAGCAGTTTTCAGCGACCACCTCACAGTCTTTGAAATGCCTGCTCCTCCGTCGGGACTCAAACATAGAGACAGCCTGAAGGGACCCCAAGGTCAAGAATTTTAGGGTCCCACAGTGGGTTTTTGCAGGCAGCCTTTTTTCTGATAGCAGGCCTCTCTGTCTGTACCATTTTCCTTTACTTAGGCAGGCTGACAGCTCTGACATCCGGGAGGGCTGAATGCACCATAAGTTCACACGCACAATCCTCAGAGCACCAGGCCTGATTGAGAGCTCTTACTAGCATCACAATAAATGTCACCGTTGCCTAGCTACAAGTACCTGTGGCTTGGTGAAGAGGAAGACCACCGTGGTGGTGGGTCAGTGGTGCACTCTCCCTTGTCTTCTCTTTGGGATCCACAGGATCATCCCATGATGCTAGGAGAGGGCAGACATGAGCCAGCCTGAAGAAACATCAAGCACAGGCCCAGGAATAAAACACAAAATCCATAAGAATAAAAAAGATCTCCACAATTCCTCAGGGCTGCCTAAACCTTGTAGTGGTGAGTCTTTCTGGAACTTGACTCACTGTAGTTTCCAGGTACAGCCAGCCTGTGTTCCCCAGAGCTGCTCTTTCCCAGGTGGAGCTTCCTGCAGAGCCATGCATCCCCAGGAGCTGCCGGGCTGTGTGTTTCTGTAAAAGCATTGTGAGTGTTGGATGTCTCCATGTGTGTGAGGCATTGTGTTTGTGTGTGTGTGTGTGTGTGTGTGTGTGATTCTAAGTCGAATCTACTTAAAGAAATTTGGCTAACACACTTCAGCACTTCTTTTTATTTGAATCTCTCAATTATTTGGTGGCCAGTCTGTGTGGCTCCTCCTGGGATGTGAAGTTCCATGTTTTGTTTTTTTTGTTTGTTTGTTTTTCTGTTTTTGTTTTGTTTTGTTTTGTTTTGTTTTTTTCTGTGGATCCTGAATCCTCAGTGAATTGGGAGGTGGGCCAAGAGCTGCTGGCATCCAAATCACATCCCCTTGCAAAAAAGCACAATTCTGGAAAGAAGAGGAGCACAGCAGACCAAAAGATAAATTATCCTAGTGTTTTATTGTCCTGTGCCAACCCAGGGAAAGACATTAAAAGTTCTGTCTGCAAGTCCTCTTCAATTCACCTCTAATTCAGTTCCCAGCCCAACAGGTGCTTCCCATCATGAGGGGGCACTCCACAATCATCTTGGGATTTTATCGTGGGACATACAGAGTGAGCAGCAATAAGGTCATATGGGGTGAGGATACAATCTGGTGAGGGGTAGATGGGGTCCCACACATTCACCTCCAAAAAAATGAAGACAGATGATACAGAAGGTGGTTCCAACTCCATCTCCACATTCCCTTAATTGTACAAGCAGTTGACACCATGGCCCAGTGATCAGTTGGTAGCACTCCAAAGTGAAAGGAACATTTGGAGTGTAAATTGAAGCCATGGGATTGTCTCATGATCCTAGGGTAGGGTAGATGGGAGACAGCCTGAAGAAACCTCAAGCACAATCCCAGGAATAAAACACAAAATCCCTAAGAATCTAAAAGGATGTGCAGGTTTCCTCAGGCCTGCCTAGACGTTTTCAGGGTGAGTCTTTTTAAAACTTGCCGCTCTGTGATTTCTAGTTACAGCCCTCCTGTGTTCCCCAGGGTTGTTCTTTCCAAGGTGAGGCTTCCTGCAGAACCACACAGCCTCAGGCCCTACTGAGATGTGTGTTTCTGTGGGAGTGTTGCGACTGCTGGATGTCTGCATGTGTGTGTGTGGCATTATGTGTTTGTGTGTGTGTGTCCTAGTAAGTGAAATCTTCTAAAAGAATTGTGGCTAATACACTTCAGTGCTTCTTCTTCTTTTTTTTTTTAATCTCCCAACCTTTTAGTGTCCTGTCTTTGTGATTCTGCTTGGGTTGTGGGGATCTGCATTCTTTGTTTTTCTGTAGATCATTAATCTGCTCTGAAGTCGGAGGGGTGCTGAGTCCCGACAGTGCCCAGTTCACCTCCTCCTGCAAAACAAAAAAACAAGCAAACAAACAAACAAAAAACAATTGTCCTATGAAAAAGAGGAGCACACCACACCAACAAATGGAGATCTCCCATTGTCTCATTTTCCTGTGAATGACTGAAGGAGATACACTGGCAGTCCTCTCTGTAGGGACCCTTGAATTTACCTCAAATCCTTTTCCTAGGAAAGCAGGTGCTTCATGTTATGTAGGGGCACACCTCCGTCATATTGTGATTTCATCTGGGGACATTGAGTTTGAGAAGAATTAAAATCAGATAGGGGTGTGGATACAATCTCGAGGGGTGGTTGGGGTCCCTCAATATCACCTGCAAAAAAAATGAAGACACATGACAGAGAAGGTGCTTCCAACAGCATATCTGCATTCCCTTAATTGCACAAGCAGTTTACACCATTGCCCAGTGTTTATCTGGGAGTACTCCAACGTGCACGGAACATTTGGCATTCAAATTGAAGCCATCTTAGCAAACTTCCGATTTAAGAGCCTTCATCCCCAGATCCAAATGGGAGTGGAAAGGATTGTCGCTGGGTAGGATGTGGCCTCCACAAGTGCCTCTTCTTGGGCTGTCAGGCTCAACGACTTCCACACGTAATATTTCCCAGTTCACAGAGAATGACCCTCATGGCAATCCATTCCGTGAGTCTTTTATTCTAAATACTGTCACGTTTTAATGACTGGGCAGCTTTAAAGCTTTTAAGAGTGTAAATTCCCATTACAGCCATTAATAAGAAAACTTGTTCTCCCACTTCTATTGCAGGACTGCATAATTCCTGTAGGAAGAGAAGCAGGAAGCTGTGTCTGTCTTTTACCTGGTAATCTTCCCTCTGTTTCTTTTAGCCTGCATTGCCTTCACATTGTGGAGAGTCTCGCTCATTGAGCTGTTACTGGATGAGGCTGCCTCTTGCCACAGATTATACAGGTGCCAATGATTTCAGAGAGCAAGAGGGACATTGGGTAGGCTTGCTGCACTACAGATTATTGGACATTTTCACGTTTTTGGGGGCTGAGGTGGTTTGCACTTTGCAGGAGGCTTTTGGTCTTCCAACAAAAATCATTGAATATTTATTGGATCAAGGGCAGCTCAAGGCAGCTTAATCCCTCCGGTCGGCCTTGATTTCTCTTTGCTTTCCTGAAGCATCCATATAGCCCCTAAACAGCACCATTGGACACACTTTTCAGGCTTGCCATCATAATAGATGGACTCTGAGACAGTGTCTCAACCTCATCTCCTAACTTGAGTGGCCAGACCGAGGTTTGAGAACAATGCTCCACTTTGGACTTAACTTTATCGTCGTCCCTTCCTTTCCAGGAAAACCCCTGTGAGGCCCAGAATGAAGGGAAGCAGTTAGGTCAAGCGCCTGGCCATCTCTAACAACCACCATCCTCTGGGGTCTCAGGTATGATTCCCCATCTCTCACTAATACCCACCTCTGGGGTCTCAGGTATGATTCTATCACCCAGTGAAACTTTAACAACACAGCAGACTATATTCCAACTCCCATGGGACCCAATTCTTGCATACAGCCTCTTTCAGGAATGGAGTCAGAAAAGAAGTTTCCAGAGACCACCTCACAATATCAAAATACCTCTTCCTCCAGTGGAACTTGATTATGGAGATGTCTTGTAGAGCCCCTGAGGTTGAGACATTTAGGATTCCACAGTGGGTTTTCACAGGCAGCCTGTTTCCTGATAACAGAACATCTCTGCCTGTACCATTTTCTTCTGCTTAGGCAGGCTTACAGCTCTGAAAGCTGAGCACCTGAGCCTGCCTCACATATGCACATGAGCTAGTCTCAGGGCACAAGTCCTGATTGTAAGCTCTGGCTAGCATCACAGTGAATGCCACCATTGCTGAGCATCAATTCCCTGTCTTGGCCTAGAAGGAGAACTCCGTGGAGGTGTGTCAGCAGTAGACTCTCACCTGTCTTCTATGTGGGATCCATGAGATTGTCACATAATCCTAGGAGAGGGCAGACATTACCCAGCCTGAAGAAATGTCAGGCAGAACCCCAGAAATAAACCATGACATCCCTAATGACCCAAATAGACCTGTTGAATTATTCAAGCCTGCCTAGATGTTGTATGGGCAAATCTTTTTGAAATTTGCCCCATAGTGATTTCTAGGTACAACCTGCCTGTCTTCCCTGGCATTGCTGTCTCCCAGGTGGGACTATGTGCAGAAGCATGCAGCCTCAGGAGCTGCCAGGCTGTGTTTGTCTGTGAGAGTGTTGTGAGTGTTGCATATCTGCATGTGTTTGAGTCATTGTGTTTGTGTGTGTGTGTGTGTGCACTTGTGCACCTGTAAGGAGAGTCTGCTTAAAGGACTGTGGCTAACACACTTCATTTCCTCTTTTTTTTTTGAGTCTCCCAACCTTTTGGTGGCCTGTGTTGTGGGTTTTCTTAGGCTGTGAGGCTCCTTGTTCTTTATTTTTCTGTGGATCATGAATACACAGTAAATTGGGAGGGAGGTCCAGATCCGCTTGTATCCAAATCACCTCCCTCTGAAAAAAAGCCAGTCTTCTATAGAGAAGATGAGCACACCAACCATAAAATAGACATCTCATAGTGTTTCATTGTCCTGCAGGCAACCCAGAAAGAAACAATAGCAGTCCTGTATGGAGGGCCCCTGAATTTACCTCTAATTTGGTTCCCATCTGAGCAGGTGATTCAGGTCGTGAGGGGACACTCCTCTATCGTCTTGGGATTTCATCCTGGGAATGTGAGTGGCAATAAGTTAAGATAGGGATGAGGATGCAATCTGATGATAGGTGAATGGGGACCTGCAACATTACCTGCAAAAAAAAAAAAGAAAAGAAAAGACAGATAACACAGAAGTTGCTTCCAACTGCATCCCTGCATTTTCTTAATTGCACAAGCAGTCCACAGCAGGGCTTGGTATTCACGTGAGAGTACTTTAACATGCAAGGAATATTTGGTGTGCAAATTGGCGCCATCCTGGCAAACTTCCAATTTGAGGCCTTTTATTCTCAGAGAAAAATGTGTGTGGAATGGATTAATGCCAGTTGGGATGTGGCCTCCAGACTTGCCTGTTCTTTTTCTGACTTCCATATTTTTCATTGGCCTAAGGTTTCCTGGGTCTGGCTCAATGACTTCCACACTAAACACTTCCCAGTTCACAGAAAACGGCCCTCATGGGAATCCATTTTGTGAGTGTTTCCTTCTTAACACTGTCACATCTTAATGGTGGGGAAGTTGTGATACTTTTAAAATGATAACTTCCAGTTAGATATGCAAACTAGGAAACTTCTTCTCTCACTTTTATCAGGGGGATACATGATTCCTGTAGGATGAGAAGCAGACAGCTCTGTCTGGCCATTGCCTGGTAATCCAGCCTCTTTTTCATTTCTTCTGCATTGCCTTCTGATTGTGGAGGGGATCTTTCATTGGGCTGTTCCTGGATGGGACTGCCTCTCACCAGAGATTATTTAGTTGCCAGGAATTTCATAGAGAAAAAGGAACTTTGGGTAGACAGGCTGCACTGTAGGTCATCAGTCATTGTCTCCTTGTGAGTGTTGAGATTGTTTGCCCTTTGCAGGAGGATTTTGGGTCCTCTGACAGAAATCACTGAACATTGTTTGCACTCCAGCACAAGGCACCTCATTCTCTCAGGCGAGCCCTGATTTTTCTTTCCTTTCATGTGGAATTCACAGTGCCACTCAAAAGCATTACTGGACACCATTTTCAGGCTTCTCATCCCCACAAACGGCCTCTGAGACACAGTCTCAATGTCATCTGCACCTATGAGAGGCCAGTCAAAGGTGTGAGAACACTGCTCCACATTGACTTTCCTTTTATCATCATTCCTGCCTTTCCCAAAGAGCCCCTACAAGGACCAGTGTGATAGGAAGCTGTGAGGTCAAGAGACTGGCCATCTTTCACTGACACCCACCTCTGGGGTCTCAGGTATGATTCTATCACACAAAGAACCCTCAAAAGCACACCAGAATATATTACAATCCCCATGGGACTAGATTCTTGCACACAGCCTTTTTCAGGAATGGAGTCAGAAGAGCAGATCCAGCGACCACTTTGCAGTCTCAAAATGACACCTCCTCCATCAGGACTTGGCCACAGAGATGGCCTGAAGGGGCCCTGAGATCAATACCTTTACAGTCCTACGGTGGGTTTTCACAGGCAGCCTTTCTTCTGATACCAGGCTGGCTCTTCCTGTACCATTTTGCTCTGGCTTAGGCAGACTGACAGCTCTGACAGACAGGTGCACTAGTCTGCCACACAAATGCATATGCACCACTCTCAGGGCACTAGGCCTGATTGTGAGCTCTGGCTATTGTCACAATGAATGTGTTCATTGCCTAGAAACAATTCTCTGTGGTTTGGTGGAGAAGGAGACCTCAGTGGAGGCCTGTCAGCAGTGTACTGTTGCCTGTCTTCCTTGAGGGATGCATGGGATAGTCTCATGAACTTAGGAGAGGGAAGACATCAGCCAGCCTGTAGAAACATCAAGCAGAGCCCCATGAATAAACTGCAAAATTCTTAAGGATCCAAAAGTATCTACAGGGTTCCTTATTCTTTCCTAGACGTAGGGTGAGTCTTTTTGAAACTTGTCCCATGGTGATTACTAGTTACAGCCTGCCTCTGTTCCCCAGCTTTGCTATCTCCCAGATGGCTCTTCCTGTAGAATCATGCAGACTCAGGAGTTTCTGGGCTGTGTGTTTCTGTGGAAAGTTGGGAGTGTTGGATATCTGCGTGTGTGTGGCATTGTGTGTGTGTTTGTGTGTGTGTGTGAGAGAGACTGCATGTAGTGTCTGGTTAAAGGAAAGTGGTTAATGGACTTCAGTGCTTCTTTTTTTAAGTCTCCAAACCCTCCGGTTCCCTTTCTGTGTGGCTCTACTTGGGCTACAGGTCTCTGTGTTATTTATTTTTCTATGGATTATAAATTTGAAGTGAATTGGGAGGTGTGCCAAGACACACCAGCATCCAAATCACTTTCCCCTGCAAAAAAATCCACTCTTCTTGAAAGAACAGGAGGACCAAACAACAAAAAAACAGAAATCTCCCAGTATTTCATTGTCCTTCAGCTAACCCATGGAGAGATGCTAGAAATTCTGACTGCAGGACCTTTGCATTTACCTCCAACTTTCTTCATAGCCAAGCTGGTATTTACTTCATGACAGAGCACTTCATCATCTTGGGATTTCATCCTGTTAGTGTGAGCAGCAATAATGTCAGATAGGGGTGAGGATACAATCTGGTGAGGGGTGGATGGGGTCAGGCCCCTTCATCTGCAATAAAAAATGAAGACAGGTGACACAGAAGGTGCTTCAAACTCCATCCCCATATTCTCTTTATCACAGGATGAGCAGGAGGCAAAACCCTTCAGACACAGGATTAAAGAAGAAAGTTGCTTTATTTTGTTGGGAGCATCAGCAGGCTTGCCTCTTAAGAACCGAACTCCCTAAAGAAAGAGTACCTGGCTCTTTTAAGTGATTACAACTCTAAGGGGTTCAAAATGAAATTGTTGTGATAGGTGGAGATCTATGGATATCACATGTGGTTAGAGTTGGGGAGTTAATCTTTTTAAATTCAGGCCTGGTCGTCAGTGGCATCACCTCGTCTTATCACTGATTTCATTCCTATTGTTTTTCTGCTTTTACTTCCTCCTTATCTTCAGAGAATAGGAGAAAGAAAGAGTAATGGCCTCTCTCCTCAATCCCCCCTTTAAGAACCTCACTCACTAGTGGGAATTCTCACTCTCATCTTTACTACCCAGGTCTTCCTGCAAGATAGATTGATAGTGATTCATTTAATACACTTGTGCTGTGGTGATTTGATATACTAAGGTGGTAGAAATACAGCTAACCTACAAGAGATTAAATGCTGGCTTGGGAGAGCACCTGTGGACCTCGCTTTAGACTCAAATATTTACTCATAATCCAGTTCAGTTTCATTGATTCCTAGAGTTACATACTCTCCTGTTTTCCAACCAGGATCAAGCAGTTCTAATGTGTTATAACACCTCAGGATTGTTACTTCCTGGGCTGCATACATTGTACTGTGTGGCATTATACAAACAAGTCCCTTTTAAGATTCCAGTACATTCATAATAACTATAAAACAGAAAGACTGTTTTAACTTTTTGCCCTACCTCAGTCACTTGAAGAGTCCTAAGTCTGAGAAAGGTCAGCTGAAGTCCTTACTGTACAAATCCAAAATTTAAGCAAAATGAGTTACGATGAGTTTCCTCATGCTTCAGCCATGCCTGAACCAGTCAGTTTTTAGCTGTGACTGGAGCAGGGCTTGTCATCTTCTTCAAAGTCACCTTGCCAGTGTTGTCTAGGCTTAGTCTAGCCCCCCAGGTTTCATGTCCTGCAGGTATTACAGGACTTTGTTGGATCCAGGCTAGGATTTCCTCTACACTTATGGCTGTGGAAGTGGTCAATATGACGGTCTGGGATCCTTTCCACCTCTGGCCGCAACGGGGTTATGTTTCAGTCCTTGATCCACACCTGATAACCTGGGGAAAGAGGTGAACTGGGAGAATAACCTGATCGGCAACTCTTATTTACTCATGCTGAAGTTGTTTGTGTAATTTTCTCTAAATCCTGTAGCTGTCACTGGAACTCAATTTCACCTAGCTCTTGAGGAGTGCCTGGGAGTCCGCATAGTATGGTAGGGGTCCATTATATAATTTCATAAGGGGAATACTCTTTTCTTTTAGAAGGGGTACATGTCATCTTAAACAATACCACAGGGAGAGCTTGTAGTCACTTTTATCCTGTTTCTTGACAAACTTTCTCTAATTGTTCTTGATAGTCTGATTAATCTGCTACACCTTGCTGAAACTGTATGGTCGCTAAGCAGTATGTAGTTTCCTTGTGATCCCCAATACCTTTGCTGTCTTTTGTACCAAGTCAGCCACAAAAGCTGGCTTATTGTCTGAGCCAATTTGTAAGGGCAGTCCAAACCTAGGGATGAGATCTGAGAGAAGCACATAGGTTACTTCAGCAGCTTTCTCAGTTTGTGCTGGATAGGCCTATGGCCACCCAGAGCATCTACACACTAGAACTAGCAAATACTTGTTAACTTTACATTTGGGCATCTCGGTGAAGTCTACTTAGAGGTCTTCAAAGGGTGCTGCTCCATAAGTTGGTGTGCTGGGTGGGACAGTTGGACCTTGCCTAGCATTGTGGTATCAGTAGGTGACACATTGCTGCACCACCGTTTTGGCAAGGGCTGAGAGATGCAAGATGTATTACCAGCCTAACAACTTTTCACTTGACTGTTGGTCTACATGAGTGGTCTCTTGCAGAGCCAGGATGACTGGGGCTCCTAGCCATTGTGGCATGGATATTCTTCCATCCAATAATCAGATCCATCCCTCTTCTATCACCTGTCATCCCTCTGGGGAAATTCCTTCTTTTCTTTAGAATAAGTGGATACAAGGTCAAGTACTTGAGGGATCAGGGGTGCTGTGACTGATGCCCAGTAGAAGGTGGATGCTGTTTTCCAAGCTTCTGCATCAGCTCGGGAGTTCCCCAAGGCAATCAAAGTGGAAGCTTGCTGGTGTCCTCTGCAGTGTATGACTGCTCTCCTGATAGGTTGACGAAGCTACACCAGTCCACCTACAGCTCCCAGTCTACTGATGTCTAGTGATGGTCTTGGAGGTTGGCACTACTAAAATAAACTTTGTACAACACATATACACAGTTACGTTCAACTAGGCTCTCTGATACTGGGAGTTAGGTGGTGGGGTTGAAACTTCAATTTTCTTGCAGGTATCTTCACAGAGCAAGTTTTGGTACCTAGTTCTTCTAGCATTCATTAACCAATGATTTTTTTTTTTTTTTTTGTTATTCATCGAGGTCACCACAGCATGGGGAGCCTTTATGTTCAGGTTTTCCCGAGAGTTTATCCACTTTTTGTGAGGGCAGTGCAGTTTTCCAAGGCCCTCAAACATGGTGGCCAACGTTTAGAAACTCTGTGTAGCTGTTAGGAGAGGTAGGCTACTGGTCTTGGCCAGGGCCCAACGTCTGGGTTAAAATTCCAACTGCCATCAATTCTCTCTCTGACACATATAGTGTAAATGGCTTTGTCAGGTCAGACAGCCCCAGGGCTGGGGCTTATGTGAGCTTGTCTTTTAATTCATGAAAAGCTTGTTACTGTTGGGACTCCCATTCAGAAGGCTCTTTGTCATCCCATTTTGGTGACTTCATAAAGAGGCTTTGCATGTATTGCAAATATAGGTCCTAAGAATTATCTCACCTCACAGCTGGTCTTAGGCTCTGGTAGGTTGCAAATGGCCTGTTTCTTCCTGATGCCAGGTTGCACTTCACCTTGTCAGATAGTAAATCCCAGGTAACATATCTGTTGTCAACAGATCTGAGCTTTATTCTTGGACATCTTATATTCACATTCCTCCAGGTGCCATAGCAGGCTATCTGTTCCCTTGGCACAGTCAACTGCTGGGGGGTGCTGCCAGGAGTCCATCACAGTTCTGGAGCAACAAGCAGCATTGCAGAAGCTGGGTCCAAGTGTACTGAGTAGTGACACCTGACTCTGGATCCTCCCACTGAAAGGCAAAGAGTTTTTGGCTCTCAAGTTATAGTCTGATGCTAGAGAAAGTGTCCTTCAGCTGTACTCAGCTGGCAGCAACCTTAACAATGTGTATGGGTTATGTATCATTGGGTGTAAGGTCACTGTAGCTTGATTAACCAAGTGAAAGTCCTGTGCCGGCCTGTATTCTTTGGCCCCTGTCTTGGGAACAGACAGAAGGGGGGTGTTCCATGGAGACTCACAAGGGACTATAATTTCAAAGGCCCTGAGGTGCTTGAGATGGACTTGGATACCTTCAAGAACTCCTCTGGGGAACGGGTGCTGTTTTTGCATTAGCAGCTGGGCCCCAAGCTTAACTTCTATGAGTACTGTGGCCTAGCTGATTGCCAGCCCTGGAGAGTTGTCTTCTGCTCACACCTTTGGCCACCGCTTAGCCAGAGCTCATCCTATCTGTTGGCCTGGGTAAGTTAAGAAGAGTCTCTATTCCTCTTCCCAAATAACCATAAGCGCAGTGATGACTCCAATTCCAAGAAACTTTAGCTTTAAAGATCTGTGCTTTGTAAAAGATACGGTGGCTTTCAGCTTGCAGAGGTGAAGGTGAAGGCTTGGTACACAAAGGCACACCTTTCCATCATATGGCTGACCTCGTCTACCTCAGTGTACTGTTGCTCTTTCGGGGACATTTGTATCCTAGTTCTAGGCATCAAACAGGCTGCCAACGGAGTGGTTCTCCAGAGGTCTGGCATCCTTTCTTTTCTACTCTGGGTGGCTTAGGTGTATGTAGGCATTGCAAAAGCTCTGGCGCCCTGGGCTCAGGAGTTGGAGACCTTCCTTCTTGGTAAAGGCGGGAGGTCACTGGCACTATTTCTTCCCATGAGTCCTCTAATGTTGGGTCAGGACTTTAGGAGCTTATTCTCCTTAGTGGGTGGGTTGGGATTTTTCCTTGGCTGTCTGGCTCTTTGCTACTAGTACTACTGCTGCCTGTCCTCTTAACCACTGTGGGGGTTCTAAAACCAGCTGTAACCAAGTGCCTATGTACAGAAACTGGTCGAGTATCCTGGTTTACCAGTTACCTTGACCACTACTTTGAAACAGGGGACCTATATAGGCTCATTTCTGATGGCCAACCCACTTCAAATCTTCAAAAATTTATTTATAGAAGCAGAAATATTTAAATGCAACACTGGACAATAAACAAAAAGTTGGAATGCCAATGACAGCAGAGACTCTCTCTTGCAATTTACATTTCTCTGAATTAGCACGGTTAGTTTAGAAATCACAGATGTAATTATAATTGCTAATCCAATTCTATGGCTCATTAGTGGGAATGAGACATGTTTAGCTTTATTGGAAGAAAGTGCCTGAATTAGTATTTTGCCTACTTCTACCCATGAAGATGGTATAGTAAACTGAATATTACTACAGGAATAAGAGTCACAGAAAACTAGTATTAGAAAATATTTTCCTAAACTATAAAAATACTAAAAACATGCTTAAAAGTATTTTGTACCATAATCATCATGAACATCCAGTACTTTTCTAATCAGTTTTCTATGATTCATTCTGATTCAATGTTTATTTACCTTCAAGTTTTGTTCTAGTATCAGATGCCAGACCGTCTATCTCACACAAAGTTTTAAGTTTTAAGTTTTCCACCCATCTTCCTCCTGAGTCAAAACAACACTCACACCACAAGAAGGAAAGGGTAAACTTGTAACTTAATCATCTCACTCATCTCAAACTCAAGCAAGCACTCATGTTCAATTTCATGTTTGCAAACAAGTCAAGACAAATCAAAATCAATACTGAGACCAAAGTACTGATTGCAAACATGTCAAGCCAATTCAAAATTAATACCAAATTCCTGACAAGAGCACACCTTGGTTTATCAGGCCACACTTCCACTCAAATGCAGTGGCAAGTTCTCAGGACCAGTCCTAACATATTTCAGATGCCCTGGTTTTCAGTCACTGCATCGATCCTTTGTAGGTTCCTGCCATGAACTGATCTGAAGAGGCATTCCATCAGGGCAAATGCCTACCTGATAGTGCTCCCAGGATTTGCATCACTCAAGCTGGCCAGAGTCCCCTGCAGGTATATATCTCAGGGCAGGCTTAAGAAGCCTGAGGAGCTGCCTCGACCTTCCATTTATCAACTCATCTCCAGGTCAGGGGACCAAAACATATCAGGAGGAGCCACAGACAAAACCCTTGAGACACCAGAATAAAGAAAAAAGTCACTTTATTTGGCCAGGAGCATTGACAGAATCATTCCTCAAACCAAACTCCCTGAAAAAAAAAAGTTCCTGGCCCGTTTAAGGGCTTACAACTCTAAGGGCTTCCACTTGAAACGGTCATGATAGGTTGATATCTACAGAGAGCATACGTGGTTAGAGTGGGGGTTGGGGATTAATCTTTTAACCTCAGGCCTGGTCATCAGTGGCACCAGATGATCTTGCCACTGATATCATCTCTGTTGTTTACCAGCTTTTACTTCCTCCTTCTCTTCAGAGCCAGGAGACAGTAAGAAAAATGGTCTCTCTCCTCAGCTTAATTGTACAAGCATCCCACACAATGGCCCACTGTTCAGGTGGGCATATTCTAACCTGCAAGAAATACTTGGAGTGCAAATTTGGGCCATCCTGGCAAACTCCCAAACTGAGGGCTTTCAAACATGGAACCAAATGAGAGTGGAATGGATTGATGCTGGGTGGAATTTGGCCTGCACACTTCTCTATTCTCTTCCTGACTTCCATTTTCCTCATTGGCCTAGGGTTTCCTGGGTCTTACTCAATGGTTCCACACTAAAGCTTTCCCAGTCATGGAGAAGGATTCTCATGGGAATACATCGTACAAGTGATTTTTCTAAACAGTGTCATGTTTCAATAACTGAGCAGCTTTGATACTTTTAAAACAGTAAATTCCCATTACAGCCACCAACAAGGAAACTGTTGTTCTTCTTCTATCAGAGACCTGCCTGATTTTAGTAGGACGAGAAGTAGCCAGCAGTGTATGGATTTTGCCTGGTATTCCAGCCTCTGCTTTATTTCATCTGAACAGCCTTCGAATTGTGGAAGGACTCTTTCACTGGGCCGTTGCTGGATGAGACTGCATCTTGCCACAGATTATTTAGCTGCCTGGGATTTCAGAGAGAAAAAGGGACTACAGGTAGGCTAGCTGTGCTCTGGCATGTGAGTGGTTGTCTCATTGTGGGGGCTGAGGTTGTTTGCACTTTGCAGTGGGCTATTTGGTTCTCTGACAGGAACCATTGAACATTTCTTGGACTCCAGGACAAGGCAGATTGTTTTCTCAAGTGAGGCTTGATTTTTCTTTCCTTTCATGGGGAATCCACAGTCACCATGAACTACACTACTGGAAACCCATTTTCAGGCTGGCCATCACAATGGATGGCCACTGAGATGCTGTCTCCACTTAATCTGCACCTGTGAAAGGCAAGTCCAATGTGTGAGAACATTTCTGCACCTTGGACTTGCCTTTGGCATCATTTCGATATTTTTCAGAAAGGTCCTGTGAGGCCCAGGATGAAGGGCAGCAGTAAGGTAAAGGGCCTGGCCATCTTTCACTGACACCCACATCTGGGGTCTCAGGTATGCTTCTATAACCCAAAGAACATGCAACAACACAGCAGAATATATTCCAATCCCCATGGGACCTGATTCTTGAAAACAGCCTCTTTTGGGACTTCATTCATTTTTCTCTGCTTAGGTAGGGTGACAGTTCTGATAGCTTGGCACCCAAGCCTGTTTCACAAATGTGCATGTGCTAGTTGATGGCTTCAGGCCAGATAGTGAGCTCTGGATAGTGTCACAATAAATAGTCAACGTTCCTTAGAGACAAGTCCCTGGGCTTGGCAGAGATAGAAACCTCCATGGAGATGCGTCAATGGTGGACTCTCACCTTTCTTCTCTGTGGGATCCATGGAATGTTCTCGACATCCTAGGGGAGGGCAGATGTTAGACACCCTGAAGAAATGTTAAGCAGACATTAAATCACTAAATCGCTAAGGATGTAAATGGATCTGCAGGAATTCTCTAGCCTGTCTAGAGGATGTATGTGTGAAACTTTTTGAAACTTAGGCCACTCTGATTTCCAGGTACAGCCCTCATGTGTTCCCTAGTATTGCTCTCTCCCAGTTGAGGCTTCCTGCAGAATCATGAAGCCTCAGGTGCTGCCAGGCTGTGGGTTTTTCTGGGAGTTTTTCGAGTGTTGTATGTTTGTGTGTGTTTGTGGCATTGTGTGTGTGTGTGTGTGTGTGTGTGCCAGTAAGTGGAGTCTGCTTAAAGGAATTTTGCTACCACACTTCAGCACTTCTTTTTTTTTTGAGTCTCCCAACGTTTTGTTGACCTGTCTGTGTGGCTCTGCATGGGCTGTGGGGCTCCATGTTCTTTATATTTTGTGGATTATGAATCCACAGTGAATTGGGAGGCAGGCCAAGACCCGCTGGAGTACAAATAACCTCCAGCTGCAAAAAAATCAATTCTTCTGGAAAGAAGAAAAGAACACCACACCAAAATGAGACATGTCTCACTGTTTCATATTCCTGCTACCAACCCAGAAAGAGACACTAGCAGTCTTCCCAAAGGGTCCATTGAACTTACCTCGAATTTGGTTTCCAGCTGAACAGGTGCTTCACGTTGTGAGGCGGTGACTCCTCCATCGTCTTGGGGTTGCATCCTGGGACATAGAAGGTGAGAAGCAATAAGATCAGATAGAGGTGAAGATACAATCTGATGAGGCAAGGATGGGGTCCTGCACGTTTACTTTCAATAAAAATAAAGACATATGAGACAGATGGTGCTTCTAACTCCATCCCCACATTCACTTAATTGCACATGCAGTCCACATCATGGCTTGGTGTTCAAGTGGGCATACTCCAACGAGGAAAAAATATTTGGAATGCAAATTGGGGCCATTTTCGCATACTCCTGATTTGAGGGCTTTCATAGGCTGAGTTAAATGGGAGTGGAATGAATGGACACTTGGTGGGATGTGGCCTCCACTGTTCTTTCTTCTTTTCCTGATTTCCATGTTCCTTGTCACCTTAGAGTTTCCTGGGTTTGGCTCACCAACTTCCACACTAAATGTGTCCCAGTTCTTGGAGAATGACACTCATGGGAATCCATTGTGTGAGTGTTTCCTTCTAAACACTGACTGCCACGTTTTAATTATTGGGCAGATTTGACACTTTTAAAACCATAAATTTCTGTTACAGATGCCAAAAAAAAAAACTCTCGTTCTCTCACTTCTATTGAAGGGCTGCATGATTCCTGTAGGATGAGAAGCAGGCAACCATGTATGGCTTTTCCTGGTAATCTAGTCTCTCTCTCTTTTCATCTGCATGGCCTTCTCATTGTGGAGAGTCTCTTTCATTGGGCTGTTGCTCTATAGGAATGCTCTCACCACAGATTATTTAGATGCCAGGGATGTCAGAGACCAAAAGGGGCTTTGTGTAGGCTGTCTGTGGTCCAGGTTGTGGGTGGTTGTCTTGTCGTGAGGCTGAGGTTGTTTGCACTTCACAGGAAGATTTTGGGTTCTCTAACAGGAATCATTGACAATTGCTTGGACTCTAGCACAAGACAGCTTGTTCTTTCAAGTAAGCCTTGATTTTGTTTTTGTTTCATGAGTAATAGAAAATGTCACTCAACAGTACTACTGGACATTATTTTCAGGCTTGCAATCAATACAGATTGCTTCTGAGACACTCTCTCAACCTTATCTGCACCTGTGAGATGCCAGTTTGAGGTGTGAGAAAACTGCTCCAATTTGGACTTGCCTTTGTTGTGGTTCGTCCCAGTGCCAGAGAGCCACTGTGGGGCCAAGTACGAGGAGAATCAGTGAGGTCAAAAGCCTGACCATGTTTCATTGACAACTGCCTCTGGGATCACAGGTATGATTCTATCACCCAAAGAACCCTCAACACACTAGACTATATTCCAATGCCCCATGGACATGATTCTTGCACACAGTCTTTTTTTGGGAATGGAATCATGAGAGCAGTTTCCAGCGAACACCTCAGAGTCTTGAAATGCTCCCTTCACAGTGGGACCCAACCATGGAGACAGCCCAAAGGTGCCCTGATATAGAAAATTTTAGGGTCGTGCAGTTGGTTTTCACAGCAGCCTTTTTTCCTATTACCAGGCCAGCTCTGCCTGTGCCACTTTCCTCTGCTAAGGCAGGCTGAAAGCTGTGTGACAGCAGTGCATCTGAGCCAGCCTCACAAATGCACATGCATTTGTCCCAGGGGACCAGGAGTTTTTATGAGCTCTAGCTAGCATCATGCTAAATGTCATGATTGCCTAGTTACAGTTTATTGCCTCTTGGCAGTGAAGGAGACCTCCATGGAGGTGCCTAGGCAGTGGACTCTCACCTGTCTTCTTTGTTGGATCCATGGGATAGGCCCATGATCCTAGGAGAGGGAAGACATGAGTCAACCTGAAGATACATCAATCAGAGCCCCAGGAAAAAACCAGCAAATCCCTAAGGATACAAAAGCATCTGCAAAATTCCTCACACTTACCAAGAGTTTGTAGGGGTGAGTCTTTTTGCAACTTGACCCACTGTGATTTCTGAATACAGCCCACCTGTGTTCCCTGGGGTTGGTCTTTCCCAGGGGGGCTTCCTGCAGCACCTCACAGCCTCAGGAACTGCTGGGCTGTGTTTTTCTGTGGGAGTATTGCGAGTGTTACATGTCTGCATGTGTGTGGCATTGTGTGTTTCTGTGAGTGTTTATGTGTGCATGTGTGTGCCCATAAGTGGAGTCTGCTTAAAGGAATGTGGCTAACGCACTTCAGCACTTCTTTTTTTGAGTCTCCACAGTTTTGCTAACCTGTCTGTATGGTTCTGCTTGGGCTGTGGGGCTCTGTGGTCTTCATTTCTCTGTGGATCATGAATCCACAGTGAATTGTGAGGTTGGCTGAGACCCACCATAATCAAATCATTTCCTCCTGCAAAAACAGCCACTCTTCCAAAGAGAAGAGGAGTACATCAAATCCCAAAGAAGACATCTCCCAGTGTTTCATTGTCCTAAGGCCAACCCAGGGAGAGACACTAGTAATCCTGTTTGTAGTGCTCCCTTGAATTTACCTTGACTTTGCATTCCCGGCCAAGCAGGTACTACAGGTCATGAGGGCTCCCTCCTCCATCATCTTGGAATTTCATTCTGGGACAGAGTGTGAGAAGCAATAAGGTCAGATTGGGGTGAAAAGACAACCTGGTGAGAGGTGGATGAGGACCCGCACCTTCATCTGAAAAAAATTATAAAGACAAGTGACACAGAATTTGCTTCCAACAGCATGCCCGCATTCCCTTAATTGCAAAATCAGTCCACATCATGGTCCAGTATTCAGGTGGGCCTACTTCAACGTGCAGGAAACATTTGGAATGCAAACTGGAGCCATTCTGTCAAACCCCCTGTTTCAGCACTTTCAGACCCAGAGCAAAAGAGGAGTGGGATGGATTCATGCTTGGTGGGAGGTGGAATTCAAACTTTCTGCTTTTTTTTTTGAGTTTCATGTTTCTGGGTTTCTCATTGACCTAGGGTATCCTGGGTCTGGCTCAATGTCTTCTATACTTAACTTTTCCAGTAAATGGAAAATTACCTTCATGGGAATCCATTGCATAAGTGATTCCTTCTAAGCACTGTTACATTTTACTGACTGGGCAGCTGTAATACTTTTAAAACCATAAATTTCCATTACATCCACCAACAACGAAACTGCTGTTCTCTCCCTTACATTGGAGGGATGCATGATTCCTACAGGATGAGAAGCAGGCAGCCCCATTTTATATTTTGTGAGAATCTATAATCTACTTCATTGAATCTGCACATCCTTTCTCACTGTGGACAATGTCATTCACTGGGTTGTTGCTGGACTGGACTGCCTCTCACCACAGACCTCTTTGCTGCCAGTGATTTCAGGGAGCAAAACAGATTTCGAGTGTGCTGGCTGATCTCCAGGTTGTAGGTCATGGTCTCGCTTGGGAGGCTATTGGTTTTTGCAAAGTAGAGGAGGCTTCTCAGTCCACTGACACAAATATTTGAATGTTGCTTAGACTCTAGCATGAGGCAGCTTGTTCTCTCTGGTAAGCCTTGCTTATTCTTTGCTTTCATGGTAAGTGGACAGTGCCCCTCAAAGCATTACTGTATACACTTTTCAGGCTTGTAATCACCAGAGACTACCTCTAAGACACTGTCTGAACCTCATCTGCACCCGTGAGAAGCTAGTTCAAGGAATGAGAACACTGCTTCTGCTTGGACTTGCCCTTGTTTTGGTTTCTACCTTCCAAGGCAGTGATGTCAAAGCCATGACCATCTTTCACTGACACCCACCTCTGGAATCTCAGGTATGACTCCATTATCAAAGACTCCTCAACCTCTCACCAGACTATATTCCAGTCCCCATGGGAACAGATTGTTGCACACAGCCTCTTTCAAGAATGGAGTCAGAGTAGTTTCTAGGGACCACTGCAGAGTCTGAAAATGCATCCTCCTGCAGCAGCACCTAACCACAAAGATGGCCTGAAGTGGCAGTAATGTTGAGACTTTTATAGTCCTGCAGAAGGTTATTCCAGGCAGGATATTTTTTTGATACTAAGCCAGCTCTGCCTGTAACATTTTTCTCTGCTTAGGCAGGCTGACAGCTCTGACAGCCTGACAACTGGGTGCCCTAGCCTGGCTCTTGAATGTGTGTACGGTTAGTCTGAAGGCTCCTGGCCTAAGGTGTGAGCCCTGGCTAATGTCACAATAAATGCCATTGTTGCCTAGTGACAAGACCCTGCCGGTTGTTGGAGAAGGACACCTCCGTGAAGTGGCATCGACCATGGACTCTCACTTGTCTTCTCTGTGGGATCTACTGGATAGTTCCATGATGGTAAGATAGAGAAAATGTGAGCCATCCTGAAGAAACATCAAACAATCCCAAGAATAAACCATGAAATCCGTAAGTGTCCAAAAAGTTTTGCAGGATGCCTCTGGCCTGCCTACACTTTGTAGGGGTGAGTCTTTTAAAAACTTCCTTCACTGTGGATTCTAGGTACAGCTGACCTGTGTTCCCTGGAGTTGCTCTCTCACAGGTGCGGCTTTCTTTTACTGAGTCTTCCAAACCTTTGTTGGCTGTCTGTGTGGCTCTGCTAGGGTTGCAGGGCCCTGTGTTCTCTATTATTCTGTGGATCATGAATCTGCAGCAGATTGGGAGGCTGGCTGAAATCTGTCAGAATCCAAAACACCTCCCCTTGCAAAAACAGCCACTTTTTTAGTAAAAAAGAAGAGCACACCATACCCACAAATAGACTTCTCCCAGTATTTCATTGTCTTGAGGCCAACCCAGGGAGAGACACTAGCAGTCCTGTCCACAGTGCCTCTTCAATTTATCTCAAATTCTGTTCCCAGTTGAGCAGGTACTTCAGATCATTAGGGGTCACTCCTCCCTCATCTTCAGAGTTGAATCTGGGAAAGATTTGGAAACAAGGCCAAAAAGGACTAAAAATACAATCTGGTGAGGAGTGGATAGAGATGCACACCTTTACCTGCAAAACATGTGAAGACAGATGACACAAAAGTTGCTTCCAATAGCATCATGACATTTCCTTAACTGCACAAGCAGTTCATACCATCGTGTGGTGTTCAGGTGAGAGTTCTTCAGCATGTGGGGAACATTTAGGCTGCAAATTTGGGTCATCCTGATAAACTCCCGATTTGAGGGCTTTCATAATCTTAGACAAATGGGAGTGGAAAGGATTGATGTTGGGTGGAATGTGGCCTCCACTTTTGCCTCTTCTTTTCCTGACTTCAGTGATCCTCATTGGCCTAGGGCTTCCTGGGTCTGACTCAACATCTTCTACATTAAATGTTTCCCACTTAATGGAGTAAGGCCCATGTGAAAATCCATTGTGTGATTGTTTTCTTCAAAAAGCTGCCAGGTTTTAAGGACTGGGCAGCTTTCATATTTTTAAAACAATAAATTCTCGTTACAGCTGCTTACAAGGAAATTCTTTTTCTTCACCTTCTGTCAGAGGACTGGGTAATTCCTTTAGGATAAGAAGCAGACAACCATGTCTGGCTTTTGCCTAGTAATATATCCGCTGCTTCATTTCTATCTCTATGGCCTTCTCATTGTGGAAGTGTCCTTTCACTGGGCTGTTGCTGGATGGGACTGCCTCCTGCCACAGATTATTTAGCTGCCAGAAATTTTGGAGTGTGAAAGGGAATTCATGTAAGCAGGCTGTGCATCAGAATGTGGTCATGCTTCCTTGTGGGTGCTGAGGTTATTTTCACTTTCCAGGAGGATTTTGGGTCCTCTGACAGGAATCATGGAACATTGCTTAAACTCCAGCACAAGGCACCTCGTTCTCTCAGGCAAGTTTTGTTTTTTTCTTTGCTTCTGTGGGGAATCCTCAGTGGCCCTCAGCACTAATGGACTTACTTTTCAAGCTTGCCATGACCACAGATGGCCTCTGAGACACTGTCTCAACTTCATGTACACCCATGAGGGGTCAGTCTGAGCTGTGAGAATACTGCTCCACAATGGACTTGACTTTGTCGTGGTTCCTGCCCTGTGAGGCCCGGATGAAGGAGGGCATTGAGGTTAAGAGCCCAGCCATCTTTCACTGACATCTGCCTCTGGGGTCTCCAGTATGGTTAAAAGAACACTCCACAACACATCAGACTATATTCCATTCTTTCCAGTCTCCATGGGACATGATTCTAGCACACAACCTCATTTGAGAATGGAGTCAGAAGAGCAGTCTTCAGTGACAACCCCACAGTCTCAAAATGCCTTCTTCTCCATTGGAATCTGACAACTGAGACAGCCTGAAGGGGCCCTTGATGTTGAGAATTCTGTAGTCCTGCAGTGGGTTTTTGCAGGCAGAATTTTTGCCTATACCTGGCCTATACCTGGCCGGCTCTGCCTGCACCATTTACGTCTGCTTAGGTAGGCATACAGCTCTGACAGAGGGATGTCCAAGCCTGCCTCATGAATGAGCATTTGCTAGTCTCAGGGAAAGAGTCCTGATTGTGATCTCTCGCTAGTGTAACCCTAATGTCACCATGCCTAGTGACAAGTCCATGTGGCTTCGCAAAGAAGGAGACCTGTGGGGATTTGCATCAGTGATGGACTCTCAACTGTCTTCTCCATGGGATCCACAGGATAGTCCCATAATCCTAAGAGAATGCATATGCAAGCCAGCCTGAAGGAATGTCAAGCAGAGCCCTAGAATACACTGTGAAATCCCAAAGGATGGAAAAGGATCTACAGAATTCCTCAGGTTTACCTAGAGGTTGTATGATTGACTCTTTTTGCAACTTGCCCCACTGTGATTTCTAGGTACAGCCCACCTCTGTTCCCCGGGGTTGCTCTCTCCCGGTAAGGCTTTCTGCAGAACCACGCAGTCTCAGGAGCTACCAGGCTCTTTGTTTCTGTGGGAGTGCTGCAGGTGTTGAATGTCTGCATGTATATGTGGCATTGTGTGTTATTTGTGTCTGTGTCTGGGGGTGTGTGCCTGTAAGTGAAGTTTGCTTAAAGGAATGTGGGTAATGCTCTTCAGTGGTTATTATTATTATTATTTTTTGAGTCACCTAACCTTCTGGTGTCTTGTCTCTGTGGCTCTGCTTGGTCTGAGGTACTCTGTGCTCTTTATTTTTCTGTGGATCATGAATCCATAATGAATTGGGAGGAGGGCAATACCTGGCATCATCCAAATCATCCCCTCGAAAAAAAAGTCTCCCAGTTTTTCATTGTCCTGTGGCCAAACCAGGGACAGACACTAGCAGTCCAGTTCCTAGCCGCCTTGAATATATCTCAAATTCTGTTCCTCGCTGAGATGGTGCTTCACATCATGAGGGGGAACTCCTCCATCGTCTTGGTATTTCATCCTGGGACATAGAGTGTGAGCTGAAATAAGGTCTGATAGGGTGAGAATACAATCTGCTGATGGGTGGATGGGGTCCCGTGCCTTGACTTCACCTGCAGAAAGAGAAAAAATAATAAAGACAGGTGACATACAAGGTGCTTACAACACCATACCCACATTCCCTTAATTGCACAAGCAGTCCACACCATGGTCCGGTGTTCAGGCGGGAGTACTCCAATGGGCAAGGAACATTTGGAGTGTAAATTGAAGCCATCCTGGCAAAATTTTGATTTAATGACTTTCATACATGAAGCATAATGGGAGTGGAATGGATTGATGCTGGTGTGATGTGGCCTGCACACTTGCCTCTTTTTTTCTGAATTCCATCTTTTTCATTGGCCAAGCATTTCCTGGGTCTTGCTCAATGACTTCTACACTAAGCCTTTCCCAGTTCATGGAGAATGAGCATTATGGGAATCCATTGTGAGTCTTTTCTTTTTAACACTGTCATGTTTTAATAATAAGGCAGCTCTGATACTTTTGAAATTGTAAATTCCCATTACAGTAAGGAAACTTGTCTCATGCTTCTATCAGAGGACTGCATGATTCCCATAGGATGAGAAACAGGCAGTTGTGTCTGGCTTTTGCCTGTTAATCTAGCCCCTGTTTTATTTAATCTTCATGGCCTTCTCATGCGGAGGGCCTCTCTAATTGGGATGTTGATGGATGGGACTGCCTCTCTCCAGAGATTATTTAGCTTCCAAGGATTTCAGAGAGCAAGTGGGACTTTGAGTAGGCTGGCAGTGCTTAAAATTGTGCATCACTGACTCATTTTGGAGGTTGATGTTGTTTACACTTTGCAGGAGGCTTTTGGGACCTCTGACAGGAATCATGGAACATTGCTTGTATTCCAGCACAAGGCAAAGCATTTTCTCAGGCAGGCCTTGATTTTTCTTTGTTTTCATGGGGAATCCATAGGGCCCCTCAACAGCATATTTGGACACATTTTTCAGGCTTGCCATCACCACAGATGCCCTTTGAGACACTGTTTCATTTTCACTGGCACCCCTGAGAGGCCAGTCCGAGGTGTGAAACACTGCTCCACCTTGGACATACGTTTTTTGTGGTTCCTGCTTTTCCCAGGGTGCCCCTGTTAGGCCCAGAATGCAGGGAGGCAGTGAGATCAGAAACCTTTCCATCTTTCACTGACAACCACCTCTGGGGTCTCAGGTGTGATTCTATCACCCAGAGAAATCTCAGCAACAAACCAGATTATATTCCAAGAACCATGTGACCTGATTCTGGCACACTCTTCCGGGAATGGAGTCAGAATAACAGTTTCCAGTGACCATCTCACAGTCTCAAAACATTTCCTTCTCCAATTGGACACGACCACAGAGACAGCCCAAAGGGCCCCTTTGTCGATACTTTTGGGGTCCAGCAGTGGGTTTTTGCAAACAGCCTTTTTTGCTGATACCAAGTGGACTCTGCCTGTACGATTTCTCTGTGCTTAACAAGGCTGACAGCTCTGACAGCAGGGTGCTGGAGGCTGCCCCACAAATGCATGTGCCCTAGTGTCAGGAAATGAGGCCTGATTGTGAGCTCTGGCAAGCATCACAATAAACATCACTGTTTCCTAGTGACAATTCCCTGTGGCTTGGCAAAGAAGGAGATTTTTGTGGAAATGCCTTGGTGGTGGACTCTCGCCTGTCTTCTCTGTGGGATTCATGGGATTGCCCTATGGTCCTAAAAGAGAGCAGATGTGAGTCAGCCTGAAGAAACATCAAGTGAAGCCCTAGGAATAAATGGCAAAATCCCCAAGGATCCAAAAATATCAACAGGATTCCTCATGCCTGCCGAGGTGTTGTAGGGGTGAGTCTCTGAAACTTGGCCCACTGAGATTTCTAGGCACATCTCACCTGTGTTTCCTGGAGTTTCTCTCTGGCAGGATAAGCTTCCTGCAGAACCAGGCAGCCTGAGGATCTTTCAGGCTGCGTGTTTCTGGGGGGGGTGTGTTGAGAGTGTTGGATGTCTGCTGGTTTGTGGGGCATTGTGTGTTTGTGTGTGTGTGTTTCTATTTTTGTGTGTGTGCCAGTATGTGGAGGATGCATAAAGGAATGTGGCTAATGTGCTTCAGCACTTCTTTTTTTTAAGTCTCTCAACCTGTTGATGGCCTGCCTGTGTGGCTGTGCTTAGGCTGTGGGTCTCCATGTCCTTCATTCTTCTGTCATTCATGAATCTGTAGTGAATTGGGGGGGTGGTCTGAGACCTTCCAGTGTCCAAATCACCTCCCCTGCATAAAAAAATCACCCTTCTAGTATGAAAAGGAGCACATCACACCACAAAACATACTTCTTCCAGTGTTTCATTGTCTTGTGGCCAACCCCAATGGAGACCCTAGCAGTTCTGTCTGCAGGGACCCTTAAATTTTCCTCAAAATCAGTTTCCTGTGAGAAGGTGCTTCAGGTCATGAGGGGGCATTCCTACATCACCTTGTGATTTCATTCTGGGGTACAGAGTGTGAGTAGCAATAAGGAAAGATAGGAGTGAGAAATATATCTGGTGTGGTGTGGATGAAGTCCCACAATATTACCTGTACAAAAAACAAAGACAGATAAACAGAAGGTGCTTCCAACTCCATTCCCAAATTCCCTTAATTGCTAAAGCAGTCCACACCATGACCTGGTGTTCAGGTGGGAGTATTGCAACATTCAAGGAACATTTGGAATGCAAATTGGAATCATCTTGGGAAACTCTCAATTTGAAGTCCTCCATACCCAGAGCCAAATGGGAGTGAAATGGATAGATCATGGGTGGGATGGGGCCTCCACACTTGCCTCTTCTTATCTTGTCTTCCATTTTCCTCATCAGCCTAGGGTTTACTGAGGATGGCTCAATGAATTCCATGTGAAATGTGTCCCAGTTCACGGGGAAAAACTCTTATGGGAATCCATTGCATGAGTGTTTCCTTCTAAATACTGTCACATTTTAATGACTGGGCAGCTTTGATACTTTTAAAACCATAAATTCCCTTTACAGCAGCCAACAAGGAAACTATTGTTTTCCCGCTTCTATCAGAAGGCTAAATGATTTCTGTAGGATGAGAAGGAGGCAGCCGTGACTGACTTTTGAGTGGTAATCTAGCCTCTTGTTTTATTTCATCTGCATGGTCTCCTCATTGTGCAGGGTCACTTTCACTGGGCTGTTGCCATTGGGGTTGCCTCTCACCATAGATTATTTAGCTTCCAGGGATTTCAGAGAGCAAAATAAAATTTAGGTAGGCTTGCTGCCTTCCAGGTTGTGAGTTATTGTTTCCTTTTGGGGCTGAAGTGTTTGCATTTTCAGAAGGCTTTTGTGTCGTCCGACAGGAATCATGGGGAATCCACAGTGCCCATCAACAGCATTCCTGGGCACCTTTTTCAGTTTTCCCATCACCACAGTTTTCCCATCACCACCATGGCCTGTGAGACACGTCCCAATTCTAACTACACACATGAGAGGCCAGTCCAAGGTGTGAGAACACTGCACCAACTTGGTCTTGTCTTTGTCATGGTTCCTCTCTTTCCCAGAGAGCCCCATTGAGGCACTGAAAGAAGGAAGGCAATGAGGTTAAGAGCTCAGCCATCTTTTGCTGACACCAGACTCTGGGGTCTCAGATATGATTCTATCACCAAAAGAACCCTCAAAAACACACCAGACTATATTCCAATCCCCATATGTAACAATTCATACACACTCCCTCTTTTGGGAATGGAGTCAGAAGAGCAGTTTCCAGAGACCACCTCTCAGTCTCAAAACACCTCCTTATCTAAGAGGATCTGAGCACAGAGATGGCTGGAAGGGGCCTTGAAGTTGAGAAGTTTAGGGGCCCACATTGGGGTTTTATCAGAAGCTTTTTTCATGATGTCAGGCCATCTCTGCCTGTGCCATTTTTTTCTCTGCTTAGGCAGGCTGACAACTCAAGTCTGGGTGCTTGAGACTGCCTCATGAATGCACATGCACTAACCTCAGGGCACCTTGCCTGATTGTGAACTCTGACTAATGTCAGAATAAATGTCACTGTTGCCTAAGAACAAGTCCCTGTATTTTGGAGGATAAGGAGGAGACCTATATGGAGGTGCATCAGTGGTTGACTTTTGCCTTTCATCTCTGTTAGATCAATGAGATAGCCCCTTAGTCCTATGAGAGGGCAGACATGAGCCAGCCTGAAGAAAGGTCAAACATAGTCCCAGGAATAAACCGTGAAACTCCCAAGGATCCAAAAGGATCTGCAGGATTCCTCAGACCTGCCTAGATGTTGTAGGGGTGAACCTTTTTAAAACTTGCCCTATTGTGATTTTTATGTACAGCCCACCTGTGTTCTCCAGGGTTGCTCTCTTGCAGCTGGGTCTTCCTGCAGAACAATGCAGCCTCAGGAGCTGCTGGGCTGTGTATTTCTGTAGCAGTTTTGCAAGTTTTGGATGTCTGCATGTGATGGCAGCATTGTGAGTTTCTGTGTGTTCTGTGTGTGTGTGCCTATAAGTGCCATCTGTTTAAAAGAATGTCGCTAACGCACTTCAGAACTTCTTTTTTTTTGAGTCTCGCTATCTTTTGGTGGCCTGTCTGTTTGGCTGTGCTTGGGCTGTGCAGCCTGTGTTCTTTATTTTTCTGTGGATCATAAATCTGCAGTGAATTGGGAGAAGGGTCAAGACACAGTGGTTTCCAAATAACTTCCCCATCAAAAAAGCCACACTTCTAGAAAGAAGAGAAGCACACCACACCAAAAACCAGATATCTCCCAGAGTTTTATTGTCCTGTGGCCAACCCAGGGAAAGATACAAGCAGTCAATGGGGATCTCACAATTTCACCTGCAAAAAAAAGAAAAAAAAAAGACAGACGATATAAAAGGTGCTTCCAGCTCCATCCCTGCATTCCTTTAATTGTACAAGCAGTCCACACCATGACCCGCTAATAGGTGGGAGTACTCCAACATGCAAGAAACATTTGAAGTTCAAATTGCGGTCATCCTGGCAAACTCCTGATTTGAGGGCTCTCATACTCAGAGCCAAATGGGAGTGGAATAGATTGATGCTGGGTGAGATGTGGTTTCCACACTTGCCTCTTCTTTTCCTGACTTCCATGTTCCACATGGGTTAAAGGTTTCCTAGGCCTGTCTCAATCACTGCCACACTAAACATTTCCCAGTTCACAGAGAATGACCCTAGTAAGAATCCATTGTGTAAGTATTTCCTTCTAAACACTGTCATGCTTTAATTACTGCACAGTGTTGATACTTCTAAAACCATCAATTTCGATGGCAGCCAACAATAAAGAATCTCTCATTCTCCGATTTCTTTTGGAGGACTGCAAAATTCCAGTAGAATGAGAAGCAGGCAGCCATGTCAGGCATTTGCCTGGTAATCTTCCATTTGTTTCAGTTCATCTGCATGGCCTTCTCATTGTGGAGGGCCAGTGAGAGGCCATACCAAGGTGTGAGAACCCTGCTCCAACTTGGACTTGTTTTGTCATTGCTCCTGCATTTCCCAGAGAGTCTCTGCCAGGCAAAGAATGAAGGGAGGTAGTGAGGTCAAGAGCCCAGCCATCTTTCCCTGTCACCAGCCTCTGGGGTCTTAGGTAGAATTCTACCACCCTAAGAACCCTCAACAACACACCAGACTATATTTCAATCCCCTTGGGACATCATTCTTATACTCAACCTCTTTTGGGAATGGAGTAAGAAGTGCAGACTTCAGCGAACACTTCACAGTCTTGAAACACCTTCTCCTCCAGTGGGTACCAACCATGGAGATGACACAAATGGGCCTGGGTTCCAGACATTGAGGGTCTCACAGTGGGTTTTCACAGGCAGCATTTTTCCCAATACCTGGCCAGCTCTGATTTTCTGCTTAGGCAGGCTGACAGCTTTGACAGCCAGTTGCCACGGCCTGCATCGTGATTGTTCATATGCTAGTCTTAGGGCACAAAGCCTGACTGTGAGCTCTGACTTGCGCCACAATGAATGTCATCATTGCCCAGCGATAAGTCCCTGAGGCTTGGCAGAGAAGAAGAGCTCCGTGAAGATGCATTGGCCGTGGATGCTGGCCTGTCTTCTTTCTGGAAGGCTCAGGATACTCCCATGATTTTACCAAAGGGCACACATTAGCCAGCCTGAATAAATGTCAAACACAGCCCCAGTATTAAACCACAAAATCCCTAAAGGTAAAAAATGATCTGTAGGATTCCTCAGACCAGTCTAGATGTTGTAGGTTTGAATCATTTTGAAATACCCCACTGTGATTTCCAGGTACAGCCCCTCTGTGTTCCCCAGGGTTGCTCTCTAACAGATGTGGCTTCCTGCCGAGTCATGCAGCCTCAGGAGCTGCTGGAATGTGTGTTTCTTTGGGAGTGTTGCAAGTGTTAGATATCTGCATGTGTGTGGCATTGTGTGTTTGTGACTGTGTGTGTGTGTGTGCCTGTTAGTGAAGTCTGCTTAAAGAAATATGGCTAATGAACTTCAGCGCCTCTTTTTCTTGAGTATCCCAACCTACTAGTGACCTGTGTGTTTAGCTATGCTTGGCTTGTGGAGCTCTGTGTTCTTTATTTTTCTGTGGATCATGAATCTGCAATGAATTTGGAGGGGGGCCAAGACATGTGGTCACCTAAATGATGTCCCCCTTCCAAAAAAAGAAGAAAAAAGCCACTCTGTTGTAAAGAAGAGGAGAACACCACACAAAAATCAGCCATCTCCAGTGTTTTATTGTCCTGTGGCCAAAACAGTGAAAAACACTAGCATTCCTCTCCGCAGGGCCCCTTGCATTTACCTCAAATGTTCCCCAGTGAACATTTGCTTCATATTGTTAGGGGGCACTCCTCCTTCATCTTGGCATTTCATCATGTCACATAGAGTGTGAGCAGCAATAAGGTCATATAGGGGTGAGGATACAATCTGGTGAAGAGTGGATGGGGTCCCACAACTTCACCTGCAAAAAAAAATGAAGACAGATGACACAGAAGGTGCCTCTCACTTCATACCCACATTACCTTAATTGCACAAGCAGTCCACACCATGGCCCAGTATTCAGATGAGAGTACTCCAAAGTGCAAGAAATATTTGATGTACATATTGGGGCCATCCTAGCAAATTTCCGATTAGAGGGCTTTCATACCCAGAGCCAAATGAGAGTGGAATGGATTGATGCTGAGGGGGATGTGGCCTCCACACTTGCCTCGTCTTTTCCTAACTTCCATGTTTCTCGGGGGACTAGGTTTTCCTGGGTCTGGCTCAAAGACTGCCACACTAATCGTTTCCCGGTTCACAAAGAATGAGCCTCATGGGAATCCACTGCGTGAGTGTTTCCTTTTAAATATGGTCACACTTTGATGATTGTGCAGCTTTGATACTTTTAAAACCAAAAACACCTGTTACAGCTGCCAAAAAGTAGACTCCTTTTCTCCCACTTCTGTCGGAGAGCTACATGATTCCCGAAAAATGGGGAAGAGGCTGCTGTGTCTGGCTTTTGACTGGTGACCTCGCCTCTGCTTTATTTTATCTGCATGGCCTTCTCATTGCTGAGGGCCTCTTTCATTGGGTTGTTGCTGGATAAGACTTCCTCTCTCCAAAGATTATTTATCTGTCAGGGACTTCAGAAAGCAAAAGGGATTTCAGGAAGTGTTTTTGCACTCCAGATTGTGATTGTTGTCTTGTTGTGGAGTCTGAGGCTGTTTGCATTTTGCAGGAGGCTTTTTGATCCTCTGAGAGGAGTCACTGAACATTGCTTGGATGCCAGCACAGGCAGCTCATTCTCTCAGGCGAGTCTTGATTTTCCTTTCTTTCATAAGGAATCCACTGTGCTACTGAACAGCTCTACTGGACAATTTTTAGTCTTGCCATCACCACAAATGGCCTCTAAGACACTGTCTCAACCTCATCAGCATCAGTGAGGGGCCAGTTCAAGTTGTGAGAACACTGCTCCACCTTGGACTTGCCATTCTAGTGGTTCCTGAATTTCCTAGAGAGGCCTTTTGAGGCAAAGAGTGAAACAAGGAAGTTTGGTCAAAAGCCTGGCTGTCTGTCAGTGACACCTGCCTCTGGGATCTCAAATATGATTCTATTATCCACAGAACCTTCAGAAACAGACCACACAATATTCCAATAACCATGGGACCCTTTTCTGGCACACAGCCACTTTTAGGAAAGGAGTCAGAGGAGCAGTTTCCAGAGACCACCTCACAGTTCTGAAATGTTTTCTTCTCCAGCAGGACCTGACCAATGAACAGCAAGAACAGGTAGACAGTTTTAGGGTCCTGAAGTAGGTTTTCACAGGCAGCTTTTGTCCTGATACCAGGCAAGCTCTGCCTGTGCCATTTTCCTCTGCTTAGGCAAGGTGACAGCTCTGACAGCTGAGAGCCCGAGCCTCCCACATGAAAGTGCATGATGCAGTCACAGGGCACCAGGCCAGATTGTGAGTTCTGGCTAGCATCATAATGAATGCCATGGTTGCCTTGTGACAAGTCCCTTCTTTTGGTGGAGAAGGAGACCTCCATGTAAGTGCATTGGCAGTGGGCTCTTGCCCATCTTAGATGTGGGATCCATGGGATGGTTCCATGATTTTAGGAGAGGGCAAATGAGAGCCAGCCTGAAGAAACATGAAGCATAGCACCAGGAATAAACCACAAAATTTCTAATGATCCAAAGTAATCTGCAGTATTCCTCAGGTCTGCCTAGATGTTTTAGGGGTGAGTCTTTTTGAAACTTGCCTCACTGTGATTTTTAGGTACAGAATGCTTGTGTTTTCTGGGGTTGCTCTATGCCAGGTGGGGCTTCTTGTGGAACCACGAAGCCTCAGGAGCTGCTGTCCAGTGTTTCTGTGAGACTGTTTTGAGTGTTGGATGTCTGTGTGTTTGTGTGGCAATGTGTGTTTGTGTGTCTGTGTGTGTGGGTTCCAGTAAGTGGAGTATAGTTAAAGAAATGTGGCTAACACACTTCAACACTTCTCTGTTTTGAGTCTTCCAACCTTTTGGTGGTATATCTCTGTGGCTCTGCTTGATCTGCAGGGCTTTGTGTTCTTTATTTTTTTGTGGATTCATGAATCCGTAGTGAATTGGGAGGTGAGCTGAAGCACACTGGCATCCAAAACACCTTCCCTTATATAAGTAGCAACTCTTCTAGAAAGAAAAGGTGCATAGTACACCAAAAAAAGTGCATCTCCCAGTTTTTCATTGTATTGTGGACAACCCAGGGAGAGACACTAGCAGTTCTGTCATCAGGGATTCTTGAGTTTACCTCAAATTCAGTTCCCAGCAGAGCAGGTGCTTCACATCATGAGTTGGGCCTCCTCCATTGTCTGGGGAATTCACCCTGGGACATACAGTGTATGTTATTTAGGGGTGAGGATAAAATCTGATGAAGGGTAAATGGGGTCCTGCAACTTCACCTACAAAAAAATTGAAGATAGATGACACAGAAGGTGCTTCCAACTCCATACCCACATTCCCTTAATTGCACAAGCAGTATACAACATGTCCCAGTGTTCAGCAGAGAGTACTCCAGTGTGCAAGCAACATTTGGAGTGCAAATTGGGGTCATGCTGGAAAATTCTGGATTTCAGGGCTTTCATACCTGAAACAAAGTGAGCATGGGATGGATTGATGCTAGGTGGGATGCGGCCTCTATTCTTGCCTCTTCTTTTTCTGACTTCTATGTTCCTTCTTGGCCTAGGGTTTCCTGGGTCTGGCTCAACGACTTCCACATTAAACATTTTTCATATCACTGAGAATGACTCTCTTGGGAATCCATTGCTTGAATGTTTCCTTCTAAACACTGTCATGTTTTAATGACTGGACAGATTTGATACTTTTTAACTGTAAATTCCCATTACAAGCACCAAAAAGGAAGCCTTTGTTCTCCTACTTCTAATAGATGGCTGCATAATTCCTGAAGAATGAGAAGCAGGCAATCATTTCTGGCATTTGCCTGGTAATCTAGCCTCTGTTTTATTTCAGCTACATGGCCTTCTCATTGTGGAGGGGCTTGTTCATTGAGCTGTTGCTCAATGGGCTACCCCTTACCACACATTAATTAGCTGCCAGGGATTTCAAAGAGCAAAAGAAGGGCTCTGAGAAGGCTCACTGTGCTCTGGGTTGTGGTCGTTGCCTTGTTGTGGGGGCTGAGGTCGTTTGGATTTTGCAGGAGGGTTTTTGTCCTCTGATAGGAAACATTGAACATTGCTTGGACTTCAGCACAAGGCAGCTCGATCTCTCAGGCCAGCCTTGATTTTTCTTTTTGCTTTCATGGGGAATCCTCAGTGACCATCAACAGCATTATTGCACATGCTATTCCAGCTTGCCATTGTCACAGACAGCACCTCAGACACTGGCTCAAACTCATTTACACCTGTGATAGGCCAGTCTGAGGTGTGAGAACAGTGCTCCAAGTTGGACTTAACTTTGTCGTGGTTTCTGCCTTTTCCAGAGAGTCCCTGCAGGTCCCAGGATCAAGACAGGCAGTGAGGTCAAGCGCCTGGCCATCTTTCACTGACACTTGCCTCTGGGGTCTCAGGTATCTTTCTATTAAGCAAAGAACCCTCAGCAACACACCAGACTATATCCCAATCCCCTGAAACCTGATTCTTGCACAGCCTCATTCGAAAATAAAGTCAGAAGGGCAGTTTTTAGCAACCACCTTGCAGTCAGGAAATGCCTCCTCTTCCACTGAGACTCAACCATGGAAAAAGCCTGAAAGGGCCCTGAGGTTGAAACTTTTAGGGTTCCACGGTGCGTGTTCTCAGGAAGCATTTTTCCCAATACCTGGCCAGTTCTACCAGTAGCATTTTCATCTGTTTAGGCAGGCTGACAACTGTGACAACTGTGAGCTAGAGCCTGCCTCATGAATGCACATGCACTAGTCTCAGGGCACCAGGCCAGACTGTGATTTCTGGCTAGCATCACAGTGAATGTCCCATTGCCTAGCAACAAGTCCCTGTGGCTAGCAAGTGAAGGAGACCACCATGGAGGTGCATCAGTTGTGGACTCTCACCTGTCTTCTCTGCGGGGCACGAGAGTCTCAAAAATCCTAGGAGAAGGCAGACCTGAGTCATCCTGAAGAAACATCAAGCACAGCCCCAGGAATAAGATGTGAAATCCCTAAGGATCAAAAAAATCTGCAGGATTTCTCAGACCTGCATAGACGTTTTTTGGATGAGTATTTTTGAAACTTTCCCCATTGTGATTTCTGGGTAAAGCCCTCCTGTGTTCCCTGAGGTTGTTTGCTTCCTGGTGGGGCTTCCCATAGTAAAACACACCCTCAGGAACTGTCAGGGAGTGTGTTTCTGTGGGAGTGTTGTGAGCGTTGGATCTCTGCCTGTGTGTGTGTCCCTGTAAGTGGACTCTGCATAAGAAAATGTGGCCAACTCACTTCAGCTCTATTTTTTTTGAGACATCCAACCTTCTAGTGGCCTGTCTGTGTGCCTCTGCTTGGTGTGCAGGGCTTCATCTTCTTTATGTTTCTGTTCGTCATGAATCCACAGTGAATTGGGAGGCACAATGCGACCTGCTGATGTCCAAATCACCTTTCCCAGCAAAAAAAAAAAAGACATCTCCCTGTGTTTAATTATCTTGCTGCCAACCCATGAAAATGCACAAGCCATTCTGTCCACAGGGTCCCTTGAACTTACCACGAATGTGGTTCTGAGCCAAGCAGGTGTTTCACATCATGAGGGGGAACTCTTCCATCATGTTGAGATTTCATCCTGGGACATAGAATGTGAGCAACAATAAGGTCTGATAAGGTGAGGATACAAACTGGTGAGGGATGGATGGGGTCTCGCAAATTTGCCTGCAAAAAAATGAAGAAAGGTGACACAGAAGGTGCTTCCAACTCCATTTCTGCATTCCATGAATTGCACAAGCAGTACACACCATGGTCCAGTGTTCAGGTCCCAGTATGCCAAAATGCAAGAAACATTTAGAGTGCAAATTGGGGCCATTTTGGTAAACTCCTGATTTGAGGGCTTTCATACCTGGAGCCAAATGGAAGTGGAAGAACTGATGCTGGGAGGTATATGGCCTCCACAGTTGCTTCTTCTTTTCCTGACTTCCATGTTCCTTGTTGGCTTAGTGTTTCCTGAGTCTGGCTCAATGACTTCCACACTAAACATTTCCCAGTTCACAAAGAATGAGCCTCATGGGAATCCATTGTGTGAGTGTTTATTATTATTATTATTATTATTATTATTATTATTATTATTATTTTATTTTTGTTTATTTATTTTTATTTTTATTTTTTGTAAACATGGTCAGGTTTTAATGACTGGGCTGCTTTGATAGTTTTAAAACCATAAATTCTCACTACAGCTGCCAACAAGGAAACTCTTGTTTACCCACTTTTATGGCTGTATGAATACTGTAGAATGAGAAGCAGACAGCCATGTCTGGCTTTCACCTGGTAATATAGCCTCTGTTTCTTTTCATCTGCACAGACTTCTCATTGTGTGTAGTCTCTTTCACTGGGCTCTTCCTGGATGGAACTTCTTCTCATTACAGATTATTTAATTGAAAAAATATTCAAAGACAAAATGAAACTCCATTAGGCTGGCTGTGCTCCAGGTTGTGAGTCATTGTCTTGTTTTAGGGGCAGTGTTTGTTTTCACTTTGCAGGAGATTTTTGGGTACTCTCTCAGAAATTATTGAACATTGCTTGGACTCCAGGAGAAGGCAGCTTGTTCTCTCAGGTGAGTCTTGATTTTTCTTTGCTTTCATAGGGAATCCACATTGCCCCTCATCACCTCTGCTAGCCACAATTTCCACATTTGCCATCATTACAGATGGCCTCTGAGACACTTTCTCACCTTCTTCTGCACACATGAGAGGCCACTCTATGGTGTGAGAACAGTGCTCCTCCTTGCATATGCCTTTTTCATTTTTCCTGCCTTTCCCAGAGAGCCTCTTTGAGGCCAAGGATAAAGGGAGACAGTGAGGTCAAGTGTCAGGACATCTTGCGCTGACACCCACTTCTGGAGTCTCAGGTATGATTTATCACCCAAAGAACAATCAACAACACACAAGACTATATTCCAATCCCCATGGGACCCAATGCTTGCACACAGCCCTTTTCATGAATGGACTCAGAGGAGCAGTTTCCAGTGATCACCTCACAGTCTTGAAATGCCTGCTCCTCTAGTGGGATCCAACCACAGACACCGTCCAAAGGAGCCCTGAGGTCATGAAGTTTAGCGCCCTGCCATGGCTTTTTTGCCCGCAGCCTTTTTCCTGATTCCAAGCCATCTCCGCCAGTACAAATCTTCTCTGTTTATGCATGCTGATGGCTCTGACAGCTGGACATGGGAGCCTCCCTCATGAATGCTCAAATGCTAGTCTCAGGGCACCAGACCTGAATGTGAGCTCTGACTAGCATCACAATCAATGTCATCGTTGCCTAACGTCAAGTCCCTGTGGCTTGGTGAAGAAACAGGCCTCCATGGAGGTGCGTCTGTGGTGGACTCTTGCCTCTCTTCACTATGGGATCCAAGGGATAGTCCCATGATCCTAGGAGAGGGCAGACACGAGCCAGCCTGAAGAAACGTCAAGCACAGCCCCAGGAATAATCCACAAAATCCATATGAATCCAAAATGATCTGCAGAATTCCTCAGGCATGCCTAGATATTGTAGGTGTGAGTCTTTTGAAACTTGCCCCACTGTGATTTCTATGTTCAGCACCTCTGTGTTCCCCAGGGTTGCTCTCTCCCAGGTGGGGCTTACTGCAGAAAATCTCAGCCTCAGGAGCTGCTGGACTGTGGGTTTCTGTGTGAGTGTTGTGAGTGTTTGATGTCTGCATGTGAGTTTGGCATTGTGTTTCTCTGTATTTGTGTGTGCCTTTAAGTGGAGTCTGCTTAAAGGAATGTGGCTAACACACTTCCATGCTTCTTTTGTTTTTCTTTCACATGGAGTCTGTCTCTGTCCCCCAGTCTGGTGTGCAGTGGTGTGATATCACCTCACTGCAAGCTCCGCCTCCCGGGTTCACATCATTCTCCTGCCTCAGCCTCCTGAGTAGCTGGGACTATAGGCGCCTGCCATCATGCCTGGCTAATATCTCTATTTTTAGTAGAGATGGGGTTTCACCATGTTAGCCAGGATCATCTTGATCTCCCGGCCCTTTGATGTGCCCACCTCAGCCTCCCAAAGTGCTGGGATTACAGGGGTGAGTCACCTCTCCCTGCCTTGTGCTCCTTTTTTTGTCTTAAAACATCTTGGTGTCTTGTCTGTGTGGCTCAGCTTGTGCTCTGGGGCTCCATATTCTTTATTTTTCTGTGAATCATGACTCCACTATGAATTGGGAGGCTTGCGGAGAACCACCGGCATCCAAATCACTTCCCCTGATTAAAAAAAGCCACTCTTCTAGAAGAGGAGCAGAACACAACGAAAAACAGACATCTCTCAGTGTTGCATTGTCCTGCGGCCAACTGGTGGAGAGACACTAGCAGTCCTGTTGGCAGGGCCCCTTGAATTCACCTGGAATTTGGTTCACAGACAAGCAGGTGCTTCATGTCATGCAGGGGCACTCTGCCATCCTCTTGGAATTTTATCCTGTGACATAGAGTGTGATCAGCAAGGAGGTAAGATAAAAGTGAGGATACAATCTGGTGAGGGGTAGATGGGGTCTCACAACTTTACCTGCAAAAAAAATTGAAGACAGATGACAAAGAATGTGCTCCCAACTCCATCCCTGTATTTTCTTAATTGCACAAGCAATCCACACCATGCACCACTGTTCAGGTGAGAGTACTCCAATGTGCAAAGAACATTTGGAGTGCAAAGTTGGGCCATCCAGGCAAGCACCCAATTTCAGGGCTTTTATAACAGAGTCAAATGGGTGTGGAATGGATTGATGCTGGACAGGATGGGCCTAATTATTGTGCAGAGGCGCTTTCACTGGGGTTTTGGTGGATAAGACTGCCTCTCACCACAGATTATTAGCTGCCAGGGATTTCAGAGAGCAAAAGGGACTTCAGGTAGTCTGGCAGCACTCCAAGTTGTGGGTCATTGTCCCATTGTGGGAGCTCAGATTGTTTGCACATTTCAAATGACTTTTGGATCCTCTGACAGGAATCTTTCAACATAGCTTGGACTCTAAAACAAAGCAGCTAATTCTCTCAGGCAAGCCTTGATTTTTCTTTGCTTTTGTGGGGAATCCACAGTGGCCTTCAGCAGCACTCCTGGACACCCTTATCAGGTTTTCCCTCACCACAGACTGACTCTGAGACACTGTCTCAACCTCATCTGTGCCCCTGAGACGAGTCCAAGGTGTGAGAACACTGCTCCACTTTAGAATTCCATTGGTTGTTGTTCCTGCCTTTCCCAGAGAAGCCCTGCAAGGTTCAGGATGAAGGGAGGCAGTGAGGTCAAGTGCACAACCGTCTTTCACTGACACCCATGTGGGGTGTCTGTTATGATTCTCTCACATAAAGAACCCTCAACAACACATTATACTATTTTCCAGTCCTCATGGGACCTGATTCTTGGAGACAGCCACTTTTTGGGATAAAGTCAGAATAGCAATTTCCAGTGACCATCTCACAATCACAAAGAACCTCCTTCTCCAGAGGGACCTGACTACACATATGGCCCAAAGTTGCCTGGAGGTTGAGACTTTTAACGTCTTGCAGTGGGTTTTCTTAGGGAGCCATTTTTCCCATACCAGGCCAGTTCTACCTGTACCATTTTCCTCTACTTAGGCATGTTGTTAGCTCTGACAGCCAGGTGCTCTAGCCTGCCACATGCACCAGTCTCAGGACACCAGAATTTAATGTGAGCTCTAGCTAGCCTCACAATGAATGTCACCCATTGCCTAATGACAAGTGCCTGTGACTTGGTGGAGAAGGAGAACTCTGAAGAAGTATGTTGGCTGTGGACTCTCACCTGTCTTTTCTGTTGGATCCACGGGATAGTCCCATGATCCTAAGAGAGGGCAGATGTGAGCCAGCCTGATGAAATGCCAAGCAGATCCTGAAACATAAACAGCAAAATCCTTAAAGGTCCAAAAAGATATGGAGGATTCCTCAGGCCTGCCTAGACATTGTAGGGGTGAGTCTTTTTAAAATGTGCCCCACTGTGATTTGTAGATACAGCCCGACTGTGTTCCCCAGGGTTGCCCTCTTACAGGTAGGGCCTCCTGCAGAAGCATGCAACCTCAGGCGGTGCTGGACTGTGCATTTTTGTGGGATTGTTGTGAGTGTTGGATGTCTGTGTGTGTGTGTGGCATTATGTGTTTGTGTGTGTGTGCCTTTAAGTGGAGTCTGCATACATTAATGCGGCCAACACATTTCAGCTCTTCTTCTTCTTCTTTTTTTTTTTTTTTGAGTCTCCCAAGTTTGTGGTGGCCTGTCTGTGTGGCTTTGCTTGGGATGCTGGGCACCATGCTCTTTGTGTTTCTGTGGATCATGAATCCACAGTGAATTGGGAGGTGTACTTGGACTTTCTGAGGTCCAAATCACCTCACCCCACAAAAAAAAAAGCCACTCTTTTAGAAAACATAGGAGCACACCACACCAACAAACAGATATCTCCTAGTGTCTCATTGTCCTTTGGCTAACACAGGAAAAGACACATGTAGTCCTATCCTCAGGGCCACTAGAATTCACCTAGCATTGGGTTCCTGGCTGAGCCAGTACTTCACATCATGAGGGAGAACTCCTCCATCATCTTGGGATTTCATACTGGGACATAGAGTTTGAGCAGCAATAAGTTCAGTTAGGGGTGAGGTTACAATCTGGTGAGGGGTGGATAGGATCCTGCAACTTTACCTAAAAAAAAAAAAATGAGGACAGATGACACAGAAGGTGCTTCCAACTCCATCCCCACATTCCCTGAATTGCACAAACAGTCCAAACCATGGCCTGATGTTCAGGTGAGAGGACTCCAGCGTGCAAGGTACATTTGCAGTGCAAATTGAGGCCATCATGCAAAACTCCTGATTTGAGGGCTTTCATACCCAGAGCCAAATGGAAGTGGAATGGATAGAGGCTGGGTAGGATGTGGCCTCCATACTTGACTCTTCTTTTCCTGACTTCCGTGTTCCTTGTTGGCCTAGGGTTTCCTGGGTCTGGCTCAACTATTTTCACACTAAACATTTCTCTGTTCACAAAGAGCGACCCTCATGGAAATCCATTGCGTGAGTGTTTTCCTCTAAACAGAGTCAGGTTTTAATGACTGGGCAGGTTTGATAATGGTAAAAGCGTAAATTTTTGTTATAGCTGCCAAGAAGGAAACTCTTGTTTCCCCACTTCTATCTGAGGGTTGCATGATTCCTGTAGGATGAGAAGCAGGCAGCCATGTCTGGCTTTTGCCTTGTAATCTAGCCTCTGTTTCATTTCATCTGCCTGGCCTTCCAATTGTAGAGGGGCTCTTTCATTTGGCTGTTGCTGGATGAAAATGCCTCTTCCCACAGATAATTTATCTGTCAGAGATTTCAGACAGCAAAGGAAATTTCAGGTAGGCTTGCTGCACTCCAGTTTCTGGTTCATTATTTGTTGTGGAAGTTGAGGTTGTTTTCACATTTCAGAAGACTTTTGGATCCTTTGACAGGAATAATTGAACATATCTTTGACTCCAGAACAAGGGTCTTAATTTTTTTTTCTTTCATGGGGAATCCACAATGCCTCTCAACGGCACTACTGGACACCCTTTTCAGGCTTTCCATCACCACAGACAGCCTCTGAATCACTGTCTCAACCTTATCTACCCCTGTGAGAGGCCAGTTTAAGGTATGAGAACACTGCTTCATGCTGATTTGGACTTCCATTTGCAGTGGTTTCTGCCTTTCCCAGAGAGGCCCTGAGAGGCCCAGGATTAAGGGAGGCAGTGAGATCAAGAGCCCAGCCATTTTTCACTGACACTGACCTCTGGGGTCTCAGGTATGATTCTATCATCCAAAAAACCCTCAACAACACACCAGACAATATTTCATCCTTATTGGTCCCGATTGTTGCACACACACATTCTTTATTGGGACTGGAGTCAAGTAAGCTGTTTCCAGCGACCGTCTCACAGTTCTGAAATGCCTCCTCCTCTGGCAGAACCCAACCATGGAGACAGCCAGATGAGGCCCTGAGATTGAGACTTTTGGGGTCCTGCAGTGGGTTTTAACTGGCAGACTTTCTCCAGATACCAGGAAGACTTGGCCCATACCATTTTCTTCTGCTTTGGCAGGCTTACAGCTCCGATAGCTACATGCCTGATCCAGCCTCACAAATACTCTTGCGCTAGTCTCAGGGCACCAGGCCTGATTTAAACTCTGGCTAGCATCACAATGAATGTCACCATTGGGTAGTGAAAAGTCTTTGCGTCTGGGAGAATGAGACCACCATGGAGGTGCATCAGCAGTGGATTCTCACCTGTCTCTTTTGTGGGATCCACCACCTATTCCCATGATCCTAGAAGAGAGCAAACATGAGCCATTCTGAAGAAATGTCAAGTACATCCCCAGGGAAATTCCACGAAATCTCTAAGAATCCAAGTGGATCTGCAAAATTTCTTAGGCCTGCCTTTATGTTGTAGGGATGACTTTTTTGAAACTTGCTTCACTCTCATTTCTAGATACAGCCTGCCTGTGTTTCCTGGGTTTCTCTCTCTCAGGTGGGTCTTCCTGCAGAAAAACTCAGCCTCATGAGCTGCCAAGTTGTTTCTGTGTGATTGTTGCATGTGTTTGATGTCTGGCATTGTGTGTTTGTGTGTGTGTGTGTCTGTAAGTGCAGTCAGCTTAAAAGAATGTGGCAAACACATTTCTGTACTTCTTTTGAGTCTCAAAACCTTTTGGTGGCTTGTCTCTGTGGATCTGCTTGGGCTCCCTAGCCCTGCATTTATTATTTTGGTGTGGATCATGAATCAACAGTGAAAAGGCAGGCAGGCTAAGACCTGCCTACGACCGAATCACTTCCCCGGAAAAAAAAATCCACTTTTCTAGAAAGAAGAGGAGCACACCACACCAAAAAACAAATATCTCTCCCAGTTGCATACTCCTGTGGTCAACCCAAGGAGAGACTTTAGCAGTCCTGTACACAGGGCCTTTTGAATTTACCCCGAATTTGGTTTCCAGCTGAGAAGGTGTTTCATGTTGTGAGTAGGCACTCCTCCATCATTTTGGGATTTCATCATGGGATATAGAATATGAGCATCAATAAGGTCAGATAGGAGTGATGGTACAACTTGGTGAGGGGTGGAAGGGGTCCTGCAACTTCAACTGCAATGAAAAGAAAAAAAAAAGGCTGATGACACAGAATGTGCTTCCAACACTATCCCCACATTTTCTTTCTTTTTTTTTTTTGAGATGCAGTCTCGCTCTGTCCCCCAGGCTGGAGTGCAGTGGCGTGATCTTGGCTCAAAGCAAGCTCTGCCTTGAGAGTTCACGCCATTCTCCTGCCTCAGCCTCCTGAGTAGCTGGGACTACAGGTGCCCGCCACCACACCCGGCTAATTTTTTGTATTTTTTTTAGTAGAAGTGGGGTTTCTTCATGTTAGCCACGATGGTCCCGATCTCCTGACCTCATAATCCGCCTGCGTCAGCCTCCCAAAGTGCTGGCATTTCAGGCATGAGCCACTGCACCCAGCCATCCCCACATTTTCTTAATTGCACATGCAGTCCACACCATGGCCTGGTGTTCAGGTGAGAGTACTCCAACTTGCAAGAAGATTTTGGAGTGCAAATTTGGGCCATTCTGGCAAATTCCTGATTTGGGGGCTTTCATACTCAGAGCCAAATGAGAGTGAAATCGATGGATGCTGAGTGGGATGTGTACGCTTTGCCTCTTCTTTTCCTGAATTCCACATTCCTCAGTGGCCTAGGGTTTTCTGGGTCTGGCTCAAGGACTTCCATACTAAATATTTCTCAGTTCACAGAGAATGACCCTCATGGGAATCCATTGCATGAGTGTTTCCTTCTGAACACTTTCAGGTTTTAATGAGTGGTCAGCTTTGATATATTTAAAACCATAAATTCCTGTCACAGTTGCCAACAAAAAAACACTTCTTCTCTCACCTGTATCAGAGGGCTGCTTGATTCCTGCAGGATGAGAAGCAGGCAGCCATGTCTGGCTTTTGCTGGTAATCTAGCCTCTGTTTCATTTCATCTGCTCAGCCTTCTCATTGTGGAGGGACTCTTTCATTGGGCTGTTGCTGAATAGGACTGCTTCTCTCCAAAGATTATTTAGCTGCCAGGTATTTCAGAGAGCAAAATGGATTTCAGGTAGGCTGGCTGGATTTCAAGTTGTGGGTCATAGTGTCATTCTAGGGACTGAGTTTGTTTGCATTTTGCAGGAAGATTTTGGGTCCTCTTACAGATATCATTGAACATTGCTAGGACTTTAGCACAAGGCAGCTCATTCTCCCAGGTGAGTACTGATTTTTCTTTACTTTCATGCAAAATCCAGAGTGCCCCTCAACAGCACTACTGAATACCGTTTTCAGGCTTCCCCTCACCACAGATGGCCTCTGAGACACTCTCTCAAACTCATTTGAACTGTGAAAAGCAAGTCTGAGGTGTGAGAACACTGCTCCACCTTGGACTTGCCTTTGTCATGGTTCCTGTCTTTCCCAGAGAGACCTTGTGTGGTTCAGGATGAAGGCAGACAGTGATGTCAAGAGCATGACCATCTTTCACTGACACGATCCTTTAGGGTCTCAGGTATAATTCTATTGCCGACAGAAACTTCAACAACACACCAGGCTATATTTCAATCCCCATGGAACCAATTCTTGCACACCCACATTCTTTTTCAGGAATGGAGTCAAGCTGGCTCTGCCTGTAGTATTTTTCTCTGTTTAGGCAGATTGACAACTCTGATAGCTGTCAGATTGATAACTCTGATAGAGCCCTAGCCTGCCTCAGGAATGTGCATGCTCTAGTTTCAGGGGACCAGGCCAGATTTGAGGTCTGACTAGCATCACAATGAATGTCACCATTGCCTATTGACAAGTCCCTGTGTCTTGGTGGAGGAGACCTCTGTAAATGGGTGTTGGTGGTAGACTCACCTGTCTTCTGTGTGGGATTCCCGGGATACTTCCATGAGTCTATGAGTGGGCAGATGTGAACCAGCCTGAAGAAACGTCAAGCACTGCCAAAAAAAAAAAAGTGAAATTCCCAAGGATCGAAAAGGATCTGCATAATTCCTCAGGCTTGCCTAGATGTTGTTGGGGTGAGTCTATTTGAAACTCTCCCCACTGTGATTTCTAGAAGAAGCCCAACTGTGTTCCCTAGGGTTACTCTCTTTTAGATGGGTCTTCCTGCAGAACCACAAAGACTCCAAGCTGCTGAGTTGTATGTTTATCTAGGAGTATTGCAAGTGTTGCATGTATGCATGTTTGTGAGGCATTTTGTGTTGAGGTGTGTGTATGAGTGTGTGTGTGTGCATGCATGCACATGTCTGAAATTGGAGTCTGCTTAAAGGAATGTAGCTCATGAACTTCAGCACTTTTTTTTTTAGTTTCCCAACATTTTGGTGACCTCTCTGTGTTGTTCTGCTGTGGATTTGCAGCTTCGTGTTCTTTATTTTTCTGTGGATTATGAATCGACAATGAATTGGGTGACACAACAAGAAATAACATTGTCCAAATCCCCTCCCCTGCAAAAAAAAAAAAAAAAATCCACTCTCTGGAATGAAGAAGAGCACACCACATCAAAAAAACAGACATCTCCCACTGTTTCAGTGTTCTGTGACCAACACAGAGAGACACTAGCAGTCCTGTTTGCATTGTCCCTTTAATTTACCAGAGCAGGAGCTTCACATCATGAGGGGGTGCTCCTCCATTGTTTTGGGATTTTATCATGGGACATCAAGTGTGAGGAGCAATAAGGTCAGTTAGGGGTGAGTATACAATCTGGTGTGGGGTGGATGGGGTCACGCAACTTCATTTGCAGAAAAAATGAAGACCGATGACACAGAAGGTGCTTTCAACTGCATTCCAGCATTCCCTAAGTTACACAAGCAGTCTACACCATGGCCACATAGTGTTCAGGTCAGAGTACTTTAAGGTGCAAGGAACATTTGGAGTGCAAATTGGGGCCATCTTGGCAATCTCTCAATTGCAGGGATTTCATTCCCATGGCCAAATGAGAGTGGAATGCATTGATACTGAATTGGATGTGACCTCCAAACTTGCCTCTTCTTCTCCTGACTTTTATGTTCCTCGCTGGCCTACGATTTTCTGGGTCTGGCTCACCAACTTTCACATGAAACATTTCCCAGTTCACAGAGAATCACTTTCATGGGAATCCATTGCATGAATGTTCTGTTGTAAACACTGTCACTTTTTAATGACTGGGCAGCTTTTATAATTTTAAAGCCGTAAATTCCCATTACAGTCACTAACAAGGAAACTTGTTTTCTTCCACGTCTTTTGGAGGCTGCATGATTCCTGTAGGATGAGAAGCAATCAGCCATGTCTGGCTTTTGCTTGGTAATCTATTCTGTTTAACTCCATTTGCATGGCCTTCTCATTGTGGAGGGACTCTTTCACTGGGCTGTTGCTGGATGGGACCTCCTCTCACCACAGATTGTTTAGCTGCAAGGGATTTCAGAGAACAAGAGATACTGTGGGTAAGCTACCTGTGATCCAGGTTGTGGGTAATTTTATCATTGTGGAAACAGGTTGTTTGCACTTTGGAGGAGGCTTTGGAGTCCACTGACAGGAATCATTAAACATAGCTTGGACTCCCACACAAGGCAGCTCATTTTCTCAGACAAGCCTTTATTTTTTCTTGGCTTTCATGGGGAATCCACAGTGCCACTCAGCAGCACTACTGGACACCCCTATCAGGCTTGTAATCACTACAAACAGCCTATGAGACATTCTCTCAACAACATTTGCTCCCATGAGAGGCCAGTCCGAGGTGCGAGAACACCTTGGACTTTTCTTTGTCATGGTTTCTGCTTTTCCCAGAGGTCCCCTGTGAGGCCAAGGATGAAGGAAAGCAGTGAGGTCAAGAGCCCAGCCATCTTTCAATGTCACCCACCTCTGGGCTTTCAGGTATGATTCTGTCACCCAAAGAACTCTCAACAACACTCCATACTATATTCCAATCCCCATGGGACCTGATTCTTGCTCACAGACCTTTAGGGAATGGAGTCAGAAGAGCAGGTTCCAGAGACCACCTCATAGCCCTGAAACGCCTCCTCCTTCAGCTGGACTTGACTGTGGAGACAGTCCAAAGGGGCCCTGAGGTCAAGAATTTTAAGGTCCTGCCATGGGATTTTGTCAGCAGACTTTTTCCTGATACCAAGCCCCTTTTGCCTGTACCTTTTTTTTTCTGCTAAGGCAGGCTGACAGCTCTGACAGCCAGGTGCCCAAGCCTGCCTCATGAATGCACTTGGGCTGGTCTCAGGGCACCAGGCCTTACTGTGGGCTCTGATTTGCATCATAATAAATATCACTGTTGCCTAGCAACAATTCCCTTGGCTTGGAGGAGAAGGAAACCTCCATGGAGCTGTGTCTCAGGCGGACTCTTGGCTGTTTCTTCTGTGCAATCCATGGGATAGACCCATGATTCTAGGAAAGGACAGACATGAGGCAGCCTGAGGAAACACCAAGCAGAGTCCAGAGAATAAACCTCAAAATCCCTAAGGTTCCAACAGGACCTGTAGTATGCCTCAGGCCTGCCTAGTCGTACATGTGAGTTGATTTGAAAATTGCCCCACTGTGATTTCTATGTGCAGCTGGTCTGTGTTCCCCAGAATAGTTCTGTCCTGGTGGGGCTTTTTGCAGAACCACTCAGCCTCAAAAGCTGCCAGGAAGTGTGTTTCTGTGGGAGTGTTGTGAGTGTTGGATGTCTGCATGTGGGTGTGTCTTAGTGGCTTTGTGTGTTTGTGTATGTGTCTGTGTGCACACCTGAATGTGGAGTCTGCTTAAAGGAATGTGGCAAATGCACTACAGTGCTTCTTTTATCAAGATTCCAAACCTTTTGGTGGCCAGTCTGTGTGGCTCTGCTTGCACTGCAGGGCTCCATGTTCTTTACTTTTCTGTGGATCATGAATCGCCAGTTAATTGGAGGCAGGCCACGACCCTGTTCACAGAGTCCACTGAATTTACCTCGAATTTGGTTCCCAGCCAAGCAAGGGCTTCACATTGTGAGGGGGCACTCCTCCATCATCTAGGAATTTAATTAGGGGACAGAGAGTGTGAGCAGCAATGAGGTCAGATGGGGTGAAGATACAATCTGTTGAGGGGTGGATAGCAACCCACAACTTCAACTGCAAAAAAAATGTGAAGGCAGATGACCCAGAAGATTCTTCCAACTGAATTCCCACATTTCCTTAATTACACAAGCAGTCTACACTGTGGCCTGGTGTTGAGGTGGGAGTACTTCAACATGCAGGAAATATTTAGAGTGCAAAGTGGGAACATCTTGTCGAACTCCTGATTTGAAGGCTTTCATATCTGGAGCCAAATGGGAGCGAGATCGATTGAAGCAAGGTGGGAAGTGGCCTCCAAACTTGCCTCTTCATTTCTTGACTTTCATATCCCTCATCAGCCTAGTGTTTCCTGGGTCTGGCTCAATGTCTTCCATGCTAAAACTTCCCCAGTTCACAGAAGACGACTCTCAAGGGAATCCATTGCATGAGTGTTTCTTTCTAAACACTATCACATTTTAATGACTGAGCACCTGTGATACCCTTAAAACTATACATTCCCATTACTGTTGGCAAAAGGGAAACCTTTGTTCTCCCACTTCTATGGGAGGGTCGCATGATTCCTGTATGATGAGAAGCAGACAGCCACATCTGGCTTTTCTTGGTAATCTAGCCTCTATATCATTTCATCTGCTAGTCCTTTCTCATTATGGAGGGTATCTTTCATTAAGCTGTTGCTTGATGGGTCTCCCTCTCCCCACAGATCTTTTGGCTGGCAGGGATTTCAGAAAGCAGAAAGGACTTCTGTTAGAATGGCTGTTCACCTTGTTTAGGGTCATGGACTCATTGTGGAGACTGAGGTTGTTTGCAATTTCCAGCAGGTATTTGGGAGCTCTGACAGGTATCTTTAAAGGTTGCTTGGACTTCAGCACAAGTCTGCTCATTCTCTCAGGTAAGCTTTGATTTTTCTTGGCTTTCATGGGGCATCCAAATTGCCCCTCAGTAGCAATACTGGATACGCTTTGCAGGCTTGCAATTGCCACAGGGAGCCTCTTGAGACAGTGTCTCATCTGCATCTGCACCTGTGAGGGGCCAGTTCGAGGTCTGAGAACACTGCTCCTGTTTGGACTTGATTTGGTTGTGGTTCCTGCCTTTCCCAAAGAGCACCCGTGTGGCCCAGGATAAAGGAACATATTGAGGTCAAGGGCCTGGCCATAATTCACTGACTCCCATCTCCGGAGTCTCAGGTATAATTCTATCACCAAAAGACCCTTCAACATCTCACCAGTTTGTATTCCAATCCCCATGGGACACAATTCTTGCACAAAGTTTATTTAGAAGTCAGAGTTAGAAGAGCAGTCTTCAGTGATCCACCTCACAATCTTCAAACAGCTCTTCCTCCAGTGTGACCCATCCATGAAGACAACGTGTAAGGGCCTTAAGGTTGAGATGTTTAGGATCCTGCAGTGGGTTATAGCAGGCAGTCTTTTTCCAAATACCAGGCTGGCTTTGCCTGTATCATTTTCCTCTACTTAGGCATGCTGACAGCCCAGCACCTGTGACTGCCTAGCCAATGCATATGCACTAGTCTCAGGGCACCAGGTCTGAGCTCTGAGCTCTAGCTAGCATCAATATGAATGCCTAGCCAATGCATATGTGCTAGTCTCAGTGCACATGGTCTGAGCTTTGAGCTCTGGCTAGAGTCACTATGAATGCCATTTTTGCCTAGCAAAAAGTCCCTGCAGCTTGGCAAAGGAAGGTGGAGGTGCGTTGGTGTTGGACTCTCACCTGTCTTCTCTGTGTGATCTATGGGATAGTCCCATGATCCTAGGAAAATGCAGACGTAAGCCAGCCTGAAGAAACCTCAAGTAAAGGTTCAAAAAAATCTTCCGGATGCCTCAGGCCTACCTAGATGTTTTAGGTTTTAGCCTTATGATACATGTCCCACTGTGATTTCTAGGTTTAGCACCCTTGTGTTCCATGGGTGTGCTCTGTGGGGCTTCCTGCAGAAAGATGCAGCCTCAGAAGCTCCTGGGTTGTGTGTTTCTGTGGGAGTGCTGTGAATGTTTGATGTCTGGGTGTGTGTGCATGTGTGGTTTTGTGTGTTTGCATGTGTGCATATGTGTTTTTCTGTGCCTTAAGTGGATTTTGCTTTAAAAAATGGAGATATAGCAGCCGGGTGCAGTGGCTCACACCTGTAATCCCAGCACTTTGGGAGGCTGAGGCGGAAGGATCACGGGGTGAGGAGATTGAGACCATCCTGGCTAACACGGTGAAACCCCATCTCTACTAAAAATACACACACACACACACACACACACACACACACAATTAGCCAGGCGCTGTGGCTGGCACCTGCAGTCCCAGCTACTTGTGAGGCTGGGGCAGGAGAATAGCATGAACTGGGAAGGCGGAGCTTGTGGTGAGCCAAGATCATGCCACCGCACTCTAGCCTGGGTGACAGAACAAGACTCTGTCTCAAATAAATAAATAAATAAATAAATAAATAAATAAATAAATAGAGACAAAGCACTGCAGTGCTTTTTATTTTTTAGTCTCTTAACATTTGGGTGGCCTCTCTGTGTGGCTCTGAGTGGGCTGTGGGGCTTTTTCTTCTTTACTTTTTTGTGGATCATGAATCCACAATGAATAGGTAGGCTGGCTGTGACCTGCCAGAATCCCATTCATCACCTGTGGCAAAAAAGGCACACTTCTAGAAAAACAGAACACCACACCCAAGAACAGACATCTGCCAGTGTTTTATTGTAATTTGGCCAATCTGGAGAGAGACACTAACAGTTCTGTCTGCATAGCCCCTTGAATTTACCTCGAATTCAGTTCCCTGCCAAGCAAGAGCTTCACATCATGAGGGGCACTCCTCTATCATGTTCATATTTCATTCTGGGTGAGACAGTGTGAGCAGAAATAATGTCATATAGGTTGAGGATACAATCTAGTGAGGGGTGGATGGGGTTCTATACCTTCACCAGCAAAAAAGGTGAAAATAGATGATACAGAAGGTGCTTCAAACTTCATCTCCACATTCCATTAATTGCACAAGCAGTCCACACCATTGCTCAGTGTTCAGGTGAAAGTACCCTGATGCGCAGGGAACATTTGTAGTGAACACTTGGGCCATCATGGCAAACTTCTGATTTGAGGGTTTTGATACCCTGAGCAAAATGGAAGTAAAATGGATTGATGCTGGGTTATATGTGACCTCCAAACTTACCTCTTCTTTTCCTGACTTTTATGATCCTCATGGGGTAGCTTTACCTGGGTCTGGCTCAACATCTTCTACACTAAACATTTCCAAGTTCACAGAGGACGACCCTCATGGGAATCCATTGCATGAGTTTTTGTTCTAAACACTGTCATGTATTAATGACTGGGCAGTTGTGATAATTTTAAAACTGTAAATCCCTGTTAGAGCTACCAACAGGAAAACTCTTGTTCTCTCACTTCTATCAGAGGGATGAATGAATCCTGAAGGATAAGAATCAGGCCACTGTGTCTGGCTTTTGCCTGGTAATGTAGGCTCTGATTCATTTCATCTGCACTTCCTTTGTCTGTGTGGAGGGGTCTTTCACTGGGCTGTTGCTGGATGCCACTTCCTCTCACCACACATCTTTTGGCTACAAGGGATATCAGGGAGTGAAAGGACATCAAGTAGTCTGGCAGCACTGCAGGTTGTGGGTGGTGGTCTCCTTGTGGGGGCTGATGTTTCTTGCACTTTGCAGGAGGATTTAGGGTACTCTGACAGGAATTTTTGAATATTGATTGGACTCCAGCACAAGGCAACTTTTTCTCTCAGGCAAGCCTTGATTTTCCTTTACTATCTTGGGGGTCAACAGGACCTTTCAACAGCACCTCGGGACACACATTTTAAGCTTACAATCACCACAGGCAGCCTCTGAGACACTGTCTCAACCTCATCTACCCCAGTGAGATGCCAGTACGAGGTTTGAAAACACTGCTCCACCTCAGACCTGCTTTGTCATGGTTCCTGCATTTCACAGAGAACCCCTCAAAGGACCAGGTTGAAAGGAGGCACTGATGTCAAGGACCTGGCCATCATTGGTGACACCCACCTCTGGGGTCTCAGGTATAATTACATCAACCAAAGACCTCTTAACAACTCACCAAACTTTATTTTAATCTCCTTGGGTCTTATTCTTGCACAACTCTTTCAGGAATAGTCAGAAAAGCAGTTTCCAGTGAACACCTCAAAGTCTCAAAATGCCTCCTACTCCAGCAGGACTGACTACGGAGAAGGCCTGAAGGGGCCCTAAGGTCAAGTCTTGCAGCAAGGTTTCACAGACAGGCTTTTTCCTGATATAAGGCCAGCCTTGCCTGTACCATATTCCTCTTCTTACGCAGGCTGACAGCTCTGACAACCAGGAGCATGAATGTGGTAATGATTATGCTAGTCTCAGGGCTCGAGGCCTGAGCTGTGAGCTCTCGCTAGCATCACAATGAATGTCACTGCTGCCTAGTGACAAGTCCCTGAAGCTTGGAAAATGAGGAGACCTCCATGGAGGTGCATCAACCACAGACTCTTGCCTATCTTCTCTCTGGGATACACGGGATAGTCCCATGATCCTAGGAGAAGGCAGACATGAGCCAGGCTAAAGAAACTTCAAGCACAGCCCCAGAAATAAACTGCAAAATCCCTGAGGATCCAAAATGACCTGTAGAATACCTCAGGCTTCACTACACGTTGTAGATGTAAGTCTTTTTGAAACTTGTTCCACTGTGATTTTTTAGGTACAACCCGCCTGTGTTACCTGGGGTGGCTCTTTCACAGGTGGTGCTTCCTGCAGAACTATGCAGGCTCAGGAGCTGCAAGTCTGTGTATTTCTGTGGATATCTACGTGTGTGTTTCTCTGTGTGTGTATGTGTGTAAGTAAAGTTGGCTTAAAGTAATGTGGCTAACATACTTCAGTGCTTTTTTTTTTCTTTGTCTCCCAGCCTTTTGTTGGGCTTTCTATACTGCTCAGATTGGGCTGTGGGGCTCTGCATTCTTTATTTTTCTATGGATCCTGAATCTGCACTGCATTGGAAGGCTGACTGAGACAGACCAGTGTAAAAATACCTCCTCTTGCAGAAAAATGTACTCTTCTAGAAGGATAGTACACCACACCAAAAAACATACATCTACCAGTGTTTCACTGTACTGTGGCAAACCCAGAAAGAGACACTAGCAGTCCTGTCTGGAGGGCTCATTGAATTTACCTTGAATTCTGTTACCAGTTGAGCAGGTGGTTCATGTCGTGAGAGGAACTCCTCCATAATCTTGGCATTTCATCCTGGGACATACAGTGTGAGCATCAACAACATCAGATAGGAATGAATATACATTCTGGTAAGGGGTGGATAGTGTCTGGCAAAAAAAAATGAAGGCAGATGACACAGAAGGCACTTCCAACTCCATCCCCAAATTATCTTAATTGAACAAGCAGTCCACACCATGGATTGGTGATCAAGTAGGAGTACTGCAACTTGCAAGGAAGATTTGGAGTGCAAATTAAGGCCATCCCGAGAAGCTCCCAATTTGAGGGCATTTATACCTGGAACAAAAGTTGAGTGGAATGGACTAATGACTAATGCTGGGTGGAACGTGGACTTCATAATTACCTCTTTTTTCTTTTCTTTACTTCCATGATCCATCCTCAAGGGCATAGCATTTCCTGGGTCTGGCTCAACAACTTCCACACTAAATGATTCCCAGTTCACAAAAACGACCCTCATGGGAAACCACTGCTTCAGTGTTTCCTTATAAACACTGTCAAGTGACTGGGAAGCTTTGATAGTTTTAAAACCACAAATTCCCATTAGAGCAGCCAACAAGGAAACTCTCATTTTCACAGATCTATCAAAGGTCTGCATATTTCCTGTAGGATGAGAAGCAGCCAGCCATGTCTGGTTTTGCCTGGTAATCTAGACTGTTTTGTTTCATCTGCACAATGTTCTCATTGTGGAAGGGCTCTTTCATTGGACTGTTGCTGGATGGGACTGCTTCTAAACATTATTTATCTGCCATTGATTTCATAAAGCATAAGGTACTCCAGGTAGGTTTGCTGTGCTCCTAGTTGTGATCATTGTATGTTGTGGGGGCTGAAGATATTTGCAATTTGCAGGACGATTTTGAGTTTTCTAACAGGAATCATTGAACATTGCTTAAAGTCCAGCACAAGACAGCTCATTCTCTCAGGTGAGCATTCATTTTTTTTTTTTGCTCTTATGGGTAATCTACAGTTCCCTCTACAGCACTACTGGACATGATTTTCAGGTTTGCCGTCACCAAAGACAACCTCTGAGACACTGTCTCAACCTCATCTGCACCCATGATAGGCCAGTCTGAGGTGTGAGAGCACTGCTCCACCATGGACTTGTTTTTCCCAGAGATCCTCTGTGAGGCCCAGAATGAACAAAGGCAGTGAGGTCAATAGCACAGCCTCCTCTTTTGCTGACACCCTCCTTTGGATCTCCGGTATGATTCTATCACTCAAAGAACTCTCAATTATATATCAGACTATATTCCAAACCACATCGGTCGCAATTCTTACACCCAGCCTTTTTTGGGAATGGAGTCAGAAGATCAGTTTCCAGTGACCAACTCACAGTCTCAAAACAATTCCTTCTCCAGTGAAATCTGAACATGGAGATGGCCTGAAGGGGACCCAAGATTGAGACTCTTAGGTTCCCACAGAGAGTTGTTGCAGGCAACCTTTTTCCCGATACCAGGCCAGCTCTGCCTGTAACACTTTCTTTTGCTTAGGCAGGCTGACATCTCTAACAACTGGGTGTGAGAGCCTGCTGATAGAATGCACATGCACTACTCTCAGGGCACCAGGCCTGATTGTCAGTTCTGCTTAGCTTCACAAGGAATGTCTCCGTTGCCTAGTAAAAATTTCCTGTGGCTTTGTGAAGGAGACCTCCGTGAAGATGCTTCGGAGTGGACTCACATTTCTTCCCTGTGGAATCCATGGGACAGTCCCATGATCCTAGGAGAGGGCAGACCATGAACCAGCCTGAAGAAACAGCAAGCACACCCCCAGGAATAAACCACAAGATACCTAAAAATCCAAAAGGATCTGCAGTATTTCTCAGGCCTGCCTAGATGTTGTAGGGCTGAGTGTTTTTGAAACACGTCCCACTGTGATTTCTAGGTACTGCCAGCCTATGTTCTCAAGGGTTTATCTGTCCCAGGTGGGGCTTCCTGCATAACTACGCAGCCTTAGGAAGTGTCTGGCTGTGTGTTTTTGTTGGAGTGTTGGGAGTGTTGGATGTCTGTGTGTGGCAGTGTGTGTGTGTGTGTTTGTGTGTAGTTGTAAATGGAATCTGCTTAAAGGAAAGTGGCTAACTCACTTCAGCACTTCATTTTTTTTTTTTGAGACCCAAAATATTTTGATGGCCTCTCATCTCTCCACTTGGGCTCCAAGTTTCCATGTTCTTTATTCTTGTGTGGATCGTGAATCCACAGTGAATTGGAAGGCTGGCTGAGACCCGCCAGCATCCAAATAATCTTTCTCTGCAAAAAAGTCACTCTTCTAAAAAGAAAATGAGCACACCACCCCAAAAAAGAGACATCCCACAGTGTTTCCTTGTGTGATGACCAACCCGGGGATAGACACTAGCAGCCCTGTCAGCAGAATGCTTTGAATTTCTACAAATTCCACTCCTAGATGAACAGGTGCTTAATGGAGTGCAGGAGCACTCCTACATGTTTTGGGATTTCATCCTGAGATATACAGTGTGAGCAGCAATAAGGTCAGATACGGGTGAGGATACAATCTGGTGAGGGGTGGATAGGGTCCTGCAACTTCACTTGCAAAAAACAAAATGAAGATAGATGACACAGAAGATGCTTCCAGTTCCATCCTTGCATTCCCTTAATTGCACAAGCAAACCACACCATGCCCTGGTATTCAGGTAGGGGTTCTCAAATGTGCAATTGACATTTGGAGTGCAAATTGGGGGCATACTGGCAACCTCCTGATTGGAGGTATTTTATACCTGGAGCCAAATGGGAGTGGAATGGATTAATGCTAGGTAGGATGTGGCCTCCACGCTTACTTCTTCTTTTCCTGACTTTCATGATCATTGTCGGCCTAGAGTTTCCTAAGTCTGGCTACAGGACTTCCACATTAAATGTTTCCCAGTTCATGGAGAACAAACCTCATGGGACTGAATTGCATGAGCGATTCTCTCCAAATAGAGTCATGTTTTAATGACTGAACCACATTGATACTTTTAAAACCATAAATTCCCATTACAGCCACCAACAAGTTAACTCTTGTTATCCCTCTTCTATTGGAGGGCTGAACAATTCCTGTAAGATAAGAATGAGGCAACCATGTCTGGCTTTTTCCCAGTAATCTAGCCTGTGTTTGATCTCATCTGCACAGCCTTCTCGTTTTGGAGGGGGTCTCTGATTGGACTCTTGCTGGATGGGACTGCCTCTCACCATAAATTATTTAGCTGCCAGAGATTCCAGAAGACAAAACGAACTTCAGGTAGGCTGGCTGCAATCCTGTTTGTGGGTCATTGTCTCATTGTGGGGGCTGAGGTTGTTTGCACTTTGTAGGAGGCTTTTGTGTCCTCTGACAGAAATCACTGAACATTGTTGGACTCAAGCACAAAGCAGCTTATTCACTCCATTGAGCTTTGATTTTTCTTTGCTTTCATGGGAAATCCAGTGTCCTCAATAGCACTACTGGACATGCTTTTCAGACTTACCTTCTCCACAGACGGCCTCTGAGACACTGTCCCTACCTCATCTCTCATGTGAGAAGCCAGCTCATGGGGTAAGAACACTGCTCCATCTTGGACGTGCATTTGTCATGGTTCCTGCCTTTCCCAAAGAGCCCCTGTAAGTCCCAAGATGAAGGGAGGCAGTGAGGTCAGGAGTCCGAGTATCTTTAACTGACACTGGCCTCTGGGGTCTCAGGCACAATTCTATCAACCAAAGAACTCTCAACGACACACCAGATTGTATTCCAATCCCCATGGAACCCGATTCTTGCACACAGTCTCATTGGAAATTGAGTCCAAATAGCAGATTCCAGCGACCATTTCAGACTCTTGAAACATCTTTTTCTCCAGTGGTATCTGGCAAAGGATATGTCTGGATGTGACTATGAGGTCGAGACTTTTAGGGTTCCACAGTGCATTTTCACAGGAAGCCTTTTAACTGATACCAGGACAGCTTTGCCTGAACCACTTTACTCTGCTTAAACAGGTGGTCAGCTCTGATAGACAGGCACCCCAGCCATCATGATGAATGTGCATGCACTAGTCTTAGGGCACCAGGTCTGATTGTGAGCTTTGCCTACCATCACAGTGAATGTCACCGTTGCCTAGTGACAATATCCTGAGACTTGTCAGAGAAGGTATCCTCCATGGAGGTGCATTGGCAGTAATCTCTCACCTGTCTTCTCTGGGATCCATGGGATAGTCTCATAATCTTAGGAGACTGCAGATGTGAGCCAGCCTAAAGAAACATTAAGCACAGCCCTGGAAATAAACATCGAAATCCCTGAAAATCAAAGAGATCTGCAGGATTTTTCAGGCCAGCCTGGAAGTAGTAGTTTGAGTATTTTTGAAACTCGTCCCACTGTGATTTGTAGGTACAGCACGCCTGTGTTCCCCGACACTGCCCTCTTCCAGGTGGGGCTTTCAGCAGAACCATGCAACCTAGGGAGCTGCTGGGGTGTGTGTTTCTGTGAGAGTGTTGAAAATGTTGGATGTCTGCCTGTGTGTGTGTGTGTGTGTGCTGTAAGTGGTGTGTGCTTAAAGCAATGTGTCTAACACACTTCAGCACTTTTTTTTTTAATCTCCCAACATTTTGGTGGCCTGTCTGTGTGGCTCTGCTTGTGCTGTGGGGCTGCATGTTTTTTATTTCTCTATGGGTCATGAATCCACTGTGAATTGGGAAACTCGCGAAGACCACCTCCAGTGTCCACATCACCTCCCCCTGGAAAGAAAAAAGTCACTCTTCTAGAAAGAAGAGAAGCACATGACACAAAAAAGGACATCTCCCAGTGTTTCATTGTCCTGTGGTCAACCCAGGCATAGGAACTAGCATTGCTGTTTGCAGGACCTCTTGAATTTACCTGGAATATGATTCCCAGCTGAGCAGAACCTTCATATGGTGAGGAAGCACTTTTCTATCATCTTGGAATTTCACCCTGGGACATGGAGTGTGAGCAGAAATGATGTCAGATAGGGATGAGGATTCAGTCTAGTTGAGGGGTGGATGGGGTCCCACATCTTCACCTGTAAAAGAAATGAAGACAGACAACAGAGAAGGTGCTTCCAACTCAATCCCCTCATTCCCTTAATTGCGTAAGAAGTCCACACCATGGTCCAGTGTTCAAGTGACAGTACTCCAACATGCAAGGAACCTTTGGAGTGTTAATTGGGACCATAGTGACAAACTCCAGATTTAAGGATTTTCATGTCCAGAGCCAGATGTTCTTGGAGTGGATTGATGCTGGGTGGGATGTTGCCTCCACATTGCCTATTCTTTTCCTGGCTTCCATGTTCCTCATCAGCCTAGGGTTTCCTGGGTCTGGCTCAATGACTTCCACACTAAACATTTCCCTGTTCTTGGAGAAGGACTGTAATGGGAATCCATTTCATGACTGTTTCATTCTAAACACTGTTCCATTTTAATGACGGGGCAGTGGAGGGCTCTTTAATTGGGCTATTGCAGGATGGGACTGCATCTCACCATAGATTATTTTCCTGCCAGGGATTTCAGAGAGCAAAAGGGACTTTGAGTAGGCTGGAAGCACTCCAGGTTGTGAGACATTTTCTCTCTTTGTGGACTGAGGATGCTTGCACTTTGAAGGAAGCTTTTGGGTTCACTGGCAGAAATCATTGTACATTGCTTGGATTCAAGCACAAGGCAGCTCGTTCTCTCAGTCAAGGTTTGATTTTTCTTTGCTTTCCTGAGGAATCCACAGTGCCTCTGAACAGCACTACAGAACATGTTTTTCAGAGTTGCTGTCACCACTGATCGTCTCTGAGACACTGTCTCAACCTCATCTGCACCCATGAGGGGCCAGAATGAGTTGTGAGAACACTTCTCCACCTGGATTTGCCTTTCTCGTGGTTCCTGCATTTCCCACAGAGCCACTGCAATGCCCAGAATGAAGGGAGTCTTCATTGAGGGCCAAACCCTGGCCATCTATCAGTCACACCCTCCTCTGCAGTCTCAGGTTTGATTCTATCACTGAAAGAACCCTCAGAAACACACCAGAGACTATTCCAATCCCCACGGTATGCAGTTCTGGCACATAGCCTCTTTCAGGAATACAGTCCAAACAGCAGTTTCCAGTGACCACCTCACAGTCTCGAAATGCCTTTTTTTTTTTTTTTATCTGGACCCATCCACAGAGACTCCCCAAAGTGACCCTGAGGTCAAGACTTTAATGGTCCCACAGAGGTTTTTAACAGAAAGCCTTTTTACCGATACCAGGCCAGCTCTGCCTGTGCCATTTTCCTCTTCTAAGGCAGGCTGACAGCTCTGACAGACTGGTGCCAGAGACTGCTTCAAGAATGCACATTCACTAATCTGCTGGCACCAGGCCTGATTAGGAGCTCTGGCTGGAATCATAATAAATGTGACCTTTCCCTAGAGACATGTCCCTGTGGCTTAATGGAGAAGGAGACCTCCTTGGAGGTGTATCAGAGGTGGACTGTCACCTGTCTTCTCTGTGGGATCCATGGCATAGTCCCATAATCCTAGGAGAGGGCAAACGTAAGCCAGCCTGAAGAAATGTCATCCAGAGCCCCAGGAGTAAACCACAAAATCCCTAAGGATCCAAAAGGATCTCCAGAATTCCTCAGGCCTGCCTAGGCATTGTAGAGGCAACTCTGTTTGAAACCTGCCCAACTGTGATTTCTAGGTACAGTCTGTCTGTCTTCCCCAGGGTGACTCTGTCCCAGCTGGGGCTTCCTTAAGAACCAAGCAGCCTCAGGAGCTGCCAAGGCTGTGTGTTTCTGTAGGAGTGTTGCAAGTGTTGGATTTCTGCATGTGTGTGTGACATTGTGTATTTCTGTTTGTGTATGTATGTGTGTATGTGTGCCTGTAAGCAGACTCTCTGCTTAAAGGAATGTGGCAAACACTCTTTGACACTTTTTTTTTAAGTTTCTTAACCTTTTGGTGGCCTATCTATGTGGTTCTGCTTAGGCTGATGGCTCTGTATTCTTTATTTTTATGTGAATCATGAATCCACAGTGAGTTGGTAGGCAGGCCAAGACCTGCCAGTGTTGAAATTACCTCTCACATCAAAAAAAATTTTTTTAGAAAAAAGAGAAGCACACCACAATAAAAAACATACATTTCCCAGTATTTCATTGTCCTGCAACCAATCCAGAGAGAGACACTAGCAGACCTGTCTATAGGATCCCCTTGGATTTACCTCTAATTTGACTCTCAGCTGAGCAGTAGCTTCACATCATGAGGGGGAACTCCTCCATCAACTTGGGATTTCATCCTGGGACATAGAGTGTGAGCAGCAATAAGTTCAGATAGGAACAAGGATACAATCTGGTGAGGGGTGGATGGGGTCCTGCAACTCCAGACACAGAAGGTGGTTCCAATACCTCAACACCATTCCTGAATTCCCTTAATTGCACAAGCAGCCCACATCATGGCCTGGTTTCCTGTTGGAAGTACTCCAATCTACAAAGGACATTTGGAGTGAAAATTGGGGCCAGCTGGCAAATTTGAGGGCTTTCATACCCTGAGCCAAATGGGTGTGGAATGGATTAATGCTGAGGGGGATGTATCCTCCACACTTGTCTCTTCTCTTCCTGACTTCCATGTCTCTTGTTGACCTAGGGTTTCCTGGGTCTGGCTCAATGACTTCCACACTAAACGTATCCAGTTCACAGAGAACGACCCTCATGAGAATCCATTGCATGAGTGATTTCTTCTAAAACCTGTCATGTTTTAATGACTGGGCAGCTTTGATAATTTTAAAAATGTAAATTCCATTTACAGCCACTAACAAGGAGACCCTTGTTCTCTCACTTCTGCCCAAGGGCTATTTATTCCTGTGGGAAGGGAAGCATCCTGTAGGATGTCTGGCTTTTGCCTGGTAATCCTGTTTTCATTTTATTTCCTCTGTACAGCCTTTTCATTGTGGAGGAGGGGCTCTTTCTTTGCGCTGTTGCTGGATGGGACTGCCTTTTGCCACACATATTTAGCTGCCGAGGATTTCAAAGAGCAAAAGGGACTTCAGGTAGGCTGACTGCGCTCCAGGGTTAGGTTAATTGTGTCATTGTGGGGCCTGAGGTTATTGCACATTGCTGGAGGCTTTTAGGTCCTGTGACAGGAAAAATTGAACATTGTTTGGATTCCAGCTCATTCTGTCAGGTGAGTCTCAAATTCTCATTGCTTTCATGGAGAATACACAGTGACCCTAAACAGCACTACTGGACACGATTTTCCAGCTTGCCATCACCTCTGAAAAACTCTGCTCCACCGTGCACTTTCCCTTGTCATGATTCCTGCCTTTCCAGAGAACCCTGTGAGGGACAGAATGAAAGCATTCTGTGAAGTCAAGAGCCTGCCCATCTTTTTCTGGCACCTGCCTCTGGGGTTTCAGATATGATTCTATCATCCAAAGAACCCTCAACAACACACCAGAGTATATTCCTGTTTCCAGGGATTCTGGCACAAAGTCTCTTTCAGGAATGGACTCAGAAGAGCAGTTTCCAGTGACCACCTCACAGTCTCTAAATGCCCACCCTCCAGTGGACTTGATAACAAAGACAGCCTGAAGGGACACTGAGAAGGAGACTTTTATGCTTCCGCAGTGGGTTTTCACCAGCAGCCTTTTTCCTGATACGTGGTAGGCTCTGCGTGTACCATTTTCCTCTGCTTAGACAGTCTGAAAGCTCTGACAGCCTAGCGTCTAAGCCTACCTCACAAAGGCACATACACTTGTCTCAGGCCACTAGGCCACTAGCTCTGGCTAGCTTCACAATAAATGTCACAACAAATCCCTACAGCTTGGCAGATAAGGAGACCTTCATGGAGTTGCATTGGTGGTGGACTTTTACTTCTCTTCTCTGTGGGACCCACGGGGCAGTCTCATGATCTTAGGAAAGGGCAGGCAGGAGCCACCCTGAAGAAACGTCAAGCACAGCCCCAGGAAGAAACCATAAAATCCCTAAGGATCCAAAAAAATATGCAGGATTCCTCAGGCCTGCCGAGACGTTGCAGGGGTGGGTCTTTTTTTTTTTTTTTTTTTGAGACGGAGTCTCGCTCTGTCGCCCAGGCTGGAGTGCAGTGGCGCGATCTCGGCTCACTGCAAGCTCCGCCTCCCTGGTTCACGCCATTCTCCTGCCTCAGCCTCTCCCAGTAGCTGGGACTACAGGCGCCCGCCACCACGCCCGGCTAATTGTTTTTATACTTTTAGTAGAGACGGGGTTTCACCGTGGTCTCGATCTCCTGACCTCGTGATCCGCCTGCCTCGGCCTCCCAAAGTGCTGGGATTACAAGCGTGAGCCACCGCGCCCGGCCAGGGGTGAGTCTTTTTGTAACTTGCCCCACTGTGATTTCTAGGTACAGCCCGCCTGTGTTCCCCAGGGTTTCTCTCTCCCAGGTGGGGCTCCCTGCAAAATCATTTAGCCTCAGTAGCTGCCAAACCATGTGTTACTTAGGAATTTTGTAAGTGCTGAATGTTTGCCTGTGTGTTTGGCATTGTGTATGTGTGTGCCTGTAAGTGGAGTCTGTTTAAAGGAATCTGTCTAACACACTTCAGTACTTCTTTTTTGAGTCTTCCAACCTCTTGGTGGCCTGTCTCTGCGGCTCTTCTTGGACTGCCAAGCTCTGTGTTATTTAATTTTCTGTGGATCTTAAATCCGTAGTGAATTTGGGGACATGCTGAGACCACTAGCATCCAAATCACAAGGCTCTGCAAAAAAAAAAAAAAAAAAAAAAAAAAAAAAAAAAAAAAAGCCACTCTTCTACAATGAAGAAAAGCACAGCACACCAAAAAATAGATATCTCCCAGTGTTTAATTTTCCTGGGGCCAACCCAGGGAGACACACTAGCAGCCCTGTCCTCAGGTCCCCTTGAATTTACCTCGAATTCAGTTTCCAAATGAGCAGGTGCTTCATGTCATGAAGGGTCACTTGTGTAGTCTTGGGATTTCAACCTGGAACATATAATATGAGCAACAAAAACTTCAGATAGGGGTGCAGATACAATCTGGTGAGGCTTGGATATGGTCCCACAACTTCACCTACAAAAAAATGAAGACAGATGACAGAATGTGCTTTCAACTCCATCCCTGCATTTCCTTAACAGGAAAAGCAATGTGCACCATAGCCCAGTGTTCAGGTGGGAGTACTCCAATGTGCAAAAACATTTGAAGTACAAACTGGGGGCATCCTGGCAAATTCCCGATTTGAGAGCTTTCATACACGGAGCCATACGGTAATGGAATGGATAGGTTCTCATTGGGATGTGGCCTCCACACTCACCTCTTCTTTTTTTGACTTCCATTTTCCTCGTCAGCCTAGGTTTTCCTGAGTCTGGCTCAAGGACTTCCCCACTAAACGTTTTCCAGTTCATGGAGAATGACACTCATGGGAATCCATTGCATGAGTGTTTCCTTCTAAACACTGTCACATTTTAATGACTGGGAACTTGGATAGTTTTAAAACCATAAATTCCCACTACAGCTGCCAACAAATAAACACTTATTTTTCCACTTTTATCCAAGGGGTGCATGATTTCTGTAAAATGAGAAGCAAGCCGCCATGTCTGGCTTTTGCCTGGGAATCTAGCCTGTTTCATTTCATCTGTACAGCCTTTTCATTTTGGTATGTCTCTTCTCTTGAACTGTGGCTGGATGTCGATGCCTCTTGCCACAGATTATTTAGCTGCCAGCAATTTCAGAGAGTAAAAGGGATTTCTTGTAGGCTAGCTGAACCCCAGGTTGTAGGTCATTTTCTCTTTGTGGAGGATGAGGTGGTTTGCATTTTGTAGGAGGCTTTTCGGTCCTCTGAGAGGAATCATTGATCATTACTCGGACTCCAGCACAAGGCAGCTTATTCTCTGAGGTGAATATTTATTTTTCATTGTTTTCATGGGGAATCCACAGTGCCCCTCAATAGCACTATGGGACACAGTTTTCAGTTTTGCTATCACCACAGACTGCCTCTGAGAACCGGTCTTTACCTCATCTAAAACTCAGAAGTCTGAGAACACTTTTCCACCTTGGATTTGCCTTTGTTGTGGTTCCTGCCTTTACTAGAGAACCCCTGAAAGAACCGGGATGAAGCGAGGTAGTGAGGTCAAGAGGCTGGCCATCTTTCACTGACACTTGCTTGTGGGGTCTCAGGCATAATTCTGTCACCCAAAGTACCCTCGACAACATACTATTTTTTAAACTCCAAGGGACGCTATTCTTGCACTCATCCTCTTTCATAAATGGAGACAGAAGAGCAGTTTCCAGCGACCACCTCACAGTCTCAAAATGCATCCTCCTGAAGTGGAACCAAACATAGAGATGGCCCTAATGGGCCCTGAAGTCAAGACTTTTAGGGTTCCGCAGTGGGTTTTCTCAGGCAGCCTTTTTTCCCATACCAGCTTGTCTCTGCCTATACAATTTTCCTCTCCTTAGGCAGACTGGCAGCTGCTACAGCTGGGCGCCCAAATGTGCTTCACGAATGTGCCTGTGCTAGTCTCAGGGCACCAGAATTGGTTGTGAGATTTGGCTAGCATCACAGTGAATGCCACCATTGCATAGCAATAAATTCCTGAAGCTTGGGAGAGAAGGAGAACTTTGTGTACATGTGTCGGTCGTGGACTCTCGCCTGTCTTCTCTGTGGAATTGATGGGACAGTCTCATGATCCTATGAGTGGGCAGACATGAGACAACCTGAAGAAACATCAAGCACAGCTCCAGGAATATCTGAGAAATCCCTATTGGTTTAAAAAAAAAAACTACAGAATTCCTCAGGACTGCCTAGACACTCTAGGAGTGCATTTTTGAAACTTGGACCATTGTGATTTCTAGGTATAGTGCACAAGGGTTCCCCAGGGTTCCTTTCTTCCAGGTGTTGGTTTCTGCAGAAACACACAGCCTCAGGAGCTGCCAAGCTGTGTGTTTCCAGGAAAGTGTTGTAAGTGCTGAATGCCTGCATGTGTGTGACATTGTGTGTGTGTGTGTGTGTGTGCGCGCGCGCATTGGTAAGTGGAGTCCACTTAAAGGAATGATGTGGCTAACTCACTTCAGTGCTTTTTTTTTTTGAGTTCCTCAACATTTTGGAAACCTTTCTGTGCATCTCTGCTTAGGCTGTGGGGCTCTGTATTCTTTGTTTTTCTATAGATCATGAATCTGCAGTGAATTGGAAGATGGTCCGAGACCTGCTAGTGTCCAAATCACCACCCTCTGCCAAAAAAAAAAAAAAAAAAAAAAAAAAAAAAAAAAAAAAAACCTATCTTCTAGAAGGAAGAGGAAAATACCTCACCAAAACACAGATACTGTTTACTATTTCGTTGTCCTGTGGCCAACTCAGGAAAAACACTAGCACTCTTGTCCACAGGACCATTGGAATTTTCTTCAAATTCGGTTCCCAGCTGAGCAGGTGCTTCACATCGTGAGCAAGCACTTCTCCATCTTCTTGGGATTTCATTCCAAGATGAACACAAAGTGTGAGCAGCAATATGGTCAGATAGGGGTGACAGTACAATCTGGTGAGGGTGCATAGGGTTGCACAATTCACGTGCAAAAAAAAAAAAACATGAAAACAGATAACACAGAAAGTGGTTCCACCGCTATTCCCACATTCCATTAATTGCACAAGTAGTCCACACCATGGCCCAGGGTTCAGGTGGGAGTACTCCAGTGGGCAATTTGGTGGGAGTCCCCAAGCGTGGCCATAAATGGACCAGGAGAAGCTGGCCATAAATGAAATCTCCACAGCACTGTAACATGCTCATGATGTCTATGAAGGCTAAGCTCGAGGTTTTTGGTTTACAGAAATGATGGCAAAGAACATCTGGCCCACCAAGTGGGGAAAACTGCTCAAGGCATTCCAAAATCACAAACAATATAATGTGTGATTTGTGCCTTAAGGACATGTTTCTGCTGAAGATAGCAAACCACAGCCTGTCTTTTTGTTTTCTCTAATGAATGCTTTTAGCTATTCTATTATCTATAGAAAAAATGCTAATCACTGTTTTGCTATCAGTAAATATGTAGGTCAAACTCTGTTTGAGGCTCTCAGCTCTGAAGGCAATTAGCCCCCTGATTCCAACTTTGCACTCTATTTCTGTATCTTTGTCTTAATTCCTCCAGTGCCTCTTCATTATGGTCTCCATGACAGTGGGTCTTGGCACAAGGAATATTTGGAGTGGAAATTCATGCCATCCTGGCAAACCTCCAATTTGAGTGTTTTCTATACCTGGAGGTGAATGGGAGTGTAATGGATTGATGCTGGGTGGGATGTGGCCTCCATCTTGCCTCTTCTCTTTGTGACTTCCATGTTCTTCATCAACCTAGTGTTTCCTTGGTCTGGATCATTGACTACCAAAATAAAGTTTCCAGGTTCACAGAGAATGACCCTCATGGGAATCCATTGCATGAGTGTTTCCTTTTAAACACTGTCACGTTTTAATGACTGGGCATCTTTGAGACTTTTAAAAACATGTATTTCCCTTTACAGTGGCCAAAAAGGAAACTCTAGTTCTCTCACATCTATCAGAGTGCTGCAGGATTTCTGTCAGATGAGAAGCGGGCAGCCATGTCTGGCTTTTGCCTGGTAATCTAGCCTCTGTTTCATTTTATCTGCATGACCTTCTTATTGTGGAGGGATTCTTCATTGGTCTGTTGCTGGAAGGGGCTACCTCTTGCCACAGATTATTTATCTGCCAGGGATTTCAGAGAGCAAAAGGGACTTTGGGTAGGCTGGCTGCACTCCAAGTTGTGGGTTGTTGTCTTCTTCTGGGGTCTGAGGTTTTTTGCACTTTACGGGAGGCTTTTGGGTCTTCAGAAAGGAATCACTGAACATTGGTTTGACTCCAGCACAATGCAGCTCTTTCTATCAGGCCAGCCTTGATTTTTTTTTCTCTTATGGGAAATCCACTTTACTTCTCAACAGCACTACTGGGCACCATTTTCAGGCTTGTCATCTCCACAGACCACCTCTGACAGTTTGTCAACCTCATATGCACATGTGAGAGGTTAGTCCAAGGTGTGAGAAGATGGCTCCAACTTGGCCTTGCCTTTGCCATTGTTCCTGTGTTTCCCAGAGAGCACTTGTGAGGCCCAAGATGAAGGGAGGCAGTGAGGTCAAGAGCCCAGGCATCTTTCACTGACACCCACCTCTGGTGTCTCAGGTGTGATTCTATCACTCAATGAACCCTCCACAACACACAAGACTATATTCCAAACCCCATGGGACCCAATTCTTTTGCATAGCATCTTTCACGAATGGAGTCAGAAGATCAGTTTTCAGCGACCACCTCACACTCTCAAAACGCCTCCTTCTCTAGTGTGACATGACCATGGAGATGGCCTGAAGGAGCCAAGAGTTTGAGAGTTTTAGGGGACTGTGGTGGGTTTTGGCAGGCAGACTTTTCCTAATACAAGTCTGGTTCTGCCTGTATTATTTTCCTCTGCTTAGGGATGCTGATAGCTCTGACAGCTGGATGCCCCTGCCTATATCTCAAATGTGCATCCTCTGGTTTCATGGCACAATGCCTGAGCTGTGAGCTCTGGCTAGCCTCAAAATCAATGCCACCTTTTTCTAGACCAAAGAAACTGCAGCTTGCCAGAGGAGGAGACATCTGAGAAGTTGCATCAACTGTGGAAGTTTGCCTGTCTTCTCTGTGGGATCAACGAGATAGTCCCACGATCCCAGGAGACAGCAGACGTGAGCCAGCTTAAAGAAACTTCAGGCACAGCTCAAGAAATACAACGCAGAATCCCTAAGGATCTAAAAGGATTTGTACAATTTTTCAGGCCTGCCTCAATGTCGTAGGAGTGAGTTTTTTTGAAACTTGCCCCACTGGGATTTCTAGGTGCAGCCCACTAGTGATCCCCAGGGTTGCTATTTCCAAGTTCGGTCTTCCTTTAGAACCGTGTAGCCTCAGGAGCTTCCAGATTGTGTGTTTCTGTAGGAGTGTTGCAATTGTTGTATGTCTGTGTGTGTTTGGCACTGTGTGTGTGTGTTTGGCATTGTGTGTGTGTGTGTGTGTATGTGTGTGTGTGTCTGTAAGTGGAGTCTGCTTAAAGGAATGTGGCTAATGCACTTCAGAGCTTTTTTTTTTTTGAGTCTCCCAACCTTTTGGTGGCCTGTCTCTGTGGCTGTGCTTGGGCTATTGGGCTCTTGTTCTTTATTTTTTCTGTGGATCACGAATCTGCAGTGAATTGGGAGGCTGGCTGAAACTTGCTGGAACCCAAATCACCTTCCCCTGCAAAAATAGCCATTCTTCTAGAAAAAAGAGGGGCACATTACATTCAAAAGCAGGCATCTCCCAGTGTTTCATTGTCTTGAGGCTAAGTCACGGAGAGTCACAACATTCTTGTCCACAGTGCCTCTTGAATTTACCTTGAATTTAGTTCCCCGTTGAGCAGGTGCAACAGATCATGAGGGGGCACTCCTCCATTTTCTTGTGACTTCATTCTGGGACAGAGAGTGTGAGCAGCAATAAGGTCAGATTGGGGTGTGGATACAATCTGGCGAGTGGTGAATGAGGACCGAAACACTGACCTGCAATAATGTTAAGACAGGTGACACAGAGATTGCTTACAACAGCATCCCCGCATTCCCTTAATTGCACAGTTGGTCCTCATCATGCCTGCTATTCAGGTGGGAGTACTCCAATGGTCAGGGAACATTTGGAATGCAAACCAGCTGGCAAACTCCTGATTTGAGAGCTTTCATACCCATAGCCATATAGGAGTGGGATGGATTAATGTTGAATGTGAGGTGGCCGCCACACTTTCCTCTTATTTTCCTGACTTCCATGTTTCTCATTGGCCTAGGTTATCCCGAGTCGGGCTCAACATCTTCCATACTAAACGTTTCCCAGGTAACGGAAAGTGACCCACATCAGAATCCATTTAATGAGTGATTCCAACTAAACACTGTCAGGTTTTAGTGACTGGGCAGCTGTGATACATTTAAAACCGCAAATTCACGTTACATCCACCAACAAATAAACTCTTGTTTTGTGACTTACATTGGAGGACTACATACCTATAGGATGAGAAACAGGCATTCCCATCTGACTTTTGCATGAGAACCTAGGTTCTCTTTCTTTGCATCTGCACGTCTTTTCTCACTGTGGAAGGTGTCTTTCATTGGGTTGTTGCTAGATGGAACTGCTTCTCACCACACATCTCTTGGCTGCCACGGATTTCAGAGAACAAAAGAATCTTCAAGTAGGCTGTCTGTGCACCAGGTTTTGGTTTGTGGTCTCATTTTGGAGGCTGAGGATTTTTGCAAATTGAAGAAGGCTTTTATGTCCTCTGAGAGGAATCTTTGAATGTTGCTTGGACTGCAGCACAAGGCAGCTCATTCTCTCAGGTATGCAACGATTTTTCTTTGCTTTCAAGGGGGGTCGACAGTGCCCTTCAATAGCACTACTAGACACCATTTTCAGGCTTGTAATTGCCACATATGGCCGCTAAAACAGTGTCTCAACTTCATATGTACCTGTCAGAAGCCAGTTCAAGGTGTGAGAACACTGCTCCAGCTTTGACTTCCTTTGTCATGGTCCCTACCTTTCCCAGAGAGTCCCTGCAAGGACTAAGATGAAAGGAGGCAGTGAGGTCAAAGCCATGACCATCTTTCACTGACACTTGCCTCTGGAATCTCAGGTATGATTCTATCACTGAAAGCCTCCTCAACCTGTCATCATACTATATTACAATCCCCAAAGGAACAGATTCTTGCACACAGCCTCTTTCTGCAATGAATTCAGATGAGCAGTTTCCAGGAAACACCTCACAGTTACGAAATGACTCCTCCTCACAGGACCCTACCACAAAGATGGCCTGAAGTGGCCCTAATGTTGAAACTTTTAGAGTCATGCAGTGAGGTATAAGAGGCAATATTTTTCCCAATGCCAGATCAACTCTGCCTGCACCATTTTCTTCTGCTTAGGCATGCTGACAGCTCTGAAAGCTGTGCAACTGAGCCTGCCTCATGATTGCACATGCACCAGTCTCACGGCATGGTGCCTGAGTTGTGAGCTCTGGCTAGCAACACAATGAATGCTACCATAGTCTAGCAACAAGTTCCTGCGACTTGGTGGAGATGACCTCCGTGGAGTTGCTTTAACCATGGACTCTCACTTGTCTTCTCTGTCGGATACACTAGATAGTCCCATGATCCTAGGAGAGGGCAGACATGAGCCAGCCTGTAGAAACATCCAGCAGAGCACCAGGAGTAAGCCATGAAATCTAAGAATCCAAAATAATTTGCAGGATTCCTCGGGCCTGCCTAGGCTTTGTAGGGGTGAGTCTTTTTGAAACTTTCCACACTGTAATTTCTAGGTAAAGCTTACCTGTGTTCCTCAGAGTTGCTCTCTCCCAGGTGGGGCTTCCTTTAGAAACACATAGCCTCAGAAGCTATAGGCTGTGTGTTTCTGTGAAAGTAATGCAAGCGTTGGACGACTGCATATGTGTGTGGCTTTGTGTGTTTTTTTGTGTGTGTGCCTGTAAGTGGCGTCTGCTTAGAGGAAAGTGCCTAATGCACCGGAATGCTTCTTTTTATTGAGTCTCTCAACATTTTGTTGGTCTGTCTGTGTGGCTCTGCTTGGGCTAAAGGGTTCTGTGTTCTCTATTATTCTGTGGATCATGAATCTGTAGTGAATTGGGAGGATCACAGAGACCTGCCAAAATCCAAATCACTTCTCCCTGTCAAAACAACCACACTTCTAGAAAGAAGAGGAGCACACAACACCTGTGAACAGACATCTCCCAGTGTTTCATTGTCTTGAGGCCAAGCCAGGGAGAGACAGTAGCAGTCCTATCCACAGTGCCCCTTGGATTTATCTTGAATTTGGATCCCAGCCAAGCAGGTGATTCAGGTCTTGAGGGGGCACATCCTCCATAGTCTTGTGATTTCATTCTTGAACAGAGAGTATGAGAAGCAACAAGGTCAAATAGGGGTGAGAATACAATCTGGTGAGGAGTGGATAGCGACCTGCACCTTTACCTGCAAAAAAATGTGAAGAAAATTGACACAAAATTGCTTCCAACAGCATCCACACATTATCCTAATTGCACAAGCAGTCCACACCATGGCAGGGTGTTCAGGTGGGAGTTTTCCTAATGTAGAGAACATTTGGGGGGCAAACTATCGCCATAGGGGTAGAATCCCTGTTTGAGGGCTTTCATAGCCGTAGCCAAATGAGAATGGGATGGATTGATGCTGGGTGGAATGTGGCCTCAATATTTGCCCTTTCTTTTCCTGACATCAATATTCCTCATTGGCCAAGGGTTTCCTGGGTCTGGCTTAAAGTCTTCAACACTAAACCTTTCCCACTTCAAGGACAACCCATTCTGGTATCCACTGCATGATTGTTTTCTTCAAAACACTATCACATTTTAATGACCGGGCATCTGTGATACGTTTAAAACCATAAATTCCCGTTACGGCTGCCAATAAGGAAACTCTTGTTCTTCCACTTCTATCACAGGGCTGCATGATTTCTGTAAAATGAGAACCAGGAAGCTGTGTCTGGATTTTTCCTGGTAATATAGGCTCTGTTTCATTTCATCTGCATGACCTTTTCATTGTGGAGACACTCTTCATTGTGCTGCTGCTGGATGGGAGTGTCTCTTGCCACAAATTATTTAGTTGCCAGGGATTTCAGAAAGCAAAAGGGTCTTCGAGTGGCTGAATGTGCTCCAGGTTGTGTGGGTCATTGCCTCTTTGAGGGGGCTAAGTTTGTTTGTACTTTGCAGGAGGGTTTTGAGTCCTCTAACAGGAATCATTTAACATTGTTTGGGTTCCAGCACAAAGCAGTTTATTCTCTCTGGAAAGGCTTGATTTTTATTTTCTTTCATGGGAAATCCACAATGTCCTTCTGCAGCACTACTAGACCTCTTTTCAGGCTTGCCATCGCCACAGAGGTCCTCTGAGACACTCTCAACCTCATCTGGACCAATGAGAGGCCAATCGGAGGTGTGGGAACACTGCTCCACCTTGGCCATGCCTTTGTCGTGGTTCCTGCCTTTCCCAGAGAGTGTCTGCGTGGCCCAGAATGAAGATAGGCAGTGAGGCCAGCAGCTTGGCCATCTCACTGATAGCTGACTCTGGGGTCTGAGGTATGATTCAATCACCCAAAGAACCCTTAACAAAACATCAGACTATATATTCCAATCTCCATGAGACTAGATTCTTGCATAGTCTTTTTTTGGGAATGGAGTCAGAAGAGTAGTTATTGGTGAACACCTCACAGTATCAAAAACCCTCTTTCTCAAGTGATACCTGAACACAGATATGGCCTGAAGGGGCACTGAGGTCAATACTTTTAGGGTCCTGCAGTGGATATTCAGAGACAGACTTTTTCTCGATACCCAGGCAGCTCTGTCTGCACCATTTTCCTCTGCTTAGGCAGGCTGACAGCTCTGACAGATAGGCGTTCCAGCCTGCCCATGATTGAGCATGTGCTAGTCTCAGGGCACCAGGCCTCAGCTGTGAGCTCCGTGGAGATGCACTGGCGATGAACTTTCACACGTCTTCTCTGTGGCATCCAAGTGATAATGCCATGATCCTAGTAGAGGGCAGACATCAGCTAGCCTAAAGAAATGTCAAGCAGAGTGCCAGGAGTAAACTGCAAAATCCCTAAGAATGTAAAGGATATTCAGGATGTCTCAGGGCTGCCTATACATTGAAGGCATGTGTCTTTTTGAAACTAGCCTCACAGTGATTTCTAGGTACAGCCTGCCTGTGTTCTCTGGGGTTGCTCTTTCCCAGTTGGAGCTTCTGGCAGAGCATCACAGTCTCAGAAGCTTCCTGGCTATGTGTTTCCCTGGGACAGTTTCAAGTGTTTGATGTCTTTGTTTGTGTGTGGCTATGTGTGAGTATCTGTGTGTTTGTGTGAGCCTATAAGTGAAATCTGCTTAAAGTAATGTGGCTAATGCACTGCGGTGCATCTTTTCTTTGAGTCTACCAACATTTTGGTGGCTTCTCTCTGTGGCTGTGCTTGGGCTGAAAGGCCTGGATTCTTCATTTTTCTGTGAATCATGAATCTGCAGTGAATTGTGAGACTGTCCAAGACCTGCTGGGGCCCAAATCACCTCCCCCTGCAAAAAAAGAGAGCCACTCTTTTAAAAATAAGAGGAGCACATCTCACCAAAGGACAGAAATCTCCCAGTGTTTCATTGTCCTGCCACCATCCCAGCGAGAGACACTAGCATTCCTGTCCTTAGGGCCGCTTGAATTTACCTCGAATTCAGTTTCTAGCTGAGCAGGAGCTTCACCTGTGAGGGCGCAGTTCTCCATTTCATTTTGGGGAAGAGAGTGTGCTTAGCAATAAGGTCAGATAGGGGTGAGGATACAACTTGGTGAAGGGTGGATGGGGTCCCAAAACTTCACCTGCAAAAAAGATGACAGATGACACAGAAGGTGCTTTTAGTACAAACCCCTCATTCCCTTAATTGCACAAACAGTCAACACCATGGTCCAGTGTCCAGGTAGGAGTACTCCAATGTGTAGGAAATATTTGGTATACAAACTGGAGTCATCCCGGCAAACTCCTGATTAGAGGGATTTCACACCCGGAGCCAAATGGGAGTGGAATATATTGAAGCTGGGTGGGATGTAGCCTATGTATTCACCTCTTCTTTTCCTGACTTACATGTTCCACATCAGCCTAGAGTTTCTTGGGTCTTGCTCAACAACTTCCACCCTACACATTTTCTAGTTCATGGAGGAAGAACCTCATGGGAATCCATTGTATCAGTGTTTTCTTTTAAACACTGTCATGTTTTGATGACAGGGCAGCTGTGACACTTAAAACCGTTAACTCCCATTGCAGCCACCAACAAGGAAACCATTGTTTTCCCATGTCTATCAAAGGCCTGCATGACTCCTATAAAATGAGAAGCAGGCAGCCATTTCTGGCTTGGCCTGGTTATCTAGACTCTGTTTCATTTCATCCGGATGCCCTTTCTCATTGTGGAGAAGGTCTTTCGTTGGGCTGTGCTTGTATGGGACTGCTTCTCACCACAGATCTTTTGTCTGCCAGTTATTTAAAGGAGCATAAGGGACTTCTAGTAGGTTCACTGCATTTCAGGTCTGAGTCATCCTTTTTTGTGGGGGCTGAGGTTGTTTGCACTTTGCAGGAGGCTACTGTGTCCTCTGACAGGAATCTATGGTCATTTCTTGGACTCCAGCACAATCAGCTCCTTCTCTCAGATGTGCTTTGATTTTTATTCACTTTCATGGGGGGGCATCCATATTTCCACTCAACAGCACTAGTGGACACCATCTTGAGGCTTGCAATTGCCACAGACGACTTCTGAGACACTGTCTCAACCTCATCAGAACACATGAGAGGCCCATTTGAGATGTCAGAACATTGCCCCATGTGGAATTTGCTTTTGTCATGGTTCCTGACTTTCCCACAGAGCTCCTGTGAAGCACAGGATGATGCAAGACAGTGAGGTCAAGGGCCCAGCCATCTACCCCTGATGCCTTCCTCTGGGGTCTCATATATGATTCCAACACCCAAAGACTCCTCAACAATACACCAGACTCACAGGACCCGATTATTGCATATGGCCTCTTTCAGGAATGGAGTAAGAAGAGCAGTTTTCAGTGTCCACCTCATGGTCTTGAAAAGCCTCCTCCTGTAGTGGAATGAGACCGGGAAGATGGGCTTAAGGGGTCGTAAGGTTGAGACTTTTAGAATCCCACAGTGGATTATCACAGGCAGCCTTTTCCTGATACTCAGCTGGCTCTGCCTGTACCATTTTCCTCTACTTAGTCAGTCTGGGAGTTCTGACAGCTGGGGGCCTGGGCCTGCCTTGCGAATGAGCATGCACTAGTCTCAGGGTGCCAAGCCTAAGCTGTGAGCTCTGGCTAGTGTCACAGTGAATGCCACAGTTGCACAGGGCCAAGTCCCTGTTTCTTGGCAGAGAAAGAGACCTTCATGGAGGTGCACTGGCATTGGCCTTTCATTTGTTTTCTCTGTGGGATCCATGGATATTCTCATGATCCTAGCAGTGGGCAGACGAGAGCCAGCCTGAAAAACGTCAACAGAGACTTAGGAATAAACCTCAAAATCCCTAACGATCCAAACGGATCTGCAGGATACGTCAGGCCTGCCTACCCATTGTAGGCATGCGTCTTTTTGAAACTAGTTTTATTGTGACTTCTAGGTACTGCTCGCCTGTGTTCTCCAGGGTTGCTCTATCCCAGGTGAAACTTCCTGCAGAACCACACAGCCTCACAAGTTACCAGGCTATGTATATCTGTGGGAGTGTTGCGAGTGTTGGATGTTTCCCTGTGTGGCTTTGTGTGTTTGTGTGTGTTTTTTGGTGTGTGCCTGTGAGTGGAGTTTGCTTAAAGGAATGGGGCTAGTGCACTACAGCACTTCTATTTTTTGGGTCTCAAAATCTTTTGGTTTTCTGTCTGTGTGACTGTGCTTGGGAAATGGGGCTCAGTGTTCTTTACTTTTCTGTGGATTATAAATCTGCAGTGAACTGGAAGGCTGGCTGAGATCAAATCACCACCTCCAACAAAAAAATCCACTCTTCTAGGAAGAAGAGTAGCACACTACACCCATGAACAGACATCTCCTAGTGTTTCAATATCCTGCAACCAATCCAGGGAGAGATATTAGGAGTCCTGTCCACAGGGACCCTTGAATTTACTTTGAATTTGGTTCCTAGCTGAGCAGGTGATTCAGGTCATTGGGGGGCACTCTGCCATTGTCTTGTGATTTCTTTGTGGGACAGAGAGTGTGAGCAGCAATAAGGTCAGATGGGGTGAGGATATAATCTGGTGAAGGGTAAATAAGGCTCCAAACATTCACCTGTAAAAAATGTGAAGACAGATGACACTGAAGGTGACTCCAGCTCTATCCCTGCGTGCCCTTAATTGCACAAGCAGTCCACACCATGGCCCATTGTTCAGGTGGGAGTAGTCCAACTTACAGGGAATATTTTTAATGACAACTGGGGCCACACTGGCAAACTCCTAATTTGAGGGCTTTCATACCTGGAGCCAAATGGGAGTGGGATGAACTGATGTTGGGTGGGATGTGGCCTGCACACTTGCCTCTTCTTTTCCTGACTTCCTGTCCCTCATCCCCTAGGCACTCCTGGGTCTGGCTCAGCATCTTCCACACTAAAGGTCTCCCAGTTCACCAAAGACAACCTTCAAGGGAATCCATTGTGGGAGTATTTCCTTCTAAACACTGTCACGTTTTAATGACGGGGCAGCTGTGATAATTTTAAAAACATGAATTCCCATTACAGCTGCAATAAAAAAAGCTCATGTTCTCCCAATTGTATCAGAGGGCTGTATAATTTCTGCAGGATGAGAAGCAGGCTGCCATTTCTGGCTTTTTCTGGTAATGTAGGGTCTGTTTCATTTCATCTGCACGTCCTTTCTCATTGTGGATTGGGTCTTTCATTGGGCTGTTACTGGATGTTACTGCCTCTTGCAACAGATCTTTTGGCTACCATGGATTTCAGGAAGCCACAGGGACTTCAGGAAGGCTGGCTGCACTCCAGGTTGTGAGTCGTGGTCTCGTGAGGTCTGAGGTTGTTTGCACTTTGCAGGATGCTTTTGGGTTCTCTGACACCAATCTCTGAACCTTTCATGGACTCCAGAACAAGTCAGCTTGTTCTATCAGGTGAGCCTTGATTTTTTTTTAATTTCACTGGGGTTCCACAGTGCCCCTTAACAGCACTACTGGACTTCCATTTCAGGCTTGCAATCACCACAGACAGGCTCTGAGACACAGTCTCCACATTATCTGCACGCATGAGAGGCCATTTGGAGATGTGAGTACATTGCTCCTCCTTTGACTTGCCTTTGTCGTGGTTCCTGCCTTTTACAGAGAGCCCCTGTGAGGCCCAGGATGAAGGGTGGCAGTGAGGTAAAGGGCACAGCAAGCATTGACTGACACCCGACTCTGGGGTCTCATATATGATTCCATCACAAAAAAGACCCCTGAAAAACTCATCAGTCTATATTCTTAACCTTATGAGACTGGATTCTTGCATACAGTCTCTTTCAGAATGGAGTCAGAAGAGCAGTTTCCATCAACCACCTCAGCATTATTGAAATAATTTATCCTCCAGTAGGATCAGAATACAAAGATGGCCTGAAGAAGCCCTAAGAGAGAGAATTTTAGGGCCACCCAGTTGGTAATCCCAGGCATCAATTTTCATAAACAAAGACATCTTCTGTACCACTTTTCTCTGCTTAGGCAGGCTCACAGCCCTGACAGACAAGTGCTCAAGCCTGCCTCAAAAATGCACATGCACTATTCTCAGGGCACCATGGCTGATTGTTAGCTGTGGAAAGTGTCACAATAAATGTCACCTTTGCCTTGCCACAATTCCCTGTGGTGTGGTGGAGAAGGAGACCTCCTTAGATGGGTGTCAGTGGTGGAATCTCTTATGTCTTCTCTGTGGGATCCGCAAAATAGTTCCATAATCCTAGGAGAGGGCAGATGTAAGCCAGCTTGAAGAAACATCAAATACAGATGAAGGAGTAAAAGGCAAAATTTCTAAGGATCCAAAAGTATCTGCAAGATTCCTCAGGCCTGGCTAGACGTTGTCAGGGTGAGTCTTTTTGAAACTTGTCCCACTGTAATTTCTACATACAGGCCACCTGTCTTCGCCTGGGTTGCTTTCTTCCAGGAGCTGCTGAAATATGTGTTTCTGTGAGAACGTTGTGAGTGTTGGATATCTGCGTGTCTGTATCTTATTGTGTGTGTGTGTGTGTGTGTCTGTAACTAGAGTCTGCCTAAAGGAATGTGGCTAACACACTTCAGCCCTTCTTTTTTTTTCAGTCTCCCAACCTTTTGGTGGCCTTAACGTGTGGCTTTTCTTGCACTGTGGTGCTACATGTTATCTATTTTTCTGTGTATCGTGAATCCTCAGTGAATGGGAAGATGTGTTGTGACCCACCTGCATCCAAATCACCACACCCTGAAAAAAAAACAAAAAAACAAAACCTACTCTGGTAGAAACGAGAGGGGCACATCACATCAAAAAAAGGCATCTCCCAGTATTTCACTGTCCTGTGGCCAACTGAGGGAAAGATACTAGCAGTCCTGTCCACAGGGCCCCTTGAATTTACCTCAAATTCTGTTCCTAGACAAGCAGGTGCTTCAAATCATGAAAGGGTACTCCTCTATCATCTTGGGATTTCATCCTGGAACATAGAGAGTGAGCAGCAATAAGGTCTGATAGAGGTGAGGATACAATCTGGTGAGGGGTGGATGTGGTCCTGCAACTTCATCTGCAAAAAAAAAAAAAAATGAGGACAGATGACACAAATGGTGCTTCCAATTCCATCCTCCCATTCCCTTAATTGCACAAGCAGTAAACACTATGGCCCAGTGTTCATGTGGGAGTACTCCAATGTGCAAGGAAAATTTGGAGTGCAAATTGCGGCCATCCTGGCAAACTCCTGATTTGAAGGCATTCATATCCATAGTCAAATGGGAATGAAATGGATCTATACTGGGTGGGATATGGCCTCCACGCTTGCATCTTCTTTTGTCTGACTTCCATATTCATCTTTGGATGAGAGTTTACTCTGTCTGGCTCAAAGACTTCCACATAAAATGTTTCCTACTTCACAAAGGACTCTAATGGGAATCCATTGCATGAGTGTTTTCTTCTAAACACTGTCACATTTTAATGAGGGGGCTGCTTTGATACTTTTAAAACTGTAAATTCTCATTACAGCCACAAACAAGGAATGACTTGTTCTCCCTCTTTTATCAGAGGGTTGCATGATTCCTGTAGAATGAGAAGCTGGCAGCTGTGTCTGGCTTTTGCCTGGTAATCAATCCTGTTTCATTTCATATACACTGACTTCTCATTGTGAAGGACCTCTTTCATTTGGCTGATGCTGGATGGGACTTCCTCTTGCCACAGATTATTCTGCTTCCCAGAATTTCAGAAAGCAGAAGGGACTTTGGGCAGGCCAGATGTGCTACAAGTGGTGGGTCATTGTCTTGTTGTGGAGGTTGAGGTTGTTTGCACCTTGCAGAAGGCTTTTGAATACTCTGACAGGAATTACTGAACTTTGTTTGGACTCCAGCACAAAAGCCCAGCCATCATTCACCGACATTCACCTCTATTGTCTCATGTATGATTCTTTCACCAAAACAACTTTCAAAAACACACCAGACTATATTTCAATCCTCATGGGAACTGATTCTGGCACACAAAATTTCTCTTTAGGGAATGGAGTCAGAATAGCAGTGCCCAGCCAACATCTTATAGTCTCGTAATGCCTCATCCTACACTGGGACCCAACCACAGAGGTGGCCCAAAGGGGCACTGGGTCAAAAGTTGTAGGGTCCCACAGAGGGTTTTGCAGACAGCCTTTTCCCCAACATCAGGCCAAGTCTGTCGGTACTTTACTCAGCGTGTGTGTGGGGTTTTGTTTGTGTGTGTGTGTGTGTGTGTGTGTAAGTGGAGTCTGCTTTTTTTTTTTATTTGAGACGGATTCTCGCTCTGTCACCCAGGCTGGAGTACAGTGGTGCAATCTTGGCTCACTGCAAGCTCTGCCTCGCGAGTTCATGCCATTCTCCTGCCTCAGCCTCTCCGAGTGGCTGGGACTACAGGCGCCCGCCACCACGCCCGGCTAATTTTTTTGTATTTTTAGTAGAGATGGGGTTTCACCCTGGCCTTGATCTCCTGACCTTGTGATCCACCCACCTGGGCCTCCCAAAGTGCTGGGATTACAAGCGTGAGCCACCCCTCCTGGCCGGAGTCTGCTTTAAGAAATGTGACTAACACACTGCAGTCCTTTTTTTAAAATCTCCCAACCTTTTGGTGGCCTGTCTCTGCAGCTCTGCTTGGGTTACAGTGCTCTGTGTTCTTTATTTTCCTGTGGATCATGAATCCATAGTAAATTAGGAGGGTGTCTAGTCTCTCTGTGGTTGAAATCACCTCCCTTTGCAAAAATAGCCATTCTTCTAGAAAGAAGAGGAGAATGCCACATCCAAAAAACAGACAGCTCCCTGTGTTTCATTCTCCTGTGGCCAACCCAGGGAGACACACTAGCAGTCCTGTCTGTAGGGCCTCTTGAATTTAGCTCAGTTCGATTCCCAGCTGAGCAGGTGTTTCACGTCTTGAGGGGGCACTCCTCCATCATCTTGGGATTTCATTCTGGGAAAAAGAGTGTGACCAACAAAAAGGTCAGATAAGGGTGAGGGGTAAATAGAGTCCCAAACCTTCATTTGCAAACATGTTGAAGACAGACTACACAGAGGGTGTTTCCAACTGAATCCCAGCATTCCCTTAATTGTGCGAGCCATCCACAGCATTGCCCAGTGTTCAGGTGGAAGTACTACAACGTGGAGGGTCTATTTGGAGTGCAAACCGGGGCCATCCTGGCATAATCCCAATTTAAGGGCTTTCATATCCCTAGCAAAATGGGAGTGGGATGCATTGATGCTCTGTGGGATGTGTGCTGCACACTTGCTTCTTCTTTTCCTGACTTCTATGTTCCTCATCATCTTAGGGATTCCTGGGTCTGTCTCAAGTTCTTCCAAACTAAAAGTTTCCCATTTCATGGAGTACGATCCTCGTGGGATTCCATTGCCTGAGTGTTTCCTTCTAAACACTGTCACATTATAATGACTAGACAATCATGATACTTTTAAAACCGTAAATTCCCATTACAGCTGCCAACAAGAACCCCTTGTTCTTTCACCTATGGCTGCATGATTCCTGTAGAATGATTCCTATAGAATCATACACCTGTGTCTTCAGGATTCCTGTAGAATGACAAGCAGGCAGCACTCCCTGGCTTTTACCTGGTAGTCTAAGCTCTGTTTCATTTCATCTGCTCATCACTTCTCTTTGTGGAGACAGTCTTTCTTTGGGCTCTTGCTGAATGGGACTGCCTCTGTCTACAGATCTTTGGCTGCCACTGATTTCAGAGAGCAAAAGAGACTTTGAGTAGGCTGGCTGCACTCCAGGTTGTGGGTCACTGATTTTTGTGAAGGCTGAGGTTGTTTGCACTTTGCAGGATGCCTTTGGGTACTCTGACAGGAATCACTGAACATTGCTTGGACTCCAACACAAGGCAGTTCATTCTCTCAGGTGAGCCTTGATTTATTTTGCTTTTATGGGGCAATCAACAGTGCCCATCAACATCACTACTGGACATAGTTTAACATTTGCCATCACCTCAGATGCCCCTGAGACACTGTCATAATCTCATCTGCACAGGTGAGAGGCCAGTCCAAGTTCTGGGAACACTGATTTACCTTGGACTTGCCTTTGTCATGGTTTCTGTCTTTCCCAGAGAGTCGTCGTGAGGCCCAGGGTGCAGGCAGGCAGTGAGGTCAAAAGCTTCACCAACTTTTGCTGATACCCACCTCTGGGATCTCAGATATGATTCTGTCAGTGAAGGAACACTCAAAAACATACTAGACTGTACTCGAATCACCATGATATCTGATTCTAACACACACAGCTTCCCTCTTGGGAGTGGAGTTAGAAGAGCAGTTTCCAGTGACAGTTGCATAATCTCAAAACATCTCCTTCTCCAGCGGGACAAGACCGTGGAGACAGCCCGAAGGGGCCCTGAGGTCGAGTCTTTAGGGTCCCACTGTGGGTGTTCGCAGGCAGCCTTTTCCCCAATACCAGGCTGACTCTGCCTGTACCATTTTACTCTGTTTAGGTAGGCTGGCAGGTCAGAGAGCCAGGTGCCTGAACCTGCCTCATAAATGCACATGCACTAGTCTCTGGGCATCTGGCCTGTTTGTGAGCTCTGGCTAGCATCACAATGAATGTCACAGTTTCCTAGGAAAAAGTCCTTATGGCTTCGTGAAGGAGACCTCCTTGTAGGTGTGTCTGTGGTGGACTCTCACCTCTCTTCTCTGTGGGATCCATGGGATAGTCCCATGACCCAAGGAGACAGCAGACGTGAGCCAGCCTGAAGAAACATCAAGTAGAGTCCCAGAAATAAGCTATGAAATTCCTAAGGATCCAAAAGAACAGTAGGATTTCTCAGACCTGCCTAGATGTTGCAGGGGTGAGGGTTTTTAAAACTTGCCCCGCTGTGATTTTTAGATACAGGCAGTCTGTATTCTCCAGGGTTGCTCTCTACCAGGTGAGGCTTCCTTCAGAACCACACAGCCTCAGGAGCTGCTGGGCTGTGTGTTTCTGTGGGGGTGTTGCGAGTGTTGAATGTCTACATGTATGCGTTTAATCGTGTGTGTGTCTGTGTCTGCCTGTAAGAGGAGTCTGCTTAAATAAATATGGCTAATGCACTTCAGCACTTTTTTTTTTTAGCCTCCCAACCTTTTGGTGGCCTGTCTGTGTGGCTCTGCTTGGACTGTGGGGCTCCATGTTCTTTATATTTCTGTGGATCATGAATCAGCAGTGAAATGGGAGTCATGCTGAGACCTACTGGCATAAAAATCACATTCCCCGCTCCAAAAAAAAAAAAAAAAAAAAAAAAAAAAAAAAAAAAAAAAAAAAAACACTTCCCACTTTTCTAGAAAGAGGAGTACAGAGAGTGCTCAGAGAGTAAAATGGGCTTTGATTAGGCTGGATGCACTCTAGTGTGTAGGTCATTGTCTCATTGTGGGGCTGAGGTTATTTGCACTTTGCACGAGGGTTTTAACTCTTTTGAAAGGAATTTTTGACCATTGTTTAGACTCCAGTACAAGGCAACTCATTCTTTCAGGTGAGCCTTGATTTTTCTTTGTTTTCATGGGGAATCCAGAGTGCCCCTCAATGGCACTACTGTACATGGTATTCAGGCTTGTCATCACTACAGACGGCCTCTGAGACACTGACTCAACCTCATCTGCACCTGTAAGATGCCACTTCAAGGTGTGAGAACACTTCTCCAGCTTGAACTTGCCTTTGTGTTCATTCTTGCCATTTCCAGAGAGCCTATAATAGCCCAGGATGAAGGGAGGCAGTGAGGTCAAGAGCTTGGCCATCTTTTGCTGACACTAACCTCTGGGGTCTCAGGTATGATTCTGTCACCCAAAGAACCCTTTAGAAAACACCAGACTATATTCCTGTCCTCATGGGACCTGATTCTTACACACAGCCTCTTTCAAGAATGGGTCAGAAGAGCAGTATCCAGTGACCAATTCACAGTCTCAAAGCACCTCCTCCTGCATTGGGACTCAACCATGGACATGGCCCAAAATGGCCCTGAGGTCGAGACATTTAGGGTCCTACAGTGGGTTTTTGCAGTCAGCCTTTTTCCCAATACCAGATCGGCTCTGCTTGTACCATTTTTCTCTGCTTAGGCAGGCTGACAGATCTAACTGCGCATGCACTAATCTCAGGGCACCAGGCATGATTGTGAGTCCTCTGTAGCACCACAATGAATGTCATCATTGCCTAAGATCAAGTCCCTGTGGCTTGGCATATAAGAACATCTCCATGGAGGTGTGTCAGCGGTGGACTATCGCCTGTCTTCTCTGTGGGATCCATGGGATAGTCCCAAGATCCTAGGAGATGGCAGACATAAGCCAGCCTGATGAAAAGTCAAACAAAAGCCCAGGAATAAAGTTGGAAATTCCTAAGGATCCAAAAGGATCTGCAGGATTTTTCAGGCCTGCCTAGACATTTTAGGAGTGAGTCTTTTTGAAATTTGCCCCACTGTTATTTCTAGGTACAGCACACCTGTGTTCCCTGGCATTGCTCTCTCCCAGGTGGGTCTTCCTGCAGAACCATGCAGCATCAGGATCTGCCAGGCTGTGTGTTTCTGTGGGACTGTTGTGAGTGTTGGATGTCTATGTGTTTGTGTGGCTTTGTGTGTGTGTATGTGTACATGCCTGTAAGTGTAGTTTGCTTAAAGAAATGTGGCTAATGTACTGCAGTGCTTCTTTTTTCTGACACAAAAGGTGGCTAAAACTAGATCCCTGCATTTCCTTTATTGCCCAAGCAGTCCACACCATGGCTCTGTGTTCAGGTGGGAGTAAGCCAACGTTCAGTGAACATTTGGAGTGCAAACTGGGCCCATCCTAGCAAACTCACAATATGAGGGCTCTCATGCCCAGAGCCAAATGGGATTGAGACTAATTGATGCAACGTGGGATGTGGCCTCCACCCTTGCCTATTCATATCCTAACTTACATGTTTCTCATTGACCTAAGGTTTCCTGGGTCTGGCTCAATATCTTCCATGCTAAACGTTTCACAGAAAAGGACCCACAAAAAACTCATTGCCTGAGTGTTAACATATTAACATTGTCACTTTTTAATGACTGGGCAGCTGTGATAATTTAAAAACTGTAAATTCCTGTTACAAGCTGCCAACATGGAAACTCTTGCTCTCTAGCTTTTATTGGATGTCTCCATGAATCCTGTAGGATGAGAAGCAGACAGCCATCTCTGGCTTTTTCCTGGTAATCTAGGTTCTGTTTCATTTCATCTACATGATCTTTCTCATTGTTTCAGGTGTCATTCATTGGACTTTTGATGGATGGGGCTGCCTCTCCCCAAATATTTATAGGCTGCTGGAGATTTCAGGGAATACAAGGAATTTCAGGTAGGCTGGCCACAACCCATGCTGTGGCTGTTAGTCTCTTTCTGGGGGATGAAGTTATTTTCACTTTGCAGAAGGCTTTTGGGCCCTCTAACAGGAATATTTAAACATTTCTTGGACTCCAGAATGTCCTTTTTTTTCTCTCACCTGATCTTTGATTTTTCTTTTCTTGCATGATGGGTACACTGTGCCCCACACTAACACTACTGGACACATTTTCCAGGGTTGCAATCACCACAGACAGCCTCTGAGATGGCCTCAATCCATCTGCACCCATGAGAGGCCATTTCAAAATATGAGAACACTGTTCCACCTTTGACTTGCCTTTGCTGTGGTTTCTGCCTCTCTGAGAGTGCCACAGTGAGGCCCAGGATGAAGAGAGGCAGTGAGGTCAAATGCCCAGCCATTTTTCACTGACACCTGCCTCTAGGGTCTCATGTATTATTCTATCACCCAAAGAACCTTAAAGAAGACACCAGACTATATTCCAATCCCAATGGGACTCAATTCTTTCACACAGCCTTTTTCAGGAATGGAGTCAGAAGAGCAGTTTTCCAAGACCACTTCACAATCTCAAAATGTGTCCTCCTTCAGAGGGACCTGACCACAAAGATGGCCTGAGTGGCCTTATGGTTGAAACTTCTAGGGTTTCTCAGTGGAGTATCACAGGCAGGCTTTGTCCTGAAACCAAGGCAGCTGTGCCTGTACCATTTTCCTCTGCTTGGGAAGGTTGACAGGTCTGACACCTGGGCACCTGAGCCTGCTCACAAATGTGAATGATCTAGTCTCAGGGCACCAGGCCTGAATGTGAGCTCTGGCTAGCATCACAGTGAATTTCACCATTGCCTAGTGACACTGATATCAGTATCACTCAAAGAATCCTCAACAGCATACCAGACTATATTCCAATCCCCATGAGACCCGATTCTTGCACCCAGCCTCTTTCAGAAATGGAGTCAGAAGAGCAGTTTTCAGTGACCACCTCACAGTCTCAAAACGCCTCCCTCTCTAGTGGGACCCCACCACAGAGATGGCCTGAAGGGGCCCTGAGGTTGAGACGTTTAGGTTCCCACAGCGGGTTTCTGCAGGCAGCTTTTTTTCCCAATATGAGGTTGACTGCCTCTACCATTTTCTTCTGCTCAGGAAGGCTGCCAGCTTTGATAGCCAGGCATCTGAGCCTGCCTCAGGAATGAGCATGAGCTAGTCTCAGGACACCAGGCCTTATTGTAAGTTCTAGCTGGCATCACAATAAATGTCACCATTGCCTAGTGACAAGTTTCAGCCAATTATCAAGAAAAGAGAACACCATGGAGACCTCTGTGGAGGGGCATTGCTGGTGGACTCCAGCCTGTCTTCTCTGTGGGATCCATGTGATAGTCCCATATTCTAGGAGAGGGCAGACATGAGTCAGATTGAAGAAAGGTCAAGAAGTGCCCCAGGAATAAAGCACAAAATTCCCAAGCAACCTAAGGAATCTGCAAGTTTCCTGAGATGGGCCTAGATGTTGTAGAGGTGAGTCGTTTTGAAACTTGTACCACTGTGATTGCTAGGTACAGCCTGCCAGTGTTCCCATCTTTGCTCTCTCTCAAGTAGGGCTTCTTGCAGAACAACACAGACTCAGGATATGCTGGGCTGTGTGTTTCTGTGGGCACATTGAGTATTGGATGTCTGCAAGTGTTTGTGGTATTGTGTGTTTTTGTGTGTGTTTATAGGAGGGAGGACAGTGCAGTAAGTGGAATCTGTTTAAAGTGGCTAATGCACTTGAGTCCTTCTTTTTTCCTTTTTCTTTTCTTTTCTTTTTTTTTTTTTTTTTGAGTCTCCCAACCTTTTGATGACCTCTTTGCGTGGCTCTGTTTGGTTGTAGGGCTCTGTGTTCTTTATTTTCCTGTGGATCGTGAATCCACAGTAAATCGGAAGGCTGAGTAAGACCTCCCAATTACCACCCCTTGAAAAAAAGCTACTCTCCTAGAAAGGATAGGAGCACACCAGACCAAAAACCAGACATCTTTAAGTGTTTCATTGTCCTGCAGCCAACCCAAAGAGAGACAGTAGCACTCCTTGCCACAGGGCTTATTGAATTTACCTCAACTTTGTTCCCTAGCCAAGCATGTGCTTCACTTTGTGAAAGGTCACTTTTCCATTGTCTTGCAATTTCATCCTGGGACATAGAGTGTGAGCAGCCATAATGTCAGGTAAGGTTGAGTATACAATCTGGTGAGTGTTGGATGCTGCAACTTACTCTGCAAGAAAATGAAGAGAGAGGACACAGAGGGTGCTTCCAACTCAATCCCTGCATTCCCTTAATCAGAGAAGCAGTCCACACCATGGACCGGTATTCAGGTGGGAGTACTCCAATGTGCCAGGAAGGAACATTTGTTGTGCAAATTGAAGCCATCCCAGCAAACTCTCCATTTAAGGGCTTTCATACCCGAAGAAAAATGGGAGTGATACAGACTGTTGCTGGGTAGGATGTGGCCTCCACATTTGCCTTTTCTTTTCCTGAATTCCACGTTCCTCTTCAGACTAGAGTTTCCTGGGTATGAGTCAACAACTTCCACACTAAACGTTTCCCTGTTCATGGAGAATGACACTCATTGGAATCCACTGCGTGAGAGTTTCTTTCCAAAAAATGCCACATTTTAATGACTGGACAGCTTTGATACTTTTGAAATAACAAATTCCCATTACAGCCACGAACAAGGAAACTCCTGTTCTCCTACTTCTATCAGAGGAGGGTTGCATAATTCCTGTAAAATGAGAAGAAGGAAGCCCTGTCTGGGGTTTGCCTGGTAATCTAGCCTCTTATTTCTTTAATCTTCGTGGTCTTCTCATTGTGGAGGGGTTCTTTCATTGGTGTGTCACTGGATGGGACTGCCTCTCACCACAGATTATTTAACTGCAAGCAATTTTAGAGAGCAAAAGGGATTTTATGTAGACTGCTGTGCTTCAGGTTGTGTGTCAGTGTGTCGTTTTGGTGGCTGAGGTTATTTGCTCTTTGTAGGAGGCTTCTGGTTCCTCTGACAGGAATCATTGAACATTGCTTAGACTCTAGCAAAAGGGAAGATCATTCTTTCAGGTGAGCTTTTTTTTTTGGCTTTCATAAGAATTCACAGTGCCCCTGAATAACACTACTGGACACCCTTTTCAGGCTTGCCATCATTGCAGATGGCCTCTAAGACACTATCTCAAACTTATTTGCACACGTGAGATGCCAGTTCAAGCTGTGAAAACACTGCTCCACCATGGATTTGCCTTGGTTTTGGTCCCTGCCTTTCCCAGAGAGCCCCTGCAAGATCCAGGATGAAGGGATGCAGTGAGGTCAAGAGGCAGGCCATCTTTCACTGACACTCTCCTCTGGGGTCCCAGGTATGATACTACCATCCGAAGAACCCTCAACAACACATCAGACTATATTCCAATTTCCTTTGAGCCCAATTCTTGCACACCACCCCTTTCAAAAACAGTAAGAAGAGCACTTTCCATCAAACACCTCAGAGTCTGAAAAGCCTCCTCCTCTAGCAGAATCCCATGTAGGAGACAGCCTGACCGACACCGAGATCAAGAATTTTATGGTCCTGCAGTGGGTTATTACAGGGAGCCTTTTTTTTTTTTTTTTTTTTTTGATGCCAGGCAGGCTTTGCCTGTACCATTTTTTTTTTCTGCTTAGGCAAGCTGGGAGCTCTGACAGCCTGGCACCTGAGCCTACCTCACAAATTTGCACACTCTTATCTTAGGGCACCAGGCCAGATTATGAGCTCTGGCTAGCATCATGGTGAATGCTACCATTGCCTAGTGACAAGTTCCTGTGGTTTGGCAGAGAAGGAGACTTCCGTGGAAGCGCATGGACAGTGGACACTGGCCTGTCTTCCCTGTGGGATCCACTGAATAGTCCCATGATCCTAGGAGATGGCAGACGTGAGTCAGCCTGAAGAAACATCAAGCACAGATAAAGGAATATACCAATAAATCCCTAAGGACCCAAAAGTATCTGCAGCATGTTTCAGGCCTTCCTAGGAGCTGTGGTGGTGAGACTTTTTGAAATTTGCCACACTGTGATTTCGAGGTAGAGCCTTCCATGGTTGCCCACTTTCGAGTGTGTCTTCCTGCAGAACATGCAGCTTCAAGAGCTGCCAGGCTGTGTGTTTTTTGGGAGTGTTGTGAGTGGTGGATGTCTGCGTGTGTGTGTGTGATACTGTGCTTGTGTGTGTGTGCGTGTGCGTGTAAATGGAGTCTTTTTAAATGAATGTGGTTAAGGGACATCAGTGCTTCTTTTTTTGAGTCCCCCGACTGTTTGGTGGCCTGTCTGTGTGACACTGCTTGGGCTCTGGGGCTCTGTTTTATTTTTTTAATTTCTGTAGATCATGAATCCGTAGTGAATTAGGAGGTTGTCCAGGACCCACTGGCATCCACATCACAACTACCTGAAAAAATAAAGCCACTTTTCTAGAAAGCAGAAGAGCACACCACATCAAAATACATACATCTCCCAGTATTTTATTGTCCTGAGTCCAACCCAAGGAGAGACTCTAGCAGTCCTGTCTGCAGGGCCCTCGAATTTACCTCGAATTTGGTTCCCAGCCAAGCAGGTGCTTCATATCATGAGTTGTCACTCCTCCATCATCTTCAGATTTCATCCTGGGACATAGAGTGTGAGCAGCAATATGGTCAAATGGGGGTGAGAATACAATCTGCTGAGGGGTGGATGGGAATCTTCAACTTCAACTGCAAAAAAAAAAACTAAGACAGATCACACAGAAGGTGCTTCAATCTCCATCCCCACATTCCCTTAAATGCACAAACAGCCCACACCATGGCCAGCGTTCGGGTGGGAGTACTCCAATGTGCAAGGAACATTTGCAGTGCAAATTGGGTCCATCCTGGAAAACTCCTGATTTTAGAACTTTCCTACCCTCAGTCCAATGGGAGTGCAATGGATTGATGCTGAGTTGGATGTGGCCTGCACACTTCTATCGTCTTTTTCTAACTTTCATGTTCCTCATTGGCCTAGAGATTCCTGGGTCTGGCTCAACGACTTCCACACTAAACATTTCCCAGTTCATGGAGAATGACCCTCAGGGGAATCCATTCCCTGTGTTTTTTCTTCTATGCACTGTCATGTTTTAATGACTCAGCAGCTTTGATACTTTAAAACCGATAATTTCCATTACAGCTGCCAACAAGGAAACTATCATTCTCTCACTTCTATCAGAGGACTGCATAGTTCCTGTAGAATGAGAAGCAGCCAGTCATGTGTGATTTTTCACTGGAAATCTAGGCTTTGTTTCATTTCATCTGCATGTCTTTCTTTTTCTTGTGGAGGGGCTCTTTCATTGGGCTGTTGCTGGATGTCGCTGACTCTCACCACAGATCTATTGGCTGCCAGGGATTTCAGGGAGCAAAAGGGACTTCAGGAAGGCTAGCTGCACTTTAGGTTGTGTGTTGTGTTTTCATTGTGGTGGCTGAGGTAGTTTGCACTTTGCAGGAGGTTGTTGGGTCTTCTGACAAAAAATCATTGAACATGGCTTGGACTTCAGCACAAGGCAGCTTGTTCTCTCACAGGAGCCTTGATTTTTCTTTGCTTTCATAGGAAGTCCACAGTGCCTTTCAACAGCACTACCGAACACAATTTTCCGGACTGAAACCATCACAGACAGCCTCTGATACACTATCTAAATCATATCTGCACCTGTGAGAGACCAGTTCAAGATGTATGAACACTGCTCCACCTTGGACTTACATTTGTTGTGGTCCCTGCCTTTCACAAAGAACCCCTGTAAGGCCCGGGATTCAGGGAGGCAGTGATGTTAAGGGCCCGGACTTGTTTTGCTGGCACATGCTCTTGTGTTACAGGTATGATTCTCTCACACATAGACCCCTCAACAACTCAACAGAAAATATTCCAATCTTCATGGGACCGGATTTTTGCACACACCCTCTTTCAGAAATGGACTAAAAACAGCAATTTCCAGTGACCAATTCACAGCCTCAAAACACCTCTTCCTCCACTGAGACCTGACCATGAGATGGTCCGAAGTGGGGCTGAGGTTGAGACCTTTAGGATCCCATGGTGGGTTATCACATGCAGCCATTTTGCTGATACCAGGCTGGTTCTGCCTGTACCATTTTCCTCTGCTTAGGCATACTGAAAGCTCTGAGTGTCAGGTGCCCTTTTTTGCCTAGCCAAAGCATATGCCCTAGTCTCAGGGCAGCAGGTCTGAGCTGTGAGCCCTGGGTAGCATCACAATGAATGCCACAACTGCCTAGAAACAGCTCCCTGAGGCTTGATGGAGAAGGAGACCTCCGTGGAGGTGCGTCATCAGTGGACTCTCTCCTGTCTTTTCTGTGGGACCCACAGGATAGTCCCATGATCCTATGAGATGGCAGATGTGAGCCAGCATGAAGACACATTTGGCAGAGCCCCAGGAATAAACTGTGAAATACCTAAGTTTTCAAAAGATCTGAAGGATGCCTCAGACCTGGCTAGAAGTTGTAGACTTCAGAATTTTTGAAACTTGCCCCACTGTGATTTCTAGGTGCAGCCCACCTGTGTTCCCCAGAATTGCATTCTATCACATAAGGCTTCCTGTAGAAACACGCAGCCTCAGAAACTGCCAGGCTGTTTGTTTCTCTGGGAGTGCTGTAAGTCTTGGGTATCTGCATATGGGTTTGGCTTTATCTGATGTGTGTGTGTGTGTGTGTGTGTGTGTGTGTGTGTGTGTGTGTGCATGCGTCCATTCCTCTAAGTGTAGTCTGCTTAAAGGAATGTGGCTAATGCATTGCAGCCTTTTTTTTTTTTTTTAATTGACCAACCTTTAGTTGGCATATCTGTGCGGGTCTGCTTGGGCTGCAAGGCTTCGTAATTTTTTATTTTTCTCTGGTTTATGAATCCACGGTGAATGGGAGGCCACCTGTGACCCGCTGAGGTCCACATCACCTCCCCCTGCATAAAAAAAAACACTTTTCTAGAAAGAAAAGGAACACACCACAACCAAGAACAGACATTCCTCAGTGTTTCGTTGCTCTGCAACTATCCCAGGGAGAAACCCTAGCCATCCTGTCTGCAAGGCTCTTTGAATTTACCTTGAATTCAGTTCCTAGCAGAGCAGGTGCTTCATGTCATAAGGGGAAACTCCTCGACTGTCTTGGGATTTCATTACTGGAAAGGCAGTGTGAGCAGCAGTTAGGTCAGATAGAGGTGAGGATGCAATCTGGTGAGGGGTGGACGGAGTCCTGCACTTTCACCTGCAAAAAATGTGAAGAAAGATGACATAGAAGGGGCTTCCAACGGAATCCTCACATTTCCTTAATTGCACAAGCAGTCCACACTATGGCCCAGTGTTCATGCAGGAGAACTCCAACGTGCAGGGAACATTTGAAGTGAGAACTGGGTCCTGGAAAACTCTCGATTTGAGGGCTTTCATGGCTGGTGCCAAATGCGAGTGAGATCAATAGGTGCCTGATGGGATGTGGCCTCCACACTTGCCTCTTTTTTCCTGTCTTCCATGTTCCTCATTGGCCCAGATTTTAATGATCTGGCTCAACTTCTTCCATGCTAAATATTTCCCAGATCATGGAAGATGACCATCAAGGGAATCCACTGCATGAGCATTTCCTTAGAAACACAGTCATTTTTTAATGACTGGACAGCTGTCATACTATATAACCATAAATTCCCATTACAGCCACCAAAAAGGAAACTTTTCTCCTCCAACTTTTATCGGAGTGCTGCATGATTCCTGCAGGATGAGAAGCAGGCACCTGTGTCTGGCTTTTGCCCAGTAACCTACACGGTGTTTTATTACATCTTCAAATCCTTTCTCATTGTGGAGGAGGTCTTTCATTGGGCTGTTGCTGCATAGGGCTGCCTCTCCCCACAGATCTATTGGCTTCCATGGATTTCAGGAAGCAAAAGGGGCTCTGGGTAGGCTGTGCAGCCCTCCAAATTGTTGGTCAGGATCTCCTTGTGGGTTTTGAGATTGTTTGCACTTTGCCGGTTGCTCTTGGGTTCTCTGACAGGAATATTTGAATGTTTCTTGGGCTCCAGCAAAAGCCATCTCTTTCTCACAAACAAGCCTTGATTTTTCTTTGCTTTCCTGGGAAGTCCACAATGCCCCTGAAGTGCACTGCTGGACACAGTTTTCAGGCTTTCAATTGCCACAGCCTTTGAGACACAGTTGTAACTTCAGCTGCACACATGAGAGGCCAGTTCAAGGTTTGAGTTTGGATTTGCCTTTGTGGTGGTTCTTGCCTTTCCCAGGGAGCCCATGTAAGGCATAGAATGAAGTGAGCCAGTAAGGTTAAGGGCCTGACCATTGTTCTCAAGCACCCACCTCTAGGGTCTCAGGCATGATTCTATCACCCAAAGATCCTCCAAAAGTCACCAGACTACATTCCAGTAACCAAGGGATGCAATTCTTGCCCACAGCCTCTTTCGCAGGAGTCACAAGAGCAGTTTCCAGTGACAACCTCACATTCTCAAAACACCTTCTCCAGCAGGAACTGACCATGGAGACAGTGTGAAGTGGCCCTAAGGTCGAGAATTTTAGGGTCATGCAGTGTATTATCCTAGGCAGCCTTTTTCCTGATACCAGGCTGTCTCTGCCCATACCATTTTCTTCTGCTTCCACAGTCTGAAAGCTCTGAAGCCAGGCACGCAAGCTCACCTGTGAATGTCCAAGTGTCGCTAGGGTCACAAAAATGCCATTGTTGCCTAGTGACAAGTCTGTGTGGCTGGGCAAAGAAGGCGACCTCCATCGAAGTGTGTCAGCAGTAGACTCTTGCCTGTCTTCTCTGTGGGATCCATGGGATACTCTCATGATCCTAGGAGTGAGCAAACATGAGCCAGCCAGAAGGAACGTCAAGCAGAGAACCCGGAATAATTGGGAAGCCCCCAAGCTTCCAAAATGATCTGTAGGACGCCTCATGCCTGCCTTGACATTGTAGGCTTGAGTCTTTTTGAAACTCGCCCAACTGTGATTTCTAGGTGGAGCCTACCTGTGTTCCCTGGGGTTGCTCTCTCCCTGGTGGGGCTTCCTGCACAAACACACAGCCTCAGAAGCTGCCATGCTCTGTGTATCTGTGGGAGTGTTGTGAGTTTTGGATGTCTTCATGTGGGTGTGGCTTTGTGGGTTTGTGTGCTTAAGTGTGTGGGTGTGTGTGTGTGTGTGTGCATGCACCTGTAAGTGCAGCTTAAAGGAATGTGGCTGATGCACTGCAGGGCTTCTTTTTTTTTGAGTCTGCCAACATTTTTGTGGCCTATCTGTGCAGTTCTGCTTGGGCTGCATGCCCATGTGTTCTTTATTTATCTGTGGTTCATGAATCTGCAGTAAATTGGGAGGCTGGCTGAGACCCACAGGGGTCCACATCACCTCCTCCTGCAAAAAAGACACCCTTCTAGAAAGAAGAGGTGAACACCATACCAAAGCAGAAGTCATTCAGCGTTTCACTGTCCTGCAGCCTTGCAAGGGAGAAGCACAAGCAGTCCTGTTCACAGGGCCCCTTGAATTTACCTCAAATTTGATTTATAGCCAAGCAGATTCTTCAGGTCATCAGAGGGCACTCCTCTCTCATCTGGGGACTTCATTCTGGAGCAGAGAGTGTGAGCAGCAGTAAGGTCAGATGGGTGAGGATACAATCTGTTGAGGAATCGATAGGGTCCCATCCCTTCACCTGCAAAAAATGTAATTACAGATGACACAAAATGTGCTTTCCACTGCATCTGTGTGTTTCCTTAATTGCACAAGCAGTCCACACCATGGCCTGGTGTTCAGGTGGGAGTACTTCAATGTGCTGGGAATATTTGGAGTGCAAACTGCGGCTATCCTGGCAAACTCCGGATTTGAGTGCTTTTATACTCGGAGCCAAATGGGAGTGAAATTGATTGATGCTGGGTAGGATGTAGTCTCCAAACTTGCCTCTTTGTATCCTGATTTACGTGTTCTTTTTTCGCCTAGGGTTTCCTCTGTCTGGCTCAACGTCTTCCACACTAAAAGTTTCCCAGTTCACAAAGAATGACCCTCAAGGGAATCCATTGAGTGAGTGCTTTCTTCTAAACTCAGTAACGTTTTAATGACTGGGCAGCTGTGATAATTTTAAAACAGTAATTTCCTGTTACAGCAACCAACAAGGCAACTCTTGTTCCCCAGCTTTTATTGAAGGCCTGTATGATTTCCTTAGAATGAGTAGCAGGCAGCCTTGTCTGGCTTTTGCCTGATAATCTAGTGTGTATTTCATTACATCTACATGTCCTTTCTCATTGTGTAGAGGGTATTTCACTGGGCAGTTGATGGATGGGGCTGCCTGTCACCATCGACTTATTGGCTGCCAGGTATTTCAGGGAGGACAAGGGACTTTAAGTAGGCTGGCCATACCCCAGATTGTGGGTCTTGGTCTCATTATGAGGACTGAGGTTGTCTGCAGTTTGCAGGAGGCATTTCAGTCCTCTGACAGAAATCTTTGAAAGTTGCTTAAACTTCAGCACAAGTCGTCTCTTTCTCTCATGAAAGCTTTGATTTTTTATTGCTTTTATGGTGGTTTCACTGTGACCCTCACTAACACTACTGGACACATTTTCCTGGGTTGCAGTCACCACAGACAGCCTCTGAGACACTGTCTAAACCTCATCGGCACCCATGAGAGCCCAGTGCGAGGTGTGAGAACATTTCTCCAAATTGGAATTGTCTTGCCGTGGTTCCTGCCTATCTGAAAGAGACCCAGCAAGGCCCAGGATGAAGGGAGACAGTGAGGTTATGGCCTGGTAATCTTTCACAGACAACCACCTCTAGGGTCTTTGGTATGATTCCGTTACCCATGGACCTCTCCACAAATCACCAGACAACCTTCCAATCCCCACGGGTCCCGATTCTTGCACACAGCCTCTTCTGAGAATGAAGTAACAAGACTAGTTTTACAAGACCACCTGGGTCTCAAAACACCTCCTACTCCAGCAGGACCCAACCACACAGAACTTCTGAGGGGCCCTAATGTTGAGACTTTTAAGGTCCCACAGTGGGTTATCATAGGCAGCCTTTCTCTGGATCCCAGGCCAGCTCTACCTATATAATTTTTCTCTACTTAGGCTGAAAGTTCTGAAAACTGGGAGCCTGAGCCTGCCCACAAATCCACAGGCTCTAGTCTCAGGTCACAAGGCCTGAAGGTGAGCTGTGGCTAATTTCACAGTGAATGTCACCATTGCCTAGCTGTCAGTCACTGAGGCTTGGCACAGAAAAAATAAAAACATCTGTGGAGGTGTGTCAGCTCTGGGCTCCCACCCTATCTTCTCCCTTTATCCTAGGACAGGGCAGGTGTGAGCCAGACTAAACAAATGTCAAGCAAAGCCTCAGGAATAAACTGCAAAATCCCAAAGAATGCAAAAGGATCTTCAGGATTTCACAGACCTGCCTAGATGTTGTAGTGGTGGGTCTTTTTGAATCTTGCCTCACTGTGATTTCTAGGTACAGACCACTTGTGTTCGCTGGGGTTGATCTCTCCCAGGTATGGCTTCCTGAAGAACCATGCAGCCAGAGGAGCTGCCAGGCTATGTGCTTCTGTGGGAGTACTGCAAGTGTTGAATGTCTGTGTGTGTGTATGTGGCATTGTGCGTTTCTGTCTATCTGTGTGTGTGTGTGCTTGTAAGTGGAGCCTGCTTAGAGAAATGTGGCTAACACTCTTCAGTACTTCTTTTTTTTTTTTGTTTTGTTTTTTTTTTTTTTTTGAGTCTCTTAACCTTTCATCCTGTCTGTGTGGTTCTGTTGGACTGTGGGGACTCTGTGTTCTTTATTTTTCTGTGGATCATGAATTCAGTGAATTGGGAGGCTTGGTGTGCATCCAAATCACCTTCTCCCGCAAAAAAAACAAAACAAAACAAAACAAAACAAAACAAAACAAAACAAAACAAAAACGCTTTTAAAATTAAAGGAACACTCCACAGTGAAAAACAGGTATCTCTCAGTGTTTCATTTTCCTGTGGCCAACTCAGGGAGAAACAGTAGCACAGGGCCCCTTGAATTCATATCAAATTTGGTTCCCAGCTGAGTAGGTGCTTCATATCATGAGGGGGCACTCCTTAATTGTGTTGTGATTACACCATGGGACATAGAGTGTGAGCAGCAACAAGGTCAGACAGCAGTGCAGGTACAATTTGTTGAGAGGTGGATGGGGTTCTGCAACTTCACCTGCAAAAATAATAATAATAATAATAATAATAATAATGAAGACAGATGACAAAGAAGTTGCTTCCAACTCCACCCCTACATTCCCTTAATTGCACAAGCAGTCCACCCCATGACATAGTTTACAGGTGGGAGAACTACAGTGTGCCAGGAACATTTGAAGTGCAAATTGGGGCCAACCTGGCAAACTCCTGATTTGAGGGCTTTCATACCAAGAGCCAAATGGAAGTGAAAGGAATTGATCCTAGGTGGATGTGACCTCCACACTTGGCTCTTCTTTTCTGGACTTCCATGTTCCTCATCAGCCTAGGGTTTCCTGGGTCTGGTTCAATGACTTACACACTAAAAGCTTCCCAATTCACAGAGAACTACTCTCATGAGAATTTGTTGCATGTTTCCTTTTAATCACTCTCATATTTTAATGACTGGGCAACTTTAATACATTTAAAATTGTAAATTCTCATTGCAGCTGCCCAAAAGAAAACTCTTGTTCTCCCACTTCTATCGGAGGGCTGCATTAATCCTGTAGGATGAGAAGCAGGTAGCCCTGTCTGGCTTTTGCCTGGTAATCTAGCCTCTGATTCCTTTCATTTGCAAGGCCTTCTTATTGTGAAGGATCTCTTTCATTGGACTTTTACTTGATGTGACTGCCTCTCATCATAGATTGTTTAGCTGCCAGGGATTTCAGAGAGTAACTGGGACTTTGGGTAGGCTATTTGTGCTCCAGGGTTTTGGTCATTTTCTGGTGTGGGGCTGGGGGAGAGACTGTTTGCATTTTGCATGAGGCTTTGGAATACTCTGACAGGAATCATGAAACATTGTTCAGACTCCAGCACAAGGCAGCTCATTCTTCAAGGCAAGCCTTGATTTTTCTTTGCTTTGCTGGTAAATCCACGTGCTCTCAACAGCATTACTGGACACCAATGTCAGGACTGCCATCACCACAGAGAGCCTCTGATAGTCTCAACATCATCTGCAGCAGTGAGAGGCCAGTTCGAGTTGTGAGAATCCTGCTTCATTTTGAGATTGCCTTGTCATTGTTTCTGCCTTTCCCAAAAAGCCAGTGGGATGCCCAGGATGAAGGGACACAGAGAAGTCAAAAGCCCAAGGATCTTTCACTGACACCGCATCTGGGGTCTCAGATGTGATTCTATAACCAAAAAACCCCTCAACAACACACCAGGCTATATTCCAATCTTTATGGGATGCAATTCTTATTCACCGCCTCTTTCAAGAATGGAGTCAGAAGAGCAGTTTCCAGAGACTACATCACAGTCTCAAAACGCCTCCTGCTCCAATGGGACCCAACAACCAGCAGGGCTAAAAGGGGACCTGAGGTCGAGACTTTTTGGGTCCAGTGGTGGGTTTTTGCAGGCAGCTTCCCTATACGAATTCAACTTTGCATGTGCCATTTTCCTCTGCTTAGGCAGGCTGACAGCTCTGACAGCCCAGTGCCAGTGCTTGCCTCATGAATGCCCATGTGCTAGTCTTAGGGCACCAGGCCTGAATGTGAGCTCTGGCTAGAGTCACAATGAATGTCACCATTGCCTAGAGCCAATTTCCTGCAGCTTGGTGGAGAAGGAGACTTCCATGGAGGTGCGTTGGGGATGGACTCCCTCTTGTCCTCTCTGTGGGACCCATGGGATAATTCCATGATCCTAGGAGAGGGCAGATATGATTCAGCATGAAGAAATATCAAGAAGAGCTCCAGGCATAATCCACAAAATCCCTAAGGATCAGAAAGATCTGTAGGATTCCTCACGCCTGACTGGACTTTGTAGGTGTGAGTCTTTTTGAAACTCACACATTGTGATTTCTAGTCACAGCCCACTTGTGTTCCCCAGTGTTACTGTCTCCCAGGTGGGGCTTTTTGCAGAACCATGTAGCCTCAGAAGCTGGAAGGCCGTGTGTTTCTGTGGGAGTGTTGAGAGTTTTGGATACCTACTTTTGTAGATATACATGTGCCATAGTGGTTTGCTGCACCCATCAACCCATCATCTACATTAGGTATTTCTCCTAATGCTATCCCTCCTTTGTCCCCCACCCTCCAACAGGCCCCGGTGTGTGATGTTCCCCTCCCTGTGCCCATATGTTCTCATTGTTCAACTCCCACTTATGAGCGAGAACATGTGGTGTTTGGTTTTCTGTTCTTGTGTTAGTTTGCTGAGAATGATGGTTTCCAGCTTCATCCATGTCCCTGCAAATAACATGAACTCGTTCTTTTTATGGCTGCATAGTATTCCATGGTGTATATGTGCCACATTTTTTTAATCCAGTCTATCATTGATGGGCATTTGGTTTGGTTCCAAGTCTTTGCTATTGTGAATAGTGCTGCAATAAACATATGTGTGCATGTGTCTTTATAGTAGAATGATTTATAATCCTTTGGGTATATACCCAGTAATAGGATTGCAGGGTCAAATGGTATTTCTAGTTCTAGATCCTTGAGGAATTGCCACACTGTCTTCCACAATGGCTGAACTAATTTACACTCCCTCCAACAGTGTAAAAATGTTCCTATTTCTCCACATCCTCTCTAGCATCTGTTGTTTCCTGACTTTTTAAAGATTGCCATTCTAATTGATGTGAGATGGTATCTCTCTGTGGTTTTGATTTGCGTTTTTCTAATGACCAGTGATGATGAGCATTATTTCATGTGTCTGTTGGCTGCATAAATGTCTTCTTTTGAGAGGTGACTGTTCATATCGTTCGCCCACTTTTTGATGGGGTTGTTTGTTTTATTCTTGTAAATTTAAGTTCTTTGTAGATTCTGAATATTAGCCCTTTGTCAGATGGTTAGATTGCAAAATTTTAGACATTTTATGCTTTCTCACATGGGCATTTAGTGCTATAAATTTCCCTCTAAACACTGTCAGAGATTCTGGTACATTGTGTCTTTGTTCTCATTGCTTTCAAAGAAATCATTTAATTTTGTTATTTACCCAGTAGTCATTCAGGAGCAGGTTGTTCAGTTTCCATGTAATTGTGCAGTTTTCTGTGAGTTTCTTGATCCTGAGTTCTAATGTGATTGCACTCTGGTCTTAGAGACAATTTTTTTGTGATTTCTGTTCTTTTACATTTGCGGAGGAGTGTTTTACTTCCAATTATGTGGTCAATTTTAGAATAAGTGCGATGTCATGCTGAGAAGATTGTTATGTTCTGTTGATTTGGCGTGGAGAGTTCTGTGAATGTCTATTAGGTCTGCGTGTTCCGGAGCTGAGTTTAAGTCCTGAATATCCTTGCTAATTTTCTGCCTTGTTGATCTGTCTAATATTGACAGTGGGGTTAAAGTCTCCCACTATTATTGTCTATGAGTCTAAGTCTCTTTGTAGGTTGTCTCTAAGAATTTGCCTTATGAACCTGGGTGCTCTTGTACTGGGTGCATATATATTTAGGATAGTTAGCTCTTCTGGTTGCATTGATCCCTTTACCATCATGTAATGCCCTTCTTTGTCTTTTTTGATCTTTCTTGGTCTAAAGTCTGTTTTATCAGAGACTAGGATTGCAACCCCTCCTTCTTTTTACCTTCCATTTGCTTGATAAATCTTCCTCAATCCCTTTATTTTGAGCCTATGTGTGTCTTTTCACATGAGATGGGTCTCTTGAATGCAGTACACCAATGGGTCTTGACTCTTTATCCAATTTGCCAGTCTGTGTCTTTTAATTTGGGCATTTAGCCCATTTACATTTAAGGTTAATATTGTTATGTGTGAATTTGATCCTGTCATTATGATGCTAGCTGGTTATTTTGCCCATTCGTTGATGCAGTTTCTTCATGGTGTCGATGGTCTTTACATTTTGGTATGTTTTTGCAGTGGCTGTTACTGGTTTTTCCTTTCCATATTTAGTGCTTCCTTCAGGAGCTCTTGTAAGGCAGTCTTGGTGGTGACAAAATCCCTCAGCATTTGCTTGTCTTTAAAGGATTTTATTTCTCCTTCACTTATGAAACTTTGTTTGGCTGGATATGAAATTCTGGGTTAAACATTCTTTTCTTTAAGAATGTTGAATATTGGCCTCCACTCTCTTCTGAATTGTAGGGTTTCTGCAGAGAGATTCACTGTTAGTCTGATGGGCTTTCCTTTGTGGGTAACCTGACCTTTCTTTCTGGTTGACATTTTTTTCTTCATTTAAACCTTGGTTATTCTGATAATTATGTATCTTGGGGTTGCTCTTGTCGTGGAGTATCTTTGTGGTGTTCTCTGTATTTCCTGAATTTGAATGTTGGCCTGTCTTGCTAGGTTGGAGAAGTTCTCCTGGATAATACCTTGAAGTGTGTTTTCCAACTTAGTTCCATTCTCCCCATCACTTTCAGGTACACCGATCAAATGTAGATTTGTTCTTTTCACATAGGCCGATGTTTCATGGAGGCTTTGTTGTTCCTTTTCCTTCTTTTTTCTCTAATCTTGTCTTCATGCATTATTTCATTAAGTCGATCTTCAATCTCTGATATCCTTTCTTCTGCTTGATCAATTCAGCTATTTATAATTGTGCATGCTTCTTGAAGTTCTCATGCTGTGTTTTTCAGCTCCATCAAGTCATTTAGGTTCTTCTCTAAACTGGTTATTCTAGTTAGCAGTTCCTGAAACCTTTTACCAAGATTCTTAGCTTCCTTACATTGGGTTAGAACATGCTCCTTTAGCTTGGAGGAGTCTGTTACTACCCACCTTCTGAAGCCTACTTCAGTCAAACTCATTCTCCATCCAGTTTTGTTCCCTTGCTGGCAAGGAAGTATGATCCTTTGGAGGAGAAGAGGCATTCTTGTTTTTGGAATTTTCAGCATTTTTGCCCTGTTTTTTCCTCGTCTTCATGGATTTATCGACCTTTGATATTTTATGTTGGTGACCTTTGATTGGGGTTTTTGTGTGGTCATCCTTTTTGTTGATGTTGATGCTATTGCTTTCTGTTTGTTAGTTTTTCCTTCTAGCAGTCAGGCCCCTCTTCTGCACGTCTGCTGGAGTTTGCTGGAAGTCCACTCCAGGCCCTGTTTTTCTGGGTATCACCAGCAGAGGCTGCAGAACAGCAAAGATTGCTGCCTGCTCCTTCCTCTGGAAGCTTCATCCCAGAGGGGCACCCACCAGATGCCAGCTGGAGCTCTCCTGTATGAGGTGTTTGTCAACTCCTTCTGGGAGGTGTCTCCCCATCAGGAGGCATGGGGGTCAGGGACCCATTTGAGGAGGCAGTTTGTCCCTTAGCAGAGCTCCAGTGCTTTTCTGGGAGATCTGCCGCTCTCTTCAGAGACAACAGGCAGGAAGGTTTAAGTCTGCTGAAGCTGTGTCCACAGCTGCCCCTTCCTCCAGATGCTTTGTCCCAGGGATATGGGAATTTTATCTATAAGCCCTTGACTGGGGCTACTGCCTTTCTTTCAGCAGAAAGGCTGCCCTGCCCAGAGAGGAGGAATCTAGAGAGAGAGCCCGGTTACAGAGGCTTTGCCAAGTTGTGATGGGCTCCGCCCAGTTTGAACTTCCCGGTGGCTTTGTTTACACAGTGAGGGGAAAAACACTTACTCAAGCCTCAGTGATGGTGGACGCCCTTCCTCTATCATGCTTGAGCATCCCAGGTTGACTTCAGACTGCTGTGCTGGCAGTGAGAACTTAAAGCCAGTGGATCTTAGCTTGTTGGTCTCCGTGGGGGTGGGATCCGCTGAGCTAAACCACTTGGCTCCCTGACTTCAGCCCTCTTCCCAGGGGAGTGAATGGTTCTGTCTTGCTGGCATTTCAGGGGCCACTGGGGTACAAAAAAGCAAAAAACTCCTGCAGCTAGCTCAGTGTCTGCCCAAACGGCTGCCCAGTTTCTGTGCTTGAAACCCCGGGCCCTGGTGGTGTAGGAACCTGAGAGAATCCCCTGGTCTGCAGGTTGTGAAGACTGTGGGAAAAGCATAGTGACTGGGCTGGGCAGCAACATCCCTCACGGCACAGTCCCTCATGGCTTCCCTTGGCTAGGGGAGGGAGTTCCTTGGCCCCTTGTCCTTCTCAGGTGAGGCAACACCCCACCCTGCTTCTGCTCGCCCTTCATGGGCTGTACCCACTGTCTAACCAGTCCCAATGAGATGAACTGGGTGCCTCGGTTGGAAATGCAGAAATCACCCACCTTCTGCATTGGTCTCACTGGGAACTGCCGATTAGAGCTGTTCCTGTTTGGCCATCTTTCTCCCCTCATTTTTTTTCAAACAGAGCATTCACAGCATTTCCCTGAGCCCTGAAGAGTTCACACCATTGTGTGCTCCCAATCTCTTCTATGAGGCTTCTGTCTAGGGCAGAAGCTTGTGCATAATGAGGCCAAGGGCCCTTTGAATCAAAGCCTTTGCGTTATTCACACATCTAGGAATACTTCCAGGACATCAGCTCATGAATGGCTTCTTGTTTGTTCAATAGTTCATAAAATCAGCTTCTTCATGTTTTTCTTATTGCTTAGCATTTCAATCAAGCACTTAAAGACGTCCACTAGGGTCTTCCATTTCCTTAGTAAATTATCTTGAAAAGATGATGGTTGAAAGTCTCAGCTTTGATGAAGTTAACTATTTGTACAGCATTGAACACACCGCTTTGGGGATTTGGGGCACAGTCCTTGTCAACTCATGCAGTCACAGAAGGCAAAGCTTTGCTATGAGATATGAGGCATCTTTCTTTGTGAAGGTGGCAAAACTAGGTGGCAAGTGGGGGCATATGATTAATAAGTAAAATTTATGCATTAATAAATTGATGAATTTAAACTTGATATTCTGCCTAGCAAAAGAAATTTTCCTGGCTTAGAAGATATTAATGTATTTGAACTTTACAAAATATAAGAATTTGTCTTTGATACCATTTGAGTTTCTTCAACAAATGAAATGCAGGAGTTGGTCCACTAGCCTCAGCAGCTTTTCCTCTAGGTTGTAACCTGGAGGGATGTGATAGTGCCGTCATTTGTTCCATGACCTGCAGCAAAGAATTTACATAGTTGTCAGTGATACCAGAGCTCATTTCGTCATTTGACTGAGGCACCACTTTCTCAGATCACACATTAATTTCTTTAATAAATATTTGCTGTGTGTCTAACAGCTTTTAGATACTGGAGATATAATGGTGAAAAGGAAAGTTTTGAATAGCCACATAAAGCAGAATATAAATTATGAAGAGGAAAGAGAGAATGAGAAACCAAATCTTAATATGATGTCAGGTGGTAAAAAGTGCAGTGAAGAAGAATTCAGTTGAGTAAAAAGGGAAGTAAAAGAGGTAGAGTATAAGTTGTCATTTCTGATAGCTTCATTTCTTTTCTTTGCTCTAAGACATAATAAATTTTAACTCTTCCAGAACATGTGGCTACACAAATAATTCTTGAACTATGTGTAATTTGTTTTGTCTGGAAATAGGAGAGGTAGCTTTTTCAGATGCTTGCTAAAAGGATTGGGATGGGAGAAAATGTAGGTTCTGATGGTATAGTAATAATTACAACCTGACTGTGTTCCTCACAAAGCTATGTGAATCATCCAGCATGCTTGCAGGATGCAAGGATATGAGATGATTTTACAGCTAACTTGGCTTCATGCTGGAAGTCAAGAAGAAAATTGCGACAACAGAGGCACCTATTCTTCTGTACTCAGCACAAAATAGAATGAAGATCACGTGAAAAGATACATAAACATCATTATACTTTATACTTTGACATTGGGTCTAACCTAAAGTAATAGTCATAATTGTGACAGTGAACATTCCCTCACATGGGAAAGATGATGGTGACTTTACAGTGGTCAAAAAGGCTGGGATAGTCCTTAGTTCTCATTCTGGTTTCTTATCTAATTTTGACTTTTCTGCTTGTCTTTCCAATGCAAGAGTTGGTGGTCACCTCCCTTCCTGGAAGCCATGGACATGTATATGTCAGAGAGACATGTGTATGTGGCTGTCCCTGCTGCTTTGGATGGTTCAGTCATCATTATACAGAGTTTATTTTGGGACTTCCTTAATCTCTTTGACCCCACTGACAATAATTTCATCAAACCTATTTTGATCATTCTTGTTATAAATTTTTCAAAAATCTCTAGAATTGCAAATATCAGTTATATTTCTCCTTCCAAGTATGCATGCTCTAATAATACCTTCAGTAACAGTATTCTCTGCCTTTGTGCTCTTCTAAGTATGTGAAATTCTATGCTGAAGGAAGATGCACTACATCCAGCACTATAGTAGACAATGAAAGAAGAGAGTGAAAGAAAAAGCATCTCTTATGGAGATCAGCAAGGTTCTGGAAGAGCTTGTAGGTTCATATGTATTGCTGTGGCTGTTTGGAGAAAAATACAATCTGCTAGAAATGAACATAGCAAGTTGTTAATCTGATACCTCCAATGTTGATTGTATTAGTCTGTTTGCACGCTGCTATAAGGACATACCTGAGACTGAGTAATTTATAAAGAACAGAGGGTTAATTGACTCACAGTTCCACATGGCTTGGGAGGCCTCAGGAAACTTACAATCATAGTGGAAGACACCTCTTCACATGGTGGCAGAAGAGAGAATGAATGCAGAGTGAAGGAGAGAAAAGCCTCTTATAAAACCATCAGATCTAGTGAGAATTCACACACTATCATGAGAACAGCACTGGGGGGACCGCGCTTATGTTCTAGTCACCTCCCACGAGGTCTCTCCCCCAACACGTTGGGCTTACATTTCAGATTACACTTTAAGATGCGATTTTGGTGAAGACACAGAGCCAGATCACACCAGGGATGAAGAATAAAATTAGATTTTATTTTATGTTTTATACTTTTGATTTATGTTATTTCATCATCAACAAATGCGTATTACTTCTTCAATATAAAAATGTCCAAAGAATCATTTTTTAAAGAAATATAGACAATTGGAAACATCAAGAACTTGAAAATGCATAGAAACATGGGCTCATTTCATAATAAAATAAGAGACAATGATAAAGTACAGTTACAAATATAAAATTATACACAGTAGTTGCTCCATTTGAAGACAGATGTAACCTACAAATGAAAACTCTTATAAAATACTGAGAAAGAACATGGGAGAATTTCAAAAATTCCAGCGTATATGAATGTACTTTTTTTTAAGTAGTGGCAATTTGTTTATTTTGCTATACTGTATGTAACTTTAGGGATAAAAAATTTTGTAAGTATATATTAAGAATATAAATGCAACAGAACATTTATTATATAATGGGCAAGAAAAGACATCAAATCAGTGAGTTGTCTAATTCATGAGAAAACAGTATGTTCAGCAGATATTATGGAGTCAGAAAGATAGAAAAACAGCAAGAGTATGAAATAATGTGAATGATTTAAGCCATAAAAACACAAGTATTCAAAAATTCTGAAGATGAAATAATAAGAAGAATAATAGTAATACAGTGCTTCCCTTGAATTAAGCACTATTCTAACAACTTTAACTCTTTTAATCTCCAACCTTAGCTAAACAGATGTCAGAAGAGTTTTCTGTCAGCCCCTTGGGACCATGTAACACAATTCACTCTTTTCTAGTCTTACCAAACACAGTGGACCACTCCACCTTGAGAAACTGGCAAAAGAAGAACAAATTAAAGCCAAAACAAAGAAAGGAAATAATAAAGATGAGAGCTGAATTTAATTATATTGAAAACAGAAAAGCAATAGAGACAATTAGTCAAACAAAAACTTGGGTCTTTGATGACCCTCTAGCTAGACTGATAAAGAAAAAGAGAGGGACCATAAGTTACCAATATCAGAAATAAAAGAGAGAAAGTTATGAAAAACTGTACAGATGTTAAAATCATAATGACAGTATTATGCCCAACTTAGTATTTATGAATTTACCAACTTAGATCAAATGGACAAATTATTTGAAAGACATAAACTACCAAACTCATTCAAAAAGAAATAGGTAAACTGCAGTCACATACCCTTTGAAGAAATTAAATTTTTAATTAAAAAATTTCCAACAAGAGAACTCCAAGGCCAGATGGCTTCATTGGAAAATTCTACAATTTGTCCATCAGCTCTCAATCTCCCTTGGTCCAGGAAAGTTCCATAAGGGGCTGAATCCCTTGAACTTGTAGGTTTGTGTCTGAGTCAAAAATGGCTGAAGTTTCACAGAGGGACAGCAAAAGTGCTGTGGAAAGAGATAGATCAGTGGTGTAAGCTGGTGGGTTGATTGCTGCAAGAACAGCCACAGGAAAAAGATGGATAAAGCATATGTGTGGAGAGCAAGACAGTGTGCTATATACTGGTCCTTGGTCCATGAATCATGACTCTCTTATAGTTTAATTAAGGAATCCATTGATGTCGTAATATAATGAGCCTGCAGCCCAGCTCAACAACTAGAGCATTACCAATGTTATGCAGCTGCCCAAGGGTTCTGAATCTATGCCAAGCCCCTGACTTCTCAGCCCGTCAAGTTAAGCTCCACCTGATTGTGGTGTTAATTATTGCCTTACTTTAGTACTTTGCTTCATTTTTGGATTACATATATATGTATTATATATGTATATGTGTATATATGTAATATATAATATATTACGTATATGTGTATATATGTAATATATAATATATTACGTATATGTGTATATATGTAATATATAATATATTATGTATATATGTAATACATGTATATGTAACATGTTTTATAGATGTTACATACATTAAATTCGCATACATGCATTATATACATATATAACATACACATATATTGCATGTATATGTAATATATACATGTAATACATGTGTATGTTATATATGTATATGTATGTGTAACATATATAATATACAGAGATGCATATACCTACATTTATATAAAATATTTTTATATAGCTATATACATTGCTATATATATACACACATATACATATTAATATATTAGATATGCTCTGGGGCTTTCTTTTCATTCAAGTTACATCATTAAGATTCACACTTTTTTTTTTTTTTTGAGACAGAGTGTCACGCTGGAGTGCCGTGGCATGATCTCGGCTCACTGCAACCTCCACCTCCTGGGTTCAAGTGATTCTCATGCCTCAGCCTCCTGAATAGGTGGAATTACAGGTGCCACCACCATACCTGGCTCATTTTTCTATTATTTCAGTAGAGATGGGGTTTCACCATATTGGCCAGGCTGGCCTCGAACTCCTGACCTCAAGTGATCCACCTGCCTCGGCCTCCCAAAGTGCTGGGATTACAGGTGTGAGCCACCATGCCCAGCCCAGTTCACACATATCTTTGCATGTAATTCAATGAGTTTATCTACACCATTGTCTAGTTTTACCTTGTGAGATACTGTTATCCATTCTCCTGCAACTAGGCGTTTCAGTTATTTCCAGTTGTTGCTATGACGGATGTGCTGCTATGAATGTCCATGTGCATATTTCTTTGTCCTCATGTGAAAAGTTTCTCTAGAAACTAGAAGTGGTGTTGTAATGTTGTAAACACTGTAGACTCACAAGAGAGTGGAAAGCTGGAACTTTTCCAGTGATTCCAGCTCCAGCCAACATTGCACGAAGCTGGAAACCATGTATCTGAGCTCAGTCAATCCACAGAATAACCATACTGCTGTTGTAACATTAAAAAGGTTCTTTGGCAGCAACAGAGAATAAAAATGGAAATAATACTATTTCTGGGGCTCTTCTAAAATAAATGTTAGAGTTACCTAAATTATTTTCTAAAATGTATGTAACATCTATTAATTACATTTAAAATTAAGATATATCTGCAAAAAGTCCTTATGAGATTTAACTAATAGAGTGCTCAGAGGTAAATTTAAAGTCTTAATTAGTTTCATAATTAAACCAAAAAATTAAATTAAATTAAATGTACTAACGTTCCTAGTGAATGAAGTATTAAATTACCAAACTCAAAGAAATTATAGAATAGATTTAATGACATCAGCTGTAGAAAGTGAAATAGAATACAAATATTAGTAAATCCCCTCATATGGCCTATGTGTTCATAGTGATAATTCCAATAGAGCTATAAAAGTAATTTGATCATCTTCAATATTCCTTTCTGATTAAAACAAGAAAAAAAGCAAGTAAATGAAGATCACTCAGGAAACTTGAAGTAGAAAGTTCTTTAACATACATCACCTCTATTTATGCAAATAATCAAAATCTTACAAAAGCATTTAAATAAAACAATTTTATGTAAGTAAATAACTGAATATCCTCTTTATCACTTAACATTTAAAAAAATTTTTTAGATAATTATATGAAATATGCTATAAAAATGAAGCGACTGTCTATAAAGATAAAAAGTACATGTAAGTAACTTCAAGCCCTGTGATCCTAGTTGACAAACTACAGAGAAATGAATAAACATAATTTAAAATAGTGTAAAATTTTATCAGATGATTCATTGTACAAAATTAAGAGCATTCTTTAATATAGAATATTACAAGTTATAGAAATATAATGATTACTAACATCCTGTTCACAATGGCCACAAGAGTAGAAAATATCTGTAAAAACATTAAAACAAAAAATGCAGGGAATGCACATGAAGAAAATGTCAAATCTTATCTGAAGGCTGAGTGTCTTTTAAATAAATAGGCATGACATGTTTTGAAATATTTAAGACATGCCCTAAAATGTTATTTTAAAATAATATCTTTATTTTTTAAACTTAAGCTTTAGTTACATCCAGAGAAATTATAACCCTTCTTATTGGTGTCTTTTCAAATGTGGTTATACAAAAGAAGTATAAAATAAAGGGACAGAAAACTACATCCAAAACCGTTGATCAAGAACTCCTGGCTCTATAACAGTTATCAGAAAGTATGTTACTGATATAAAATATTACAGTAGATGAACAGAAGATACTAGTGAAACAAAACAAATTAGACAACCAACTTTTCTAATTCAATTTGTGAAAAAACCATAGCAAACATAAAAATTATGTTTTAAAAAGTGTCAAATTGGTGATAAAACATGATACTTTTTGTTACCTTCCTGGAAAAGATGAGTGTAGATGGTTTATTTTTGAGAGGTCCAAAATAAATTTCGGCTAGAATATAGATTTAATGAATCTGTTAATGAACTTCAAAAGGCAGATGAGTGAAGATGAATGAATCTATATCAGATCTCAAGGGCAAGAGGAAGTTGTTAACTCAAAAAACAAGAGAGAAAAAGAAGACCTTGAAAACATTTTGATAAATTTTTCTATGTGATTTTTAATTTCAGGACATCAAAAAAAGAATCATAATTAAATAAGAAAGCATCAATATTTGCAAAATAGACCAAAGATTAACAAAATCAGTATTTACATTAAAATTTTATGCAGAATGTAAAAAATAGACTACACAAGGCCTTGTTTTGAAGACCCCAGTAAATACAACAGGGCCTGAGCCCACACACCCACATGTGCACGTGCAAACACACACGCGCACACACACACACACACACACACACACACAGGGGCATGCTTATACTTGGAATTGTCGATCCCAAGTGAAAGGATCCTGAGAGTCCTAGGCCCTTCAAATTCAGAAAATGTGTAAATTTTCCCATCTCACAGCCCTTCTATTTGGAAATTATGTTTGTTCACTTTTTGTATTCCTATATAAGACAGAAAATATTCTCAAGGAAGGAAGTTTTTCAACAGTCACCGTGAGCTTACCTCGTTTACTATGAGAAAAGCAATATGGACAAGTTAGAGACTGAGATGAGAAGGTGGAAGAAGAGAGAGAGACTCTGGGAAGTATACCAAAACTGTGACTTTATTTGGTTTTCACATGCTCAGTAACAGAATTATTGATGACTTCATTATATTTTTTACACTTTGAAATATGTTTGCCTGTTGAAGAAACCTAGAATGAACAGACATTGATTTTATCATTAAGACAAAAATTAATGAATGATTCATCTTAATATACATAATCCTGGTTATTTTGTGGTTACCTACAATTCATTTTGCAGACAACAGTGTTATACTGAGAAGTGCCAGGACTTTGAAATCTATCAGTCAGCAGGAAGAAGTCCATGGAAATTTCAAAGACTTAAGAAAAATATCATATTTACAGTCATGAAAGCAGAAACAGCATTCTAAATTTATAAATTTTATAACCCAGGATATTTTATTTGCTTTTGACTTCTGCACCATATGTCTAAGAAGGCAGATTTCCTCCAAAGTTTTTAGAAAGTACATTTTTACTTTTAGTATAAATTATAATATGCTCATGTATATGACCACATAAATATTAATATTTCGTTGAGAGGCGCGTAGTGAAGGGGAAAAGACCACTCAACTGAGAACCAAAAATCTATCTCTTTCTCCAGTTCTATCACTAACCAGCTGTGTAATCTGACTGGATTCAAAATTTAACTCCTCGGAGCTTTAATTTTCTCAAATACAAAATTTAGAAACAAGGTTTGGGATTTTCCAACTCATATTTTAGGACAAGGGACACACAGGTTATATTTAAGTTAGAATCTTTCACTAGTGCAGTTATATGCGGCATCTGAATCAAGGAAAGCATTTTTTCCCTTCAATTTGAACTAAACATTAGCCTGGAATTGTTTTCCTTCTGTATTGCTGGGGAATAGAAATGAAAGTCTACAGTTAAAATGTAACTCGAAAGAATTTATGTGGTTCACTGGGTAATAATTGCAGCATTTTCCATGGCCTATTAAAGAGCAATTTCTTCGGTTTTATTAGGTGTTCCAGAATATTTTGGAGAGTTTTGCCTAGTGTACCTTTTCTTTTTCAATTCTAGTTTGAGTGGCATGATATTCCTTTATTTCAATGGAGAAAGTGGAACTAACATCATAAAATGAAAATTTCCAAAGCACTTCTCTTAATGCTGATTTTATCCATGGTGAATGAAGAAAAATGAGTCCTGCAATATTCTTGTGATTTACTATTTATTTTAAACACGTTGATTTACATGTACTTTTCTTGATGCATAGAAGACAAAAAATACTGGTTAGCTTCTCACTACTCAGGGGTTTAATTAACACATGTCTTCTGAAATGTATCTGACTATAATACGTACATAAACAGAGAATATTTCATTTTCCTTTCTTGCTTTTTTTTTTTTTTTACCATTGTAAACCTAACTTGGCTCTTGACCAAAAACTTTAAAAGCCATTAAGGCTTTTAGAGAAATCATTTTCCTTTGTGAGCTGCATGAATTTCACAGTCACCATTGCGGGGATGGGAAATGAGTTGGGCGTGAATCTGGTTGAAGTGTCTAGAGACCAGGCGTGCAGCTGTCCAGAGTCAGTCAGTGGGTGGCGCCACAGGACTACATTTACATCAGGAATGCATGGGCAGCTGCCAGTGTGTGAATCTAATTTTAACAACTGCAGCCGATAAAAATCAGCTTTTCCTCTTAATTACTGCTAAGTGAATACCTTCTGATATAGCAGTCAGATGGCAAGGGTGATTATTGAGCAAGAACTAACACTTCTTGAGAGCCAGAAATTCCCGGGGCACTTTACTGAATATTTTCACATACACGTAATACTTCTTCATGCAGTCATATCAGTGCTGTGGCAAAAACACGCACAACTTCAAAAATGAAGAGGCTGAAACTCAGAAAGTTTGCCTCATGAACAGGCTGCCATAAGTCTCAGAGCCGTATCTTGATCTGTGGGCAGGGGCGATGAAAACATACTCACACAAACAAATGTTTCCTAGAACCAGTTAATCTCAGGATCAACCAAGAATGATTCCTTGGACATCACCATAATGTCACAAAACAATAAGGTATTCGGAATACAGGAGGAGCTGGTGTTTACCAGAGAGAAAGTTCCAGAAACTGCATTGTCATTGCTGTTCTGAGTGGAATAAGCTGGTTTGGGAAGACGAGCAAGTCCAAGGGTGACAAGTGGCACTTGTGCAGTGGTGGAGTCACAGAACTAAGGAAAGGAATGAAGGTTTCTTTCCAAGCAAGACATACACGTTAAAAAATAAAGTCGATTTGAGTTTATAAAGAGCTCATATGATTAAAAATATACCCTCCACAGAAGCAAAAAAGCAATTATGTCTTTTTTTTTTTTTTTTTGCATTTTTCTGAAGTGGACATTCTTTGCAACAAGATGTCCACCGTGATAAATGCTGCCCTGGAGTTTTCTTTCATATATTGTCATCACTGGGATATTGTCAGCCTCTTGCTTTAACTAAGTGAACAAAGACACATAAGCTTAATCCTAAGTAAATCAGCACATCATTCTAAACACCACATTAAATGGTCAGGTTCCCTAGGTTCCAATTCCATGGTCATATCACATCTGACCTGTCAACATGTGCTTCCTGTGCATGTGGGAACACTCCCCTGGGTGGGCTTCACTTCGCCAGTAGCAAGAAAGAGCATAGTCAAGCTGGAAGTGATGATTCAGCCGCCTCCTGCAGCCTTGCCTTTTAGGGGGAAATAAAAGAAAATGCATGTTTCAATGTGCAAGCTGGAATGGTTATTAAGCTAATTAACGTGACGATCCAAATAAGACTTTGAAAATCAGCTTTATTGAGGTCTGTTTGACATAAAATTGACTGCACATATTTAAAGTGTTCAGTTTGATGAGCTTTGACGTAAGTTCTCACCCATGAAACTATCACCACAATCAACGTAATGAACATATTAATCATCTCTAAAAGTTTCACTGTGATTTCTCCCTTTCACCCTCCCTTGCAATCCTCAAATGACTACTGATCTGCTTTCGAGCTCTACAGATGAGTTTGCGTGTTTTAGAAATGTATAGGAGTCATACAATGTATCATTTTTTTCCTGACTGCTTTCACTCAGAATAGTTATTTTGACATCCATCCATGTCGTAGCGTGTATCCATAGTTCATTCTTTTTCATGGCCGAGTAGTATTCTACTGGGTGCATATACCCCAGCTGGTTTATCTGTTCACCTCTTGATAAGCACTTGAGCTATTTCTCGTTGTTGACTATGATATGGTTGTAATAAACATTGTGCAAACGTATATGTATATACATTTGGTTTCCTTTCTGGAAGGTAAATTTCTAGAAATTGAATGGCCAAATCATATTGGGAGGGCATGTTTAACTTTTGCAGAAACATACACTGTTTCCCAAACTTATTGTCATTTTACATTCCTATCAGCAGTATACACGTGCTTGAGTTCCTCCAAATCTTCCCTGACACTTCGTAGGCACTTTTATTTTATTTTATTTTATTTTTCTGCAACTTGGTCATCCTAGCAGGTATGCAGTGGTATTGCTGTGGTTTTCATTTGCACTTCCCTAATGACACCGGATGCTGAGCATCTCTGATGTGATCATTTGACATCGGCGTACTTTCTCTGGCAATGTGTTCAGATCATTTGTTCGTTTTTAAATTGGACTGTTTGTTTTCTTATTACCCAAGTTTTGTTTATTTTCACATTCGTGATAAGTTCTTTATGAGACACAGGATTTGCAAATATTTTACTCAATCTTTTGTTCTGTTTTTATTCTCTGAAACTGTTTTGAAGAAGAGAAGTTTTTAATTTGGATGAAGGTCAATATGCAGTGTTTTTATTTTACAGACTGGGATTTGGTGTCGTGTCTAACGCATATTGATCTAAGCCAATGTCACAAGGCTCCTGTGTTTTCTTCTTTATGTTTTATATTTTTAAATTTTGTATTTAGCTCTATGGTCTCTTTTTAGACAAATTTTGTATACGATATAAAGGTATAGTTCAAAGTTTATTTTTATTTTACAAATGGATATTAAAATATTTCAGCAGCTGGGCATGGTGGCTCACACCTGTAATCCCAGCACTTTCGGAGGCCGAGTCGGACAGATCACGAGGTCAGGAGATTGAGACCATCCTGGCTAACATGAGGAAACCCTGTCTCTACTAAAAATACAAAAATTAGCTGCGTGTGCATGTGCCTGTAGTCCCAGCTACTCAGGAGGCTAAGGCAGGAGAATTGCTTGAACCCAGGAGGCGGAGGTTGCAGTGAGCTGAGATCACGCCATTGCACTCCAGCCTGGGTGACAGAGCAAGACTCTGTCTCAAAAAAAAAAAAATTCCAGCAAAATTTGTTCAAAAACTATCACATCGTCACCAAATAGTCTTTGCCACTTTTCCAAAAATCGTTTCTTCATATATGTGTGGCTATGTTCCTTGACTCTATCTTCTGTTCTAATGATCTATCAGTCAGTCTTGATACCACATGGCCTTGATTGATGGGCTTTATAATAAGTCTTGAAGTCAGGGAATATTATTTCTCGAATTTGTTATTTTTCAATGTTGTTTGAGGTATGTCCTTTGCATTCCCCTGTAAATTTTAGAGGCAGTTTGCCCATTTATACCAAAAATATGTGCTGAAATTTTGATTGGGATTGAGTTTAAACTTCAGGCCAATTTGAAAAAAAATAATAGACATCTTAACAATATTAAATCTGCCAACCCAAGGTCACAGTTTATCACTCCATTTATCCAGTCTTCTTTAAGTTCTTTCAGAAATGTTTTGTAGTTTTCAGTGCTCTGCTTCTTGCAAGTCTTTTGTCAGATGTATATTTTCGATGCTGTTGATATTTACATTTTAATTTTCGATTATTCATTGCTAGTGGAAACACAATTAGCATGTGTTTATTAATCCTATATCTTGCAAACTTGCTAAACTCACTTATTAGTTTCCCTAGCTTTTGGAGATAACCTCAGATTTCCTACATGGATAATCTTGTTATTTTTTAATAAAGACAGTTTTACTTCATTCTTCCTAATTAGAATGCTTTTTCTTTATTGCTCTGAGTAAAATATCTAGAAGTGGTGAGAATAGATATCCTAATCCTGGGAGGGACATTAAGTAAATCACCATTAAATAAATATTAGCTGTAGATTTTTTCAAAAAGTCGGGTTGAGGATGCTTCCTTCTATTCTTTCATTTTTGAGAGGTTTTATAAGGAATATTGGCTATTGTTGATTTTTGCATCTATTTACCTGATCATAGTATCTTTATTTTTTTCAGTCTGTTAATACGATGAACTATATTGGTTGATTTTGAAATGCTGAGCCCATCCGGAATTCCTGGGATCAACTCCATTTGGTCATGATGTATCATCCCTTTTTATATATTGTTGAATTTTATTTGCATAATTTTGTTTGAAGTTTTTGTACCTGTGTTTATTGGAGATATTGGATTATAGTTTTCTTGCAATGCCTTTTTCTTGGTTTGGGTATCCGATTATTCCTTGCCTCAAACAATAATTTGAAAAATATTTTTCTGTTTGTTTGTTTGTTTTTGAGACAGAGTCTCATTCTGTCGCCCAGGCTGCAGTGCAGTGGCACAATCCCAGCTCACTGCAACCTCCACCTCCCGGGTTCAAGTGATTCTCCAGGCTCAGCTTCCCGAGTAGCGGGGATTACAGGTGCATGCCACCATGCCTGGCTATTTTGTTTGTTTGTTTGTTTTTGTTTTCTGTATTTTTAGTAGAGATGGGGTTTTGCCATGTTGGCCAGCCTGGTCTCAAACTCCTGACCTCAGATGATCCGCCCGCCTTGGCCTCCCAAAGTTCTGGGATTACAGGCATGACAATTGATCCATTTTATCTAAGTTGTTGAATTTGTTGGCAAAAAGGTTATTCATAATAGTTCTTTATTATACTTTTTGTGTTGGAAATCCTTGCTCGCTCTCTTTCTTTCTGTCTCTTTCCTGATCACTGGTTTAGCAACTTTGTTGCTGTTCTGAAAGAATCAGCTTTGGGTTTTATTGATGTTTTCTATTGTTTTTCCATTTTCTATTTCCTGTATTAACTCTCTGATTTTGTTTTCTCTTTTTTACTCAGTTGGAATATAGTTTGATTTTCCTTTTCTGTTTTTTGTTGTTTTTTTTTTTCTAACGTGAAGGTTGAGGTCATTGATATGTTAACTTCCTTCTTCTCTAATATTGCTGTGTAGTACTCGCCATGTCTTCTGGGCTAGTATCTGAGTCATCTCTAACCCGTTAGTAATTGTGAGTGTAAAGTCTAAGATCTTTAAAAAAATTACTGTTTTTAAAAATGAATAGATAAATAAACATAAATAAAAATTACTGTTTTAAACAAAGTTACATGAGAATATTTCTGTATTTTAACTAAAGGTCTCAGAAACAAGTATACCAGCCTCTTGTAAAACATTCGTCACTTCAATTTTCCTTCTGGAAACCAATCACATTATACACATACGGGCCTTACTTTGGAGGTAGCCCTAGGGGCCCTAGTTTGTGAAAACTCTCTTTATAATATTTCTCTTGTTCTTGACACATTTTTTAAAATAACTTCTCTGCTTGGAGCTCCTGCAAGACACATAGAGTGATTGTTGCGGGGAGACCTTCACCCACGTTCACGAGTGGGCATCGGGTGACTTGTTACTCTCTCAGCTGGAGAATAAAGCAGTCCTAGCTCCATTCCCATGAATGAAGGATGCTCCTTGAGATTCCTGGCTTTATCAGAGCATGCGTGTCAGCTCCCTACCTCTCAATGACTTGCGGTCGTACCGCCTGTTCTGCCATGGGTGTGACATGCAAAGCCCACACCTGCCTCCATCCCTTGGCCTGCATCAGCATCAGTTCTAGACTTTTTCCCTGGCTGTAAATGACTTCTACAATTTTAGCTCCTGTGGGTTTCTGTCTACACTTTCTCCATTCTTTCTCCCCCTCCTTTCCTGCCTCCCCCTTTTTTCTCTTACTTTCTTCTTTCCCTCCTTTATTTTGTCTTTTGTTTCTAAAAATAAAATATTTTATATTGCTCTTACACACAAAATTTATAGAAAAACATCCATTCCTTTTCTTTACTTCATTCCACAAAAACAATCATCTCTAGTTTAGTATGTATGTTTTTACTTATATTATTACGCTTTTAGAAGGTATATTTGGACATATAGATAATGTAAATATTATCGTCATATTTTTCAACATATAAATAACATCACAATACTTATTATATATTTGTTTTCAACTTGTTTTTTTAAACTCAACAGTATTCTGTTGAAATTTTGACACTGGTGATATGTAGATGTAGTTTATCCAATGATCTGCTGTGTAATATTTCACTGAATTAAATGAACAAAACTTGCTTACACATTCAGCTTTTGAGGGAAAGTTGTTTTTGTTTCTCATTATTATAAATAATCCTGCAATAAGCATTCTTGTGCCTGTGTCCTGGTGCACATAGTTTGGTAGTGTGGAATATGTATGTAGAATGAAGCTGTATATTTGGATGTGAGCATCTTCACATTTACTAGTTATTGCCGAGGTATTTTCCAAAGCCGTTGAGCCAATCTATACTCCCACCCACAATTTAGATTTCCTCCTATTTCCCATAATCTTCTTCCACATACAGCATTATTAGACTCTTCAACTTTTGCCGATGTCATTTCGTAGTAGTTTTAATTGATGTTTCCTGTTTAAGACTGATTTGATATGTTTCCATATGTGTATTAGTGACTCAAGTTCCTTCCTTTGTAAATTGCCTGCTCCTCTCTGGGAAGGGACCTCAAACCTGGAGTCTGGTGTGTCCTGGGATTCCATGGCAAAGAAGGGATCTCTGTTCATCCAGTCTTCAGTAAACACATGAATACATCTGGATTGGTTTTTCTTCCACAGTTGCTTAAACCTGTGAGCCAAGAGACATGCAGGTAACATCTCCAAAGAGTCTGGGGACAGACTGATAAGCAGGTGAGATAAAGCTCCCCTTGACGATAGCAGAGTTGAGATTCTCCACTCTTGCTGGATTATCACACAGTTCCATCTCATTACTGCCAGTGCCCGTGTGCTCTTGAAAGGAAACTTGGCTTTGGTAGGCCTGGAACACACCATAGAAGTAAGCTGCCTCCCCTGCTGATGAACTCCAAATGGAAGTTTCTACTCATTTCTGAGTGAGAATATTTTGCCCTCGGTTTCTGATGCATAATTCCATCAGCCACATATGACAACTGGTGAAGTAAATTAAAATGGACATCAGGCCAGCCAGGTGTGGTGGTACACACCTGTAATCCCAGCACTTTGGGAGGCCGAGGCAGGTAGATCACTTGAGGTCAGGAGTTTCAGACCAGGCTGGCCAAAATGGCAAAACCCTTTGTCTACCGAAAATACAAAAATTAGCTGGGCGTAGTGGCAGGTGCCTGTAATCCCAGCTACTTGACAGGCTGAGGCAGGAGAATCACTTGATCCTGGGAGGCAGAGGTTGCAGTGAGCCAAGACTGAGCCACTGCACTCCAGCCTGGGTGACAGAGTGAGACACTGTCTAAAGAAAAAAAAAAAAAAAGGCCGGGCGTGGTGGCTCACGCCTGTAATCCCAGCACTTTGGGAGGCTGAGGCGGGTGGATCACGAGGTCAGGAGATCGAGACCATCCTGGCTAACACAGTGAAACCCCATCTCTACCAAAAATAAAAAAAATTAGCCAGGCGTGGTGGCGGGCACCTGTAGTCCCAGCTACTCGGGAGGCTGAGGCAGGACAATGGTGTGAACCCGGGTGGCGGAGCTCGCAGTGAGCCGAGATCGTGCCACTGCACTCCAGCCTGGCAACAGAGCAAGACTCCGTCTCAAAAAAAAAGAAGGACACCAGCAGGCCAGAAAAGTACCTGAGCACACAAAGCCAGTCAGGTCTCATGAACCACCTTCACCTTGCTCGACTGGTGAAACAGTGTGAATCTACGTCTCCACCAAGTCTCATGTCAACTTGTCATGCCCAATATTGGAAGTGAGGCCTGGTGTGAGGTGATTGGATCATGGGGGCGGTTTCTTATCAATGGTTTAGCACCATCCCCTGTGTGCTGTCCTTGTGATAGTTAAGAGTTCTTGTGATATCTGGTTGTTTTAAAAGTGTGTGGCACCTTCCCCACGTCTCTCTTGCTCTAGCTCCCTTCATGTGAAATCCCCCTGCTCAACCCCATTCACCTTCCACCACGAGTAGAAGCTCCCAGAGGCCTCCCCAGAAACAGAGCAGATGCCTGCCCCATGCTTCCTGTACAGCCTGCAGAACTGTGAGCCAATTAAACCTCTTTTCACTATAAATTACCCAGACTCGGGTATTTCTTTATAGCAACAGAAGAATAGCCTAAAAAATTGCAAGCAGAAGCAAAACTTGCAATATTTATTGTAAATGCCTACATTAAAAAAAATGAAGTTAAGGCTAACCAATGAGAAGCCACCAACTAACTTGTACTTATAAAACTAGAACCTTTCCAGCAAAACAGACCCAATAAGGCAACTGGATAACTATAACCAATCAACAATATATTTGCTTTACTTCCATGTTTGTCCTATAAAAGCCTCCCCTTGAGTTCCCTTGGTGGAACCCCCAAAACTCACATCTGGGTTTTGAGCTGCCTAATTCATTAGTCACTGTTTGCTCAAATAAACCCTTTAATCATGCTATGCTTCAGTTTACCTTTTAATACAACAAAACCTTAACTTATTTCTCTAAAGTTTCCAATTTTTAATTTTTCTCATTAATTTGCTGGAATTTTAATCTATTCTAGAGAGTGTTCTTTTGGTTTGCTGTGTAGTGTGTTATTTGTTTGTATATGCATTTATTCATTTAAAAGGCTCTAAATCTTTGGTTCGCCTTGTAATTAAATTAATTAAATTGAACTAGTTGTTCAGTCTTGAGGAAATTACTCAATCTACCATGCCTCAATATCATCTCAGGAAGAATTATGATAACAACATTATCTACCTGATAGATATTTTGAAGATCAAGTGAGTTAATATTAACAGAGGGAAGAGAACAAGGCCAGGTCAAAATAAGCACTATATTACAATTTGTTATCATTATTATTAATGGAGTCATTTGGAAAAAAGAAGTTTTAATGTTAATGTAGTCAAAATGCACAACTGATTTGAGGACAGCATGTTGATCTTTTGAAATTACTTAGAAAGTACTTCCCTCCACTGATGTTAGATCAATATTTTTTATGCTCTCTGAAAGTTTGTACTTGTGCATTTTAATTAATTATTTAATCCATCTGGGACTTGTTTATAATTTTGTATTTTTTTGTATTCCATTTTATCCTTTTTCAAATATAGATAATTATTATAATATTGAATAGTCTGCTTTTCTCACTCGTTTCATCTTTTTTCATACACAAAATATTCACATATACATGGATTTTTGAGCATCTCTATTTTTTCAAAAAGTCAATATCTGCATCCATATACCAATGTACACTTTTTAAATTGTTATAACTTTGTCCTTAAATCCTGATTAGGTGAAAATGCTTCCTCACCAATGTACACTTTTTAGATTATTACAACTTTGTTCTTAAATTCTGATGAGGTGAAAGTGCTTACTCAGTCTTCTTGGCTTACTTTGGTGCTTTGTTTTTCCATAGGACTGTAATAATAAACTGGTCAATATCTATGTAATTTTATTGAGTTGCATAAAATGTATGGATTAAAATTGTGTTGTATTCATAGACCAAGGAAAGAAGAAGTAAGGGCCTTTCTTCCCATAAATAAATATAATATGATAGGGTTCTTATTTTATTTGCATCATCTTTTATGACTTTTATTAGCATATTTTGTTGGTCATTTTTCTAGGTAGCTGAATAATTTTGATTTCTACAATAAATTAGATATTGAATTTTTTTCCATTACATTTTACAATTAATACTGGCTCACCAAAATACTAATATACATATCTACATATATACATAATGTTATATATAGTATAGTTGCCATAATGTAGGTATGTATGCACATGTATATATGTACATGTGTTTGCATGTCTGTGTGTACATATACTGTAATCATATATTAATAGCTATATTTCTTTTTTTATAATCTTTATATATTACTTCTTGGTTTTCTGCTTGGCTAGGACCTGAGCATAACATAGAATCAAATCGACTATAACTGGCATCCTTGCTGTCTTCCTGGCATCAAGAGGAATTATTGTGCTGTTTCAACACTAAGTATGGCTTACACTGTAGTGTTATTAAAGTAAGGTTTTATAGTGTTAAAGAATATACTTTCCATTCCAAATTTCAGACCTCATATAATTTGTTATGAGAGTTGAGAGTTGGTTGAAATTTATCAAATAATATTTCTGAATTAAGATAATATGTGTTCTTAATTGTGATTATTAAATTGCATTAAATTCCTGTTAAAGTTTATACTACTGTTTAGTAATGACTTGTTTTTGTACATAAAGGAATTTGCTTTGCTACTATCTTATTTAGTATCCTTGCATCTATGGTGCCAAGTGAAATTGTCCTAGAATTTTTTTTAACCTCTTTGTAATAAATGTAGATTCTACTAACCTTGTAAGTGAATTATGGAGCTCTCCTTATTTTTTCCTTTGAAAGAGTTTGTATAACACAAGAATGATATATTCCTTGATATTTTGATAAGTCTCATTAAACATAGAGCCTGTACATAATTAGTTGGAGGGGGAGAGAGAATAGAAATTTACTAATGACTTTATTTACTTAATGCTTTCAAATCTATCCAGGCTTTCGAGGTTTTTGACTTAATTTTCATAAGCAATGTTTTTATGGGGATTGTATATTTTATCTAAGTTTTCAGATTTGTCAGCATAAAAGAGTTTGTAGTTTCTCATAATTTTTACATGTTTTTGTATCCATTAATTTGTCACAATTTACAAATTGAACATAGTTTTACAAATTTTCTTCCTTTTTTTTTTTTTTTGAAACAGAATTTCACTCTTGTTGCCCTGGCTGGAGTGCAATGGTGCGATCTCAGCTAACTGCAAGCTCCACCTCCCGGGTTCAAGTGATTCTCGTGCCTCAGCCTCCCAAGTAGCTGGAATTACAGGCATGCACCACCACGCCCGGCTAATTTTGTATTTTTAGTACACACAGGGTTTCTCCATGTTGGTCAAGCTGGTCTCGAACTCCCAACCTCGGGTGATCCACCTGCCTTGGCCTCCCAAAGTGCTGGGATTATAGGTGTGAGCAACTGTGCCGGCCAAAATTTTCTATTCTCTTAATTCATTTTGACAGAGATTATTTAACCTTTTTTTTAAAAAAAAAAAAAAATCAGGTATAACTTTTATTGATTCTTTAGTATTTACTTTATTTTTTGCTCTTTATTTTTTCTATCTTTATTGTATCTCTATATGTATTGAGTTTATTCTTTTTTTTTACTTGAAGTTCTGGGATACATGTGCAGAACATGCAGGCTTGTTACATACGTGTACATGTGCCATGGTGGTTTGCTGCACCTATAAACCCATAATCTAGGTTTTAAGTCTTGCATGCATTAAGTATTTGTCTTGATGCTCTCCTTCTGCTTGCCCCCATCCTCAACAGGCCCCAGTGTTTGATGTTCCCCTTCCTGTCTCCATGTGTTCTCATTTTTCAACTCCCACTTATCAGTGAGAACATGTAATGTTTGGTTTTCTGTTCCTGTGTTAATTTGCTGAGAATGATGGCTTCCAACTTCGTCCATGTCCTTGCAAAGGACATGAACTCATTCTTTTTCATGGCTGCATAGTATTCCATGATGTATATGTGCCACGTTTTCTTTATCCAGTCTGTCATTGATGGGCATTTGAGTTAGGTCCAAGTCTTTGCTATTGTAAATAGTGCTGCAATAAACATATGTGTGCATGTGTCTTTATAGTAGAATTATTTATAATCCTTTGAGTATATACCCAGTAATGGGATTGCTGGGTCAAATGGGATTTCTGATTCTAGATCCTTGAGGAATTGCCACACTGTCTTTCACAGTGGTTGAACTAATTTACACTCCCACCAACAGTATAAAAACGTTCCTGTTTCTCCACAGCCTTGCCAGCACTTGTTGTTTCCTGACTTTTCAATAATCGCCATTCTAACTGGCATGAGATGCTCTCTCACTGTGGTATTGATTCGCATTTCTCTAATGACCAGTGATAATGAGCTTTTTTTCTCTGTATGTTTGTTGGTCACATAAATGTTTTCTTTTGAGAAGTGTCTGTTCATACCCTTCACTCACTTTTTGATGGGGTTGTTTGGTATTTTTTCTTGTAAATTTGTTTAAGTTCCTTGTACATTCTGGATATTAGACCTTTGTCCGATGGGTAGATTGCAAAAAGTTTCTCCCATTCTGTAGGTTGCCTGTTCACTCAAAATGCCAAAAGCAATTCCAACAATAGCCAAAATTGACAAATGGGATCTATTCTTTATTTTTAAAACTAGTTTACATAGTTGCTTTTCAATTATAATCTAACTCTAGTTTCTTTATAGATAAGCTATGTTTTCTTTTTTGGATCTTTTAGGCTTTCGATGTTTTTGGAATTCTGCTATTTCACGAATTCATGTCTAGGTGTAGATTTAATTTGATCTGTTCTGTTTGGGACAGAATTAGCTTATCCTCCTTTCATTAATTCTTAAAAATAAGTCACCAGTACTTTTCTGAACATGGCCTTTCTGTACTCTCTGTTTTCTCCGTGTTGGTTATGAGTCGCACCTTTTCATGCCGTTCTCCAGTGTCCTCCTGCCCTCTCACTTCTTCTTTCCATCTTCTACTCTGTTTATTCTTTCCTGATAATTTCTTTTATTCTATCTTTCAGTTTACCATTTCTCTTTTCCTGAAGCAAACTATTGGTTGTTAAATCATCTATTGGGTTATACATTTTGCTTATTGTGTTTTCACTTCTAAATGCTATTTTTATTATTTTAATATTTTTTATTTTCTTGGTATTTTTGGATCTTTTATTAGCTTTTAAATTGTGATAATTTTAATTATTTAAAAGCTCTACCCAGTTATGCTGTTGTTTTGAATGCCTAGATGTGTGCATGTGTGTGTGTGGGTGCATGTGTGTATCTAGGTCCAAGAGGAAGTCGGAAAGGACTAGTTACAGTTATTTGGATTTTATTGTAATGTGCAGTGTGTTAATAAAAAATTTCATAGCCTTAGTTTTGTTTAAGTAGCTAATAATTGTTTACAAACCTTACTGTTAAGTTTATTAATCTAGCAGCTTTTACTCTTTTTACATTATTATTATTAATAAATCTAATGGACTGACAAGGATAACTTTAAAACACTCAGGACCATTTAATTATTTATTTGAATACATTGAGTATTCCAACTCCATTTGAGTTTAATGTATTTAGAGTGTCTCTTTCAACACTTCACATTTCTGACAAAGTGAAAACATACAATCTAAAGAATAAAATATTCTCAGAAAATAAGATCTTGCAAATCTTAAAAACGAAATGCATGGTTTAATACATCAAGTGATTATAGATGTGTTATGTTCTAAAAATTTCTCAACATTTTTAGTTCAAAATTGTCTGCCAGCAGCCTTTAACCAGGAGCCTGCACAGGAAAACACAGGGTGACATCAGCCTGTTAAGACTCGGCTCCACACTCACCGTCCTCCAGGGGTGGGACTACATTTCCCAGGATCCATTCACCCACCCTGCTCTGAGTTGATCACTCTGGGATCCCTGTCTTTCCAGTACCCTGTGTGCTGCAGTGGGAAGGGACCACAGAGCATGGCTTCTGCTTACTGAGCCTGGCAGAGGTTGCCAGGAAAGGCGCTAGTGTGATCGTGCTGCAAGTTGAACTATACATGTTCTACACTGAACACCATATTTAATTGAAACAACATCTGACAGACAAACTATAATTATTCAGACGTTGGTAGACATTTGGTAGACATTTTCTTGAAAACAAATCAAATGAGCCTGACACTTCAAGGAAAACAACTGACAGTATTTGTAGCCAAGGATAAAATTTAAGTTTTTAAGCCTGAGCTTGACAGCTTCTCAATACTTAAAGGCTGTTCTGATGAGATTGGTGATGGTATTAATAAAGGCAATTTCTTGATATTTTAAAATGAAATGTGTCAAGATTTGGAAGATCTGTAAAACTCAGTGAACCAGTATTTTCCAAATGACCAATGCAGGATGTTACAATTTCATACATGGGTAAAAGATCCATCATCCAAAGTACAAAATAGACCAGTGGATCTTAATGTAACAGAGCCTGAAAAATTGATTTATTTGTTTCAGATTCACATCACAAGAAACTACTGCCTGTCTAGTTTTAGTAGTGTTACAGAAAAATATCCACAATTATAATAAGAGGTTATTGCAATGTTTCTCCCTTTTTTTGTAAGCCAGATTTCCTTCATATACTTCAACTAAAGCCACACACACAACAGAGTGAAATGCACAAGCAGTTATTAACATCCAGTTGTCTTCTAGGAAGCGAGACACTCAAGATACTTGAAAAAGTTAAAAACAAACAATGTCTCTCCTCTCACTGTTTTTCTTTTTAAAAATAAAATTACTTTTTACAAAATATACATTATATATACACACATGCATTCAGCTAATTGTTTTTTAATAAATAAAAAACTACAAAATTTCGGATTTAATTTCTAAAATAGTAAATATTAATAGATATAACCTACATATATAAAAGTCTTATGTTTCCCAGCTTTATCGAGATACAGCTGAAAAATAAAAATTATGTGTATCTATGATGTATAATGTAGTGTTTTTATACACACATACATTACAAAATGATTAAAATAAAGCTAATTACTATATTCATCGCCTCATCTATTTATCACTTTTTGTTACGAGAACATTTAAGATCTACTCTCAGTAATTTTAAGTATACAATACCATATGTTAACTATAATCACCGTGCTGTACCATAGATTTTCAGAAGTTATTTATGTTTTATAATGAAAATCTAGTAATCTTTGATGAACATCTCCCCGTTCCCTACCAACCACTTTCCAGTCCCTGGCAACCACCATTCTAGTCTTTGCTTCCATGAGCTCAACATTTTTAAATTGTACGTATAGGTGAGATCATGTATATGATCCCTTCAGGACTCCATTTGCTTCTCTGGACCTGGCTTATTTCACTTAGCACAACGTTCTCCAGGTTCACTGATGTTGTTGCAGATGACAAGATTTCCTTCTTTTTGAGGGTTAAGTAGTGTTCCGTGTGTGTGCACGCGTGTGTGTGTGTGTGTGTGTACATGTGTATGTACATTTTCTTTATTCATTCATCCATTGATGGACACTTAGGTTGATTCTATATCTTGGCTACTGCAATGAACATGAAAGTTGCAGGTATCTCCTAATGACAATGAATTTCGTTTTCTTTACATATATATCCAGAAAGCGGATTGCTGAACACCATGATAGTTGTATTTTTAGTTTGTTGAGGGACCTTTATACTGTTCTCCATAATGATTGTACTAATTTACTTTCTCAGCAACAGTGCGGTGTTTCCTTTTCTCCACATCCTTGCACTCACTTGTTATCTTTTGCCTTTTTGGTAACAGCCCTTCTACCAAGCGTGAAGTGCTATCTCATGGTGGTTTTGATTTGCATTTCCCTGATGATTACTGCTGTTGAGCATTTTAAAAATATACCTGTTGGCCATTTGTATGTCTTTTTTTGTAGAAATGCCTTTTCAGATTCTATGCCCACATTTTTAATTGGGTTATTATTTTCTTGCTTCTGAGTTGATTGAGTTCCTTATGTATTTTATCAAATGTATGGCTTGAAACCGTTTTCTCCCCTTCTGTAGGTTGTCTCTTAACTCTGTTGATTGTCTCGTTTGCTATGCAGAATATTTTTAGTTTGATGAAATCCCACTTGTCTATTTTTGATTTTGTTACTTGTGTTTTGGGAGTCATATCCTAAAAAAGTTATTGCTCAGACCAATGTCCAGGAGCTTTTTTCCCATGATTTCTTCTAATAGTTTTACAATTTCAGGTCTTATGGTTAAGTATTTATTTTGAGTTGATTTTTGTATGCAATGTGAGATAAGGGTCCGCTTACATTTCTCTTCATGTGTGTATCCCGTTTTCTCAATATCATTTATTGAAGAGATTGTCTTTACTAATTGTGTGTTCTTGGCACCTTTGTTGAGGAGCAAATGTGTAGATTTATTTCTGGCCTTTCTGTTGTGCAGCATTGGTCTATATGTGTGTTTTTATGCCAGTACTGTACTGTTTTGATTATTATAGCCCTGTAGTATATTTTGAAATCAGGTAGTGTGATATCTCCAGCTTTGTTCTTTTTGCTCAAGATTGCTTTTGACAGGGTCTTTTGTGGTTCCAGACACATTATTGTTTCTTTTTTTTCTGTTTTTATGAAAATGCCATTAGATTTTTTTATATGAATTGCACTGAATTTGTAGGCTTCTTTGGGTAGCATGGACATTTTAATATTAATTCTTCCAATCTCTAAATGTGGGATATCATTCCATTTATTTTATTTATTTATTTATGTATTTATTTGAGACAGTTTCGGTCTTGTTGCCCAGGCTAGAGTGCAATGGTGCGATCTCAGCTCACTGCAACCTCCGCCTCCAAGGTTGAAGTGATTCTCCTGGCTCAGTCTCCTGAGTAGCTGGGGTTATAGGTGCCCACCACCATGCCCAGCAGTTTTTTTGTATTTTTAGTAGAGACTGGGTTTCACCATGTTGGCCAGGCTGGTCTTGAACTCCTGACCTCAGGTGATCCTCCCACCTCAGCCTCCTACAGGCGTGAGCTACTGCACCCGGCCCCATTTATTTTTATCTTTAATTTCTATCATCAGTGTTTTATACTTTTCAGTATGTAGATAACTTATGTCCATTGTTAAATTTATTCTTAAGAATGTTTTGATGTTAGTGCAAGTGAGTTGCTTTACTTGATTTCTCTTTTGGATAGTTCATGGTTAGCACATATACATGCTATTGATTTTTGTATGTTGATTTTGTATTCTGCAACTTTACTGAATTTCTTTATTAATTCTCACCTTTTTGGTAAAGTCTTTAGGATTTTCTATATATAAGATTGTGTTACGTGCAAAATGAGAAATCTTTCTTTTCAATTTGGCTGGCTTTTGTTTATTTTACTTGCCTAACTGCTTTAGTTAGAATTTTCAGTACTATGTTGAATAAAAGGGATTATTATTGTCTTATTCCTGATCTTAGAGAAAACATTTTTAGATTTTTACTGTTCGGTAGGATGTTAGCTGTGGACTTGTCATTTATAGTTTTGATTACATTGAGGTACATTCCTTCTATCCCTAATTTGTTTAGAGTTTTTATCACAAAAAGATGTTAAATTTTTTCAAATGCTTTTTCTCCATCTATTGAAATTTTAATATATTTGTATCTGCCTTCTGTTAATGTGATATATCACACTTACTGATTTGCATATATTGAACCATCCTTGCACCCCAGGAACAAATTACACTTAAACTTTTTAATGTGCCATTGAATTTGGTTTGTATTTTGTTGAGAACATTTGCATCTGTGTTCATCAGAGATATTGGCCTATTATTTTCTTTTCTTGTAGCATCCTTGCCTGATATTGGTAACGCGTCTTGTAAAATGAGTCTGAGAGTGTTTTCTCTTTTTCAATGTTTTCTACGAGTTTAAGAAAGATTCACATTAATTCTTATTCCAGTGTTTGATACAGTTCACCAATGAAGTCACAGGTCCTGGACTTTTCTTCTTGGAGAGACTTTTGATTACTGATTCAACCTCCTTGGTCACTATTGGTCTGTTTATATTTTGTGTTTCTTAATGATTCGGTCTTTGTAGATTGTATATTTTTAGGAATCTGTTCATGTTACTTTAATAAGTTTTAAGAGGATAGGGTTCTGAAATGAAAATATTTGAGACCTGTAGTTCTAATTAATGACAAATCTAATATCCATTGTTGCCTCTAAAATGCTAGACTTATTCTAATTTGTTATTTGTAAGTGATCTAATTTTTTTCTGGGCCTTTTCGAATTTGTCTTTTAATCCTGGGGTTCTCTAATTGTATGGTGTTTTACCTTAGTGTAGGTATGTTTTGTGTTCAAGTTACTAGGCTTTGAATCAGTCCTCCATCATGTCAACTCCCGTTTATTTTTTAAAATATTTTTCTTTCCACTATTGCCTTTATAATTTCTTTCAAATGTCTTTTTTTAACTTTTAATCTTTTAGGATTGATTATCTTATGTTCTGATCATTTTTCCTGTTTTCTGCTTCATTTTGTTTTTCTTCTACTTTTTGATAGATGTCCTTGATTTTTCCTTCATCCCTCTGTATTTTAATTTCAGTTTATTTCATCTTTAAATTTTATGAATTCTTTATTTTTCCCATATTGATACTTTTTAGTTTGTGACTCTGTTTTTATTAGCATTATGTCATGTTAATTCTATTATTCTTACATTTTCTCAATTTTTTTTACATTGCCTGGTTTCCCCCATTATAGTGTTTTTTTATTCTGTTTGCCTCATTTTGGTGTCTGTTATGGTAGAGATTTTCCTCAAATACCTGGTATTGCTTAGTTGTCTAAGAATTGGTTGTGTGTTTTTTTTCCTCTCCTTCCTAAAACTCAATGAAAATTGTATAAAAGGAATAAAAATATACAAGGCTTCTAAGAGCAAAGAGAATCAGAAATCACTGGATATGAGTTATTAAGAACTTTGAATTGGCCCACAGAACTGTGCAATGGCACCAGATCATGGGACTGAAGCTTAGATAACAGAATACTTTAAAGTCCTTAGAGTATCCAAATACCTACCTTGATCAACCCATCAACTGATCTCATGTTGCTTTTCCAAGTCCTAGGTGTTTATTCTGGAGAAAAACTGAACAGTTTGACACCAGGCTTGTAGATTATAAACACATTGGATGGGAAAGTTGAAGTCTGGGGAAAAAAAGGGAGAATTCAGCAAAAGTCTGCATCTCTACCAAGCTCCTAAACTGAAAGTATATACCTTCCCAGACAGGGGAGTAGAGAGTGTGTAGGGCTCAGGAAGACACAGCTAAATAAGTAGATAGGTAGATAAATCATCTTGGAGGAAAATCTCTCCACATTTCTTTGTGTTTGTATGTATATTAGTGTTCATATTAACTATTTTTTCCCTCCTCCATTCTACTTTATCTAATGCAAGTTAAATGATTAGCTATTTAATTCAAAGGGGTATTGTTACTGAACAAGAGCAAGCATGGATATCTTTTCGAGATGGATACATTAACACTTGGGGCTTGTGTCTCTCCTCTGGAAAGAAAGTGAGCATGTCTTCAATGGTACATGTAATAGTTGCAGAAAGTTAGGTGGAAGCATTCTTTTATTGTTTTTATTTGGAGGTTAATTATGGGTAAAGAGGGTATACGGATTCTCACTTGAAAAAATTGTGGCTTATACTTGATTCTCTGTTTGCAATTGAACATCAGTGCCATCTCTTTCCAAGGGCTCCTCTGCAGTTTAAGGATAATATTTCTCAGCATTCCCTTCCAATGAGACACATGTTCATGAGGTTTAGAAGGTCAGGAAGAAGGAGAAGCCATTATTTTCTGTTGGCAGTGGCAGCCCCTTGTGCTGGTAGATGCAAGATTTCCTGGAGCTCCTCAGAGAGTTTTTGAACACCAGCTTCAGGACCGCAGATTTACAAAGTCCCTGGTAGCTTTGGAGAGCCTGTTAAAAGCTGCAGCAGTCTCCAGCAGTCTCTTGAGAACCATTCTCTTCAGTGCAGCAGGCTGACACACTAAACATTATCTTCTCTAACCATTGAGATAGACTTCCTGAACTTTATCCACCATTTCTTCCAATGGTTGTGTCAATCCCAAATTCCTATATTAAACAAGATAAAAGAAAGGGACTTTTATGTTCCTGATCCTCCTGTAGCTATGATAATATGGCCCCAATTCTTTTTCTCATGTGTCATGCCAGTATGTATTTCTTCCAGTGTTAGCACTCAGGCTCCTCTGACATGGAGGGCCTGACTTCTACAGCCTTCCTTAGTCTTGGTCTTCTGGACTCTACTCAACTCTATGGATTTCCTTGATTTCTGATATGTGGTGCCCCTTTCATAGGTTATGCCACTGTATGTCAATCTCTGATAAGGTTTGCAGTAAGGGCGCCATAGACATGGAGACATGAAGGTCTGGTTAAACATTGTTGTATACATCCTTAATGTTGAGCCTCACTTTTTGTATAATGCTAATGACATATTTAACAGCTAAGAAGATATCACACAGAGTGGCAAGTGACTTATTAAAATATGAACCATAGACTGGGCATGGTGGCTCATGCCTGTAATCCCAGCACTTTGTGGGGCAGAGGCGGGCAGATCACAAGGTCAGGAGATGGAGACCATCCTGGCTAACACAGTGAAACCCCGTCTCTACTAAAGACACACAAAAAATTAGCCAGGCATGGTGTCACACCCCTGTAGTCCCAGCTACTGGGGAGGCTGAGATAAGAGAATCACTTGAACCCAGGAGGCGGAGGTTGCAGTGAGCCAAGATTATGCCATTGCACTCCAGCCTGGGTGACAGAGTGAAACTCCATTTAAAAAAAAAAAAAAAAGAACCACATTAATACTCATTAGTCTGCTTTGTATCCTATAATCAGTTAAAGTGTGTGCTCCTATCCTTTAATAACTTTAACTTTGCTAGACTTGATATAAGTGTAATGCCATAAAGATATATAATATCATTGGAAATAGCAATTTCCATCATTTAAGCCATTATTTCAGTCATTCAGTCTTCTCTGGGAGTCCATAAGTGTTAATGTTTGCTTTTTTGTTTGATCTTTCTCCAGAAATACACACACTCACACACATAGAACTGTACATCCATACATTCACATGGATACATACATACATATATATTGGCTCCTCCAGTTGGAAAAAGTTCAAATAAGTTCAAAACATGATGACATATTACCCCTACAACTTCAGCTTGCTTCACCTAAGAGCAAGTATGTTGTATTGCACAAACAAGGCATTATCCCATCAAAAATAACTAATTCATTATTGACATCTAATATCACTTCTATCTAATATCTCAACCACCTTAAAATTCTTCTACTTGCCCACTTGTTCCAATAATAAATAGAGTGGTAGTGTTTTTGTTTGTTTGTTTGTTTGTTTTTGTTTTTTTGAGACGGAGTCTTGCGCTGTTGCCCAGGCTGGAGTGCAGTGGCATGATCTCAGCTCACTGCGTCACTGCATGCTTCACCTCCCTTGTTCATGCCATTCTCCTGCCTCAGCCTCCTGAGTAGCTGGGACTACAGGTGCCTGCCACCACACCTGGCTAATTTTTTGTATTTTTAGTAGAGATGGGGTTTCACCGTGTTAGCCAGGATGGTCTCTATCTCCTGACCTCATGATTTGCCCGCATTGGCCTCCCAAAGTGCTGGGATTACAGGCGTGAGCCACCGCGCCCTGCCTGTCTGTCTGTTTTTAACCAAGGCTACATGGTTGCCATATTTCTTTGTAGTCAAAATAGTCCCTAAATTTTGCTTGTTTGTTTTTTCTTAATGTCCTTCAATTATCTGGTTCGAGTACCTTGATGAAAAACCCACATTTTGGATTTGCTTGATTATTTCTTCATGATGTTGTTTCTTGTAATACCTTTTTATTTCACGCAAATTAGAATTTGAGGCAAGGGTTTGATCCAGTTCAAGTTAAACTTATATTGACAAGCATTGCCCATTGGTAATAATGTACAATAAAATTATAACTTTTCTATTATGGAAAAAATAGTGATAAGGTTCAGTATTTTGGTCTTCATTATTTAATTAAAATAATATGCTATTAAATGAATGATTTAATTTGTTTTACTTTGTAACTCTGCGGGAAATTTTCTCTCTGCCTAGTTGTCACAGAGTAGCACAGGAGATAACACAGTTCATAGCAATTACGTAAACATTTATTTTGGCTATGTTATACAGATAGCAGTTTTACTAAATGACTCATGATTTGTGCAAAATGAATTTCAGCTAGAACTCTGCAAAGGCATTTACGTAAGGAAATAAAATAGTTTATTCAGCATGTGAATCCCCTCTGAATGTGACCAGATGGAAATTAATTGGGGATTTCTTTGTCTTTCTGTCCTTTCGTATAGACTTCAATATAACTTTTCTAAATGAATTAAAAGATGAACTCTTTTATATTCAAAACCGTAATATCATTTCTTTAATGAACATATGACAAAGTGATTTTGGTAGAGATATGCTTGCCATCGTCATTCTAGTCATTGTTAATGCCAAAAAACGATGTTGCCTGTATTAGCTGGAACATTCTAAGTGCCTTCAGGTTTAATTCAATCGTTTCATTGAACATCACGACCAATATAAACAGTATTCCAATAATACCGTGTAAGATGATTCTGGGCTTGCGCTGAGACTTGTTCCTTTTCTACTTATGGAGCTAACTAGAACTCTGCAAAGCCATTTACATATGGAAATAAAATAGTTTATTCAGCATGTGAATCCCCTCTGAATGTGACAAAATGGAAATTAATCATAGATTTCTTTGTCTTCCTGTCCTTTTGTATAGACTTCAATATAATTTTTCTAAATGAATTAAAAGATGAATTCCTTTATATTCAAAAGCTTAATATTTTATTAATGAAACAAGACAAGTGATTTTGGTAGAGATATGCTTGCCATTGTCATTCTAATTATTGTTAAGGCCAAAAACTATGTTGCCTGTGTTAGCTGGAACATTCTAAGTGCCCTCAGGTTTCATTCAATAGTTTCATTGAACATCAAGAACCAATATAAACAGTATTAAAATAATGCCATGTAAGACAATTCTGGGCTTGCATTGAGACTTGTTCTTTTTTTACTTATGGAGCTGATTTACTGTGAGACTTTGAGGAGGGCAAGCGACACACTCTGTATCTCCTACGAAGCTCCTTAGGAAACATCTGACCCAACTCTCTTGAGCTGTACATGAAGAAACTCCAACCCAGAGAGGGTAAGGCCAAGGATTGTAGCATTCGAAGCACAGCAGTGCTAAGACATAGCAAGGGGTCTGGCGGGCAGGCAGGCCCCAACCACATCTGCTTTCCTGCCAACATCCTCATGCTCGGGCCACGCCAGCCCACCAGTGGGTCTCCAGATTCCGGGTACTCTATCTGTCCCCATGTGTCTGCATCTACTGCTTTTTCAACTGGAATGCCTGCTCCCCATTCCTCACCTCGCCACCCCCAACAACCTTCCTTGGAGACCCAGCCAAATGACCCTACCTTGCTTAAAGGTGATGCTGATGTAGCTCCCACAGGAGGTGGGAGCCCCACCCTTCTTCAACTCATTTCTATAGCACTATTGCTTCTAACAGGGCCCATAGTAGCACACCTGGAAGGGGGCAGCCTCTTATCAAAAGTAGACACCTATCAAAAGTTCCTCCTACTTCAGAAGGAGAGGGGGCCCAGAGCTCTGAGTTGGCAACCGGCTCCCAGGCAATGTGCTGGAAAGCATCACTACTCTGGTGATTTTGCTAGTGACCCTTACCTTGAAATTTCCTCCTAGCAGACTCTAAGTTTCTCATTGCCGGGGACCTTATTTCATCTCCAATCCTCTCCTGAGTGTCAGAGAGAGAACAGGCACTAAATGTAGGCTAGATCGATACGTACATAAATGGCGATTTAAATAAGTTGCAGTTCTGATTCTTTAACTGAAGAATCTTGTGAGTGAGGAAAACTCATTTCTACCTATATCGGTTCCTTATCCTTCCAAGAACACATATCCTACCATTTTTACAAATTTGATAATTTAAATAACAGCTGCCAGTATTACATTTTACACGATTTGTCTTTGTCCCCTTTCGCCATCAACTTCTATATAGATATGGGCAAGTTAGAAAGCAGAAGGTTTTCCTAAGGAGGAAGAACACTGCCTGCCCACCTTAACCTACTAACCCCGGCCCAGTGCCGTGCCGGTGCTTTCTGGCCTCACTCTAACTGCTGCAGATGTTTCCTTAGGCTTCTCTCACATATCATAGTCTTCCATTAGGTTGGTGCAAACATAATTGCAGTTTTTGCCATTATTTTTAATGGCAAAAGTAGCAATTAACGTTTGCACCAACCTAAAAGATTGAGTAAGTCAACTAAACTTTCTTTTCTCACCAGTAAATACATTTCAGGGTAACCCAGCATAAACTGGCAAAGAAAAAGAAAAGAAAAGAAAACAAACACTGACTCCATTTCTAACCTCTTTATCTAGGCAAACTCATCTCACAGTTAGACTGGACCATCTTAATACACCACTCGAGTCTTCATGACATGAGTGCATTTCAGGACAATGACGCGCCATGTTCTGTGTTGATGCTCCACGTTCCTTTGTTGTCCTGGTGGTTTGCTTTAAGGTCCAAGTCACATCAGAGATAAGGAACATGTCCCAGCACACGTCACCACAAATATGAACACACTTTGGTTAAAACTCTGATCTGGATTGATTTAAAGAGCACAGTCTTTTTTTTTTATTATTATACTTTAAGTTTTAGGATACATGTATACAATGTGCCAGTTTGTTACATATGTATCCATGTGCCATGTTGGTGTGCTGCACCCACTAACTCGTCATTTAACATTAGGTATATTTCCTAATGCTATCCCTCCCCCCTCCCCCCACCCCACAACAGGCCCCGGTGTGTGATGTTCCCCTTCCTGTGTCCATGTGTTCTCATTGTTCAATTCCCACCTATGAGTGAGAACATGTGGTGTTTGGTTTTTTGTCCTTGTGATAGTTTGCTGAGAATGATGGTTTCCAGCTTCATCCATGTCCCTACAAAGGACATGAACTCATCACTTTTTATGGCTGCATAGTATTCCATGGTGTATATGTGCCACATTTTCTTAATCCAGTCTATCGTTGTTGGACATTTAGGTTGGTTCCAAGTCTTTGCTATTGTGAACAGTGCCACAATAAGCATATGTGTGTATGTGTCTTTATAGCAGCATGATTTATAATCCTTTGGGTATATACCCAGTAATGGGATGGCTGGGTCAAATGGTATTTCTAGTTCTAGATCCCTGAGCAATCGCCACACAGACTTCCACAATGGTTGAACTAGTTTACAGTCCCACCAACAGTGTAAAAGTGTTCCTATTTCTCCACATCCTCTCCAGCACCTGTTGTTTCCTGACTTTTTAATGATCGCCATTCTAACTGGTGTGAGATGGTATCTCATTGTGGTTTTGATTTGCATTTCTCTGATGGCCAGTGATGATGAGCATTTTTCATGTGTCGTTTGGCTGCATAAATGTCTTCTTTTGAGAAGTGTCTGTTCATATCCTTTGCCCACTTGTTGATGGGATTGTTTGTTTTTTTCTTGTAAATTTGTTTGAGTTCATTGTAGATTCTGGATATTAGCCCTTTGTCAGATGAGTAGATTAAAGAGCACAGTCTTAATCTTAGGTAAAAAGAGGGTGTGGTCAGGCTGCAGTCATTGCTTTGATTTAAGCACAGAGCTTTCTGCTGTGTTATTTTGTACTCTTGCCTAAAGATTTAGGCTGGAATGAATAAATCACACCTCTCATGCTTCCACGGATATTGCAGGTCAAGCCAATGGGCAGTGCCTCTGATGGCCAGAGTGAAAAATCAGCCACAAACCTGAGGAAATGAGGAATGCAGTAATGAGGCCCCTTTACAGGAACCATGAATAGCTGTTGTTTTTGGCTTCTAACAGAGAGAAGATCACTCTTGCTGGAAGCAAAGGGAGTATTTTTTTTAGTAACTATGCATTTAGCAAGGAGGTAATTTAAGTGCCTGTATTTATGTGTTGCTACTGTTGACTATCACAACCAGTTTTCCTAATTCTCTAAATGTTGAACATATCTTTAATGCCCCAGGAAGGGAGTGGCAGCATTCTTAGATTCTCATTGCATTCAGTTACTTTTAAATAACCTATAGTTGGCCGGGCATGGTGGCTCACGCCTGCAATCCTAGCACTTTGGGAGGCTGAGGCAGGCGAATCACAAGGTCAGGAGTTCGAGACCAGCGTGACCAACATGGAGAAACCCTGTCTCTACTAAAAATACAAAATTAGCCGGGTGTGGTGGCACATGCCTGTAATCCCAGCTACTCAGGAGGCTGAGGCAGGAGAATCACTTGAACCTGGGCGGCAGAGGTTGCAGTGAGCCGAGGGGGACACTGCACTCTAGCCTGGGCAACAAGAGTGAGACTCTGTCTCAAAAATAAATAAATAACCTATAGCTTTTTATTTTCATAAACATAGAGGTACTAAAAAAGTGTAGGCTTTAGAATTTTATTTGTCATAGATCACAGTAATAATCAACATGAGGAATACAGCCTGGAAGTTACATTTCCTACTCGGTTATAGTTTAAGAGGTGTCTGCTGTCATCACTTCACGGCTACTTGGCGTATGTATTTCAGGCTGTCAGCAGTGATGGCAGCAGCAAGGACAAGTGCAGAGCGAAGGGCCAGGGGATAGGCCCCTTAGAAAAGTATCAGATCTTGTGAGAACTCACTCACTATCATGAGAACAGCATGGAGGAAACCACCCCATGATTCAGTTACCTCCCACTGGTCCCTCCCACAAAACATGGGGATTGTGGGAATTACAATTCAAGATGAGATTTGGGTGGCGACACAGCCAAACCATATCAGGCAGTGTGGAAGCAAAATGTGGGGTTGGTGCCTCTATATAGTCTCCACTGAGACACTGCCTAGTGGAACTGTGAAAACAGGGCCACCATTCTCCAGACCCCAGAATGTTAGATCCACTGGCAGCTTGCAGTCTGCACTGAGAAAAGCCACAGGCACTCAGCTCTAACCCATAAGAATAGCTAAAGGGCTGCACCCTGAAAAGTCATCATAGTGGAGCTGCCCAAGGCCTCGAGAACCCACCTCTTACACTAGATATGGCACATGGAGTCAAGGATTATTTTGGAGGTTTAAAATTTGGTTCCTGCCCTGCTGAGTCAGACTTGTTTGGGGCCTTTAGCTTCTTTCTCTTGACTGATTTCTCCTTTTGGAATAGGAATGTTTACCCAATGTCTTTACCACCATTTTATCTTGGAAGTTAAATACATTCTTTTAAAAAATATATTATTTTCAGGCTCATAGGTGGAAGGAACTTGACTTATGTCTCAAATAAGACTTTGGACTTGGGGTTGGAATCAGTTAAGACTTTGGGAGGCTATTGAGAAGGGGTGATTGTAGTTTTCAGTGTGAGAAGGACATGGGTTTTGGGCTACCAGGGACAGAATGATATGGTTTGGTTGTGTGTCCCATCCAAATCTCATGTTAAAATCTATTTCCCAATGTTGGAGCTGGGACCTGGTAGGAGTTATTGGATCATGGATGTGAACCCTTCATGAATAACTTAGTGCCATCCCCTTGGTAATGAGTGTGTTCTCACTCTGAAAGTTCACATGGGATCTGTTTTTATAAGAGTGTGGCGCCTCCCCTATTATCTCTCTTGCTTTCCCTTTCCCCATGTGATACACCAGCTCCTGCATGTCCTTCTGTCACAGATTGTAAGCTCTCTGAGGCTCTCATCAGAAGGTGAGCAGATGCCCATGCCATGCTTCCTGTATAGCCTCCAGAACCAGCCATTAAACCTCTTTTCTTTATAAATTACCCAGCCTCCAGTATTTCTTTATAGTAACGCAAAAACAATGAACATAGAAACCAATTTTATTAGCTTTTTAAAATGATACTTTTCACAATGAAAAGAATGGGTTAAAGAATAGTGAGAGTAATCTTAGTGAGAATTGATAAGGGTTTGAACCAATCCATGTCAGTGAGATAGGAACTACAACATGAATTTGAGAGCTATTTAGGAGGAAAATACTTGGACTTGATGGCTTAATTAGACATGAAGTGAGGTCAGGATGACTTCCAGGTGTTTAGCTAAGTGGTTATTGGTGCCATTCATAGAGATAGAGGCTTTGGAATCTCATTAAATGAGCATAAATATGCTTCAAGGATGGTGTTATTTATCTTGGAGATGAGGAAATAGAGACTGACAAAAATAATGGCTAATAAGTGGCTTATTTCCTCCGAGATGTTTTACCAATTCCTTACATAGTGAGAATAATTTTCAGATTCATTTATCAATTGTCATGCATTATAGTAATTATATTCATTGTTACTCACAGAGGGCTATCATTTATAAGTTATATGGACTTAGGCTAGTTATGTAAGGTCTGAGAGACAGTCTCTTCACATGTAACACAAAGATTGTAATATTCATCTTTCATAATTCAATAAGATAAGATATATAAAGCATCTATTAGTACCTGAAACATAGTAATTTCAAATGATAGACATTTATGTAACATTTAATTATTATATATTAATGCTTCTAACACTTATCTTCTCAAATAAAGAAGTCATCTTTCTGTTGTCCCCTCCTCAACAATGTACCCTAAAAACTGAGCATTTGAGTGTTAAGTAAAAACTGATATCATATTTAGCAGCTTTAAACAAGACTCAACCATTTCTACAAATGTAGCCTCTTATATAAAATAAGAATACATGCACTGATGTCCAATTCAATTCTGTGTTTTGCCATTTCTATTCAATTTTAATGATTTCATCAGTTAGTTTTGTATTATCCCATTTGTGTGCTGTCATCAGTTTGTAACCTCTATCTAATTTTATTGTTATTTTCAAATTATATAAGATCCTGTGTACTTAATATGTTAATACATATTAATACTAACAAATTATTTTTATTTACCATTTTTCAATATGCTGCCATATTGTGATAAAGAGACAGCTTTTTATTTAACCAAGCTTATGTTCATAATAGGCACTTTCATATTACAAATAACTTTTCATAGTTTTTCTCAGTTTTGTTTAAAATAGATGAATTAGTTTGTGTTTTTTTTCCAATGGAAATGGGACTAACACAGTTCTATGATGTATAATTTGCAAAGAACAGTGCTGTAAAACTGAAATGTAGATTGATCTCATGTCTTGGGAAGAACGCTAATAGAACTAATGAATGTTGCTTCATGAACTAATGAATTAAGGTTACAGAGTTGCTCTATACCTAGAGGAAGAAGGATTATTTAGGTTACAAAGTTCACAACGAAAAAAAACAACTGAGTGCCTACTTTCCCTGAATCAGGGCAGATTAGATGTACTGAATGAGAATGAATCTTCCACTAATTCATTAAATTTTGCTTCTTCACCCATAACCAGTAGCAAAATTTGGCATGGTTATTGTTGAGATTCTGCCCCGGGGCATTGATTCAGGAAGTCTGCAGGTTTTCTGAAAGGTTTACAAAGTTTCCACCAAGTTTACCGAACTTCATTGAATCTATGCACCCTGTCTAGCTTTTCCCAAACAGTTCTTGGTTCCTCATCTTCATGGCCTAAGGATACACCAGCTTCTGCTGCCCACATTAACTTTATAACAATCTATTTCCACAGAAAGTCTAGCCAGAGGGATTAACAAGGAGAGACAATATTTATTCAATTTCTTTCAAGTCTGCTGCCTAATTTCTTGCCAACTGGATGGTTTTGGATGTTTGGCATGTGGGTTAATGTGAAGGGACAAAGCAGGAATCCCAATCCAGTCATGTATTTATAATTCCTGAGAAAAGGGTTTCCTGACCCTAGTTGCAGAGAACTCCCTAAAGAGTTTTAAAATATTATTGCTGGCAAGACCCCACCAGCCAATTAAGTCAGAATCTGTGAGGGTGTATTCTGGGCACTGAGAATTCTTCAGTTCTCAAGATGATTCTAATTTGCAGCCAAGGTTGAGAATAATGGCTTTAGTTATTTAAGATGATTTTAGAGACTCTGCAAGGCCCCTTAGAGATCATCTGATCCAATATGTGTAACAGATTAAAGTAGCTTTGGTTAACATGGAGAAGGGGGTTTCTGATTTTTGTCCTTGTACATGAATCAAGGGGAGGACTATTCTGATTATTGAGTGAAAGTGATTTAATTCCACATGTGTTATTACCAAAGTGAGACTATAAATCACAAAATGTAGTGATCTGTCTAAAGTTACACAGCCTGTAAAAGACCAGTCATGCCTCCTGACTTCAGTTCCAGTGTTTCATTTTTACATATTGCTTTGGCCACGTTAAAAATTAATCAAGTGGTACTTATCACTTAAAATAGCTTCTAACATTATAACTATGAGGAATTTGAAAGCATCAAGTTCAAACCGTTTGTAAACCAGCACTATTTTCATTGCATGTTTTTCACACATAATATTTGATATTTCTTTTCTACCTTTGTTACAAGATCTGGGACTCTAGATTTTAACTAAGTTGAATGGCATGTTGTAACATCTAATCTAATGGAGATTTCCACCACCTTGTTTTTACAGGCTTAATGTAGAAATTTCTTTTTTTTTTTTTTTTGAGACGGAGTCTCGCTCTGTCGCCCAGGCTGGAGTGCAGTGACGCAATCTCGGCTCACTGCAAGCTCCGCCTCCCGGGTTCACGCCATTCTCCTGCCTCAGCCTCTCCGAGTAGCTGGGACTATAGGCGCCCGCCACCACGCCCGGCTAATTTTTTGTATTTTTAGTAGAGACGGGGTTTCACCGTGTTAGCCAAGATGGTCTCGATCTCCTGACCTCGTGATCCGCCCGCCTCAGCCTCCCAAAGTGCTGGGATTACAAGCGTGAGCCACCGCGCCCGGCCTGAAATTTCTTAAAAGATCATATGTACCCATGAATGTTCTTTTTCCAGCAAGATGGAAGAAGCCAAAGACTCTCTGGTCATTGCAGAAGGAAGAATGAGAGCCCAAGCCTGAGGAAAATAAAATGAGATGATGGGGCTGAATATGAATTAAGGCAGCTGCCAGTGGTTCCGTAATGAGCAAACTGATTATTTTTTTATGTAGCCTCTATTCACATTTTTATGTTTGATTTTGTCCTTTGATTGTAATGACAGGTTGTGGTTACACATTATTAAAGATGAATACTAAAGAAGCGACTAAATAAAAAGGCAAGAAATTGAGGATGACTGGTGTCATTCCAGCAGGGAAGCAGATGAGGAAAGGCAGAAGATAAAGTCTTTTTTATGTCTCCGCTACTGTGTGCTCCTCACCTACACATGTTGGAATAAACTTAGAATATTTCCTTTATTCAATGCTATTGTCGTGCTATTTTTCCAATGATCAGAATCTGTGGATGGTGAAGGGAATGTTCAACTCTGCAATCCTTCCAACAAGTAAAGCCAGTAATTTCGCTTATTAGCATATATATCCTAGGGAAATTTTCCCCATTGCAAGAAGAAACAGTATGAGTATGTTTGCTATAGTTTAAATGTCCTCTCCCAAACTCAAGCTATTGGAATATTCATTTGTAGATAATACGTATTATCTTGGCGTGTTGTAGCACTTGTTACTTCATTTCTGAAGTTCTTCTCAAACCCTTTATTTCTTTCCAGAAACACAGCCACCACTGAATCTCTTAGGAGAAGAAGCTAATCAGTTTTTATGACTTGGAAATACTGTATGTATCAGGGCTGATTTTGGGGAAACCTTTAGAAATATTCAGGAATTGGTGATTTGAGCCTAAACTTTAGACATGGATACATTATTTAAGGCTTTTTAACTGATTTGCTCTCAAATTTGGGGCATGTTCTTGTCTTTGGGATGCCTATATTTTGCATATACTAAGGAGAAACATTTGCCAGTGGACATCAAGAATCACATATCAGAATGTTTGTATCAGTGGTGTTTGTAATAGCAAGAATGGAGAACAATTCAACAGTCCTTTGAAATAATGATTAAACTGAGATAAATGTAAACACTGGCATACTATACAGCAGTGACAATGAATAAACTAAAGCTAATCACATTCATCTTGGTAAAAAAAAGTCCTGTAATGCAAAGTGCTGATGAGTTAGCATGACCTCATAGTATCACTAGTGGAAATATAAATTTATGTGACCACGTTGGAAAATAATTTATGATTATCAGGTTTGTTGAAAATACAATAAATATTTGTGGAGTGTTTGCTCTGTATTAGTTATTTTCCTAAATGTGCAAATGCAAAATCACTTTATCCTAATAATTGTGAGGTAAATACTACCATTTTCATTGTTTATATATGAGGAAACTGACAAAGAGAGGTTGGGTAACTCGGCCAAAATCAAAAAACCTATTCATGGTACAAATAGCATTGAACCCAAGCAGTCTGGCTTCAGAGTTTGTCCCTTTGTAAGGGACCATTATATTATGCTGTCCCTTCCAACAAGTAAAGCCAGTAATTTCACTGATTGACATATATCATAGAGAAATTTTCCCCATGGCAAAAAGAAACAGTATGAATATGTTTGCTGTAGGTTAAATGTCCTCTCCCAAACTCATGTTGAAATTTAATTATCATTGTGATGGTATTAAGAGGTGGAATCATTAAGAGGTGATTAGATCATGAGGGCTTTGCCTTCATGAATGGGTTAGTGTTGTTATCATTGAAGTGGGTTTATAATCATGACAGTGGGTTACTATAAAATTGAGTTCAGGGCTGGGCGCGGTGGCTCACGCCTGTAATCCCAGCACACTGGGAGGCCAAGGTGGGTTTATTGCCTGAGGTCAGGAGTTCGAGACCAGCCTGACCAACATAGAAAAACCTGTCTTTACTAAAATTACAAAATTAGCTGGGCGTGGTGGTGCATGTCTGTAATCTTAGCTACTTGGGAGGCTAAGGCAGGAGTTGAACCTGGGAGTTGTAGTGAGCTGAGATCGCGCCATTGCACTCCAGACTGGGCAGCAAGAGCGAAACTCCATCTCATCGAGTTCATCCCTCTGTCTCTCACTCTTGCCCTCACTTGCCCTTTTACCTTCTGCCATGGGATAATGAGGTATGATGGCCTTTGCCAGATACCTACACCTTGATATTGAAACTTCCAGCCTCCAAGACAGTGAGAAATAAATTTATTTTCTTGCTACAATATCCAGTCTGTAATATTCTATTATAGCAGCTCAAAATGCATTAAGACAATCTTCATAGCAATTATGCTGTTAGTGAAAAAATAAAAAAGAAATGACTTAAAAATCCATTATATCATAATGGATAAATAATCAAGATATAGTCATATAGAATAATATTATACAACAGTGAAAATGAACTGACTCTACCATGCAAATTCACACCAAAATAATCTTTTAAGTGATAAAAGCAAGGGACAGAGGTCATGTATCATATATAAATATATATGTCTAAATATATGTAAAACTAATAATATGTACTTACATGTGAGTTAAGACTATAAAATTTACTCATCACAATACCACAAAAAAGGACAATAGCCATTACAAAAGTTGTACTTCACTTTAATTTTTTAAAATGCAAAATGAAATACACTGAGTGACGTGATTTTTTTTCCTTATTGAATTGAGGAAAATCTTGCATGTTTGCAAAGTACAACTTTTCATGAGACAGTTTAAAAGTATATATAAAGTCTTTTTCATAGATTTTTAAAAGACAATTTTTTGTAAAAATTTTGTGCAAGAAAATAATCAGAGATGGGCCAAAACTTCTGTGAAATTACAGTCTTATCACAATAAAAACTTGAAAATAAAGTTTTCCTCTTATAACAAAATATCACAATCTGAGTGGCTTAAAAATACAAATTAATTTTCTCACAGTTCTGTAGGCTGGAAGTCTAAGATGAAGGCATCAGCAGGCCTGCTTTCTACTGAGGCCTTTTTCCTCATCTTTCAGATGGCTGCTGTCTTGCAGTGTTCTCACATGGTTAGCCGTGTGTGTTATCTCTGTCCTAATCTCTTCTTATAAGAATATCAGTCATATTGGATTCAAGACTCATCCTACCAATCTCATTTTAACTTAAGTATTTCTTTAAAAGCTCTACCCCCAAACACTGTCACATTCTATGGTATTAGGGGTTAGGGCTTCAACCTAAAAATTTTGGGGAGTGTCCCCCTCAGTTCATAACATTAAGCAAATATTAAATGATCCAAAATAAACTGATATAAAATAATCTAATATAATACAGTTAATAAAAAATAGAAGCTTCTTCAATGACATTAAACAATGCACATAATATGTTCTGAAAGAATTTAGAAAACATAAATATGTATTTCAACTTTGTTAAACAAAACCTATATAGGAAAAAAAGATTAATATTAGTCATGTCTAAGTGACAGATTTGACTGCCCATTCAAATGGTAGTATTTTAATCTTTTTTCTTATGTATATACTAGGTTATCTAGGATGAATATTATTTTTATAATAAGAGTTTTTAATTTACTACATGGAGAAGATAACACATCAAGAACAAGCATTAATATATTAAGAGCAACATGGTTAAGTTTATTCATGCATTAATTCAGCTAGGATTTACTGATTGCTTACTCTATGCCTGGCATTGGGGATGGGTGGGAGGATTAGGAGGAAAAGTTCTCATTTCTTTTTATGTAAATGTTTATGCATTTACATATCTGTGACTTAAGTTTGTTAATTTGTGACTAAGAATGCAACTCAAACTTTGTGATTTTAAAATAATGTTCCCAGGGCAAATTCTATCATACACCTAAAATACAGGAGATAGCCATATAGGAGGACACAAAAAAGAGAAAATGAGGCACATGACAATTTTCTTTAAATATCTGAAAGGGTAGAAATATAGAAGAGTGAGTGACTAGAAGGCTAATTTTTTAAAATAAAATTAAGAATAAATGGATAGATATGTCAAGAATTTGATTACAAATATGGAAAAAAAATTTTAACAAAATAATATTGTAAAAGTATCAAAGTACCTGGGAGGTAGTGGCCTTACTGTAATGAAAGTACTAAAGCTTAGTCTACATCATCACTGTCTAATAGAACGTTCTGTGATGGTGGAAGTAATTTATTTCTGTGCTGTGCAATATAGACTCTGATAACCACGTGTAGCTTATGAGCACTTGAAATGTGGCTAGTACAACTGAAGAAGTGAAGTTTAATTTTACCCAATTTTTATTAATTTAAATTTAAATGATGGTTTTCATATTGTACAATGCAGGTCTAGCAGACTTCTTGGGAAGAGTGGAACAGATTTGAGTGGTCAATGAATAACACTGCTGGAGTATATGACTTTTTAAAGTCTCTTCTAGCTTAAGATTGAATGATTCTGCCGGGAGCGGTGCCTCACGCTTGTAATCCCAGCACTTTGGGAGGCCGAGGCGGGCGGATCACGAGGTCAGGAGATCGAGACCACGGTGAAACCCCGTCTATACTAAAAAAATACAAAAAATTAGCCGGGCGTGGTGGCGGGTGCTTGTAGTCCCAGCTCCTCGGAGAGCCTGAGGCAGGAGAATGGCGTGAACCCGGGAGGCAGAGCTTGCAGTGAGCCGAGACTGCGCCACTGCACTCCAGCCTGGGCGACAGAGTGAGACTCCATCTCAAAAAAAAAAAAAAAAAAAAAAAAAAAAATGATTGTATGATTCTTTAAATTTGAGGTTATGAGATCATATTTCCTCTATGAGGAATAAGGGACAGGCATCTAGGAGGAAAAGACTGATGAATATGCTTTGGATTGTCTCAGGTACTTTAAAGACATGTTTGCCAAATTTGAAGGAGTGGTAGAGAACAGATATTCAACAAAATATGAATAATCCGAGGCTATGGAATATTCACATTGTTCTATTTCAGCTAAAGGTAACAGAGAACAAACATGTTTGAAATACAATATCAGTGTAACTACAGTTATAGATCACTTAGAAAAATCCTAAATTTATAAATTAGAACAATGAGACCTAGAAAGTTTGAGAAACAGGACTCTTGTCTGCTAGGCTCACATATAAACTTTTAGGCATCTCCTGAATTTAAGAGTAGCATCTAAACAATGTCAAGTTAAAAAATAAGGTAGTGTGGGCACTGTAGCACTGGTCTGCTCAGTCCAGTCTGCATTCCACCTTGCCTTCTGTAAATGGTGAACACACCAAGGGTATTGACACTATAGACATGTCCAGGAATGCCAAAGACCTAAAGTTCATTAGATGCATGTACATATTAAAGACAAAGCTTGAAACCCCAATTGAGTTTAAAGAAATTGTACTTAATATGTGACTTGTGAAAGAATGAGCAACATTTGATGGTTTCTAGAAAACACTCATAAGGTTGAGTAAACAGTGACCGATACCTTATGACAAATATGTTGTCTATAATAAGCAAGACTTTGAAGAAAGGACTGCAACTTCAAAACGAGTTTCCTGGTTTACAACAAGCATTAATGTCAGGAAAGTCAATTAAGAGGTGACCTCCAATAGCACGCCTTTGTCATTCAGGTTTAGGCAACATTCTTTGTCAGCCTCAATGTACCTAACACTAACTGTTGACCTTTTGCATTGCATTGAAAGGTCATTAGGATAAGTTAAGCCTCCTAAGTGTTCACTACTTTTGAAGCCGTGGCCCACAACATTCCATTAAAGGCGTTATCTAAGGGTGGCGAGAAGAAAAAGGAAAATGTCACTATGAACTTTTTAATCTATAAACTACATTAAGCAGTTCAAATCGTCATATGTAATTCAGTTGTATAATTAGAAATACGTTCCTTTCAACTTAATCCAAATGCCACATCTCATTGTGATACTAACAGTATGTTGTCTTCACCAATGTATGGCTGTGTTTATTTCTATACTTAAATGTTTAGAAGCAAAATTTCCTGTTTCTCTAAGCTCTAAGTTTCCTTTTTTAGTAACTCTTCCATATCAAAGACATCTCACAGAACCTCTCAAACTGAACTGCTGTGGCAAAAAAAAAGTAGTAGGATTCATAAAGTGGTTTGAAAAAACACTGGCATGTATGTGAGAAAAATTCATTTTAATCCTGGGGTGTGTTTTGGAACCATGTACAGGAACCGTTGAAGAATAGATATTTTATGTATGTAAAGTTGTTTCTAAGTAGACTTTGTTATAGCAGCCAAGATTGTCTAAGTCACTGTCTGTCAGAAAGGTGAAAGACCTATACAAAGAGAATCATAAAACACTGCTTAAAGGAATAATAGGTGACACAAACAAGTGGAAAAACGTTCTGTGCTCAAAGATTGAAGAATCAGTATTGTTAAAATGACCATACTGCCCGAAGCAATCTACAAATTCAACCATATTCCTATCAAGCTATCAATAGCATTTTTCACAGAACTAGAAAACACTATTCTAAATTAATATGGAGCCAAAAAAGAGCCCACATAGCCAAAGCAGTCCTAAGCAAAAAGAACAAAGCCAGAAGCCTCACATGACACAACTTCAAACTATACTATAAGGCTGCAGTAAACAAAACACATGGTTTTGGCACAAAAACAGACACGTAGACCAATGGAACAGAGTAGAGAACTCAGAAATGAAGCTGCACACCTACATCCATCTGATCGTTGTCCCAGCTGCTCAGGAGGCTGAGATGGGAAGATCACTTGAACCTGGGAGGTCGAGGTTGAGGTGAGCCAAGATCGTGTCAGTGCACTACAGCCTGGACACCAGACCAAAACCAAATAACCCCATTAAAAAATCAGCAAAAGACATGAACAGATACTTCTCAAAAGAAGCCAACAAACTTGAAAAAATGTTCAATGAGTACTAATCATGAGAGAAATGTGAATCAAAACCCAATGGGATATCACATCAATAAAAATGACCATTATTAGAAAGTTAAAACAACAGATGCTGGCACAACTGTGGAGAAAAGGGAACACTTATACACTGTTGGTAGGAATGTTAATTAGTTCAGTCACTGTATAAAGCAGTTTGGAGATTTCTCAAGGAAATTAAAACAGAACTACCATGCAATCCAGTAATCCCATTTAATGTGTATATATCCAAATGAAAATAAATTATTCTACCAAAAAGACACATACACTAATATCTTCATTGCAAGACTATTCACAATAGCAAAGACATGGAATCAACCCAGGTACCTATCAATGATGAATTAGATAGAGATTAGATTACATAAGGAAAATGCAGTACATATACACTATGGAATACTATGCAGCCACACAAAAGAATGAAATCATGTTCTTTGCGTGTATGCAGCTATAGGCCATTATCCTAAGAAAATGAATGCAGGAACAGAAAACCAAACAACACGTTCTTGCAAGTGAGAGCTAAACATTGAGTACTTATGGATGAAAAGATGGCAACAGTAGACACTGGGGACTGCTGGAGGAGTGGAGGGGAGACGGGTTGAAAAACTATTGAGTACTATGCTCAATTTTTGAGTGACAAGTTCAATTATATCCCAAACCTCAGCATCACACTAAGTACTCATGTAAAAACCCGCACATGTACCCCCGACTCTAAAATAAACGTTGACATTATTGAAAAATAAAAAAATAAGACTGGGATCATGCCTGTAATCTCAGCACTTTGGGAGGCTGAGTGAGTGGATCTCTTGGATCCATGAATTTAAGACAAGCCTGGGCAACATGGTGAAATCCCATCTCTATAAAAAAATTCAAACAAAACAAAAAAGCAACACATGGTGGCACACGCCCTGCAGTTGCAGCTACTCGGAAAGCTGAGGTGGGAGGATCACTTGATCCCAGGAGGTAAAAGCTGCAGTGAGCTGAGATTGCACCACTCCACTCCAGCCTGGGTAGACAGGGAGAGACACTGTCTCACACACACAAAAATAATAAAATAAATAATTTTTTTTAAAAAGTGTTTTGCTACACACATCTAGCACTGTAAACAACATTTTGAACAAGAGGATTATTTAAAATCCTGGATAGGCAATAGCATCAAGAACAGTATTTGATTTTACAGGTGTGACATTCTTAAACTCCGTATTCCTAGGTTTACAAGATGCAGCTTCACAAGAATTATCTAAACCAAAGACTGTGGCTTGGCTTTTTTATAGAAACATAATTTTCCTGAAAGCTACTATGTTATGAATTATATAGAGTAATAAGTATAGGCCTTTGATAACATGTTATCTTATTTTGGGCTCTAATTTGTACAGTAGTGAATATAGTTCCAAAAAGTGTTCTCTCAGTGTGAAGATACATACCATATTCAACTGCATTACTGAGAAGGTATCCTTTTAAAATTTATTTTAAAACATTCCTACTGTTTACTAAAATAATGTAGTGAAGTGGTAGGAATATCCTATATAAGTTTGAAGACAAAATGTATTCCTTCTATATTTCTGAAATTTGCTAGATGTTAGGATTAGGTGGTTATAGAAGTTACAGAGATGGATTACTACAGAAATCGAGTGTTTTCTTTTTTGTCACTAAACGGATGCTGCTGCAGGCGGTTAGCTTGTTTCTTAGCTCACCAAAATGCTGGTGATTTTTGTACACATTCTATGGGCTGATTCACAGTTCTGACCCTGCTTTTTGAAAAGATGTAATTTCCAGCAGGTTTTTTGAGAAGGTCATACACATATTGTCTTGATGTCATGTGGAAAGCACTGGCTCATCACAAGAGCCCTGTGGCTTTTTTTTTTCTTTTTTTTTTTTTTTTATTATACTTTAGGGTTTTAGGGTACATGTGCACAATGTGCAGGTTTGTTACATATGTATCCATGTGCCATGTTGATTTCCTGCACCCATTAACTCGTCATTTAGCATTAGGTGTATCTCCTAATGCTGTCCCTCCCCCCTCCCCCCTCCCCCCACCCCACAACAGTCCCCGGAGCGTGATGTTCCCCTTCCTGTGTCCATGAGTTCTCATTGTTCAATTCCCACCTATGAGTGAGAACGTGCGGTGTTTGGTTTTTTGTCCTTGCGATAGTTTACTGAGAATGATGTTTTCCAGTTTCATCCATGTCCCTACAAAGGACACGAACTCATCATTTTTTATGGCTGCATAGTATTCCATGGTGTATATGTGCCACATTTTCTTAATCCAGTCTATCGTTGTTGGACATTTGGGTTGGTTCCAACTCTTTGCTATTGTGAATAGTGCCGCAATAAACATACGTGTGCATGTGTCTTTATAGCAGCATGATTTATAGTCCTTTGGGTATATACCCAGTAATGGGATGGCTGGGTCAAATGGTATTTCTAGTTCTAGATCCCTGAGGAATCGCCACACTGACTTCCACAATGGTTGAACTAGTTTACAGTCCCACCAACAGTGTAAAAGTGTTCCTATTTCTCCACATCCTCTCCAGCACCTGTTGTTTCCTGATTTTTTAATGATGGCCATTCTAACTGGTGTGAGATGGTATCTCACTGTGGTTTTGATTTGCATTTCTCTGATGGCCGGTGATGAGGAGCATTTCTTCGTGTGTTTTTTGGCTGCATAGATGTCAAAAATCACAAGCATTCTTGTACACCAATAACAGACAAACAGAGAGCCAAATCATGAGTGAACTCCCATTCACAATTGCTTCAAAGAGAATAAAATACCTAGGAATCCAACTTACAAGGGATGTGAAGGACCTCTTCAAGGAGAACTACAAACCACTGCTCAATGAAATAAAAGAGGATACAAACAAATGGAAGAACATTCCATGCTCATGGGTTGGAAGAATCAATATCGTGAAAATGGCCATACTGCCCAAGGTAATTTATAGATTCAATGCCATCCCCATCAAGCTACCAATGACTTTCTTCACAGAATTGGAAAAAACTACTGGCCAGGCACGGTGGCTCACGCTTGTAATCCCAGCACTTTGGGAGGCCGAGGCGGGCGGATCACGAGGTCAGGAGATCGAGACCACGGTGAAACCCCGTCTCTACTAAAAATACAAAAAATTAGCCGGGCGTGGTGGCGGGCGCCTGTAGTCCCAGCTACTCGGAGAGGCTGAGGCAGGAGAATGGCGTGAACCCGGAAGGCGGAGCTTGCAGTGAGCAGAGATTGTGCCACTGCACTCCAGCCTGGGCGACAGAGCAACACTCCGTCTCAAAAAAAAAAAAAAAAAAAAAAAAAAAACTACTTTAAAGTTCATATGGAACCAAAAAAGAGCCCGCATCGCCAAGTCAATCCTAAGCCAAAAGAACAAAGCTGGAGGCATCACGCTACCTGACTTTAAACTATACTACAAGGCTACAGTAACCAAAACAGCATGGTACTGGTACCACAACAGAGACATAGATCAATGGAACAGAACAGAGCCCTCAGAAATGATGCCGCATAGCTACAACTATCTGATCTTTGACAAACCTGACAAAAACAAGAAATGGGGAAAGGATTCCCTATTTAATAAATGGTGCTGGGAAAACTGGCTAGCCATATGTAGAAAGCTGCAACTGGATCCCTTCCTTACACCTTATACAAAAATTAATTCAAGATGGATTAAAGACTTATATGTTAGACCTAAAACCATTAAAATCCTACAAGAAAACCTAGGCAATACCATTCAGGACGTAGGCGTGGGCAAGGACTTCATGTCTAAAACACCAAAAGCAATGGCAACAAAAGCCAAAATCGACAAATGGGATCTCATTAAACTAAAGAGCTTCTGCACAGCAAAAGAAACTATCATCAGAGTGAACAGGCAACCTACACAATGGGAGAAAATTTTTGCAACCTACTCATCTGACAAAGGGCTAATATCCAGACTCTACAATGAACTCAAACAAATTTACAAGAAAAAAACAACCCCATCAAAAAGTGGGCAAAGGACATGAACAGACACTTCTCAAAAGAAGACATTTATGCAGCCCTGTGGCTTTTAATGAGTTTTGCCATCAGAGAGGTATTTGAATATTGTTCAGTAGCCTTGTGTCTCATTATTATATTTTGCTTCAAATTTGAATTAAAGGAGAGATGCAAGCAAAATCCTGGCAAAGCAATTGATATTTACTTTGTGTATAAACCCTTGCAGCAGATCAAACTTGAAAAAGATCTCCTGTTTTCTAATAATATCTAATTGGACCCCTACAAATATCAAGCATAGGTCTCTTTAACTAGGCAATCCCAGCATAAATGGAGTGGTTACCAGCACTAAAGTGGTCTATTTAACCTGGGATGAGAGAGGAATTGCAGTCAGCAGGAGGGAGGGTATTTTCTGAGTCATATGCTCTTGCATAGAAGGAGAGACGGGAGGTGGTGTTAAAATTAATTTGCTACTCAGGCATTTTAGAAAATACACTTGCCTAGCCTCCAGGATTTAGAGGTGTCCGAAGCTGCTGGCAAGTAGGCTACCTGAGAAAGAATGTAAAACATGGTAGAAGAAAAATGAACAATATTTCTGTATCCAGTTCACTGTGACTTCTGTTTTTATTTTTTCTGGTACCCTTAAAATGATCGTGAAATAAAGGGGTGAGAAGATGCTCAATTACTGGAATGCTTGTAATGAAGACAACCATGGCTCAAGCATCTTCTTAGTCACACAATAATGAATACCTCCCTAATTTGATGTGCTTCAAGTAGCTCAGACTGTTGACAGTAGCAAATCTGGTGAAAGAGGAAATGACCTCTGCAGAGCCTATGGAGGGTACATAACAGACCCTCAGTAGAGGAATTCTCACTTTTACCTCCAGCAAGTTCTGCTGCTGCCACCGAAGAAATTTGAGGTTTTTCTCTTCTTCAGATAAGGTTATTATTACTACCACTAAAATGAAAGCAATAACTAGTACTACTGCTACTAAGAACAGTAGCTGCCATTTATTGAATAGGATCTATTAGGATCTGTCCTGAAATCCTTGTATGCTCTATTATTAGTCCCCATTATAACTCAGATATATTGCTCATCTCATATTGCAGGTAAGGAAACTGATTTAGAAAAGTTAAACACACACAGAAAGTAAATGGTGAACACAGGATCTGTACCTGTCGCTGTAGCCCCCAAATGCAAATTTAGTCATCATTTAGTTAATTAATATGCAAGAGGTGCTTACCAGTGTGAAGAGTTTCATTCTGTAAATCATGTACAGCAAGCCACATGTACAGAGCTCTTTCTCCTGTTCTCTCTGATCTGATCTCGTTTGCTCCTTGACAGGCCATCCCAGTCAGCCCTGCTTGGGGGTCACTAGTCATGGATTTATGTGACCACCTCAGTCCCACACTGGTGTTCTTCATTTTGCTCAATTCATTTTAGTCTCAATTTTTCAGTTTTCTTTTTATAGTTAAGAGCTTTGCTTCACCACTTCCTTCATAACACTAATCACATACCCACTCTTACTTCAGTCTCCTTTAGTGTCAATTTATTCTTTAAACATGTATTGAATTCTTACTATATGTTGAGGAAACTAATACTAGTGTTAATTGGTCTATGATCATAGAAAACTTGAAGGTTAATGAAACTTAGATACAGTTAAACAGCTAAATGCAGTTCAAGATGATGCATAGGATTATAGTGATAGGCAGAGAACAATACATTATAAAACTAGGGTGGAAAAATCAGAGGTATCTTCCTAAAGGAAATAGTAACTAAACTGAGTGTTGAACGCCAAAAATAAGTTAGTCAAGTGAAGAAATGTTTCAAAAAGTAGAAATAGAATGTTTAAAGACAATGTTAAAAGAAAACTTCAATTAATTCCAAATGACTGGAACTTAAGACTGGGAAAGGTAGAGGCTTATGGGATTAGATTGAGGAAGTATTCAGAGATAAAATTGGGAAGGACCTTGAAGTTCACCACAAGAAGACTGCATTTTATCCAATGAACAGCCCCTGGGCAATTTTACATACTAATCGAGAAAGGGAGTGAGACAGGCTTGAACTAAGGCATACTGTAGTTCTGTTTACTGCAGAAAGAAGTTCAAGAACAGCATCACAACTTGTCTGGGCAGTATTTCCTCACAGCTAATTTAGGCTTCTCTGTACCCCAAACTGGCCAAGAAAGTTAAAATGCTACATTTCTCTAATAATTAGACTTCTTCATACTGAAAATTTCCTTTGAAAAAAATAAGGATATTTTAATATGAAGCAGAAATTTAGTAGTTACTTTTTGCGTGTCTGTGTGCGTGTGTGCATGCTAATTTCTGTGAGACTTGGTCATAATCTTAATCATTCTTGAAAGCAGAGAGTGATGAGTCTGACCTCAGGGAAAAGCTAGGCTGTTTTTCCTGGCATCTTGATATTAGAATAGATTTTAAGATTCTGCCAAGTATACTGAAAGGAGAGTCCATCAACACTACATTTATTAAAGACCTACTATGCGCCCGCAATTTTCTCTATGCTATTAAATGTAAAAACAAAATTTAGTGTCTCTGTCTTCAAGTTGCTAAAATATAATTGGAGAGAGTAAAAAAACAATTCCCAACATTATTAGATAAGATTTTGTGGCAATACAATTTTTTAAAAACTTGGTAATGCAGGCTATGAAAGCAATGGGAGTTCAGAGAAGAAAGATGTCCAAGCAGGATATGCTTGACTAGTGGGTGCAATAGAAGCGGCCTTCCTTTAGCTGGAGGTCCTGGCTGAGTAGCAAGTATGGTTAGTTTACAAAAAGGGGATAAGATTGGATATTGAGAGTGGAAGGGGCCAGGGTTGAGGTACAGAGTATTAAAAATCTTTAATGCTAAGCAAGAAATGTAGGTCTTATTAGGTAAGTTGTGAACAGAATATAATGAAGGCTTTTTTTTTTTCTTTTCTTTTTTAACTACTTTTGCAGTGGTGTATGAATTTGCAGCCACATGCCTACCTGGATTTGTGACTTTTGTGAAAACTCACTTCCTAGCCTGGCTTCCCCTATGAAAGCAGGGCCTGTGACACAGGCTTGCACGGAGGTAGTTTATTGTGAGAAATCATCCCGAGTCAGGAGAGAGTGAGGCTGGGATGAGGGAAATGAGGATGGAGGACAAGGCAATGCAAGGTTGAATAATACTAAGCTGTCCTTGCAAGGGCATCTGGGGCTGATTAGGCTGGGGCTTTCTGTGGAGTCATCTCACAAAACCTACCCAAGGAACAAAAGATTGGCACACTTATTCACAAGTGCTCCACGGGGTATTAACTTCCTCATTGTTTGCATTGCATTTGCATGACTGCTTGATGCTGAGTCAGAGATGCCCAAGAACAGAAGAGAAATTCTAGGTTGAGCTGAGAGTAGGTGCTGTATTTGTACGTTATCAAAGGTTGTGCATAGAAAGGGCTGGAGTTTAAGATGAGCTGAAAAGTCCTGACCAGAGGCAAGAACTATCAGAAATACTCATCATCTCATTTTTAAGTAAAAATTTTAAATGATTACAAAATTTATACAAATTTATTACCAAAAGTATTATTTTAACAATTAGCCAACAAAACATTGCCTAGAAATCATTTGGACACATCTTTAATGAATAACTTAAACTGACCTATTAATATTCTCTTTCTAAAAGTCTAATATGGTGCCTGACATGAAGTAGGTGTTTAATAATGACATATGGAAAAATTGAGTGCATTATATCATGTAAACAAGTGCTTTCAAAATGGATTGAAAGGTATATTCTTCAGTACAACTGGGGTAGCAATGATGTCAGGGAGTGAACAAGAGGGCTTATTTAAGAACTAATTTATTTTATAAATATTTACAGATGGCACCAGGGAAAACAATAGCTTACCTTGAAACCAAATTATTTCAAAACCCATTTCAAATTGTAATTGATTAGTTTTTGAAATCATGTTTTTTTTTTTAAATTAAACCTCTCATCAGAGAGCTTTACAGTTTGTAGTAACCAATAATGACATAATGTGCAAATGTAAATGCAAAAAAATTAAAAAGCCCCAGAAGAGTGTTACAAATAATTAATAAAAGGATGACTTTGTAGTTTTAAAATATGCTAATAATGCTTACATGTCACATATATAGCATATAGTATCGTTTGTAAATATTCTGGTAAAGTGAGCTATTTCAAGACATGGAATCATATCTTTTCCATCCTCTTTTAAATGCTTTTTGTTCAATGAATACATCACTAAACAAAAATTTACAAAACAGCTATGTGTCCACTCAAGAGTTTGAAGTAAGTGCCTGCTTCCATCTATCTACTTCCATCTCTACTTGTTTCTTTCCTTGCTTGAATGATAGTATTTACATACTAAGAAGTTCTTGGATGTCAAATTTTAGTATTAAAACATACATTTTTGAAGGAAAATGTCCTCATCGTGCTCTGGAGAATTCCCTTCCAGTTTTAGCATGGTACCCACAGATTCACCTCCTGGTGGTGATGCTTGTCAGCTACAAAGGCAGGTGTGGTTTGGGCAGGGAGTAGGCTCTGAGCCCTTCTTCCTGGACTTTAATGAATTATGAAGATCCAGTTGCCTTAGATTTTCTTTCAACTACGTAACCTTAAATCTGGGCAGTCACTTCAGAAGTGTTTTTGTTGGTTTTAATTCTGTAGTATCGTGTGGACTTGCAAGCTCCCAAGATTTCCAGTGCCCATAAATATAAGCCATAGAAAATTTTTCATCCATGGAGCTTAATTTTAATTTCAAGTCATCTTAATCATCACAACAATAACTGGTTTAATTTTAATGAAGTAATTCATGACAGACAAGACATCACCACAAGGAACCAGCTGAAAAGTGATTCCTTTTTCCCTCAGACTGTGTTTTTGTCAGGATTCTGGAGAAATTAGGAAAATGAAATCAGAGCTGGCCAATCGTTGCTTATGTAGCATTGTAAAACTCTTAGGCATCTTATCTAACATATTTATCTTAAACTTTGTATCCCAGTGCTTAATGAAAGTACATCTTTTCCAGAGCACTCTTATATTTTGGTATCAGAAATCTCATGTTTAAGAAACTTGCTGCTTGGAATATTAAAATTCAGTACCCAATTGTGAAGTGTGATATAGCAAATCATCTTTAAGTATAGATCTTTGTCTACCTTTATATAAAATAAGGCACAAAAATTGAATGGTGAAAAGTCAAATTATATATACTAAAGAGGACAATTATAAGATGTTAAAAATTCAAAAGGTTACCTTCTTCTTTAGTAAAATTTTCTCCATCTAAGGAGAGGTCATCACCACTTATCTATTTGCTCAAGTGGTTTGTATTGGTATCATCCTTTTTTTCATTCTTTTCCTTTACCACTAGTCCAGCAAATCTTGTAGATCTGTTTCCAAAATATAGCTCTTCACTTATTTATTTGCAGGGCTACCATCCTATTCCAAACATCTCTCATGTACACTGTGATAATATTCTCCTCCTACCCTTTCTTCCTGTGTCCATTTGGTCCCCCTTTATATACATAATTTACCCAGCTGCCAGAATAATCTTAAAACATAAATGAGAAAACATCACTCTACATTTATATTATAGTCTAAATAAAATCCAAATGCTTTCACAAATCAAGTACTCTTTTCTTTCAGAGACCTGGGAACTTGAAACAAATTGTCCATCCTGAACTTTCTCTCCTCTTTTGATCATGGCTTAACTCTCTCTATTCTTTTCCTTTTCCTATCTTTCCTCTATAAATATTTCTGAAGTTTTTATATCGATTAGATGCTGTGCTAAGTAGTGCAGTCACTACAGTGGGTGTAGGGGCCAAAGGGGACACAAAACTTTTTTTTTTTCCCCTTCTGAGGTTTATTGAAAAATCAGCTCACAAAAGGAGATTAACTGAAAAAAAAAAAGCATAAATATGTGAGAATGTATACATGGAGGAGAGCCACAGAATAATTCCGTCAACCTTCCCATGGGGTTCAGAAGCTTTTTTATCATCTTGAGGTTATAGAAAGAATAGGGGCTTGGACTATGACCAAATAGGTTCTGCTGGTAGACAGGTTATGGGAGTTGGGGAAAGATGAGGCCTGGCAAGCAAAGACAGCCTTGTTCTGTAGATGAAACCTCACAGGTAGCAGCCCTCAGAGAGAATAGATGGTAAATATTTCTTTTTATTTTATTTTATTTTTTTAATTATACACTATGTTCTGGGCTACATGTGCAGAACTTGCAGTTTTGTTACACAGGCATACATGCGCCATGGTGGTTTTTGCACCCATCAACCCGTCGCCTACATTAGGTATTTCTCCTAAAGCTATCCCTCCCCTAGTCCCCCACCCCCCACAGGCCCCGGTGTGTGATGTTCCCCTCCCTGTGTGCATGTATTCTGATTGTTCAACTCCCACTTAGGAGTGAGAACATGCGGTGTTTGGTTTTCTGATCTTGTGTTAGTTTGCTGAGAATGATGGTTTCCAGCGTCATCCATGTCCCTGCAAAGGACATGAACTCATCCTTTTTTATGGCTGCATAGTATTCCATGGCATATATGTGCCACATTTTCTTAATCCAGTCTATCATTGATGGACATTTGGGTTGGTTCCAAGTCTTTGCTATTGTGAATATTTCTTTCAGACTTTTAAAGGTGTCAGACTCTCTGTTAATTTTCCCTAGATTCAGGCAAGGGAAGGTCTCAGAGAAATCCTGGCTGCCTCAATGCTGATTTGTGCTAGAGATGCAAATCTCACCCACAAAAGACAGCTTTCCAGGTTACTGCTGTTTGCAGGCCCTCTGAACTGCAATCGCAAAATATGCCAAAGAAGTATATTTTGGTGTGAAATATTTTGATTTCCTTTCTTGGAATTTCTTTTACCTATGAGAGCACAATAAAAATTTTATCCATCATTGAAGCCTTATCTTCTACATCAACTGTGAATGAAAACTCTCTTGACCCTCTGAGCAAGGTGTAATCTCTCATATTCTTTTAAAAATACTGCCTACATATAATAAAATTCATACATTTTAAGGCTATGCTTATATTTTTTCTCAATTAATTACTTTGGACCTTTGTCAAAAATCAGTTTACTACATATGTGTGGTTTATTCCTGGTTTCTCCAATCTGTCACATTGATCAATTAATCCACTCTTATACCAAGACCATATTGCTTGATTATTTTTAGAATAAGCTTTTAAATTAGTTGATGTAAGTGCTCAACATTTGCTCTTATTTTCTAAAATTATTTTGAATAATCTTGGTCTTTTGCATTTTCATATGAAGTTTAAAATAAGCTTATAAGTTTCTTCACAAAGTCCAGTAGTGTTCTGATTGTGATTGCATTGTACCTACAATTTAATTTGAAGAAGATTGTCATGTTACCATTACAGAATCTTCCATTCATAAATATAGTACATATCTTTGTATATTAAGGTCTTCTTTAACTTCATTTTTTTTTGAAATTTTACACTTTCAACTTATGTTCTTGCACATTTTGGTCAAATTTAGCCCTAATTATTTTATATTTTCAGCTGCTATTGTAAATAATGTTGCTTTTTAAAAATTTTGCTTTCTAATCATTTTTGCTATTATATAAAAATATAACTAATTTTGTATATTGATCTCGCATCCCAAAACAGTGTAACATTCACTTATTTATATTAGTAAAGTTTTTATGCATTTCTTAGCTTATTTCTACATATACAATCATGTCATGTGAAAATAAGAAAAGTTTTATAATTCTTTTATAATCCCTATATACTGTTTTTATTTCTTTTCCTTCCTTTAATGTGTTAGTTGAACATTCAGTAAAATATTAAATAGAAGTGTTGAGAATTAACCTTCTTTGTTTTAACCTTGAGTAGGAATCACTCATCTTTTCAGCTTTGAGGATAATGTTGTTGATAGTTCAGATTTTCTTAATCAGGTTGAGAAAGTTTTCTTTTATTCTCAGTTTTCTGAGAATTGTTATCAATGAAAAGGTTTAAATATTTTTCAAATAATTTTCTTGCATGCATTGAAGGGGTCATATGGTTTTATCCTTTATTTTATTAAAATGTTGAATTAAGTTGATTGATTTTTCTCATATAAACCAACCTTAAATTCCAAGGATAAACTTCCACATAGTCATAATGTATTATTCTTTTTATATTTCATTGGATTTTATTTGCTAATATATTATTAGTTTTTGTGTCTATGTTCATGAGGACTATTAGTCTGTCATTCTCATTTCCTGTTATATCTCAACAAAATAAGTTGAGAATTTTTCAGACCTCTATTTTCTGAAAGTGTAGAATTGGAATTGTTTCTTTCTTAAATGTTTGAAAAAAGAATAATCAATGGACCCTTATGAGCTGGAAGAAATATTTTAAAATAATGTGGAAGAGGAAGTGGATTAATTATGAATTCAATTTCTTTAATTTGTGTACATCAATATACATTTTCTATTTTTTCCTACATTAGTTTTGGTAGTTTATTTCTTTCAAGAAATGTGTTAATCTCATATAGATTGTCAAATGTATTGCCATAAAGTTGTTCATAATATTTTATTACTATCCTTTTGAACTCTTAAGTCTCTGTAATGATGTTACTTCTTTCGTTATTAATAATTTGTGCCTTAACTCTGCTTCTCTCCTTCCTTCCTTCCTTTCATCCTTCCTTCTTTCCTTTTTTCTTTTGTTCCTCATTCCCTCTGGCTAAACATTTCTTCATTATATTGACTGTTTTTCAAAAAGAAGTTTTAATCTCATTGATTTTTGTTGTTTTTTTTTGTATTTCATTGATGATTGCTCTAATTTTTTGCCTGCTTTGGACTTAATTTGCTCTTTTTTTTATTTTTTTTTAGTTTCTTAGAGTAGAAAATTAGATCATAGATTTCAGACACCCTTATATTCTAATATAAACTTTTAGTGCTATACATTTTCCTTTAATCATTGTTCTAGTAAAACCCCAGAAATTTTGATACTTTATATATATATATATATTTTTTTTTATTTTTTTTATTTTTTTTTGAGATGGAGTCTCTCTCTGTCGCCCAGGCTGGAGTGCAGTGGCGCAATCTGGGCTCACTGCAAGCTCCGCCTCCCGGGTTCACGCCATTTTCCTGCCTCAGCCTCTCCCAGTAGCTGGGACTACAGGCGCCCGCCACCACGCCCGGCTAATTTTTTGTATTTTTAGTAGAGACGGGGTTTCACCGTGTTAGCCAGGATGGTCTCGATCTCCTGACCTCGTGATCCGCCCACCTCGGCCTCCCAAAGTGCTGGGATTACAAGCGTGAGCCACCTCGCCCGGCCCGATACTTTATATTTTTATTATCACCAATTTTATAATTTCTTCTTAGCCAAATATTTATTGAGAAATATATTGTGTAATTTCCAAACACCAGAGATTTTCCTGGCAATATTGTTATGAAATTTTAATTTAAGTCCATTGGGATTAGAGAACATACTGTATGATTTCAAACTTTTTACATTTATTAAGGCATTTTTAATTCCTCAAAATATAATTTACTCTGAAAAATGAACAATATACATTTTAAAAATATGTATTCTTCTATTTTGAGGTGTAGTGTTTTATAAATATCAATCAGGTAAAGATATTTGATAGTGCTGTTCAGATCCATGTCTGCTAATTTTTGTCTAGATATTTAATAAATTACTTAGAGAAATGTGTATAAGTCTTCACATAAAATCATTGAAGTGTATGAGTGTCTGTACATCTGCTATTATTGTTTTCTGATGAACTGACACTTTTACAGTTATGAATTTTTTTGTTTTAATATCTGTTTTCTCTCATAGTTATATAGTCATTCTAGCCTCTATGCTCAGTGTTCACATTTATTCATTTATTTCTAACTAATCTTTATATATTAAAGCACATCTCTTGTAAGTGGTCTGTAAATGTTTGGCTTAAAATTTTTTTTGGCAAACTCTGCTTTTTATCAGAATATTTAATTAAGTAACTTTTAATGAACAATTGATATGTTTACATTTGAGCCTACTATTTAGCTTTTTATTTTTTGCTTATCTTTTTTTGTTTTCTGTTCCTCTGTTCTTCCTTTTCTGCTTTTAAAAAATAATTTGGGCTGGGCGCAGTGGCTCACACCTGTAATCCCAGCACTTTGGGAGGCCAAGGCAGGCAGATCATGAGGTCAAGAGTTGGAGACCAGCCTGACCAACATAGTGAAACCCCGTCTCTACTAAAAATACAAAAATTAGCTGGGCGTAGTGGCGCGTGCCTGTAATCCCAGTTACTTGGGAGGCTGTGGCAGGACAATCTCTTGAGCCTGGGAGGTGGAGGTTGCAGTGAGTTGAGATCACACCACCGCATTCCAGCCTGGGCAACAGGGCGAGACTCCATCTCAAAAAAAAAAAATAAAAATAAAAAAAATAAAAAATAATTTGGATGATTCTTTGAATTTTATTTAAAATTTTTGATAAACAGTTTTGTGGCACTTTTGCATTTTTAAGTGGTTGTTTTTTATACAACATACATCATTAACTTTTCACAGTGCACTTACAGTTAATACCATACTATTTAAAATCAATTATAGAAATCTTGAAAACATGTAGATCCATTTTAGCTTCCTTTTGGTTATAAGAGGTAATTGTTATATATAATATATAAGTACATCTTAAAGTACTGCAAGAAAATATTTTAAGTTTGTTTTAAACATTGACACGGTATATGAAGAACCAAAGGAAAAAAGTAAAATAAAAAAAAGTTGCAGTTTTCCAGGTATTTACTATTTTCTGTGTTCTTTAATGTTTTCTTGGAATCTGAGTTTCTATCTGGTATCACTTCTCTTCAGTTTGCACAATTTGCTTTAGTGTATCTTATAGTGCAGGTTTGCTGGTGTGAGTTTTTGAAAATATCTTTATTTTCCCCTCATTCTTAAATAATATTTTTACTGGTTATAGAATTCTGGGTTAGCAGGTTTTCCTCCCTTCTTTTATTTTCTTTTTTTTTTTGAAACATTCATCACAAAGGTGTTGTTTCAGTCTTTTGTAGTCACCTCTATTTATGGTGAGAAGTCATCTATTAATGGGTTTGTTGTCACCCTGTACATAATATGTCATATTCTATTAGCTGCTTTCAAGTTTTGTTCTTTATATTTGTCCTTCAACAGTTTCACTCTGATGTACCTCAGCATAGACTTTTTTGTTTGGTTGTTTTTTTTCTATTTGGGTTACCTTTAGCACCTTATATCTCCAAATTCCTGTCACTTTTAGAAAAATTTTCACTATTATTTTTTTAAATACTAGTTTTCTGATTTGTTTCCTTTCTATTATTTTGGTATTATAATAACATGTATGTTTGACAGTTTTGTATAATCTAACAAGTCCCTGTGGCTTTATTATTTTCTCTATATTCTTCACCTTTGATGATTTTCATCATCTGTCTGAAAGTCCCCTTAATCTTTCTTTTGTCTTGTCCTTTTAGCTCCTAAGTTAATCCAGTAAATTTTTATTTCAGAATTTTATTCTGGAATTTCCATTTTGTTTATTTTCATTGTTTTTATTTTTTGGCTGATGTTTTCTACCACTTTGCTTATATTTTTATTTATAAAAACATCATGTTTTGTTTTATTTCACTGAGAATAGATATAACAGGTAGCTTAAAATTCATGCCAGTTAGTTTCAATATTTTCTTTTCTCTTGAGAAAGTGTTCCATTTTCTTAGTTCTTATTTTACATCATCTTGGATCGCATATTAGACACTCTGAATGTTAAGTCATGGAGCATCTGTATTGTGTTATTTTCTCCAATGAGTGTTTCCTTTGTTGTATAAAGTAACTTTTTTTCAGATGGGATAGAGTTGCAAACTGCTTCTTGGACAGCTCTCTGGTCTCAATTTAGGCCTGTTGTCTTTAAGTGAGTTGTTTTTAGTCTGTTCTGTAAATGCATGATTCAGGAATTAGTCAGAGACGAGAGAAAACTTTAGGGATTCCCTCTATGACTCTTTCCCTTCAGCTATTCCCCCACTTTCTGCAGCATTTATAGTTTCTCTGCTTCCGTATTCTGGTTCCCCAGGCCAGAAAGACTGTGGGCTTTTGGTACATGTGTCTTTGTTACCACTGTGTGAGAGGTGTGGACTGAAATTAGTTCAAGGTTAAAAGTTGTGGAGACTGTTACTTCCCTGTCCAGCTTCTGCCTTTCTTCCTCAGGTTAGTCTGTGCAGAATCTGCTTCTGCTCAATCTCCAGCACCTTCAGGGAGTTGCTGTTTGCAGTATGTCCAGATTTTACAGTAGTTTTCTTCAGCATGTTTATCCAGTAAGGTCTTAGATTTTTGTACCTACAAGAGGAAGAGGCTTCCTCTTGATGAATTGCCATAGTTTTTGAATCTGATTTGAAGTATCCCTTGAATATATAATATTTAATGGCCTGCTAAATATTAAGTATTTTTGAAGCAAAGGCAATGTCATGTTCATCTTTGTGGCTGTAGCACACAGTGATTATTCAATATGCTTCTGTAGGATTTAGCTGAAATTAAACCACACTGACATAAAAGTATGCAATACCCACTAGAGGGGAGACAGAGAAAGCTCCAAAGATGCTAATTGAGGCATAAAACTTACGCTGTACTCATTTAATAGCATAAAGCTATATACAAGTCACATAAGTACAAAACCATCTCAGATGACCAGCTTGTAAATTTTAAATCCCTTCAGTGGCTGCCCTTTTTGTTTAACATGAGTTCATCATGATTAAACTATACTAGTAGAGAATGAAGCATAGTGTATAATTTTTTTCAGGAATTCCAGAGCCTTTACACATAAGAGTAGATCGGAGAGGATAAAGGTAGCAGAGAAAAGGTAAAGAAGGAAAGACAGTACATCCAAGAACACCACAAATTTTGACAGAAAAATGCCCTCTTCATTAACATATTCCATCTTAATCACTGTGGATGCAAAGGAAACATAAAATTTGAGGTCATTATGAAAGGTAGTAGCTTTCTATATCAAAAGAATCAATACACTGTAGCAGAGTTTAAATATTCTGCACTCTGGATTATAGGACTTCATTTTAAATAAAAATGTTATGTATGCTGAGACAGTTAAAAACATTTTATTGCTCTTAGTATTGTGATATCCAGACATACATTCTGGCTTTCCATTTTCTCTTCACTGATTAACTTTGTAGAAAAGTCACAGGCCTTGAATATTTTATAAATTAAATTATTGATCTATCAATAAAATTTTAATATTTATTTTGTGATCAATGTAATGTTTCTACATTTTTAAGATGTTAGAAGGTTTTTCCAAAGTCAATTGGGGTTTAACTTTCAGTTTGAAATAAATTAAGGTGAAGTTTTAGTACCAGATTTTAAAAAAGAAAGAAAGGAAAAAAAAACCTGTAAAGTGCTTTTGCCCACAGCAGTAGTAATCAAAAGGCTAAAATTATCCAGGTATTCAATCCTGATATGTGAGAATAAAAGTGCTTTCTGAGTACAGAAAAACTAAGTATGAAAATATTCCTTAAACTTTGGAGAAGATTAAGGAGTAAAGACCAGAGAGTTTGCTCTTAATCTGATGCCCAGAAATAATGGACAACTCTTTCTAAGTAGAAAGTTTTATTGACTATTTTATAAAATTGCCACATAGGCTAACTCTCAACTAAACTTCATTTATAATACTAACTTATGCCCAACACAGCTATTTCCTCTTCTCACACTACCTATGTAACTAAGTAAACATATGGTGCTGTCAATTTGAGTTTCATTATGGAGATAATGCAAGCAAGAAGACAATGGTATTTGTATTCTCTATATCTGAGTATTCTGATTAATATAAAGTCTTAATGAATTATTTCACTTGTTGGAAAATTATAACAAAAAGATGTAAATAAACCATTTATTTAACAAATAATAATTACCTGATAATTGGAGAAGGGTATTTCTGTCTTGTTTAGAATTTTCAGAATAATACTTTTGATTATCTTGAATACAGACAAACAGCAATGTTATATTTTAATATTTTATTGGACATTATTTCTTGTGAACACTAACTACTACTGGAATTTAATTATTCAGTTTTAAATTAAAAGATGGCTTTCCAATTTAAGTTACATAGTGACCTTTCCTATGATCTTTAAGAAAAAACGTCACCATTAAACTTACACTTTAGAAGAAGGTTCACCATAACTATATCAAATCAAAGAGGATTAAACTATTAAAGAAGGAAAATATGAGTATATTTTTCCAAATAATGATCAACCTTTTTGCTTCTCAATAAATAAATAAATATTTTCTTGTTTATAAATATATTTGATCTTGAGAAAATCATTTAAAATGCATCTTAAATTTTTTATACACTGCTTTCATGATACTGTAGTGAAATCTTAAAGATGGATATCAATTTTATTTGATAATATAATGTACTTTATTTAAAATTCTGAAATTAGATTGTATAGTAGCATTTAGTTCTGCTATACAAAGAGAAGTTGAGATTAATTAATCAGAAAAAATATATTTATTGATCTTCCTCGGTGTTCAAATTAACAATTGTCTAAGGATTGTTAAATAATGAAAAAATAAATTTTATTTTGCTCTTATGTAGGCTAAAATAATACAAAGCTTGAGCTAAGCAATTTTATTCACATGTATCGCAGCAACGTGTGAATATATTACATTTAAGAGATTTCAACTTAGATTTTCTGAATATTCACTTCAATTATGAATGGAATAGGTAGTTTTATATAGATAAAAACAATGAACTTATGTTAAGTAGCAAATTTATAAATTCACAAATAAACATCAAGGTGTCTTACTTTTGAATATTGTGTAGAAGAATACGAAAGGCGTTTATTCTGTCTGAAAGAGCAAAAAAAGTAAAAGGATTAACCAAAAAAATCATACAGTTAAAAATTTCCCTGAAGACCTATGTACACAAATAAATCTAAAATATCTAAACTCCACAGGGACAAACTTTTCCAGTTGAACAAGTAACAGAAGATGCTTTCATAGTTGAACCCACCTGTTGGTGTTGGGGAAAGGGGAACTACAGCTTACAGATCAGGACTGTCTTTGTCCAGAGAAGAAGAAACCAGCCAAACTTTTGATGAACTTTTGTGCTGGAATGTTGAATTTGAGTCTATAACATTGCCCAGCACCAAAATAATTCTATTCCTGAAGTAATTGTTTCATATGAGAATTTTGCTGAGTAAGTAGAAGCTGAAAGCAGCACTAGAAATTGGAAAGAGATCTCATGATCTCTGAATCTCACAATTTCCAAGACTCATGGCCCTGCAGTCCTAAGGTTTTCAGCCCCATGGTCTCATGGTATCAATGTCTGCCATTTTCAAACTCTCCACAATTTGGAGGTCTGGAAGTCTAATGGTGTTTGGTTCCAAGGTCCTATCTTAGGAAGAGACTTGAACTCACCTTCAAAATGTTTGAATCCAGAGGCAAAATAATGAAAGCTACAACTCATTTTAATCTCTGGTGAGATCAAATTTATCAGCACCTTGTGACCATGTAGAAAGTTGGAAGCTAGGTGGAAAAACAAAGAGATATTTCTTTAGTCTCCTGGTACTTAAATTCTTCTGCCCTGCTAGAAAGACTAAAGTTTCAGTCTCTCTCTGAACTTATTCAAAATCTTATTGAAATAAACTAATCATAATTTTACTGTAGCTTCCTCACAAAGTAAAGACCTCTCATTAGTTATTTATTGCTGCACAACAAATTGCCGCAAAAACATACTTATAATTGCACAGGTTCTGTGGCTTAGCTTCTCCCTTTGCTTTACAATTTCCCCCAGTTTATAACCAAGGCCCAGGATCTTGCTATCTTATCTAAAGTGTCATCTGGTAAGGATCTTTTCCAAGCTTATTCAATGATTGTTCACAACTTAGTTTTTTTTAATGTTGTTGACCTGAGGAACACAGTTCCTCATTGCCTGTTGGCCAGAGGCCACTTTTAGTTCCTTGTCACATGGGCCTTTCTCAAATGGTGGCTTGCTTCATCAAAGTGTGCAAGACAAGAAGGTAATAGGGAGAGTCAGCTATCAAGATGGAAATCACACTGCTTTGTCAACTAATCATGGAAGTGCTGTCTCATCACCTTCACATATTTTGTTGGTTAGAAGCAAGTCACTAAGTCTAGCTCACACTCAAGGGGAGGCCATTACAGAAGGTCAGCGATGCCAAAAATTAGAGTTAATTAGGGGCCATCTCAGAAGTCTCCTTATCATAGCCCTCTGTTGTTTTTTCAAACACACTTCTCAGAATTCAATAAAAAATACAAAAACTGCAAAAATTAAAAAAATGTCAATGGAAGCAGGGACAGATAATCAAGATGTTGAAAATATCAGTGAAGAGATTTAAACTAACTGTGATCAATATGTTAATGAAACTACAGGAAAATAATCAAGTAAAGTTAGGGGAAATTCCAGGAAGGATTTAGAAAAAAAAAATCACATATAATCAACAATATTAATATCTGATTGAACACAGCCAATAAAATATCAATAAATTTAAAGACAGGATAGTGTAGTTATTTAATTATTTCTAAACATGCTTGATACAGATGTGCTAAAAACTAAATATAAAACTCAAAAAAGCATGAGCACGATCTCTGCCAAATGGGAGTAGGGATTTACATAAATGTAAAATGATTCCCAGTGTGTCAGTAGTCATGTCAATTGAAACAACAAGTGCTTCTTTGTGGACCTTCTTTTTGTTAATCTCTTCCAATGGGGGAGCAAGTGAATATGGATCTAAATCTTTGCTATTTATGATCGTAGAAATCTGGAGTATCAAAAGCACAAATGTTAACCTCCTGTATTATCTGAATGGGAATCTCTCCAGGCATTATCTCCTATTCTTCTTGCCTACTCTCTTGTGCTCTGGTCTAGTAGACCTATCTTTTTTTTTTTTTTTTGAGATGGAATCTCGCTCTGTCGCCCAGGCTGGAGTGCAGTGGCACAATCTCGGCTCACTGCAAGCTCCGCCTCCCGGGTTCACACCATTATCCTGCCTCAGCCTCACGAGTAGCTGGGACTACAGGCACCTGCCACCACGCCCCACTAATTTTTTGTATTTTTAGTAGAGACGGGGTTTCACTGTGTTAGCCGGGATGGTCTCGATCTCCTGACCTCGTGATCCTCCTGCCTTGGCCTCCCAAAGTGCTGGGATTACAGGCGTGAGCCACCACGCCCAGCCTCCTATCATTTACAATGTATTAAAATTGGATTTTTGGAGGCAAAGCATGATGACTGAATAGAAGCCTCCACTGATCATCTCCTCTCCTAAGATCACCAAATTTAACACAAAAACGGTACCTTAAAGGAACCAAAAATTAGGTTTTAAACAGATATTTAAAAAGAGACACTGCAAAGAGTAGGAAAAATGGTCTTGAATTGCTGACACCACTCCTCCCACATTCCCTGGCACTGGCTGCCTGTCATGGAAAAGCTGTACACTTGGGGGAAGGAGAATGCAGTGATTGTGGGACTTTGCTTTGGAATTCAGTACTGCTGTGTCACAGCAGAAAACAACACCAAGCACGACTCAGCCAGTGCCCACAGAAGGAGCACTTAGACCAGCCCTAGTCAGAGGGGAAGCGTCTATCCCACCAGTTGGAAACTGAGTTTTGGTAAGCCTTGCCACCATGGACTAAAGGGCTCTGAGATCCTAAATAAACATGAAAGGCAGTCAAGGCCATAATAATTGCAATTCCTGGACAGGTCTTGGTGCTGTTCTGGGCCCAGAGTCAGTAGACTTGCGGGGCATGCAACTTATTGAAACACCTCCTGGAGTAGCCAAGAGAGCATTTGTACCATCCTTCCCCCAACTCCGAGCAGTTAAGCTCACAGCTCTGAGAAAGACACCTCCCAATCACTTGAGGAAAGGAGAGGAAAGAGTAAAGGGGACTTTGTCTTACAACTTAAATACCAGCTCAGCCACAGCAGGATAGGGCACCAGGCAGAGTTCTGAGGTCCCCATGCCAGGCCTTAGCTCCTCGACAACATTTCTCAACATACCCTGGGTGAAATGAGAACCTGCTGTTTGAAGAGAAGAACCCAGTCCTGGCACAGTTTATCACCTGCTGACTAAAAAGCCCTTAGGCCCTGAATAAACAATAGTGGTACCCAGGAAGTACTCACTGTGGATCTTGGGTGAGACTGAGAGAAATATTGGCTTCAGGTCTGACCCAGCACTTCTGCTTAAGAAAAAGAGAGGGAAGAATAAAGGGATAAAGAGGACATTATCTTGCAGCTTGGGTACCAGGTTGGCCACAGTGGGGTAGAGCACCAATTGGGCTCTTAGCATCTCTGATTTCGGGCTTTGGCTCTTGGATGGCACTTCCAGACTTACCCTGCACCAGTGGGGAGCCAACTGCCTTAAAGAGAGAGTCCCAGACCTGGGAGCATTCACCAGAATCTGATTTGGGCATTGAATGAACATTAGCAATATCCAGGCAGTACTTGCTGTGGGTCTGGGGCATTGGTGGCCACAAGGAAACACTCCTCTACTTGTGTAAAGAGGAGGAAATAATGAGGAGGATTTTGTCCTCCAGCTTGGGTGCCAGCTCAGCTGCAGTAGAATAAGGGCATCAGGAAGATTCCTAAAGTTTTTGCCATCACGTCCCACCTAGGAGACAGCATCTCAGGATCCACCTGGGACTGGAGAGTCCTTGCCGCCCTGAAGGGAAAGACACAAGCCTGGTTGGATTTGCCACTTGCTAATTGTAGAGCCTTAGCCCTTAAGCAAATGGAGGCAGTGGCAATGCAGTTGTTAAAACAGGCTTTTGGTGAGACACAGTGCTGTGCTGGCTTTTGTTGGTGGCCACAGGAGTGTGTTATGCCATCCCAAGCTCCAGGTAGCTCAGCATAGAGAGAGAAACAGAGAGAGACAGACTCCACTTATTTGGAGGAAAGAAAGGGAAGAGACTAAGAGACTCTGTGTGGTAATACAGAGAATTTTTCCAGATATTATCTAAGAAGACTATCAAGTAGTACCTCAATGAGCCTGCAAGATCCACAATGTTACTGGGCTTGGGATGTTCCCTAATGCAGGTAAGATGGCATTCAGCAAAAACTTAGATAACAACACCCAAGTCCCTTTGAATACCTGGAAGGCCTTCCCCAAAAAAGACAGCTTCAAACAAGCCTAGACTGTGAAACCTACAATAACTACATAACTCTTCAATTGCCCAGACACTGACCAACATCAACAGGAAACAAGACCATCCAGGAAAACATGACCTAAACAAAGTAAATAAGGCACCAGTGACTAACCCTATAGGGTATAGAATATGTGATCTTTAAGATAGAGAAATCAAACTACCTGGTTTGAGGAAACTCAACAAAATTCAAGATAACACAGAGAAGGAATTCAGAATCCTATCAGATAAATTTAACTAAGAGATTGAAATAATTAAAAAAGAATTAAGGAGAAATTCTGGAGTTGAAAAATTCAACTGACATACTGAAGAATGCATCAGGATCTTTTAACAGCAGAATAGGTCAAGCAAAAGAAATAATTGGTGAACTTGAAGACCACCTATTTGAAAATACACAGTCAGATGAGACAAAAGAAAATAAATTTTCTAAATCTTCTAGGTGTGTTTCACTATTTTTTACTTATATAAAAGCAAAAACTTATATAAACATGAAGGAGAAATAAAGACTTTCTCAGACAAACAAAAGCTGAGAGATTTCATCAACACCAGACCTGTCTTAGAAGAAATGCTAAAGGAAGTTAGAAAAGAAAGTTAATGAACAATAAGAAATCAACTGAAGGTACAAAACTCACTGGTAATAGTAAGTACACAGAATATTAAAACATTGTAATTGTGATGTATAAACTACTCATATCTTGAGTAGAAAGACCAAAAGATGAACCAATAAAAAAAACTACAAAACTTCTCAAACCTTAAAACAGTACAATAAGATATAAATAGAAACAACAAACAGTTTAAAAGTGGGGGAATAAAGAAAAAATATAGTGTTTATTATCTTTCTCTTTGCTTGTTAGTTTGTTTATGCAATAAATGTTGTCATCAGTTTAAAACCGTGGGTTTTAAGATAGTATTTGCAAATTTCATAGTAACTGCAAATTTTTTAAAAACCTACAAAAGATACACAAAAAACAAAAGGCAAGAAATGAAAATATACCACCAGAGAAAATATTCTTTACTAAAAGGAAGAGAAGAAGGGAGAGAGCACAAAACAATCAGAAAACACATAACAAAATGACAGGAGTAACTCCTTACTTATCAATAATATTACTGAGTGTAAATGGGTTAAACTCTCCAATTAAAACACAAAGAGTGGCTGAGTCAATAAGAAAACAAGGCCTAAAGCTCTGTTACCAAACAGAAACATACCTCACCTATAAAGACACACAGAGACTGAAAAAATAAAGGGTTGGAAGACATTCCATGCAAATGGAAATTTTAGAAAAGCAGGAGAATCTATACTTATATCAGACAAAATAGATTTCAAGACAAAAACTATAAAAAGAGACAAAGAAGGTCATTATATAATAATAAAGAGTTGAATTCAGCAAGAAGATACAACAACTTTAAAGATATATGGAACCAACACTGGAGCACCCAGGCATATAAAGCAGATATTAGAGCTAAGAAGAGAGGTAGGTCCCAATACAATAATAACTGGAGACATAAACACCTCACTTTCAGCATTGGACAAATTACATAGACATAAATTCAATAAATGTTGGATGTAAGCTGCACTATAGAACAAATCAACTTAATATTTATTTACAGAACCTTTTATCCAATTATAGAAGAATGCATATTCTTCTCCTCAGCATGTAGATTCTCAAGCATAGATCATATGTTAGGCTGCAGAACAAGTTTTAAAAAATTCAAAAAAACTCAAATTATTTCAAGTATCTTCTTTGACTACAATGGAATAAAACTACAAATCAATAACAAGAAAAACGTTGGAAACTATACAAACACTTGAAAACTAAAGAATATGTTTCCAAATAACCAGTGGGTTAATGAAGAAATTAAGAAGGAAATTGAAAATTTTCATGAAGCAAATGCTAATGGAACACAACACGCAAAAACCTGTGGGACACAGGGAAAGCTCTACTAAGGGGAAAGTTCATGGCAATAAGTGTCTACATCAAAAAAGTAGAAACATTTCAAATCAACAGCCTAATGATGCATTTTAAAGGTTAGAAAAGCAAGAATAAACTATACCCAAAATCAGTAGGAGAAAAAAATAATAAAAGAAAAATAAAATTTTATTTATGAGAAATAAATGAAATTTAAATGAAGAAAACAACACAAAAGATCAACAGAATGAAAAATTGGGTTTTTAAAGTGATAAACAAACTCTACAAACCTTTAGCCAGACTAAGAAAATAAGAGAGAAGATCCAAATAAATAAAATCAGAGATGAAAAAGGAGACAATATGACTGATAATGCACAAATTCAAAGGATCCTTAGAGATAGCTAGGAACAACCATATGCCAGTAAATTGGAAAATATAGAAGAAATGAATAAATTTCTAGACACATACAGCCCACCTAGATTGAACCATGAAGAAATCCAAAACCTAAACAAACTAGTAACAAGTAATGAAACTGGAGCTGTAAAGAAACATCTGCCAGCAAAGAAAAACCCAGAACCCCATGACTTTACTGTTAATTTTTACAAACATTTTAAGAAGAACTAATATCAATGCTACTGAAACTATTCTCCCCACCCCACCCCCCGAAAAAAAAGTGGAGGAGAAAATACTTCCAAACTCATTCTATGAGGCCAGTATTATCATGATACCAAAAGCAGACAAAAAAAAAACAAAATCAAAAACAAAAAACCAAAAACAAAACAAAAGCTACCGGCCAATATCCCTGAAGAACATTGATGCAAAATCCTCCACAAATTTCTAGCAAGCCACGTTCAACAACACATTACATTAACCATAATTATTACCAAGCAGAATTTATCTAGGGATGCCAGGATACTTCAATATATGCAAAAAAATCAATGTGATACATCATGTCAATGGAATGAAGGACAAAAACCATATGGCCATTTCAATTGATGCTGAAAACCTAATTAATGGAATTCAACATCCCATCATGATACAAAACCATAAAAAAACTGGGTATAGAAGGAACATACCTAAACACAATAAAAACCATATATGACAGACCCATATCTTGTATCAGTGAATGGGGAAATACTGAAAGCCTTCCCCTTAAGATCTGGAATAAGAGAAGAATGCCCACTTTTACCAATGTTATTCCACATAGTACTGGGAATCCTAGCTACAGTAATCAGACAAGAAATAAAGGGCATCCAAATAGGAAGAAAAGAAGTCATATTATTCTTCTTTCCGGATGAGACAATCTTATGTTTGGAAAAACCTAAAGACTCCACCAAAAAAAATGTTAGAACTCTAAAAAAAATTCAGTAAAATTGCAGGACACAAAATCAACATACAAAAATCAGTAGCATTTCCATATGCCAACAGCAAACAATCTGAAAAAGAGATTAAGGAATGTGGGAGTCCAAGACCAGCAGATCACCTGAGGCCAGGAGTTCAAGACCAGCCTTGTCAACATAGTGAAGCCCCATCTCTACCAAAAATACAAAAAAAAAAAAATTAGCCGGGCATGGTGGTGCTTGCCTGTAATCACAGCTCCTCAGGAGACTGAAGCAGGAGAATCCCTGGAACTGTTATCACCACGTGACATAAAATAGTCTGCTCGAAACATTTCAACATCTCCCCTCTCTCCCACAGAAGAATCCCAAGCTCTTAAGAAGGCCTTCAGAGCCCTCATGATAGGCTCCAGCTCCATTTCCTCTCTAATTCCATCTCTTTCCCTTATTCCAGAGTGATTTTAATCTAGGAAAGATGAGAAGAGGTTTGGAAAGAGTTTCGTGCCACGACTTGGGCTTAAAAGAATCTCTCTGGTCACTGGGTTGAGAACAAATTTGTAAGGGGTGGAAGGACTGTGGCCAAGATTGGAGCAGGGGAACTAGTCACAAGGCTACAGATTTAATCCAGGTGAAAGATGACGATGCTTTGTAACTGGGCGGTATCAGCACCTGGGAAGTGAAGAAAAGAGTCAGTTCTGGACCTATTTTGAAAATAGAATCAACAGGATTTGATGAGATTGAATTTGGGACTTGAGAGGACAAGAAGAACCATCACTGATTCTAGTGGTCCTGTCTCAGCAACCAGAAAGATGGCATCACACTTACCAAATGGAGAAGATTGTAGAATGTAGGTTGGGACTGAGATACAGGAGTACAGTTTGGGACATGTTGCATTTGAGTTACCTGTTGCATTTGAGTTACCTATTTCATATTAAAGTGAAGATCCTGAAGAGAGAGTTGGAAATAGAAGATTACAGTTTGAGAGAAAAGTGGGCAGGAGGTCTAAATTTCGAGTGTTTGGCATAGTTAGTATTTACGTTTTTAGACTGAATAAAATCACCAAGAGAGGGAGTGTAGATAAAGCAAAGATCAGTGGACTCATCCTTGGGGCGCTTTGATGGTTGGAGGTCAAAGGGATGAAAAATAGCTGGAAAAAGGCAAAGGAGAATTCAGTGATGTGGAGGGGGAAATGATAAGTATGGTGTCCTGGAAGCCAAGACAGAAGCGTTTCAATGAATAAGAAGTGATTAAGTGTGTCAAATACTCCTGATAGGTCAAGTAAGATACATTAGCTAGAATATATTACCTAGCTCACTAGAAATATGTTTGAGAAAATGTCAGGAGGATGAATTAAACTGCTGCTATCTTTTAGCCACATGAAAAGGCAGGGAGAAAAGCGTAGGTCAGTTTTCAGTGGACACAAAATTTAGTCACAGTTTCATCCCAAATAGATAAACAATCACCCACACATAAATATGCACTCATACTTTCTTTTTATATCATGATTACTGTTGATAGATACCCAGCTCTCTTATAGGTTCACAGTACAATTGAAGGTGATATTTCTGTGGACATAATTCAGGGTATTTCATAGGATCTATCATGAGGAGGGACAAGGCATGGCAAAAAGATGTTTTATATTTTACCTACACAACACTTTCATCAGGTGATTTCCAAGTTATGAACTACTCATTGCTGCATCACATTGCCCCACACTGAATACCGTTGTAGAATTATAGGATATTTTGTCATATGGTATATTTTTGTATTACATTGAGAAGTGCATCTCATGAAAATTTGTAATTCTCAGAAAGACTTATGTGAGACCTCCTAAATAAAAATCTTGATAAGGGAATGTCCTTGGACTAAAAGTTCTACTGAGTTTCTTTCTTGATTAGCTTAACCACTGATAACCACTTGTGAACACATTTTCTCACACTCTGAAAGATTCTATTACTGTTACTCTAATACTGTATTAACTTATAATTTTTTTCCAACCCACTACTTCCTAAGCTATTTTTATAGTACTTATTAAAATCACTGCCTATTTATTTGTTCACAGTGAACACAATTTATTATTAACTTTGCTACATTTAACAAGACATTATTACACCCGTTTGACATATAAAATATGAACCTAAAATCAAGCACAGGTGTAACTTGTCTAAACATTTTTATTGTTATTGAATTTTGGAAATTTAAATAATTTTAACAGGTCCTTTTTTTTCCTTTGTCATTCTGTTTCTTTCAAGAGTCATCAAATGACTCTATCCTTAAGCATTTCTTCCTGCCAATAACTATACGTTTTCCAATTTGACTTAGTTATCAAGAATTTAATAGTATTGGATATTCCTCAAATATAGAAAATACTCTGTCTCTTTTCTTGGTGAGAATTATCTCTTCCCAAGGACATTTTTTTTGTGTTCTATGAAAGGAGAGAAGGGTAGCACTCCCCTTGACAAGAATGGAGGGGACCCTTGGGCCTGGCAACTATTAAGGCATTGCCACCTACTTCTAAGGACATTTTATTAAGTACCTTCTAATGCGTTTGTTTGTATTTTTTAATTATTTTGTCTATTGTGGATCCCCAACTAGGCTTTAAACTCTTGAGAATCGGGATTATAAAACAAAATAGTAAAACAATAGCAACAAGAATCAATTTTCCAAACATGCAGAGAATTTCATACTTCACAAGAAAATTGTCACCTTGAGAGTGTCTTACATTTATTTCAATGACAGAGCTTTAAAAAAAAGTCTTTGCAACTATTTTTGGAATTGTCTGTACAGCTCTTTGGAGTAAAATGAGTAAATAAATCTTTTATTTCTGAGTTACATTTTTTTCTGAAATACACCCCTAAAATGATATTATCCAAGTGAACTCCCTTTTTCCCATCACATTGGCCTCTGGAAGACATTTGAGAATCTCCTTAAAATAAATATATCCTCAAATAATATTTTTGCTAAAGTTGAACCTAAATGTGCTGGAACCTGTAAAACTATCAATTTGGAGAAAACCAAAGGGACAGAGAAACATATCAAATGTGGCCATGGAAATGCAATCTATAAAATCAAGGCTAAAAAAAAAAATCTCAGGATAAAAAAATCTAAATTTAAAAAAAAATAATCTCTTGTTGTAACTTCTCTGTTTGGCCATTGTCTTTCATAAAGTTGTGTTACTACAAGTGTTAAGATTTACCAGAGTATAAGCCAAGTGCAAATAGCTAACTAAAATTAGAGAATTGTAAAGAGCTCAATTACGTTCGAGTGGGAGGTGGAATTATTTAATCCAGGCCCCTTTGCTGTCATTCACTTCAAGTCTGTCTATACCAGGGTCTCCTCGTGTGCTCCATGTTTGCTGCTTTGAACTGAATTGACTTTGTGGTCTTAGTCCCAGGGGCATATTGAGCTCACTTCCTCCATCTATTTTCTTGTCCTTTTGCAGGGATGTAAATAACAGCTGACTGTTCTAAACTTTATAGTTGTTCTTCTTTAGTATCATAGATTGCTCTCCTTGACTTAACTTTTTGGTTTTTCATTTTACAAACTTTCATTCTTATTTCTATGCAAAATATTGGATTGCATACCATGTGATTGGAGCTAGAGATAGAGAGTTGAAGTTACATGGTCTCTACCTTCAAAGGGCCCTCTATCTGTTATACTGTCCATTGCAGATTCTGAGAAATTTACTACTGCTTATCTTCATTCACTTGTCACTTTACTCTCTGGAAGAGTTGCGTGCTTCTGAACTGTGAGATTTTACTCTGCGCTTCTGCTTCAGATCATTTATAAGATGTTAGATAAAAATGACCCCAGAATTATTCATGAAAAATCCCACTCTTTGCCCTTTGCCATAAATAGAAGTAATCGATTCTCTCTACCAGCAATTTGCTTTTTAAAAGACCCTTATTATCTGATCAAATGACTTTTTCTTTTCCCCAGTCTCTTTTTGACTCATTGTTTAAAACAACCTTTAATGCAATTTAGCCCAAACATTTTCAATCTACCTTTATTCGTATGTACCTGAGCTTAGATATGCCACTCCACTCTCGACAGCCATAGCAAAATATTTAATTTTCTTTACAATGGCAAACATAATACATAAAAATTGTGAAAAGTTAGGAAAATAAAGATTTAAAATAGAGAACTATAGTAACCCATAACCCCAGATGTTTATTCTTTTATCCACAATCCCTCAAAGGACTAAGTGGATCATCCCATTGTGATCCTACCAAACTCCTATTTGTTTGGTTGCTTCAAGACTGTTTTTCTTTGTGATTGATCTTACCAGCTTGCTTAGTGTGGAAGTGTAGGTGAGACCTACAGTTCTATGGTTCACAAAAATCCTTCAGGAATTGTTTTCATGTACAACACGAGAAAATATTCACTCTTCAAGTCAGGGAAGTGAGGGAATTTTCCACATTTGTGCTTCAGAATTAACTGGGCTATATATTTAAATTATAAAGATGTTTATAATTGATTTGTGAGCTGGATTTGGGGATATGATATTCCAAATAGGCAGAGTAGTAAACAACATGCCTTTGGAAGTAAACTGCTTTCGTCTCTGTTAAAAGACCATTTTTAAATTTTTAAATCTTTTTTTCTTTTTGCTTTTGCTATTGCTTCAGAAAGTCGTGAGTGTGACCTCGTATTCACCTCTGCATTGCATACTCCTTTCTAATATCTCTCTACGCTGATTATCTTCTTGGAAAAATGTCTTTGGAATTGTGAGGGCAAATGCAAGCTAATGTCAAACAAGCCCCTTTATAACCTCTGGACAATAAAACGGTTGATACTTACTAGACAATGGTGACATGTTAAATAAACTATTTGAGAATAGCTGGTGTTTGTGAACCAAAAAAATGCTCATAATAAAATCCCAGTTTTGGGTGTCTGATTTCTTTCCTACATACCATGAATCAGGGGCAGGTCTTTAAAATTCTATCTAAATTAGGAATTGGTCACAAGTGCTATTAATGATCACGTTCTGCTGGGAAACAATTGTAATTTCACAGTTTATAATGGATTTTACTATTGAGAGTATTTAAATATGAGATGAGACACCAGACCTGGTTGCTTTTGTGATTCTGATTATTACTATTATCATTTAATTCTTTCCGGTCAACATTTATCAGGGGTTAGTTGATAGATTTTTTTTTTTCACAAAATTTCCTTTGTTTTCCCAAATGCTAATATTCAAAGACTGTGTCTATTAATTCAGAAAATATACTTTGCTTTAGAATGTTAAAATCAATAACTTATTTTGTAGGAGTTTAAATTCTGATAACTTTCATGATTTTAATTAATTAAATATGAATTAAAAATAGGATTTCTACAGAATAAAAAGCATCTGGACAAATATTCGTAACAGGAAACTGAAGTACAGGAAAAATAAGAGAGGCTTTGAGACCTTTGAGTAAATTCAAGGTTATAAACTTAGCTGAATTACATACTGGGGGCTCAGAAGTCTCACATGTTAATTCTAAATGCCTGTCTAAAAATTTGGAAACGCTCTTTAGAGAATGGAAATATTCCAGAAGGTTGCAAACAGGCAGATGAAATTACCCATTCCATAAACTCCAGGCTACTGGTGACTTTGATGTTCACTATGGGCAATATATTGATTGATTAATTTTTTTATTCAGCCATTTAGTCATTTAGTAATCATTTATACCGTTTATACCAATGTACCAGATATGGTATTAGGTGTTAGGAATGCAGTAGTAAACAGAAAACTAACATGAACTTTAATAAGTTTATGATCCAGAGATTACATACAAGTAAATAGTCAGTTTAGGTGTTAGGAATGCAATAGTAAACAGAAAACTAACCTGAACTTTAATGAGTTTATGATCCAGAGATTACATACAAGTAGTCAGTTAATGCAGAAGCAAATAGTACAAAATGGGATTCCAAAGAGTATAAAGTAAAAGATTTTAATTTCTTACCAGAAGGTCCACTAAAAAATGAAAATTAAGATGTCAAGGTATATGTGTGGGGGAAGGCAGGACAGAAGTGTGGAAGGGACAGGGAGCTGTGAGAGCTTTTCAGAAGAAAAAGATAGCATAGGTCCAGATCTGAAGGCAAAAAAGAGCATGACATAATTGGGAGGCATATTAGGGATTCAGAAAAGATTGTAGAACAGCTTATTGAAGGGGATCAGCATGAGTTTACAAAAAATATATCAAATCAAATTATGACTTTTTTTCTTCTTTACTTTCTCACTTTCCTCTCTTCCTACCCTCCTACCTTCCTTCTTTCCTTCCTTTCTCTCTCTCGATCTTCCTTTCTTTCTTTATTTTTTAAAAATATTTTATAACTACTACTCTAAATGGATAAGGACAAGGCAATTGATATATCATTTGGGGAACTCAATAAGGCAATTTACACTAAATCTTTATTGACACTCGTGTGAATCATATAGTTGATTAACTTTACTAAAAGGGTATTGGCTAGTAAAGGGATTTTCTAGTGACTTAGCTTAAGGTTCTTTCTTTAGTCCTGTATAGTTAAGTCTATTCAAAATTTGAGTCAAAATTTTCAGACTCTTTCTCAGGTTTAGGAATGATGCAAAAATACATCAAATGATTGAACTGGGATGTAGAAGATCTTAGGGTGGAATTATGAATCAAACATGACAAGATAAATTATGAGATTTTTTTTGTGATTATAACAGTAATAAGTATTTATTGTAAAAAACTAGGAGCCATATTAAAAAAAGTTATATGCCAGGCCTAATACACATACATTAAAAACCTAACTTATTGTTTTCTAGTACCTTGAAACAATAAACTTTAAAACAATATATATATATTTTTTGTGTATTGTTATACAAACACTTTGTAACATATTAGAATATTATTTTATTGCACTGTTTTCTTAATTATTATCTTTGCAGGTTAATAAATTTATGTGTCATTCAACATCATGGTGGCTACAAAGTATTCCACTAGGTAGATACACTATAATTAACAATGGACTCTGGACAAACATTTAGTAGTTTGATACATGTTATCATGATCAAGAATGTTTTGATAATACCTGCGTGTATTCATCTCTATATACTTGCCTTTATATATATTCAGTTTCTAGAAATGGACATGCAGGGTCAAATGGCAAACTTTTTCAAAATCTGGTATACATTGCTAAATCAGCAAGATAAAATTTAACAACCATGCCTACAAAACTCCGAGAACAAGCAAAGCAGGTTGAGAAACACAACTTTTGAAAAATCTTAAAGGAATTTAGGTGATATTATTATAATGCGATATGACTGCATTGGTATCTTTTTGCACTTCATAACTGTAGCAGAACCTACCTCAAGAGACATTTGGAAACATGAAGGGACATTTTTGGTCGTCAAAATGACTGGGGGATATTGCAAACATTTAGGAGTAGGCAGTGTAGAGTAGGAGACAACGTAGCAGTAGCCAATGCAGAGTCCAGCACAATGAATTTGTCCACATAAATGCCAATAATACATACTATTTTTGACAAACACTGAGCACTTGTGCTTATAGGCTATATTAATACAATAGTGTTTAGATATGGAGGAATAACACGAATATATTATTTACAATATATGTTTTTAATTTTATGTCCTCCAGTTTAAGATGTGAATCAGCCATGCAAATAAGTTTCTTTTTTATGTACCAATTCTTATCAATTATTAGCAACAGCCAAGAAGGCAGTAGTGCAAAGCACTCAGAAACCATGTCCAGGCTTGGAATGTACTAATCAGTTAATGCCAGTCAGATTTGTTAAACAGGGGACACATAGTATTTCTGCTAAATATTTGTTGTTACCAATTTGTTTAACTATATTCTGTAAGAAAGAATGACCAGAATTCAAAACTATGTCATGATTCCATGCATATACTCTGTTTTGTCAAAATTCCTTTTAAAACGAAGCATTCAAAATGGAGTGCGAGATTTTCAGGTTGCTTATGGGCTGAATTGTGTTCCTCCTAAATTCATCTAGTGAAGCTCTAGCCCCTAGTATCACAGAATGTGAATGCATTTGAAGATAAAGCCTTAAAGTGGTGATTAAGTTCAAACGAGGTGATTAGGTTAGGCTCAAATCTAATCTCATTGGTATCCTTATAAGAGGAAATTCGTATACACAAAGACCAGGGATTTATGTACACAAAGGAAAGATCATGGGAGGACATTGTGAGGAAGGGGCCATCTGCAAGCCAAGAAGAGAGGCCTCAGGAGACACCAAACTTACCACACCTTGATCATGGACTTCCAGCCTCCAGAACTGTGGGAAAATAAGTTTCTGTTATTTAAGCCACCAAGTCTGTGGTATTTTGTTATGGTAGCCCTAGCAAACCAGTACAATGTCTTTATTAATACTTCACTAGATGAACTTAATTACACATTTTTATTATGATACAATAAAGGGATAATGCATTTTGAATTATATCATTATTGGGATCATCATTACATATGCTATAGTAAAAGAAATTAAAGAAATAACACTTAGAGTGTCTTCAAAATGCCACTTTTTTTTTTTTGTACTACCGACCCACTCTTTCACTGTTTTTCTCTTCCTTCTGGCTTGAACTTTCCAATTAAAATCATCTTTGTTGGACAACAGGAAAGAAATAAGCAAAGAAACCTCTAAAATGTATGTCATTAGTGATTATCTCCTTTCCTATGGCATAGAAGCATTGATAAGCTTATCAAGTGAGTGAATTGCTGCTCTGGGAGGTTCACAGGACATGAGATCCAGGAAGGAGCATGTAGAAGTAGACTACTGGTAGATATATAGGGAAGAAATAAGGGATAGAAAAATAATTTTTTAAAGGAAAACCAGCTATACATTGTCATTTATTGAGAGATCAAATGAAGTCCCAAACCTAAGGAGAAAAACACAAATTATTAATCAAACCCTGAGCCTTATACTTGAGTAGGGTGAGATCCAAGAGAGGTAAAGGAATCAAACTTTTTTCCTGATGATTAAGATTAGAATATGTCCTTATACGAATTGCTTAGACATCTCATACAATATTTTTAAAGAGTTAGTTTCATAATTATGCTTTTGAAACCCATATTATCCTAGAATTGCCATTACACATTGTAGTCAAATTGGCTATTTATTTTCTGATCAGTGCCTTTCTGTAATGCTGCTAGTGGGAGAAGCTTCACAAAGCATCACTTTGGAATGCCCTGGGATATTCAATGTTTGCTGCTCTGTCATGAGAGGCTGTAAAAACCAAAAGCCACCTGCTGGGAAGTATGGCCCCCGTGTGTGGAGAGTAAGGTGTTTGTGTTGGTACTTCAACAAGCAAATGTACAACAAAGCTATTGAGAATTTCCTAGTATTTTGACTTGAACACAGTGGCTATGCATTTTCATTTCTAACTCAGTAATCTGGCAAGCAAAGGGGTCATGGTCTGTTTGACTTTGTAAGTCTTTCTCCAAGATATGGCGTATATTTGGGAGCACTGCCAGGTTGAGTAGACAAAGAAAACATATTTAAAATTGCAGATGTTATTTCTAAATTGTTCATAAGTAACAGGAAACTACAGGATGATATTTAACTACTCTGTAGGTAGCAGGCAATTTGCATTTGTAATATCAGCATAATGAGTTTAAGATGTGCACTGATCCAATTTCAGTTTATATGGAATGCAACAAAGCATGTTAATGGGTAACCTAAAAGCATATAAATCAGGGAAAAATATAAAATGTCAAAAAATGCAGAGCTGCCATAGTAATTGCTCTTGCTTGAAACATTTCATCCTATATATCCACAATGTCTATGGCAATTAATACCAAATGTAATGACAGTGAATGGAGAAAATAAGATTTTCTATTTTTAAATTTCTGTGAGATACAATAGTGGATGACTTGCTCTAAAAAGATGCCCCACAGTAAAATCTTATATGATTGATAGTTCTTTAATTAAAAATAAAAAGATATTCCATAGTCATGTTAGTTTTTCTCTGTCAGAAATAGCTGATAGACTTTGGCCATGCTGGCCTTTCTTTGTATTTTAGTTGTTGCTCATTAATTAAATTTACCATATCTTCCTAACTCACTTAAATATTCAAAGGGTCATTTTATCCCAGAGAGGCATGTGAGAGTTTTCTCATTCATCACAATTTTGAGAGAAATATACTTCATTATTTCAAATTATTTTTATGTTTTTGTTTTTCTCTTTGGTTGACAATTATTTGAATAAGTACATAAGAATTGTGATGATGAATGCTGTAATACAAAGGCAACAGAGCCAATGTAAGCTGCTACACACATATTTATATGTGTTTATAACAGAGATATATATTTATATCATTTATATATAATTATACATGTATATAACATATAATTATATATAATTACATATAAAATACATGTATATAATATATAATTACACATAATTACATATAAAATTATATACAATTATATATGTATATATAATATATACATATATATTTATAACATTTATAATATTTTATATTTACATTATAAATGCAATATCCAGGCTACCATTAGGCAGGGGCCACTTGTTTTTGTAACTTACTGGTTGGACTCTTGTGTTTGTTCTCTATCTCGCTCACTTCCTAGGCCCTTAATAAGACCAACAAAAAGATGTAAAGGTAATAATAAGGGAACTATTAAAAGATGCTTTATTCTTTTAGTAATTAGAGCAAAACAAATTAAAAATACATAATTATATACCATTTTATACACTATCAATTTGTAAAATTTAAGAGTGTGATACTATGGTAAAGATAAGAGAAATAGCCTTTTGTAAGAGTATGAATTGCTACCAAAACTTTGGAAAGCAATTTGTCAGAATCTTGTAGGGCTAAAGATACCCATTGATTCTACTATGTATCTAAAACAGTAGACCTCTGGATATCTACTTATAAAATTTTTCCAAAACTTGCAGAAGAAGGGTAATTATTGTATTTTTAAAATAGAAGAAAAATGACAACAACCTACCTAACCATCTCTTAATAGAGGAAGTGTATATCTTTAATTAGTAAAGTGGAATGCTGCATAACAGTTAAAATGAATTAGCCAGAGCTTCATGTATCACAATGCATATAACTAAAAAGATCAATAGATTGAGTGATAAAATGATATTTGAGTGTGACAATATGTGTGTAAATTAGAAAATATACAAATGATAGTATATACATTTTTTAAAATGTGTTTGAAACTGATAAATATTAACATCAGAGTGGTGGTTACCTCTGGAAAAGAAGGAAGAAGAAATAAGGAGTGGGGTCTTAGCTGTATTTATAATGTTTTCTTTCTTTTACAAAGCATGATATAGAACAAATGTAGCAATATGTTAACATTTAATAAATCTGAGTTTTCTACACATAATATCTTAGTCTGGTTTCTGTTGCTATCATGGAATACCACAAACTGGGTAATTTATAATAAAAATAAGCTTATTTCTTACAGTTCTGGAGACTGGGAAGCATGACACTGGCATCTGGTAAACGCCTTCTGGCTGCATGCATAGCATTTGCGAGTCTTGCTTCCCTGTGTTCAACGGAACTCATGATTTCTGGCCTGAAGATAAGACACAAAGTCCAGCTCCCTCTGAGCACAGTCAGCATGGCTCTCAGAAAGCACAGTACACAATATCCGTCTCTTTTCTGTGAATGAAGTTCGGAATTAACCAGGAGTCAATTATTCTGGTATTAAATTGAAGTTGAAGTCACTGGGAATTGCAGGGCAATTTAAAGAAAATGTGTTAGTGAGATTGGGTAATAGCAGATTTGAGTCTCTCACACACACACAAGCTCCATGTGGTATTCCATATGAATACAAAATGGGCAAAACCTTATAAAAATGTGGTAGGATAACTGCATTGAAATAACTGAGGTATGGAGTCACTGCCAGGATTTTTAACATTCTGCTATCAATTGTTCTTTTAATTTTTAGCCTCTATCCTACAAGTGACCTTAAACTTTCACTTTTTTAATGTAATTTTTACTTCTTTAACTTCTTCTGTCCCTTTGTCTTATTTCCTGCATCTTTACTAAGGTCTTAAAATGGCAAATTCTAAAATACTGATTCTTTAGTTTTCATTTGGAGTTTTCAAAGCCCTATGGTGATATTTGCCACACAATAGTTTTCAAAATTTAAAGCCCGTCCATTTTTTGTAGAATCTACCTCATCTTACAAATCAAGCGTGGTTATCCCTGTTTAACAGGGTTCATGATGTAAAACAGAAATGTAGGAGAGTAACTCTCATAATGCCAGAGGAAATCATGACCCTGAGGCAAGGTAGCTGAAATGTGAATCTATTACAGTAGCACCTACTTGGTAAATAAGAACTACAAAAGGATGTAAATAAAGTTACGGTTATTAGGAAAGATAATTATATAATGCTATATATAAATATAATATATATAAATATAAATATTGCATATCTATAATATTATAATTAGAGGTAAACCTGGGATGTGGTCATTGAGATTGAGATAAAAGCGGATAAAATTTTATTATAGCAGATAAAATTTGAGCCACAGTTCAAGGGACTTTGAGGAGGTCAATTTGCACATGGAGTCCAGGGGATAAGGTAGTGTTTCAAACAGAAGAGTGCCTTGCTTTCTCTGGATTTCTGGAGGGACAGTTCAGCCTGAGACTAAGAAAATAAGTCTTAAGCATAGAGGTGGGTCTAGAAGAGAGAAAAGTGCTAACTTTTTGTCAACTACAATACACATAATTGTGTATTTACATCTTAGAAAAAATGCATGTAGTTCTTCTCCTAAACTGATCTAATAAAAATTACTATTCATCTTCGAATGCATTATAGCGTATTCTAGACTCTGAAATAATTTTTGAGTATTTGTTTCTGGTGATATTCCATGTAAAAAATCTGAACTGCATACCTGCTTATGCATATTCTGTAGTGCAGAGATATTCCAAACTGATTACTAGTATTACCCCAGGAGTTAACAAAAATAGATAGACAGGAGGATGGTTGGATGGATGGATGGATAAATAGATACATTTTTGTTCTCTTACCAGATTTACCATTGGAAGCCTTAGGAGTGAGACAAAGCAGGAATGCCCTCTTGAGGACCTGTGTCCTCTGTACCAAAAGCATGGAAATAACGTAAAATTTTGAATTCCTTCAAGGGACATTCCTGGCACCTAGATAACCCGAGAAGTAAATAATCAACTTGAGAAACAAGAAAGTAATAGTAGCTTAAAACAATAGTCAAGGAACCTAGAACCACGGGATGTTTGGTGCCCCTATGGAAACTAAAGAAAACATCTTAACATACGTTTCAAAGCTGTTTTTCAGAAACCTGCATCCCAGTGAATGGATCCACTGGCACATAGAACTCAGATAAGGAGGAAGTGAAGATTCAACTCTGACCGCTCTTCTTTGCTCTCAATTTCTCCTTGAGGGGCCTGAAAGGAGGGAAACCCACAAGCCAGAGCTAACATTTTTTCTGCTGACCCCAAATTCTAAAACAAATCTTCTCCTGCTTAACCTATTGCAATTCAGCACATCTTTGAATCTACATATAACCTGTAAGCTCCTGCTTCAAGACATCCTGCCCTTTTAGGTTAAAATCAATATGTAGCCACCATTTATTAATTTATAATTTTGTCTTTCCAAAAATGTACCACTGCCTTTAAAATCCCTTATCTTCAAGCCTCTGGAGAGGTCAGGATTTAAGTATTAGCTCCTTACTCCTCTTTGCTTGGTGCCCTGCAAATAAATGCCCTCCTTTCTCCCACTGCAAACTTCAGTATGGGTATCTGGTCTTAAAAACTAAAAAATAAATATAAATAAAAAATGGATTGTTTTAAGTAACTTCTATCAGTGAGTCTCAATACATGTTTTCTGAATCTCTGGTGTCTCAAGTGAAGTGTCCATGTATATCATGTATATTCTTCAGGTTGAATTCTACATATCACACTTACCAGAAGATAATATTTACAATATGTAGCATGTAATATTTAGTAACTATCATCCATACTAATGATAAAGCATAGTGTCATGGAAAATACTTGTTTACTCTCAATTTTGATTCAATAATTGTGTGCTTTTAGAAATTTTCATGGCCATTTAAAAAATGAAAAATAATTTAGAAGATTTTATTGTTTGTTAGATATGTATTTATTTAATAAATATTTATTAGACATTACCAATGTGCTGTATCCAATTCTAGGTACTGTGGTTACAGCAAACACTTAGGCCTTCACAGAGCTTTCTCTCCAGTGGAGGAAGAGAGTGGGAAAAAATATAAAAATTCTGATAGGGATATTTGCTATGAAGAAAAACAAGCAAATAAGAGGATGGCCAGGGACTGGGAGAGAGAGTGTTCAGGAAATGGATGGAATGTGATCCTAAGGAAAGTAAAATTGCAGATTTAGATGATAGACTAATTGAAAGACATTTCTCTCTGACTTTTCATTTCTGTTATCAGCTAAGCTGCTTGCTTTGCTCCAGTCATAGGTTAATTAGTTGGGAGAGATTCTTGACAGAAATCGGCTGTGAATGTTTGCATTCATTTATTACTCTTATTTTCAAGAGGAAAATGAGGATTATACTCCTCAGATAAAAGGTTGAACAAAGCAAGTTTTTATCTTCTGCAGAGGAGTAGTTTGTCTTGCTCAAGGTTTGGTAGAGATTTGGAGAGCATTTCGTGGATAATGCGGAAAGTAGGTTCAGATCTGCCCTTAGAACCCAAGTTTCTCAGGTGAAAAACTCAGAGTCTGTTTTCTCTAAGACACAATGTATTATTTCATGAAGGTCACTATAATTCTCATCTACCTCCTGGAGAAAATTCTTGACATCAACTTGAAGGTGCTCTTATAAAGAGACTCACTACAGAAACATTCATTTCTTTTCAACGTGTTTAATTCCCTACTCTGACACTGGCTAGTTATATGACCTTGGGCAAATTGCTTTCTGTCACAAAACTTCTGATTCTCCCAGACAAGTTCCCTTTTCTTCATCACTCAAACAGGTCTTGAAATCTCATCTCCCGTAGGAAGCAATTCCAATAAATTAGAGAAAAAATGATTAATTCCAATATGCCACTTCCATTGTGCTTTTCTTCTATTCCTACATATCTACTAAATGCACTTATTTCCACTGTTTACAGCTAGTAAAAAGATACTTTATTTTAATTTTATTGTTTATTTAAAACTATTTGTTTATGTTGTCATCCCATGTGCATACTACAGGGGAAAAAGTAGTATCTTTTCCTTACCCATCTCAAGGTTCATGCTTACACCCTACGGCAATGGCAGATTAAAGAAAAAAAGCATAGCAAATTTATTTCATGGAAGTTATACGTGACCTGAGTCTTCAGAAATAAAAATACAAAGACCCAGGGAAAGCTGTGTATTTTTTACGGACAGTCCTGAAGATGTATGATTGGAGGACAAAAGGTTATGTGTGATCTTATGGTAATAAACTGGGGGGAACTCATCAAGACTCTTTTTTCAGATTCTTATTGGCCTCTGGGTATACACAGGATCCTTTTGGAATGAGGGTTGTATAACCTACTTTCAAAGGAGATAGGTCACAGAGTTTTTTTACAACCCATTTCGGAGAAGAAAGGCAGGAAAAGTTCAGAGAGTAACTGAGGTTACTCCAAGGTGCCGTAATCGGGGTAGCATGTTCTGAGCCCTGACAATACTTACGTATTTTGTAGATAACATTCCAAATTAATTGAGTTATATGTTCATGTTTCAGACTCACTGAAAACTGTTTTTACCCTGTACCATCTAATTCTGCTCAACAACAGAGATTTGTTAAGACGTAACACTTCAGATGGCACCTTGGTTGCCAGAGAAATGGCCTAACATAGAGATCTGTCTGAACAGAGAGGCCCAATATGGCTTTTATA